>NC_135531.1:33617439-34929939 GCF_045843805.1 Urocitellus parryii | reverse complement strand
TGTAAACCAATGGTGTAGTTTAGTTCATGTGAATCTTGAGAAAGTCTGCTCTTATCATTCCTCCTACAGAGAGGTGTTGATTCTGTCTGCACTCTATGTGGTCCCAGGTGCAGATCCTATGAGCCAATACTCTTGAGAGTAGAAAGAGCTCTCTGTGTACAACTGTTCACAGGCACCGAATATATTGCATTGAAACTTAAAAAAAAATAAGATAAACTCTGTCTCCAAACTCAAAGTAACAAGAGATAAACCTTGGATAACAACATAGAATCTTCTTTCATCTTTGCAAAAACAATTAGAAGTCTTCAGCCTTCAAGTATTTCTTTCACAATCTTCCTTCCTTTCTTTTTCTTTCTTATTTTAGTGGTACAGGGGCACTTTACCACTGCGTTATATCTCCATCTTTTGAGACAAGGTCTTGCTTATTTGCTAAGGTTGGCATCAAACTTCAAATCCTCCTGCATCAGCCTCCTGCACTGCTGGGATTATACAGGTGCACACCACTGTCCAAACTCTGTTTTACTTCTTCATAAGTGAATAATATTTTCTGTGATCCTCCTTAGAAATGGGACTTCGGACACCAAAGGTAGACTTAAGTTTTTGGATCTTTCCCTTTGAGCTTTGAAATGTGTACAGTTTTTCCAACTTTTTTCATGTACATGACAGTTTAAAATATTACAAAGCATAGACCAAGTTACCTGTCACCTTCACCTCCACAGCCAACTCTAGCAGGACTAACTTCACATAATAGCAAGGCCTAAGAGTACAAATATGGCCTTGAGATGATGCCAGCAAAGTGTGTTTCTCCTTTCATCAACGTGCTTCAAAGATGCTTTCTGTCCTTGGTATTTTTGACCACTGGACTTTCTACCATGTTCTCAGACTTACCTGGGACACTGAAATAAAATAAAATAAAAGTATGATCTAACCAAATAATAAAATAATTACAGCATCATGGCCATATGCCCACATTGACTGAACTAAATCCTTGGCTGGCTCCAAATGTCATCATACTGCCAAATTCTCATCATGCTGGTTAGTCAAGTGCATGTCACAAGGGAAGGAGGCCACTGTTCTATTCAAGCCATATTTTCTCACTGTCTCACTAAGCAGCCCTGCTACGGTGGTTGCTCAATACAAGACACTCATCTCCTCAAAGACCTTAGAGCCTTACTGAGTGTGGGCAGCAGATAAGAAAATACATGATTTTAGTGTTGTCCAGTGTATTAAGCAGGTGTTTGGACAGTGCTGGAGCAGGACTTGGGGAGTGGTTGGTGTTTAGCGGAAGAGCTGATGGCTGAGCAGAGCCCTGGGGACTGTCCTAGAAATAGAAAGCCAATGACATGGGAAAAAAGACTTTGGGGCTGAGGGAGCATATTTTATACTCAAAAGCTGTGTGCATCAGGAGAAGCAGGGGAGATTCATTCTAGAAAGTGCTCATCAAGTAACTGGAAAGGACAGTGCATCCTGCTTGCTTGCGGGGAAGAATTGTAAGACTCCACAGAGAGCTGTGGACTGAATTGGGTCCTATCAGATTCATGTGCCAAATCTCTGGTCTGCAATGTGATAATATATGGACTTGGAGCCTTTGGAAGGTGATTAGGTCTGGTTGAGGCCAGGAGGGTGGAGAGCCCATGATGGGATCCAGCATCCCCTTTCTTTCTCTCTTTACCATGGGAGGGCATAGTAAGATGGTGGATATCTGCAAGCCAGGAAAGAGCTCTTTCCAGACCTCAATCATGCTGGCACCCTGACCTCAAACATCCTGGCCTCTGTAAGAAATAAATTTCTGTATTTAGCAGCACCTAGTCTATGGTATTTTGTTATCACAGATGGAGCTTAGACTATGAGTCTGGGAATGGAAGAAACTACAATATATGAAAGAGTTTTCCATTTTCATGGAAGACAAAAGGAAGGCTTTGAAGCTACATAACAACCTGATTTGCTGAGAATTATTAACATGGCATTATAGTAAGTGATACTAGCTTGGAAGGAGACGGGCTATTCAGAAGGGTGTATTTGTGGATGCTCAGCTCACTTCTGTGCTGGAAGATTTCACCGATCATGGCCAGCATCCTTAGGAGAAAACAGTTCTCAACTGGGCTTTTATGACCTTTCATGGGTCACCTTCATTAGGCTCTTTCCTTGCTGTTTTCCTGGCCCTCCTCTCTGCTTTAGTGCTACAGGAAGCAGCTGACAAGTACCTTGAGCCCCTCTTCTGAGATGCTGCTCAGACTGTTCTGCGTCTTGTTCTTAGAATATTCATGGAATATTTTCCTTCTTCTCTTTTCCAACCCTTCTTTTTTTCACTTCAGCTGCCTTAACCTCCACAAGTTTCTTGAGGGTTTGGGTCATGCATAATTTCCTTTAAAATCAAAGCTCCTTCTGAACCCCAACTTTTTGGTGCAGTAACATAACCAGAACCCCTGTGATCTAAGCATTTGATATTCATATCACTCCTAATAAAAATTAGCAAGAAACATATCTTGCTCACACTTTCTCCCAGATGCAATCAAAACATGAACATACATCCCTGTGAGATATTTGCCTGATTAATAAGTGAAAGTGCTACCGGTCTTCAGAGAGCTCCCTGATCTAAATATTTTAAATGTTGTAGTCATCGAGGGGGTTGCAGTTTAAGAGAAAAGGTTTGTGAGAATTGTAGGTGGAGGTAGGGAAGCCTATAAAAAAATAAAGGGCAGAAAGATATACTACAGTACTAACATGATATAAAGATATGTGCTACTGGAGACCATCATGCTAAATGAAATAAGCCAATCCCATAAAAGCAAAGGCTGAATGTTCTCTCTGATATGCAGATGCACACACACAATATTGGTGATAGTAGTTCAGTGAAGTAGACAAAGGGGATGGGAATAGGAAAGACAGTAGAAATGAATTGGATATAAATTTCCTATGTTCTTATATGAATACATGAATACATGGAGTGTAGCTCCAGATCATATACAACTACAAGAATTGGATCCTAATTAGAATAAGCTATATTCAATGTGTAATATGTTAAAAAGACATTCTATGGTCATGTATACCTAAAATGAATAATGTAAAAATAAAACTGAAAAATTATATCTACTAGAACAAATTAGATTGGATTACAATAGGGTGTAATAGATTACTACAACAAAATATAACATATCATGGCATCATACCATATAAAATGATATCAGTTAGTTTAACTATCAGTAAAATTCTTCTTATACATGCAATTTCAGTCATTGTGCTCATTTCATTTAAAATGTTTTAAAAAGGAAAAGCAAATTGCTAACTTTTAAAAAATAAAAATATTGTGTATATTTTTGTTAAAAATTTATTTTTGTCCTGGGCCAGTATATATTTAAGTCAAATTTAGCACTGATAATAGTATTAGTTTTGTTCAGTTAGCAATAAATAATTTCAATGCACACAAAATGTTGACCACATAGCCAACATTAATTTTCTTCATTATTCAAGATATTGATTAAAAGCTAGGATAATGAACTAATGTGTTCAGAGAGATGTTGAGCCACAAAGAATGAAATCAAAACATATCTGATGTCAAAGGTTCTGACTCAGATAGGCTGATTTTGGGGTTTACATCACTGAATTATAAAAGAAACATAGGTTCACACAAACAAATTAGAATCAATAATGTTTAATATTTTCAAGCACTTCCTGACATAGCAGACTATAAACTTCATAGTTCAAATATAGTGAAATATCTTCATAGTAAAAAATTATTTGTTAAATTTCAGGATTTAAAAATTATAACGCAATACATTTGATACTTACAAAGTTATTAAAAATAACAAATTTAGCACTGATAATAGTTTTAATTTTGTTCAATTAGCACTAAATAATTTCAATTCACACAAAATGTTGATCACATAGCCAACATTAATTTTCTTCACTATTCAAGATATAGATTGATATTGTTTAATTATATTAATGCTTTGTTACACATTTTTTTAAAAACTGAATAAATTATTAGGTAAGTAGATTTTGAAGCGTTTGAGGGCTACACGACACAGTAATGATATCTTTTGTGTGTGATGATATATAAGTTCTTGGACTTCGTAGATGTTTCCCTGTGTATTACATCTGTTCCTGGAGGTGTAAATGGGTGACAAGAATGTGCATGACCCATCTGCTCAGTTTTCACTCTTACATCTCTTGTTTACTTAAGGAGGGGAAACTCTTTTCATAAAATTTCCTTTGAGGGGGGCAATGTTCTTGAAATTATACTTTTACTTCAAAATGTTCAGTGATCCCTACTAATTAGTTTTCATCAAGCATTAGCCAGTGAAGTGATTTCTTTTGCTACTTTTTTTTTTTGATCAGTCACAATTAAGGTTTATCTTGTAGTATTTATGCAACCAGTTTTACTTCTTTGCTTTGTCCTTTGTCTGATGCTGCCATCCAGTGGCCAACTGGTATATTTTTGAGTTATATTCCTGACCTGTAATCAAAGGCATCCAGAGCATTTCTCATTCATAATTTCCAACATTAGGGGTGGTATTAGATTTCATAAGTACCACCCTGTTGACCATTTTAGAGTAAAGAAGACATTATAGTTTTGTGGTATCTGAAAGTTTTATCCAGTTTGCTTAAGAAGTTCATAACTTTGATATTAACTTCTATAAAAACTGATACTAACATCTACCTTAGAGAAAAAAGGATCACTTTTAAATACTGTCTTCATGTAAATGTACTTCATAATGATTATCCTAACATGTTCCAGTAGAAAATAATATCAATCAATTTAACAAGTTAGATGATTTCACACATCTATAATAGAGAAATATAGTAAAAACAAATTATATCTTGAACTTATGTTACATGGTATTTATCATTATTACATGCTCTAGGTTTTAGAGTAACTGAAATTTAGCTCAACTTCATCATGGTCTTGAAGCTTAGAGTTAGAAAGAAGTTCAGAAATATTTTTTTCTTAGGTTAGACCTATTAATACCCATAGGAGTTTTCTTATTTTTTATATTATAATCAAGATATTACACACTGAACTTTGTTTTTTTTTAAATTTTTTAATCGTTGATAGAAACTTTATTTTTATTTATTTATTTATTTATTTATTTATTTATATGCAGTACTGGCAATCAGACCCAGTGCCTCACATATGCTAGGCAAGTGCTATACCACTGAACTACAACCCCAGCTCACAGAGCGTTGTTAGTGTGTATAAAACTTTTCTCCATCATTTTGCTCTCTAGATAGAGTGGATGACCACTGTGGGAACAGAGTTGTCTCTACTAACTTGCTGATGCCTAAGACTTTACCTGGCTGGCTTTGAATTCTGGCTCTCTGAGATGACTCGCCAGTTTATCTGCTTCCCTTTGCAGTCATTTGGAAAGCTCCACAGCTGTCTCCCACAGTGTGTGTGTGAGGGGAGTGCAATTTGTGAAGACAGTGACAACTTCGTTCAGACTTCCTAGCCTCCTGGATCTTCCTAGTTAATAGAAGCAGTGAGAATATTTTTTATCACAATTCTCAAAATATTTGAAAAGCTTTCAGTTTTTTGTTCGGCCAAATATGCATCTTAAACTCAACCATATACATGTCAAAAAGCAATATATAGCATAGCTGATTTTCATGAGCATAATGGTCATAGAAAATCAACATTTACTATTTAGACCTGGTACAATTTCCTGTAGAGAGCTACAAAAAGAATTTGAAATAAATTACTAAATACAGATCTAGTTAAATACATACTGAGCATATACACATATCTTGACTCACCACGAAGCCTTTTTTTTCCTGCAAAGGAAGAACATAAAAATAGTCATTTCAGGTAAAATATGAATATATTAAAAAACATTTCAGTTTAACTTAATGACAGATCAAAGGATCTACTAAGCTTAAATTTAAACAACAACAACAACCACATATAAATGAGCTTATGGAAGTGTGTAAGCTTAGCTCTTTCTTTATAGAATTAAGACCATTGTTCACTTCAGAATTAAAATTATTCTCAAAGCAGCATTTTCCCATCTCTGACATTCATATTCAGCCTAAGGCCAGGGATAAAGCTGAAATGTTTAGTCTACTCTCTGTCCTGAAAGGGCATCTGCTGACTCCCTGCTGCTCACCCCCATCTAGTTCTCTTCTTGCTGTGGGAAGGCAGTGAGATTTCCCTTCACAAGCGCCATGGGATGGGTAAGACCATATAGCTAACAATGACTAATGGGTAAAGAATAGTCACATTTCTGGTCTGAAAATTTTAATTCCAGGATGAAGACTCTTGAGCAGTTGTCTTCTCAATAGCCAGTGATCTGGAGGCCACAGATTTCAGATTTTGCAACTGCAGCATGTTGGAGCCTTTATTTACTTGACTTATTGTTTTGAGGCAGGGGTGTCTGAGTCCATGAGGCAGTGCCTGGACCAAAGTGGATTTCAAATCATCTCAAAAAATCTTTACTGGTAAAGCCACAGAAACTTGGAGTATATTTTCTTATCTTAACATAAAGTAACATGTCCTGACCAGTCAGTGCAAGGAATTGGAAATTTCATATGTCTGTGATTATATTGGCCACTTATTTCTTTAGACTTTCTGTACACAGTATGACTGCCTATGTTTAGATACAGTGATTCTGATACCTCTTTCTACCCATAATTTAACACAAAATATGATTCATTAGGCTATTCCTGTTCAGTAACTGTGTGATATGCTCATGAAACACAAGTACCAGTTAGAAGTATCAGAAAGTAAAATGGACTTTGAAAGAATCAAGAGACACACACAGAAGGCCCAGACAGAAAGAATGACAATAGTAAAAGAAGTTGAAACCTGGGGCTGCCCTCTGTCTTCTCAAATGGTTTCTTGAGAGAGGTCTTGGGTGTCCCCACAGCCTTTAGTGAGACACTCTGGTTCTATGATTACTCACAATTACTGTTTTTTTTTTTTTTTCCCCTAACTGAATCTCAGTTACTTCTGAATGTGCTTAATCATAGGAATAGCAGCCCTGTATTCAGTCTGAAGTGACACTCCCAGAAGTTCATGCAGCCTGTCTAAGCCCATTGGAGTGTGCAGGTTTAGTCGAATACCCACAAAATACAGCTGGTTCTAGTGAGTGAGGCTGAGGATGTGAGGAGATGGTGCTGCTCAGTGCTGGCACTTAACCGTGGGGAAATGTTTCCTCACCATTAAAGTTTACCACCCTCAGTCATCCTGTGGCATCCAGGGAGGGTTGGTTCTGAGACCCTCTCTAGGGTACCGAAACCCACGAGTGCTCCCAAGTCCGTTAAATAAGACAGCCTAGTGTTTGCACCTACCTATGAACATTCTCCTGTATTCTTATCTCTAGATTACTTATAATGCCTAATAAATTGTAAATGCTATGTCTGGAGTATTATTTAGGAAACAGTAACATAAAACAAGTCTATCATGTTCAGTTCAGACATATTTTTAAATATATTTCTGATCTCATGTTAGCAGAATCCATGTATGTGGAACCCTTCGATACAGAGGGCCCCTGTACAATGAGCTTTGCTGGCATGATGCCCGTGACTCCTGTGTTGCATGACTCTGGGGATTTCCCACTGCTCTGGGTTCTATGGTACTGGCACCTGGTGCTGAACTTAAGGAGATCCCACTTTAAATGGTCCCTAACAGGGCTGTGCCACACAGTGGCTAGATGCCAGACACAGAGAAGGCACTTAATATATGTGAGTTTCTCCAGGTTTTGTAGGCTTTTATCTGAATGGGCAGGTGACAATCAGTATTTTGCTATTTGAGGAAAGTGGAATTCCAACTGGAAAAGCTTTGAAATAGATTAAGCAATAAAAAAAAATTGACTCAAGGTTTCTGCTAACAAGTGTCAATTTAGAATTTTTATTCTTGTTGTGTTCTGACTTTTTTCAAGTTAATAATAATAATAGCTAATATATATATAGATACACATATCACTTAATGTGCTCCATGTGTTGTTTTAAGATATGTATGTGTAATAAGTAATCCAACAGTTATGTAGTGTTTTTATTTCTGCATCTTAGATTGAGAAAGGCACAGGGAGATTAATTGTGCTCTCCAGAGTCACACAGCATGTGAGAGTTGAAGCTATCTTTTGAATTTCTGGCTCCAGTGTCTCCCCTTGAGTATCAAGGATACTTTGCTTCCGATATATTTATCTTGGCCAACCCCATTCTCGTTCATGATCCTTTCACTGTTGTAAGTTACCATTGGAAATTTGTAAGGAATCTCTGAAATTTTCTGAAATTTTTTTTTATTATTAGTTGCTCAAAACATTACAATGATCTTGACCTATCATATATCATACATTTTAATTAATAGATTTCCCATCCATGCTAAAATGTATAGATTAACAAGACTAAGCAATATGACTAATACGTGACAAAAATACTTTATGAGAGTAAATTCAATCATCAAAAATGTAAAATCTATAAAACGGGCATAATCTCATGTTCCTACATTTATTATTGGGTTCTCGTGATTACCTTAGTGGTTTTTTTTTAATATCATAGATTCAATCTCTATATAACTGCCTCTAAAATCTAACCTATAATATAATATTAGGCGATATATAATATATAGGTTATATAATATATAATCTGTGAATTTTTCTTTCTAATTTGATAATCTCTTAACAGTGGACCATATTTGCTTTTTGTTTTTCTGATCCCTGAGAGAGAGAATGTGAAAAAGAGCTCTTGTGTAAGGCATCAGTTGTCCACTCCTGCCCCAAAACAATTAACCAGTAAGGGTCACAGTGGGCTCTCGCACCAGTACTGGAAGAAGAATCAGACCTCAGCTCTGATAACTTAGATCTATTCTGGAAGCTCGAGAAGAGGGGATTTCAGGGATAGATACCTCCATGTAGAACTCTAAGGCACAACAGTGAGGTCCCAACTCCAATGGCACATCACAGTGCTAGAGTTGGTGCCAGAAGTGGCCTCCAGGATCTCAGATTCCACAGGGAGGAAGGCAGAAGCTGAGAGGGAGGTACCATGGATTATCATGGGTTGATTTGTTGAAGCACTCAAGGCCCATATTTGATGGATTCCTGGGCATGCTGAAGCTTGGTAAGGCACAGACTACCATGACTGACCCAACATGAAGCCTCATTTTCTCCCTGTGGTAGAGCTCTGATTTTGGAGTCACATTGCCATCAGAATAAAAGACTATACTTCTCCTTCTCCTAGTACCTGGGTGTAGTCATGCCACTAAATTCCAGGTAATGGAATGCAACAGAGAAAAATGATGGAGAAATTTTTAAGGGGAAAAAAGTTTTAAGAGGTTTCCAGAAGAGCTATTAAGATTAACGCATTCCTTTGGGAGGAGATTTTTAAACGTTTAT
This sequence comes from Urocitellus parryii, assembly GCF_045843805.1. Lineage (NCBI taxonomy): Eukaryota > Metazoa > Chordata > Mammalia > Rodentia > Sciuridae > Urocitellus > Urocitellus parryii. Next base: position 34,920,610 of record NC_135531.1, on the reverse strand, counting down.
TCTTTGGCCTTTAAAACAGAACTGATGGCAGGAGCTTCTACAGCCATATTGAAATATGAGGTGTCTTTCAGAATGGAAGTTAAAAGTAGATTTAACCAGATCTATTCTTCCTGAATTATCTGTCCTTGGATTTTTATACATACATGAATAGATCTAATATTTACTAATACTTTTCTATAAAGGGCATGTTGGAATTGTTAATACAACAGATGCAGGAAAAATAATCAAAATAATAAAATACTGTATGTCCACATTGCATGAGGAAGCACATAAATTTTAGACTAAGAGTTTTATGATCAATCGCTTGAGCGCAAACAATAAAATTTGCTTGAAGGCAAGTTATTTTTTAAATAAAACAGTCAATCAATTGGTAACTGAGATCCTTTTAATAATTATTAAGATTACTGTTTGAGATTGTTGATTTATAGATTTTTTGAATGATTATTTCATTCAAACAATAACTAAGAACCTCCTATTATCAATGCTTGTTGTGGACTTTGTAGGTTTATTAAAGAAATGAATTAAACTTGGTGCTTGTTCCCAGGATCACCCTTCCATGCAGAAGACAAACAGGAAATATTAGGAAAAGCTTAAGAGACATAAAACAACTATTTAAAGTGTCATGAGTGTACGAAAATAAGTCATGAGGCAAGAATTAAAAATTCCAAGTTTTGTGACATATACTGGCAATCTCGCTTAGATAAAAGTACAACATGTGATATAATTTTGTCCTCCTTATTATATTATTTAGTATTTTTTTAGAGAAAAAGAACCAATAGGGTGTGTGTGTGTGTGTGTGTGCGTGTTTGAGAGAGAGAGAGAGAGAGAGAGAGAGAGAGAGAGAGAGAGAAAGAGAGAGAAAGAGAGAGAGAGAGAGAGAGAGAGAATTTATTGTATGGAATTGGCTCAGGATCTTATGGAGGAAAACCATAGACTCAAGAAAGCCTGTGATTTTGTTCCAGTCTGAAAACAGGAATCTCATGACTCAGGAAGAACCATTCCATTGGAACATAGAAGAACACAGACATCCCACAAAAGGCAGCCAGCAGGAGGGGTTCCCCCTTACTCAGGTTTTTCTGTTCTGTTTAGATCTTCAACTTGATTGGAGGAAGTCTGCCTGCACTAGGGAACGTAATCTGCTTTACACAGTCTCCTGATTCAGATTTTAATCTCATCCAAAAATACCCTCTCAGACACACCCAGATTAATGTTTGAGCAAATATCTGGGAACCTCAAGGCTCAGTAAAGTTGGCACATAAAATTAACTATCACATTGACAATGCCAAGAAGAGTTTATGCAGCTCCCTGGTCATACCCAAGCCAGACTCTATGAATATTCATGAAATATAACAACACATGCTTGCCTGGCTCAAGGTGTGTTGTTTATCAAGTGTTCAGTTGATATTTTTTCTTTTGATATTTTTTTCATGGAAATGAATTGAATCAGGGAGCAACTCCTGTCAGAAGGTCAGGAGGGTGTTAGAAACAGGCACAAGTTCACCTATTCCTCCCATGCTCCCCACTAGGGCAGAGGGGTGGGAGAGAAAGGGAGAGGGCAGGGGATTAGCAAGGATGGTGGAATGTGATGGACATCATTATCCAAAGTATATGTATGAAGACATGAATTGGTGTCAACATACTTTATATACAAATAGAGATATGAAACATTATGCTGTATATGTATAATAAGAATTGTAATACATTCTGTTGTCATTTATATTTCTTAAAAAATCAATTTAAAAAAAAATTTAAAAAAAAGAAAAAGAAACAGGCACAGGTAATCCAACACCAACTGCAATGGAAAGCCCTATATTTCATGATCCAGAGCCAAGCTCAAGAATGCAGTGTCTGTAGATAAGGAGCTTATAATTACTGTAGGAAGAATATGGCAGAATTGAGATTAAGTGACTGTATGCTATCAGATGAGATATGGAGCAAAATACATAATAAGGAAGATTCCACCAATGAATTTTAATACACAGTCTGTCATTCTTCTTTAGGAAAGAGCACTTGGCTAGCGATCAGGAACCTTGAGTTCATGTTCTGACACTGATTACCTGTAGGTTCACAGATTTGTCAGTTTAGCATTATTCCATCTATGTTTTCATGCTTTCAGAATGAAATGATTTAATTAGAATAGGTTTTTAAGATCTGGCCTGCATTAGAGTGAGTAAAGAGCCATTTTTAGTTTTTACCATAAATGTTCTAGAAATTGATCAAAGAGAGTCTAATTTAAACAGTATTAAGTGGAGTCCATCAATTTATCATTGTAGTCATGTGAAATATGAATTTTTAATTAGATTTGAGAGTCTTAGAATGGATGACTTATAAAATATGCGAAAGCTTTCACCTTCTGTGAACTAGAATTTCCCATAAAATATCTTAAGAAGAGAAAGGAATATGTTTTCTCAATACTAGCCTCCATTCTAGAATCAGTTATAGCGAGGAGGAAGATTTTTTATCTTTATATGAAGCTTTGGCTTCCTCAAGAAGAAAATGTAGAAAGGTTAAATAAAAGGGTGTGCTCATAACTTAGGTTATACAAATAAGAATCATAGAGAGTGAAATGTAGAACTGAAGACAAAAGGAACACTCCAGAATGATTTGAGGATTTTGAAAAATTCTACCAATATTTTCCCCGTATTTCTTTCAGAACCATCTAGGTCTGTTACACAAATAACCACATTATTAGGGAAAAGCAAACAAGTAAAGTTTGGGTTTTCTACTTGTGGAAAGTAATGTTTAAGAGAGAATTAAAATTGGAATTTTTGAAATTCCATTTTATCATTGTATTTGAAATGCTAAAACAGCTATTGATATAGAAAATTGAAATTGAATTAGACACATGCCTACTATTTACTGTAGAGTTTTCAAGACACAAATAAGTGGGGTCTTGAATCTAGAAGCAAGTTAACATGTACATTACCTCATATAGTTAGAATGTCTTTTGCAGTGAGAACACAATCTACAGATTTTCAAGAATATGATACATTGTTACTAAGTATAGTTACTGTGTCCTACAATAGGTCTTTTGAAGTTTTTCTCCTCTCTTACTGAAATTTTATCTTTAACCTACAAAACTCTGCCCCAGACCCTCATAACTAATGTTCTATTCTCTTCTTCTATTATTGGACTTAAAGGAATATAAAGAGTTGAACCCACAGAAGCAGAGAGTAGAATGGTGGCAGGTAGGTTAGGTAGATCAGGGAAATGGGAATAAGTGGGTCAAAAAGTCAAACTTGAGGCCTAATGTCATGCAGGATATACACAATAATGTTGTACACTAAAAAAAATTACAGAGTATTTCATAGGTGCTTTTACATACCCACCCAACCACATAGGTGCTTAAGGAATGTGATGGATAGAGTTAATTTGCTTCACTGTAGTAATTATTTCATTGTGTATAGGAATATCAAAATATATTGTCCATATTGTATATATAATTAAACATTGTACTTTTGACTGATATGAGATGAAAAAAATGTGCTTATAAAGTATGTAGTCTTACTAAAGATAAAATATTTAGAACTTATCTCTAAAGCTCTTCTTAGTTGAAATTTCTTACTGCCTGGCTGTACCTTTTAGTAGTGCTTATTGCAGTTTTTAACCTTATCCAACTTAGGTTATGATTCTGACTGTGATTTACCATTTCTTTCCAGGAGGAACATCTCTATTCTCTTATTAAAACAATATTTTTTAAATTTAATATTTAAAACAAATATTGAAAATTTCAATATTTGTTCTTTGTTACAATGTTATTGCCTCATTTTGTTATTAGGATTACACTGCACATTTATCATTAGTTTGTAATAAAAGTTTTCTTTTTTTCTTTGTGTTAAAAACTCCAGTTATTATTTCTTTCTGGTTTTATTGACAACTTTGCCTTCCCTTTACCCTGGAAATATGAAACTCTAAAATCATTTGTGCAAAAATACATTTCATCTTTTGTGTTTGGGCCAGGCAGCACATTTTCTTTCCTAAATATTTTTGCTCTCTGTTCTACATGGATAGAATTTTTAATGTGACAAGGCTTTGGAAGAATAAATTTCCCTGGAATATTCTCATTTGTTTATCCTATCACACATATATTCTTTATAATTTCCTATGTTTATGATTTATTAAATAAAGTATGTAGAGAGCAAACTGAGGGAATAATCTTTTAGGAAACTGTTCTCACAGTACTTTGATTTTTTATTTATTTATTTTTTTTTACAAAAGAGGTGATTACACAGTAAACAATGATCTCATGACTAGATACAAGCATCTCTTCAAAACTGGATGATTTTTCTGAGGTTTAATATGTTCTATTAATAAAGGGAATAAAATTTGTTGATATATAACCATAATGTATCAAGAATGAAAACTGAGGAAACATTCCTAAAATAAGTTTTTCCTTAAGAATCAGCATTTTATACAGAGAAATGCAAAATATGTTAGTCATATAACATGATTGCAAGATTTTTTTTATGTTTTATGAAATTTTTTTCCTTAAGTTATTGTTCAAATTGTATTTCAGATATAGGTGTGTGGGGGAGTAGAAACACCAACCCATCTAGGAAATATTTTTCTTGAAATTATATATCCTGGTTGAGAAACTGGTAGGTTTATAGTTTATAATAACTTCATTAAATGTTGAAGGCTAAAAGATACATCTCTATAATTTCTGGGAACATATTAAATAAACATGTGGTTAAACCACAGAAACTTATTTGTATTCGTACACATTTTATGTTATTCCCCCTGTCTGGATTAAGAAATTAATACAAGAGTAATCTTGTATTTCCTGCAGATGAACAGAATGCCTATAACCTCTCTGGATATGATAAAAAAAAAAAGAGTGGATATTGTACCTTCCATCTGTATCCCTGTCTGTCCTTTCCAGGACCTGCTCACATTGATATTTTAGGACATGTTCACCACTCAATTGACTCCAAATGTAACACCCTGCTTCTGCATGGAGCACATGATGGCTTTGCATTTTCCAAGAGGGATGCATTTCCATGGAAACAAGACAGGCAGAAAAAAAAAAAAAAGGATAAGTGCATGAAAATTTTGAGCTCCTAGAAACAAAGCTGAGTTCAGACCAATGGCCTCATCTGAATGCAGCCTGTGAAAACCAGCAACCACCCTGACCCAGACTGCTGAAGGGAGACCTGCTCCACACTGGCACGATTTCAAGGGAATCACATCTCTTCCTCACGCTGGATGTAGTTTAAAGGCTAGAAAGGCAGGTTGTGATATCCAGGAGCCTAGATTCTTTCTTTCCTGCCTGTCTTTGGTGAACTGAATTTCACATTTTTGTTCTGTAAAATGCAAAATTACAAGGAAATTTCTGGATTGTTTACCTTTTCAAACAAATATTAAAGATCATTTAAATTATAAAGTTTAATTAACAGTCCTTTGAAATCTTTAGAAAATACTATAATATGAGATCATAGTAGCTTATCAAGCAGCAAAACTTTGTCAATAGTAAGGCTTGTTACAGGAAGAAAGGAATATCTTCTATTTAAAAACCAAAATACTGCATCTCTAGAAAAAAAAAAACATATTGGGCATATCTAGATTCTCCCAGCCTCCAAGAGGAGTCGGTAACTTAAATATGATTGATGTGAAAAATACTATGAAAAATACATGTGTAACTTATTGTGAATGTAAGTTTGTTCTATACCAACCAACTACTTCTTATTAATATAGAAAATTAAAATACATGATTCTACTAATTGGTGCTCTTCTTTGGCCTTCTGTCTTGACCCCCACCCTTTGTTAGGGACTTCATTTCATTGTTAAAAGGAATATTCCTAATCAGTATACTCTGGGTTTCAGAAAGGTAAATGCAGATGGGAGTTGGGGCCATTCAGTTAGGTTTAGCTCTTTAGCTATATCTGATGTTGTAGCTGAAAGATTAAAACTCTTAAATAAACTAAACCATGCTCAAGAATGATCTCTGGTACCTGACACAAAGAAACTCAACAAAGGTCAGAGATTGGGTGATGCTTGTTCACACAGGGGAGGGAAATCTATTTAGCAAGACTACAGATTTCAATGCTGACTTCTTCTAGAAACATGTTTGCAGACACTCGAGTCTGTGGTCTCATTTGACACACAAAAAATTAAATGTTGTAAATGAGTATCCCATTATTCCTCGCCTGAATTCCTAGCGAGCTTAGCAGAAAGTTAAAAGAATACAGAAAATATACCTATTCCTTTTTGAACTACCATAGCCATATCATCTATTTTTAATAATATAACAATTCATTTGTCTCAATTTTAAAATGTATTGAGAGGCACACACATTAATTAATTAATTCAGTATTTCATTCACTCATTGATACATTTTTAGAGATTAAAATTATCTACAGTTAAAGATTTTTAAGGAGGTGCTTTCTTATCTCCTTGGGATAAATGGAGACAGAAAAAAAATATCTCATAAGGCACAGCTGTAAAATTAGGGTCTTTTATGAACAAGCAGAAAAATCAGGTACTTTCACATTATTCAAACTATTTAAATTAAAGGTTTAAAATGCTTTTAGACTCAAGAGTTTGTTTTGTTACACCATGTTCAAATAACGAAAAGCGAAATTGGCTTGCAGAAAGCATGGGATGGTGCCGTTGAAAGAACATTAATCTTTAGTACTCTGAACACGTTTAGTCATCTTCTCTGTCTCACTTCCATTGAGTTTTCTTTTGATTTCAGTGTAGGTGCAATGATTCCTGTTGGCAGGATTCATCAGTTTTCACGTACCGTCAGCAGCAGCATCAACATCATCATAAACATTTATCTTGCATCTCGCCTGCTCCTGAAAACATACAACAGAGCTTGAGAAGGAAATCTAGGCCAAGAGGAAAAGTCATCCCCTAACATAAATTTGATGAGAGATGTTGCTTGAAAACTTGCTCACTGATGAAAGAAATTAAGAAAGAACAAATTGAATTTAAATTAACATACCATCAAATAGAAAATTTGATCTCCTAGGTAGTATGATAAGACTCAAAATTAACGAAAAATGGAATTAGAATTTTTAAAAGCATGCTCAAATCTTATCAACACATATGTAATTGCAGAAGTTTCCCAGAGCATTAGAAGAAGTATCTGCATTTCTGACTTTGTACTGGTTAAAATATTCAAGGAGCAATTCTCATTCTACTTCTTTTCAAACAAAAATTGTTCTGTCATTAAGATTGTGATTTTATTGATTCAAAGTTCATCTTTAAAATATCTGTTTTATTGATAAGAAACATAAAAGCATCATAAATGGAAATTACCATAAACATATGGCAAAATTAAAATGTGTGATCAGAATATTCTAAAATAGCCTTAAATATTGAAGATAATATTATATAAACAAAGTATCAAATAAGCATACAAGACATTTTTTAAAAACTTGGCAATTTTATTCTCCAATTAGAGACTGTATATGATGGCCCCAAGATCAGGATATGTTATTTTAAATGATAAATTCTCACTACTCTGTTTTTGACTCAAGCCAAGTGGTTTTTACAAAAATTTTACATATATATTGGGTTCTGTGTGATGTTTTGATACATGCACATTGTGTAATATTCAAGTCAGGGTAAATATTTCTGTATTCTGAAAATTTATTATTTCTCTATGCTGAAAACATTCAAAATCCTGTCTTGAGTATATTCTCAGTATGCATAAATAAAAACATTGCACTGAATCCCAGTAATCTGTACAATGAATGCATGTTGTACAATCCTTTCTTCTAGCTTTTTGAAATGTATACTTTATTATCTTTATCTATAATCACCCTAATTTGCACTAGCACATCATAATTTTTTAATCTTATCTAAGTATAAATTATTAGGGATTGATGAACTGTTACTGTCTTCTTTTCTTTCCTACTTTCCCTGGATTCTGGTGACCACCATTATATTCTCAATTTCTTTGAGATCAACTTTTTATATTATGTGAGTGAGATCATTGTAGTACTTGTGTTTCTGTGCTTGGCTTATTTTATTCAGCATAATAATATCCGGTTGCCTCCATATTATCACACATAATAGGATTTTGCCCTTTCTATAGATGAATAGTATTCCATTGTGTGTATATTTTCATTATGCATTCATGAGTTGATGGACAGTGTGTTCTCATTTCTTGGCTTTTGTGAGTAATTCTGCAAAGGAACCTCATCCTCTTTTCTGTATACTAGTTTAAATTCCTACCAACAGAATGCCAAGTATTCTAGTAAGGAAATTCAGCCTTTAAATAATACAGCTTTTCTGAGCTTTGGAAAGGGTGTTGGACTTGATTTTCAAAGTCAGGTTTCATGACTCATCCTGTTTTTGTGACACGAGACTATGCAGTTAAGCTCACGTCATCACAGTGTTATTGCCTGCTAAATTAATATATACCTATCTCCTAAGCAAATATATAGAGAAAGACATCATAATACACGAAGGAACTGCATTAGTAGAAATCATAAGTCATTTCAATTGAACTTATACTATAAGGAGTAGGTAGAAGAGAGAAAGAACAAATTTAATTTAAATTAAAATACCATAAAATAGAAAATTTGATCTCATAAGTAGTATGACAAAACTCAAAATTAACGCAAAATGGAATTAGAATTTTTAAAAGCATGTTCAAATCATATCAACACATGTAATAATAATAATATGATATATAATAATAATAATAATAATAATTGTAATAAAAGAAGAAGAACTTGGACATTGAGACTGTTGACCTGAGAGGGCATTTCAGGGAACATTGCAAGGAACATTACAAAGAGTGAACCCAGACTCTATATTACTAAAATGAGATTTATGATGAATGTTATATAATATTCATTCTATATTATCAGGTAATTAGTAGATATGAGAATATGTATTTGAAAAATTATATGATAAATATTATTTGAAAGTTTTTTATTTATCCAAATACTTTGCTATAATAAAATATTTAATATTTTCTACTAATCAATAACAAATGGCATAGATTTTGATAGTGACTTATGAATTAATTAACATATTTTTCTTAATAATTTTTAACTTCTCTTTAGTTTTGGTGAAATACTTTGCCTTATTTTAATTTATAATAGACTTTTTTAAAAATTCTATTTTTCTCCACTTTTCCCATTAGAAGTCTTTTAATCTTGCCTGCTTGTTTAAGTATGATTTTTTTTCTTTTCTCTTTCTTTCTTTTCTTTTCTTTTCTTTTCTTTTTTTTTTTTTTTTTGTTACCAGGGATTGAACTCAGAGGTGCTTAACCACTAAGCCACACCTTCAGTCCTTTTTATATTTTATTTTAGACAGGGTCTCACTGAGTTCCTTAGGGCCTTGCTAAGTTGCTGAGGCTGTCTTTGAACTTGCAATCCTCCTCCCTCAGCCTCCAGAGCTGCTGGGATTACAGGTCAGGTGTGTACCACTGCACCCAGTAAGTGTGATATATTACTTTTTCTGAAATTTCTTGAGTCTATTATAAATACATTGCTCGTTTTTAGCACCTTCTGATATATGTGCATATATATATATATATATATATATATATATATATATACATATATATGTAGAGAGAGAGAGAGAGAGATGGGGGGGACTGTGCTATATTCTTAAAGTCATATTCCTCTAGACTTAAAGTTTGATAGAACTGGAACAGATCATGAGTCAACACGTCAGAATGCTTTGGCAATAATGTATATTTCGTGATGTGTCAATGCAGTCGAGATCCATGTTGAACTAGTTGTGCTGTCATATTCAATTAAAACACAACTGATATCTTGAATTCAAATATCTTATATTTCCTTATGGAAATTTAGGAGAATTTGTTTTTCTTCTATATTTTAAATAATAATTCTTTCTCCTTTTATACTTGCTGCCACAGGAAGAACTTGTTTGCTCAGTAGATGTCCCTCTAATGCTGTTGTACTGTCATTTGATGCTCTAACATTCACACCTTCAAAGCTGAATCCGACATTTTTCAATTGCCTTTATGTTAAAAATATTATGTATTAGTTTAGTACTCAACTTTAATTGACAATACAAGACAGGTTATCTTTTACCTAAAATAATTCTTTTGAGATAATGGAATACATACATTTATATATTTTTGTTTTATATATTTTAGATGAAATGTGTTAAAATATGACAATTCCCAATTAAATGGTTATGCAAACTCAAGTCAGTCCTTACAGCTTGATAAATGGTGAAAAAGAGATTTAATGGCTTGATTTCTTTCATTGGTGTAACACTTCATTATAAAAGAAAATTCTATTTATTTGCTACTTATGAACTCTCACAAAAAAAGAATCATGCTTGCAAACTGTAGTTTTTGTTGAAATGCAGAATGTTTATAGACACAACAAGTGGACTCTGTTGTTTTCCTTCAGAATATTACCTTAGAGTCTTATTTTTACCTTTTTATTATTACTAGAACTTTCCTTTTTGATTCTTTATCAGCATCACCTTAAGTTTCCCTAAAGCCCCCAATCAACAGACACCTCCTCTGAGGTCTGACTCTCATTTTTGGTAACATAAAGTCCATGTCCCTTTTGGAATGTTTCTTTCAATACTCCCTGAAATGCTCTCCCTGGTTAATATTCCCAATTTCCAAGTCCTTCTTTTATTATTATTATTTTTAATGTTTTTCTCCTACTTACTCCTTGTAGTGTGAGTTTAAATCAAAATGTGTACTTCAGGTGTTTTTAACACTGCTGTTAATGTTGTGTTGACCTGAGTTAGCTAACAGATCTAATATCTCAGGTGCACAACATAGTATATAATTAAACTTGCAAACTTACACCCAGCCCAATTCAGACATTCTTTTTTTTCTGGCATATATTCTGGAAGTGACACCCAAGCATTCAAGTTCCTTTCATTCTAATAACCACTCTTAAGATCTAGCCACCAAAATCTCTCATGTTGGTTCAATACCTTCCTAGTATTGATAATCTAACTCCACATATATTCTCAACATTTCATTAGCCAGAGAATATCATATACCTCCCATCTGATTAACCTTCTAAATTTGTTTATTCTCTTCATAATTTATATACCTATGTTGTAAAAAAAATATGTAAAAAACAATATGTGGCTATTCTCATGAAAATCTAAAAATATCCATTGCCCATATATTTTAATGATTTCTTTCTGGGACATCCATAAAATTTGAGATTTAAACTATAGCTCAATAGCTGAAAAGAATGATTTAAAATAATGGGAATTGTTAATACATAATGTTCCAGAAAATTTAGTGTTAAATTAAATGTATTGCTGAAATAATTCTTATCTATTAATAACTTCTACAAAATATATGCTGAATTTACAGTAAAATGAATTCCTCCAGTGGGCTGAATAATAAGCTTTTGGTAGGAATGGGATTGGGATAATATGGTAACAATTGTGCAATCTATTAAATGATTATGCTGGTCTTTCTGGGAGCACAGTTTTGTTAGCAATCACTTCTGATGTAGTTCTTTCTTAAGTCATTCACACTTTTATCACACTAAAGAAAATTTCGCCTTGCTTTTACCTCTTCTGGAATCTTATATAACTTTTTGTGTGTGAGAGTGGTACCAGGATCTTAGCATGCTAGACAAGTGATCTGCTTCTGTGTTTTTTTTAAGATGTACAGCCCTGTATATTTATTATTTATTTGAAATAAATTTGACTACATATGTACATATTTTTGTATGTACACACATTATTTTTCTTGGATAATTAAAGAACAAATTCAGTGATTTTCGACTTATCTTCTATCTTAAAGAAAAGTAGAAGAAAGCCAGTAATCATGTTAGGACATTGCTTAATGCATTGTGTGCTCCTTTAGAGGAATTGACTTAAAGCTCTCACATTTTTTCCCATTTGTTCAGAAACACAAAACAATTTATAAACTTTTTTATGACAAGAGATGAAATGAAGTGTTTATCTAGTTTTAGCTTAAACATATATTATTCTATCGCTGATGCTAAAGAAAAGACACATTTTAACTTACTTAATTTAGGGAGTCTTCAAAAGAGAAATACAGATATTTTCTAAGATTCTTCCTAGAGGCAAAGGATACAAAGAAAAAGGTATGTAATTTCCTCCGCTGTGTGACACCCCTCTCTCTCTGGGAACACCCTGCTCTGTCCTGGCAATGGTTTCGGCAGGCCACATGGCTGCACTGAGAGCTCACTGCTGTGGATATCACTGCCGTGCAGCTGTGGGCCCAGTGCTAACTGATGCTGCTCTGGAAGAGTGACAACTTCCGTCCATGACCATTCATGGCAAGCAGGAGTTCCTTCTGACATAGACATAGTCCCGAGCGCAGAAATGTGCCCATTCTAACTCAGTCACACATTCTAACTAGAAGCCTGAAGGATACTTCTGGAGTATACCTTTCTGTAGAATCTGTGCAGATGCATACTTGCATATATAGAGTATACATGGCTATTTATTAAGTAAAGGAATTGTTTAAAAATTGGTGCACAATTTTCAGATTTACAAATGCTGAGTTGGGGAACATACTTTGGTCTATTTAACTGATGAGACAACAAAATATCACATACATTCTTAACGTTACAGAAGAGTGGAGTTAGTGGAATCTGAACCCAGGTCAGCTACTTCTGTGCGCCAAATACACCAAGCTATGCTTTCAGACTGAATGAGACTGTTTCATTGGTGCTACTTTCTAAGCTTTGACCACATTCGGAAGCTCTAGGAAGGATCCCTATGCCCAAGGAGGTATCATGATACTTCCAAGGCATGTCCATTAAGATTGCAATCACTGAGGGCAGCACTCATCATTATGTCCTCTTCTCTGAAACAGAACAACAGAACCGACTTTAAAGGTTGTAGCACTCCAGTGCCACTTCTAAAATTGTTTCTTCCAGAGGCATAAAGAACCAAAATACAGTGTTTCCAGTGGAAATTGTTTTAAATTCTTGAAGCAAACAAAAATAGTTGACTTAGTACATCTAAATCATTTTTCTACTTGAAATGACCACATCCAAAATTTGGTCTATTAGTAAAATAAACGGTTGTACTAAATGTAACTAAAAAATTGAATGGTTTTTTCCCTACCCAAACTGTATATTAAATATATATATATATATATATATATATATATATATATATATATATATATACACATTAGTTTGAGTAAATACTTTTTAAAGTGATTTTGATAGCATTTTGGATATAAAAATACATCAATCATATAATCAGTCATCTTTTTAATTCCAAAGTGTTTTCTCTTTAATTTGACCTGCATAGTCTCATGTTTCTTGTTACATTTAAACAAAGAGATTATTTATATTATGTGAAATCTTTTTTTTTCACTTTTTTAAATTGGTTGTTCAAAACATTACAAAGCTCTTGACATATCATATTTCATACATTAGATTGTAGTGGGTTATGAACTCCCAATTTTACCCCAAATGCAGATTGCAGAATCACGTTGGTTACATTATGTGAAATCTTAAACAGAAATTAACATAAAACAATCAGGTTCAGACAGCTTCTGTTGGTATGGAGTTCTCAGATTCTTAGCAGAAGTCAAGGACTAAGGAAATGAGACTTGTGGTTATCAAGTCTTATTTGAATCATTCTGGTTTTCACTCTCTATGAACTACAGGGGAAGAAAAAGACAAAGAAGAAAAAGAAAAAGAAGGAAAAAAAAGAAGTATATGTATCATTTTCTAGCTTCTTGTTTCCTTGGACTGTGAGTTTATATGCCATGTGTTTATTGTCTCATCTAAATAAATTGCTGTGAAATTTATTTTGTCCATAGTTTAAAGAGCATATAAGGTCAAGTTATCTGATTTTGATATGTATCACTGGAAGTGTGTCCAGGCTACCACAGATGCTAGAGATCTTGAGAGTCAGTGGGGCCAGAGTCATATTCTCTTATGACATGAGCAAAACCTCTGTAGGGAGTCAGGGACTATGGGAGGTGGCATCTCTGCCAAAGCATGCTCTTTAGCATACTGGCTCATTGTTTGAAGTGTGTTCAAGTTCTATTTTCATAATATTCAAAGACATAACCACTGAAGGCACATTCTCATTTCATTGTACATTATTCGGAAAATGTATGTTTTTTTATAATACCAGAACTCTTTAGTGTCCTCTCCCAAGAAGAGCATATAAACTTGGTAATTAATACCTATTTAAATGTTAAAACAAATGTTTATATACACACATAGTTGACATTGTCAAAATATGAAAAGAAACAGATGTATGTTTTGGGCAGTAGAATTGCTTAAAGGCTTTTGAGCAGAAAGATGCAGGTTTCATTTATTAGGTGAATCTTGATTGAATACTGTGAAATCAAACTGAGCAGTTTCTTAATGTGACCTTAACTGCACTTATGTAGAAGAATTACATGGAATATTTTTAAAAATTCAGATACCTAAGATCTGCATCTATCTGACTGATACTAGAACTGTGGGTAGAGATTTAAAATCCAAATTTTGAAAAGTGTGTAGCATTTAATTTTTAACACCAAAGTTTAAGAAACTGAGCTGGCTATGGTGGTGTACAACTGTAATCCCATTGGCTAAGGAGGCTGAGACAGGAGAACCATGAGTTCAAAACCAAGCCTCAGCAACAGCAAGGCACTAAGCAACTCAGTGAGACCCTCTCTATAAATAAAATACACAATAGGGCTGTGGATGTGGCTCAGTGGTTGAATGCCTTGCGTTCAATCCCTAGTACTTACCCCCAACCCCTCATAGTTTAAGGAACTGGCTGATGCTTTCTAATAAGATTACAAAATATTTCATGAGCTACTGGTAAAATGTTGTATGTAAACATACATTTTTATTTTCTATACAGATGAGAAATAATACAGTTCTATCCTCTCCCACTTTTGTCTGTGTGTATCTGGTTTTCATCAATGGTCAAGATTAATGATATTTGAACCCAGATATAATAAATTTTTATAGATCTAAATAAAACAAACATAGAAATTCTAATTTTTATTATGAAATTAACTCAAGCTAATGCTAAATTATCTCAGTTGCAGTTTTTCTAAGATCTGGATCTTTAGGCGAATTACATTATGTCTTAGTCACCTTTTTGGCTGCTGTAACCAAAATACCAGGAAAGAACAATTAGAGGAGAAAAAGTTTATTTGGGACCTCACAGTTTCAGAATTTTCAGTTCATGGATGGCCAAATTGGTTGCTCTGGGACCAAGGTGAGGTAGAATATCATGGTGGAAAGGTGTGATGGAGGAAAGTAGATCATGCCATGGAACCAGGAAGCAGAGAGAGAAAAACTTCTGCTCTCACCAAGGTGTGTGTGTGTGTAGATCTATCTATCTATCTGTCTATCTATCTATCTATCTATCTATCTATCTATCTATCTATCTTAAAGATATGCTCCAATAACCCATTTCCTCCAGCCACACCCTATCTGCCTATAGTTACCACCCAGCTAATTCCTATCAATGTATTAACCAATAAATCAATCTACTACTTAGGCTAAAACTTTCATAATCCAATTATTTCACCTCTAAAATTTCTTGCACTGTCGCACATACAAGCTTTTGGGGGACTTTTTTTTTATCTAAACCACATTACCTTAATATCTATTTCATGGGCAACTTAGCTCTTATGAAATAATATTTTATTAATTCTTGAATAAATGGATGGAATATACTTGGGCATTATATATTGCCTTATCTCATTTTAAGCCTAAAGCACTTTCATGTGTTTCTAATAAAACTCAACTGCAGGTGCTTCATTCTGTCCGGAGAGCCTAGAGGAAAGAGGGAACTCAATTCAGGAGCAGTGGGGTCCTTGGCATATGTGATGTGAATTTGAGCATGAGCCACACAAAGGCACTTCTTCAGGGAGGTAGATACACACTGGAGGCAGAATGCAGGCTATCTCAAGAGTGAGATGCCCTGAGGGCTTATCAGGAGCTGGGCTGAAGATGGAGCCAGGGTGGAGCTGCACAATGTCTTGCCAGTTTTCCCGGGAAATTGCATATTTCCCTCTCCTCACAAGGGCATGAGCCAAGGGAATGTTGTTCAAGATTTACAACTGTGCTTTCTGCATCTCAATGTCGTGTGGGCATGTCTTCAAGATTCAGTATGTCTCTCTTAATCCTAAATCCCTACCTCAATTCCATTCAGTGATAGGTGCATTTTTTTTTTCCTTGAACTGCTGGAGTGTACATCATTGGAAATTTTCCTAGGAGGACTATTGTTTCACACCTCATGCTAACCTGAAATAGGTCATGTACTAAGTCTGGAATACAGAATATTAAGCTTTTAATCTTTGAATTTTTGGATGTAAAATGCTTCATGTTTAAGTGAGAAAGTGTCTCTTAACTTCCCAATGGAGTGTTTCTAGGTGGACTGTCAGGGTTTTCCAGGATCATGGGAATTTTATCTTTGCTGGTGGGGTTTTATGACTGAAGTGATGCCTGTGATACCAACCTTGGAGATCAGCATGGGCTCCTAGTTTCCCCGGGGCTGAAGATTAAATACCAGAGCAACACCAAGGCAAGCACAGAAAGCAAATTTTATTTAAGAAAAGGACAGAGATAGACTTCTCTGGAGAGAAGAGGGCCCCAGAGCTGGGTGCTGGTGATAGAGGGTGTGTCTTGATTTTTAATACACCGCTCCAGAGCCACCCACCAAACACACACACTTTCCATTTCTTCTCTGTGTATGTGCCTAAGGACAGGAAGGGGCAGTCCAGGGAATAATCACCTGTGTTGAGAAGTGGATCCCTGGAGGTATTAGCAACTGGTTGGGCTTGGGGGCAGTGCTCACAACCCCCTAACAACCCCTTGTCTTTTTTTGTTGATAACTAGTCCCTATCTTCTCCACCCCATCATTCCTTATCTGTATAGACTGCCAGGCCTTCTGTTCCCTGCCTTAGTTTGTTGAGCAATGTGACATTTTCCTGTTCCTTCAGCCTGGAAAGGTGCTTCCACCAGATTGCTTTTTGGAAAAAAAGAAGCATGTGGGGAATCAGTACAATGGATTGATTTTATAAAATTATCCTCTTAACCTCATGTTACCGCTATTCCCATCTATTTGTCTCCTTTGCACACCTCACAGAGGGAGTGTCCAGAGGCTGAATTGGATCCAAGTGCCTGCTGGTAGGAGAGAAGACAGAAAGTACAATCAGATTTGAAAGGGTCAGGTTGGAAAGGTGATAGCTGATTTTGGCAACAGAAAAAAAATTCTGTCAAGATTTACTGAAGCAGGAGACCCTCATCGTTATACAGAATACATGTATGATGTTGTGAGGAGAAAAAAAAAGAAGTGTGTCACATTAGATTGGGTAGAGAGAAGTGATGGGAGGGGAGGGGCGGAGAAGGGGGGATAGGAAGGACAGCAGAATAAAATAGACATTATTGTTCTGTAGGTATATACGTGACTGTATGACCAAAGTGATTCTGCAACCTGTACAATCAGAAAAATGAGAAATGATACCTCATTTGATTCAAATGTATGAAATGTCAAGATCATTGTACTGTCATGTGTAACTAATAAAAAAAAAGATTTACTGAAGCAGTATGTGTTAGGTACTTGTGGGCAGATTGTTTTAATAGACTGGGATTCTTATCTGTGGTGTAATTTAAATAAGAATGGGTGTAATTATCCGCAGAGTTCTTCTGGAAAAAATCAAACTTCAGTAACCTGCCTAAAAGAGCTGACATAGAAAGACAAAGTGTTTAAGAAATTATGTTGCAATGTCAAGTTCAACAAGGAAAACATATTTTGACTTTTCTCTGTGCAAGCATTACTATTTTCAAACTACTTTTTGACACAGCCATTTACCTACCTGAGCAGCAGATTGCTCAAATAATTATAATTCATAATGTGGCTACAGGGTTTTTAAATCTTTTAATTGACTACACTAGGACTTATGCATACATCAAAGGATAACATTACAGGGAAAAATAATGCATCATAACATAGAGATTGAATTTTAAAAGATTGTTTTTTTCCCCCTTCAGTGCTTTCTCATTCTGACATCTGAAATTGCTTTTCTCAAATCTGTTGACAAGTTCAGATACAACATAGTTAAATGAGCTTCCCTGCATTTGAGGAAATGATGAAGTTCAGTTTACAATGAGCCTCAACCCAAAAGGAAAAAAAAAAATCTTAAGTCCCACTTTTTACAATTTTGTTTGAGAACTTTTTAATGAAATTTAATCTCTAAAAATTCCTTTTAAAAGAAAACAGAGTTAAAAAATTTTGTCTTTGCTTTTATTTTTTGAGCTTGTAAAATTATAAGGAAAATGGGAAGTTTGAAGAGTTTTTACCTGGCGATTCATTCTCTTTTCTTTACCACCTTCTTCTTCTTCTTCTCCCGCCCCCCAACAACCCGCCCCAGTAAAAGGATTATGGAAAAAAATCAAACTGTTCTTGCTTTTTATAACGTGGTGAATAAAAACTGTTACTCTTCTACAAATGCAAATTCTTACAATAGTCATTCTGAAATTAATTTTCTTATCTGAGTGAATGATTTACTGAATCACAATATTTTAAATCATAACCTGTCAGAAACAATATTCATTAATTCCTGAAAGAAATCTACATGTCTGAGCTTAGTGTAGCAAGCCTAAGAGGAAAATGATTGCCACACTCCTTTTTATCTTTGTGGTTTCATTATATAAGAACACAGAGACTTCAGAGCACCAAAGAATCACTAGTGCATATGTGTTTTTTATGGCAGTGGTGCTTGAATTTCACCACTAATCCACTATCATGATATTAAGTTTGATAGAAAATAGTATTTCCTTTAAAATATTCACATTCCCTTTAAGATTGTCAATACTGGCATCTTATGTGTATATAATATTTTTCCCAATAAATTTGATGAGGACATTTTTTTAAGGATATAACCCAAGATTTACATGAAAAAAACTTTCTCATTAAGTACATATTCTCATTTCTCAAAACTCGGTAAACCCAGTACATATGGTGATACAAATTTCACTACATGCCAAATCAGGTTTAAAATGAGCACCAGCAAAGAGAACATAACATTTTATAGTTTTAATAGGGCTTGAATGCAAATTTCAATTTTAATATTAGCTTATTGTTAAAATTATGCTTTTCTTTATTTTATGGTCACTTATTTTGTTTGTTTTCATTTCAATATTTAGATTGGAATCTTAAAATTAGAATAGCAATAACAGAAACAAAGATCTCTATATATTGGTTCTTGCCTAAGATGAAGAATATGGTTTTAAAAATTTTTGTCCCTGACACCTTGCTACTAAAAGTTCAAGATAATATATATAAAAATCATGATATTTAAAAAGAAAATAACACAGAAGTCAGTTTCCAAGTCACTGACTTCCTGCTTCAAAACAAGAGCTTTGAGGTTCATCAAAGGAATGCAGCCTTTGAGGAGACTTTGAAGAAACTAGCCTAACACTGTAACAGCACTTCATCAGTATCTGTCCTGAGCTTGGGAGATAAGTAGTGGGAATGTAAAATACCTCACACCTTCAAATGGTATGGTTAACACATAGTCATAACTCCTGACTACAAGCTATAGAGAATCTAACACACATTCCTCTACCCTCTAATTAACCCAGTATTAATTATATGTAGACACAGATCAAATGTTTCTTGAATCAAAGTTATATACGGTAATCATGAGTTCCTTCACAAGCCATTGTCAGATGAGATTACATGATGCACTGCTGGTAGGACCAATTTGTCCCAAAGCATGATGATAATCTCAGTATGACAAACGAAATGGCACTAGAGTCATGCTACAGCTAAAATCATTAATTTTTAGATTATTACATTTTCTTAAGGCTGTTATATCAAAAGTAAATTGCTGAAAAATCTTATAAAAACGATGGCAAATGTTATTTATTTACTTGTAAAATTTCAAAGTATTTACTTCCCAAAAGGATTTTGGATTAAAAACTCTGAGATAGGGCTTACCTTGGAAAGAATTAGACATTTGAAATCTTGAAACTGTTCAGTCTATAACTTCAAAGTCCTAGATACTTTTTTGTTTTTGGTTAAGCATTAGCAAGAAGTATAATCCTCTCCTATATTTTACTTATAATCAGATGCAAAACTTCATGTTTTAGGGCCCTAGGATTTGATCATTTGTGGAGAAATGTGTATTATTATCTAAATAATTCACATTGACATTTCTTACTGCTCATGCAAAGCCTAAAACTAGGACGCAAATTTCAATTCCAAGGAAGATCAAGAGGGAAAAGAAATTTGTTCAATAGATGTTGAGCTGAACATACAAACTTTTTTTCAAGAGAAGACAGCTGTTTTGTCCTATAGGTATGACTGATTATCATCACTAGAAACGGGCCAGATTCAGATAGGAATTTGTAATAGAAGTAGGAGACCTAATATATACTTGAGATTTCTTTCTTTCTATCTATCTATCTATCTATCTATCTATCTATCTATCTATCTATCTGTTAAGGTCTGTAGACAAATCAAAACACCTGGTATTTTGCCAGGGGAATGTTAGAGTTCGTAAACAAGTCTGGATGGTGTCTGGCAAAATGTCAGAGGGAGTGGTTTGAGAAGTAACAAAAGCGAGCCATTAAGTGTGGAGATTCCTTATTGGTTGATTGATGTATCTAGTTTATGCTAATTAAGATAAGCTGTGCAAAATGTATAAATAGCTCTGTTGCCCTACAATAAACGGCTCCCATTCCTGCTGTATCAACATACACAAGTTATTCGTCACCCCCCCCACCACCCTCCACCCCCCCCCACCCCACCCCCCCACCCCCCCCCACCACCCTCCACCCCCCCCCACCCCACCCCCCCACCCCCCCCCACCCCCCCACCCCCCCCCACCCCCGGTTATTCTGCTGCAGCCGGACTGGGACTGCGGCACTATCTATCTATCATCTAGCCATCTATGTATTGGTTTTGCTTCTCTGAGGAATCCTGATTAAGCAAATCTATATAATCAGATTCTTCCCTAGAGTAGCCTGCATCCACATTTTGGCCTTTCCACTGGTCCAGCTTTCTTTACTTTACCTTTGGAAGAAAAATGGAACATCTTTAGTCTTGGTAGCAGACAGAAATAAGTACCACATGCTTTCCAGTTTTTCACAGTACAAATTCCAAAGAAGAAAAAAAAAATAATGTCTTAGAACTGTCTATTTTAAATATAATTGGTGACATAGGCATGGGCAAACATTCCTATTCCAAATTTGCATCTTTGCAATTTTTATTTGTATATCAAAATACCATGTATGTTGTAGGACATTTTCCTAAGCATGAAATTCCATTCAATCTTGAATGTAATTGCAACATACAGATACTGTTTTGGGTCATGTGCTCTGCAGTCTTCCTAGAGTTGATGCTGCCTTGGTGATCAAAGTTTTCAAATTCCAGACATCTTCAAAGGAGTAGAATCCCATCCACATGCAATCTCAGTCTCCTAGTTCTGTGCTGGAATCCTGATCTTTCTTCTGTAAATGCTGTTAAATCACAAAACAGTAATTTATAATGAAAGAATGAAAATAGATTTGGGACACATGCTGCACTCAGACTAATTTCATGAAAACAAAGGTTACAAAATACAGATAAAATAAACAATGTTGCCAAACTCTGTGGAATGTTACTTTATCATAACCAAACTGCTTCTCTATTTTGAATCATATCTTTCATGTTATTTACCAAAAGTTTTAAAATTAGCCAGTACTGACAATGGATTAAAAATATTTTTTAATGTTAATTATGAAAGAAATACACTGCTATTTACATATTTACATGTCTGTGTCATTAACTCATTTCAAAAATTTTCTGTTTTAATTTGAGTGCATGTTGCAAAAGACAATGTAGAATTCTATGAAATAGTCAATAATTTTATAATAGTATCAAAATGAAGGTGTAGATAAGAGCATTTTGGGGAGATTAAGAGGCCATGGAGCAATTCCACCTTTATTAATATCAACACATAGAAAGCATATTATGTATATTATCTTTAATTTTTAATTTTTTTCTCAAATTCTATAAAATAAAAAATTCCAAAGCATATCTTTTATTGTTTTACCTATCTCTTCCATTTAGACCCTCTAGAAATATAATTCCCATATGTGGTTTCTCTTTAAATATTTAATAGTTCACATGTGATAAAATATGGCTAATTGCTATGCATTCTTTAATGAAAAAATAAATTTGAATTTTCAAAGCTGATTTCCTTGTTTCAAGTGAACTTACAAACATAGATTTATAAATTCTTAGGAAAACACTTTAGCTATTATAGATATCACAAACTAAAACTTGTATATATTTAGTTTTGAGCATGCTATGAAACTATAACTTATCAGAGGCATTATCCAGAACTCTTGTTTATTTATTTCCTGATCATTTCCATGATAAATTTCTAATGCAATCTGACTAGTTTTTACTCAATTCTTTTCTTGATTCAACTATCCAGCTCATTTGCATACACTGAAATGTAAAAAGTGAATTTATTTGTATCTAAATTTATTTTTTAATTCTCTTATTTCATTCAACTTTAAATTGATTTCTTTTTTATTTTGATAACTATGCTTTTCAGTTAACTATACTTTGTTCTATATTAGAGGTTGACTGATATTTTCAGAGTTTTTTTATTATTATTATTAACCAAATAATTATTATTTGGTTATTTGATGGACAGATTAGCAACAACCAGAAAGCATGTGTTCTATAATTAATTATGTGTTGATTAGGTACTGAAAAATGGCTGAGAGTAGTTTTTAGGTGCCCTTACCACCCACAATCACACAAATGGTAACTATGGAAAGCAGTGCATGTATAAATTTGCTTGACTTTAGAAATCACTACAATATGAATGTGTATCAAAACATCATGTTGTGGACAGGGCATGGTGGTGCAAGCCTGTAATTCCACCAGCTTGGGAGGCTGAGTCAGGAAGATTTCAAGCTCAAAGTCAGCCTTAGAAACATGCAGTGAGGTGAAACCTTGTCCAAAATTGTAGAAAGGACTGGGGATATGATTCAGTGGTTAAGTGCCCCTGAGTTCAATTCCTGGTACAATAATAATAACAATAATAATTTTAAAAATATACAGAGTATTTAAAGTTTGACCCCATAACACTTTGACAAATTAATATGTTGTTATTTTGTTTACTTAATTTCTACTTAACAAAATATGTAAAGTCTATTTGGCTACCAAGCTGGGAAGTATTTTAAAATATTCTAATGCTGAAGAGTTTTAAGCATTTTTGGTAAAACTTATGGTTTGGTTGTTCCAGTATCATTTGAAAGGAGAATTGATATCTTTATGTTACATTGAATCTCTACCTTGGGCAAAATTGTATTTTCTCCTTAAGATGACAAATCATTTCCACATATATTATTTTATTTGCTGTTGGATTTTCTTAAACTGAATACTTTTGTATTATTTTCCCCATGGACATCCATAAAAGCCTTCTTTATTTTCCAGTTTTATTGACTAGAAACAAGCATGTTCTATTATTATAGAAATTGCTAATGAAAAGTCCACTTACGCAGATCAATTTCTCATGTTTTTTCTGCTTTTATCATATTCCTTATTACCATAGTAGTCATTGAAACCAAACAAACTTCTCTGACCTGTAAAATAACAGTTAGTTGGTATTTATATTTTGAAGCTTTTTTTTTATTGACCACTCATGATACTGGCACTGATTTTTTAAAATAAAAATTCAATACTCCATCTCGTTTATGGTTTAGCCTCTGAAAAAAATCTTCTATTAACTGGTGATTTACATTTTCATATGCATTCATGAACCATCCTCTTTTGCCCCTTTATTTTAAGAAGAGATGAGTTATGATAGTGATTACTGAAATTGATGACATTGACAATGAGAGAGTAGCCTGCCACTGCACACCTGTGGACTTAAGTCACTGTAATTGCTGTGTGCAGAGCAGCCCTGGTTTAGCATATTAATCACATTGGAAACATTTTTTGTGGTAGAATTAAGGCTTTTTTTTAGCCCAGATGTTTCTATCTTCTCTGATTCCCTTAGAGGGACAGTAGTTTCATAAAAACTATATGTAAATTAATACCATGCAGTCTTGAAATTAAACACCAGTGACATCCAAAGCACTAAAATTATGATAATTATGATTCCTAATGCAGTAATAATATGCTATAAGTGTTTAAGTGGTGGATAATCTGAAGAAAAAAAATATTTTGCCAGAATTCAATGGCTGGGAGATAAATTAAATAGCCAGCTGTAAATTAGGCTAATACTAATCCATGAAAAAAAAACCCACTATATTGTGTTTTTGGAATCAGATTAAAATCATTGCATTAATTATGTAATTCTTGTAGAAAAAAAAAAAAAGTAAGAATGTTGTGAATATGGGCTGGAGATGTGGCTCAAGCGGTAGCATGCTTGCCTGGCATGCTTGTGGCCCGAGTTCCATCCTCAGCACCATATACAAATAAAGATGTTATGTCCGCCGAAAACTAAAAAATAAATATTAAAAAAATTCTCTCTCTCTCTCTTAAAAAAAAGAATGTTGTGAATATATCTATCAAGTGCATCTTACAAAATAATTTTATGAAAATGTGAGTGTAGGTGGTTCATGTAACTATCTCTACATTTTAATTTCTGTTCTTGCAGATGTTTTAAATACCTCATTACTAACCTGATTTTACTTTATTCATAATTTAACTTTGTTATTTGGATTTCCAATGATAGTTTCCTTTTTTAAATACCCAACAGTTTCATAAGTACATACCTAAATTTTTATTGTTGTGGGATAATTTTTTCAATACATATATATCTTCTTCTTTCAAAAGTCACAGAAACAAATATATTTTTAATTGAAGTAAGCTTATTTTAGCGTTTTTTTTAATCTTTCCACATTTTTAATCACTGCTTTAGAGTTGCACATAATGACAGGATTTGCTGTTACATATCTGTACAGGCACAGGATGTAACAATATTATTTGGCCAATACCATTCCACAGCACCTCTCACTCCCTCCTGGGTCCTACCTCCTGGTTTCCTTCCTCTATTTATTTATTTCCCTTTGATTATTTTGAGACCCATCCTCCATTTTTTTCTTTTTTTTTCTCTAGCAAAGTAAACTTATTTTAATTGTAGATTTTAGCATTAGTTTTTTTTTCAATTGCTTCAGTTTTCTTCTGTGTCCTTGCTGTTTTATTTTTCTTTGTCTATCTCCAGTGTCCTTTTTTTGAAAAAAAAAAATTAAATTTACTTCATATCTTTTCAGTCTTATGTTACTTTCAGTTTAGTTGTCTTTCATATAAACATCATTTCATTGCTTTGTAATTCGTCAATGAATTCTATATTATTTCCATCTGCCAGTTTCCTCTTTGTGATATATATATATATATATATATATATATATATATATATGTGTGTGTGTGTGTGTGTGTGTGTGTGTGTGTGTGTGTGTTATCATGGTTTGCTGTCATGTCTTTCTGATGTCTTGGAATGAATGCTGTTCAATGAAACATCGTCTTTTTCCCCTGTTGATCTCTGGGTGAGTCAGGTGCACCTGACTCATGTTTGAACACACTGATTGCTCTGCTTATTCACAGGGATGCTTTCTTAAATTTCCTGAATTTGTGATTCTAAGGTTCCTTAATTTGTGTTTTCCAAGAAGCATCAAAATATGGCTTCTCTCCATTTTCTAGGACCCTCCTTTGTAGTCCTCCTCCTCGCATCATATATGTCAACCTGCCTGTCACCTTTGCTTTTTATCTTCCTTGTTCTTCACAATTTCATTTTCCTCCCAGTGCTTTGTGCTCATTGGACCTCTGTTCTAAAAGGGCTGAGGCTGTGGACTTCGTAATCTATGTCCTCCTGGGCACTTCAGCACCACTTGACCTTCTCCCACACCTTCAGCCTTTCCTTCATCATTTCCCACTTCAGCTCTGTCCTCTAGTGAGCCTACCAAGTTTCCACTTTGGAAGAAGAATTCCTCTTCCTCACACACACCTGGGTTCTCTGCATTCCGGTTTAATCTGGGGTTTTATTGACTTTTTTTCACCCACAGAATTACATCAGGACAGGTGACTGCTGAAAGTGGACTGTCACTTTGGAACCAGAGGTTAATGGAGGTACTTAATACTTTTTAAAATGACATTATCTGAGTGTTTTCTGCCCTGTCGCTGTAGTTGCTTAGCTCTTTTTTGTCCTTTTTGTGAGAGATTTGCTGAGACAGAAAAAACACTTTGGCATATTAAAACTGTTGCCTCCTTTCATCAGCTTCAGCTCCATCAAAATTTTGGTAAACAGAATTAGAGTGGGGAGCAGAGGCAATAAATGCTTTTGAGGACATAGTAGGCCTCTTGTCTCTTTGCTTCCTAAGAATGGCTTGTCTTAAAGTCCTTTTAATGACACAATATGAAAATCCTCTTTAGCCATTCATCTTTACATGTCCATGTTTCTTTAACTAAACTTAATACATACCACCTGGGTGCAGGAGAAAAGCAATAAGTATAAAATATCTAAATACAATCCTTGCTCTAGATTCCACTATTTAATTCAAACCTTTTACTGGATCTTTTAAAAAATGTTGTTTTATAGTTGAATAGCTTTCATTCCTTGGGGACTAAAAGCATTCAGTTCATCCTATCCTATAGAGCATTATACTTCTGGATGATTTTTTTTTTTGTGGACACTGTACAATCATTTGATTATTTCATATAGTCACCTTAT
The DNA here is from genome assembly GCF_045843805.1 of Urocitellus parryii. Classification (NCBI taxonomy): domain Eukaryota; kingdom Metazoa; phylum Chordata; class Mammalia; order Rodentia; family Sciuridae; genus Urocitellus; species Urocitellus parryii. The sequence continues at coordinate 34,894,002 of NC_135531.1, read as the reverse complement.
TTGGCTATATTTCAAGGCTACTGTGAGATTTACCAAATATTTGCTACTGTAAAGAAGAATCAAAGATAGAAGAATGAATCAGATGTAATTTTCCTGTGTTCTTATATGAATGCACAACCAATGAAACGTCACACAATGTAAGACCACAAAAACGGAAAGTTATATTCCAGGTACATATGATATGTCAAAATACATTCCACTGTCATGTATCACTAAACAAAGAATAAAAGTTTTTTTTAAATAAAGAATTATCTGGGCTGGGGATGTGGCTCAAGCGGTAGCGCGCTCGCCTGGCATGCGTGCGGCCCGGGTTCGATCTTCAGCACCACATACCAACAAAGATGTTGTGTCCGCCGAGAACTAAAAAATAAATATTAAAAATTCTTTCTCTCTATCTCTCTCTCTCCTCTCTCACTCTCTCTAAAAAAAAAAAAAAAAGAATTATCTGATGTTTTAATTCTGTGAATTTAGTTTCCTCATTAGTCTTAATATTTCAAGGTTTTGTGTGTGTGTGTGTGTGTGTGTGTGTGTGTTTGTGTGTGTTTATAGCATTTCTATTCAAGATACTTATTTCCTTTCCTAAGGAGGAAAGTAGGTTCCATGGAGGTTTCAAGTCACATCCACAGCATCAGTGATGGAGTGAAATAAAGTCATACATTTCACTGACCCTACTGTGTGATTCAGGGCACCCAGATCTTCCCCACTGCTCCAGCCTGTGTAGTGGCTCCAAGGTGTGGTTTCCTCCCATTGCATAATCATCTGTAAGTATCATGGCAAGTAGCTTTCTTTGATGCATGGCAGGCGGAGAAAGAATTGTTTATGTATCTTAAGAACCTGGTTTGAAGTGACCATATCTGACCACATTTCATTGACCAGCACCCAGCCCCATGGTCCCAAACTAAATTATCACAGGAACTTGGAAATGGAGTTTTCTTTATGTCCAGGAAGTTTTGAGATCATGCTAACATTAGTATATGGGAAGTATGTACCTTTGGTTATAATATAATATATAATGGTTTATATTTAAAACACATGAAATAATGGTTTATTCAACTTTTGGGATTTTGATAATTTGTCTTTGTCTGATTAAACTCGAATATTATTTTAAGATCAATTAAAATGATGGGTTGGTTTCTCTACTACAATCCAGGATACACAAAAAAGCTTAGCAAGAGGCCAGAAGCAGTAAATGAAGGGAGGAAAGCACAAGTGTTTATAACATTATTTCTAGATAATTTGAGTGAGAAAATAAGAACCATTGTTTAGAAGAAGGTTTGAAAAATTTGAACATTGTGAGAACCTGAAATAGCATCAAATTGGTAATAGAATTCAATTTTAATAAACACGTGATCATAAAATAGTTTTTGCCTTAAAAAAGTGAAAATAAAGAAAAAAGTGACATATAAAAGGGAAGAAATATTTGTGTATATTTTAAGTTCATCTGTTTGTCAACTTAGAATAATCATATTTAGATTGGGTCATATTTTAAAGAATAATTAATTTCAGTGGTATAACTTATATCTTTTAGAATACCAGAAATGTAGAATTTCTAATGAATTATCTTAAAAAGCAATCAGGGGGAATACCAATGTTAACATTTTGAGAGCTGCTAATTTAATCAAGGGTCAGTTTAGAACTAGAACATATATATGCAGGTGAGCTACATTGTCCTCCTTCATAAAAGTTTGCGTTTTATAAAACTTAATTTTGTGAAGAGTTTCATGCTTAAAGAAGAAAATATTTAACATATTTACATTTTTAAAGAATAAGTGTTAAAATAGTTTTGTAAACTAACATTCAGGTTAAATAACAAAACTTTTTTTATAACATTAAAAATACTTATGCTGTGCGTCCATTGCCAACCACATAATATTCTCCCTCTTTCCTACCTTGGAAAAATTGTCTTTTAATAATAATTGCTCTTGTCACATTTTAATGACAGCCAAATAATTACTAGTATATGTACAAAATGATATCTCATGACCCTGTCATTAGCCTCCCAATCATTACCCCAGTGATAACGACTATCTGCATTCCTCAATAAAACATCAAGGCAGTACCTTTTTGCACATATACTGAAAAAAATTGTGGATGTATTCTTTAGTTTTACAAAAATAATGACATTAAATACAGAGCTTTATACTTTTTCACTTAATGTATCTTATAATCCTTTCTAGATCAGATTGTGGGTACACTACAATACCTCTAAAAATAAGAGTATTCCATTATAAAACCAAATGCTGACAGTTTATCTAACTCAGATTTTGACCATCTAGTTGTTAAGCTTTGTTTTAAATTTCTATGAATAGTACAATGAAAAAAGAAAGCAGTATGGAGATTCCACAAAAAAATAGAAACAAAGGGAACTTCCATTTAACCTGGTTATACCATTCCTGGGTATATATCCAAAGGAGTTCAAATCAGCATTTGACACAGCCACATCAATGTTTATCACAGCTCAATTCACAATAGCTAAGCTCCGAAACCAACTGAGGTGCTCTTCAACAGATAAATGGAAAAAGACAATGTGCTACATATATATAAAGTAATAATAATCATAAAAAGAATGATTTTATAATATTTGCTAATAAATGGATGGATTCAGTAGTTATCATGCTAGGTGAAATAAAGCCAATCCCCCAAATCCAAAGGTTGAATGTTCTCTCTGATATGTGGATGATAAAAACAACAAAGGTGGAGAAGGGGAAGAAGTGCATACATGAATACAGCACATGAATCTTCACATTATGTACAGCCACAAGACTAAGATCCCAATTAAAATAAGATGTGCTCAGTGTTTGTATAAATATGTCAAAATATATTCTAGTGTCATGCATATCTAAAAAGAACAAAGAAAAAATGCAAAAAAATTGCTATGAATATCAGATCATTCTTAGCCATAGACTTTGTAAGAATAGTATTTTAAAGGTCATTTGAAGGGAGCATGTTAGAATTTGGAAAGTTGAAGTGCACATTTTAAGCAGACAGACACAATCTTCAAGATCATCACCATTTCTTTAGCTATTGGAGGATTTACTAAAGGGATTGTGGTAAGTAGTATTTTACTGGCAATGGAATACAGTATAAAGACTAAATAAAATTGAATCTGATTGCATTGATATGTATATTTGAGTACAGACTTTTGTGAAGAAGTAAGTAACAGAATGAATTATTCCTAGTCCCAATTCATCTCAAATACTTTACAATTTGCAAATAAAATCATGTAATTCTTTTAGACTCTTAAAATTAATGTATTTGTTTAAAAAATGCTGTTTACTTACAATGCATAAGAACATTCTATTAGTAAAGAATCAACGTGTGTTACTAAATAAGGTATTTTTACACATAACATTTTATTTTTACAAATATTTTATATATAGTAGTTTAGATTAATTGCTGTTATGCATACTTACTGAGAAACCAGGATTTGCCCAATAAGACATTTATTTTTTTATTAATGGTCAGGTAACCAAGAATGAAATCCATCTCTGCTTATTTATTTCTCTGGTAATGTAATTTATTTTCAAATATGATATCAACAAAGAGAAGAGATTAGAAAAATAATTCACTGTGAACAATTGTTCTTTTAATTTACTTTTTAAAATTAACCAGCTTCACTTGAAACGAAGTTCTTTACATATCTTATTTATATAGTTAAGATCTCGAGGTAGTTATGAATAAATTTCCATCCTATTGGTATTCATAGTACTCTGAATCATCTTCTTGTCCTTGCTCAAGAAGAGAAATGAGAGATTAAAATGTGAAAGACGTAGATAATCATCACATATATTCCCCATTTGCTAGCATAGAAAAGAAATTATGGACCCAATATTTAAAGCAGTAGATCTTGTATTCCCTCCTTAAATGTAAAAGATAACTTTTTCTTAATAGTTTAATAAAGATTCCAGACAAATGATAAGTTTATGCCATTCAGACTTTAATAATGTCACCATAATCAGTGGTTGAGTGTCCCTTAGTTCAATCCCCAGTCCCCTCCTCCCCGAAAACAAACAAAAAAAGCAAAGTCGCCATAAGACTATGCCCTAAGCAAGGTTGATCCTTCAACTCTGTACAATTGCATAAAGGAATAGAGAATACTTTCTAGCCCTTTTCAAGATACAGGATAATTACAGATTATTATTCAATTCCGGTTTTATTCTCAACATTAAATGTTTCCCCCCACACACATTTTTTCCATGCTTTTGTCAGTTGGATGGTTGCTTTATTTGTAAATGAGAACAATATATGGGGCTAACCTAAGAATATCCAAACAGTAGTATACACCAGTTATTATTTTATGTATTCTTGGTTTTTATTTTTAAATTATGTTAATAGCCAAATCTCTATTCTTAATGGATTCGCATCTTGGATATTTATTATGTTTGATAATAACTTTTTGACACAACTGCAGTCTAGAACCAGAGTGAGAACAGGGGAGAATTTTAAGACACTCTTTTTCTTTTATTGACGGTTCAAAGATAGAGCTTACTATGTATGTATCCCTTTAAGTGTTTTAATTAACATTAAAAAAGTCTGATTCAGGCCATCTGCTACCTAAATGTCTTTATTCTCTGATTTAGAGATACTAATGTGTATACCATGCTCAAACACAAGGGTAGCTCACTTTTGTAATGGGTTATTAAAAGTTTATTGAACCTGTACTACCATCACTTGAAAAATAAATTCTACAAAAAATGAAATATACATCTGTACATAGAGATTTTAAAAGTACTTTGTATCTTTATGACCTAACATTTTGATGATCATGATTTTTCTCTTTCAACTTCTTTGCTTTGGCTTTCATACTATGACAAATAGTGCACATCCTTAGACTCTTATAAGTCTTGTTGACCCATGAGCTCTGGGCTGGGTGTGTACTTCCTACACAGGATAACAGATTCCTGAATGTATATTTGTTACATAAAACATTTAAGAAGTGAAAAATTATAGATTACTACAAGTTTAAGGAATGGCATTATGTACATTTATTTTACACAGAAAGTGGAATACAATACATTGTTTGATGTAAGCAGTGTCAGTACTTATTTCTTTTGTTTTTATGCAGAATACAATTTTATATATACATATGTATATATTTAATATGTACTTATATATCTCTATATTTTAGATATTTCATATATATATATATATATATATATATATATATATAGAGAGAGAGAGAGAGAGAGAGAGTGCTGAGTACACATACAACACACATAAAATGATTTGTCAGCAGGGATACATCAATAGCGCACACACACACACACACAAATAATATTTTCCCAAAATTAAATCATTCTATATGTACATACATTCTGTATGTATGTGGAATCATCTTATTTTACAAATATTGTTTTCCTTTATGATATATTTTATTCCATTTAATGAACAATGGTAATTTAATTCTCCCATGTATCAAAACTTGTCTTTTCTCTAGACCAAGGTACAAACCAGGACATATGTTGTATTTGTGTGTGGGTGTGCGTGTATGTGTGTGAGTGTGTGTGTGTGTTTGTGTGTGTGTGTGTGTGTGTGTGTGTGAGTGTCCCTTTATTTTCCTTAATCTTGCACATTCTCTATAATGTTTTCCTGACTCTAAGGAGACAGAGTCAGTCATGCTGAAATACCTCTCAGTGTCCATTTTACTGTCTGGTTTCTCTCTTACGTTGTCATAAAACTTTTTATCTTTTATCCCCTGAATATCCTTTAAGCAGAAAGATAGTGTTGACACTTTCATAGGTTCAAGTTAAACATGTGTGACTAGAAAATATTGCAATTGACACAGGGTAATAACACATAGTTTCAGGACTTGGCCTCCCAGATAAAATCCAGGACATCCAAATATTGTGTAGAACATGCTTATACAAATTAAACTGTTTATATAAAATTCAAATTTAACTGAATGTTCTGAACTTTTATTTGCAAAATCAGATCATATTCAGAAGTCATATAAAATTTTCTCAAATTAACTGCTAAAATAATATTGATCTCTATCTTGCATATTTACATTTATTTCCCCTTTGTAGTCTTGCTACTTTTATAATTAATTTTAAATTTTATAAATTTCCTTTTTCCATTAACCATTCAGCTAACTGATCAATTGATTACAACTAGTTTTTATTGAATCAATATACATTAGAATTCAGGTTATTCTTTTCTGGCTCTGTCATACCTTCTGCATTATTTCACCTATAATTCTGAAAAGTAGTTTCTCCTATTACCAGAGGCTACTATTAATGCTCTAACTACAGTTCCTAGTGAAAAGGCAGGGTTAATACTTCACAGCAACGCCAACTATTAGGCACCTGCAAGGCATTGAACGAATCAAAGATCACTGCCTTTACAAAATGTACATTAATCTCTGTAGTTAATTACAAAAAAATAAGCAAATAAACCAGTAAATGATGAACCATGTTGAAAAACTGTTGTGGTTGGGATCCTAAATGTCTCCCAAAGGTCCACACACTAAAGGTTTGGTTGCTAACCTGTGGTGCTTGGGAGTTAGTAGAAATTTTAGAAGGTGAGGCCCAGTGGAAGGATGCTAGGTCTTTATGAGTGTGCCCTTGAAGGGGATATTGGAACCCTAACCCTGCCTCTCTTTCACTCTCTGGTCACATGAACAGTTTTCCTTTCACAAACTTCTGCATGGTATACTGCCTTCTCACAGACTAAGAAGCAATGGGACAAGAAATCATGGACCAAACTCTTTGAAACCATGAGCTCACGTATACTTTTCCTCCTTGTAAATTGCTTATCTCAGGTATTTTGTTACAGTAACTAACACAAAGACAATACCATGCTATGAAATAACAAAAAACTTGATGAGATAATGGAATCAAGAGTTCAGAAGTTTGGAAAGTGACATGTGAACTTAAATAAGGTAGTCAGTATAAATTTGTAAATGAGGGGCTGGGGCTATAGCTCAGTGGTAGAGTGCTTGCCTAGCATGAGTGAGGCACTGGGTTCAATCCTCAGCACCACATAGAAATAAATAAATAAAGGTATTATGCATATCTATAACTAAAAAAAAAATTGTGAATGAGATGAAATCTCAGGAAAGATTATCAGACAATGATCAAGAAAGCCAGTTTCTGGAAAACAAAAGGCAGAAGAAATAGCCAGAGTGACAGCTTGCAGGTGGGAGGAACATGGATGCTTAGGGAATAGAAGGGGAGCCAAGTGAGGTGAAGCAGGTGAGGGAGGGAGAGTAACAGGAGAAGTTGTCAGAGATAGAGACAGAGAGGCTGTGGTCAGGGAGAGAGAGAAACAGAAGATGTCATCTGAGTTCTGTATGGGTCATTGAAAGGACCTTGGATTTTATTTTGAGTGAAATGGTGAGTTATTGAAGGCTTTCATCATCTCTGTGACTTGACCTGGACTTGGTAATAATACTGGCTGCTGAGTTCCAGCCAGCATTTAAATGGATGAGAGTTTGGGGACTCAGGAGAGCAGTTAGCAGCTACAGAGGAATTGTCACAATGATGGTGGCTACACTGAGATGTGATCTTATGGCTAAATTCTGGATGGAATTTGAAGATAGATTCTGCAAAAATGTCTACTACATTAGAGGTTAGATGCAAAAAAAATGAAATAATTCAAGTATTTACTGAAGATTTCAGCTTTTTTAGCAGTTTTAGAGTGAAGAATTTGTTTATTATTTTAATGAGATGACTAAATGATTGTAATTGAGTTTTTGATTTACAGACTGCATTTTATTTCTTTTTAATATATCTACAGATTTTGGAACTTCCACTGATTCAAAAATTTTCAATGTAAGATAATTAGTTTCTACGATAATCAAATTGTCAAATCTGTAGTTAGAGGGAGGGTCTTCAAACCACCTCACTTTGTGGCCTTTTCTCCAAACTACCGAATTTTAAGTAATAGATTCTGGCCACATTTTAAATAATTGAGCTTCCTGCACATTTCTTGACTATTTCCTTTTCAGATTCCACTGTTGGAACTTTAAACTTTTAGTTTGAGAAATGGCAAGTAGCATACTTCTCTGGAAATAATGGGCATTGAGACTATTATCTGTAGACTCTAAAGTGAGTAAGGCATTAGAGGGATTTGTATTAATGTAGCAGGGAAAAGTGGGCCCTAGGGAGGGAGGGTAGGGACATGCTTTTGTATTAGAAAGAAAAGAGTTTTTGAAAACTTGAATTAATATCAAAGATGAAGAGCTAGGTTTGGGGGTCAAGAATACAGATTTCTCCTTGACAACTTTACCAAAAAAAAAATGTTCCATACAGAAACACTAAGTTGTGAGCTCTGTCTTCGAATTTCTCCTCTGCTTCTGGAGCTTTTTTCTTTACATTTCTTCTATAAGTGCTGTCCATCCTCCTGCTGAAAATTGCCATTCTGCACATAACAAAAATTCCCTAATTGCTGCCAGAGTGGTACACCACTGAACAGAGTCAGAAAATGAGCTCTGGCAGCAGTCTGAGTGACAATAGTCTGGTTTTAGTAACCTGCTAACATTTCAAGATGACTCAGAGGCCACTCCAGGGGAGAGTCCTTAGACAAGCTAAACATTTTCTCTGGCTTTTGCAATGTAGTTGTGATGAAAAGCATGTGATTCATAGAGGCTCAGACTTGAAATGCTTCAAGTATAAACATTGTAGTTCATAAAGGTTGCCCATTTAGAATTGTTTGCCCTTCATGTGAATTAAATCTATTACTTTTTTTTTTTTTTTGGATCTCTAGGATTCATGGATATAACCCCAAATTCTGAAAACTAAAGTAATATCCCTGCTACATAGGTTTTCAAGCTTGCTGAAATAGAGAGTGTATATTTCTTGATGTGGCTTGAAAATGCTCTGCACTTTTTGAGAAAATGGTTTTAGATGGGCACAACAAACGATCAAAATTATTTGGAGGTCATGTTCCTTGTAGGCCCCTACATGGCAACTGTCCAGTGTAATCATTACCTTCAGAAGCATTTCTGATGTCTTAACTTTAGGTTCCAATTTGGCTATTGATTTGGTAATTCCAAGGAGAAGAGGAACCAGGTTACAGAGAAAGCATGTGCTCAGGAGAAAGGGGCAAATGATTCTTGCTGAGCCAAAATGCAGAAATTGAAGATGTCCAGACCCATTGATAGCATAGCACCGACGACCATATTTGCTTAACACAGTTCCAGGCACGGAGGGAGGGACTGTGCCTTGATCAAGACATACCCAACGGGAGACCACTGCACAGGAAGGCAATGTGCCACTGGCAAGTTCACTTCCAAATAGGCACAGGCCCCAAGGAAGGGGGAGGCTTTCATCATGTTACTCACTACCAACCCAAACCTCGTTTATCTAAAACTGTTGGTAGTCTTTAACTTAAAGCTAACACATCAGCACAAACAGGCAACCATTAATTTCTCTCAATTTTTTTTTCTTATCTTTATTCTTGCCTACCAAATCAATACACACAGACCCACGGGAGTTTGCTTTATAATGCTGAGTATATGAAAATATACACAATGTGAGATATGATTTAATCTTTAATTCAACAAATTGTTTGATTGATGTCACTCTTCAGCATGCATCTTGAACACAGCACTGAGCAGTCTTTGCTCTCATGTCGCACACAGACCAGAGGTGCAAATCAACCCCATAGTAATGAATAATGGATGTCTGGTGAATGTCAGTAAGGAAAGGAAAGCAGTGTGTGAGGGTTAGAGATGTTAGAGTTTGCTAATTTAGAGAGGGTGGCCATTGGGGAACTGATTTCTGCTCTCATGACATTTGAGCAAATATTTGAAAAAAAAAATAGGGCTCTTAGCTGTGCTTAGATCTAGGGGTGGAATATTCCAGGCTGAATTAAAAAGTTGGTACACAAGCCTAGAGGTAGAAGCAGACTGGCTCATTTGATGAAAAACTGAAAAATAGCAGAATGAGTGAGAAATGGAGTTGAAAACCACCTAAGATATAATTTTACATATATGATTATGATATGAAAGAGAAGGCAGAATTTTCATGAAGACTTACAAAGGGATACATCAAATAAATATGGGCTAGTTTTGGGGACCCACAGCTATTTTGGTGAGTGACATTTTTTCTTTTTTTTTTTTTTTATACTGGGGATCTAGTCCAGGTTTGCTTTACCATGGAACTACATCACCAGCCCTTTTTGATTTTTTTTTTTCTTTTGAAACATCTCTTGCTAAGTTGCTGAGGGTCTTATTGATTTGCTGAGTCTGGCCTCAAATTTGCGATCCTCTTTCCTCAGCCTCCCTAATCACTGATATTATAGCATGTGCCATTGAAACTATCTCGGTGAATAATATTTTAAGTGTCGTAATTACCTAGTGAGTAATGGTATCCACTGTCAGATGTGCACACCTGTTATATATGCTAGATATTATGCCATTTCTGTGAAAAAGAAGCCCAAACCACAGATGGGTGTCTTGTCTTCCAAGTCATCATTAGAAGCTCTGCTTACAGTTTTCACTGCAGGGGACTACCTTTGGTGGGTTCAAAGCCAGGGTTCTAAATCACTCAGTTCTCTTTTCACCATGCTCCAAATAGCTGCTCTCATTTCATATTCTGTATTTATAATCTATTTATTTTATCATACCTGATAATGATTTATTTTCTTACTAAATATTTTTTGTTTAAGTCAGTCTTCTACCCTTTCTTGAACCCCCAGGCATGAAGATGAAATGGTTGAGGACAAGGTGACATATTTCACTGTGTCAGACAATAAGTTTAATTTGCACTGAATACAATTTTATAATTTCTATTTAGTACATTGTCAACACAATGAAATCTAGCTATTGACTATATAACTTATGCACTAATTTACAAAACTATGAAATTAAACCATTCAAAAAAACATTTGGGGCTTTTTGAAACATTAAGTTTTGTAGTGTGTCAGGAGTTCAAGCAGCTTTCTAAGTGCCAATTTACTTTTTAAAAGAATAATTCTAAAATTATCGTTTTCCAATGATTCCCTGCCCTCACATTGTTCGTCATTCCTTTTTGTAGTTAAAGAAAACTAGATGCTCACATTTTAAACCTGAAAATATTTATTTCTTCATTTTATTTACCCTGTATGACTTATAAAGCAACACATTTATATATTCTACTATTGAATACATGAAAATAATCGGATATATTGGTTTATGTTGCTATCACCAAAATGTCATCTCTTGCCTAAACTATTACAACAGGCTACTTAGTATCAAGTAAATAATTGGGATATAATTTGTGGACAGGCCTCTGATAATATGTTCCTCCATTCTTGTCCACTCATTAATTCACTCTTCCCAAAAGTTGTTTTTAAAAATGTAAATTTTGGTAAGGTACTTCCACCTTTGAACTATTTTATAGAATTCTTCTTCATTTATTTTATTTTATTTTACCTTTATTTCACTTATTTATTTTTTTGTGGTGCTGAGGATCGAATCCAGGTTCCTGTATTTGCGAGGTGAGCGCTCTACCACAACCCAGCCCCATTCTTCTTCATTTTAGGTTAAAGTTCAGAAAAAAATTGTGCATTCTAAAAATATGTGTGCTGACTTCTGTCAGTCTTCCCCTGACCTCCTAAATATCTTCTCCCTATTTTTTCCTCTGCAGACAGCTCAAAGAGGTGTTTTCCCTTCCTCCCTTGCTTCTCCACAATACCAAGGGAAGATTTTCCTAATTCCATCTTCTTCTGGCCCTGAGCCCATTCTTATTCCCACTTTTAAGACATTCTGTTCTTTTTGTGCAACATTCCCCTTGTTTCCAATGCTTTGTTCCCACTGTCTTCCTTAACTACTATTAAAAAATTACTCATGATGCTTGTTAGACACGTAGAAGGTATTCAGGACCATTGTGACAGGTGTAGAGACTATAGTGGGGCTTCAAAATGTGGGAGAGGGGTGGAGTCAAGACCAAATCCAAGGCAGGAAAGTGAGAATTGACAACTGAGGGGTAACAGCTGGGGGACACATAAGTGGCTGAATGAAAAATTACCCATGGGAAACACTGGGGATTTTGATTAACCAGTCCTGGAGGGTTTCTTCCTAAGCCAGGCCAGAGTGGACAGATCACCTGGGGACAATAGGAGGTGAGATCTCCAGTCAGACATCCAGGTGATGAGAAAAAGGAGAAATCCTCTGGTGAATCCAACTCAGCATATTCCTTGCTAAAGCTGGATGACCCGGAGACACACAGAGAGGCTGAAATGTCAGGGCTCCTGGAGGAAAGTTCAAAGTCCAGCAAAAGAGAGAATCCTGGCCATGGCAGATTGAAAAGCAGAATAAATTGTCTTGATTTGACGCAGGCTGCATCACAGGGCCATGCCAACTGACAAGCACACTGTGGTCCTTGAATGAGATTTTGATGAATTGATTATTGATTAATAATTTAGACTGGGAAAGATGTTTAATCAAAGCATAGGTACTACAATACATTTAAATATTTCAATAATGTTGATATTCATTTGTTAAATCAACAAAAATATATTAATTACCTAGTGTATGAAGAGGGTGAGAACAACATGACCCAGGGTCTGGCTTCAGGGATCTGAAGTCCAAACAAGGGCATTAGGTCTGTGCATTTCCATTCCTTCCATCTGCTGTTTCCTGTGTTGGCTCCCTTCCCAGGCAGCCCTTCTGCTCCCACTGACCCCTGGCAGCTTCTGTGGAATTGTGAAGCTTCTGAGTCCTAGACCCGCTCATAAAATTTCTGGAGAGCATACCAACTGTACCAACGTGGGCCACGCTCCCACCCCTACAATAACCTTTGCGGAGCCTAGAGGGATGCAATTATGAGGACCAATCAGTTCAGGGACACGTACTTCTCCTCTGAAGTGGGGCCCAGACCCTGTTGTACCATACAGGATGAAGATACTCAGCCCTTTCCTGGCAGAATTCTGAGATAATGTTGCCCAAAGACTTAGAAAGGAATAAATACAAAGATCAAAGTGTCTGTAAAAATAATAATAATAATCAGGCAAAGAAAGGCAGGGAAAATTTCAGTCAGAGAAAATAGTACATGCTGGTGGTTTTGTAATTTGAGCAAACATGCAAAGTGCTAAGGAATGAATGAAGGCCAGAAAAATTAGGAATTGACTCAGAGTGCAAATGCAAGATAATGTGGAGGGTCAAGTAGGGGTCAGTTTGTGTGAAGGACAGTTAGGAAGTAACAAAGATTTCAGGAAGTTAGTGCGATATGTTCATCAGATGTGGAATCTGCTTTAATTGGTTTATTTCAAAAGTTGAATTATGTGGTTATCTTCAAAGAAAGAAATATGTTAACTTTTTCAAGAAATCACTTTCACCTTCGGAAAACAATTGACAGCCTAAAAAGTATTATTCCTATTAATAGTAGTTCTAAATTACTATGTAATCAGTTTCAAATATAGTTATCAGTGTAATCTTCTTCTATATAATTGGAGATAATGGAATGTGGTTACATGATTATAATGTTGAAGGTTTTCATTTTCTTCCAGATTTCTAAGAAAAGTTTGTTATAAACACATGCCTAGATTAAGAAAAAGAATGTTTTCACTGATTATTAATTGCATAGAAAGAATCTGTACTCATGTAAACATGTTAGATATTCCTAGAAACTGGTTTTGATATTGGTGGACCATATTATGCATGAATCATTCAGAAGAAAGCAAGCCATATGCAAGAAGAAATAGAAATAATGTGGAGAATGAAAACATTCAAATTTTATTGAAGAGGCTTGATTGTTTTTTTTTCATGAGGAAATTCATAATGTAAGGACAATACAGATAGTTCAGTTGATGAATTTAGTGTGTTTTAGGTCAAAGCTTGAGACTTATTTGTTTAATTAATCATCTGGATATTTTATGCAGAAGCTGAATATTAGCTTTAATGAAAGTTTTCTTGAGAAGGTTAATTATTGCAACCTTAATATAAATAATGAGTACTTTTCTAATTAAAATAATATTAACTTGCTTAAATTGTTTTTTCTTTTGAATCTTAATAATATAGCCTATAATCTCTGAATATTTACAAGTGACCCAATGGGTAGCTGGAACTTGTAAACAACAGATGTTACACAACATTCAGCCACATCGTTAGTAGAAATTACATGTTTTGTTTTGTTTTTTTTTTAGTTTTACCTTTGTGTGTAAACAAACTTTGTTGTGAATAAAGAATTTTATCAAATAATTCAAAATGAAGAATTTATTTATTGTATATCAATACTCCACATAAAGTACTTAATAAATATCCGTCCTACCATATAGTTTTAGATGGTGCATAATCAAATAACTGTACTAATTGTGGGTCTTCAATTTCACATATACTTGATGAGGTTGCTACGTAAAAGTCCTTCCTAGTGATTTCTGACTTGTAGAATGCAAGATGTATTTGGCTGATTCTCTGTGGTATTTGTTGATGTTCTCCACCTCACATTTCTGATTGCCTCTTTTCTGTTTGATTTTTTCTGCTCTCTTGTGCTTGTTGGGGATATGAGACTGATTCAGGCCAAGGCTTGTGGACTGACGATCTTCTCACTTGCTGGCGGGTGGCCTTCAGAATCCCTTCCAGGCATGGTGACCAGGAACACCCCAGATGGTGGCTGCTCCTTCACCTCAAGTGCCACAGTAAACAACACAGAGCAACCACCTGTCAACCTGCGAAGGAGACAAGGTGTGAAGGACAATGAGAAATGCCCAGATTTCTGCACTGACGCAGAAATTAGTATTGAAAGGAGAATGAAACCATGAATAAAAACCTAAACCATGCGTCATTGGCTCAGGGGCCAGATGGAAAATGACGAGGCCAATGTTATCTGAGGCTGCAGGGAAGGCAATTCATGCTAGTTTGTAAACAGGAATAAAACATAAAAGAAAAGGGCATGCAATGAGGGATTTAAATGGTTTTAAAAGGAAACAATTTCTGAACTCCAAGTATCAAACGATAAAATTAAAAATAAATGTTGTGGGTAATAAAGCCTAATTAAAATTTAGTCTTGCAGCAAGGAAGGCATATAATCTCTAGTCAAGTCTGGCTGAGTAATGAAGGAGGAGAAGCAGCTGCATAGAGTCAAATACCTCAATGAGAAACGGAATTTTGAAAGATTCAAGTTCAAGCTACAACACTGGATAAGCTCAGGTGTGTCAAAAACAATCAAACATTTTCAAGACAAGATGGTGCATACCATGATGAGAGACATTGGGAAAAGACTCTGTCAGCAATGACTACAGCAGGCATAGTTATACACTGAGACCTGTGCATGTTCTTATTAGATCAGGCTTTGGTGGCAGAACACTTTCAATGTTCTGAATTCTGGGGTGTTTCACGATTATGGAAAGAGATGTGGGCAAATAATTCTTCCAAAGAAAGTGGTAGCAAAGCTATCAGAGTAGGAAGAGACTGTGGTGAAATTATAAAGCCCCAGACATTTCAGAGGTCTCAGGAAAGCACAAGAACCAATCAAACCCAATCTCTTTCAGTGAGATTTGTGCCTGAAAATGGTGCATATCATGATGAGAGACATTGGGAAAATACTCTGTCGGCAATTAATATAGCAGGCAGAGTTATGCACTGAGACCTGTGCATGTTCTTATTAGATCAGGCTTTGCTGAAGGACCAGCCAGAATGAAGCCCAAGGTGAAGGGATAGTCTCAAGGCAGAGAGTGAGTCCTCTCAGAGAGGAAGGAGATGGCACATTCCTCCTGTCCTTCTGTTTTATTGAGTGTCTTAGGGAAACATTCAGAGTCCCACCAAGTTTCAGCTCTTGACTTCTGACAAGATTCCATCAGACTTCCAAGTTCCCACTGGGCATGGTCTTACCTCATGGAGGGGAGATTTTACTAATGACATGGTAAAGATCCAAGGCAACTTGCGATGGGTTGCTTTTGCCCAGTTTTTTGTTTATGTGCCTTAGACCTATTGATATTATTATATTAAAGGTTAAAATGGAGAACTTAAATTTAGTACTCATTAATTTGTTTTAAATGAAATATTTGAATAAACATAATAACACATTTTAATAAAAATAAAATATATCTATATTTTCCAAACAAGTTAGTGGGAAGACTAATATTATGTCCTATTTTTGCAAATCTATTTACTGTCTGGTTTATCAGAAAACAGGTAGAATTCATGTTCTCTTCTGCATTTAATTGTAATACATTGTTTTGTTTGGAAAAATATGAAGGAATAATCTAATGCAATATGTAAAACTGTGTAATGACCCAATATGTTTTAGAAAGGTGGGGGTATTTTCACTTTTCCAGATAAGTTTTAATATTTTTTCTGTCGCCACATCAAAATATTATGAGTGATATTTTCCTCAAAATTAGTTACTATGTAAAGTCTAAACCTTTATCAATTTTTTGTACTCGTTCACATTAAAATTTATTGTTTTAATCTTATACTTTAAATAGCTATTTTATCCATGCATACAATTATAGCATTATTTACTGATCACTGGAAAATAGTGCCTAAGTGTGGATCTTCCATTTAGATACTTATTTTATTTAATAATGTCAACATGAAGACACACACACAAACACATTCATTCATGTCTGAAAAGTCTTTTATATAATTAATTCATATTTAATTTATTCTAATTAGTTATACATGACAGTAGACTACATTTTGACACGTTGTACACAAATGGAGCATAGCTGCTCATTTCTCTGGCTGTGCATGTTGCAGAGTCACACCAGTCCTGTAACTGAGTCCCAGGAAAATCTTAGCTCTAATTGGGAGATACAATTTCTAAAATTCTAATTTTTACCCTGAAAGTTCAGATTTTATCATCATTATGAATAAATAACGTCAATTATTTTGGTTATGCGAAATAATGACGTTTGAATAATGATTTTTGTCTTTTATTCTTTCAAGTCAACACGGGTTTCATGAACAAAGCGGCTGCATCATCTCACAGACAGAACAGCATACAAGTGATTTTCCGAGTATGAATGGTGTAGATAGGCTTCACACACAGTTCCTGTGTCTTCACACATTAGTAAAAAGGCATCTACAGAAGGGCCAATGTGTGATACGGTAATAATCATCACTCTTTCCTCAAGGATGTTCTTAAGTGAAATGGGTCTCCTGCCTTTTGGTGAGTACTTGACATGGGTAAAATGACTGCTTGGGCACTCTGCTGCCAGTGCACTGAGACAAGTGCATCTTAGTGATATTTTGAAAAGTATTTTGAGCTCATAAACTTGGAGAAAATGTCTTTGGCACATACAGTGGTCCACATGCCACACTCTATGACCCACCACAAAGAAGCCATGCCACTCCATCCTCTACCACGCAAAGAAGAGAAGTGAAATAGCATAGAAACTTATTCCCACGGCAGGCCGGCCTGGTGCTGCAGTGTGTAGCAGTTGTTCTCTGAGATGAGTCAGAAAGTTGGGTTCTGCCATGTTGCTGTCAGTACTGACATCAAGGAGAGTTGTCTTCATCAGCTCGGGGCTATTCTGTGTCCTAGCTTGTGGTGAGAAGGAACAAAATCACAGGAAAACATTTTCTTTTTTAAGTATAAAAAAAAGAGGTTGTACACATTTTTTACCATCACTTTCTACTGGCAGAAACTCGGTACAGCCTCACTCCTAGAAGAGATAGACACTAAGTAGGCATTTAACAGGAAAATAGCAGGATATTTTTTGATTGTGTAAGTGTGTGTGTTGGTAGACAGAGGAAACAGATTGGCAATCTACCATGGTTTTTGAATTTGAGGAATTTTTTTTTAAATAAGAAGATGCCAAATACATAGGGAATTTGCTGATATTTCGAAGAAACATTAAAATTGGTGGTTTAGTATCAGTAGACTATTAGACCAAAAGGACAATGATAGAAAATTATGGGTTGATAATTATCCTATGGATATACAGTTTTAATTTTTTCATCTAAGAAAAATACATCATAAAATGCTCTTACCTACAATAAAGGGCTAAAAATAGGAAGCTTAAGGGAGGGGAAAATGAATGAAGAAAAGTACTGAGAAAGAAACTTTATATATAATGTAATGATAGTGCTTAGAATTTAAACATCAGGCTAAGCAAACTTTATTGATAATGGGGTATTCATACAATAAGCAAAAAGTAAACTACTATAAATCGTACACAATCATCTAAAAGCTAGGTATGTTAGGGAGCTAAAGCAAGGAGAAATGAAAACATTCTTTTAAGATGAAATAATCTCAGATAATAAAAAGGATATTTTGTGAAATGATAAAATACAGTTTGCTTAAAAGATACATTCATCTTAAAGTGTAAGTACCAAACCACTTAGAACCTACCTAATGAAGCAGCCTGGTGTCATAAAGCCAACCTACTAGAAATAAAGGAAGAACTTGATAAAATTCATACTCAGGAAATATATCTTTTTCTAAATTAGATAGATTATGACAAATAAAACAATAAGAACTTAATACTATAAAATCAGATATAAATATCTGATTTTGTAAATATTAAATATGTATAATTTATTGATATGTGAGGAATATTTACAAAATTGATTATGTATTTGGCTATAAAGAAAGTCTTAGAATTTTCTAAAATGAATATATTTCAAAGGCTAAAAACATTGTCATAAATTTCAAAAAAGTTAGAAATAAATTGTAAAACTTTGTAATTTGAACTACTTTAACATAACACTTCCATAATTAATGTTTAATTCTTCAATCTAAATGGAAATAACCCTGAAATAACAATGTTTAGGAACTTTGATGAAAGGGTACACATAATAAAAAGTAGTAAAAACAATAACTGACTACTGACTTGAGAATATTTCCAGTGTCTTTGTGTAAAAACTTGATTGAAAATAAGCAGAGTAATCTTCCTGCTAGCTGACATTGCCTCCCTAATGAAGCAGCCTGGTGTCATGGGAGAGCTGTGCTGGCTGTGGCTCTTCTCCTGGCAAAGGCATTGGGTCTGGAACTTAGGTTGAAAACCCAGAAACTATGTGGATGGGGTGAGGGAGCAGTACTGACCACACAACTGCATTTTAAGGCATTTTCTTGTACTTTTCTATTTGGATGTGAGCCAAATAAATCCCATCCAGGACTGATGTCCCCAATGAAATGCACATCACTTACCAAGAGGCATTGAATTTCAGAGGCATGATCAGGAACACATAGTCCTCTTACTTGTATAGGAAGGGGGAAATGCTTCCAACATATAAAGTAATTTTCTATATACCTTCCATTAAAAACTCAAAATAAACCAAAATTAGCTGGAGGAGAGTTCATTAAAGTAAAATTAAAATTAGTATAAAAATATCACATTAGGAATGAAAAGAGTGCATAGCCACAAGCACAGAAATGATTAAATCTTATAATTTACTTCATATGAGTCTATGAAAGTAAATTTAAGAAATGATGAAATGAATGATGTTATCACAGCCAAAAGTTCACCAACTTGTTAAGAACTACAAAACTTTACAAATTATTAGATAAGTTAATGCTAACTTACAAAGGATGGTTTCATAGCTGAGCTCTTTGAAAAAGAAATTCTATTTAATTATCCACAGAAAATTCATTTATATGGACTGGAAAATTTTATATCAAAATCTAGCATGTATCATTAAAATGAGAAATCATATAGCTCAAATATACATATATTTGTTATAACATATGTATATATATATATATGAAATTACTACCCAATTAAATGACATAAAGTGACACAATACTCATAACCTATTTTTTTAATGTAGTGATAGTGTCTGTCAGAAACATGAAAATATGGGATATCATCAAATTGATGGCTAAAAAACAATAAAGATCCAATAATAGATGCTTAAGGGTCACTTGTCGAAGTCCAGGAATCAAACTTAATATCAATTTTAAGTGGAATAAGACAGAAGAAACATACTAGAATTAAAAACATTGGATTTAGGCTACTAATTCAGCCATAATCGTTCATTTAAATGAACTCCAAATTTCGGTGGTTTCCAACAACCACCTTTATTTTCCCACTGTAATAGCTAACTTTGCTAGATTATGATGTTTGTCAACAGTAGTCTAGGTTGCTGTGAAGATATTTGTAGATGTGATTAACCTTTACGATCAGTAGATTTTATGCACAGCAGATGACTCTCCATAATGTAGAAAGACCTCATTCAATTACTTGAAGACTTTAAGAGCAATGACTGAGGTTTCCCAAAGGAATACAGACTCAAAACCACAAAAGAAAGCTTGTTTGAGTTTCTACACTCCTAGTCTGTCCATTTTTGTCTTTCTCTATCTCTACCTCTCTCATACACACCACACACACACACACACACACACACACACACACACACACAAAGTCTGCCACTTGTGATGATTTGCTGTAATTTTTTAACTTTATGATATTGTGGAAGTCATATGCATCCCACATAAACTTTCCCTGAAATTTTGATCTTCTCCTGGTTTAGTGATTTATGCTACTAAGTTCTCTCATGAGGAAGTGGCAGGGAGTCACAGCTATGAGCCATTCATGTTACCATGAGGAGAAAAAATAATTTTCTACAGTATGCTGTGTTTCTAAGCTATGATGTTTGCTAGGGCAGGTGTATTCAATGCATTTTGAATTATGATTCTTTTAATTTTTATGGGTTTATAGGACAAAATTTATTGTGATTTATTGTAAGTCAATAATTACCTATATATAAGCATATACAGATATATATATCTATATATATATATATCTGTTTATGTATGTGTGTGTGTGTGTGTGTGTGTGTGTGTCTATACACACACACACATATATATCCATCCCTTTGGTTCTATTTCTCTCAAGAATCCTACCCTATACATCTGCCCATAGATATGAGGATAAATTACAGTTTAGCATGCCTTGGTTGATGTCAGCCTAGTGGTTCTGTGCCGAAGTCCGGCTGGGCTGCCGAAGTCCGGCTGGGCAAAATAACCAAGAGGTGACTAGCAACTTGAAGGTTGAAACAGGAACTACTTTATTGCGACTGTCCTCAGCGTGAACTGAGCGAACTCAAAGTAGCAGGCACCAAGATAGCAGGAGTCGCCTTATCGCCAGACAGCAGAGGTATATATACATAACTGAATACACAGCTTGTTTCAATTTAGCATCATCCAGTTACAGCAATCAGTCATTAAGAAATCCTCATCATCTTAATAATTATACACAGCTTAACTTAATTAACATCATTAGATACAGCAGTCAGTCATTAAGGAATCTCCATCATCTTAATGGCTTGCTGGTGTTACTTCTCAAACCACTCCTTCTGGCAAAGTGCCAGGCGCCATCTTGACTTGGTTGTGGCTCTCAACAGTTCTGCCTCACACTGAGGAGTGAGTTCAAGTCTGTAACACTTGCATGTACCCTAACCTCAGTTTGAAGGGACAGTGGATTCTTGTTTATACATGAACAAGAGGACCAGGTAAACCAGTATGCAATCCTATTTAAAGTTCCTGCTGGAATTGCATCTAATCCCATCCCTTGCCTAAGACACATCTCTTAACCAAGACATCAGAGGGACGGGATAGCACACATAATCCTATGGTAGAAAATAGGATATATGTTGAAATAAAAACTACACATTACAATGCCAAGTTTCAATATGAATATTGGAAAAATTACTGAAAGCAAGAATTCCCCTATTATTGTAATTTTTAGGATTTTGGTGGGAATTTTATTACATAAAATAAAATATAAAATAAATTTTTATTTTAAAAATTTTATAAAATGAAAGATAAAATCATCAATATTTTCAAGTAAATTAATTAGATTTGGGAAATCCATTTTTTTGTCAAATTACTTTAAATGCTAACATTATTAACATATGAGAAGATGACTATTATACAGATAATAATACATTGCTATTTTCTGTGTTAAAAATGGTCAGCTTATAATAAACACACTATAAAATTACAAAAATTCCTAAAATATTTGTAGCTAAATGTAATATCAAAGGTACTAGATTTTTTTTTAAAGTGATGAATCTTATGGAAAGTTTTAACAGAAGTTTTAACAGAGTCCTGAACAAATAAAAATCTATGCCATACTTTTGGAAGGAAATATTTAATATTTTATCCTTGCTGCTTTTTTGACAATGTGGGGAATAGGATATTAGTGTTAACATCAATTATTCAATTCCTATTGAATCTGTTTAGCAATTTCTTAAAGAAAAATGAGCATAGATAAGAATTCTACAGTTTGTTAAGAATGAAAATTGATAAATTTACAATGGAGAAAAGTAAGATCTAAAAATGTGTAAAGAATATCATGACAGATTTTGGGACAATTTTTGTTTTATAAAAATATATGCATTTACAAAACTAGTCATATCATATATGAAATTAATGATAGAAGATGTATAATAAGATAGGGTTTTGATTGCTTTGACTTCTTTGATGGTGGAAGGAAGGTAAGAGTCAGGTCAGGACAATAGCAACAAAGCCCCTGGATTCCTCCTTACAGGAGATCATGCTTGGCCCATTCAACCCATTGTTTGTAAGACAGAAAGCAGGGTGAAGGTGAGACAATACAAAAGGCAGATAGGAACACACATTTTGGAGTTTATTCTAGTCTTCCTATGCAAAGATGAGGTTAAACAAAACTTCTTCCCATCCTCACTTCAGTACCTTTACTAAATGTAGAGAAGAAAATGGACAGAAATAAAATTTCTCTGCTAAGAATCTCTTCCAAGACTCTTTCCTCAATTCACTTATTGCCACATCAAACAAGCTCCATCAACCTTAAATTAGTCTCTTGCATCATAACAATGTAAACCAAAGGCTGACAAAGCCCTGATGAAGGGGTAAGAGGAACAGAAGACCTATAAAGGAAGCATGGTTTCTGTCATCCCCGCCTAAGTCCTGTGATAGAGTAACCGTGATCACGTGGTTATGGTAGCCATCAGAGAGGCTTTGGAGAGTACATAGTGTTACAGTGGCCAGTATGAGGGATGCATAACTCAGTTTGAGGAGGTCAGTGAGATTTCCCCAGAGTGGGTCAAAGCTAAGATCTAAATGGTAAAGAGATGCACTTTGTGGGTATTTTAACATCACTCTGCAAATCTTTCACAAACAAGTATCACACTTGAAAATGTTTCCCTTTCGTTCTAGAATAAGGAAAGGGGAAAAAAAAAAAACACATTGACGTCGAACCATGAAAAAAAAATGCTATTACAAAGGAGATTAAAGTGAAATCAGGATTCTTATTGCAGGGATGACAAAAACTTTTCAAAGCTTTTGCCTTTTCCTTATTATCAAAATCAAGTAAATGTGTATTGCAAAAGCAAGAGAAGAAAATTGGAATTATGAATTCATTTACTGAGATGAAAGGTACTCAAATGGATATAATTCCCAGTATAAAGTAGAAATAAAAAGGTACTATAATTAATGGTTAAAATTACAATAGCCAACATTAAAATACTTTCAGGTATATTAATTATTTAGAAACCTCAAAAAAACCCATGAGGTATATTAAGTTAGGATAATAAAAAAGCATTAGTAGATTTTAAATCTGGGTTAAAATTTTAAGAGACAATTAATATAATGGAAATATAAGTTAGTAATGTTAAGTTCAAATTCAGAGTTTCCTCTAAGCAGAAGTATAAAACAAAGAAGAAATATAACATAATAAGTAATTATAAGTATACAATATAGAATACAACATAGGACAGAAAGAAAAGGCCAAATGGTACTACCAATGGTACAACCACAAATTTTCCAGAAGAAAACTTTAGTGCCTCAATTTGGAGATGAAAGGACTTATTAATATAGGAGGAAATAGTCTAAATTTATATAAGAGATACATAAATTTTTGAAATTCAGGAATAGACTCAAACAAGAATCTAATTAAAACAGCATTCTTACTAATTAACAATATGGAAAAGTTATTATAATGCATTAGCTTCTTAGTTGTGAGTAGCATACAGAGGCTGAGGTCAATTTGTTTCATACTGAATTTAATTAAGGCTGCTATAAATAGGATTACCAGCAGCACTATTGACCTCAAACACACCATTTTCTCTGCCCTCTGTTTCTTACTCAGTTATAAATTCCAGAGGTACCAATTGGTCTTACTTCAGACTAATCAAGATATAGAATGAGGCCAGTCTATTCATTATGACAAAAGGAATGGAGTTTAGAGCTACCTGCTGTTGTTTTTTTTTTTTTTTTTGCTGTGTTTATCTGTAATTACCAGAACAACAGACAGGAAAATAAGCAACCTTCATCCCTAGTGAAAACATTCCCTGGCCCACTCACTCTACATACAAACACATTCTAACCTAAAGTGGCACAGTCAGTCTCTCCTGTTTGGAATTTGTTAAACTTGATTTGAGTCACAGGTAAATTTGGTTAGGTCACATGATCAGTGTCAGAGATTAGCTGCCACCTTGAATACTTTGCCTGGCCTAATGTAAGGCTAAGTGGGCATCAGGAGAAGCAGATGGCTCTGCATCAGTTAGAGCCATGAGCAGGGTTGGTTGGTCAGTGCCTGTGTTTTCCAACAAATGAAAAGTGTCCTTTTTCATCTGCTGCCTCTGAGAAGGCAGAAGTATACCGTTGCCTGGCAACAGGCACCAACAGGGTCAGGTTTCCAGTTGCTGTTTCTGCTTGAGTCAGGTAGATGATATGATTGTTTTGCCACAATGCATTTGCTCACATGGTACTGGATCTAGCTGGCAAGAGGAACACGAATAGGTCCCTGTGCCTTGCATTTCCTGGGAAATAGCATGCTCCTTCTCCAGATAGGAGAGTTATTGCTCTACCTCATTTTACCAAAATGGTGCCATCCATCTCAGTAGCTATAATTTCACCTTTTCTCCAGTCATCTCTATTCACAATGGTAACTTTCCTCTTATGAATCAGATAGAGTGGCATAAGTTAATTTTCTTAAATTTACAGATGCCTAGAAGATAGCATACGTGTAAACATGGAGGAGAGTGAACTCAACCAAGTCATCATTGTCTTTATTTTTTTCTTCGATTTTATTGGTGCATTATGATTATGTGTGAGAGCGGGACTCTTTATGCCACATTTATAATGCCCATAAATTATACATTCTCCTAGCACCTTACCCCTTTCCTTCCCTTCCTACCTCACCCTAATCCACTTGCTTTACACTACTGATCTCTCTTTTATTATTATTATTATTTCAACTAGTAAAATATAATTATGCATATAAGTGGGATTCATTGTGAGATACACACACACACACACATACACACACCACACACACAAACGGACATAGCATAATTTGGTTGATTTCATTCCCCAGTACTCCATTTCCTCCCTCTCTATCCCCTTCCTGTACCCTATTGGTTTCCTTCTATTTTTTGTAAGATTTCCCTTTTTGTTCCTCTCTCTTTTCTTTTTGTCTCTAGCTTCCACTTATGAGAGAAAATAATAGTCTCTTCACTTTCTGACTCCGGCTTATTTCACTTAATAAGATGTTTTCCAGGTCTTTTTGATGTAGAGCAACACAACTAGAGATTCCAAATTTTACTTTTAATCCTCTAAATTTCTTTTCATCTGAGCTGCCATGTAGGTGGTGTACCTACTGGACTGACCTGAGGGTGAGATTAAAGGAAAGTAGAAAGTATCAGGCACAGAAATAGAGAGAATTAAACATTGAATTCTCAAAATATTCTCAGGAAGCCCTGACCTGATTACTCAACCTCATTATCATTCAGAAAATAGCCAAGAGGAGATGTCCTTTTTGTGAGATAGTAACATTCAGTGGCTAAATTGCTTTATTAGAATCTGTATGTCTAAAGGATATGAAAAAGTCAACCAGAGTCAGAAGTCATTTTGAATCTGTTTTAGAGGCATGTCTTTATTTCTCAAGGAGACCAAATGCCTGAGACCGTAGGACACGTGTAATGTCTATCAAACACCTTGATGATTGTGCCATTGTTGTGTTGACTTTTTAAAAATTTGTAGTACTGGAGATCAAATCCAGAGTCTCACACATGCTACACCCCCAGCCCCTTTTATATTTTATGTTGAGACAGGGTCTTTTTAAGTTGGACTAGGACTTGCACTCCTCCTGCCCAGCTTCCGGAGTGGCTGGGACTACACCTATGTGCCATAGTGTCCAGCTCTGGGTAGACTTTCAGATAAGTTGTGCCTCATTTTGAGTCTTACATAAAATCTAGAAATCGGACTATTTGAAAGAGTTTAGTTCCAATAGTTACATTGTTGTGAGAGATAAATGACAAGACAAGAAGAGCAAAACCATTAACTGGAAATTAACTGGACAACACTAAATCTCCCATAGTAGATCCCAAAGAGTGTCTACTCTAATCAATTTTTTTTCAGGAGCAGGTGAGGAAACCACCCAATGAAGTGTTGCTATCTTACTATTTGACAGATAGCCCAAGTTTTTGCAGAAGTCACAAGACTGTCACAAGCACAGTCCTTTAACTGCGCACATACAACAAGGGAAATGTGCAGCTGCATCCTGATGATGGGCTCAGGAAACCGTTGTAGCTGGATGAGCAGCACGGGCTTGATCATCAGGTCAGTTACTGTTGTTCTCAACGGAGTATCCACAAGATATACCTAAATGCTCAATCTATAGCTATGATTTATGACCCTTAAGAAGAGTATTTTAAATGGCCAGTCTGTAGACCTCTAAATGACAGATCAGACATCTATGCTATTGACCACTAGGTGGCGCTATTCTACCAATAATGATTTTCCCCTAATTTCAGCAACAATTACATCGTTAGAGCTGGGATTCCTCTTTGTCCTGCTTGGATTCTGTGTTGTTTCTGATGGACTAGTCTTACAAGAGCAGAGACAGCCCCTTTCTATCCTTGGATGTGACATTCCTTGGAGTGGGAGTATGGCCTCTTACACAGAATGGATGGGAAGAGCAAGCATGTAAACAAGAGTAACAATAGCACCTCTAGCAATAAGCATCCATAGGTGTTTTCAATATGTTCCCAATTCCCACCAACAAGAACACTGAATTCTCTCCATCTCTGCAAAATCTCTGTTGACAGAATTTGGGGACTTTTCCCCGAACGGTTGAACACTGACTATATTGTAGCTGGTGCAAATTTTGTTTCTACACTTTAAAATAAGTGAATCTCCTAATTTCAGTTACAATACAATCTACTATATGTGTCACATTTATTGGGACCCTACATGTATCTACATGGGACTTTTGGGGATAAGGGAGCCAATGTGGAGCACTGCTGCATCCTCTGCCATTAGAAATGAAATTCTTTATCTGGGTACCGTGGGCCATGCCTGTAATCCCAGCAGCTCAGGAGGCTAAGGCAGAAAGATCATGAGTTCAAAGACAGCCTCAGCAAAAGTGAGGCACTAAGCAACTCAGTGAAACCGTGTCTTAAATAAAATACAAAAAGCGCTAGGGATGTGGCTCCATGGTTGAGTGTCCCTGAGTTCAATTCCTAATAGCAACGCCCCCGCCCCCAAATGAAACTTTTTGTCTCTGTGCCACTGTCCATAAAAGTTTAATGGACTAATCCAAACAGGGCAAAATCAAATATCAAATGCAACAGTTTGTGTGATAATAAAGGAGCGCTGACAGAGGTATTGCTTTCTTTTGGAAGATGCATGATACAGAAAGAAATCCTGCAACCCTAAAATGAATGTTTTGCCAAGATGGAGTAGGAATGAAGTCTTGCTACTGTCTTTCCTGTGAATCTGAGTGTTGGAGGTAGCACTGAAACACGTTCACCTGACTGATTTCTTGGCTGTTATTCATTGTCTTTAGGAAGATAAGAAACAAATGTTATTATCACGCAGAGCAGAAAGGCCTGCAGCCCCAGATGAATGGCAAGGCAGTTATGGTTGCTGAGCCCTGAAGTCCCCAAAGATGGACATAAAAATTTCAGCAATGTGGTGCTGGGGCTGCAGCGCAGTGGTGGAGTACATGCCTGCATGTTCAAGGCCCTGGATTCTCTCTCCAGCACCTCAGACATATATGTACAAAGTCAACAAGGACAAACATATCATGCAGCATAGGCTTTGACTGAGCAAAACACAATGGAAGTTCAACTCTTTGCTCATTGTGGAGATAACCGTGAGAAATGGCGTAGGTAAAGAGCATTCAGCACCTTGTGTTCTTGTAAACTCAGCAACACATACAGCACCTGAGAGACACACACAGCTCTGCCCCAAGAGTAACCCTTAATGTTTTACTCATAACTGCTGGGGACAATGTCATTGAGCTTCCTGCCAGTACTGAACAAGAGCTCCTGACCTACAGTTTCCGGGAGCGTGTCCTTAATTTTCTGTGAATTCACTCCAAGAAGTCACCTCAAAAGTCCAAAACATTTTGTTTCCAAGTATGTTCAAGGATTTCCTAACATTCTCCTCAAAATCTTTCTGGCTCTAGGTCACTTCCTGGTTCTAAATCTACTCCCATCTCTTTGAGTGTCCATTATAATAGCACACAATTTTATTACTATATGTTGCTAAGAATCTCTAAAATAAAGTTGCATTAGTCAGACTTTGTTGCAGAACAAGTTACTCTAAATATTATGGGGTTTACCAACAGGTAAGTTAATACCTGAATTCAGGATTTGGGGACATACTATGCTGGGTTACTTTGCCTCAGGCTCAGTTAATGTCAAGTTAGGATGTCAACTGAGGCTGGTGCCATTTAAAGACTTTGCTGGGACTGTAGAACCCACCTCCTAAATGGCTCACTCTCTGAGTTGTTGGTAAGAAAACTAGTTCCTTGATGGCTGGAAGGGTTTAGGACCTCGCTTTATGAACTACTCACCAGAGCTGTCTTGTGCCCATGGCTTACTTATCTGAGCACAATTGATCCAAGAATTAGAGGTTAACCTAGCATCAGAAGTTACCCACCATCAATTCTGGCTTAGGACTTTTGTTAGAAGATAGTCACCAATGTCATTCCACTTTGAAGGTGAGTGTGAGTTAACATCCATGTCTTAAAAAGAGGAATGTCAAAGAATTGGTGGTCTGTATTAATGCACTGGTATGAGTTTGCCTTGATTTCCTTCAAAAATCTATTCCTAAATATTGATATATGTTTGTTTTTAAAATTTATATAATAACGCAATAACAATGTTCTTATCCTTAATAACAACGTTCTTATCCAACATGCATTGGTCTTAGTCTGAAAATAATTTATTGAGTTTCAATTTGCTTGACCTATTTTAAGACTTCTGAAGAAGAAAATTGCTTCCTGAAAAAGTCTTCTTTTAGGGGGTATTACCAGGGATTGAACTCACAGACACTTGACCACTGAGTCACATCCTCAGCCCTATTTTGCATTTTATTTAGAGACAGGGTCTCACTGAGTTGCTTAGAGCCTTGCTTTTGCTGAAGCTGGCTTTGCACTCATGATCCTCCTGCCTCACAACCCCAAGCTGCTGGGATTGCAGGCATGGGTCACTGCTCCCAGCCTAAAAAAGTCTTAACATAAATAAGGGAACTTCAGACAAATGTGCATGAACAAAGTTGCAAAATACTACATTAGTAAATTTTTTATTATCACTAACAAATATGAATATCTTTAATCATTATTTCTCTATTGCTGCCTCTAAAATATTAAATCATTCCCTATTTAT
The DNA here is from genome assembly GCF_045843805.1 of Urocitellus parryii. Classification (NCBI taxonomy): domain Eukaryota; kingdom Metazoa; phylum Chordata; class Mammalia; order Rodentia; family Sciuridae; genus Urocitellus; species Urocitellus parryii. Next base: position 34,864,535 of record NC_135531.1, on the reverse strand, counting down.
TTTGTTACTTGCTTCTAAACATATGCTCAGATGTATTCTGCAGTGAAATATTCTGTGAAGTAATTTATTTAATCTCAGTTAAACTATATCATTTGTTTTGCACTGAATCACATCAAATAGCAGAATCTACAATACCTCAAAATTAGATAACATATCTCAAAATCATCCAATTTGAATTTTTACCTGTCTTTGAAATTCTACATTATACTTGTTCAATTTATTTTCAAAAACAAAAGGATGTCTAATGATATGCCACAAGAGAGGTAAGCATTGTGTGTTATTTTACTCAGTAAGCTGGTATACATGACCTTATTGCCCTGTGGCAGTTTACAGAACTACCACGTAAATAAGCTTAGAGCAAGTTTCAATTGATGTTGTTTGGTTAGTATCTTGAACTCAGCAATTGACCTTAAATGAGGAAATAAAAATGATAGGAGGCATGCACACTAAAAATAGCATTGCAAATTTTCAATTGATATACCTTTTATTCTAACTGCTATTGGCCTTTTCAGTTTTCCTTTTAACCCAAATAATTATATGCAAGCAAAAAAATTATTTTGCTATATCAAAACCAGGTGTGATTAACTTATCTCACAAAATATCTTTTTTTAATATTTGGCAATTAATCCATTATCAATGCATTGTGAATGTTTCAAATAGTAATCTGATGTAGGATTGATTTAGTTTATGTTTTTTAAGACAGTCATTCCCAACAATTAGTTTCTAATGTGTTTGCTAAATGGTGATATCATATAACACATGAAATCAATTATAATAATTAACTGTATTTTCTTTAAATCCTAAATCCATCTATCTATCTATCTATCTATATATCTGCACTATGATTTGTATTTTTGAATATTGAACCCTCTCTTTATATTAATTCAAAACTTTATACAGTTCATGTAAAAAATTCTCACCGAAAATTTCTGTGACTATTCATGTTTAGGAGTATAGTAAATTTGTAGTCAGCAATTTTTATTGACATGTTTTCAATTTACCTCCAATAATTCTACCATTAATAACAACAAACAAAAAGAAATAATTTTGTTAAGAATTTCTGGACATGAATTTTATAAGGAAATATTTCTTGGATAAAAAGTAGAAAGATATCCTGTGTTCATGCCTTGGAATGTCAACACTTAAAATGCCCATAGTACCTAACATGATCTACAGATTCAATGCCAAAAACATTCTTCACAGAACTAGAAAGAAATCCCTAGAATTTGTGTGAAATCACCAAAAAAAATTTTGAAAAGTCTAAGCCATTTTGATCAGAAGAATCCAAGAAAAGGCCACTACAATGTCACTACAAAACATGTTACGGCCAGGTGTGATGGCACATGCCTATAATCCCATTAGCTTTGGAAGCTGAGACAGTAGGATCTCAAGTTCAAAGCCAGCCTTAGCAAAAGTGAAGTGCTATGCAAATCAGTTAGATCCTGTCTCTAAATAAAATTAAAAAATAGGCCTGGGGATGTGGCTCATGTGCCCCTGAGCAATACAACCCCCAGTACCAAATTAAAAACAAACAAAAACACATTATAGGGGAGGCTGAGGCAGGAGGATCATGAGTTTAAAAGGCAGCCTCAGCAACTTCATGAGGCACTAAGCAAAGACACTGTCACTAATTAAAATATAAAAAAGGGCTGGGGATATTGCTCTGTTGTTCGGCACCCCTGTTTTTTTTTTTTACTTGGTATTCACACACACACACACACACACACACACACACACACTACAAAGTGGTAGTACTCCCAACACTAGTATTAGCATAAAAACAGACTTCAATCAAAATTGCAATAGAGATCCTGGAAATAAGTCTACACATGTCCAGCCAATTGAATTTTGACAAAAGTGCTAAGAATACACATCAGAGAAAGAACAGTATTCAATAAAGAGAGGGCTGGGGATGTGGTTCAAGTGGTAACGCACTCACCTGGCATGCGTGGGGTGCTGGGTTCGATCCTCAGCACCACATAAAATAAAGATGTTGTGTCCACCGAAAACTGAAAAATAAATATTAAAAAATCTCTCTCTTCTCTCTCTCTCTCTCTTTAAAAATAAACAAACAAATAAATAAATAAATAGAGCTTAGAATACTGAATATCCACATGCTGAAGAATGAAACTAGGCCCTATCTTTTATTGTTTACAAAAGTGAACTTAAAGCACAGGAAACTACTGGAAGAAACCACAAATGAAATGTTTTAGGGCATTGGGTTGGGCAAGGATATTTTGGACAGGACACCAGAAACAATGAAATAAAAGCAAAGTTAGACAAACATAATCTCATCAGACTAAAAAGCTTCTGCAGAGCAAAGAATCTAGAGTGAATAGAGGATCTGCAGAAGGTGAGAAAATATTTTCAAATTATACATCTGACAAGGGGTCAATATGTAGAATATAAGAGGAACTTCACAACTCAATATAAAAAATGCAAATAACCCAATTAAAAAAATGAGAATGTAGTACTAAATACACATTTCCCAAAGGAGACATGCAAATGGCCAATAGGTACATGAAAGATGATAAACATTATTAATCATTAGGGAAATGCAAATTAGCAGCACAGTGATTCATTATTCCACATGAGTAAAAATGAATATTTTCCAAAATGTCTAATAATAAACAATTCTGGAGAGGACGTGGAGAAAAGCAAACCCCTGTACATGGCTGATGATGACGAAATTAAGACAGCCATTTTGGAAAAAGGTATGAAAGTGCTTCAAAAAATTGAAAATAGAAATACTATAAGATTCAAAGGAAACAAAATCTGTATATCAAATAGACATCCACACTCTAATGCTCATTGCAACACAGTTCATAGTAGCCAAGACATGAAAACAACCTAAGTGCCTATCAACTACAGAGTGGACAAAGGCGATATGGTTGTGTATTCATTGTGGAAAACATGGTTACCAGAGTTGCAGGAGAACAAAGGCAAGGAAGGGGTGGGGAAAGTGTGCTCATTGGGTATTAAGATGCAGTTAGTTAGGGCAAGAAATTTGGCAGTGCTATTGCACAGTAGTGACTGTAGATGACAATAATATACTGTATTTTTCAAAAAAAGTAGCAGAAAGTATTTTGAAAATTTTCAGCCTAAAGAGATCACAAATGTTTTAGGATGTAGATGTGTTTAATCTGACTTTAATATCACACAATATATATTTGCATCAAAAAATATCACATTACCTGCAATGAATATGAATAATTTTAATATTTTATATAGAATTAAGAATAAATTTAGCTTAATAAAAACAGAGCTTCAGGGAACAATAAAAATATGTATTATGCTACAAAGAAATTCTAAATATTAAAAGATTAAGATACAAATTTCAGTCTCAAAGTAATTATTTCTTTGTGTTTATTGTGATAAGAAAATATAAAGAAACATGTAATTCTTTTCTGTTTTGAAGCTACAGACTGCATTGTACTTCATATGATACAGGACCTTTGATGAAGCTATACCCCTGGTGAAATTTACCCTGTCATGGCTGCTCTATTTTGAAAGGAAACAGCTGTTTTTCTAATGTTCCTGTGGTTTTATGAACACAATGTTTCCTTTATGAGACAAAGTGGATTCAAATGAGCTCCCTCAACTCCCTCCAGGAAGAAATTTCTAGAATGTTTTGTGACTTAGTATTGCTTGATAAATGTTAGATTGCAGATTATCATAGGTGGAGTGCCTAGGGCTCCTTAAATGATGCCATTTGCTTGTTTATTTTCTTCTCAGGCTAGGGAATTGCTTTATGAACTCTGAGTCATAAAGGAGAGCAACTGAGTGGGAAGAAAGACATTTGGTATAATACTTCATTGACTGAAAAGGAAATTGGATTTTACCTATTGCAAAAGAGGTCACAAATTTTATTGTTGCATGGGAAAAAGTGTATCTATTTAGTAAGATGGGAGCCTAAAATAAAGAGTACTTCAAACCTATGCCTCCAGCAAATGGGCAATAATTTCTATTTTTCATAGGATTTTCACATTTGGTAACCTTAAACTTTTATTATAACTTTGATTGATTGTTTTCTGTATTTGTTTTCAACCTTGCTATATGGATAAAGTACACTTGTTTAAACACAGAAATCCTTCTGTGGGAAGTACAGTTATTTATATTTGACATAAATTTCTGCAGGTCATTTATAAGGCAGCTGAAATGTATTAAGCCAATGTGGAAGAAAGTAGTTAAATATATGTGTATAGAGCTTATGCTAGCAAGAATTCCAATTTAGTCTTGGTCCACATTGCTTTAAGAAATCATTGTTTATATTTTAGAAGACTGCATGCAAAATAGGAAAAAAGAAAATGAATTAAATTTAGAATTAAGTAATATATTAGGCAGTAGGCATTTAAAATCCACATACCAGAATACAATGAAATAATGCTACCTGCATATCGAACATGATATTCAATAGGTGTAGATATCTTTTTACAAACAAACTGTCATTTTCTTTAAAAAAAAAAAAAATATATATATATATATATATATATATATATATATATAATAAACCTTTATAATTTACTCTGTTTCTAACTTTACAGTGAAATAAGTAGGCAAAAAATTAACAGGAAGATGGGATGATGGGATAAAGGGGATAAAAAGGAGATGTATGTTCAAAATTCAATAAAAGGTAATGTATGTTTAATGACTAACAATGTGTAGTTATTTATACCTTTATGAAAAATTATAACAAATATTAAATTTCTTCTCATTCAAGAGAATGAGTGTAAGAGAAATGATTAAGAAAATAAACTAGTGTTTTGAACTGTAATCTTACTAGTTTTGGTGTTTTTCATAGTGAACTTTAGATGTTCCATCATATAACATTGTTCATTCGGTGGAGGTCTATGGTGTATTAATGTACTTTACGCATTGCATTATACAATGTTAATTACCTCCTGAATTCTCTAAAATTGAAGGTTGCCTCTATTGTGTTTTTCACATTATGCTTTGTTATGTTTTGGATCTGGAATGCCACCCCCAAAGCTTATTGTTTGAAAACGTGATCCCCAATGCTGCAAGGTTCAGAGTTGGGGCTTTTAGGCAATGGGTAGAACTCTGACCTCACCCATGGAGTAATCTATTTGCTCAATCAATTCCACAGATAGTTGAATGGATTACTAGGTGGTAATTGTAGGCAGTGAGGTCTAGCTGAAGGATGTAGGTCACTGAGGACATGGCCTTTAGAAACATATCTGTCCCTACCAGCTCCTTCTCTTTCCCTCACCCGCTCTCTGCTTCTGGCTTCCATGGAACAGCACTCCTCCACCACATCCTTCCACCATGATGTTCTGCCTCACCCCAGGTTCAGAACAATGGAGTAGGTTGACCATAGACTGAGAAAGCAAGAGCCTCAAATAAATAATAAACACATTAGTTCTTGCCATGTATTTGCTCACAATGATGCAAAGCTGACTAGCACGTATTTTTAACCCATGGATTTTGAATGATTTGAGTAATTATTTATTTTAATGATTACATTAAAATTTGAAGGGCCTCACAAGTCTGGGAAGTCAAATGGATATGTTCTCTTCTTTTACTACTCCTTTTCAATCCTATTTCAGTGTATGCATTATCCCCCAAATCTGGAAACATGTGGAAGAGAGTTTGCCTAACATCTGCTTCTATCAGAATCCATCCTTCAGCTTGATTGTCTACACTCCTGTGAATTCAAATTGTTCTCTGCTGCCAAATTCACTGTCCTGGTCCCTGGCAAATCCCTTCTGCCTTCACCTCCAATACCTCACAAGGTGTCTTCCAAACAGACGCACAACTGCATAATTATTAAATGTGACAGGTCTTAGTGAAAGTTTGTGTTTACATAATGGTGATTTTGCACAGCTTAGAAAAAAATGTGATATGAAATCTGCATTCCTATCTGAGAATTGCACCTGTTGCTCCTCAGCATAGGGAATTTCTCCTGAGGGGAAGGGGAATGTTCAATTCCTGACATGAACTTTTCAGTTCCTCACTCTCTATCCCAACCTTCATTCTATAAATTCCTCTTCCCTCAAATTCTGTGTCCTGAAACTGGTTTATTCAAAGTCCACGTTTGGAAGCTCCAAATTCTTATTCGTAACTGTGCTTAAAGCTACTCACCTTATAATACTTGAAGAAGTCTGGTTTTACTGAAATACATTATCTTAATAAGAGTAATGTTGCCTTCCTACATATACCAAGTAAAGCAATATTTTTTTCTGCTCCACATATTTATGAATTCATAATTCAATATATTTAAAATATAAATATTAAAGTTGACATGCATAAGACGTTTGGGTAAAGATGAAACATAAAATATTCAAAAATCTCCTTTGGTAGACATTCATAAAAATATCAATAACAATACCTATTTACTGACATTCACAACTATAATTTAAGGTAAAATAAAGTATTTATGTGTTATCTTAGCCAGTTACACCTTTTGTTTACATAAGCCATAGTATTATTTATGGTGATTTAAAATTGTGCAGATATTTTGCAATGAAATATTGAAGTTTCATAAAAAATAAAAATAAAATTTCATGAGATCTATCAATTCCATTTTCTGGAATATTTCCAAAAGAATTAAAATCAAGATCTCAAAGAGATGTTTGCATTCCAAAATTTATTGCAGCACTGCTCACAAAAACTAAGACAGAGAAATAACTAAATGTCCATTGAAAGATGAATGGTTAAATATATATATATATACACACACACATAATATATGTATACATATTATATATATATATACATATATATACACACACACATATAAGTAAAATATTATTTATTCTTTAAAGAAAAGGCTATCCTTCTATATTTGACAGCATGAATGAACCTGAAAGACATTATGCTAACAAAAAAAGCCAGTCTCAGAAGATAAATACTACGTGTTTCTACTTAAATGAGACAACTTAACTAACCAAAGTTGTAGAAACAGCGTAGAATGACAGTTAGCATGGGATATGAGGGAGAGAAATGAAGAGTTACTGACTGACAGTAATGCACAATGAAGAAGCCCTGGAGATCTGCTGTAAAATTCTCTTCCTACACATAATAATAACATGTTATGTAGTTAAGATATATCTCATGTTAACTCTCCTCATGACAATAAAATAAACACAGTACCCAAAGATGAAACTAAGAAAATTATTGGGTTGTAGTACTGCTTGGAATCGTTGTAGCAGCAAATTATAATAATGATAATAAATATGTAATTGTGAAGAACACTTTCCAAAGTCAAGATAATTTTTAAAAATTTTGTTTTAGCATACTTCAGCAGTATAATCAAGTGTGCAAAGCATTTTACTAAATTTTAATAACAACCATTATTTTTTTCTCAGAGAAGAGCATAGAGCATATCAAATCCACTACAACTATGTGAAAATTTTGCCCCCCTCAAAATTCTCATGTTGAAATCTGATCTTCCTTATGATGGTATTCATAGCTGATTCGGAAGTGATAAGATTGTGAAAGTGGAGCCCTCTTGAATGGAATCAGTGCCCATATAAGGAGAAACAGGAGGGTGCTCCCTTATACTTTCCACCATTGTGAAGACATTGAAAACAGCCAAAGACCACCTCCTACTTAAACCTAGTTTTCCCATACCTAGGTCATGGATTTCTAGTCTCCATAATGGTGAGAAATAAATTTCAATTGTTTACAAGCCACCTAATTATTATATTTTGTTATTCAACCCGTATGGACTAAGATAAGCACTAACAATTCCTATCAGATTGCAATGGTTTTGAAAATACCACATAGAAAAATTTTACACAGTGATTTTTCTATTTAAAATATATTAATTTTCTTCAACATTCTTTAAAGTCCTAAGAGAAAATATGCCACTAGGTTAAAGAGATGGAAACAATATGTGTGTATTTTTTATATGTAGAATTATTCCTATGAGAAGAAAAAAATCAGTGTTACTATGATGTGTTCATAAAATTGAGAGATAAAAAATCTCTCCACTAATAGGTCTTGATATATAACCTCTGTTGTGTTATTGTGATAAAACTTTTATGAAATGTAATAGTGAATTTATAATCCCTGCATTAATTGATCTTTATTAGACTATAATGTTTTACAGATGCTGTAGTTTAAGTGTGGCAATGTTTCAACTTGAGAACTGTAATTAATATGACCCTTTGAATTCCCTAATGGAAAAGATGGTCCTGAAACACAAATGAAATGCTGTGACTAGTTTTATAATTAAAGAAGAAAACTTTATAACAATGAAATGCTAAAGAACTCTGGATAGAATAACAATTACTACATAAAAAGAAGAAATTTTAATAGAGCAAGAGCAAATATGAAAACACGATTATTGAAATTGTTGAATCTACCATATGACACTAGTTGAATTTGAATTGAAGTGAATGCAAGAATATTAAAAGTAGGAATATCTTTAAAAACAGATCATACAGTATCGAAAAACTATAAAAATAATTTCAGTTGAATAATATACCATGACATATCTTTTAAAACTGGAATGAAGAGGCAGATCAAGATGGCAGTATAGAAGCAGGAAGAGTTTCAAGATTGTCTGCAGCTTGGAATCAAAATGGATGAAGAACAAATACTCAGTAAGGTAGGTGCCCAAGGGAATAAACTGGAGTTCAGTATTGAACATCAGAGACTTGGAGAGACTCAACAGAATCTGGTGATTAAAAGAGAAGCTGAGAAAATGTTTATCAGCACTGAGCCTCAGGGGGCAGCATGGGGTGTGACTGGGGAGGGTGGACAAAAAGGTAAAGGGAACTTGGGGCCCGACCCCACATGATGAAGATTAGGGCCTATTTTTTCTTCTATTAGTCGCAGAGTCTCTGGTTTGATTCCTAGGTTTTTGATCCATTTTGAGTTAAGTTTTGTGCATGGTGAGAGATAGGATTCAATTTCATTTTGTTGCATATGGATTTCCAGTTCTCCCAACACCATTTGTTGAAGAGGTTCCTTAATAAGACACCTATAGCACAAGAATTAAAACCAAGAATCAACAAATGGGACAAATTCAAACTAAAAAGATTTTTTCTCAGCAAGAGAAATAATGTGTGAAGTGAACTGGGAGCCTACATCCTGGGAACAAATTTTTACCCCTCACACATCAGATAGAGCTCTAATCTCTAGGGTATACAAACAACTCAAAAAGTTAAACAACAAAAAAACAACCCAATCAACAAATGGGCCAAGGACCAGAACAGACACTTCTCAGAAGAGGATATACAATCAATCAACAAATACACAAAAAAATGCTCACCATATCTAGCAATCAGAGAAATGCAAATTAAAACTACTCTAAGGTACCATCTCACTCCAGTCAGAATGGCAGCCATTATGAAGTCAAACAACAACAAGTGCTGGTGAGGATGAGGGGAAAAAAGTACACTCATATATTGCTGGTGGGACTGCAAATTGGTGCAGCCAATTTGAAAAGCAGAAGGGAGATTCCTTGGAAAACTGGGAATGGAACTACCATTTGACCCAGCTATTCCTCTTCTCAGTCTATACTCAAAAGACCTAAAAACGGCATACTACAGGGACACAGCCACATCAATGTTTATAGCAGCACAATTCACAATAGCTAGACTGTGGAACCAACCTAGATGCCCTTCAATGGATGAATGGATAAAAAAAATGTGGCATTTATACATAATAGAATATTACTCAGCACTAAAAAATAACAAGATCATGGCATTTGCAGGGAAATGGATGGCATCAGAGCAGATCATGCTAAGTGAAGTTAGCCAATCCCCAAAATACAAATGCCGAATGTCTTCTCTGATATAATGGGGGTGACTCAAAATGGGGTAGGGATAAAGAGCATGAAAAGAAAATTACCTCTAGATAGGAAATAGAGGTGGGAGGGAAAGGGAGGGAGAAGGGGGATTGCATGGAAGAGAGAAGGAGAACCCCATTGTTATACAGAATTCAGGTATGACGATGTGCAGAAAAAAAAAAGAAGTGGGTCACATTAGATTGGGTAGAGAGAAGTGATGGGAGGGGAGGGGGAGGAAGGGGGGAATGGAAGGACAGCAGAATAAAATAGACATTATTATTGCTGTGGGTATATACGTGACTGCATGACCAATGTGATTCTGCAACCTGCACACTCAGAAAAATGAGAAATTATACCCCATCTGATTCAAATGTATGTTATGTCAAGATCATTGAACTGTCATGTGTAACTAATTAAAACAAATTTTTTTAAAAAAGGGAAAGAGAAACCTACAAGTGGGTTGCTGTGGCAAGGAGCCATCTTGTTGAGGTCATGCCTAAGCTTGTTGCCCTGGGAAACATAGCTCCTACAATTTCCTTTCTTCTGAAGATTGCAGCAAATATTGCCATGCTGACCAGACCAGACACTACCTGATTGCATAGTGAGGCCCCAGTGAAACTACTGAAGCAAGATTTATGAAGAATACAGACAATGTGATATTTGCAAAAATGAATCCCTTCACCCTTGCCTGTTGGCCAATAGCACAAACACACCCAAGGCTGCTGTCAGAGCTGGATGTCCTCCACCGTCTAGGAGCACAGCTCTTCTCCCCATGCACCAGTGACTCTGGACACACACAGAGCTGCCAGTTGTTCAGGGATGGATCCGACTGGTCAGAGACAACCTGAATGCACTCCTTCTGCACTCTCTAGTACCCGGGGCCAACACACAGCTATAGGAACCACCTTAGCCTTGCCGGAGGAAGACATGGAGAGGACTTAATGAATGTTCTCAGCACTTCGGGTTTTTTTTTCAAACAGAATCCTGATCTACATGTGGAGAAAAATAGAGTTGCCTACCCCAGCACAGATCCTGCTAACTTGGTCTCCTCCTTTGGGTTCAGAGGGATTAAAACAAAGAATATGACACCATGATAGACATTTTCCATGTCCCTGATATCTGGCAAATTAAAGAAAAAAAATAGAAATCCATAAATAAGTTTAAACATTGGTAGAATTCAGCAATAAAACTGGCCAGATTTTTTAAATTCCATTTTAAATTATTTCTTGGGTTTCTTTAATTTTTTTGTACCTTGAAATAAGTATACATTAATTGAAGAGTTGAAAATATAACAATGAGAATTCCTACATATTCTCACTCAGGCATCCCTAAAAATCACATTCTACCTAGCTCTGCTGAAATCCTCAAAATTAGAAATTAACTTTGGTACACTATTAACTCTAATATAAACTCTTTACAGATTTCATTTCTCCAAGGACACCTCATCTACTTTTAATGGAGAAAGATGTTTAGAAATTGATATTTGCATGTGTTGGTTTTCCTCCTTGCACCTGAAATGTTGCCCCTCTTGAACTCTCCCCTTAGATTTGAAATGTAAGTATATACACTAACTCATGCATGTATGCAAATTTTTGTCTGTGGTGTGTGTTTATTTCTTGTGTGTAATTCTATGTCTGTGCATTGATGTGTGCATTTTTAAATATGAAGTCTTAATGATATCTCTGACTCTAACCCAGTGTGTGTAGGTTCATATTGGAAATTATTAAATTGGAGGTACAATTTATTAGATTTCATCTTAAAATATTTTCTATATTTTCTTGATTGAGCTTTGGTAATTGTTACCTTTCAAGGAATCTTTCCATTAATTAATTAGTGTCAAGATTAAATCAGGGTAATTGGCATATATGGTATTTTAAACACTTTTCTTCAACTACATATTGTTTCTTTGTTGTGAGAAAATTAAAAAAAAATCTCTTTTAGTTATTTTGAAATATACCATATATTATTATCTTTATCTATAGACATCCTACTATGTAAAAGAACATCTGGATTTTCCTATATAACTGTAACTTTGTACCCATTGACTGTTCCCCCTCCCCCATTTCTCCATTCTCCTCTACCTTTTCTATCTCTGGTAAACAGGATTCTACACTCTAATCTACATAAATGAATTTCTGGCTTCCTCACATGAGTGAGTTCATGTGGTATATGTCTGTCTGTTTCTCACTTATCTCACTTAACATTCTCCAGTTCCTATGAATTATCATAAATGACAGACAAGGTTTCACCCTTTTTAATGACTGAATACTATCCCATTAAGTATATATACTACATTGTCTTCATCCATTCATCTCTTGATGGTCAATTTGACTGATGCTTTATTACAGATAGTGCTACAAAAACCATGGGGATGAGAATATCAATGACTTTATTTCCTTTTCACGTATGCCCACTAGTGAGATGAATGGATATGGGATAGTTCTACTTTTATTTTTTTTGAGAAGGTTTCATACTGTTTTTTATATTGGTGGCATGAATTTACATTCCCATCAAGAGTGTGTAAGAGTTGCCTTTTTTCTACACTCTCTCCAATGTTTATCCTTTCATTTTAACATTAAAACAACTTGTTTATTCATAATTCAATTCACATTTAAGTAAATATACTAATAAATAATTGCTGAGTTACTTATTCCTTGAGGCTGTATTTTGACCCTTTTAATAATTTCACTTTAATAGTATAAATGCTGATAATTTACGGATGGGGAGTAAATGATGTTGGACCACTATTTTTTGTTGAGCAGCAACTCGTTACCCGCCTCATCTGAGGGGTGTCTGTCATTGTCTCTCTGAGAAAGTCTGTCCTGATGATGTACATTAAAAACATCCTTAGAGCTATGGGTGGGAATTCAGGCTGAATCAGCCCACAAACTAAATTCATGTTTAAATAAGGTGGTTCCTCCAAACGGAAAGTACATTTGAAACCTGGTTTTAAATTTTGCATTTGGCTCTGTGATTTAAAAGTGAGTAATTTGGCCTTCTTGACCCTCATTTTCCATGAAATTAAAATGTTGAATTAGATCTGCACTTCTCTTAAATGTCAATTAAATTCACTGGTGATAATATAGAGAAGAGGGTGGAGATGATCTAAGAAGCATATGAGCACGGTGCCCAGGAGAGGCCTCTGACTGATTAAGATTCAGGCTCATTTCTAACTCACCAGGTATGTCTGTCCTGTCCAGGGGATGGCATATCTGTCTCAACTTATCTCCACTTGAAAATGGTGGAACCCACTTCACTGAATTAGCTGCAAGATTATCCTGTCATTGTTAGAACCAGAAATAGGAATCTATCTTAACCAGGATAGGCTTTTGGAGGCTCAATTCTTTCAGACACTTTAGCTTAGCCCATCATACCATCCTATTTTTCTTTAAATTGGAACTCAGTAATTTCACATTTCCATGGGGTATAGCATTACGATTCAGTGCATGTATACAATGTGAAAGCATCAAGCCAAAGTAATTAGCAAAACCATCTCCTTAAATGTTTATCATTTTGTTTTCTTGGGAAGCCTTCAACTATCTTTTATAGTTCTTTGTATACTATATAACTGTTAGGAACCATAGTCTGTGGGGGATTAAACGTATTCCTTTTATCTAACTGCATTTTAGTGCCCATTTTCCATATTTCTTCTAGATGTCCTCTTCTCATCCTTCCCACCAATGACCATTGAGTGACAATACTTCTATAAAATTATATATTTTTGCTTCTATATATTAGTGATAACATGCAATATTTGTCTTCCTGTGCTGGATTATTTAATTTAATTTATTGCCCTCCAGTTTCATCCATGTTTCTGAAAATGACTGGATTTTATTTTCTTTTTTTATGATTGAGTGATATTCCACAGTGTATCTACAGCACATTTTCATCATCCATTCTTCTTTTCATAGACACATCTATTGTGAATAGGGTCACATAAATATAAGAGTGAAGATATCTGTTTGACATACTGATTTTGTTTCTTTTGTATACTTAACAGTAATGTGATAGCTGAAACATACAGTAGTCCTGTTTCTAGTTTTCTGAGGAAACTATCATTTTTGTTGAGTTCTTTATATATTCTGGCTATTAACATCTCTTCAGATGCATTCTTTGCAAATGTACCACCACCACCACCATTCTGTAGGTTACCACTTCAGTCTGTTGATTGTTCCCTTCGCTGTGCAGAATCATTCACGTGATATAATCTCATTTGTCTGTTTTTGCTTTTGCTTCTTGTGCTTTTGGGGTCTTGTCTAAAAATTATCTGTCCTTTCTAATGTTCTGAAGGATTACATCCTACTGTTTTCTTAAGCAATTTCCTCTCTCCTGTTTTATTATAAGGTTTGAACCCATTTGGTTGTTATTTGTAGCTAGTGAGAGACAGGGATCTAATTTCAGATGTCTGCATGTGGATATCTAATTTTCCAAGCACCTTTCATTTTAGAAACTCTTCTTTCTCCAGTGCATGTTCTTGGCACCTTTGTTGATGATCAGTTGGCTGTAGATGAGGGTTGACTTCTAGGCTTCAGTTCTACTCCATTCAGTTCTACTGACCTGAGTAGCTGTTTTTATGCTGATCCTAGAATGTTTTTATTATTATGGTCTTGCAGTACATTTTGAAGTCTGGAAGCATAGAAGCTCCTGCTTTATTCATTTTGCTCAAGAATGTTTGTTGTCGTTGTTGTTGTTGTTGTTGGTGGTGGTGGTGGTGTGTGTGTGTGTGTGTGTGACTTCGTTTGAATTTTAGAATTACCTTGTTTCTAGTTATATGAGGAATGTCACTGGTATTTTGATAGAAATTTCTCTTAATCTGTAGACAACTTTGAATTGTAAGGACAGTTTAAGAATAAGATTTTTTCTCATCCATGAGCTCAGCATCTCTTTCTAATCCTTTGCATCTTCTTCATCTTTTTCCCTAATTATTTTATGGTTTTCTTTGTAGAGCTCTTTCATGTGTTTTGTTAAATTTATACATAGGTATTTTATTGTCATCATTGTAAATAGGATTACTTCCTTGACTTTTGTTTAGTTTATTTACAATTACATATAGAAACACTACTGATTTTTCTGTGTTGATTTTGTAGCCAGCCACGTTAGTCAATTCATTAATTTTAATTAGTCTTTTGTTTGATTCCTTGGGGTTTCTTTATATAAAATCATGTCATCAGCAAACAGTGACTATTTGAATTCCTCCTTTGCAATTTGAATGCCCTTTATTTATACTTCCTCCCTGGCTAGGATGTTTTAGTACTACATTGGGTGAAAGTGTTGAAAGTAGGCACACTTTTTCCAAATCTTAGAAAGGAGACTCTCAGCTTTTCCCATTCAGTATGATTTTACTTGTCCGTTTGCAATACTTAGCCTTCATGATGGGGAGTTATGCTCCTCCTATTCCTGATCATGTGGGGAAGGTAAATTACACCCAATGCCTTTCTGCATTGTGGTGAACATTGTAAGAACTTTCTCCTTCATTCTGGTGCTGTGGTGCATGCACTGGATGGATTTGCATATCATGAGTCTTCCCATTTCATCATGGTGCCCTGTAAACACAATGTTAGTTTTATTCAATGTATTTTGTTATATAAAATTTTCACTTTTATTCACTTCAAAGTAGTTTATAATTTTATTTCTTAAGTCCTCTTCTATCTGAGGAGTATTTGAAGCTGTGTGGTTTTATTTTCACAAATTTGTACATTTTCCAGTTTATAGTTATAGAATTTATTTTTGAAAGATGTAAAGCTTATATTAAAAGTATACTCTAATGCCATCTACTTAAATCTGCTTTCAAATCCTATTTTATTTTAACCATTCCTTTAACCTATAGATTCCTGGAAGATATATGCTAAATTCATGTAGTACTTTATTTTTTAATATCTTATGTTCACCCAGATTTGATCTTCATTACCGTAAGCTTATGTTATTACATACATTAAAACTCACATCTATTAGATCTTGGTAGCCTGTAAACTACCATTAAGAGATGTTACTGTTACTATTTTTTTTTGTTTGTTTGTTTGTTCAAATCAGCTAAGTTATATTTTTTGAAGTATTTTTTTAGCCTATTATAAATATTTTAGTTATTTTTTTTAAAGAATCCCAAGGTGTTTTATTAAAACAAGTATTTTTAAATGATTATTTATATATTTGCCTTAATGTAAGATATTTTAGATCAGAAAACTTGGTGAATCTTGTAATCCATTTAGTTTGTATATGATCCTAGGAAAGATAATGAGCCTAATTTTCCTCAGGTGGAGTTATGAGAATTGAAAAATAAGCATACACAAAAGTGTAATAATATTTTTGATGGCTGAAAATACTCAATTTTTTATTTATTTAAAAAATATTTTAGTTGATCAGTATTCCATCATCAATTTTGAAATACTTTTATTTTTATTTCTATTCAAGTTCAAGATAAAACCAGATTTGTAACATAAAAATTTGAAAGTTCTCAATATTTTTGCTTTGTCTTTGGGAGGGAAGGAAGTTATCATACCTCCACTTTTCTTTTATATGATGATTTTAGTCTACAATTGCATGATCTGAAATTTTACATGTTAGGGACAAACCAGCATTGTTAGGGCAGTTTAAATAATTTATATATACTATAACTATATTGTGAAGTGTTGAAAATGAGTCACCACATACATTTTTATATGCTGAGAACTTCATTTCTTATCTTCCAGCATTGTAACTATTTTTTTCCTGAAAAACAACTGTTGTTTCCACAGTGCCTTGGAATCTTGTACTTGATGGTGACTTGGTTCCCGGCTATGCAGGCACTGAGTTCTGCTATGATCAATAGTTTATGAGTACTTAATATGTTCTGGCCTCAGTTGGACAGCACCTGTGGCTCTGTGTTTTTTATTCCATCTGAAATCTTCAAAGTAAGGCTTTCATTAAACACTTTCAATTATAGCAACATGAGGTAGACACTTAAGGGTTTAGTCTGTATTTTCTTAAAACAAAGTTATGTTTCTGTAAACATGCTATTGAAAAAGATATATACAGAACTGGGGTTGTAGCTCAGGGGTGGAGCACTTGCCTAGCACGTGTGAAGCAGTAGATTTGATTCTCAGCACCACTTGAATAAATAAAGAAATAAAAAATATTTTTTTTTTCTTAGAAAAAGTAAAAGAATACTTAGTAGAACACAAGGGGCTGGAGAGCAAGCAGAGACAGGTGATGGAGGGAAGTTGGTCAACGTGTACAAAGCTACAGTTAGACAGGAAGAATATATTTTGGTGATGTATTATTATATGTTCACATGGCTGAGTTAGCAATAGTGCATCTCACATTTCAAATAGCTAGGAGTACAGATTACTAATATTCTCACAGCAAAGAAATGATAAATATTTACAGTGATATATGTTCTAAGTACCCTGATTTGATCATTATGCAATGTGTTCACATATCAAAACATCCTTTTGTATGCCAGAAATATGTACCATTGTTATTTGTCACTAAAATTATTTAATTTCTAAAAAAGAAAAGATAAACAATTAGAACACATTTTATTATTCCTGGAAATAATTTGAAAGTCTTCCCAGTCTATCTTTTTCTATGGAGAATCAACCACATTCTTTTGATGTTTTTAATAGTTCCATAGCATTCTATAATGTTTTAAACTTATTTCTCTGGGATTTTGTATTAGTTTCCATTTTTCAGTGCTTAAAATAGAACTTTTATTAATGCACATATTGAATTCATTTCTCTTAAAGATAGAATCTTCAAAATATAATGAGAAGCCTAAAGGTGAATCTGTTACTTACCATGTTATTTTTCCAAACATGCTTTCACAATTTATATCACCCAGGAGAATAATAAAAATCTTTTTCTTTTTCTTTTCTTGGTAAAGTCTTCCAGGTAGTGGATATATCGAGTGTCTATGCAATTTCCAATGTCCCAGAAAACACTAGTTAATGGAGCTAGTTAATTATGCCGTTTAAAGCTCTTTATAAATCATTTTTCAATTAGTTTTACTTCATCAATCACCTTTGAAAGTTGTATATCAAAATTATCCATTATGTTGTAGTTTTATAACCTTATCTTTGTACTTTAAGAGTTTTGCTTTATGTATTTCACTACAGTGATCTTTGGTTTATTAAGATTTATGGCTGATCTATCCTTCTCAGGATGTGAGAATTTGGTTAATAAAATATCTCCTGGTATATTCCATAAATGCTGGTGTCCTTTTGTTCCACTTTATTGGATGTTTGTTTTGCCAATACCACAAATTTATTTGGATTTATGTAATAGATATTTAACTGCCCTATGTATTTTCTACCTTGGTTTTACATTTATGTTGCAGTAATCTATTGCAAAATAAATAGCTGATTTTTAACTCCACAATTATAAGAGTTTATCATTTGATGAGAAAGTGCACTCCAAGTTTTATGTTGAGTTTTATGTCTTTCCTCTTATGACTGATGAATCTCTGCTTTTGCTTCAGCTCCATTGTGTAGATGAGGAAGACTCCAGTGATACCTCCAATTATATCACCAGTGAGTATGATGTTTATTATAATAAGACATGCTGAACTCCTTCTAAGAAATAAGTAAAATTAATTATATTTCTCATATCATATTAATTATATTACTTTCTGAAAATCAGGATTCCTTATGAGTCACCACTTAAAATATTTTCTTCATAGCCTTTTGTCCAATCCATTGTTTTTCTCCATCCAAACCTTTTCCTTTCTGTTCCTTGTCTAAGTTTGCTGAAATTGTGTCACAAAACTTTTAAAAATATTATTTCTAACTTCTCTTTCTTAGCCAGGTAAGCTGGTGTACTCCTGTAATCCCAGGGATTCAGGAAGCTACGGCAGGAGGATGGCAAGTTCCAGGCCAGCCCCAGCAATTTACCAAGGCTCTAAGCATGTTAGCGAGATGCTGTCTCAAAAATAAATAAGCATATAAATATGGATAGGGAATGTGGAAGGGATCCTGGGTTCAATTCCCATTCCCAAACAAGCAAACAAAAACAACACAACAAAACCCCTTGGCCAACCACTTTCTTTTTGTGATGTTTCAATATTTTCTAAAATAATTCCAGATATATACTGAATAATGCCAACTAAAGAGGAAGCATTTCTCATAGTCCACTTCCCTTAAGAAAAAGTGTTTGAATTTAAGCAAACATCTCCAGTCTTTTGGGCATTCTATTATACAGCTATATTGTCCTCTCCCTATTTCAAAATTCTCATCTGAAGAATTCCTTTTGTTTCCATTTGTGGATGTTGCTTAATGATTTTCACAATAAATTCACTACCATAACCATCACTATCCATCACTATCCATGCTGTATGCTAGATCCTCAGAACGTACTTATTTTCTGAGTGAAATTCGTGTCCTTGGTTCAACATTTCCCATTTTGCCTACATCCAGTTCTGGCAACCACTGATTACTTCCCCTTTCCGTGAGTTTGACTTAGATTTCACATGTAAGAGAGATCATGCAGTATGTATTTTTCATTTCATTCAATTGTCTTCCAGATTTATGCATACTGTTATAAGCCACAGGATTTCCTTCTTTTTATAGCTCTCTCCCATATTCTTGGAATCTATGTTCCAGAACCCCGATAGATGCCTAGAATGAGGATAGTATTAAATTCTATGTACATTATGTTTTTTCCTGTGAATGCATATCTATGACACAGTTCACATTTCTGTTAGGCACAGCAGAGATTAACAACATTAACTCATAATAAAATGGAGCTCTACCACTATAGCATGATACAATGTGTGTAAATGTGGTTTCTCTCCCTCTCTTAAAGTATCTTATTATACTGCAGTCACTTTTCTTTTGATGCTGTCAGAAGATGGAATGCCTTAGTGAGATGATGTGTGGTAAATGATCCAAATAATGATGTGATAATGTGGGTTGACTACAGGTAAATAATACTCTTGAAAGAATAATTGTGAATAAGGTGGGGGGGTACTGTAAAACGTCATATATTTACTTCATAACACTTTTAAAATTCAAATTCTTTTTATTAAAATATACTGTGTATATCACCTCGTTAAAATATACCATGTCATAGTAGGGATGTCCCATCTATTCTCCAAACTTAGAGTAAGTTTATACTAACATCAAGTGTGTGTGTATGTGAGTGTGTGTACATGTGTATCCCATTAGTATCAACATGTGCTACTAATTAACAGACAGGCACACAAAGTGAAAAATTAATCTTACAAACATAACTCTTCCATTTTGTTTGGTAGATTAATTTAAATTTGACCAAAAATTCAGGCATAGTTCACAGTATGGAAAGAAAAGTCTGCCCTAGGGTATCTATGAAACAAACAAACAAACATTTACTTCTCTAATATATTTTGAGGCTCAGAAATAATAATTTACCTGCTGCAATTAGATATTGAGGTATACATTATAGAGTATAAAGGTCTTACTTCAAATGTTTGAGCCACTAATTCACCAATCTACAAAAACCCTCCTTATGAGATTTTGGTTTCATGATAGTAGTTTCTATTATGGTTTGGATATGAGATGTTCCCCCAAAGCTCCTGTGCCATTGCAGAAATATTCAGAGGTAAAATCAGAGCCATAACCTAATCAGTCACTCATAGTTTGAATGGACTAACTGGATAGTAACTGAAGTCATCTTGGACACGGTGGGTGTCCCCTGGAAAGGTCAATCTCCCCTGTGGCCCCGTTCCTGTCTCTGTTTCCTGGCTGCCATGAACAGAGCAGGGGTCCTCTCCCCACCTTTCCACATGCTATTCTTCCTTGCTTTGGGCCCAGAGCAATGGAGCCTGCAGAACATGGACTGAACCTGTGAAACTGAGAGCCGAAAGTAAACTTTTCCTCCTCCATGTTGGTTTTGTAGGGTGTTTTGGGCACAGTAAAGCAACACTGACTAGCACAGTTCCCTTACTGCTTAAGCAGTGAAATTTCTTCTTAATATTTAAAAATTTTTAGTTGGCTTTTCTTTTACTAAGAGCCAAAAATCATAATAGATAAAAATTCATTTTGTTGCTCCCATTCATGGCCAAATTTTTCAAAATCTTCTCACTCCTGTGTTATCTCCAATTCCCACTTTCAGTTCACTTCTCAACCCACTGCAGTCTGGTTTGCAACTCCTTTCTCAGAAAGTCATTGTATTTTATGGCCACCAACACCTCCACATGGCCAACTCCAATAAATACTATCGCTTTCTCATTACATTGTAAATTCCAGTTGTTTGTGTCACAGGTAGCTGCCTTCTCCTACTTTCTGTTTTATGCCCTGTGAATTCAGTGAGTACTTAGGCTAAGTATCCAGTTTTGGATGCTCCATCTCTCTGAATTTGGGTATATGGTATGGCTTTATTTCACATCGTTTTTTTTTTATTAAAGTATAATGTGCCTTTTTATTCTTTCTCATTATTTAAAATTACACTTTATAAGTATTTTACTACAAATATATGTGTGAATTCCCTTATGGAATATCTGCCTTCTTGGCAGGTCACTCCTGATGCTTAATAACAAACTTAAATAGTCTTAAACAACTTTGTATTTAAATCTCCAAAATCCACATCTCATTTTGTGCCTGTATTTCCAGTAAATGGTACTTCCATATATTGTGTTATTAGAATAAAAGAAGGAAAGCTGAGCATTAGCCTTAAAACATCCTTTGTATGAACTGCTTACTTTGAATTCAACGGAAAGCCCTGTCAATATCACATTATTGCTATGCACGTTATTTCTATTTCCCTCCATCTGCACTGTCAAAACTTTGGTCCAACCCACCTTAATCTCTCCCCTGAGGAGTCAATGTCATAAAGAGTGTGAATACACCTGATTAAACCAAAAGATGAAATATGACTCAAAGGCAAACTATGAATCTTAGCAAAATATGTACTGTAACTGAACACAGAAGTTATCTGTATGAATTACATTCTGGTGTTCATGAATTTGTGAAATGTTGAACAAGAGGAACAGAACATGAAAGAACAAATTAGAAAAAAATCACAAGCCTCAAGTGTTAGACTCAATTGCAGCAAGTACCAAGGTAAGAGACAATTTTAAAGGAAAGGCACATTAGGAGTGCACGGGTGCTAGGCGTGAAGGTGTGCAGAGCAGAATGAAGGACAAAGCTCAGCAACGGAGAAAATCCGAAAAAGTGAGAGGAAAACAAACCTGTGACAAAGAACTGCTGGGAAAAAGAGAAAGTTCCACCCAAGATAGCTTTGATGAATCCCAGGTTTGTAAGTGTGTGATCAGTTAAATGATTTGCCTATTGACAAAAAAAATGACTATCAGACGTGCTTCCTCAATACAACTCTTAACAGTGCTCAAGTCAAGGCTAAGCAGATCAACATTTGCTGCACTTCCCTTCCCAGGTACTAATTCAATTTGCTGTATTCTTTCCTACATCACCACTTAGATGATATTACATAATCGTTTATTCTTTCCTATATCACCACTTAGAGTATGATATTACATAACCATTTAATGATAGACACTAAAAGTAACTTTAATTTGAGGATATTTCAAAAGAATAACATATGATTATATGTAGTTATTTTTAAATTAAATAATTTGCATATTAATTTTCAGTGATCATGATTTCTTTAACCTATTATCAAATTTTCACCCACAAAATCCAAGTTCAAAACTCAACAAATATGCCAAATTCTTCCATGTGTGTTTATGTGTGTGTGTGGGGGGGGTGTGGTCAAATTCACATGTATAATAATCAGAATAAGTGTTGTATCAATATTTGGCATATAAAAATTGGGAACACTTGAATTAATTTTTTTTACTAAATTAATAGATTTTCAATGTTTAAATCATATGTAAAAATATTTTCCTATGGCTATACTTGGAGTATAATAAGATGATATTTCTTTAAGTTGTTCCTTAATATTTTAGAGAATTTCAGTGGTGTATTTTTGGTATGTTTACCAATAATTTTCATTTATGATAGAAAATACATATTTTAAATATATAATAAGTGAATACACTATGAATATCTCCAAGAAATATATTTATACTATGAAAAAGCTTCAAGAAAATCTAGACTTTCAGTTTCCAATCCAGCATATAAAGAACTTAGATGTTGTCATCCCACATCCTAACAATAATAAAAATATAAAATAGCTTAAAATCAACAGTTTGCATCATATTTTTTCAGACAATTCATGATATAGGGCAAATAATTGCTCCCCAAATTGGAGCGAACTAAGGGAAGAAACTGACAATCCTGACTTCCTAAAGCAAAAACCCACAGACAGAAACTTCCATACCAACTAGAACTGGGACAGGAAAACCTGAAGTGTAGTATAATGGATTGCTTGGAGGCTCAGTGTTGACCTTTCAGAGAGATAAAATCTTCAGAATAACCTGTTCATCGGAGGGATACATGTTTTGTTAACTTTTACCTATAGGAGCCCTTTCAGGTTTTCACGGTAAAGATTAGAGGAAAATTTCTCCATGTTTCTTGCATAGGGAGGTGTCACAAGTCCCCTGTGGGCTGTGTGGACTATGTTGTGCATAGTACCCCAATGAGGGGATAAGTCTGGCACTGGGAACCTCCCATGACACTCCCCACAGGGATTGATCACCTAATGCAGGTGAACTTTCCCCTCAAGCTCTGCCCACCTGGGATGGATGTGACCTGACAAGATGTCAATCAACCTGCTGACGGCCAGACATCTTGCAGCAAGACTCTGCCCTTGAAACCTTATCCCTGCCTTTGATGGTTCCATTTTTCCAGAGTAAGAAGCTCCTTTATCTGATCAGCTTGCCCTGTTCAGTCCCTACTTTGGAAACTACTTTCTGTGTCCTGTGTTTTTTTCATCTTTCTATTTTTCTTAGCTTTTATTTCTCAGCCACCCATTCCACCGAGGGGAACCCCATTTTCATCTCCTGCACAGGACGTGGGCGAGGGGGAGAGGAAACTAGGCAGATGAAATATACCCAAAGAATTTGATTCTTACCTGGGATGGCTCTCAAGAGAAACTATTTTATCAGATCCCGCCCCACTGGGGATTTATCAGAATCCAGCTAAACTGACAGAGGAAAATACCCATCTCTAGTCTTCTTTTGCTTTCCAGATGGGAAAAAGACTTAAAAAAAAAGAAAAGAAAGGAAAGAAAGAGAAAAAGGGATAAAAATGGGGAGAGGGAATTTCATCAAAACAGAGGAAAGATCAGTAGCGTATACAGAGGGATTGGAGAGGAGGAAGAGGAAAGAAGAAAAGGGAACTTTCATTTGTGAGTGTGTGGATGTGTCATAGTGCGTGCCTGTATTGGTGCATTCATAGGAAATGAACTAAAAAAAATGAAGAAAGAAAGAAAAAGTAAACTGTAAATGGATTGAAGAGGAATCAGTGGAGTAGAAAGAAGAAGGAAGGGAGGGATATCCCTGCAACCATCTTGTTATACCTATGTTTTTTTAAAATTTTTTTTATAATTTTTATTTGTTTTAATCAGTTACACATGACAATAGACTGCATTCTGCATTTATGCACTTTGGTAAATTATACATAGATGGGATATAATTTCTCATTTTTCTGAGTGTACAGGTTGCAGAATCATATTGGTCATGCAGTCACATATATACATACAGTAATAATGTCTGTTTCATTCTACTATCTTTCCTATCTTCACAACCCTTCCCCTCCCCTCCCATCACTTCCCTCTACCTAATCTAAGGTAACACTATTCTTCTCTAGTGCCCCCCACACACACCTTATTGTGAATTAGCTTCTGCTATTAGAAAAAAATAGGCCTTTGGTTTTGTGGGATTGGCTTATTTCACTTAGTATGATATTCTCCAACTCCAACCATTTACTGCCAAATGCCATAATTTTACTCTTCTTTAAAGCTCAGTAATATTCCATTGAGTATATATACCACATTTCCTTTATCCATTCATCTACTGAGGGAAACCTGGGTGGTTCCATAGTCTAGCTATTGTGAATTGAGCTGCTAAAAACATTTATGTGGCTGTGTCACTATAGAATGCTTATTTTAAGTCCTTTGGGTATAAACCAACTAATGGGGGACTTGGGTCAAATGGTGGTTCCATTCCCAATTTTCTGAGGAATCTCCATATTGCTTTCCATGTGGTAGTACCAATTTTCTGTCCCACCAGCAATGTATGAGTGTACCTTTTTCACCACATCCTCGCCAACATTTATTGTGGCCTATATTCTTGATGATTGCCATTCTGACTGGAGTGAGATGAAATCTTAGTGTGGTTTTGATTTGCATTTCTCTAATTGCTAGAGATGTTGAACACTTTTCCATATATTTGTTGATTGATTGTATTTTTTCATCTGTAAAATGCCTGTTCAGTTTCTTAGCCCATTTATTGATGGGGTTATTTGTTTTTTTGGTGTCAAGTTTTTGAGTTCTTTATATATCCTATAGATTACTGCTTTATCGAAGGTGCACGTGGTAAAGATTTTCTCCCAATCTGTAGACTCTCTCCTCACTTTATTAATAGTTTCCTTTGCTGAGAAAAAGCTTTTTAAGTTGAATCTATCTCATTTACTAATTCTTTATTTTACTTCTTGAGCTTTAGGAATCTTGTTAATGAATTCAGATCCTTGGCCAACATGGTGAAGATTTGGGCCTATTTTTTCTTCTATTAGGTGCAGGGTCTCTATTCTAGTGCCTAAGTCTTTGATCCACTTTGAGTTGATTTTTGTGCAGGGTGAGAGAAGTTTAATTTCATTTTGCTACATATGGATCTCCAGTTTTGCCAATATCATTTGTTGGATAGTCTATATTTTCTCCAGTGAATGTTTTTGGCACCTTTGTCTCATATGGTTTAGCCATATTTTTGTGGGTTTGCCTCTGTGTCTTCTATTCTGTACCATTTGGTCTACAAGTCTGTGTTGGTGCAAATACCATGCTGTTTTTATTAGTATAGTTCTGTAGTATAGTATAAGGTCTGGTATTGTGATGCTTCACTTTTCTTGCTAAGGATTGCTTTAGCTTTTCTGGGTGTCTTATTTTTCCAAGTAAATTTCATGATTGCTTTTTATATTTCTATGAAGAATGTCATTGGGATTTTAATAGGAATTGCATTTAATCTGTATAATGCTTTTAGTAATATGGCAATTTTGACATTTTTAATTCTGCCTATCTAGGAGCATGGGAGATTTTTCCATCATCTGAGGTTTTCTTCAGTTTCTTTCTTTAGTGTGCTGTAGTTTTCATTGTAGAGTTCTTTTTTTTTTTAAAGAGAGAGAGAGAGAGAGAGAGAGAGAGAGAGAGAGAGAGAGAGAGAATTTTTAATATTTATTTTCTAGTTCTCGGCGGACACAACATCTTTGTTGGTATGTGGTGCTGAGGATCGAACCCGGGCTGCACGCATGCCAGGCGAGCGCGCTACCACTTGAGCCACATCCCCAGCCCCATTGTAGAGTTCTTTAATGTCTTTTGTTAGATTGATTCCCAGGTTTTTTTTTTTTTTTTTGGATATTGTGAATGGAGTAGTTTTTCTAATTTCTCTTTCAGTGGATTAATTGCTGACATAGGAATGTGTTTGATATATGGGTGTTGATTTTATATCCTGCTACTTTGCTGAATTCATTTATTAGTTCTAGAAGTTTTGGGGTCAATTTTTTTGGATCTTCTCAATACAGACTCATGTCATCAGCAAATAGTGATAGTTTGAGTTCTTCTTTACTATTTGTATTTAATTTCATCCTTTTGTCTAATTGCTCTGGCTAGAGTTTTAAGGATTATATTGAAGAGAAGTGGTGAAAGAGGACATCCTTGACTTGTTCCAGTTTTCAGTGGAAATGCTTTCAATTTTTCTTCATTTAGAATGATGCTGGTCTTGTGTTTAGCATATATAGCTTTTAAAATGTTGAGAAATGTTCCTACTATCCCTAGCTTTTCTAGTGTTTTGAACATGAAGGTGTGCTGTATTTTGTCAAATGCTTTTCTTGTACCTATTGAGATGATCATATGATTCTTGTTTTTAAGTCTATTAATATGATGCATTATGTTTATTGATTTCTGTATGTTGAACCAACCCTGCATCACTGCAATGAATCCCAATTGGTCGTGATGCACTATCTTTTTAATATGTTTTTGTATGCAATTTACCAGCATTTTATTGAGAATTTTTGCATCTATATTCATCAGGGATATTGGTCTGAAGTTTTCTTTCTTTGACGTGTCTTTGTCTGTTTTTGGTATCAGAGTGATGTTAGCCTCATAGAATGAGTTTGGAAGGGTTCCCTCCTTTTGAATTTCATGGAATACTTTGAGGAGTATTGGTGTTAATTCTTTGTTGAAAGTCTTATAGAACTTGGCTAAGAATCGATCTGGTCCTGGACTATTCTTTGTTGGTAGGCTTTTGATGACGTTTTCTATTTCATTACTTGAAACTGATCTATTTGAATCATCTATGACTTCTTCATTTAGTTTGGGTACATCATAATTCTCTGGAAATTTGTTGATGTCTTTGATATTTTCTATTTTCTTAGAGTATAAATTTTCAAAATAGTTTCTAATTTTCTTCTATATTTCAGACATGTCCATTGTGGTATTTCCTTATTCATTTTGTATTTTGGTAATTTGATTTTTCTCTCTTTTTCTCTTCATTAGCATGGCCAAGGGTTTATTTAGTTTTTCAAAGAACCAACTTTTTGTTTTGTCAATTTTTTCAATTGTTTCTTTTGTTTCAATTTCATTATTTTCAGCTCTAATTTTGATTATTTCCTGTCTTCTCTGCATTTGGTGTTAATTTTTTCTTCTTTTGAAATGAAGTGTTAGGTCATTTATTCATTGACTTTTTGTTCTTTTAATGAACACACTTAATGCAATAAACTTTCCTCTTAGTACTGCCTTCATAGTGTCCCAGAGATTTTGATATGTTGTCTCAGTGTTGTTCTTATTTACCTCTAAGAATTTTTTAATTTCATCCTTGATCTCTTCTACTATCCATCCATCATTCAATTGTGTATTATTTAGTCTCCATTTGTTATAGTAGCCTCTATTTTTTATTTTATCATTGATTTCTAATTTCATTCTATTATGGTCTGATAGAATGCAGGGTATTATCTCTGCTTTTTTTTTTGTATGTACTATGAGTTGCTTTGTGGCATAAGATATGGTCTATTTTAGAGAAGGAGCCATGTGCTGCTGAGAAGAAAGTATATTTGCTTGTTGATGGATGAAATATTCTATATATGTATTTTAAGCCTAAATTACTGATTGTATTATTTAGTTCAATATCTTCCGTATTTAGTTTTTGTTTGGAAGATCTGCCCAGTAGTGAGAGAGTTGTGTTAAAGTCACCCAGTATTATTGTGTTATTGTATTGTTGTCTATTTGACTGTTGAATTTGAGAAGAGTTTTTTTTTTATGTACATAGATGCTCCATTGTTTGGGGCATAAATATTTATAATTGTTATGTCCTGCTTATATATTTCCATTAAGAAATATGAAATGTCCTTCTTTGTCTCTTCTAATTAACTTGGGTTTGAAGTATACTTTATCTGAGATGAGAATGTAAACTCCTGCTTGTTTATGCAGTCCATATGAGTAATAAGTTTTTCCCATACTTTCACCTTCAGCCAGTAGATGACTTTGCCCATGAGGTGAGTCTCTTGAAGATAGCATATTGTTGGGTCTTGCTTTTTAATCCCATCTGCCAGTCTATATCTTTTAAAAAATTATGTTTTAGTTTTTTTTAGGTTTACACAATATCTTTATTTTACATTTATGTGGTGCTGAGGATCAAACCCAGTGCCTCATACATGTTAGGAGAGCATGCTACCACTGGGCCACTACCTCAGCCTAGTCTATGTCTTTTGATTGATGATTTTAGGCCATTACCATTCAAGATTATTATTAATATGATTTGTATTCCCTGTCATTTTGATTTATTTCTGGTATTTGATTTGTCTTAATTTCTCATTTGGTTGAATGTCACTTTAGTGTAAATCCTCCCTTTGCTGGTTTTCACTTCCTCCTCATGGCATATTTTGTTGAGAATGTAGGCTTTCTAGTTGTGAATTCTTTCAATTTTTGTTTATCTTGAAATGTTTTAATTTCATCTTCAAATCTGAAACTTAGTTTTGCTAAACATAAAATTCTTGGTTGGCATTCATTTTCTTTCAGAGACTGAAATATATTATTCCAGGACCTCTTAGCTTTGAGGGTCTGGGCTTAGAAATCAGTTGAGATCAGAATTGTTTTCCCCTATATGTAATTTTATTTTATTCTATCACTGTCTTTAAGATTTTATCTTTATTCTGTATATTATTCATTGTCATTATATTGTGTCTTGGTGTGAGTCTGCTGTAATTTTGTACTTTTGGGGTCCTGTAAGCCTCTTGTATTTGATTTTCCATTCCATTCTTCAGGTTTGGGAAATTTTCTGCTATTAATTATATCATTGAAAAGATTTTGAATTCATTTGGTTTGTATATCTGTTCCTTCATCCACTTTGATAATTCTTAAATTTGGACTTTCATGTTATCCAATAATTCTTGAATGTTCTAGTCATGGTTTCTTATCACCTTCTCTGCATGTTCAACTCTACTATCAAGGTCTTCATTGTCTGAGGTTCTGTCTACCAAGTGGTCCAATCTATTGGTGATGCTTTCTATTGAATTTACAATTTGGTTTACTGATTTCTTCATTTCAAGGATTTCTGCTTGTTTTTGTTTTTCATGACCTCTAACTCTTTATTGAAGTGGTCTTTCACTTTCACTATTTTTGTTTTGTTTTATTCCTTATACTATCCTTGACTTCACATATCGGTGTAACTGTTTACAATCTAACCTCTTTCTTGGACATTTCTTCTACTGTGTTATCAGTGGCTTCTGTTGTAGAAGCATCTTGGTTTGTTTGGGGTGCTTTATTCCCATGTTTTTTTCATGTTGTTAGTGTGTTTTCCTATCTAAAAGTATGAATATAAGGCAGGATAAATTCTATCCTGTAGACCTATGATGTCCCTGAAGGTTTCCAGTGCTTCACATTTACTGGTAAGGCCAATATCAACAGAACCCAATGAACACAATATATAGTCTTAAAGCTAATAGCTCCTACTAAGGCTTCTACTGCTCTCTCGCATTGAACCAAAATGATGAGTACATTAACCATCTGTAGTATAAACAGAATATTTGTTAAAATGACTTACAATTTCAAATGGTGGGCGAGAGGACAGAGGTAGTGTAGTATACAATATTTGCAAGGGAGGAAGATAGAAGCTAGAAGTAAAAATTCACAGGAAGAGTGGAAGAGAAGCCAACAGAGATTGGATGTTGGTTAGAGAAAAGTTGGAAAGAAAATCCAAGAAAATAGAAAAGAGAGAGGAAGAAAACAAATAACAACAATAAAAAATTAAAGACATAAGAATACAATCAAAATGCAAAACACCAGTAATATATCATAGTCCTCCACACATTGATGCATAAAAAACATCCTGTTCCAAATATGGTAGAGAGATTAGTGAATCAAAAAATAAAATAAGTCTTCCTGGAAAGTCAACCTGTCTCTGTCAGTGTTCAACAGTTTCTTAGCCCTCTCTCTGACATCTTTTGGGATCACCAAACCCAGATTAGCCCTCAAAAACCCAATCTCTATCCCACCAATCTGGGCTTCAGATACCTCAAGATCTCAGTGCTCCTCCTACTTGCAGAGAGACCATGAGGGATACACTCATGCAAAGGAGCAACCCTGATATGCAGCAGCAAGACAATGGCCACCAGTACTCTCAGCAGGTAAATCCCAGGCTCCTCCAAACCCTCAGGCACCCCCACATTGGACCTGCAGGTCCCAGCTGGAGTCCCTAGACAGAGGCTCTTGTGGTGGTAAACCTGTTGACACCCAGGCCCCCAGCCCTGGCTGGTGTCCCAAAATGGGTGCAGCCACATGCAACCAAAACTGGAATCTCCCTGGAAGCAGTCCTCAGGCTGTGGTAGCAGTAGTAGTGGTGGTGGTAGTTGGCAGCAGGCAGTGGGTCAGCAGTAGCTTCCGGTGCAGTGGCAGCTACAACTGCAGCTATTCGGGCATAGTCTCCAGGCGATCTTAGGGGGTCAGCAGCAGTGTGGGCTTCAGTTGCATCCAGGACAGTGGTTTCTTCTGTGGCAGTAGCACCTAGAAAGAAGACCTCCAGGGGATCTCAATTGTGGTAGCGGTGCAGGTGGCAGTTTATTGACTGTGAATTAAGATTTGTGTTGGGGTGGATGGCAGGATTGAGAATCATTTGCAAAGGTGACAACCCAGAGACACAGGTTCATGAAGCCCCAAGTCCCAATCAGCACCATAGCATACTTCACCTATCCACACACCTTACTATCAGAGCACTAAAGGATTGTTTCCCAAGGTTCCTTTTCCCCTGTATAGCATGGTTAGTTAAAAAAATATGTAGAAGCCTAATAAAGGGTGACAAACACAATTTGAGGAAATCAGGAGACACCAGGATAAGGCTCAGATATATCAAGAGTATGGCAAATATTAGACTATAAATTTCAAATAATTATGATTAATAATTTAAGGGTTCTAATAAAAGGTGACATTAGAACATACACCTATACAACTAGCACAATTAGAGAGATAGATGTTCTAAGAAAGAGTAAAAATAAATGAATGCAAGAAATTTTTTAAAAAGCACAGTAAAATAATGAATAATACCTGTGATAGATTGGATGTTGCTGAGGTAAATATCTGTTCTTGACGACATGACAGTAGAAACTTCTACAACTCTTGAGCATAGACTCAGAGTA
Source organism: Urocitellus parryii (assembly GCF_045843805.1). Lineage (NCBI taxonomy): Eukaryota > Metazoa > Chordata > Mammalia > Rodentia > Sciuridae > Urocitellus > Urocitellus parryii. The sequence goes on along the minus strand of NC_135531.1, from coordinate 34,833,074 downwards.
GAGGATACTTGATGGTCAATGTTATCTACTGCCACAGCCTGATTGATATAAGGGCTGAGATGTAAATTGTTATTGTTTGGGTTATGGGGGCTTCTGGGCCCAGGCACAACTGAAGATTCACAACTCAATCCAACTCTTTACCACTTTACCTTAAACCCCAGCATCAAAGCAAAAACAACAAATTCAAATAAACAGAAACACTATAGTTCTCTTCAAGTACTTCTCTTTGACTGCAAAGACACATGCATATTCAAAATCAAAGAAATTGAGAAAATTATACTATGCTGACATTGATCAAAAGAAAGATGGAATAGTTATATTAATTACAAACAGTGGAGTTCAGAGCAAGGAACATCATCAGGTAAAAGAAGTGCATTACATAACTTTAAAGGGGACAGTTCTCAGTGAACATAACAACACTTAATCAGGCTTTTCCTAAAAATAGAGTCAAAAGCATGAGGCAAAACAAGATAGAAAAACAAAAATAAATACATCCATTATTATAGTTGAAGACTTCAGTACCCTATATAGAGATAGAGCCATCTTTCAGAAAAGAAGTAAGGACATATTCAAACTTCAAAACACCATCAACAAACTGCAAGTAAATGATATCTGTAGATGACTTCATCATGCACAGCAGAATACACATTGTTCTTTATCCCACATAAAAAATTCACCAAGTTAAGCCCCTTACTGGGCCATAAAGCATGCCTTATTAATTTAAAAGAACAAAACATAATTTCTACTGTCAAGCCACATTGGAATTAAACTAGAAATCAGTAATGGTAAGAATGCTAGATAACTCTAAAGTAATTGGAGACTGAGCTTTAAACTTCTTTAAACTTCTGAATAGCACATAAATCAAAAGGCAAGTCTTCAAAGAAATTTTGAAGTATTTTAAACTAAATGAAAATGCAAATAAAACTGAACAAAGTATGTAGGATGCAAATGCAGTGCTTAGAGGATAGTTTAAAACATTGAAGGCATATATTAGGAAAAAAGAAAGCTCTAAAGTCAATAATGTTTACTTGCATCTTAGAAATTGACAAAATGTAAGTTTAATTCAAAGTAAGCAAAATAAAAAAATATCAAAAATAACTGTAAAAATCAATGAAATTGAAAACAGGAACTCAATAGGGAAAAAACCAACAAAATCAAAAGTTGTTTCTTTGACAAAAGGAATAAACTTCTTCCCACGTTAACTAAGAAAAAAAGGGAGAACACATGAATTACAATATTAGTGAAATGAGAGGCATCATTACAGATTCAATGAATAGAATAAAGAATGTGGTAATGAACTCTATAGCCACAAATTTGATAACATAGACAAAATGGAACTATTGTTTGAGAGACACAATTTGCCAAAACTCACATAAAAAAATAGCCTGAACAGGCCTATGTCTATTAAATATATTGAATCAATAAATAATAACTTTCCAGAGGAGAAAATACAAGGCCCAGAGGAATTTACCAGTGAATTATATCAAACCTTTAAGAAAAAATAATGTATTAATTCTCTACAGTCTCTTTCAGAAGATAGAAGCCAAAGGAATGCTTTCTAATTCAATCTACAAGGCTATAATTTAATAACAAAACCAGACAAAGTAATAAGAGAAAATCTCCAAATCAATATCACTCCTGACCCAGAAACAAAATTTCTCAACAAAATATGAGTTGATCAGATCTAAGAATGTAAAGAAAACAGTGCATACCATTGCCTAATGGGATTTATTCTATAAACATGAAACTGGTTCTAATGTTTGAAAATAAATTAATGTAATCCAATATATTAATATCCTGAAGTAGAAAAATAATTCCAACACCCCTTCATGATAAACACATTCAGCAACCTAGACCTACATGACAACTTCCTGAACTTACTGAAGAACACCTGAAATAAAAAATCCTACAGCTAACACATTTTCCCTCACAGCTTTGCTGAGAAGATCAAGTAAAAGGCAAGGAGAACCCTTCTTTTCTTTTTCAATAGAAGCTCTAGGTAATCTAATGAAATGAAAAAGAAAAGAAAAATTATTTACAGACTGGCTAGGAGGGGAAATGAAAACCTATTTCCAGATGGCATGGTTGTCCATGAAAACACAAAAAAACAAAGACTCAAAGCTGAAGGATTTACAACACAAAAGCAAGATCAAAAAAAAAAAAAAAACTTTTGGACTAATGGAAGTTTTAGGAAGGTTGCAGGATGCGCTATTATTATGCATATTCATTCATTCCATTCCTCTATACCAAGGATGAGTCAGTGATTAAAACACCATGTGAAAGAAATCAAGAAAGCTGAATAAATGAAGAAATATTCTGAGTCTGTGATAGGCACAATAGGAGGAATCAATACTGTCAAAGATGTTCATTTCCATCTTGATATTCAGAGTCAGTCAAAATCATAACAAGCAGATGAGTGGATATTTATAAACTGACTCTCAGATTTATAGGCAATTCTGTATTCTGATACAACATTCAGAATACAGAATTCAAAATTGAAGAAAGAAAAAAAATGAGTACTCATATTAATCTAACACTTCACTACAAAGATACAATAATGAAGAAATGTTGATGTTAGTGGAAAAAATGGTAGAAAAAGGTCATACTTCATTAGAGAAATACTTGAGCAGTAAGAATTTACTCAAATTGGAAGCTGCTTTGCAAAAGACACTCTCAAGAGAAATGTAAAGAAAAGTCACACACTGGGAGCAAAATATTTACAAATACACTATCAAGAGTTAAAACCTGAAATGTACAAAGAACCATAAAACTCAATAAAAATAAAATGAATGACCCCATTAAAAATTTTGCAAAATATTTGAAAAAAAAATTAAAAAATACTTAACCAAAGATCCATGGATGGAAAAGCATGGATGGATATGCACATGAAAAGGTACTTCATATCATTTTGGAAGACAGAGTGGCAAATTTTTTATAAAGCTAAATATACACTTACCATATGATCTAGAAATTACAGTGCTTGATATTTACCCAACTGAGTTGAAAATATATCCACACAAAAACCCACACACAAATGTTCTTGGAAACTTTATACACAATTTTCAAACATTAGAAACAACCTGGATGTTGAGCTGAGGAATGTATAATAGACTGTGGCACATGGCATACAATGGAATATTATTCAACATGAAAAGGAAATGAGCTATCAAGTCATAAAAAATGGAGAAAATTTAAATTCACATTAAGAAATTAAAGAAGACAGTCTCAAACAAGTTACATACCATGTAATCCCACTCACCCCCCAAAGGCAATGATATAGAGAAAATAAACCATTCTTTCAGTGATTTCTAGGAGTTATAAAAGTTATAAAAAGCTTTTATAAAAGCTGCATGACTTTTCTCCTGAATCTTTGGGATTACAGAAGTGTGCTACAGTACCCACCTCTCTTCCCCTTCCTTATGATGGTTTGATTGCTTACCCCTCATCTCCAGCCACATCTGGAAAATGCATTCTCTGCAATGAGAGTTTCTACTCCCTCAGAATTTTACTCTGAAACATTCCTGTGACTAGTAATTTTACTGGCTATGTGCTGTTGCCACGCTCAGCAATACTAGAATTGGTGTTTGGTTTACAAAACTTTTCGTTTCTTTTCTATTGTTAAAAAAAAAAATTCTGTGAGAAGGGTCTGATGGCTCTTTCCTGTATTAGATGGTATTTACTGGGAGAAATCTGACCCCTTATATTGATGCTTTATTTATTTTTTTTACAATGTCACCTGTTAGAGGGTAAGTCGTTTACACAGAGAAGGAATTTTTTTTGAGACATAGAGCAAATGCTGTTAATTTCCTAAAAAGTACTCCATCCATCTCACTTTTTAAATATCTATTTCTTTTTTAGTTGTAGTGGGACATAATATCTTTATTTTATTTATTGATTTTTATGTGTTTGAGGATGGAACCCATGTGCCAGAGGAGCGCTCTACCGCTCAGCCCCAGCCCCAGACCCCACTCTCTTTTTCCATAAGGAACAGATTCTTATTTTGTTTGGAGTAGCAGTGGAAATAAGCTCACCTTTCTACAGCCCCTTGCAGATAGTGATGAGTCCATGACACATTTCTGGCAAGGGTGAAGGAAATAGATAGAGGTCTGTCTCCTGGTTGTTCTTTCTAGAAAGTCTTTTTTCCCCCCCAATAAAATGAAAACTGTGGCAGAGGATAAAGCTAGAAACCGAGAACTTGATGATTTCTTAAGCAGTTGTACTATCCTAGAACTACCTACTCTGGGCCTTAATTTCATGAGAAAATAAATCCTACTTGTTTAAGGAAAGTTCAAATTGTACTCGGGTTTGATATATGTAACCACATGCAAACCTGACTAATGCAATACATTTTTTATTCCTTTGTGGTTCTTAGATATTCATTTTCAAATGTATCTTACATTTTTGCATTTTACGTCTCTCCCTTCTGAAACTTATAAATTTGGGTTCACACATAAGGCCCCAAAAGTTCCTGTTAATATTGACCAACTCTGGCATGTGTAGTCATTAAAGTGGTCAGATTTTCCTAATGGGAAGGGACATACTGTGTTATCTCTCTGATGTACACAGACCTGACATTATAAGGTCATGTCGGTCAGATTCCACAGCACTCAAGAGGGGATCCCTTGATTGGGATCAGGTGTATGAAATTCTAATCTTACTATTTATTGACTGAATGATGTCAAAATGGTCTATGTGTAATAGTAATAAAAATTAGAACTGTTGTAATAAGTGGGCAAAATAACATAAATAAATAAAACAAACAAAAAAGTGGAATATATAGAATTCACCAGAATATAACCTTAGTTTTATTTCTGGAACAGACAGAAATCATTTTCTTTGACTTAGCAACTTATGGATGCAATATATTCTTTAAGAACAGCTTCTTATGGGTTGTCAGGTAAATTGTGAATTACTGTACTAAGAATATCAGTTTTTAAACAGATTTCTATTGAATGAGCTAGTTTCCATATTCATAGACCCTTCCTATGCTAATCAATGGTCACTAAGAGTATGCCTTCTAACAGTATGAACAAACCAGAGTTTCACTCCTAGGAACTCAGTGGTGCGGGATGCTATTTTGGGCCAAGCACTGTTAACTTCTATTCTCTAGGCAGAAGGTGGCTGGAGAGATGAGGTTTCATGCTGCGTATGTTTGAATAAGCAGAAATACCCATAGGCCAAGGTGTTTCCTAACTATATTTCCTTCCTGGAGTTTTAGTGAAATTTCTATCACCTTCATACCTGGGAACTAATGTTAAAACTAAGTGTGGGCATGATCCTGCAATTTTCCATTCACTTGTGGGATTCTCTGCAGAAGTAAATTGCCTACTGGAAGTAGTTGCATGTGGTACAGAAGAAATGACCGATGGGCTCTGTTGCTTAGGAACAACATGGCACAGGTCCCCATCTTCCTTCATTGTTATGTGCTTAATGGTCTACATGTCTGTCCCTTATTTAGAAATTAATGACAAAGAGATGCTGTGAGAAGCATTTGCATATCATTAATCCTCCAACCTTCCTCTGCTATAGGATGAAAATGAACATCACTGGTCAGAGTATGCTCAACAATTGAAAGTTGGTTATAGAGGGAAATACTCTATAAGGACCTAAAATGTTGGGATTTCTCATTGTTCCCTCCCTTTCCCACTCCAATAACTTTAAAACTCAAAATATTGAAGTCATAAAAGTAGTGCAACAACGATTTTCACAACAAAGTATCTGGCTAGTGTAATATGAAACCAGTTAGTCTCACTGAGAGCATTTAGTCTATTTTGGACAATAAAATGTCTTAATTTTACATAATTATCCTCTTTTATCTATGGGCATTTACCTCTTCTCTCCTTAGGAAGTTCAGTACAAAAAACACACACTGTCGCCAGGCTCAGTGGCGCACACCTGTAATCTCAGCGGCTTGGGAGGCTTAAGCAGGAGGATCCAAAGGCAGCTCAGCAAAAAAGAGGGGCTAAGCAACTCAGTGAGACTCTGTCTATAAATAAAATCATACAATAGGGCTGGAGATGTAGCTCAGTGGTTGAATGTTTCTGAGTTTGATTCCCAGCAACTCCCCGCTCAAACACACACACACACACACACACACACACACAGTCATATGTACTTATGTTTGACTAATCTAACCAATGTCCCACCTTTGAGCATGGGACATAAAATGTTGGAAGCAAGTTATTAGTAAGTTCTTTTTAAAATGCAGACCACCCAAAGATAGTAGCCTGGTGTTGGAGCCTGAAGATTGGAAGGCTCTACCAAAGCCTGAACCCAGGCTCTACCAAAGCCTGAACCCAGGCTCTACCAAAGCCTGAACCCAGGTACACTTTGCGTCATCTTCCTGCCAGGAACCACTAGCCCTCATGGATTTCTATCTGGCCTAGGACTCATAGGAATAAAAGATGAAAAAGAGAAAAGCACCACCCCAATCATGGGTTTGTGAGTCTGCTCACCACTTTTACGCGTGCCATTTCTTATCCTTCCTGGGCAATGGTGGAGAAGACGGTCAGGCTGCAGCTTCTCCAAAGATTGCTGGGCCTCTTCATTCAGTGGACAGCTTTGTGTGGGAAGTTGGTGTACTGGATAAAGGGTCTAATCCATTTACATGGCATGCACAAGTTTTCAATAAATGCCTAAGATTCAAGCCTTCCTCATCTTAAGACAGGGTGAGGGAGGAAACTGGAAAAAAAAAAGTTTGACGTATTTTCACTATTTCTATTCCATTATGACTCACTCATATTTATTTACTTCCATTTCAACTGGAGCTCATTTAATGAGCCTCACAGTAGCTAATCTACACAACGTCTTTATGAAAATCTTTAAAATGTGTCAACCATTTCTAGTGGTGTCCAGAGTTCATGGCTTTTACCAGTGGTAGCAGAGATTTCTGAACATCAGAGACAGAGTTAGTTCCCAAATTCCTCTGCTATATTCACCTGGGTAGAGTCCTAACTTTACAAATGTGTTGGTGGCTGTAACTATAGATACAAAATATGAGAACCCATGGAAATTTCAAGTTAAAAATAAATGAAGAGGTAAAAATTTGCAACTGGGCATTTTCAAAACTAGGAATTGTGTATATTTCTTGTGTGTAATGTTGTTTTGAAATATACACAATGTGGGATGGCTAAATTAAAACATTCATGACCTCATATCTTTATTTTTATAATGAGAACATTTAAAATTTTCTTCAAATTTATAATGAGACATTTTGTAAATAATTCAACCTATACATTTATTCTATCTGTCCCTTTTCATATGCATCATATTTACAATAAAAATCTAAATATCTAATATACATGTGTATATACACACACATATATAAATTTTCTGGATCTGTTCACCTTTTTCTTTTTTTCCAACCTGCCTTCCCAGAGAAAGCATGCATATAGACATAATTCTTAAGTAAAATCAATACCATCATAATTTAATTAAAGTTTAGTTATAATATTTATGCACTCATAAATTTATATGGTTAGTGACTAGGAGATATATTAATATTAAGATAGATTGATAAATAGAAAGAAACAAAAGAAAATTGAATCAGATATGATAAATTATATAGAATTCAGTATGATTTAGTACATGTCTTTTTTTTATAAAGTTTAAAAGTCATTTCACATATCCATCATTTTACTCAAAGGAAAAGTAACTGATATATTTGAAAAAAATAGGCAATATTAATTAGAGGGAAAAATGAAAATAGATGCACATACAGAAATGATGAGGAAAATTTTATTGAAATGTGGTACAAGAAAAAATAGATAGACCTTAGGGAAACTTAAATATCAGGAACTCTTTCTTCCCGCACCCCATAACTCTCTTCCTCTCTCTCTCTCCATCATTCTCACAGGGTAGGTGATCTCTAGATCATGACTTGTCCTGTCTTCATTTAGAGAGGAAAGGAAACTAGCAGTTGAATAACATGATTTGCAGTTTCCTCTTGGGCTGTATTCTGTAGGTAATTTACCTTTTATAAAGCTTTGAATGAACAATGAACCCATTCTGGACTCAACATGACATTGAATTTGTGCTGAGGACAACTAGTTCTATACTAGATCATTACTCTCAGGTTAATTAAGAAAAAAAAACTGATAGATGGGAGAGACTTCAGGACAAAAAGCATTACTAGATAATAAGCTTACAGAAGAATGAATATTTCTAACAAGCAAAATTAAGCAGTGCAAAAAAGACATACACTAAAATAAATTGAATGTCAAATGAATTAAATTGTATGACAACATAATTACAACATTGGAATGTAAATAACAATTAAAAATTAACATTCATAATTTGTATGAAGTTTTTATAAATGAACGATAAAGATATCAAACTAAATATTTTAGAAAATATGCAAAGTCAAATGAACATATATCGAGTTTAACATATGTGATCTCGTCCATAATGAAATCTGTTAATGAAAATAATTAGTGAATAATGGTAAGGTGGGGACTGTCTGTATTTATATATGTAGTGGTCTCTCTTGACCTGTGGGAAATACTTTTGAAGACCTTCAGCACATTCTTGTAACTGCTGTTTTTAGCATACTCTAGGTACAAGCACTACAAAGGCAAAACAGCAGATCTGACTTTCAAGACAACTTCTAAGTAGCTACAGGATGGCAGTATATGAAGCACAGATGTGTTGGACAAGGGTAGTTCATGGACAAGGTGGGAGAGAACAGGGTAGCACAAAATTTCACCATGTTGCTCAGAACAACAAGCAATATGAAGCTCATGAATTGTTTATTTCTGAAACTTTCCTTTTAATATCTTCAGATCACACTTGACCAGGGATAACTGAACTGTGGAAGGGAAACCATAGATAAGGGGTCCACGGCATAGTCTAAATCTTGCCAAGAGAACAGTTTCATGTCAATAATCAAAATTGGATAATAACTATATACACTGACACAAATCATGAATGAATGGTTACTTCCTGACAGGAAGGAAGAAATAAAATCCATCATTATATTTTAAAGGTATTGTGATATTCCTTCCTTTAGAATATTGAACTTTACAAACTCATGTGCAAAAATACTATACTATATCTATGAATTTATATTTTCTAGCACAATTTTATTTGATTTTAAAAAGAAATAGTCCCTCTAAGCAAACCATACATTTAATTATTGTTTCTGAAGTTACTTGTAATTTTTATTACTAATTTAAAAAAATAAAGTGTTTTAATAATATTGCTTTCAAGCATTGAAGATACGATTCAATTAAAAACACATGATGATTAAGAATACATAGTAATATCAACAAAGGTAAATAATAATTTAAGTTTCCTAATACATCCCTTTTGGTTATGTTAAATTGAATTGTCTGTAAAGAATAGATCAGATGCTTTAAACTTATTTTAAATTGTGACTTTAAATTTTTGGGGTGCATTTCATTTTAAACATTATGTCCTTAGAAATGTATGGATCTATATTACTATATTAAATGACTTATAATTGAATCAGTTATAAATATCATCAGAAATAATTATTTTTTCTTATATTTCTTAAAGATCTTCTCATTATGTAAATTAGGTCTATCAATTATTATGTATACCCTTTGGAAAAGAGGTGATATATGATTATTTTTCCAGAATGATGAATCTGTTCTGATGTGATTTAACTACCCATCAGTGATTATATACTGTTGAGTAATTTTGTTCAATTGGCAAAATAATTTTGGAGGAGTTTAAGCAATACTGTTGCATATGTGAGAGGATTCCCAAAACATTCTTTTTTTTTTTCCTGTGGCATATCAAGTGAAAAGTTACTGATAGTCTACCCATCTCATAAATCATTTAAGCTGAACCTTGGGAAAAATATAGCTATGAATTGTACTTCTTCTTAGAGTTTCACAATATGTAATAAAATTATTTTTATCATTTTGGATGTTTGAATTTATTGAACAATTTTCTCTTCACTTTTTCTTTTAGAGAATTGGAACCATTATCATCTATGATGTGGACAACTATCCTGTGAGTGTCTCAAATTATGTACACTTTGGTCTTGCCTCTTCTTTCCTTTTTACCCATAGCCAAGGCACCAGCAATACTGTCGACTGTGTCTCCACATAGCTGTGAAAGCTGGCTGTTTCTTATTGTCTTGACCTCTACAATTCTGCTCTAAGCTACCACAATTTCCCACTTGACTTCAGTATTGACCTCCCAGGGATCTCCCTGCTTTCTTCTCTGATGTTTCTCAGTGTACTTTCATCACAACAGCCAGAAAGGTCTTCTGGTCAAAAAATATCTAATAACACTTTTATGTCATTCAAAATCAAGGTTGATCGATAATTTCATAACATTCTGACCAGAGAAGATACTTCGTATGTTGTCTGTATTTTATATCTACTGAGATAGATCTTGTGTCCTCTCACTTGTTTTATCTTGGCGAGTATCTGGTTTGTACTTGTATGCTATTGTCCTGGGGTAGAGTGTTTTGCACAGTCTTTTAGAGCTAGTTGGTTTATCATGTTCCATAGTCCTCTGTTTCCTTACTCATACACTGAATGGCTGGTCTGTTATTGAGAGGGGAAATTGAAATCTCCAACTGTTATTCCTCTTTCTCTCTTCTGCTAGCTTTGCTTCAAATATTTTGATGGTCTTTGATTAGATCTGCAAACCTTTAAAGTTACAATATCTTCTTGCCATGTATAATATCCTTCCTTGTCTCCTGCACTCTTGTCTATTTGAAATTAATATTTTCTGTTATAGTTTAGACAGTCTTGCTTGTTTTTCATCAAGAAATATTTTTTCATGCTTTTCTTTTCAATCCATGTATGCTTATCAACATATAAGAACAGCATATTATTGAATCATTTGTTTTCATTCACTCTGCATATCCATCATTTGATTAGAAAATTTATACTTGTGTTAATTATTAACTAATTGATCAAATGATTAATGAATTCAAGCATTTTTTTGTTGTTTTATTTTATGCTAAAATCCCTTATTAGATTTTTGTGCCTCTTTTTCTGTATTAATGTTTTCTTTTTTGCTTAGGTGATTTTTTGGTAGTGAAATGTTTGCATTTCTCATTTCCTTTTTTGTATGTTTTGTAACCATTTTTGTAGTTACTATGAGATTATATTTAACATCCTAAATTACATAACTTTAAAAATAAGGCAAAACCTCAGTTTTTATTAAAGGGAGATCACTGGAGTACAAGAAAGAGTTTGAAGGAGAAAGGAGAGGGATGGGAAAGGAGAGGAAGGGTGGGGTAAAATTGGCCAAATTATACTATGTATGTATATAAGTAAATAGTTAATTTTATCTTTATGCATATCTACAAAGAATGGGTTTAGGGGCTGGGGTTATATCTCAGTGGTAGAGCACTTGCCTTGCACATGTGAGGCACTGGGTTCAATCCTCAGCACCACATAAAAAATAAATAAATAAGATATTGTGTCTATCTTAGAAAAATCTTAAAAAAAGGTTTAAAAAAAACCTGTAAATACATAGAAGGAATAACAATAGAGGAAGAGAATAGGGCAAAGGGGAAGAAGAGGTAAAGCAGAAATACTGGGGCCTGAAATGGAGCAAATTACATTTCATCCTTTTATGCTCATGCCAAAATGAGCTCTAATTTTATGTATAACTACAATAAACTAATAAAAAAATCAGAAAGAGGGAGGGGGGAGTATTCAGTGGGAGGTCTTCAGGTTATGAGGGTGAGTTCCTGAAGGGGATATTGGTACCCTGATCCTTCTTCATTTTCTCCTTTTTGTGTCCTAGCTGTGGGGTGAATGGTTTAACTTTATTACATGTTCCTAGTATGATGTGTTTCTTCACCACAGGCCCCAAAGCAAGGGACCAGCCCACCCCAGACTAAAACCTTCACAACTATGAACAAAAATAAACTGTTCCTCCTTATAAGTTGACTAGATTAAGGTTTTGTTGTTGTTGTTGTTTGTTTGTTTGTTTACAGTAACAGAAAGCTGATAATCAGGGATTTTCCCTACTTTCTCTACCTTCAGAGATGCTTTCCTCCTCCTTGAGCCACAGTCAAAAGGATGCTCATGAACTGTGTCTGCACCCAGTGCCTGATTCTGGAGTTTGAACTTCCATGTATGTAGACCAAGGAATACTGGATGATAAAAAATTACTCAACCTGCTGCTGGTTTGGTTACTTTAAAAAAAAAAAAAGTCACTTTGGTATACTTCTTTTTCAGGAAAAATGACACTGATATTAATATAATTTGCATCTTATTTTCAGTACAGTCTTTTGCATTTAATAAAATCCTTATTAATTGATACATAGAAAATAAAAATGAACGAGCAATATTTAGGCTAAATGTTTTTCTATCCCCCATGATCTGAAGGAGAGAAGACTAAACCATTTTCTAGGAGTTGAATGTACTTGAGGAAATCAGTGCAGTGAGCCATGCAGCTTGGTTTCTGTCTGCACATTGTTCAAGTTCTCCCTGTGATTGGTTGGCTTTTTCAGTAACTGTACTTTTCCTGTTGCTCTATTATTGTCACACACAGCGTGCACATCTTTAAAATATGATATTAGGATAAAAGTGCATAAACAAAACACATAAAATTAGAAAGAATATAGAAACGTAAATAGTATATGGAAATAAAGTTACAGATAAAAATCACATATGAAATGAGTAGATGGAACAAATCTGATTTTCGTTTTTATTGCTTTTTCCCTACACTTTCAATAGAAGCAGAGATAAGCCACATTCTTTCCCTTTTCTTCCATTTTCTCTTTTGAATTCTACTGGCTTTTCTCTTTCTTATGTTGGAAATATCACAGCATCAAATATAACACAGGACTCCTATCTGCCTTTTGCTTCAGTGTGCAGGTGACTTTAACATATGTCCATCACACTTGTCTTCGTCTTGGAGACAGGAGAGACAGGAGAGTGTCCACATTGTTCAAGATGCCTTATATATTGTATTGTATACCTCCTTTAAGGGGACTAATAAAACATATTTCCTTCAGTCACAGCTTCTGGGATTCCCCTCCTAAAGTCTCAGATCCTACCCCATAAAGCAAGTTTTGTAGAAAAAAAAAAAAAGATAAATTCTGGGCTGGGGCTGTAGCTCAGTGATGAAGCACTTGCCTTGCAAGTGTGAGGCAATGGGTTTGATCCTCAACACCATATAAAACTAAATAAAGATATTGTGTCCATCTACAACTAAAAAAATAATAATTAAAAAAGGATAAATTCTTCTTGCTCCCCTTTAAGTTTAATGCACAGAGAAAGGAAGCAAATCCAATATCAATAATAAAATAGCAATAAAACAGCATATATTTAATTTCAATGTCTCTAAATTTTCCTGTCCTGCATAAGCAAAAGTTAACTTTTTCTGCAGAAGTACTGCCTTTCAGAGCTTTATTTACAATCTGTTGGTCTCAGTTTTTTTTTTTTTTCCAAGCACCATCAAATTGTTCCCTTTACCTAACAATACTACTGTCCAGTTTGCTATATGGAGACTTATTTGTATTTGCATTGTATTAAGAAAAACAGAAATTCTACAATGTTAAAAAAAGAATTATAACATTTCTTTAATATGTGTAAAATAATGTTGATTTTTTTATATAACCACTTTCACAATGACTATACATAAGTTTTTAAATCAAGGGAAAATAAACAAGAGAAAATTTGTCACAGCAAAACATGGAGATGTATAACAAATTGCAGAAAAGAATTAGAAGAGTCAGACTGAAATATGTTGTTAACACACAAAAACACAGAGCATGAATACTTGTGGAAAAGTTTACAGCTTTAGGAATGACAAAGACCTTAAGAAATACACGTTGCTCATTAGTAGAGGAACTGAGAAGAATAATGAGTGAGGATTGAAGAGTAGGTCATAAAAGAACATATCTGACACCAAGGCACAATGAAATGCAATTAAAATGTTCTCAAGACAATTCGTAAAAGGATGAAATGCATTGCACCAAGTTTTATGGTCTAATAAAACTAAAATGTACCTTCACTCTGTTGGAAAGGTTTATGAAGAGGAAGGAAACATGAGGTAATATAAACAGGCAGTTTCTATGGCTTCTGAGGTACTATATGAAGGGACAGGCAAACTCTGCTTCATTTATAATAAAATAGAAATGTGCTTGGGCTAAAAATACTTGACTTGTTTTTTTTTTGAGGTTTTTTTTTATGTATAGAACCAAATAGTATATCTTCGCTGAAAAGAAATTCTAAAAAAAAAATAGGTAAAGTTAACACTATCAAATTCTATATATTTAGCTACTTTGACATTTCCATCCACAATTATCCTAAGGCATTTATTCTCTTCTTGGAAAATAAATAAAAGATGGATTGATGGCTAGACATATAGATAATTCATTACTCTTTTCTCAGGGGAAAAAACTGTTTTTCAGTACAATAGGTGATAAAGAAAAAAGAATACAATCAGAACTAATATTTATATCTGTGAATGTAAACAGACTGAAAATAAATCACAACTTTTATGTCATACTCTTTAGTTGAATTGACCTATCTCTTAAGTGCATTCACTCTTAGGAGAAATGACTATATAATACAGAAATAATATACATACCAGTTCCATATTTACAGATTGCAAAAAAACTTGACTTACTGGAGAGGTTGCCTTACCTCTTAATTTTCAACAGTATAAAGTCATGTGATCATATAAGTTTCAATATGATTAACAATAAAACTGGGCTCTTATTTTTCCTGCTCTCCTGCTTTTGGGTTTCAGTGATAAAAATATGGTATTACTTAAAATATGATTTTTATCTCTCTTGATTATTCATTTATGTCCCTGAATACTATACAGCATATTTAATTTGGGGGAAATAAGAGTATTTCAGTTGACATAAAGTATATTTTTGTGAAAGATGCATTCTAAACTTTTGCAATGACTCTGCCAACTTAGTTTCTGATTGCAAAACAAATAGAGAAATAAAACTTCCAGTTGAAGTAACTCTCAAATCGTCATGATTTTTCCCTCTGTAATATTATTAATTTAAAACTGAAGAAAGTTTTTATGGGTTGAATTGTAACTTCTAAAAAGAAATGCTGAAGTTTTAATTCCTTGTATATCAGAATGTGACTTTATTTGAAAGTAGTTCATTGAGGTCATTCTGGAGTTGAGTACATCACTGATTCAAAATAGCGTTCTTTTCTCTCTCCTAACTCAGTGGTACTTTACCACCAAACTACATTCTTACTCCTTTTTATTTTTACTTTTTTTTCTTGATACATTGTCTCACAAAGTTGCTGAGGGTCTATCTAGACTTGCAATCCTCTTGTTTCAACTTCAGGGATTGATGACCAGTGATCTTATAAGAGGACAGAGAGACAGACTAGGGACAATGCCATGTGATGACAAAGGCAGAGTCTGAGGTCTGTGTTTGCAAGTCAAAGAATACAAAGATTTCTAGCAACCCCAAGAAGCTATACATAAGCATGAAAAATGTTCCTTACAGTTTTCAGAGGAAGTATGTCCCTGATTATACCTTGATTTTGGACTTCCAGCTACATGAACTGGAGAAAAGAAATTTCTGTGGTTCTTCATAACTGTTTTGTAGTACTTTGGACTGTGTGGTCCTTGACGAGAAAAGTAATCAACTATATTTAAGAAATACACATACATATGAACACAATTACTAATAAATGGAAAATAATTGCACAAAACAAAAATTTAATTATTCATGATACTGCAATTAATGAGGAAACTGAATTATCTGAATCACTATCCCATTAGAATAGAAAATTCAGTTTCCTCATTAATTGCAGTATCATGAATATGTGTGAGTGTGTAGCTTTATCACAAATGAATGCAATGAAAAAAAAGTTGAGCTGTGTTTTCAATTCAAGCTTTTCTTTCATAAAAGAAATAAAAATAGGACAAAGTTAGGACACAATATTTAGATGTAATTTTAGATGAAGACATATCATTTATGTATTTCCTTTCTCTGTTAACATTATAATGTCAAGACTTCTGAACTCTTAAAATGAATTTAAGCAGCAACATAATTCAAATACTGCTGAAGTTTTCCTTAGACAAATTATTTCTCTTATTTGAAAATAAAAACCTAATTGATTGCAGAAAATAAATAGGAGCATCCATTGGTTACAGTCATTTTTAATTGCTATAGCTGATAAATCTAGTCTCTACAGCTTAGTAAAATAGTACACATAAAATGCTCATATCTGCTCTAGTTGTTTAATTCAGAAACCCAGGCTAAAAATGTTCTATTGTCTTCACCTCTGACCCCCAGAGTCCCTCATAAATACCACAGGTTGCTGGGTTTATGGAAATCCTTGTGAAGCCCTCTTCCTCCCAAGAGCACATTTATCATCACTGTCAAGAGAATGTTCAGAGATCTACTTGTCCAGGTTAAACTTAGGAGTTAAGAAGCATGGAAACAGAATTCCTCAGCATATTCTGGATTTGAGATTATTTAAGTAGGGTCTATTTTCCTAAAAACTGGTTACCTATGAAATATAAAGACAAGAACCTTTACACACACTTAACAATAGGGATACATTCTGGTAAATAGGTCTTTAGGTGATTTCGCTCGTGTGTGAACATTAGAGAGTGTACTTTCACAAGCCTAGTTGCTGTAGCGTGTTACACACATAGGCTATATGGTGTGTAGAGACATTGCTTTTAGGCAAAAAAACTTGCACAATAAATTATCATACTAAATACAGTAGGCAATTGTAATAGTTATATTTGTGTATCTGAACCATATGTAAACACAGAAAAGGTATAGTAAAAATATGCTACAAAGATAAAAAAAATGTACATGGACATAGTGCACTTACCATGAATAAATTTTCATGAAAAAGCTTTTTCTCTTGGTTCTAGGTGAGTGAGAAGTGAATGAATGTGAAGACCTAGTTTATTAGTACACACTAGTGTGGAAATTATGAAAACTGTACACTTAAGCTTCATTAACTTACTAAAAACTCTATAATATATTATAAACCATATATGTGTGTGTACATATATACACACAAATATATAATATGTAAATATATACACACATACATATATATGTATATATACTCTATGCATGTACATATATACATATACAATTTTAGTAAGCTTAGTGCAGCTTAGTTCATAATTAATGCAGCACATTAGTATTTGTATATAAATCTCTCTCTCTCTCTCTCTCTGTCTCTCTCTCTCTCTCTCTCTCTCTATATATATATATATATATATATATATATATATATATATTGAGATATTGGAAAGAGAAGAAGTCAGTCTGAGTGCTGAATGTAGAACAGTGATTACTAGAGGCTGGGATGGGGAGGGAAATACATATAGGGTTTGGATTTGATGAGTACAGATGATAGGCATGTATTGCAATATCACACTCAATTCCATCAATACATGCAATTAATACAGATTGAGCAAATGCAAAATGTCATTCTACCTTCAATCATAAATCAACCTTATCTTATTGTACTTTTTATTTACTTTGTAAGGTTATAAAAACTTTTTCCTTCTTTTGTAATAACATGTAGTTTAAAATATAAACACATTGTATGTTGTACAAAAACATATTTTTTCTTCATATACTTAGTCTATGATATTTTTTCTATTTGAATATTTTTTTCTATTTCTTAAAGCTTTTGTTAAAAATGAAGACACAGGGGCTGAGGTTGTGTCTCAGTGGTAGAGCAGTTGCCTGGCATGTGTGATGCAGAGTTGGATCCTCATCATTGCATAAAATAAATAAATTAAACAAAGGTATATAAAAAAAATGAAGACACAAACACCCATGGTGGCCTAGGCTTACACAGGGTCAGGATCATTAATAGCAATGTGTTCGAACACAACATCTGGTTCCACTGGAAGGCCTCCAGGGACAATAACATCCATGTAGCTGTCCTTTCACATGACAGCAATGCATTCTTCAGAATCCCTCACTCTTGAAGGTCCTACCTGAGGGTGTTTTACAGTTAAGTCCTCTTTTTCTTTTTCTAATAAATGGAAGAAGTACACTCTAAAATAATGGTAAAAAAAAATGTAGCAAATACATGATCCAGTAACATAGGAGTTCATTATCATTATCATGTATTCAGTACTATAAATAATTATATTTGCTTTACTTCTATAATACTGGCATTACAGTAGGTTTATTTACACCAGCGTGACTATGAAAATTGGAGCAACCTGTGGCATTACGATGGTACAATATCTGTGACATTGACAGGTGATAGGACTTTTTCAGCCTCATTGTAATATTACAGGGCCACTGTTATAATCTTATGGGTCATTCACTGATTGAAACATGACCATGTGGAACACGACCATATTATAGAATGTGGATCAGAAACTAGAAGAGCTGCAATCAAAACTCCCCTTTTAAAAGGAAATACAGCTGGGCGCCTTGATAAGATTCCTTTCTCTAAGAGAGTGAGTTCTTGATTAGACTCTGATTTGCCCCCTAGGAGACTCCTCTCCCTTCATTATCCCCTTGGCTCAATGTAAAAGTGTTTGGAAGTATTTCTTCTTTGGTGAGTGAGTTTTCTTCCATTCTTTAGTGCTTCAACCTGCTTCCTGCATGTGGAAGTGTCTGGTTCCAAGTGTTATTTTCCTGCTTGAACTGCCTAGGGTTATTTTAGTCTGAGCTTTGCAATTCCTTTGGCAGTACTGTTTCATAGAAGTGTTAGTGAGCTTCCCGTGCTTGATACGACAAGTTCCATATGCTTATTTCTAAATCCAAAGATCCTTCGTAGGTCCTCGTTACAAACTTACCATCATCATCTTGGCTTTCTAGCTCACAAATGTTTGGGCCACACTGAAACTCTTTTGACCTGCACTTGAAACACTTTGTTCAATGGCTGATTTTCAACAATTTGTGTTACTCAGAAGCAATTTAATTATATTGTCTGTCCAGCACTACTTTCTAGGCACAAGGCCTTCACACAGTGAATTTCTGTTGCTTCCATATGATAACTCTTTGAAGTCCAGCTAATGTGTGCCTATGATTCACCATACCTTGCTAAAAATGGGCAACATACATTATATTCTGGTTTCTTCTAATTACTGCATTTTAGAGATTTAGGCTTAAATTAATTTGATGTCTTTTGAGCAATCTATCTTCTTAACATATTTTAATTTTCAGTATGGCCATTAAGAAATCATCACATATATGCATTTTGGTTAAGGCAACAAATAATTTCAATTCAACAATATCTAAGTTAATTAGAGTAATATTTACTGTTAAAGCAAACGCCCAATCTCACATTTAATTTTCTAAAATCAGAAATCTGTCTATGCTAACTGAAAGAGAAGCCAGAAAATGTAGTCTATCAGAAAGAGCAGAAGTATGAGAGAATAAAATTAGTGGTGAATCTTAGAAACATCTGCCACAAAATCAGTGTTGCTCTATGGCACTTAAACATTCTAATTTGTTGTTTTCAAATTTTCTAACTTATACTCCTTAATGGTTGGTCCCCAAAACAGCCAGAGTGATACCTCAAAAGAGTATGCTGTCCACTTACATACATCTTTCAATAAAAGCCAAGATGTGTCAAGACTTAGTGAGGCCTCATCTCCAGTTTCCTCTCTGTGCAACCACCAATCTCCTCACTCACCTGTCCCTACCAAAACTGAAAAAATCTGCTTATCCTCCAACATGGCAAACATATTCTGGAAGATAACTTTTGCAATTCCTATTATCCCAGTCTGGAATGCTCTTTTCTGATATATTCTAAGAACTCATAGCTTAGACCCTTCCTAATATCACAGATCAGCAAAGCCCTTCATGACCAACCCATGCAATGAATTTCCTTCTTGTCTCTAGTGCTGCCTTTTGGAGGCTTCTATAGCATACACACCTTCCCCAGCACCTGGACCTGGGCCACCTGATCCTGGGCACCCTGCCTGGGGTCAGCAGAACACTGTGGGTAGCAGCTTCTGCTGATAATTGCTGCAGGTGATTTTAAAGCCAAGTGCCAACATGGAAAGCTCTGTTTGAAGGGCTCTCCCTGATACTCCAGAGAGGAGGTTCTCAGCAAGTTCTGCCAGCTGACATTATCGGCACTGGTCCCACACAGGGTTTGGATGACAAGCCCAAAGCACCTCTTCCTCAAGTACTTGATCTCAGCACCAAATGAACTGCTTCTCTTACAACTTATTACTGTGTTATGGTTTTCTTTACTTCTTACTTGAAATTTGGAAATAACTTGCTTTTTATTGGAAGTTGTCATGGTTACTTAATAAAATTTAGCTAATATAAAATAAATAATAAAAAATACATATTTTCAATGAATCAATAAATAATAAATTAAATTGATAAATTTAAATTTAATTAATGAATTTTTGTCTAATATTAACAAATAAATTTCTTGCTTTCATTTGTACTTTGAAGAATACTATTAGATGGTTTTTACTAGTCTAAAGCAAGAAAAAAAAAGACTAAACTAAATTTTATAAAGAAATTTAATAGAGTAAATTTGGACTTCATCCTTAGTCAAACCCCATGTTATAAGTTCACGATATTAACTTTATTGTAGCTATTTCTCATTTAACATTTTAAGTAAGTTTGAAATAAATATAAACACTTTAGTTAGTGACTGAAAATCATTTCAAAACATGCAAGAAGACATCAATTTGTTACTAAGAGCAACATAGTGTAAGACCATAAGAGATTTGTGAATTTAAGAAAGGCACAGTAATGTGTGAACTTCTATCTCATCTTACATTATTTACACCATCTGCTAAAGGTTTTGTTTTGTGATTATATTAATGAATGTGCTAGTGTTGCTTTTCCTTGTGTAATTAAGATTGTCATTTCACATTTGTCTTGATGGCCCATGTCCCTGTATGTGTGCCAGTGCCTTGTATAATTACAGGTATATTTTAATATTAATGTTGCTTGCAAAACTATTTCTTCTTATCTATATTAAATAACTATTTATGTCCAATTGCACTGAAAATAAATTTTAAATTACTGCTTTATCCATATAAAAGAATTTTTTAAATGATTAGCTGCAAATATTATAGAAATTTTTTGTGACCTGGTATAGTGTAGAAACTCTGTGCGGTAAAATGTTGAGATATTATATGCTTCATAAGGTGTTGCTCATGTTGACAGCTTTATGAGTTAATATTCCATAGACTTCCTGATATCTGACAGGTTATGTTTATACATGCCCATATCAGAAAATAATTTCTTCTTTTGAAGAATATGTGCATCATGGACCCATTTCTTAGAAAGAGTGACAATGCAAAAGCTATTGAAACTACTAAAAAATATTTTCCTGTCATATATTTTCAAGATCAACTTCCAACTTTGTTTTGTTCTGTGGAGTCAAATGAGGAAGCATTCTATATGGGGAGGGTGTGCACATGAGGATGCACATAGTAAGTGAATATAAATACATGCAATCAGAGTACATTTATTTTCTAATAGATATGAACATGGATTCAATTTTAAATTATCTTCTGCTACTTTATAACTGTGATTTATGTCTCTCTTCCTTTTTGTTACTTTGCTCTATCTATTGCTACATTTCTGTGAAAAAGTCCAACCTATTTTGGGTGTGGGGATAAGACCAAGAGTCTTTTTGACTAGATAAAGCAGTTCAAGTGACTCCTAGGACCAGAGAGTATGCAGGAGATTCTGGTTAGAGGAAGGCTTTGTTTCCTGACGCTACAGCTCTGTGTGTGAATAAAAGGAATCTCAGACTTACTCGTGACCTTGCCATTGACAGAGCAAACTCGAAGAAGCACTGCAGACACTTTAAAACTAATTACTCTGTAAATTTGATTTAATCCACTATATCCCACAAAATGATCTGTCCCATGGACAAGCATTATACAGCCTAACAACCAAGAATATTTCTTACATTTTCAAAGGGCTGTAAAACAAGAAGACAAGAAAACCAACCAATAAAGATGCTTGTATGCTTAAGACAAGTTTACGTCCTAATAAACCCATGGTAAGTTGAAAATATTACAAGTAAAAAGTCATTTAATGCACCTACCAAACATAATGGCTAGCAACACAACACTCTGGTTATTTATCCCTGTGGTCACAGCACTGCAGAGTATCCTGAGAAAACATCAAGCCACCCCCTCCAGCTGGGGATAGAATCACAACCTAAAGTTTAATTATGGTTTCTCCTAAATGTTTATTAATTTTATACCACTGTAAGAATCCCAAAACTTAAACTTTTCTAAGCTAGAGAGGATCTGTGAACATAGAATATAAAACACACACCAAACATGATCTACAAAACATAAAATATATATTATAGAAAAATTCTTTATAGAAAAAAATTGCTGATCCATGATACCATTTATCTAAATTCAAAACTAGCTCTTAAATTGTGTACACATAGGATGGCGTAAGGAAGGTAGCAAAGGGTATAAAACTGAACTGTCATTGGAATCACAACTTACTGAAGGTTAGACAAAATTTGTGGACTTAACCTAGGAGGATAACTTCTAGCAAGAATAAATGAGCTGAAAAAAATGTCAATATTCTGTAAATGATTTTAAAAGAATCTAGAATCTCAGAAATACTGTTATAAAACACCCAGTTATAATTCAAGTTATCTGATGTCATAAAAGTTGAAAAAATTTAGAACCTGTAAACCTCAAGTTGACAATGATTTTTACAGAGGCATTATAACCATGATCCATAAAGTAAAGGTGAAAATCATTATAGTGAGAGGAAACTCAGAATTCTTAGACATGTAGAAACTATTTTTAAAAACTATATAGAATTGATAGAACTGAAATATTTAATATCTAATTAAAGGTCACAAGTAGGACTTAATACCCAGGTGGAGAAGAGAGATGAAAATGGCAAAGTACTGGATATGTCAATAAAGCTTACCCAACTTAAAGAACCGAGATAAAGAATGAGGCCTCAGTCATTTGGAGATAAATCAAAAAAGTTCAATATTTGTTATCTGGGGACTGTGTGAATAAAGAAGATGACTTTGGTGCAGGAATGAAAATAAAAGAAATGATGAAATTCCCCCAATTTAGTATAAAAATATAAATATTTAGGTTAAAGAAGTGCACCAAACTTTGAAAAGTATAAATGTAAAGAAAATCACATCAAGGAACATTATGATTCAAGAGCCTAAAATCAAAGATAGAGACATGTAAACTTGAAAACAGAGAGTAAACATGAACACTTGCGTATTTGGGATGATCAATCAAATTGCTTCACATTTCTGATCAGAAAACACCGGAAACCAGAGGACATTGGAACAACCTATTTAAGACTGTTGTTGGGGGCAGGGGCGGGGAGAGGTAAATGTGGATACACTTTCATTCAGAGATCTAAAACCTGGGATAATACCTTGGAGGAATGAAACCTGAATGAAGATAACCTCAGATGATGCACTATTAAAATATTGTATGAGACATGCTACAGAAATTTATCAGGAAAATGATAATACTAGCAATCTGTAATTTGTAAGAAGGAAGGAAGACAAAATGATAAATTTTATCAGGGTGAATATAAGACTATTTTTCTAACTTATAGTATTTGAAATAATTATGAGAGTAGAAAGCAACATTTATGAAACTGGTAGTGATTTAAATCTATGTAAATATGTTTATGACAACCATAACATAAAATAAGAATGAGAAAAAAATCTGTTATCTTTGTTGGGAAAAGTATAAACGGCAGCCGTACCCCAGAGAAAAAACCCCAACATGGCGCCTAAGGACTTCTTTTTCCTACCTTCTTCTTCTCTGCAGTGGCGCGAAAAGTTCCCGCCCTTGTGAATTCTCCCGCCGGCGCCAATTTCAAACCTCGCTGGAGGGGAACCTTAGCCCCAATGAGAACTAATTCCTGGGCGCAGGAACTGATATCTGGAAGAACTTGCCAATAAACGGGTGCCTGCCATTTATCTAAGCCCTACCATCTCCCCTTTAGTTCTATATAAGCACACAGCTTTTTGCAATAAAATTGGAATTCTCCCGGAGAAGTGTCTTTGTGTGGGGGATTCTTTCAATCTTAAAAATCATTTAAATTGACCTGGTACAATACCAACTTTAATTAGGATTTTAAATTTAGTTATGACTCTGGCAATTGCAAGAGATACCAACTAAAAACTAAAAATGCAGACAACGTTTTGTACATAATCTATACACAATTCCACAAGCAAAACCTCAGCAAGTTATTTCATATATATTTAAAAACTGTTTGTAAAAATTGTATGAAAAAGTAAAGTGAATGAAATACCAAAAACAATTTGGTAGGGGAAAAGCACACTAGCAAGATTCATATCACATGATTTGAAGACCTCCACTAATGACCAAGTTACAGAGAAACACATCAAAATACAACCTGGAAATAGAAACAAATATGGCTAGTTCATTTTTGACAAAAGAGAAAAGAAAAAAAATCTTTCCCTTCAGCAAATAATTTGAAATGTGTGTATAAGAATAAACACACACATATGTATATTTATATACTTATAAGATATAAAATGATGTATGACTTGTATTTTATATAATACTTAGTTTAAAATGGACCATAGGAGTGACATGCAGAATGTAAAGCTGAGAACATTTTAATGAAAAAAAAATTACTTGTTTTTAGGTAAAGTTTTCTTGCATAACATACCCAAAGCACAATCCTGAAAAATGCATTGATAAAATAGACTTTATCAGAGTTAACAACAACAACAACAACAAAAAAAAAACAGAAACAAAAAACTTTTGCTTTGCAAAAGGTAATGCTAGAGAAATGAAAAGACAAGTACCCACATCCAAACATATAAAGATCAGTTAAAACTCACCAATTGGAAACTAGCCAAATCTCTAGATATTGGATGAAACTTTGAATAAGTACTACTCCTCAGAAAATATATAGAAGGAAAAAAAGCACATGAAAATATGGTTAACATTTTTGGTGATCAGTAAGAAACTAATCGAAAAACATAATGAGATGTCAATTGATAAATCTATTAGAGTGGCTAGAATAATATATTTTTAACATGGTGAAAATAATCACTGGCCAGGATATAGAGAAATCAAAACTCAAGTTTCTTATGGGAACACAGATGCTACACACCTTGGTGAAATCTTCAGCAGTAAATTTCAGAGTTAATATGCCTTTATCATCTTACTCTGGGATAGTTCACCAAAAACAGTAAAAGCCTAGATTCATATAAAACCTGCATTACTTACTTACAGCAACTCTATTCCTATCCATCAAAAACTGGACACAGTCTTATGACTGGGTAAACCTTGCTTACTACATCTAAACATGAAAACATGCCTGACAATAAGAAGAAAGGACTGATGTACTCAACAGCATGGACCCTGCCCAAATGCAGTATCTCATGTGAGAAAAGTCACCCTCCACCTTGTCTTGTATTTATATGACTTTTTGGGAAAAAAAAAAAAAAAAAAAAAAAAAAAAAAACAAGGACCTGGGACACATACAGTTGTTGCAAGAGGTCAAGGCTCCCTTGGGGGTTGACAGAGTCTGCAACCACCAAAGAGTGTGTGTGGAGGGAAGAATTGTCATGAATAAAAAGTGAAGGGGGACAGTAATGAATGATGGGGTCAGATCAAAGATGGCAGCCTGGTTTGAAAGGAGAGGAAATAAATTCGAATACCTCCAGAGCACACCCTCTTCTCCAACCTGTTGTCAAGGATACCTGCCTCCAGGGAATTGTTGCTCCCTGCGGGGAGTTGTAGAAGTTGTTAGTTAATGCCCCCTGGGCCCTCCCTGCCTGTGCCCCTGGGCGCTTCATTTCAGCCCTTGGATCACCCCACCTTTTGGTCACTAGTCATGTAGGAAGGATGTGGGCAGGAGAAAGCAAGAGAACAAGGACAATCTAAAATGTATAAAAGGGGCAGGACACCCCCACTTCCTTGGACACCCAGCTCTGGGGCCCCTGCTCTTCTGAGAAGTCTATCTCTGTTCTGGCCTTTAAATACAACTTGTTTTCTACACTTGCTGGTCATTTCTCCGTGTCCAGTCTTCACATCTGGGAATTGGATTAGGTCCTGATTCTCATCATGGGTATCAAAAGGACGTGAAGCACCAAGTAAGTATCATTGGTTCTGTTACTTTGAGGAGACCACTGTGGTGTACAGGGACAGTTTCAGGAACATATGTGTGCTTGCGTTACGGCTGTTTACCAGTGAGTCCTGGCTTCCCCAAATGCTGAAGTATAACACCAGAGAAGCACGCAGAGAAAAGTGTAGAGTGGAAAGTAGAAGGCTTTATTAAAGGACAGTAGAAAAGACTTCTCCCAGAGGAAGAAGGGGACCCGAAAGGTGGAATCCAAAAGCGGGAATCTGTGGAAGGGGGTGGACTTCCTTTTTTTATAGATAAGATCTTCTTTTAGTTTTCCCACATTCATGTCCTTTGTTTCTCTTTATCTTGCAGTGATAGAATGCAGGTGGGGAGGCCCAAAGGTGGGAGATAGGTAGGCTGAAGGAGTAATCTGGGCAGGAAGGGCCTGGGGTGTTTTATGATTAGCACTTCCCTGTTTGTTAAGAGCTGCAAATCCCTTCGGCCAATTTGGAAAGCAGTATGGAGATTCCTTGGAAAGCTGGGAATGGAACCACCATTTGACCCAGCTATTCCCCTTCTCGGACTATACCCAAAAGAGCTAAAAAGAGCATACTACAGGGACACAGCTACATCAATGTTCATAGCAGCACAATTCATAATAGCTAGACTGTGGAACCAACCTAGATGCCCTTCAATAGATGAATGGATAAAAAAATATGGCATTTATACACAATGGAGTATAACTCAGCACTAAAAAATGACAAAATCATGGCATTTGTAGGGAAATGGATGGCATTAGAGCAGATTATGCTAAGTGAAGCTAGCCAATCCCTAAAAAACAAATGCCAAATGTCTTCTTTGATATAAGGAGAGTAACTAAGAACAGAGTAGGGAGGAAGAGCATGAGAAGATTAACATTAAACAGGGATGAGAGGTGGGAGGGAAAGGGAGAGAGAAGAGAAATTTCATGGAAATGGAAGGAGACCCTCATTGTTGTACAAAATTACATACAAGAGGAAGTGAGGGGAAATGTTAGAGTCTGTAAACAAGTCAGGATGGCGCCTGGCATTTTGCCAGAGGGAGTGGTTTGTGAAGTAACCCCAGCGAGCCATTAAGTGTGGAGATTCCTTATTGGTTGACTGCTCTATCGAGTTTATGTTAATTAAGATAAGCTGTGTGGAATGAATATATACCCCTCCTGTCTTACAATAAATGGCTCCCACTCCTGCTGTATCAAGGTACACAAGTTGCTCGTCACCTCCCACCCCCCCACCCCTCCACTCCCATTATTTTGCTGCAGCCGGACTACAGCAACGAAAGGGGAAAAAAAAACAAGGGGGAGAAATGAATTACAGTAGATGGGGTAGACAGAGAAGATGGGAGGGGAGGGGAGGAGAGGGGGGATAGTAGAGGATAGGAAAGGTAACAGAATACAACAGACACTAGTATGGCAATATGTAAAATAGTGGATGTGTAACGATGTGATTCTGCAATCTGTATATGGGGTAAAAATGGGAGTTCATAACCCACTTGAATCAAATGTATGAAATATGATATGTCAAGAGCTTTGTAATGTTTTGAACAACCAATAATAAAAATTTAAAAAAAAAGAATTCCATAGAGTCTCCTTCCATCTTCCTTGCAATTCCCATTCTCCCTCTCATTCCCTCCCACCTCTCCTCCCTGTTTAGTGGTAATCTTCTTATGATGCTCTTCCTCCCTACTCTGTTTTGAGTCACCCCCCTTATATCAGAGAAGACATTTGGCATTTGTTTTTTAGGGATTGGCTAGCTTCACTTAGCATAATCTGCTCTAATGCCATCCATTTCCCTGAAAATGCCATGATTTTGTCATTTTTTTAGTGCTCAGTAAAATATTCCATTGTGTATAAATGCCACATTTTTTTTTTATCCATTCATCTATTGAAGGGCATCTAGGTTGGTTCCGAAGTCTAGCTATTGTGAATTGTGCTGCTATGAACATTGATGTAGCTGTGTCCCTGTAGTATGCTCTTTTTAGCTCTTTTGGGTATAGTCCGAGAAGGGGAATAGCTGGGTCAAATGGTGGTTCCATTCCCAGCTTTCCAAGGAATCTCCATACTGCTTTCCAAATTGGCTGAACCAATTTGCAGTCCCACCAGATGGAAGTAGACCCTCATTGTTATACAAAATTACATATATGATGGTGTAAGGGGGAAGAGAAAAAAAAGAGAGATAAATGTGATTTATCACATTAGATAAACAGTAGATTGGGTAGGGAGAAGTGATGAGAGGGGAGGGGAGAGGTGGGGATAGGAAGGGCAGCAGAATACAATAGACACTAGTATTGTAGTATGTATAAACGTGGCTTTATAACCAATGTTATTCTGCAATCTGTAACATGGAAAAATAAGAATTCATACCCCATTTGAATCAAATTTATGATATGTCAAGATCATTGTAATGTCTTGAGCAACTAAAAAAAAAAGAATTGTAATGCATTCCACTGTTGTCGTGTATTTATAAAAATATAAAATCAATTAAAAAAAGAAACAGAAAAAAAAAAGAGTTCCATAGGATGGGTTCTGGGCCTTGGGGACATTAACATTTCAATTTCTCCAAGTGCTGCTCTGGTTTCCTGGACTCCATTCTCTATAATGGCCTCCATTTTCTTTATCTTACTCTATTTTAGACCCAATGATTTACCTAACTACACTAACTACCTATCTTTAAATCTGGCTTCACTTGCCAATGCAAAACATGTGGGTGGCACCTGAGGAGTCAGCAGAATAGAGACCCACCATCTCACAGATCCACAGCTGAACCTACTTAGAGCTATCTTAAGCAGTTTTACTGAAAAGTGTGTCGTTTCCACCAAAATATAACAGATTGAAGATTCCAATAAAGATTCAGCTTTCAAAGTCATATTTTCCTGGAGTCCCTTTACTTTTAGTATGTTGTTCACAAAATATATTTTATAGAGATATGATGCCCCAAAGTGAAAGACTCTAAACCATCCAGTCTTTCATGGTATCAATTTCTTATCAATTCCAATCCTATTCGAAGTAGATGAGGGATACAAATACTTTTTTTCAAAAGGAAGAGAATCTATAGTTAGTTGAAATCTCACATGACAAACACAATGCCCTCTCTGATGATCAAACACTAATATTTTGAGTGTTGTGATTGGTGGAGTGGTGTATCCACACTTCATTTATTTGTTTGTTTTTCTCCGAATACATCTTGAGGTGGTATTGGAATATGAAAACTAATCAGCTAGTTTTATCCAGCAGGGGGCAGCAGAAAGCTTCGACAAATGAAGGGAAGGAAAATCCCTCAAGGAGGCGGGAAGTCTTCTAAGAGGGTCAGGTAAGAAAAACGCCACGCCAAGACCAGGCCACTGACATTGGAAGGGAGAGAAGGCACTGTAGCAAGAATTATTTGACATATGCAAGCACAAGCTAATAGTCACAGAAAGGTCGTTCCCTAGGACAAAGAACTTGAAGGATTTATTCACTCAGACTTCCATCAAATGATATATTCCACACCTTTCTTCTTTTCTTCAGTTTCCTCATTTGCTAAGTGACTCTATTGCTAATAACAGCTTCCTAAGACAGACGAAGACTGCCTAATGCTATTTGTAAAATATCATTGCAGGGCTTTTTAAAAAAAACCTCTAATATCTCTTCAAATATAAAAGCACCACTGCTTAAGAGCAGCATTTTAGGAAAACAATTGCCACCATCATAACACAGCCAACTACTCTTATAAATGTGCACACACTGCTTGTAAATAGTACTCTAATTCCATATATCTTAAATGTGAAAGGAGCGTTTTTCTTAGAATAGAGAAGTGTACTTAGACTTTCCAAAGTGCTAGAAATACACTCAGGAGGTAGAATGAAGGAGTTCATTTGCTGCATAAGCTTGTGAAGGTGGTGAGGGGACTAGACTCCTTCTGAAAAGTATCACCTGAGACCTGAAAGATGCATTACCATCCAGGGAGTGTTCAAGAGGTTGGGAAGATCCAATTGAGAGATGAAGGGTTCACAGGCAAAGAACCTGTATACACAAGAATTTTGATACAGTCAAAGATATGGAAGACTCAAAATTCAGATTGCAATTCAGTATGGTTTAATGAAGACAGGAGTGAGGAGGGAGTTTTGCAGTGAGACTGGGAGATAGAAAGCCTGGGCCCTGTGAGTCTTGATCAATATTTGAGGGTTTATCATAATGATATTTGTAAACTATTAGATGAACTAACATATGGGAGAGTTAACAAAATAAAGTTAACAAGTATGTTATCAAACAAAGAGTAAAGACTTGGACAATATCACAGTTGAGTGCAGATTGTGGCTCTGCTACTTAAAACTTTATATCTGTGGTCAAGTAATTAATTGGATTTCTTCAAATCTAACACTTGGCACAGAGAAGTCACAAGTGACACCTAGGTGTGCATGTTCACAGAGTCAGAAAAGCTGTGTCCTAGCAAGTTGTGCTGTTGGTGCAGTGAGTTGAATCACTCCGAGTGCAGATCCATGTCGCGTCAAGGACAGACCTGGGATTTGTATCAGCATCTATCTTAAGGAATTCAATGAAAAAGAACATAATGTGGCTACAACAGTGGTCATTTTTTGCTCCACAAAGACTTCAACAATTATGGTCAGGAAAAGAAAGGCACTATGAGATGACTTTGTTATCAAACCTGAAATGTGCTTGGGAAACATAAATGTGTATATTATAGAGCAGAAGAACTAAATTTTATCTCTGGAACTTAGACTTTCATATTAAGACTCTGTATCAGTACTAATATTCCTATTTCAAAATCAAGGTAATGGGCAGCTCTGACTGAGATACCCCAAGTGTGGGAAAATGTTGATTCCTAAAAATATTTGATGACAAAATCCCCTCTTTCTAGAAATTGCATGCACATGTATGTACATAAACACAAAACATGGTTAAATATTTTTACCACCATGTCACAGGGCAGCCATGGGCTGTGTGTGTGAACTGTGAGCATTTTGAGCGCATGAGCATACTGGGTTGACTTTGCTGCCCTGTCTGGGCTGTACACGTATGTGTCCTTTTTGCTTGCTCTGCCTTTTGATCCCACACAGCACCTGAGATGGGTGTGGCCTTCCAAGATATCAGCCAATCTACTGACCACAGACATCAGGAAGCTAGGCTCAACCCTCTGAAACCTGACCCCCCCCCCATTGGGTGTCTTCCCCTCAATAAAAAGGGGCTTCAGAATGTCACCCTCTTCTTTTATCTGCCTCCCTTGTGGGAGCTGGAGCAGAGGTGCCTTCGCTGAAGAATCCCAAGAAAAATCTATTTTCTCCGTCTCTGTATGGTTATTTCATGCCAATCCAAATTCACTTGGAGTGTCCCTGAATCACTTAGTCCCATGTCGAGGTACCAACGTATTTGCATTACTTCAAATATTTATGATCTGTCTAAATATATTACTCTATTTTTATTGACCTAATTATATTACTTTATAGTAATGAAATATAATAATGTAAAGATACCCAAATTATCTTATTAGTTGTATTAAAATATAAAGATTTTAAAACTGAGGTAAGTGACAAAACACTATTTTACTACACTTAATACAATAAACTTCAAAATGCAAAGTTTAAAAACAAAAAGTAGTATGTAAGCATGTGGGAGGGAGTAGTAGTAATTATGGAAGTTGGAGTCGCTGTCATGGTGGTAGGAGTGGCAGAAACAGCAGCAGCAACATCAAGGATTAGACTGGAGCTTCTGTGTAGAGAGAGAGGCTGGGATGACAACTGCACATGGCCAATATTACCCACTCCAGACTGAAAATCAAAATGCTTACTTCCATCCAATATATCCACTGTTTTTACAGACATATTTTCTTGATTTTAATATTTGAATGGGTACAAACATCAGTGACCACACTCAGGAATATGTCCAAACTTTATAGGAGAAATGTTCAGTTTCCTCTATACTTTTCACCTTTGGAAATGTTTTATTGATTTGTTAGAACCATGGTGTGGAGTAACAGTTGCTAGTGAATAGAACATGGCACCCTCAAAGCAAAAACCTGTGACCTCTTGAGTTTTCAGCTGAGCTAAATTCAGGGTTATCAATCAAATGGATTCTACCCCGCCCCAAAGGAGTTAAACCCCAAAAGAAGAGACAGGGGCTGGCAGAATTTCCATGTCCTCTTGGGACATAAATGCATTTATGTATGTGTGTATGTGTCTGGGGGTGGAAGGGATACAATGAAAATCACAGACTAATGCCTTTTTTTTTATCAGGGACTGCACCTACAAAGGAAACCTTAACCAATGCTTAAAATAGTAAGCTTTAGTAATACATTATATAACCTCACAGTTAAGGAAAGAAGTAATGAATAATAATCAAATGAGCAATTAAACAAACAAAAAGTAAATATATTCAAATATGTATTTATCACAAATTGTTAAAAACTTCTTGGAACTAAAACAATATCAACATTTAGTTATAAAACAATTTATCTCATAACAATACCAAATTTCACAAGACCTAAAATTGGCAAAGCTCTATTCAAAGCACATATTTGTATTATTAAAGTAGACACTAAAAAGAACAATTTAAAAATTGAAACAAGAAATAAGATTTGATGACAATAAACAATATTATAAATTAATTGGGGTCAAAAATGTGAAGATTAAAATTAATACATTAGAAAACAAGCTGAACTACTAAATTATCTCTAGGAGTTATAAATAAAATCAAAGACCAGCTTTTTGAAAAGACAAATAATAAGAATTTTGTAATAAAGAAATGATAATAATTAATACATATTGAGGAAATCAAGAAATATGTTAAAGTACTGGAGTTATTTCAAAAGTGATTACTCTGAGGAAATATTGAGAGTTTTTAAGTTTATTAATGTACTGTAGAAGTTAGAAATTAGATGGATATCCTCAAAGCCCTTGTATTTGTCTTAGACATTGAGTTCCACAGATAAGAACAACAAATATATCTGGTCTTTTGAAATATTACAATCCGATTATTTCATGTAGTCTAATTTCTAAAAATTTAAATATTATTTTTTTTGTACAATGAATAACGTATTGTGAATTGACAGAAGTGACATAAAATATATGTGACTTCAAATTTTAATTTGTGCGACATGTGTAGTAAATTTATTGCTAATGATAGTTATGTTTTCTGAGAAATACAAAGATAATAATCAATTCCAAATGCTTTCTGGACATTGATAAACTCTAATCTTAAATTTTTATATAGTATATTTTCTTTATTGTCTGGATTGTGCCTAATTATATACAAATTTATGGTAATTTCATTCATTTGGTTAAATATAAATAGCAAATTACTTTTGTAGATTGAATTTGAAAAGATTTATATTGAATTGTCTCCATCCATATATATATATATATATATATATGCTAATTGTTTTGAATCTCATTTCTCTTAGAGAATCAATAATTTTTTAGATATGCAATGCTTTTGATTAATTAAAAAAATAATTTTCAGTAACCAAATGTGCCACTCCTAGATTTGCCCATTTTTATGTGTTTATTTAGCCTTGAATTATCTTCTGTTATACTTTTTTGAGCCAAATTTCAATGTTCTTTGCAGGAGAATTCCATAGTCTTTGCCTGACTCTAGTGCATTTTATTAGTTTAAACCTTTGTTAGCATTAGCTACCAATATATAACATTTACAATCTATCATCATAAACACATTCAAATGTGAAATGTGTCTTGAAAAGTTCAAATACATGTAAAGTGGGACAGGCACATGTGAAATGAAGAACCTGGGTTGAAGGAGAGGCTACATTATGCCTCTGACCTTTGTTCCCCACAAGCTACTTGCCTTAGGAATCACTGTTCTAGCGTAACTCCACACTGAGTACAACCACAAAATTGGGAAGCTATACTCTATGTATGTATGATATATCAAAGTATATTCTACTGTCATGCATAACTAAAAAGAACAAATAAAGAAAGAAAAAAGAATCATTGGTCCATGCATTCATTTAGGTAATCCATCTGACTTTCTCAACAAAACAAAACAAAACAAACAACAAACAAACAAAAAACAGTGAGTTTGAGACAATAAAGTTGTACATTTCTAAAGTTGTTTCCTCTTTGAAACTTTGTGCTTTTTTATGTTTCTGGGTACATATCCAAGGGAGATGTTACAAAATACTACTTCTTTGTATATCCAATACTCTGATTAAAAAATGCCATGGACTGTGTATCACCAAGGCAGCAAATAAGGTAGTTTTTTCTTAGTTGTTTTGTGCCACTAAAACAGACCACATAGATTGTATACTTTATAATGAACAGAACTTTATTAGCTCAGTTCTGAAGTCCAAGATCGAAGGACTACGTGTGGTGCAATCCTTCTTTTTACATCAGAACAAACTGACAAAAGGCATTAGTGGACAGAAGGTCAAAGATCAAGAGAGGGCAGGAGAAGGTGACTTCACTCCCAGAATAACTATAGCCTCTCCTATGATAATGGAAGTCAGTGCACTCCTAAGGGCAGAGTATTCATGACCTAAAAATATCTTAAAGATTCCAATTCCCAACACTGTCATGATGGCAAATAAATTTCAACACAAATTTTGCAGAGGCTGAATATTATAACTATAACAGTTGTCAACAGGTTCTTTGGAAAAATGTGAGGGAAGAAACTGCTTGTATCATATTTTAGGAAGGTCTTAAAATGGAGAGAAAAAACAGTCCTGTTTGATATATGATATTAGAAATTAAATATTGTTATATTATTTCCCAAATTAAATGTGGTCTACTATCATTAGTGAAATATGGTGACCTGGATGACCTAGTGTACTTTCCATCTTTTTCTATTTAGTTTTATTTCTAATTTTATAGAAACACATATTAAACATGTCAGCATAGAGATTGCAAACATCAATTTAGGAAACAGTGCATACGGTATAACATGTAAATATTAAAAGGATCTTTAGTGCTTTGCATGGTTAATGAGTAAATATGGAATAAGAAATTAAAACTTGGTTGAAGTTGAATTTGGCCCAAGGAAGTTAGAGGAAAGGGACATGGCAGGTGTCTAAGTTTGGACATCTGTAACAAATTACGTTAGACTGGCTGGCTGAAAAAACAAGCATTTATTTCTCACAATTATTGGAGCTGTGAAGTCCAAGATCACGGTTCTGGCAGATATGGTGACTGTGAGGACTTGCTTTGTGACTTGCAGATGTTCATCTTCTCACTGGTGCTCACCAGGCAGAGGTAGGAGAAAGCAGGCAAGCTCTAGTATGTCTCTTCTCTTACAAAAACTCAGCCCAGTTAGTGGGGTCCCATCTAATAACCTGCCAAAGTTCTCACCTTCAAATAACATTGCTTTGAAATGAAATTTCAGCGTGTGAATTTTGGGGGAACACAAGCATTTAGTCTGTAACAGGAAAGATAAAAGTGCACACTTAGGTGCTAGATTTGACATTAAATACTATTGTAATCTAATGTGACTTAATATTAATATGTATAAATTTTGAATCATAGATTCATGTTTTTACAATATTTTTTCCTGTAGCTTTTCTGTACTTAAGATGGCTTCAATCCTACACAACTACAACTTTATTTTAGGTGCTATCACCACATACATACACACACACATATACATACAATGTAATAATGTAAGATATGAATATGAATTTTCTTAACTGCACTAATCACACATATATTCATATTTCTATATTAAAACATCATGTTGTACATTTTTATAATCAGGAGACTAAATTAATAAAGTTGTTTTCATGACAGAGAAGAGGTTCATATTGCACTTCAAAAAAACTTTATAAAAGATTTATTGAAGATAATCCCCTTATTTTACAATGAATGAATGATTAAGTAAACTTAAAGTCATGTTTTATAATATGAATGTATATTAAAAATAATTCTAAAGTGAAGAATTAACTTAAATCTAAAACCATTTAATTTATGTTATCTGAATATCTCTGGCAAAAATATATTTTTTAAAAATATATTTTTTTTAATTGTAGATGAACATACTACTTTTATTTACTTATCTTTATGTGGTACTGAGGATTGAATTCAGGGCCTCACACATGCTAGGTGAGTTCTCTACCACTGAGCCACAAACCCAGCCTGTAAAAATATATTTTAAAATTGATTATCAACATAAATTTATTTTATCGATGAGAACTTTTCTAGTTTTAGTTAATTTTTAATTCAGTAGGTGAAAGAACATATAGATATAGATTGAGAAAATCAGGCAATTTGGGGGATTTGTATCAAGACAATGTTACATAAATATTAGCAAGTGCTTTAGTTTAGAACTTATGTGTCCCCAAATGGCCCATGTGGTAAAGACTTGGTCCCCAGATGGTCTTACAGAGAGGTGATGGATCGCATAAGAGGTGGGACCTGGTTGGAGGTCTTAGGTCCCTGGGGACAGTCCCTCATTGAAGACAGTAGGACTCCAGCCCCTTCCTCTTCCTTTCTTTTGTCCTCTCTCATAAAGTGCGTGGTTATGCCACCTTGATGTACTACCTCACTATAGGTCCATTGGTCAACAGGGCCAATTGGTCATGGACTGAAACCTCTAAAACTGTGAGCTAAAATAAATCTTTTCTCTTATAAATCAAGTACCTCAGATTTTTTTTAAAATAATGGGAAGCTAACTAACATGGAAACCAAAGTGCCTGAATAACAAGTCATGCGGTGGTTTGTAAGCCTTTATTAGCACAAGGGTAGAGTGAGGGTCTGTTGGTGCAAGAGGAGGTCATGTTTAGGGGCTGATAACTGTGTTTTGTAGCTTGGACCAGCTAACATCAGAAGCTTGATTTCCCAGTCCTCTCCTCCTTTCCTTCTCTGAGACCCTTTTGCTGGCCACCTATAGGTGATTTTTCTTCCTTATTCATCATCTTTCTCACTTGATAAATTCATTGCAGTTATTAAACCTATGAGGATTTGTAAACATATTTAGAATACATTTTTAAAAATTTTTATACATTTTTTTTGTTTTCATCATTTTAGAGTAATTGGTATGGGGTTTCAGTTTCAGGTTATTTTTATTTGATATAACAATATGCTTAGTATGAACGGTGATTACATTTGTTATTGCTGATTTAAAAATTTGGGGTTTAAATAGCATCCATACCTCTCCGCTCCTCTAAAATGCCCCGTGTTTCATGCACCCTTCTTTGTTTTGCTCATCATGAGTTTTCCTTCTGCATTATTCTAGCTAACGCTCTGACTTCTTCTGGTAAGCACTATTTATTACAGTGTGTGGCACACTTTGTTCTGTGTGCATGTGTCTTGTTCCTGCCTCAGGAGAGTGCTTTTGATTTCCTCAGAAAACCAAAAACAAACAAACCAACCAAAAAACCAATCTCCCTCTCATCTTTCCTCTCATCTGACTCTGCTCATGCCCCAAGGCAGGAATGCCATAATACCTGTTTCACTGTACCTATTTTTGACTAATTATCCTCAACATCCTGGATGGTGAGATTCATCAGAACCACAAAACTGGGAGTATTCTCACCCCTGTTTCCTAATTCAAGGAAGAGAAATGTGATGTTTCCAGATTCATACAGAACTACTAGGGAAAAATATATGTGTGTTTTTATTTCATGACTCTTAGTTGTGGTGCCAGACAATAACTTCCTAATAATAACATTACCCTAAATCATAAATGAAGTTTAGTAAATTTCTAGAACAATGGAAAGAGATAAAATTATTAATCAACATATGTTCTCTCAAGGTATGTGAATGTAGGAAGCCTTTCTCATGGACTTATGGTGAGTTAGTCAGTTTTCCATCCATGTGACAAATTACCTGAGAAAATCAAATTAAGGACAAAAGGCACATTTTGGTCCATGGTCTTAATTCTTGGCTGTCTCCTTTGTGATTGCCATGGACCTATGGTGAGGCAAAACATCACCACCACCACTGAAGGATGTGCTGAAGCAAAGCTGCTCTCCTCATTGCAATCAGGAAACAGAGAAAGGGGTTAGGGTGCCAGGGACATAACAAACTTTTCTTGTGCACCCAGTGATCTCCTTACTCCAACTGTGCCCTTTCCCCTAAAGTTTTCACCAATTCCCAATAACACCATCAGATGACAAACATATCAAAGGATTTGTCCATTGATGAGGATAGAATCCTCATGATCCATTCACTTTCCAAAACCCCTACATCTAAACATTGCTGCTTAAAGAACTAAGCCTTCAACACATGAGCCTTTGGTTGCTATCCAGATTCAATCCATAAGATTTCAATTTAGAAGGTTTTTGGATGAGCACACTACCACATAAATACAATAATTGTCGTGAAACTACATGAAAGATCTTT
This sequence comes from Urocitellus parryii, assembly GCF_045843805.1. Lineage (NCBI taxonomy): Eukaryota > Metazoa > Chordata > Mammalia > Rodentia > Sciuridae > Urocitellus > Urocitellus parryii. Next base: position 34,794,784 of record NC_135531.1, on the reverse strand, counting down.
GGCAAATATAAGCTACAAAACTAATAATAAAGTATGCAGCCACACCCTGGTGATGTCTAGAAACTATTAATCTATCTATTAATCTAATGTCTTCAAACATGTAGAGCTAATTTTGTCATTGAATTTTCAATTCCAGAAAGGATTTATTTTTCCAAAATATGTATTCCTGGGTTGTTATAATACCTTGTACCTACCAATTCTTCCTGTTCATCAGGTTTGGTATACAAAGATCTATGTGAAGTAAAAGACGGTTTGGGTTGGTTTGTTTGTTGTGGTGTGGGACTGAACCCAGGACATCACTCATGGTAAGTGAGTGCTCTAAGACTGAGCTATATCTCCATCCTGTGGATAGAAAAAAAAAATTAAAAGAAAGAAAGAAAAGAAAAACGAGGAAAAGAAAGGAAATAAAAAGAATGGAAGACCCAAACTAAGCCTATTAACACAGAAAACAGTAATAATAATTAAGAAAATGGAGAAGTGTGAGAAAATTCAAAATCAAAATAAAAGAAAGGGGGAGTGTAATTGTGGTCCCGTGGAGCTAATCTGGAACTAAGAGCCTGAAGTTCTTTCTGAAAGAACACACTGATGTGGGAAAGTATATGCTCTACTAATGATAATTTTATGTATGATCACCAATCTTAGTAAAAGGAAATGGATAATAATTTTAACATATGATAACCAGTACCATAAACGTACTATAGGTTGAATTTTAGACATTAAACCTACAAGGAAAGTTTCATTTTACAAAGGACTCATTCACAACCTCCCAGAAACATATAATTGTTCTATGAAATTTTCCCCTATTGTTTTTGCTTATCAAGTATTTTTTTCAGGATTTAAAAATTGTTGCATTCTAAAGAATAGGAACAAAATGGTGTGTGTGTTGTTTTTTCACATTGTTTGGAGTAAAGTGAATGAACAAAAGCAATAGATTGTCAGACGCACTCAACTCCACAGCCCTTTGCAAGTTCAATAGAGGCAGACATGTTACTAATAATTGCTTGTTAAATAAATGTCACTCTCTTTGCTGTGACATTTTATTCATTCTGTAATTAGGTAATACATGTAGTAACAGAGAGGGGCAATTATTTCCTTATTAATTTGAATTAGTTTCATGCTCAGAAAAATATCTAAAATCTTGTGTTAATACACCTTTTCTCTTAGGCCACATAGCACAATTAATCATTCTTTTGGAAATAAAAGTGATGTACATAGCCTACACAAGAGTGCTTTTTCATGTTTTCTTCCTTATAAACACATTAATTTTACTTCTAAATATATAACTAAATCATTTTGTCCATTTCTTGAAGTATTTAGTATTCCCTGCTTTCAAGAAATGGTCTTTGGACTAATTTTTAGAAAATTAGTAGGGTACATCTTAAATTCGTATTGCAATCAGTACACATATATGACATTTTATATTTATAAAATATATTCAATTCTTATGGCCCTTGTGGTAAAACAATAATAAAAAGTGTGAACTCATATAGCACAAGCAGGTAGGGCAAATTGATACTTGAATCAAACAGCTGTAGCCTATGGAATTCTTTCAACACATTCTTCTTGCCTTTTAAATTATGGGAGAATTGTTAAAATTGCCCATATCCATCCAAAACAGTAGAAATGAAATGTTGTCTTCAAGATATCCTCTTTTAAATGCCAGTTGAGAAGTGATACTTGACACCATGTCTTGTAGGTACTACTGAAACCAAGAGTGGGGGAAGGGATATCAAGCATATTACAAGAATGCTCCCCTGAGAACTGACAGTTAACAAAAACAATTTCAGAGGGGTTTTCCCTTAACCATAAAGTTGATAAAAGTGAAATGGTGCATTGTTGATGGGAAAGTGATGTACAGTTGAAAAAAAGTGGACAGAACATAGGTGAAGTCTGATAAAGCTACTTTGTACCTTGAGAAATCATCCCCACAAACAATAGGAGGAGCCCAGAGAAAGGCACTGGCTTAGCAGCAGTGCAGAATGACATTCCGCCTACTCCTGTTGTCTGAGAGCTGGGCCATGGGAGGAAGGGGTATACAAGTCAGTCCATAAAGTATCCTGACTGCATGCATCTAGTGTGACTAAGGGAGACCATCTGCACCAAGTGCTCAGAGACTCTCCAAGAAAACCTGCATCCATATCCTCGCTCACTTCAGACCTCAGAAAACTCTTTAGTTGCAAATATAAAGATACTATAATAAACTTATGATTTTTGAGAACACATTGTTCATTTAGTGAAAGGAACATCTAAAGGTTCAGGGGAAAGAGATGAGAGAGTGAATATATGGAAGTAACAATGACTGTCCTGCCCAAATGGCAGAAGACAGATCAGAGGTTATCTGAGGAAGGGAAGGATTACAATCAGAGGGCTCAGGGAAACTTTTGAGGATGATAGCTATATTCAATATCTCGATCCTGTTGATTGATCCACATGTACAAACGTGTCAAAACTGATGACACTATACCCATGAATTATGTACAGTTTGTTGTTTGTTGAGTATATCTCAATAAGGCTGGGGAAAAGTATAGAAATGAATAGAAGAGCTCCACCTTGCAAAGTCCACACAGGGAGCACTGTCCTCTAGGGAGATGGTGATTTTTATCAGCACCAGGATATGGGGAGGAAGTCCAGTGGAGTGAATGTAGAGCCCATGCTGAAGGGCATGATGGGAACAGCTTGGGAATGGGATATTAGAGCCTTCCATGAAGATGGATAAATATATATCCAAAGCTTATATTTGCAGTGATTGACAGAAGCAGAAGTTCATCAGTTCGTCTTGCCAAAATTTCCACTTGATTCATTGTGTGATTTTGCATTTAGTCTTGGTCTTTATGAATAGTAATCTATCTTTTTAAGGGAGACACATGAAAATAAAAAGAGCTTCTGTGTTCTGTTGAGATCACAAATAACCAAATCTTAGTTCTCATGGATTTGGTTAAATGGACTAGATTGCTGTAGGACAGTGTGGAAGTAAACAGAAAAGCCCAAAATGACTATCTGTGAATTCAAGTCTAATTTTCCATTTGCACCTGCTTTAACTTGGAAGTATTTTATTTATCCCTGTGCCATTTTATGAATATGTTAGGCATCTTGCTTCATTTGGGTTCTTTCTGGGGCCTCCTTTAAAAGTTCATTAATCTTCTCATGAACTGACCACCTCTCATAATCTCATAAGTCCTACTTGTTAACACCATCACCTTGGGGACTGAAATATATATATATGCCACACACAAACAGACCAGAGGAATCTTACCTATCCTCACAAATAAACTTACCTACGTAAGGATGGAATTTTGGAAGGTGTTATAAAATTCCTGGAACAGAATTGTCACTCCACATATATTTACTGCTTTTCTTTCTAGACTTGTTTGGAATAAAAATGTCACAAATGTAAGCCAATATGCAAAGACCAGGATACATGTTAAGATCATTGTTTATTTATATACAATGAAAAGTATTTATGAAGTAATATTGGAACATGGTAACACTCATGTGGGTTGAATATGATCACAAAAAAAATCATGGAGATGTAAATTTTCTTTAATGGAAAAATGTATTTTAATTGTGAATTGCAGTTAATTGGCCTCTCAATATAAAAGAATGATTTTTATAACATAGTTCCTTAATATGTATTTTTGATATGAGAGTAAATTCTCCAAAGCATTAGAACACTGGTGTTTGAGGTTGATTAATTAGTAGTTAAAATTTTAAAATAAGTTAGAATTCTGTAATTGAAAATTACACAATTTTAACTGGAAAAGACAAAGTGGTGTTCATCAGGAAGAAGTCTGATAAGTTCAAGTCCAGAGGACCAGGGGATTCATTTCATGTAATGGATATTTTATAGACAGTTTTATTTTCTTTCAATGACTTTATGAGAGATATTTCATTTTTCATTTCCCTTCATATCAGTTAGACAGAAAGTCTTTAAATGAATGTGCAATGATTCTTGATTAATATTTTAAAGCTCTAAATATTTTAGCGATCCTGACAGCACTATAAAACAACTTCTAATTACACTAGCATGTAAAGGAAGGGGAAAAGGTGATACAGGAATGAACATAATATTTAATTCATCATATGCCTATAAATTAAAGTTACAATAATAACTTACTTAGATAGCAGCACATGATATGCTAAAAACAATGACTGGCAATTTATTACAATAGAATAACTGTGTGAAAAATGTCATCCTGTATTTCTACTAGTTAGATGATTGGACTTATTGATATAGTAACAAATACTGATATCACAGGATCACACGAGGTTTAATCAATAAAACTCTATTTGTAATCAAGTGAAATATCTATAAAATGTATAATTAGCAATAAAATACTTATTTTGATTTAGACATATTTACATTGTTCAGTATTTACTAACAATTGCTAAGTATTTTAATTGTTAAGAATTAATTAACTTACCAATAATTCTAATAATTATAAAATACTAATGGAGACTGGACCCAATAGATAAAATGTAGGATATAGGAACCTACTAAATAATGTTTATTTAATGAATCAGTGTAGCAGAGTGATTAATGTCATGGGCATTTAAGCAAACTTAAAGTGTTCAAATTCTCTTTTTATGAATTCTGACTTTAAAACAAGAAGAAAGGTCTTGAAACTACTTGTTCCTTGGTTTCTTTCCTATAATATGGTGATACAAGTTCTTAGCTGATACAAGTGTTCACAGGATCAAATTACTAATTATGTAAAAGAAAAGATTAAGTGACTATGAAGTTAAGATAAACATGTACTATTTTTGTTACAATAGGGCTATCACCTCTGAGATTTAAGTCAAAAGAGATGTGCAACATAGTACAGGATTTATAAAATAATAAATTACTTCTAAATTCTTTCTGTACCTGAAACAACTTGGGAGGTGAAACTAATGGAGTTATTCTCTGTCCCCTCTTGCACAAAATTCAGGAAAGGTTTAGTTTATAGAAAGTGAAGTAGTACATATCAATCATTAAATAATTATTTCTTTCATTTATCACGGGGAATGTTGAAGATTACTCAGAAAATTTTCATTAACTAATAGAAATATTATCATTAGTAGAATTCATAAGTTATTCTACAGTGCTGTGTCAACTACACTATAAATAAAGCATGAACAAACATTCACTTTAGTTTAGCATAAGTACATTATATAAATATTTTTCTCAGAAGAATAAATGTACTAATGTGTTAAGATGAAAATTATGTAAAGTTAAAATATCTGATGCAAGTTTCCTAATTATTAGTTTGACATATTTCTAGTATATGACTGTATTGAAATAAATTTTAAGTTATTAGAAGTATTTATTCATAAAAATGAGGAATATTTTCTAAAAGTGTATTTCTTATTATTAGTTCTAACATTTGTTCCTGCTGTATTTTTTTAGAGACTCAAAAATTAAAGAAGCATGTAAAAAAGGAAGGAGTAAAAAGAAGATTCTTCCCAACTGTTCAAACCAAACTAAAGATTTTTCATTATAGATATAATTTTCAGAACTTAGTTTAACACTACCAAGTTCATGGTATGCAGAATAAAACACAGTGCACACAACATACATAATTTTGAAATTTTTACCATCCAAGTTAATATGAGTAAAAAATAGGCCTATCACATGAATTTGATGACTTAATATTCCAAATATAATGTATCCAGTTTAGAACTTCAACATATGCTTTACATGAAAATTGGGGATTCAATGTTTTCCATTTGTTTATTGAAACTATGTGCATTTGCATTTTGTTATAACTCAGTTCATCGTGGTTATATTTCCTGTGATCTGTAGCTACATCCGACTACCATACTGGAGAGTGCAGTACTAAAATTACAAAAAATACTCTATGCTTAATAACTCAAAGTCTATTATTTCTTTCTTCCTAAAATATAAAACCCCTCTTTCAGTTAAGCCATCATCCTTAGAATCCCTTTCAACTTTTTTGTCAAAATAAATCATATCCCTTCTTGTTTTTCAGGTCACTCACAGTGCTTTGTTCCTATCCCATAGTTTAGAACCCTTATGGCAGAAATTAAAGGGATTTGAGTGGATCATTTAATTTGCCCCTCTTATTTTTTTAAGGAGACATCTAAGGACCAATTGGAGTAACTGAAGTATTTTAACTCATTGTGAGGTAAATAGCTGACACAGTAAAATATAAACAGCGTGAGTACCACCCAGGGCTCTTACCAATGCATAACCAGGGTGCTATTCATTACTAACATTCCACTGTCTGTTTTTCCTGATTGCCTCTACAACAATCAGTTCATCTCTTTAATGCAACTTGGAGCTGACTTGCACCAGGTATTCTAACAACTATTACAGTGCTCATACATGGCTTCCACTCAAAAACAGTGTCTAGACCACCCCAAGATTCACTGTGTCTGAAAAAAAAAAACAAACATGTAGAGTCAATATGTGAATGATCAAATCCATGGCATTGATTACACAGATGATATTTTTACTGAATTTTGGTAAACAAATATTTATTGAACTACTGTAATTACTAAAGTATTATGTTTGATTATTCAGATGAATTTATATATGGATACAATAGTTTAAGCCCTCCAGAAATAGTAATTTACTAAAAAAGAATTAGTTGTAATATAATGGGGGAAAAATGTAAAAGTTTAGAACTTCAGTTAATAATTTTGAGAAAAACAAGATTATAGTTTACTAGTTTAATGCAGATGATATAAAATAGGCTATAAAGAAAAATAAAAATACAGAATGGCAAGTCAAATTTGAATTTCAGATAAAAAATAAATAATTCTTGAGTTTAAGTAGGTCCCATGCAATATCTTGGAAATGCTCATAAAGATTACTTTTTTCCCTAACATTTAAATTCAGTGGCATTTTATCTGGCAGCCCTTTGTGAAAGACACTTGGCTGTTTGAACTGACTTCAATTTCTGATTATTTTATGCCTACCCCAAATCATGCAGGTGAGTATATATATTTGTCAGAATCATGCAAGATATTGTTTATTCTTAATGTGATGGTTTTTTATACCTTTATTTTGTTTATTTATTTTTATGTGGTGCTGAGGATTGAATCCAGGGCCTCGAATGTGCTAGGCAAACGCTCTAAAGCTGAGCAACAACAGCAGCCCCCTTAATGTGATGTTTTAACAGAATTATCCACATAGTGAATATGGTAGTATGATTTCAAAATGATTTTACACAAGTTATTTTGAAGGAGTTATAGAGATAATTTTGGAAAGTAATGGCAAGTCATTTAACATTTGAATGTAGAAAAAGTGTTTTTAATAGCTTTCTAATTATTACAAAGTAAAATCACAGAAACTTATGACTGATTTTATACTTTAAATAAAATCACATGATTTTTGTTGCTTATTTTGTTGATTATTCTCTTCCTAAAGTTGATTAGCTTTTCTGTATTCTTTTAATATAATTCTTATATATAATTGTACTACCTGAACGCTTAGAAGCAATGACATTCAGCAAAATTCTGTATCTTATTTTCTAAATTTTACATGAATTTTGTAATAATTTTATTATAATATATTGATGTGGCTGTGTCCCTGTAGTATGCTGTTTTTAAGTCCTTTAGGTATAGACTGAAGAGAAGGACAGCTCAGTCAAATGGTGGTTCCATTCCCAATTTTCCAAGAAATCTCCATACTGCTTTCTATATTGGCTGCACCAATTTGCAGTCCCACCAGCAGTGTATGAGTGTACCTTTTTCCCCACATTCTCACCAACACTTATCATTGTTTGTATGCATAATAGCTGCCATTCTGGCTGTAGTAAGATGAACTCTTAGAGTGGTTTTTATTTGCATTTCTCTAATTGCTAGTGATAATGAACATATCTGCTATGATAATGAACATATTTTCATATATAAGTTGATTGATTGTATATCATCTTCTGAAAAGTGTCTGTTCAGGTCCTTGGCCCATTTATTGATTGAGTTATTTTATTTTATTTTTTTGGTGCTTAACTGTTCTATATACCCTAGAGATTAGTGCTCTATCTGATGTGTGAGGGGTGAAGATTTGCTCCCAAGATGTAGGCTCTCTAGTCATCTTATAGATTGTTTCTTTTTCTGAAAAGAAGCTTTTTAGTTTGTGTCCATCCCATTTATTGATTCTTAATTTTTTATTCTTGTGCCACAGGAGTCTTATTATGAAAGTTGGCTATCCAAAGTACATGTATGAAGACACAAATATACTATGTGTGAATATACTATGTATACAAACAGAGATATGAAAAATTGTGCTCTATATATGTAATAAGAATTGTCATGAATTCTGCTGTCATATATAAATAAAAAATTTACATAAGAATAATATATTGAATATTTGTTAAATTCTAGCACATTTAACATGTATTTCAAAATCAACTATGAATAAATACAATAAACAACATGTACATTTCAAAATCAACTTTGAATTTCATCTTTACACAAAAAATCAAGTTAAACCCATCTAAAAATATAGAAAATTTGTCATGCATATCTGATAATTTTTAAATAATACTGCAAGATTATAAATCTATTATTATTTGAAAAAACTACCAAGAAAAATAATGTATCTAAAAACATTTATTTAAAGTAATTGTTTCACCTTTTGGTGAAAATTGTAATTCAAAAGTCAGGAACACTCAAATTTTCTTAGATATACCTTTCTAATATGAGTTGATTCTGTTGGCTGGGAAACTGATAAGATTCTAATGAGTGATATAGTTTTGGAAATTTTTTAAAAGGCCATTTGTGAGAATTAAGATACCATATGTGAACATTGAATGGTGAAAATGTGGCTCTATATTCCTGTGCATATCTAATAAGGAATTTGTAAGCAAATTACATCATTTATTGTTTAGAGTTCTGGTTTCCACACTGTTGTAGATTGATCATTATTTTTTGTAAAATGTTAGCTTGATGTTACTTTAATGCATAAAATAATACAACAAACCCAATTATCTAAAGCAGGATTCAAGATATGTTTTATTTATCTAGTGCCAACACACTCCTACCTCTTGAGATTACCTTTCTATTACCATATTTATCAACAATGAACTCTTCATATTATACCAAATGAGCTTATAAAGATGCCTGCATAGTTTTTCTTTATTCTTCCTTCATATTTGTAGCTGATTCTTTATTAAACATTCGTAAGATTACACCAAGGTCACCTTTGTGCCACTCAGCCACTTCACCAACTCAGCTACTCATTTAGCAAATTTTAAGAGATGTGTGATACAGTATATGCTGGATAGGCAGATGCCACCATGGAAACGTTGTTTTCTCAGATGTTACATGCTAGTAGACATGGATAAGTAAATTAAATATGTTAAACTTAAGGAAATTTGAAGAAAAACAAGAGAGATTTTAGGGATACCATAGGAGGTATTTTAGTTAAAATAATTAGCAGTGTTATTTCTGATGTGATGACTTTTATGCAATGAGTTCAATGCAAAGAAGGAACAGATATGTGAATTTCTCAGGGAAAGCATCAGGAAGCAGTCAGGGCAAAGACCCAGGGTATGCTTTACACTTTGAAGGAGGAAAATGGAAGTCAAGGTGTATGGGGTGAGAAATGGGAGAGAAGTAGGAAAGAAAGGAAGAGATTACTTGAAGCTTCTGGGATTGCACTTTCTCAAACATGACATAGAAGCCTTCTCCAGCTTCTGGTGACTCTCCAGCCTTATGGATGACACATTGTGCAATGGAGTGACCTCTCTTGGCCCTGGAAAATCCTGCCCTTCTGCAGGCCTGCACTGCCTCTTACTGTCGTCTCAGCTCTTAACTGCCATGTCCTAAACCTTCACCACTAGAGCCCTGTCATTGTGAGTCTTGAAGAGAAACAAAAGTGATTCAGATTGTTCCTCCACAACATTTATCAGTACTATTTTTAAACAAGATACTAAAGAAAAAATGCTTAGTTTCATGTGGGATGTCATATAAAATGCTACAGAAGTTTAAAAGAGGAGATGTCCCCTTTGACTGATTTGAAAAGTGTAACTGCAGAGAGAATCATCAGTTTGGCAAGTGGATTCAGGAAGACCTGGGCATAGAAAAGGACCTTAAATCTATTAAGATTTACATGGAAAGATACTGTATTGGAATGGTCAAATACCAAAAATAGACTGTTCACTCCTGGAAGTCATGAACTTACTTTATATTCTGTTGCACTAACTATGAATATTGGCATAAAGTTAGGGTGACTGAATGTTGTAGTATTTTCCAGCTTTATTTCCCTCCAACTATTTATTTATACTATTTTCAAAACTTCTGGCTTCCCTCCCTGCAAATGACTCACTCAAATGATTCATAATCAGTAATGTGAAACACAACTCATAATATGTCAGTCACTTCTCCCTCAAGACTACAATCTTTTGAAGATTTACTCTCCAGTAATGCCCATCTTCTTCTTCTAGCTTTCAAACCATACAGGATTCAGCCCCAAAGTACCAGCCTGACTCTAAATTGCCTTCCTTTTCACTTCACTGACCATTCTTCCACTAAACTGCCTTTGTTTCCCTGAACTTATCATATATTTTTTTTAGAAATGTGGGGCCTTTTCACCATTTCTTCTCCTTTGCCCAAGGATGCTCTTGCTCTTAGTGTTTTTAACTCAGATCCTTTTTTGCTTATGGATTTCTGTGTTAATGTTACCACTTGAAAGATTTCTTATTTACAGCAATCTAAACCTAGTCAACTTTAGCATACACTACATTTTCTACATAGCAATTCTGACTATTTGATTTTCTATTGCAGTTATTCTTACCCACTCTGTGTAACAGAAACTGCAAGAGAGCAAGCAATGCTGCTATTGGTCCTCATGGTTTCCTTTCTGCTAGAAGAGCACCTGCCATATAATAATCCTTCAAAACTATTTACAGGGTAAATAAATCTGCAATGGATACATAAATAATGCATACTTTCACATGGTCTTTAAAAGGCAAGACACAGATGAATATTGCCATAAATTTAAGAATTTAGAAAATCCTTATATGGTGAAAAAATTTGTAAAAAAAAATGACTAGAATCATAAAAACACTAGAATCATGCATGAAAAACAGATGTATTTTTACTTCATTCTATTGTATTGAATGTGTCCTTTTTGTCCCTATTTTTTTATTGCTGCTTTGAGACATGCTGATAAACTCTGAAAGCTGAGAAGTAAAAGAAAGTTACCTGGACTTTCAGCCAGAGCCATGATTGTCACACTTTCCTTTAGCTGATTAGGATGGATCATTTGAGTAGGAAAGTTCCTGCAGATGCCCCAACAATTTAAGGTCTGAGTCAACAGGGGATTCAGGAAAGTGAAGGAAACTATTTTTCTTTGTAGTAACTTAATTTTTGAAAGTTCCATTTTATGTGTTAAAATCCATCACACATTCTAATTATAGAGTAATATTTTCCAGCTGTGCAAATTTTAGCTACTAGTATCTATCATAAGTGAAATTTTGGTCCTCTGAGGGTACTAAAACCAGTAGGAGAGAAAGTAGTAAAATTATTATGTTGTCAGCCAGGAACTGTTCTACTGCTGAAGCATATATATATATATAGAGAGAGAGAGAAGTTCAACATTTGGTCACCTGTAAAATTCCATGACCATTTTAAATTTCACAAATCACTTACATATGCATTTAGATATACCACCTTGCAAAGCAGATGCTGGAATATCATTTATAGGTAGACTTGCTTAGAAAAATTCAGATCTCCCACTAACTGAAATATGATCAAAAGAAGAAAATGTGACCTGGGAATGATTTATTAACTAGGATGTAGATCGAGGCATGGAGAAGGGAACTGAATGAATCACTTAAAGATTGTCCACAGGGAAACTGAGGATTTTGTAAAGTCACAGTGCCTGAAGGACATAGGAGGCCTAAATGTAGTTTGGGTGATAATTCCCATATGTATTTATAAATTTGATAGGTTAGAATCTGAAATATTAATTATGTATAATTTTTGTTCATTGTATGCAGACATTCTAATAAGTATAAAACTGAAATGTACATATGTATGGCTGTGTATGGTAAATAGGTAGTGTGGCTCAAAATAAAGATTTTGAAAAGCATAAAGACTACAGAGAATGGAACTAGACCAAGCCCATTAGTTAGATTAGTGGCAGAGGAAGAGAAATGTTGTGGTTGATGATATGGGGCTCGATAAGGTGTTTGGGCTTGATGAGAATGAGGAAAACATGAAACAGACCAATCATTTTGACCCACTTATTAGACGATCATTGCAAACCTTCATTTTAGTAAACTATTTTCAGTGCAGAGTAATATATGTTTTCTGCAGGTTGGGATGGTAATAGATATTAAAACTTCAATAATATATGTACCTCTTGATTATGAAGTAACTTTTTTTGTAATATGCTCATTATTTTAATCTACTGCTGAAATTAAGGCAAAACAGAAGATTTAAGGATGTGTCATTTTGGTACTATGGACAAATATCATTTTGTTATCACTAAGCATTATGAAATTAATAGAAATTGAATTTTTACAGTTATAGAAGGTTATTCATTGTTAAGTAATAATGCCAGTGAAAATTAGTAGAAAAAAAGTTATTGTAAAATGTCCGTTTTGGACTTTGTTAGTGGAAAAAAAAAACAGTTGAATGAGTGATCTTGAATGAGGAGTCCCAATATATTAATACTGTGTTTTAACCCTAAAAAACTAAAGAGTCATTTGTTCATGTACCCTAATTTTTTTAATTACTTAAACTACATCATCAATGCAAAGTGTGATTTCTAATTTCAATCTCTTCAAAGTATTAATAGATATGTATTAAAGGCACCTAAAAGTCAACCAAGAATATGATCCTGTATACTTTTATTACTTTTTCTCACATTTTAACATTGTCTTACAAATAATTTAGCAGCAATTTTATTGAATAAATTTATAAATTATTAAGTCAGCAAAATACTTTTCATGCACATAGATCATGTATTTACTACTACTTAATTAAGATATATAGTGATAATAAATTCATCATGTATAGGAAAGTTTTGAGAGCAAACACAACTAATTATTGGTAATCATACAAAACTGTTTGTGTGAGAAAAAGTGAGAGGTGTAACAAAGGGGAGACTGTACTACCTGAACACATTAATATGTTGTACAAAAGCCATAGAGAACATCAGTTTTAGATAAACTGAAGTACATAAGAAGTGCTTACCCTAAAATAGTTGTTCAATCAAGAATTAACAGTAGTTTCTTCTGGCTGTGAAGATAAGAGACAGATCATATAATTGAGGAACAAACTTTAGGTACTGTTTGCCTTTATCATATGCTTAGGGAATAAATATCATGGAATGTAGAAAGTCAACAATTATAGATGGCACTTGTTAGGAGTAAAAGTTATTGTTCTTGTTTTCTTATCATAATAACAAGCATTTACAAAGGAAAGCAATATTTATCCTTCTTTCCAAATTGTTTCAAATGGAATAATCACAAACTTCATTTATGAAATTTTCTATAGAATTTTATTTATAAAAATATAAATCAAGGGAAGAATAGGAGAATGAAACTGAAGGAACTATGCATAAATCTCTATTCAACCATGGGAAGTTATTTAACCTCCTTGAACCTGAATGAAAAATGGATAACAAAAACTATTACACAGAATGATTATTAAGATTAAGCATGGCATTATATATAAATATAGACCGTTCCAGTACTATGAGTTGCAAGACACTGGAAATGAGTAAGGCATTATTGATTTTTGAGAGTTCAACTGTAAAACAAATTCATGATAGCACTGATGTCAGCAAAATTTCATTGTAAAATTATTTAATATCTTGAAAAGCCAACAGTTTAACACAGCTAATGTATCATGTAATATTTCTCACATGTAAGTAATGGATTAACCATTTTTTAAAAAAAACTTAAAGTAACCACAATGAGAAATAACTCTCAAGTACATTATTAAACATATTTAAACATGGATTTCATAGAAACCCATTATGAATGTAGTTTATGGGTTTAAAAGCCAAGAAAACACATGAAACATTAAAAAAGACAAAAACATTATTTTCAAAGGATTCATGTAAAGCTATATTTGGTTCATCCAAGTTTTATAGATTCCTCTCTCTTATTGCTCCCTTACAAGACAACAGTAATTCCTAATTAAAAGTAATTCAAGAAGATAGCCAAAAGAGATGGAAAGAGTGTGGCAAATTGGTTTGGGACCCAAAGGCTGAAGGACATTATAGTGGCAAGGCTTCTTAAAATATCTTTCCTATTTTATGTAGGTAAGTATGCCCAGTGCAAGAAGGCAACTGAGCCCTGGCGTTCCTTGTCATGTTACCTGGCAATGAAATGTGGCCCAAGTGGGCTCATTCTTCTGTTGGGTTGAACAGAGGTCTTCACAACAATACCTGTGAAATGGGCCAGCATCAGCAAGGAGTATTGGTTTGGAAATTTTCTTACAAAGCACAGTGCTGAGAAATGCTCTTTCCTCCTCACAGAAAATCCCCCACACACCTCTCAGTGACCCAATGATGCTGTGCAGCAGGACAAGGATGAGTCCACCCCAACAAGAGTCCAGATTAGAAGGAGCACTTCAAGAAAATGTGAAAGTTTTTGGTAAACCATTTTTATTATGTTGGCTCTCATATCCTTGTATGCTTATTTCAGTATCTATTGATCTCGATGTCAGCAGTAGTTATTTGTCTTTTCTGATTCAATTTCTGGTTTTTCTCATTTTTGGTGTGATGGGTGACATAAAAATTATTGTTCTGGTTTGGTTATGAGATGGGCTACATTTCTTTGCCAGGTAACATGACAGGCAGGGATGGATCATGCCTTCAAAGTAATTGCTATGGAAGCACTACTTTTTCTTGAAGGCTGAAGATTTTTATTCCATTTAAAGGTAATGGTTGCTCTGACTTAGAGATGCTCTTGAGCAGTCCCCAGGAGAAAGAGAAAAGTTAACAAGACCACAATAAAAGCATAATAACTTTGAAAATCAGATTAAATCAGATTGCATCAATCTTCCACAAAAGTGGGTCAATGTATTAGAATAACTTGGAGGAAGAAAAGTTTATTTTGGCTCATGGTTTCAGAAGATCTGTCCATGGTTGGCCACCTCATTTACAGTGACCAAAGGGCACTGTGGAGGAGAGCTGCTCAGCTCATGGCAACCTGGAAACAGAGAAAGGCAAAAGGCTGCAGGGATGATGCACCCTTCCAGGGCACACCTCCAGGGACCCTCCTCTAGTGGAGCTACATCTCCCACGATCCACCAGTTACCACCCAGTTAATCTATTCAAAGCAGGATGGACTGATTAGGTTACAGTTCTTAAAATCCATTCATTTTGCCTCTCAACATTTCTATATGAACAGAAGAGCTTTTGGAAGGCATCTCATACCAAACCAGAAGAATAATTTTTAAATCACCCATCACACCAAAAATGAGAAAAATCAGAAATTGAATTAGAAAAGACAAACAACTATTGCTAACATCAAGATCAATAGACATTGAAATTAACATACAAGGATATGAGAGCCAACATAATAAAAATGGTTTACCAAAAACATTTTTCTTGAAACAAGTGAATAAATCAGACACTCTTGGGAATAAATGTAGTTTATTTTTTTTAAAAGGGAAATTACAGAAGCAAAAAAAAAATGCAATAAAAAATAAATAAATAAAGAGGGGAAAAATAGAAGAAGAGAGAAGAACAGAACCTCAGAGCCATCAGAGATCTCTGGGATGGTAAACAGATATTCAGTATTTGCATTTCTGAGAATCAAAAGTAGAGGGAAAAAGGAGTAGGTCAGAACAACCATTTGAAGAATAATCATTAAAAATGTTTCTGATTTGGTAAAATATATAAACCCAGAGTTTTAAAAAGTTGAGCAAAAAAACCCTTAAAATCCACACCAACAGACATCACAACTAAAACTTTCTAAAACAAAAGACAAAGGAAAATCTTGAAAGTAACCATAATGAAGCATCAATGATCCACAGGATAAAAATATACCAAAAAGCAAAGCTTAGCCATTTGGATGAAAAAAAAAATTGTCACCCCGTGCGACAAGGGTACATGGGAGACCAACCTGCCATCTCGGAGGCACCAGCTGTGGGAACTGCCCTCCGACAGAGGTAGTGAAGTGCACTAGACCAGCTAGTGTCTCCAGGGCTGATCGAGAGGGTTAAGTGTCTCTACCTGGCCCGCCATCCAACCTGGCCCACAACCACACCTAGTCAGGAGATGAGTCAACCGTGAAGGTGCAACAATCTCAACTTTATTGTGTCAGGGACAAGGTTATATAGTGATAGGAGGGGGTAAGAAGAGAAAGTAGCAAGAACCAATAAGGGGCAGTTACGTCACTATCACTAAGGGGCCTAGGCAGATTTCAGATAAAACCATTAGGCCGGACTAAGGTCAAAAGCCCAACCTGCTAAAAGTCCGTGAATGTGGATCCAGCCAGGTCACGCATATGGAAATACTCTGGAAGAACCCATGAGGCCACCTCAGCCAACACCCAATAATGGCGGTCCCAAGGGAGGTAAAAGGTCCCAACAAAAATGGCCCTTTCTTGTTTTGCAATAAACTAATTTTCAGTGATTTGCATTGAATAAAAGTGAATAATAATTTCATATTAAAATAGAGTAGAATTATTATTATCAAACAACAAATTATAAAACTAATAAAATGAAAGTTTATCAATTTTTTAAATGAAAGAATGACATTTTTATTACATTTACATTTTTTGTGGCATGATTGTAATCAAATAGGCTGTATAACTGGATTATTCCAAAACTGGATTATTCATTTATTGGATCACCAATCCAAATGCTTACATAAGAGACTAAATTAATGAAGAGAATCTATGGATTGATAATTGGAGAGTGTTTGCCATATAAATGGAATAGTCAACACTCAGTTTAAGCATGGTTCCCAAGAAACTAACAGTTTACATTTTTCAAGAGAATTGACAATTTACATAAAAAAAATCTTGTATCTATATGTAGATGTTATTGCTCTTGATTTAGTTCTGTAAGGGTTAAATGAGTGGGCTGGGGATATCTTTAACCTGTGTGCTATGGAGTTACCATGTCATCTCTGCTTTCTGTTGGGCTTGAAGTTAGTTGTTCAGCCTTCACGGGAATCATGCTGGCCATAAGGAGTAAATTAATCTATCAGTGTTTCTCATCATTTCCAAACAATCAAATAAAATACTTGAGATAAATATAAAGGAAAATGCAAATATTTGAATTTTTATGGTTATGAATGAAAATTGTCTATGTATCATTTCCTTTTTGTATATCTGTTTAGGTAGCTAGATTAACATGATAATTAAGATACAAATTTTAATATGTTCATAGAAATTTTAAATACTCTTAGAATGTATCCTTGTATGGCTCTTGGATACAATGTACTTTGAAATATTTAGGCACATAAACAGAATGTAGCAATCAGAAAATTTGTCAGGAATACTTAGTAAAATATTCACAAAAAGTTAAAGTATTCTTTATTTTTGAAGTTAAGAAAATTCTTCATGTGCATTGACTCAATTGGTCTCTTTTTAGTGTTATATTTAACATTTTGTTTACCTAACGCTCTCAATTTTTAATTCCACAACTCACTTCCTCGTTGGCATATGGATTCTCGTTTACATTTTCCTTGAAAATAAGAAGCATCACAAATTACCATCCTGATGTATGTTCTGCTTCAGAAACTACCAGTAATTGCAAATTGTATGGCATTATTTATTTTAAAAATACTGTGTCAGCCTCAACTCTAGTGATTAAAGCTTTTCTTTTGTATCTTTTTAGTTCTCAAAGACATTCTCATAAGTGTGTGTGTGTGTGTATATAACGTATATCCACTCCAGGTATATTCACTTGAAATTTTTGTGCAAAATTGGCTCAGTCATAATAATATCATTGAAATATTCATGAAAAATGCCTATATATGTATATATACATATATATAATTACTTAAACTGTCAATAAGCCTTTCTTAAAATGGAAGACCAAAATCATACATTTTAAGATAAAAAGAAATATAATTAAGAAATTTCAGGACTCGGGTTGTAGCTCAGTTGTAGAGCACTTGTCCAATATGGGTGTGGCACTGGTTTTGATTCTTAGCACTGCATATAAATAAATAAAAGTAAAAGTTCATGCACAATTTTTGAAAAATTGAAAAAAGAAAACTGTAAAATATATTCAAAAATAGTTTTAAATTTTGTACCACAAATTATGAGCTCATATACATAGTACATTTTTTTAAATGCCATTATTTCATAAAAATAGGTATGATGAGATAGCATCATCCCAAAATTGTTTGAAAGATTGAATTTAATAAAGAAATAAAAGAAAAAGATGGTAAATTATTCTATACATACTCAAATTTACATTTAAAATTTTGTTTACATAGTTTAAGAATAATAAGACTTTGATCTTTGAGTAAGCTTGCTACATATTTTGTTTTTATTATTAATTTTAATTCTCATTTGGTATTTGCAGTATCCTACTTCAATCATTTTAATTTTGTGTATAAGTGCATATGTGATAATATCTACAGTATGAGACTAGTGGTTATTTCTATTTTCTTGTGCTAATTTTTGCGTGTTTATTTTTAATTTTAATAAAAATTTGTTTGTACTTGTTATGCTTTTATAATACTGAGAAGACATTTATTTTTTCTCATTAAGAGCTGGTAAGAAAAAAAAATTAGTGAATAATTGGCAGAGTCTGAAATGTGGTAAAATATTGAAACTGTCCAAATCTATAAAATGTGTTCCACATCAAAAAAATATGAAATGTATGATAAATATGTTTCATAGTAAATGTCAATATAAGTTGATCTTGGTATAAATCCTAAATGTATTAAACAGCAAATGTTTTGGTGACTATGAAAAAGTACTACAAATGCAAAATTTATGAATGATTTTTTGATTAATAGGATATTATTATATATTAATGAAAGAGTGGAATTTTAATAAAATAAAAATAGGAATTTTGTATTGTGGTCATAGATGTATTGAAACAGAATTTTATACAGTAATTATCAACAATATTTGAGTCTAAAATATAAAGTTTCCTTTTGAGTGTCTGCATGGTAATTTAGGAACACCTTTCATTTGTGTTTGCATATAAAATAAACACTATCGTCCTTATTTTAATATTTTCTTTTCTGAAGTAGCATCTTGTATTGCTTTGTAGTGCACCAATTACAGATACTGCTAAAATTATTCTCAGAACAGATATCCCTATGAGAATTATACTGTGTGGTTAGGAGGAAATCTCTTTCTACCAGTATCCCAAGGCCAGTTACTTTAATCTTTAAGCCGTTTTATAGCACCTGTTTTTGAGGCAGATGAAACAAATATCTCAAAGCCTTATGACTTGAAAGAATATTGAAACATAAGAAAAAGGAAACCATATTATCAGATAAGCAGTGATAAGGGAAAACTCTAAGATAAAAATTCAGATGTACTCAGTACATAGATGTTCAAGCATATCAAATATATATTTTTGAAATTTGAAAATCTTAATAAAAATTATTATTTTGGTAATTATATTTACAACATATGTATAGCATTATAATTTTCAGTTAAAATATATACAATTTCAACATATTGAACAATTTCAAAATTTTCAATTCCTTAAAAATGTACTTAGACACCATTCCCAAATTAATATAGAAACAATAGATAAATTGAGCATATATTCATTAATTTTGTTAACGACGATTTAGAGTGGCATTGCCTAATTCCACATTCCAAGTGTTAAAGGAATAGAAACATCAGTTCAATATAATGGGTGTATTTGAAATTATGTGTCTTTATTTTCTATACCAGGACAACTGTGAAGATATAGATTTTACAGTTACCTGTGATCCCTAATTTAAATGTTATAAGATCCTCAGTCATTTTTATTTTATTTACGTATCAATGTGCACAATCTGAGTTATCATAAAGGTCAGAAAGTACAAAATCTAAATACATTATAAACTAACCTATTTTAATTAAGTGATGTCAAAATACAGTCAAAATACAGTATGTCTACTCTCTTTTCCTTCACAAATCTTTTCCAAAAAAAAAAAAAAATGAGCATAAGTTGAGCCATGACAACAGATAGTCTCCTAAACAGGGATGTAAAAGTATCACTATCCATTTTAATGATCTGAATATACTTGAGGCATAGTTTATTTGGGAACAGCACCCTTTAAAATGAAATTATTATGCAGTGTATTGCTGCACATAGGAAACAACTGGAATTTTAATCTAATCACCACTCTCAGTAAATGGTTAAATGAACTGAGGATTCAAGAAAAAGAAAGAAAGATTGGTGCTTCATTCTGACTTTATGATTTTTGAGTACTTGAAATTTTGCTATCTAGGAGTGACTTCATGACACACTTCTTTCAGTTTTGGTTCCTCAAGTGATCCAGCCAGGCCTTAGAGCTGTTCTGAAGTACATGACTCTTCCTGTCTAATCCTCTTTTCCTCTCCTAGCATTATCTTTTGTACGTTTCCCTGACTACTCCATGCTCCCTGTTTCCCTTATACAAGCAAATTGCCCCAGAAACCTCTTGCATACCTAACTACATTTTAGCCTCTGTTTATCAGAGGAATAAAGTTCATACAAAGAATCATTCAAAATAGATATTATTTTGTGGAAGAATGAATGTCTAAAATACTTTGGCTTTAGCTTCAAATCTTTTGGTGGATCTTAAATCTACTCCCCTGAATTTTAATATTCTGCGAAGAAACATCACCATCTATCACCAAACTAATTTAATATCTTCCTTTCTAGTTCAAGTCCCTGCTCTAACATTGGCCTCACCAACACCCTAGTGTATGTTTAATGTAGACAGGAAGTTTTTTATTACTAAACTTACAATACATCCTCAATTACTCATAGTAAAAGTCCTGATCACAAAAGGGGACTATGAAATCCCCATGTTCTATTCTTTTCACCTGGAAGCCAGTATCTCCTAACTCTGACCATACCACACTGCCCCTAGCCCCACAGTTATTAGGAGCATTCAACCACTGAGCCACATCCCCAGCCCTATTTTGTATTTTAGAGTCAGGGTCTCACTGAGTTGCTTAGCACTTTGCTGAGTAGCTGAGGCTGGCTTTGAACTCATGACCCTCCTGCACCATAGGCAGGGCTCAGTTTCATTTGCTTTGTTTTTGGAACATAACATTTTTGTCCGATTAGATTCTGCCTTAGGTAATTTAAAACTTCTGATTCCTCTAATTGGGACCTCCTTCTCCCAGATATCCACCCGAGGAATGCCTTTAAAATCTTCTTCCTCCTCCTCCTCCTCCTCTTCTTTTTTATTTCATCTCCTCCTCTTTTTTTTCTTCACCCCTACTCCTTCTCTTCTTCTTCTGTTCTTTTTCTTTAGTTCTTTGCTCAAAAATCACCTTAAGAAGTTTAAGTTGCACAAAATTCAAAACTATTTTGTTTTGTGATATACTAGAAGTACTGGAATAGTTTTGGTATATAATAATTGCTCAATAAATATCTATCGAATTGTCTTAGTTTATAATTTCAAATGTTATTTATATTCCTACTGTTCTAAAATAATTCATTTGTTTGTTTATTTTTTTTTTTTTTTTTTTTTTTTTTTTATTGTTGGTCATTCAAAACATTACATAGTTCCTCATACATCATATTTCACAGTTTGATTCAAATGAGTTATGAACTCCCAATTTTATCCCGTATACAGATTGCTGTATCACATCAGTTACCCTTCCATTGATTGACATATTGCCTTTCTAGTGTCTGATGTATTCTGCTGTCTGTATTATTCTCTACTATCCCCCCTCCCCTCCCCTCCCCTCCCCTTTTCTCTCTCTACCCCTTCTACTGTAAATCACTTCTTCCATTTGAATTATCTTGTCTTACCCCTCCTTTCCTCTTATATGTCATTTTGTATAACCCTGAGGATCGCCTTCCATTTCCATGCGATTCCCCTTCTCGTTTCCTTTCCCTCCCACCTCTCAACCCTGTTAATGAAAATCTTCGTCTCAAGCTCTTCGTCCCTACCCTGTCCTTGTTTCCTCCCCTTATATCAGAGGAGTCATTTGGTATTTGTTTTTTAAAGATTGACTAGCTTCACTTAGCATAATCTGCTCTAATGCCATCCATTTCCCTCCAAATTCTATGATTTTATCATTTTTAAATGCAGAGTAATACTCCATTGTGTATAAATGCCACATTTTTTTAATCCATTCATCTATTGAAGGGCATCTAGGCTGATTCCACAATCTTGCTATCGTGAATTGTGCTGCTATGAACATCGATGTAGCAGTGTCCCTGTAGCATGCTCTTATTAGGTCTTTAGGGAATAGACCGAGAAGGGGAATAGCTGGATCAAATGGTGGTTCCATTCCCAGCTTTCCAAGAAATCTCCATACTGCTTTCCAAATTGGCTGCACCAATTTGCAGTCCCACCAGCAATGAACAAGAGTGCCCTTTTCCCCACATCCTCTCCAGCACTTATTGTTGTTTGACTTCCTAATGGCTGCCAATCTTACTGGAGTGAGATGGTATCTTAGGGTAGTTTTGATTTGCATTTCTCTGACTGCTAGCGATGGTGAGCATTTTTTCATGTACTTATTGATTGATTGTATGTCCTCTTCTGAGAAGTGTCTGTTCAGGTCCTTTGCCCATTTATTGATTGGGTTACTTGTTGTCTTATTGTCTAATTTTTTGAGTTCTTTGTATATTCTGGTTATTAGGGCTCTATCTGAAGTGTGTGGAGTAAAGATTTGTTCCCAGGATGTAGGCTCCCTGTTTATCTCTCTTATTGTTTCTTTTGCTGAGAAAAAACTTTTTAGTTTGAGTAAGTCCCATTTGTTGATTCTAGTTGTTAACTCTTGCGCTATGGGTGTCCTATTGAGGAATTTGGAGCCTGCTCCCACAGTATGTAGATCATAACCAACTTTTTCTTCTATCAGATGCCATGTCTCTGATTTAATATCAAGCTCCTTGATCCATTTTGAGTTAACTTTTGTGCAAGGCGAGAGATAGGGATTCAGATTCATTTTGATGCAAATGGATTTCCAGTTTTCCCAGCACCATTTGTTGAAGATGCTATCCTTCCTCCATTGCATGCTTTTAGCCCCTTTATCAAATATAAGATAGTTGTAGTTTTGTGGATTGGTTACTGTGTCCTCTATTCTATACCATTGGTCCACCCGCCTGTTTTGGTACCAGTACCATGCTGTTTTCGTTACTATTGCTCTGTAGTATAGTTTGAAGTCTGGTATCGCTATACCGCCTGATTCACACTTCCTGCTTAGTATTGTTTTTGCTATTCTGGGTCTTTTATTATTCCATATGAATTTCATGATTCTTTTATCTATTTCTACAAGAAATGCAGCTGGGATTTTGATTGGCATTGCATTGAACTTATAGAGAACTTTTGGTAATATCGCCATTTTGATGATGTTGGATCTGCCTATCCATGAGCAGTGTATATTTTTCCATCTTCTAAGGTCTTCTTCTATGTCTTTCTTTAGGGTTTTGTAATTTTCATTGTATAAATCTTTCACCTCTTTTGTTAGGTTGATTCCCAAGTATTTTATTTTTTGGGGGGATATTGTGAATGGAGTAGTTGTCCTCATTTCCGTTTCAGAGGATTTGTCGCTGATATACAGGAATGCCTTTGATTTATGCGTGTTGATTTTATATCCTGCCACTTTGCTGAATTCATTTATTAGCTCTAATAGCTTCTCTGTAGACCCTTTTGGGTCTGCTAGGTATAGAATCATATCATCTGCAAATAGTGATAATTTAAGTTCTTCTTTTCCAATTTTTATCCCTTTAATTTCTTTCGTCTGTCTAATTGCTCTTGCCAGTGTTTCGAGGACTATGTTGAACAGAAGTGGTGAGAGAGGGCATCCCTGTCTTGTACCAGATCTTAGAGGGAATGCCTTCAATTTTTCTCCATTCAGAATGATGCTGGCCTGTGGCTTATCATATATTGCTTTTACAATGTTGAGGTATGATCCTGTTATCCCTAATTTTTCTAGAGTTTTGAACATAAAGGGATGCTGTACTTTGTCGAATGCTTTTTCTGCGTCTATCGAGACTATCATATGGTTCTTATTTTTTAGTCTATTGATGTGGTGGATAACATTTATTGATTTCCGTATATTGAACCAGCCTTGCATCCCATGGATGAATCCTACTTGATCATGGTGTATAATTTTTTTGATATGTATTTGAATCCGGTTCGCCAGAATTTTATTGAGAATTTTTGCGTCAAGGTTCATTAGAGATATTGGTCTGTAGTTTTCTTTCTTTGAAGTGTCTTTGTCTGGTTTCGGAATCAGGGTGATGTTGGCCTCGTAGAATGAATTTGGAAGTTCTCCCTCTTTTTCTATTTCCTGAAATAGCTTGAAAAGTATTGGTGTTAGTTCCTCTTTAAAGGTTTTGTAAAACTCTGCTGTATACCCATCCGGTCCTGGGCTTTTCTTAGTTGGTAGTCTTTTGATGGTTTCTTCTATTTCTTCTATTGTTATTGGTCTGTTTAGGTTGTCTATATCCTCCTGGTTCAATCTGGGCAGATCGTAAGACTTAAGGAATTTATCTATGCCTTCACTATCTTCTATTTTATTGGAGTATAAGGCTTCAAAATAGTCTCTGATTATCTTCTGTATTTCTGAAGTGTCTGTTGTGATATTGCCTTTTTCATCCCGTATGCTAGTAATCTGGGTTCTCTCTCTTCTTCTCTTCGTTAGCATGGCTAAGGGTCTGTCAATTTTATTTATTTTTTCAAAGAACCAGCTTTTAGTTTTGTCAATTTTTTCAATTGTTTCTTTTGTTTCAATTTCATTAATTTCAGCTCTGATTTTGATTATTTCTTGCCTTCTACTTCTTTTGCTGTTGTTTTGCTCCTCTTTTTCTAGGATTTTGAGATGAAGTATGAGATCATTTATTTGTTGGTTTTTTCTTTTTTTGAGGAATGAACTCCAAGCAATGAATTTTCCTCTTAGGACTGCTTTCAATGTGTCCCATAGATTCCGATATGTTGTGTCCGTGTTTTCATTTAACTCTAGGAATTTTTTAATTTCCTCCTTGATGTCTTCAATAACCCATATGTCACTCAGCAACCTGTTGTTCATTCTCCAAGTGATGCTTGATTTTTCCTTTCTTCTTTTATCATTGATTTTCAGTTTCATTCCATTATGATCAGATAAGATGCATGGTATTATCTCTACCCCTTTATATTGTCTAAGAGTTGCCCTGTGACATAATATATGGTCTATTTTTGAGAAGGTTCCATGTGCTGCTGAAAAAAAAGTGTAACTACTTGATGTTGGGTGGTAAAGTCTATATATGTCAATTAAGTCTAGGTTATTAATTGTGTTGTTGAGTTCTATAGTTTCCTTGTTTAACTTTTGTTTGGAAGATCTGTCCAGTGGTGAGAGAGGTGTGTTGAAGTCTCCCATGATGATTGTATGGTGGTCTATCAGACTCTTGAACTTGAGAAGAGTTTGCTGGATGAACACCGCTGCACCATTATTTGGGGCATATATATTTATGATTGTTATGTCTTGTTGGTTTATGGTTCCCTTGAGCAGTATGAAGTGTCCTTCTTTATCCCTTTTGATTAGCTTTGGCTTGAAATCTATTTTATTAGATATGAGTATGGACACGCCTGCTTGTTTCCGCTGTCCATATGAGTGGTATGATTTTTCCCAACCTTTCACCTTCAGTCTATGGATATCTTTTTCTATCAGATGCGTCTCCTGTAGACAGCATATTGTTGGGTCTTGTTTTGTGATCCATTCTACTAGCCTGTGTCTCTTAATTGGTGAGTTTAAGCCATTGACATTTAGGGTTATTATTGAGATATGGTTTGTACTTCTATCCATATTTGTTTGTTAATGTTACTAAACCTGATTTGTTATCCTCTTTGACTACTTTCCCCCCTTTACTGTCCTACCTCCCATTGTTGGTTTTCAATGTTATTTTCCATTTCCTCTTCCTGCAATGTTTTGCCAAGGATTTTTTGAAGAGATGGTTTTCTAGCTGCGAATTCTTTTAACTTTTGTTTATCATGGAAGGTTTTAATTTCATCTTCTAACCTGAAGCTTAATTTTGCCGGATACACGATTCTTGGTTGGAACCCATTTTCTTTCAGTGTTTGAAATATGTTATTCCAGGATCTTCTAGCTTTCAGAGTCTGTGTTGAGAGATCAGCTGTTATCCTGATTGGTTTACCCCTAAATGTAATCTGCTTCCTTTCCCTTGTAGCTTTTAAAATTCTTTCCTTATTCTGTATGTTGGACATCTTCACTATAATGTGTCTAGGTGTGGATCTCTTATGGTTTTGTACATTCGGCGTCCTGTAGGCTTCTAGGATTTGGGATTCTGTCTCATTCTTCAAGTCTGGGAAGTTTTCTCGTATTATTTCATTGAATAGGCTGTGTATTCCTCTGGTTTGGAGCTCTGTGCCTTCCTGTATCCCAATGACTCTTAAATTTGGTCTTTTGATATTGTCCCATATTTCTTGGATGTTCTGTTCATGGTTTCTTAGCAGACTTTCTGAGCTGTCTATGTTCTTTTCCAGTTGAAATACTTTGTCTTCATTGTCTGATGTTCTCTCTTCTAAGTGATCTACTCTGCTGGTAGTATTCTCAATTGAGTTTTTAAGTTGGTTTATTTTTTCCTGCAATTCTAGTATTTCTATTTGTTTGTTTTTTATTTCCTCTATCTCCCTGTGAAATTGATCTTTTACTTCCTGGATTTGTTTGTCAATGTGATCTTTCATTATCTGATTTTGCTGTCTCATGTCTTCCTTGAGACTCCAGATCATCTGAAGCATGTATATCCTGATCTCTCTATCTGACATTCCATCTGTTGCACCTATTACCTCTTCTAAAGTTGAGTTGACCTGCATTGCCTGTGGTCCTTTCTTTCCTTGTCTTTTCATACTGCTGGCGTTTCTTTCTGCTTGGTGAAACTGTTGTGTTTTGAAATTTTCCCTCTATTTATTTATATTGCTCTTGTATAGTTGAATAATCACCCTTGCAGGGCATGTAGTGGCTGTGATCCTCCTCCAATTGGTGTGATCCGTCTACCACGCTGGGAGGCCCTAGGTCTGCTCTGCTGGTCGGTCAAAGGTCCGCCTACCCAGCAGGTACGAGGGGCACCTCTATCACTCCGCAGGTTGCTGGGCCTAACCTCCCGATGGGTCAAAGGTTCCCCTAGCTTGCAGGGGGCTGCTCCCGGAGCGAGAGCTAGGCCTCCCGGGGGAGCCCGGATGGTGGAGGCCGACTGCCGGTTCAGGCGGGGTGGGCCAAGCCGCACTGGGTGCCGGCGGCTTGCAAACGCGGCTGGTATCAGCAGGACTTAACTCCTGCACCCGCTGCGGGGGCACCTTTATCGCCGAGTAGCTGCGGTCGCGTGGTTGGGACCCGGGCGGGTGGGGCCGCTTCTCCCAGGGCGAGAGTTGGGCCTCCCGGGGGAGCCCGGATGGCGGAGGACTGCCGGTTCAGGCGGGGCGGGCCAAGCCGCTCCGGGATCCCGCGGGTTGCAAAGGTGGCTGGCGTCTGCAGGACTTAACTTCTGCACCCGCCGCCGGTTCGGGCGGGGCGGGCCAAGCCGCTCAGGGTTCCCGCGAGTTGCAAAGGTGGCTGGCGTCTGCAGGACTTAACTTCTGCACCCACCACGAGGGCACCTTTATTGCCGAGTAGCTGTGGCTGCCTGGTTAGGAACCGGGCGGGTGGGGCCGCTTTTCCCTGGGCGACAGCTAGGCCTCCCGGGGGAGCCCGTATGGTGGAGGACTGCCGGTTCGGGCGGGGCTGGCCAAGCCGCTCAGGGATCCCGTGGGTTGCAAAGGCGGTTGGCGTCTGCAGGACTTAACTTCTGCACCCGCCGCCGCTTGGGCAGGGCGGGCCAAGCCGCTCAGGGTTCCCGCGGGTTGCAAAGGCGGCTGGCGTCTGCAGGATTTAACTTCTGCACCCGCCACGTGGGCACCTTTATTGCCGAGTAGCTGTGGCTGCCTGGTTAGGAACCGGGCGGGTGGGGCCGCTTTTCCCAGGGCGAGAGTTAGGCCTCCCGGGGGAGCCTGTATGTCGGAGGACTGCCGGTTCCGGCAGGGCGGGCCAAGCCACTCAGGGATCCCGCGGGTTGCAAAGGTGGCTGGCGTCTGCAGGACTTAACTTCTGCACCCACCACGAGGGCACCTTTATCTCCAAGTAGCTGAGGCCACCTGGTTAGAAACCGGGCGGGTGGGGCCGCTTCTCCCGGGGCGAGAGCTAGGCCTCCCGGGGGAGCCCGTATGGCGGAGGACTGCCGGTTCGGGCGGGGCGGGCCAAGCCGCCCAGGGATCCCGCGGGTTGCAAAGGCGGTTGGCGTCCGCAGGACTTAACTTCTGCACCCGCCGGTTCGGGCGGGGCGGGCTAAGCCGCTCCGGGTTCCCGCGGGTTGCAAAGGCGGCTGGCGTCTACAGGACTTAACTTCTGCACCCGCCACGTGGGCACCTTTATTGCCGAGTAGCTGTGGCTGCCTGGTTAGGAACCGGGCGGGTGGGGCCGCTTCTCCCAGGGCGAGAGCTAGGCCTCCCGGGGGAGCCCGTATGGCGGAGGACTGCCAGTTCAGGCGGGGCGGGCCAAGCCACTCAGGGTTCCCGGGGGTTGCAAAGGTGGCTGGCGTCTACAGGACTTAACTTCTGCACCCGCCACGTGGGCACCTTTATCGCTGAGTAGCTGTGGCTGCCAGGTTAGGAAGCGGGCGGGTGGGGCCGCTTCTCCCAGGGCGAGAGCTAGGCCTCCAGGGGGAGCCGCCTGCCGGAGCGGCTGATGGTTGGGGGACTAGACCTCTGTGCCCGCGTGGCCTTCCAAGATCCACTTCTCTGGGGCAACCTGTCACTTCGAGTAAACCTACCAGTTCACGGCAGCTCTCCTCTTAAGGAAGTTATGGTAGAAGTTCCTCCGTAGCTAGGCTGCAGCTGTTTCGATGAGTCTTTCATATCCCGTTAAAGTGGAGACGTTGGAGACGCTGCTTCCTCGCCGGCCGCCATGTTGGATTCCTCATTTGTTTGTTTAGAGGATCATTTTATTTACTCAAGCAGTTAGAGTGTCTGTTTGTCTCAAAGTAAGGCACCAAATCCTATTATTTCTAAATAGATAGCCAATAAACTTAATTTTGAGAAGACTAGTAAAATAAGGAATGAAACAATTCATAAACCAATTACAGTACTAAAAGAATTCTTCCCACTACTAAATATATAATCATTATTCCACTTTTCTTTCAAGTTGATTGACTCTCCTGGGATTAGCAGGGAAAATTTACATAGTTGCCTTTCATGTTAATCTCTTGAGGTAAATTCTAGGTAGCTATCAGAAAATGAAAAAATCACCTGATTAATTGTTTTTGATGTTAAACAATTAGCAGAAATCAATCATTTGCATTTTAATAACACTGTAACCATCTGTTAAATGAATGCATTAATCTTGATTAGCTTGGTTCCAGACACTTGCAGGCGGGTTTACTGATGTGTTCACTGATACAGATATTTTTGAATTCATGTATAGCTTTGATTGCCACAGCAAAAAGTAAATGATGTGTCAATGGAGCATGGAAAGTAACAACAAAATATTGCTGAAAAAACAAAAAAAATTATAGCATAAATTATGTAATTTAGCTAGAAAATGGAGTGAGTTTATCACTTATATTTTATAAACTTTAACATAAAAGATTGTATAAGGTTGTGAGCCAACTGCTAATGACAAATTAATGCTTTGGTTTTCTTTCAGTAATAAAATATACAATTGTAGCCAAAATTTGGCCCTCAAGACCTGTGAGAGGAAATATAACACTATTCAATTAATAGATAACTGCTCTACTGGATCATTAAAATGAAGATTGAAGGGGGCCGTTTTATTGAGTCACATCTTGCAAATTTGTTCCCCTTTAAAAAGCTTTCTCTGTGACTTTTTGTTTTGACTAACAGTGTCACTTTCTTTCTTCAGTTCTCTTAATAAGAACTACCACAGATCTAAGAATTCTACTTATCTGCTGTACACACACAGTTTTTAATCCTGTAAGGTCTCTTTTAAACTTTTTAAATCTTTCTCTGTTTCCCAATAGTATCAAAATAACCCCACAGGTAACATAGTTAACAGTGAAAATATTTAATACTCCTAATATTCTCATTTGTAGTGGAAATGTTGAAGACCTTTGGGTTGTATTAAATATTGATTTAATAAACATAATTTGGGTAAAGATCAGACTTGAATTAAAACCATCTATTTTAAAATAATTTTACTTTTTATGCAGAAAATCTTAGGAACTGTACAAAATAAATACTAGAGCATTGAGAACTGAAGTTATCCTTGTCATTGGCTACAAGATTAATGTATGATTGGACATACATCTATCCTTATGTGGTCAAAGTAATTTATAGAAAAGTGCTAAATACAATAAAATGTGCAGTGAAAGTATTTTTAACAAATTAGGCTCAGATGGCACAGATATTTATATTAAAACAAAAGGGATTTGAAACCATTTCCTTACATCATTCATAATTTTTTTCAATGATATAGAAACATGAATACTAAAGCTATTATCTTTGGGATTTGGGAGTAGGAGAATTATTAAACAAACCAGAACCAATAACCTCAAATTAGAACTTAATAACCTAACTTGCTCAACATTGAAAACTTTTACTTACCAAACAACTTAAAGTTTGGCAAATATATTAATGGAGAAGAATGTTTTAAACTGCATACATAGGCAGTTTACTTAACACCAGTATCCCAAAATCATACTTAGTATTTTAGTTGCTATCGAATATAAACAGTGGGGAACTCCGTAACGTACAAACTACACCCTAGCTCTTCAGTGTTCAAATCACTTTGTAAATTATAGATGCATATCATGACCAATCAGAATGCTTCTTTCAAAATCTGACAGTGACTGGTCACTGCATCAGCCACGTAGCCCACAGACAGCAAAAAGTGCAGTTGTGTTTCCACTTTGTCATCCAATGATAAACCGCGTGACATTTATAAAAAGTGAATAACTGATAGAGAAAATCACAAGCAAAGACTAAAGTGCAGCAAAGACATGGAAAGTACTATCTCTGGAAAGGAAATTGTCCCGGACCATGAATGGAGTTAAAGAGGAAATCTTTGATCACAGGAGCATTGACGTTGATTGGTTTGAGAGACTTCAAACATTCAGCAAGAGGAACTTGGTAAAGCCAAAGTTTTTGGTAGAGCTTAGGAAAAGGTGTGTAAGGAAGAGAATAAAAGTCATCATTATACAAAGTACATGTATGAAGACTTGAATTGGGTGTCAACGTACCTTTTGATATGAACATACTTTATATACAGAGATACGAAAAATTGTGCTCTATATTTGTAATAAGAATTGTAAGGCATTCCACTATTGTTGTGTATTTAAAAAAATAATAAAATCAATTAAAAAAAGACATCTCAGAAGAAGTCAGTCAGTCAAAAAGTTCATAGTAAATGAATATGTAGAGACATTTCACAGTGTTTACAACAGCACATATATTCAAATCCTTGAAATTAATCTTTATTCAGGAGTGTGACAGTTTTTTTTAGATACAGAAAAGATAGGAGTAACTTAACAAAGCTTTATAATGAAAAAGCAAATATCTTTGGAACAATTTTTGATGCAGTTTTTATACAGGATTGTAACATTCTAATACCCAGAGTTTGGGATATTTTAAGTTTTACAGTACTAACTAAATGTGAATTTCATAAAAATTTCACTTTCTGTATGTTTATAAGCAACAGAAAAAAATGATTTTAATATTTTGACAAATCTCTTTAAAGTTTGTAAAACAATAGTTCCTGTGCTCTATTGGTTATTAAGATCACTTTTCATAGTTCCTACTGAGCAGTCATCTTCCCAGTGTGGAATTTCTGTGCAAAGTGAGGACAGACTGTATGAAAAAAGTCACACTTGAGTATTGCAGGCTACCAAGAATAAGAGTGAGTGACTTCTTGCATTCTTTGTCTAGAAAAATCTCAAGGAGCTATCAAGTTCAGATTACATTTTTCTGAGCTGAAGTCAATATATTTTTTTTCAAAAACAAGAGAAAGTACATTATATCAAAGAATGAATGACCTATGTAGAAAAGTGGAGGACAGAAGAAGTAAAGAATGCCAGTGATGTCCAGCTGGTTTTCCCAGATGTACCCCAAAGTTTTTAAGTGCTTTAAAGATATCACATCCTCTGTGATTCCTGTCCTGACTTTTGACACTCCAAAAGTATGACAAGTATTCTGGTTGTGTCTGTGCCTCATACCCATCTCCACATAAATGTCAAGATCTTGAAATAACTCAAATTATTTTATTATGCACAGAGTGTAGTGGCTGGAATTTGATTCTAAGCAATGCACTCTTCAAATCGTGCTTACATTTGTTTTTGCAACTAATGGACACATTTTAATTATCAATGATCTAATATTTTATACTGTAAATTAGTAACTTAATTTTACATTTTTTTTTATTTTTATGCTATGTATAAGCAACAATACAAGAATTTTTCATGTTCTCTCAAATCCTTGTAAAAGTCACATAACAATTTAATTTTTCCCTATGGGCTATTAAGATTGCTTGGCACAGCTCCTGCTTAATCCCATTTTTTGTGTGTGATGTGCTGATCCTCATACACGTAATCTGCCATGGAGCTAGATCTGCAGCTGATTACTAATCATCCCTATTATGTGGTGTAAAGATATTTTGATATATCACTTTAAAAAAACTAAAGAAAAAAAAGGTAAATCAGTTGCATCAAAATTCTAATAATAAAAACAATAATGTTAATATCAAACAATACCTAAAAGTTTAAGGAAAAGAGGTATATATAGAGTAGGGCATTTTATCTAAGTTTACCTCATTAGTATATTATGAAACTTGAAAATATTTCTCCATTTTTGCTATTTGCTTTATTTAAAAAATTTATGTGTTAAAATATGCATAATCTTTTGAGTATTAGAGCTTTGAGAAATATTCTTTTAGAGATAGGATTTAGTTATTCATTCCTATTTATGTTTTGACTTCTAATGGAAAAAGTATGCCTATATTTTTTAGGCATTATTGTTAGCATCTTCGTGAAGTAATTTAAGTATTTATTGTAGTCAATAGTTATGTGGTGTTTACTGTAGCTCAAAGTAACAGACAAGGTTATTTTTGTTATGATTGTTTTTTTATGCAGTATGAGTCTTTTTTTCTAGTCAGAACAAACTGTACATAATGCAAAATTTGTAGTTTTATAATTTTTAAGCATGCAGTTTAGGGGCACTGGTTACATTTACATGCCTGCACAAAAATCACCGACATTCATTTCCATAACTTTTTCATCACCTCAAAGAAAATATTTACCTATTAAACAGAATTTTCCATTTCTTTATCCCCAAACAGGTCCTGGTAACTTATGATCTACTTTTTGTCTATGATTTGCCTGTTCTAGGTATTCCATCATCTAAATGGAATCACACATATTTGAACTTTTAGGTCTTTCTTATTTCATTTTGTTTGGTGTTTCAAAGTTTCATCCACAGAGCTTCCCTCTTATTATGCCTTGATAGAGATAATTTGCTTGTAATTAAGGAATTTTATCATATCATATTAACAAGGAACCGAATAGTCTTGTTTTATTGATAATAAATATTGTAAATTTACTTTTATAATTCTGTTTTTCCTAATGAAGTGTTAGTGAACATAATTATCTTTGTTCATGTTTTCTACTGCATGTATTATATTAAGGATATTTTACTCAGTTTACATTTCATATTTATATTTATATATTTATTCTTGTTTCTCACTGGCACATATCATCACTAATATGCTATTATTATTATTGGTATATTTCTTCTATGAGTCTTTCTAATCAAGATAAGTTTAGAAGACCACCCAGGAAATAATTACTCATGATTCTGTTAAAATTTTACATTTACATAGTATTTTTAGTTTATATCTCAATAAATTGTATGTCATGTTTGTTTTCCTACTGACATTTCTCTTTCACTTAGATTTCCATATCTTTACAGATGCAACTTCTGCTTTGGTCTCTTAGAGACCTCATCAGCCTACAGGATGGAGCTGGGCCTCTCCCAAGACATCAGCAGTTCTTTTTCCCCACCTCCAGGCATGAGTTTCATGTCATTAACATTTACATTTCACAATGGGAACATTGATTTGTTCCAAAGAATACATTCAATAAATTCTTAAGTAATAGATCAAAGAAGATTCTTGCAGACAAAATCCAGGGAAATCCTCAAGTTGCACAGTGGATCTTGCACTTCACTTTTATTAACTGCCTGATAACTTTATTAAGTTTCTATCAACAAGCATAAATAAACTTAATCTGAACAAATTTTAAGTGGGAAAGTATTACCCTAAATTATCCAACAGCTTCATTTTACTTGATTCCCAAAAGTTGCCCAAGTCCTTCCTCTGATTTTACAGGAAATATTCTTATATTTAACAGACTGCATTTCCTACTTCCCAGATCATTTGCTAGAACGATGACCTTGCAGAAAGTATTTATTTCTTTCATTTTTGTTTCAACTTCAGGGAAATATTCATACTAATTTCTACATTTTACTGAAAATTATATATACTATCAGCATTTCATTTACTAGTCTTTTCTCCATTGAAATGCAGAGATTATTCATATTTTTTAGATATCAACTATTTGTTGGTTTGCAAAATTATGTTTCTCAGCATGAAATCTCTGTTGCTTCTCAGGCTTTTTATATCTTATCTTTTATACTTTTATTCATATCCCCCATTAAAAACACTCTTGAATTATTTCTCTTCTTTTCAGACTATTTTGATTATTTTTTTTT
Source organism: Urocitellus parryii (assembly GCF_045843805.1). Lineage (NCBI taxonomy): Eukaryota > Metazoa > Chordata > Mammalia > Rodentia > Sciuridae > Urocitellus > Urocitellus parryii. The sequence goes on along the minus strand of NC_135531.1, from coordinate 34,759,992 downwards.
TTGTCTTTCCCAAAAGACATTTTCTCCTTGAATGGTGAAGTCTTGTATATTTGACAATATATTTTTGTCTTTCATATTTAAACACTAATTTTGCATATGAACTGTCTAGGTTCGAAATTGATTTTCTTCATCATTTTGAAAATATTACTCATTTGTCTTCTTGTGTTTTGTGAATCACTCAAGCTGAGTGCCAGCAGTCACTTTCAAAGCTGCTTTTGAAGTATCTGATGTTAACATGATTTATGTCCCTTTTTAAGCTACCTGTGTTCTAGTATCTTTTTGTGGTTTCATTTTTAGAGTGCGCCTCTGAAAACATAGCTCTACATTTTTCTCATCTCCCCCATGTGGATTCTTTTTTTTTTCTTTTTTTTTTATTATTGTTGGTTGTTCAAAACATTACATAGTTCTTAATACATCATATTTCACAATTTGATTCAAGTGGGTTATGAACTCCCAATTATACCCCATATACAGATTGCTGAATCACATCAGTTACCCTTCCATTGATTGACAAATTGCCTTTCTAGTGTCTGATGTATTCTGCTGTCTGTCCTATTCTCTACTATCTCCCCTCCCCTCCCCTCCCCCCATGTGGATTCTTTGAACCCTTTAGATCTGAGGACTTTTATTTATCATTAGTTGTGAAATTGCTCTGTCATTTCCTTTCCAAATACTTCTTTCTCCTTTTCTCTTTCTGTCTCTCGGCTATTTGTTATGGTATTGGTTTATTTCCTTGGTTTTGACATTTTTCTTCTCTATAACACTTAGTATTCCATGTTTTAGAATTTCCCTGACTTTACTAATTTCTTCTGCCAGTAGAAGTGTTTGTGGACACAATTTTGCAGCTTACTGTTTTTCTTTAGTCATTTCTATTCTGTTAGCTATCCTTTTCTGCAATATGTTAAATACATAAATATTTATAAAAAAATTGCAAAGTATTACATATCATATATACATAACCATAGGTATGCTCACATACATGTTGTATATATATGATATACTGTTATATCAATTTTCAATTTATAACATATATATATATACACACATCCACATTATAAATCTTTTTCTATCTACCTACCGACCTACCTAGCTACCTATCTATCTACCTATCTATCTTTTTATTTCTATTTTTTAGTTATCAATACCCTTGTTTTATTTTTCAGGACTGCTTATGCTACCCATTATGTTCATCTTTTTCTTTTTCTTTTTTTTCTCCCTTATTTCAGGTATTTTTGTCACAAAGATTGCTCAGTTTGGTAACTTTCCATTATATTGATAGGTGTACTTCAAGACATTTGAAGAAGTCTAAGTTCTTTTGCAGAAATCTATTTCATCTGGAAGTGTCCTTGAACTTTTCAGTTAGTATGTACTGAAACTGAATTGAATCACAAGACTTAGCTTCTTTTCATTTTGTTTAATGTAAGATGCTAGATGGAGAGGATGTAGCTTAGAAAAAAAAAATCCTCATCTACACTGACTGGGTGCCGCAGTCTGGCTGGGCACAAATCATGAGCCACTGAATCAGGAACAAACTTTATTTCTGAACTCCACCAGCACACTCCACACACGCTCCCTGGAGACTCTCCCGAACGCCACCCATACAGCTCCTCCAGGAACTACCAACGGGAATCCGTCCTCTGGCACTTCCCCAACCAATGTGAACTCTTCAGGAATCACCCTGAGAGCTCAACCAGAACTCTAGGGAACTCCGAGAGAACAAAATTCATCATCTTAGTGGCTCGCTGGCGTCACCTCTCAACCACTACTTCTGGCAAAAATGCCATGCGTCATCCCAACTGGGCTGTGGCCCTCAACAACTAGGCATGAAATAATTATTTGGTAGCCATTGACCATATTCACCATTGTTTGTGCCTGCAATTGCTTTTAAAGCCCCCCCCACACACATTTTTTAGTAGTCCAGTTTCTTCTATTACATTTAATAATTCTGCACAGTAGATGCTTATTAAATTTACCTGTAAATGTATTTAAAAGTCAATTATTAATTTAAAACTCTCAGGATTCGCCATCGACATCCAAATAAAAATTCACTATTACGTTTTAGGATTTATTCATTACACTGTTGCCCTTATCTATTCTTATTTTATAAGTTTTTGTTATACTTGAAGGTATTTTTTCTTTTTTTGTATGATGTATAATATCAACCATGGAAATAATATTATCAAAAAGGGAAACCTAATATGATTCTCCCTTTATCATGGGTGATCTAGACTCTTGCTTAAAGACTTACATTATTCAAATATTACCTACTGATATTTTTACATATGTATGTGTGTGTGAATGTATTTGCATAAATATGTCTAATTTCTTTGATATTCTTATAAAAGTAATAATGTTTTCTTTCCAATATTTTCACAATTTTAGAAGACAGTTTGTTAATGTATATTCATATACATCTATTTATATATAAACATATATATTAAATCACATATATGCATATATATGTAAATTGTATGTAATATAAATAAGCCTGTTTGAAGTTATTGAAAAAGGCCAAAATAATATGAAACATGTTATATCTACACCTATTTGATATTGTGCTGAAGCTTTTCTGCCTTATGATACTTAGCAGAGAATGAGAGACTCCAAAAAATTTTGAAAACTGATGAAAAGAAGAAGATGTAAGGTTTTCATGCTTATTAACAATGTTAATCTTATTTATATATCAAATATTACCTCTATATATTTGTCAAAATATTAACTCACCAAATGACTAAAAAGAATAATGCCATTTTAAAGCTACTGTCTGCACTTCTGTTGATATGGAGATAGAAAATCTTTTTTAAAAACAAATTTTAATAAAACAACAGGATCTACTACATGATACATAATGAAAGACCCTGGGAATAAGGGAGAAGATTCAGCATTTGTTATAGTTTGAATATGAGGTATTCCCCAAAAGCTCATGGGTGAGAAAATGTAAGAATGTTCAGAGGTGAAATGATTAAACTGTGAGAGTTATAAGGTATTCAGAGGATTAATCCACTGATATGGATTAACTGTGAGGTCAATGTAGACTGGAGTAAGTAGGTCAGTGAAGTGTGCCTTGGGTTTTGTAGTTTGTTCCTGGTTAGCTGCTTCCCTAAACCACATTCTTCTGCCATTGTGTTCTGCCTCACCCTAGGCCCAGAGCAATGTAGTCAAGCAACCGTGGACTAAACCATGAGCCCAAATACACTTTTGTTCTTCTAAGGTGTCCTTGTTGGGTATTCTGGTCACAATGATGAAAAGATAATTAAACTAGCATGTACCTGTACATTCTTTGAGACAGAAAGCACTCTAAATGTTCCTATTTTACTGAACATATGACCAAACAAAACTTTAGGTAAATTTATGTATTCCATCCTTTTCTCCTTCATATTTTTGTTAATAAAATTTTTCCCAGCTGATGAATGTGCCCAATTAGGCATATAAATAACTAAGTTCTCATTATTTTGGGGGGACACAATATCACTCTCCATGATAGGAATTAGGTATAACAGCATCCATTTTACAAGTGAGAAAATTCAAATTTGTAAACATTATTGTTTTTTCAATGTCACATAGCTAGTAAGTTATCAAGATTTTCTTCTTCTTTTTTTGGGTACCAGGGATTGAATTCTTGGGTGCTCAATCACTGAACCCCATCTCCAACCCTGTTTTTGTATTTTATTTAGAGACAGTTTCACTGTGTGGCTTAGTTCCTTACTATTGCTAAGGCTAGCTTTGAACTCATGATCCTTCTGTCTCAGCCTCCCAAGCTACTGGAATTACAGGCCTGCACCACTTCACCCTGCAAGATATTCTTAATAATTTCAAAGAATCAGCAAACTCTTTCAAATATTATGAAGTTCTTCTAAAAAAAATATTTGTGAGTATCTGGGTGCAGTCTTCAAATACAAAAAGAGAGAGAAAAATATCACCAAACCTCTCAAAATAAATAATTTGGTGAGTGAGGGAATTTAGTGCCTTCTGACAAAAAGGGCTTCCCTTACTCAAACCTACCTGAATGATGGGCCAATCTGCATTACTAATTCATTTATTGCTTCTGAAAACTGTTTAAATATGTCTGAAAAGAGTCTAAACATGGATAGTCTAATGAAAGACACCAGAAATTCATGTGCAAATTGTAAAATTTGTAAATTGTAAAAATTGTAAATTCAGGCCATAATGGTGCACACCTGTAATCCTAGAGTCTAGGGAGGCTGAGGGAGGGGGATTGTGAGTTCAAAGTCAGCCTCCGCAAATTAACAAGTATCTAAGAAACTCAGCGAGTCCCTGTCTCTATTTTTTTTTTAAGGGCTGGGTATATGACTCAGTTATTGAATGCCCCTGGGTTCAATTCCTGGTACTGGAAAAAAAAAAAAAAAGAAAAGTTGTAGATATTTTCTATTTAACAATACAATCCTCAGTGTGAGATTTTAAATAAATTGTTAAAGTTCTATTATATTTGGGACCTAATGTTGTCTGTTTTTATAGTTTTCCAATTACAATTTGTACATGACAAACCATTTTCACTTGGAAGTATTTTAGGCATACCATTGCCAATTCCATGGCGTTGCTATCATGTATCAAAAATTGAATTGTAATAAACAGAAGCACAACTGAGGTTGATTTGAAAAGAAGATACTCATTTGCAATATTTCACCCAGAATCATGTAGCATTATGTTTGTTCCTTGATGCCACTGAAGAGACATCACCATCACAAGTGCCAGAAAGTAGCAATTTTTGTCTGCTGTATAAATGTTGAAGTGGAGTCACCTGGCACTCCTACAACATTAGCATAATACAGTGCTGAAGTTCTGTTTGTGGTTGTGAGAAGGAGGAAAAATAAAAAGCAGGTGGTTGACTGGAGGCAAATAATTCTTTAGCTATTTTTCTTTTCTTTCTTTCAAAAAAAGAAAACTCATTCAACCTAGGTTAAGGCATCATTTATGCATCACATGTAACTTTGAACTGTTCAAGAAAGCCACAGTTAAAAGAGATTTTCATAATCCTTTTACATATGATAGAGCAGATTCAATACTAATCCATTAAATATCTAGAAAGAAAGGGACTTGGAAGACAGAGGAGAAAGATAGAAATCCGACCTAAACTCCCCTTTCTTCTGCACGTTATCAGCACATCACCAGCTCTTCCATATTTACTCACAGTAGTTTGGAAAGAAGGGCAAGTTTTTTAGTCTCTGATATTTCAAAAGGGATTGAGGGATCATCATAAAAGCTCTGCATCTTTGTAAAACAAGTCTTGTGTGCTAACGTGCAACAACAGTTAGTTAGGCACTCTGAAAGAATTACCCATTGTTACTTATTTCAGACTTCTGATCTCTAAAACTGTAAGATAAATTTGTTTTCTTTTAAACTACTAATTTGTGATAATTTTTCCACTATGTATAAGAAACTAATATATCACTTTTAATGAAAACTTGATATTTCCTGTAGAATAATATCAGTTTTACCTCTATAACAGTCTTCAAAAATTATTTGAGTATTTACTTGTCTCCAATTTGTGTATATTCTTATCAAAACCATATGGTCCTTTGGGAAAAGATCAGGTGGATAATTACCATATTAAATTCTTTTGACATCCAATCTTTTCTGGGAAGGTGGTCTCTCCTTTAGTACCTTGGTTCTGAGTCTGGAAACTTTTTCAAGTTTTAAAAATTAGATACATTATTTTGATTATGTGGGAGTTGTTCAACCTCCTGATCATGCATCCTTGATTTCTTCCTATAAATAGAGCATTCCCTTTGTTGAGTGCCCATCACTGTTGCCCTAAGGTCACTATGTTTTTCCAACCATCCCCAGAACTTTTTGCCGGTCAGGCACCCAAGGATGCCAATCAGATGCTGCTGCTCATTAAAATAGTTTTTCTCACCTTACTTTTGATGATTAATCACCACTTCCTGACCTTTATGATTTCATACATCTATTTTCCACATTGTTATCAGAGAATCCAAGTTGGCAACAGAACCTTATACCCTAAGCCCTCATCAGCTAAGGACAGCCACTAATGAGCTTATCACTGATGCTGCTGCCCCTCCAGGTTGTGTTTTTTTTAGACATTTTGCTAAATGTGTCATCCTCTAGGCTCTACCACAGTACAGAGTTAGGTGTGGAATTTTCTGGTCTTGTGTAGAGACCACGTTTCCTGAATGCTTTGATCACCTTTTTCTCTCCACCATTGTGGTACTGACCCCCTCAGCCCCACAGTGCAGGTCATTACTCCCTCATCCAAGCTTTCACACACCACCCGGCACATGGCCCCTTATATTGTTGTCATGTTAAATCCTGCTCATTATGGAAAAGCCTTAATAGTGCTAAGCTCTCTCTTGGTAAGCTTGGGCTACTGTATCAAACCACCATACACTAAGTGGCTTAAAAACAACAGACATTTATGTCTCATAGTTCTAGAGCCTGAAAGTGTGAGGCCAGGGTTCCAGAGTGGTCAGGTCCTGGTGAGAGCCCCCTTCCTTGTTGCAGGCTTCTTACTTCTTTCTTGCCATTTGCTCACATGGTGGAAAGAGAGCTAAGATGTTCTCTGACCTCACAAACCATTGACCTAAACACATTCATGAGGGGTTCTACTTTTGTGACCTAATCACCTTTGTGGTCTAAAGTCCCTCCTGGGAACACCATCACACTGGGTCTAGCATTTCAGTATTTGAATTTAGGGGAGGACACCTATACTAATCCATCACACTCTCCTTTATACACCTTTACATTTTGCACACTTCTTGCATTCTGGACATCTTGGAATCCAATTCCAACCACGCTGTTCAGTGTTGACTAGATCAGTAGTGAGATCCATGATGATTTCCCTCCTCAGCTGATCCAGCAGGAGGGTTATGCTCTTATATGACTGTAGTTAATAACCTAGGTGTAGTGTAGCTAATGACTAGGAGGAGTGATGGGGGCAAAGAGATGCATCTTGTCTTGTAATGCAGAATCTTCTGCATTATTACCAAGCAAAAAGGACTCTGTACTTTTATAAGAAGGGGTGGACCACATCCGTAGGCCCAGAGTGTATGGGAATCCCCAGGGGAACTCCATATCTCCAGTGCACAACTTATTCATTCCCACCTCAACTGCAGAGTCACACTTGGTCTTAGGGCTGTGACATATTCCTAATTGACCACTACTTTTGATGACTGAGCCATCTTCTCAGTTCTCTTAAGTCCATTTGCTGATCCTATTTTCTTCTCTGACCTGTAAGAACAAGAGATGAAAGTTCTTCTATGCTACTGCTGGTGAATCTCACTGGCTTCTACACCTGGCTTTTAAATCTTGATGAATCATCCTGAGTCCCATTGTTTTTCTTCCATACCTTTACCTTTGTCCTTCTACAGCATAACCTGAGCTGTAGTGTTACCTTCAATCTTTGAGGAGATCCTCACTACTAGTTTGCGTATTGTTGCTCCGATATTGAAGTCACAATTTGTAGTGTAATTTCTAGACCACTAAGTTCTAAAACCTTTGTTAGTCAAGAGTGTAATTTCTAGGATCACTCCTGGTTCAATACCTTCTAGGTATGGTTTCCTGAGGAACAGATTCTTAGGTGGAGATTAGCCTCCAGATCCATGTAGTCCAGTGCTATCTAGATAAATCCCTGTAAGGAAAAGGAGTATTAGGATACAAAATGAGGTGTGGGAAAAAGTTTGGCAGTATGCAGTTACAGGGGGATCTCTATATGATAATAAGTGGAGATCTGGAGCTTTGATGTCTCCTAGAGACATCTGAAACAAGTCGTCATGGCAGATTCCTTATATCCTCACATCAATCTGTCATTTGTCATGAGCTATCCTGGGAGAAATGTTGTAACTTTAAGTGAGGGAGATTTCTGCAGTATGAAAACAGCAACAACAGTCAGTGCTGTGGTGGCTGTGACCAACAATCTTGGCAGATGTACCCTAAATGTTTATTTTGGAAAGGGGAAATCTGAAATGTGATCATAATACACATTATTGGAATAAGTGACGATCTTGTTCTCACAACAGAGACAAACCTCATTTTTATTGTCTTTGTAGTATACTATTCAGTTTCTGAGAGTGGTATTATGCTATTCAATGGTATCTTCTATGACTGCTAAATCAATTTGAAGAATCTAAATCAACCATTAAAGATCCTCCATAGTTTGACCCTATTCCATATTTTTACCTTTATCATTCTGTATTACTTTGAGAGTAAGCATTATTCTCTAGCCCTCAAAGAATCGGATATAATGACATGGAATAAGTGGTAGATAACACGAGGTGTGAAAACATTCGTATGAATAAATATTTTAAGAAAAACGAAGCAAATAACTGTTCATATTCAGATCTCCCTATTCTTCTTCATATTTTTTATTTGTTCTTTTTAGATATGTATGATATATTATACTTATATGAAATATAGCTTCCCATTCTTTTGTTGTATGTGATGGGAAGCTACATTGGTCCTATATTCATGTATGAACATATTTTTTGACACACTACCCTCATCTCCCAATTCTTCCACAGTTTCTAAAGACTTAACCGAATCTGTACATTTCTAATATGTGCCAATGAAATTCAATCAATTCAAAATGCTATTAAAATATAAACGCATTTTCTCTTGGAAATATGCAACTTCCAGGATTAGCAAACAGAAAAAGAAACCTCTGAATAAGCATGTGCATTAATGCTTTTGAAGGTGCTTTTGTTCATATAGAAACTCAACCTTAAATAATTTGATACCATGGTCAAATCTCCAACATGGAATGCTCAATTCTGGGAGATTGTTCCTTAACTTTCCTATCTTCTGGGTTACTGATACATATTATATTCTGACTCTTTACAAGGAGTGTCTCCATTTTAGCTCTTGGCCAGTAAGTGTTTGCAACTATGATATTCACATTCACACCAGAAATTTTTATCTATTTTTCATCATAAAAAACAAGAAGATAAATTTCTAAAACATTTCTAAAGAAAAGCAGAGGTAGCTGGGTGTGGTGGTGCACATCTGTAATCCCTGCAGTTTGGGAGGCTGAGATTGGAGGACTAAAAGTTCAAAGCCAGCCTCAGCAACTTAGTAAACCCCTAACTCAGAGAGACCCTGTCTCAAAATATAAATGACTGGGGATGTGGTTCAGTGATTAAGCACCCCTGGGTTCAATCCCAGATATTAAAAAAAAAGCAGAGGTTAAACAAAATGCAAAAATGAATAATTATATAAAATGCAAATTGGATACTTGTAAAAGAGTTCACATTAACAATAGACTTTTTTTCCAGTAAGAATATTTATTTTCTTTATGCAACTCATATCTGACATACTTATCATTTCAGGTAAATTATAATATTTTATTTAAAATAAATACTTAAATGTACTGAATGATTATTATGACTCTAGCACTTTTATATTTTCATTCGTGTGAAACAAACACATAATAATAAATATAATAGACATCAGCATCAGCAAAAGTGTCTCTTAAGAATGAAGCATGTGAAATGAGACCACAGGGTCAGGCTGTTTCCCAGAGTGTCTGGTTGGTTGCTCATTCTGTTCTTGAGTGTAAGCCCCATGTGGCCCTCCATGGAATAATGTCTTCCATTCCTGCTGCAAATATATGCAATTAAAATAATGTTGTCAAGTTCATCTGTCTAGAGTCAGGCATTACAATTCCAGCCATCCTTACAATCCTAGGATAAGAATACTTCCCTCACCCATGAGGTCATTAGAAGATTATTAAAACACAGTGATCCTGCAGGATATTCTACATGTGTAAATCTATATGTCACAGACTGAAAGTGTAGCCCCACCAATGAGAGAAGTCTGTAGAAGGCCAGTGGCTCCTGAGGAAAGTGGGAGAAACTAAAGAATGCCCATGCTCCTGGCTAACAGAGACTTAATCCCCACAACTGAGCCAATGGAGATGCAAAGTATTTTCCCCTGGTGCCACTAAGACAACTTGCTGGGTGGAGCCTTGGGAGCCCTAGGGACAAAGACCCCTACACAATTGTATAGGGAATTGCTGCTTAGGATGCACCAATAACTAGATCCAATGAAGAGCTGAGGCCAATGAGCATACGCTAATATGCACCCAATATCTAGCACAGAGAAAAAAACACAAAGGAGCAGAAACAGACTGCTCTTAGAGAAATTAAAGTACATGACAGACAGTTAACAACTTCAGTACCAACAATAATAAAACATTAGCAACAATGAAAACATTTAATTAAAATTAATTTTAGCACAGACAGCAATTTTTATATAATTAAGATATAATCAGGGGGCTGTAACTCAGGGGCAGAGCACTTGCCTAGCATGTATGAGGCTCTGGGTTCGATCCTTAGCACCACATGAAAATAAACAACAACAACAAAAAAAGGGTATTCTTTTCATCTACAACTACAAAAATATTTTTTAAAGATATAATCACGTTTAAACATTTATTTTATTTGAAAAATTATTTTAGTCATAGATGGACACAAGATCTTTATTTTATTTCTTTATTTTTATGTGATTTTTGAGGATCGAACCCAGTGCCTCACATATGCTAGGCAAGCACTCTACCACTGAGACACAATCCCAGCCCCAGATTCATATATTTTAATGCATGAATAGAAGAAAAGAATGGTCAATTAATAGACCTGGATTGTGGTCCTGGAGTATAAAGTAAAAAAGATATCTCATAATCCTAGAAAAAATATGACTTGGAAATCAAAGGGGACAAGACAAGAACCCAGAGTCCCCAATTTCAGCCCTGTGGAAATTAGTATTAGACTATACAATCCCTAGAGTAGTGCCTTATGGTGTTCCTAGATCCAGATCCAGAAAAAACTCTCATGTGCATAATATAAATTCAGAAAATGGAAAGAACAGGGTAACAGAGAAAGTGAGAGGATAAGAAAATACTTGATAGCAGAACAATCTCCTGCATTAAATAAGAATCAACAAATTGAAAATGCTCCCTGAGTACGAGGCAGCTTGTTAAGAAAGAACAGATCCAGTCAAACCCACTACAGCTACAGAATGCCAAGTATGAAGAGAAAACGCTATGAGCTCCCAGGCAGAACAATAAAAATAACATGTACTTTACAGAAATTGGAGAGCTGACCCTCACCCGGCTGCAACCATCCAACAGGTTAGTGGCCAGGGACTACTTTGAATAACAGCCTGTTAGTTCTGCTGAAAGCAGAAAGCTGACCAAAATCACAGTGCTTACTGCCTGGGTCAGGGATGATATGACAGCTGGCCAGCAGAGGTATCAACCTCTGATTTCCCATTTTGGGTTATTAGAAAAAACAGCCAGCACTGCATTGAGACAGACCTTGAATTTTTCTGCTTTTTTCACTTGGTTACAGCCAAGGCTAAATGATATTGTATTCTAAAAATAATATCTTTCTTGTAGATTCATTTGTCTTTAATCTGAGGGAAATAAAAGATTGAACTAGAATAAAACAAAGCTACATGCTTCCTTAAGTTCAATAGTTAAATGAACTGTAACTTTTTTTCTGTCAAAGGCAACAAAACATCTTGGTTCACCTCTCGCTGATGAACTTCTGTCTGATCTCTGAGATTGTCCGGATGAGAAGGGGACATTGGGCAAATGGTCCTTGCAAAACAGATGCTGTAAGAAGAAAGGGGAAGCTTAAGAACTACCTGCAGTTTTATCTACTCCTCATTTTGAGAGAGCAGAAGACACCCAAACAACCTGGGAAGTTTTAGAACAAATCAGAAACAGGCAGAAGAAGCAGTTTTTTCTTACTTTTTTTTAGTGATGATAGATTTTCCATAAATTTGAATTTTATTTATCTTTGTATCTAACAGATTTAAATTTTATTGTTATATTTTCTGAAAATATTAATTGTTTTATGTATTTTTATAGAATACTTTTGAGATGTTACTTAATCAGTGTAACACTAGTTGAAATTATCTCTCTTGATATTTATTTGGGGTAATGCAAAATCAATTTGTTTTAGGAGTTGTCACAGAGAAAAAAAAAATGTCCAGCACCAGTTTTTCTTCAACTGAATTTTAATTTTAATAAGAGTATATCCTTGAACTTTTTTTTTCTTTTACAAGAAATTGTGACTTAGTTATGCGTGAAGTTATCAGAGAGAACTCTGGAGAACTAGACAGATGAGGGATATATATATATATATTTGTATATGTACACAATACCTTTATTTTACTTATTTATTTTTATGCAGTGCTGAGAATTGAACCCAGGGCCTCATATATAAGAGGCAAACATTTCACCACTGAGTTACAACCCCTAGCTCCACAGATGAGGGTTCTTGAGATATTTTGGTTCAGCACAGTTAGAAAAATAGGCAAAAACATAATTATTAATATTTAAGTATACCTAATAAAAGAACAATGCAACATTATTTTTTACTTAATAGATTGTCAAATATTATTTTAAATAGAAATATAATACTTTATTTATAATTTGAAAAAATGGGTGGTTATTATAGTTTGCAGTATAAACTTTTCTATATTGTTAAATAATAATTCAATAATTTTTTAAACATAAAAATTTTAATAGTCTAGATTTATAAGTGAGAAATTCTATTTTTATGAGACGATCTTTACAAAATCCACTAATCAAATTGACACTGGATGATAAGTGAAAATTTTGACTACAGTTTTTTAATGGCCCTAAAATTTAAACAATGTAAATGTAAAACAGTAATGAGTTATAAGTTTTATTATCATTGTCTGCAAAAAATAAAGTTGAATTTTATTTTTCCTTTAAATTAATGTGATTGGGTAAAAACATAGTAAACACAATACAACCAAAAATAGAATGGAATGGAAGAGGCTAGGACAGAATGGAAGAGAACATTTGTGTTTTGTTGTTGTTGTTCTTAAAGTGGCTTTATTCTTCCTTAATCATTTATTAAATGACTGTTTTCTGCATGAGCTGCTTAATGTTGTTAGGGCTTTACTTAACTTTTTTTATCAAATTATAGTGGCATAGAAATTAAAGGAAATCCTAAAGTAGAGCTCTCAGCTAACAGCCTGGCAATGTGATATTACTGTAGGAACCTTAGATTGTGCCCCAGGTTGCTACTCCATCCTCCATTTCAATCATGGAGCATTGTATCATTAAAATACTGCAGAAGGCATACTTTATTTAGTTCATGAATTTTAAAAATATAAAATGAATAAACTATTGGTTGTCAGGATCAAAATGCAATTATTGGTAAAACAAGAATAGTTTAATTATATTTAACTTGAGAAAAAAATGTAATCCTTGATTTTGTGTTCAAAGACTCTATTGCACAAAATCAGTATAAATGAATCCTGATGTAACAGTAAATCAGGATGAAATTTTCTATTGGAATTGTCTTCATGCTCTATATTAATTACTTTTAATCAAAACAAGTATATGTGTGCTTAGAAAAAAACAAGAGTACACTTGGGATTTAATAATATAACTGTACTATTGAATCACAGGAGGCTGTTGTCTTTACTATGCATTCACTAAAACTTACTTGTTGTATCAGTGTAAAAATAAGCTTTGAATAGTAGACTTTCACTTGTGTAGAGAATCATTCACAACTCCCCTGTCTCTAGTTTGTTCTCATGCTTTCCTCCAGTTTGGAAACATTCACTCTCATTTCATACCTCCAAAGCTGCGACTCAGCTTTTCTTTTCATATCCTGCTGGTGTTAAAAACTGAATCCTCAGTTGTTCCACACTATTCCAGCAATTCTGAATGCAATGTCAGGCCAGTCCCACCTCTCAGCACTTGATTTGCTAATTCCAGCCTCTCTGTCTCATTCCTGAAAGTTGTTGTCAAAATTTCTTCCCATGAATGAAAGTTAGGGTGAAGAGACCAGCACACTTTAAAGATTGACATTTCTAACACAACTGATTAAAAAATAAAATGTTCTATGTAGTCAAGGAGACACCTGTGTTAAACTGTTCAGATGTTACATTATTTTCTTTCAGAGACCATGGTATTATTGTGTGGCTTTTGAGGACCCTTCAATGAAGAACATTTATTTGGGGCCCCTCCGATAAAAATAAGTAGATACCTCTAAAAACAACCAGTATGAGTAGATAATGATTTAAACATCAGTCACACTTTTAATTGATATTCAAATCCAAGTAGCATTCGTTGAGATACTATTTGTAAAAATATATTCCTTAAACATTTATTGAGCATAATTCATTTGCCAGACACTTGAGACACACCAGTGAGAATAATGGTCAAGAATATCTGTCCTCATGAAATGTACATTCCAGGGAGGGAGGCAGAACCATGAAAATAAATATCATAGTGATTTCAATTTACATATTAGTTTGTAAGTGACTGAGGTGTGAAATAAACAAATTTCACATTTTAAGAAGTCATCACATTTGCCATGGTGAGTTCTTGTGAAAGAAGGAACCACAATCTGCCAAGAGTTTTAACACATTTTGTTTTATGCCTATATTTAACAAGATCTTAACTTTTAAATAAGGAATGCAGACAGAAATCACAGGTTAAGGATTTCAAATATCCAGCAGGGTTTGCCTTAAAGGGCAGAATATATACATAACAATTAGTGTGCACCAAGTAAAAATAGTTACTTTTTTTTAGATTTGCTACTTTTTATTAACTTTGAAAAATTAAATATATTGGAAAGTCATGCAAAAAAGAAATCAAGTCAACCCTGCAGAGCACATCCTAAATATGTCAACCTAAAACCTATTTCAATTTATTTTGGAGCATTTCCAAAATTTAATTCTAAGTTTAACTTATAATATCCCCTAGAATCCAAGCAATCAAAAATGTTTTCCAGTGTCCTCCTCTTTGAAATATAGTTTCTTTATCCTTAAAAGAAGTAGCCTTGGGATAAGAAAAAATAGAGTTATCTTATGCTATTCTACCCACACCTTGATACAGTCTGAGGATTTGCTTACATGAAGGTTAGGGGGAAACACTATGGTGCTACACATAGCCACATAAAGCTGACACTATGTAACGTTAGCTGTGCAGAGCTTTTCTCTTAAATCTTTGCCTAATGGAATGTATGATACTCTGTATTAAATTATGGATATTTTCAATTTTGTAAGAGTTGCAAATTCCTATTTCAACAGAAAATAATATAAAGGCACAGTGTTCTTATTCTATGAAGACTTCAACCAGAAATAAAGTTCAAAATGTAAACCAATGCACTGTATTTTTGTGGAAATATGATTAAAACCCAAATCTCCTAACAACCCAGAAATTTTTTTCCAAATGGGTAGAAGAGTAAGGAAACAGCTTCATTATTGAGTATGCATTAAACCAGAATGTAATGTCTTACAGGTTATCCAGGAAGGAAATCACAAAGACAGAAAGAAATTTTATCCTTTCATATTCTCAAGCAGATACAACCCAGAAAGCATGAATTTCTCAAGATAACAATACTAGTCTTGAGTAAGAATACTTGTCAAGGGTACTTCATCTTTAACTTTATGGGTCACTATGGTGACCATTTGTGTTAACAAAGTGGCCTTATCCAAAGAAAAATAAACTTCTACCTATGACAAAAGATAGTAAGTAGCTCTGTAACTTGTAGGAAGGTACTTTCCTACATTAATCTCCTAACCTCTGAGGAACCAGGAGAAAAGTTGCTATCTTCCTTGATGAGTAAGTTTCAAAGAGATGGCCCCAGTTATAAAATGGCATGAGGCTCATTTAGCTTGTCAAATGGTTGAATTACTTTCAAAAGGATGACTTCACAGCACAAGTTTTCTAAATTGAAAGCTCCAAGGAAAGGATGCCCCTATTTTTCTACTAGTGTGCATCTTTTTTTAAAAAAATAGTTATCATATTTACACTTAAAGTATCCATATTTTTATATTATATACAAGATAGTGCAGTAAAATCATAAGATATAAAATTTAATGCATGCTTATAATAAAGAATATTTTACTAACCACTAGTACTGAGATAAATTAATTGAGAATATCTTGATTCTCACAAAATGCATTAAAATTGGAGAGCTACCTATATTTAGGTCAATAATAGAGTTCCTTTTGCAGAAATTGGAACTTGAAATCAGAATAGACAAAAATAATTGTTTACCTTTCTCTAGTTTCTTTCTCTATGAACATCTTATCAAAATAGTGGCATCACTTTTCAATATAGATAAATCATCTAATTTGGTTGATGGATACACTGAAGTAAATATTTTTATGACTACTATATTAATTAAAAGTTGGGCTGGGGTTGTAGCTCATTGGTAGAATTTGTGTCTAGCATGTGTGGAGCACTGGGTTTGATACTCAGCACCACATAAAATAGATAAATAAAGTATTATGTTCATCTACAACTAAAATATTTTAAAAATATAATTACATTTAAAAAATTGTTTTAGTTGTTGAGGGACATTTATTTTATTTATTCATTTATATATGGTGCTGAAAATTGAACCCAGTACTTCACACATGCTAGGCAAGCACTCTCCTACTGAGCTACAACCCCAAAACTGAAATATAGATGCCAAAACTGAATTATAGATGCCATAGAAAACTTAAATGGGGAGATGAATTACATTTCCAAATATCTGAGAGCAAGAGATGATCATAATTTACTTTTAGAATTGTTTTGCTGAAATAATAATTTATAAAGAGTCAAGGGACAACTTTAAACTGACTGGGATCCAGTTTGATAATGAGTAGTAAATTATTCCCAGTTATCTCATAATGAGTAATGAAGATAATCTTTATAGGTACTGAACTCTGGGTCTTCACATTCAACAGACAATTGAAATAAATTTCACATATAAAAAACCAAAGGATTTTTTTTTTCTTTTGGAGACAGGTCCTACTATGCTGCCCAGGCTGGCCTGGAACTCCTAGCTGCAGGCCACCTCCTGCCTCAGTTTTCCTGATATCTGGTACTGTGGGTATTTGGTATCAGCCTTGGCTCAAAGGAGGTACTTTTTCTTTTAAGTTTTAAGGTGGATGTGTTCTTCTTTTTCCTTGAAACTTTATATGGAATATATCTGATGAAAAGCAATCTAATGAATTACTTTCTTTGGTTCGTCTTTTATTTGCTAAATTATTAGAAGTAGCATTTAGGAAGCAATATTTCATCAACTAGCCAACATGAATTTCAAATGAGCATGAGAGAGTTCAATTATATAGGAACAAATGCATCACTGAAGCAGCAAGACAGTGGACAGGGTCCAGGTTCCCTGATCTAAAACCAGCCTTGAAAACTTGATCCACAAATTATGCTCCCTGCTGCTCAAATCATTAAACATTGTTTTCCATGTGTGCAGCACTGTTTTACTAATAGTGTCTCCCTGATACATTTGCAACTTAGTAAAAGGAAGAAAATCCATTATCCTTAAAAAAACTATCAGTATTTTTATTATCCATTTAAAGTTTGTCCACAGTAAGCAGGGAGTTGGTCATATTTTTGTAAAAGGTTTGTTAAAATCACTTATCACATTTAAAATTCATATGTGGGATGAATGAAAAATAATAATAACTTCAAAGAATTGCAAGACTTTTCTTCTGGCTAAATACTCCTTCATGTACAAATGTATAGCCATGGCAGTGCTTGGAAATTAAATTGTTGAAAATTTCCCAGGGCATCCTAAGTTACACACTTCATTACCTTTTAAAAGTAAATTTTGTTTTGTATATTTGATGTCTACAGTGTGATGTAAAGGAATACACATAGGTGGTAAATTAGTCACTATAGCGAAGCCAAATAACATACCTCTATCAAACAGTTATATCTTTTTTTGACAACAACATTGAAATATTTCCTATTCAACAAAAATCCATAATACAATGAATGCAAATTTGGTTTCTATCATCCTTATGTTGTAAATTAGATCTGTAGATTTATTCCTCCTACATATCTACTGATGTGTATCCTTTGAACAATATCTTCCCATTTCCTCCCGACTCCCCCAGTCACCACTGTTTTATTCTCTCTGTACATTTTACTTTTTCAAGAAAAATAAAATTCCACATAGAAGTGAGATCATGCATATTTTCCTTTTGCATACGACTTTGTTACTTTGTATATGACTTATTGCACTAACATAATATCCTCCAGGTTTACTCATGATGCAGCCTTCTTTTGTCTATAGTATTTCACCTATAACAGCTATCTATCTGTATATCTAACTATTCATACACCCTGCTTTCTTTATCTATTGGTGCGTTGACAAATATTTAGGTCTTTGAAATTATACATGTCAGAGTTCAGTTTGCACCAAATGATTGTATGTGTTATTTAATGATTTTTTGATTATTTTCATTATGTGGACAAAAAAATGGAAGACATTAATACCACTGTTTTATCTGTTTTGTCAGGCTTTTCTTTCCAATAAACTGATATAATATGTATTTGATATAATATGTATTTTAATATGCAAGTATCTATAAAACATGGTGATTCTAACTATCTGTCACATTGAGTCTTCAAGGAAAAAAGATACAATTTGAAAAAAACTCATACTTCTGTTAATGAGAGAATCCCAGATGGGAATTTATGTTCTGTAGTTCACCAATTTTGTTTCACTTAGTTATCAGCATAATCATTTTGAAAGCAGTTAGTACTTTCCTTTTATAACATCACACACTTGCATGTAGACTATACTAGTTTCTGGTTCATAATAAATGCTTAAGCACACAGTACATTTTCTATTACTGTGTGAATTTCCGTATCATATACAAGCTTCAAAATTATCTAGGGAAAATGCTCACTGTAGTTAATCATTGAAAGAATATTAAATACTCAAAACTCTAGAGTGTGTAAGTATAAAGAAAGATAAATATTCACACCATACTTTTAAAGATTTTTAATGTATTTAATATTTTGTTAAACTGTATAAAGAAGTGTATAAAGCCTCAAATTAAATATAAAATAATTTTCTTATAATAATCTGTATCACATAAGATAAAAACAAATAAAATATAAACTTAAGATATAGAAAAATTAGACAAAAGGAGAGAAGTTAGTGTAAACAATATATACCTTTAGGTATTAGTAAGAGAAACAAATTTAGCCCTTTGTTTTTTATATTCTAGTAACTCATGCAAAGGACAAATATTAGTGTAAAATGTGATGATTTCCAGCATATTATAGTGACACAGCCACATGTATGTTTATAGCAGCTCAATTCACAATAGCTAAGCTATGGAATCTACCTAGATGCTCTTCAACAGATGAATAGATTAAAAAAATGTGATATATACACACAATGAAATATTCCTCAGTTATAAAGAAGAATGAAATTATGGTATTTAACAGTAAATGGATGGAACTGGAGATTATCATGCTAAGTAAAATAAATCAATTCCAAAAAAACAAAGGTGAAATGTTCTCTCTGATATTCGGATGCACACACAGAATAAGAGAAGGAGGGAAGAATAGATGTTCATTGGTTTAGACAAAGGAAAATGAAAGGAAGATAGTGAGGGTGAGTATAGGAAAGACAGTAGAACGAATCAGACATAAGTCTTCCATTTCCCTATATGAATACATGACCAGTGTAACTCCATATCAGGTACAACCACAAGAATGGGAAGTTATGCTTCATGTATGTAAAATATGTCTAAATGTATTCTACGGTCATGTATACAAATAAAAAAATATATTTTTTAAAAAAGCCATATCATAGAGTGTACAAAAAATGTGGTTATTTCCTTAAAATAGTAATAAGAAAAGCCAACGATTTTTTTTGCTCTTACTGAGATCTAAAAGAAATTGAAATGTATTTCTTTAAAAATAAATAAAAACTTTAAAAATCAAATAATTTTTAATTAGTGCTTCTATTATCAACAAAGTAGTTATTTCTTGTAAAAATATATTCCTTTGGAGTTAGTACATTTACTAAAGCAAAGAGCAAAGAAACAGCAGTTTTCTGATGACATATAATAATGTCAACTTACATTACATTTCTTTTACTCAAGTTAGAACTGAGTAGGTAATATGGATGTGTGTGTGTTTGTGTGTGTGTATGTGTTTGTGTGTGTGTGTGTGTATAAACAAATTATACAATTTCTTGGGATTTATCACTTTCAGGTTCATTTATTTGGTTTTCTGATGAGATTTCTTCACCTGATGTATAAGCATAAAATATGTATATCATAAGGATCAGTATAACAAAAGATTAACTCTTCAATCCTCGATCTTTTTATTATATTGATCCTTCTTATATCATGTTCTATTTTTAATTCCACAATATTAACAATAATCAATTATGCCTTTTTTGTGTGTGTATGTGGTGTTGGGATTGAATTCAGGATGTCATACATGCTAGGCAGGTATTTGAACACTGAGCTGTATCCCCAACTAATGCATATTGAAGAAAAAACAAAATGTTGGAGAAGATTATTGCAATTACTAGGAACTTGATACTCTGTAAACTTTGGCAGTTCTGTTAGGTGGTTCATGTTCAAAGTTTTTATTAAAGATCATTAAAAACCTGTTAGCATTTTATTATCTAAAATGGTCTAGTTATTGGAGATATACAGAAAGAACTTGAAGTTCATGCTCTTTTGTATCAAGTACATTTTATAATTTCTTTTATATCTTATTCTGTGAATTACCATGTGAGGTATTGCACATTTGAGTTTGAATTAATTTTATGTAGGCTGAAGCTTCTGCCAACTTGCAGAGTTTTATTTGATTTTAGAACACTATTTTAAAGACAGTATTAAGGGATTTTATCAAGAACCTAGTGTAGGGATAGCTATAGTGCACATACACACATACATTTATGTAAGGACTTTTATTTTCTTAAAATGTTCAGGTGGATACATTTTGCAAATATACTGTGATTTTTCAAATGTTGCTTAATCTGAATGGAATGGAAACATAAATGTCTGCATAAGTAAGAAAGAAATTTGGGACTCTCTGAAAGTCTTTAAAAATAAAAGATGTAGTCTTCTGCTGAAATGTTTTAGAGGGACTTATTTCAATTTATTTTTAGATTTCTGACTCAAGAATTCCATTTAGAAGAACTCTCATTCAAATGCAGAAAGGATTGGAGCCTAAAGGGAAGATGTAAGTGACTCCCTGACATAGACAGACTGAGGAACAGGTAGGCGAGTCCCGCATAATGAAACTTCATGAATAAAAAGGACAAGTGGAAAAAATATTGAACTATATAAATGTAAAATGTCTATCCAGATTATATATGTCTACCTATACTGAAATAATAGGAGAAGTTGATGGTAAAGAGAATATTATAAAATGCATTCCAAGGAGAATTAACAGAAATTAAAGACAGCAATTGATGGATTTATGCACATATGCACACAAATAAACTACACACAGACAAATTTCAAAGGTTAAATTTTATGCTAAGAGTTCCTACATTCTTGGACTCTGCTAAGATAATGAAACAATTTCCCATTTTCACCTTTCAATCCTGCAATTTCATTTTATTCACTACTAAAAATGGAAACGGTTAACTTAAGATTGAATAGTGTCTCAAATTATTTTTCACTTTGCCACAATAGCTGCAGTCTTTTAATCTTCAATATATATATTTTTTCCATCCTATTTTCCTGTCTGTGCAAGAAAAATGTTCACGGCACAATATATTTCAGTCCTGTTCATTATTCCTTGACAATGTATACTATCTACTACAAAATAGCATCATTTATTGCATTCATAAGAGCATTTTATGAAGCTAAAGTATTTAATGATAAAATCAGGCACTTTGAGGGTTTCATTGATCATATGACACAGACTGATTTTCATGAACAATTCACATTTCTTCCACTGACAAACTCACAATGTCCCAGACTGTTATTTGAATACCTAAGAAGTTCTTGTTCCAGTTCTTAGAATAAATAAAAGATAATTTTCAAAGAACTCAGAGGTACCTTAAGATACTTTTGTTACTTTTATCACAAAGACTTCTCAAAGAAGTTTCATGAAAATAACAGTGAAATGTGACTATCTCGTAATATGTGGAATATAAATGGACATCATAAGTTTTGAAAGATATGGTGTTTTAAAATCTAGGGGATTAAGGATTTGAAAAAGAGATTAAATGATTCTGGCCTTAGGAAACTCATTAATTTTATAAAGATGTGGTCTTATATGTCTTTCAAGAACATATTTGGAATTTCCTATATGAAAGTATTCCTTTATATTTTCAATAATATATCATTTGAGGAAAAATAACCCTATATCCTCAAAATCACTAATATGTCCCCAAATGAATAAAACCAAAAAAAAATTGAAGAGACACATGGCATTTATTAAACCATATGTCATTTGTTTTGCTAATTCAGAGAGAAAAGAGGACATAATGTATCTGAAAAATAATTTTATATCAGTATATTGTTTTCCAGCTCAGTATTTACAATATTTTTCCAACATTAGCATTAATACTTACATATGTGCCATTAACACAGATACCTTCTCAGTATTTAAGTAGCATAACTCTTTATGTTTTATGAAATAATCTAGAAATTATATATTGAAAGACCTACACATAAATTTTAATTAATTAAAATAACAAGTTAATACTCTGCGTATGAGCAAAAGTGATAAAATGACAGGAAATAATTATTCATATTCAGTTTTGAAGAATTAGTCTTAATCAACAATTCTCTTTAAAATTTTCTATTTATCTGTGCAAATTGAGAGTCATCAGAAAATATATGAATAGTAGTACTTGCCTCTTATAGTAGCTTATTTAATACAATGTAAGTTTAGTGGCCTGTTCTGTTCTTAACGATCAGCTTCTCTGCTTTCTCCCTCATTTGAAACTACTTTGATTTCATACAGGGATTCTTAAATTTCCCTGCGTCTTGCTTCCACTCTGGTACTTGAGAACACTATTTCTTATTTAGAGAATTGCTATATTAAATAGGAAATTGCATCACATTCCACCCTACTAAAATCTAATCAGTGACTTCCATTTCCTTATCATGATCTTCAGAGAAGTATAAAGTTCTGGCCTATTATTAGTACTTTAATTTTACTTAGAAGCACTCCCCTCCACTCTATATTTAGATCACATTTGTCATTTTGATCTTTGTCCATATCAAGCAGAATAACCCATAAGGGCATTTGCATATGCTGCCCCAGCTCCTGGGACCCCCTCTGGATGTTCACATGACTTAATAGATTCTTGCAGCTCTTAGGTTATAGCTCACTGAATCCCTCTGAGAGCCAATTTGGATATGTTCTAGCCTTTATAAAACAGCAATCCCTTCCATCTCACTTAACTCTATTCTTTGTTTAAGTATATTTATAGAACAGAAATCTTTATATGTACTTGTTTAGCTGGTTTGGGTTATCTCCTCCACTAGCACACATGTGAAGCAAGCATGTGAAGAAAGATCTTGTTTTGCTTGCCACAGTATGTACAGCATTGAGCACCAAATATGAAAATAGCTCAAAACATCTCTTAAATGAATGAATCAATCCAAACCAAGTGACATTATATACAGAAAACAAGTGTAGATGGAAAAAATCTGAACTAAGTTAATGACTTCTTTTTGCTTTTGTCTTCATTTTGATGCATCTAGATATAAACTACTTCTGAGAGTTTTTTTTTCCTTCTTTTAAAAATGCTTACACTTATAATCATGACAGCAATGCCTTTTGTGGGTTTTATTTTTAATTGAAAATTATTGTTTATATACTTGTGAGGTAAAATGTGAGGATGTAAGTAAGATAGAAGGAGCATATCAGGGAGTTAACATTTCCATGAACTCAAGAGTTTAGGCTTATACCCTGTTCAAGCTACTGGGGGATATTATTGATAGGTGGATTTGAGGCAAAAAGAATTCCAAAAGTCAAACAGGATACAATTAAGATGCATATAAGATTTGTAAAAGCACAACTAAACATATTTTAAACTCTGTTAAAATGGGATCAGTTGGGGAGAGAGTGAAAAATAAAACATTCCAGTTGAATCCATCAGAATTTCTATCTGGAGGAAAAGTAGAATATCAAGACACATTTGAATCTTCTCATGCCCATGATTTATAAAGATTTTAAATGTCAAATTTTTCCAAATAAGCAAATGGATATTACCTTGAAAACTGATAAAAATGTGTTTACAGGACAAATTTCCACTGTTGTTATTTTTATAGTACTCAGGATTGAACCCAGGAATTCTTTACAACTAAGAAAAATCTCCAGCCCTTTTTATTTCTTATTTTGACATAGAGTCTCCAAATTGGAGACTCCAAACTGGCCTCAAACTTGAGATCCTGCTGTCTCAGCCTCCAGAGTAGCTGGAGTTACAGGTGAGTGCCATTATGTCCAGCCTCAGCTATTATAAACATCACTTCTCATTGATTTCTTCTCCAAACAGTAAGTTAAACCTGAGTATCTCACCTCAAAATCACTTATGAAACTCTCAGTATGAGACAGAAGATCACTCAAATGTTTTACATATCTCATCTCTATTTTTCATACTTCTGATATATAAAATTTAATATTCTAAATATGTGAAACAAGATCAGATATTTTAAATTAAAACATACCTAAGCACATTGTAATATTGTTTTATTTCAGCAATATAATTCTACATGTAGAGTGATACTTATGGTCAAAGTATCAACTATATTTTTATAAAATCAGTTCATTAAAATAAAGTATTATTACCATGTCCATCCACAATGTAACATCATAGAATAAAACACTTCCCCTGGAGACCCAATGGGGAGGAAGAGATAGAGAAATGTTTTGAAATAAATTTAAAAGTTATTGATGAGACCAGAACTAAAGGCAACATTGTCTCTGAGACTGGGGAATTAGGGGATTAAAACAATCCACTGGAACATAGTTTTTGCTTCAAAGTGTTGTGTGTGTGTGTGTGTGTGTGTGTGTGTGTGTGTGTGTACCCATGCACTGTGCGCTTGTGTGTGTGTGGCAAGCTGGATAAAAAAAAAATCCAGAATCTAATAAAAAACAAATTGTAATTAGCATGGCCCAGAAAGCAGAGCAAAGGAAGAAGTGGATAGGTACAACCTCTGAGTAATTGTGCCAGTTTACTGCAAAAAATTATATGGAAGCTTTAGGAGTTAAAAATACAATAGAGTAAATTATAAACTCAATGTAAGTATTTAAGAGCAGTTTGGGTTTATCAGAAGATTGCCTAGGAAATGGAAGACGAGATTTTAAAAAAGAGACAGACTGAACTTGAGAGACAAAAGAAAAAATCTTGGAGACACATAAAAGAGGATAAGAGACAATTTGGACACAATAGAATGTTCTGAGAAGTAGGTATGAAAGGATGGGAAAGAAAACATTGGAGAAATATGGTCTTTGAATTACATGAAACTATTGAGGTATAAAGCAACAGAATCAAGAAGGATAAATGAAAAGGAAAATTCTTTAGATAAATTATGGGAAAAAGTGGCCAAAGATGAAGAGAATATTTGTAATGTCACCAAAGGTGGGGTTGGAAAGGAGAGTGAGACTATTTTCAAAGGAACATCTTGTAGCAAATTTTATAATAAAAGGCACTGCATTCACTAGAAAACAGAAAAACATCTTTAAAATACCAAGAGAAAAAGGAACTGTTTTTATATCAAGATTGTGCATCTGCCAAGTTCACATTTTACCACATATTAAGAATAAGGATATTTCCTAATGTAAGCACCATATTGTTATCAATTCATGACAATTTAACATTAATTTAATACTTGCACCTAATCTGTGGTCCATGATCCCATTGTGTGAACTGACCCAGTGAGATTCTTTGTAGTAATTATTCCTGCCTTAAAAGGATAACATCAGTGATCAGGTATTTCTTTAATTTCCTTTAATTGGAAATAGTTCATCTGTCCTTTTTATTCTTTTCAAATTAGTTTTTTTTAAATTCTAAGCCCATCTTCTTTTCACATAAAATTTCTTTAAGTCTGTTAATAATTTCTCATTTTTCATCTCCAGACAAAATATCACATCTTGTCATTGTGTCATTCTCAGGGTAAAACATTCAGAAGCACATGCTGTCTACCTACCTTTTTGCAGATATTCATTTCAGTTGTCAAGACATCTTTCACAGTTATGATTTCATCTTGCAACTACAAAGCAATTTGTATGGAGAAAACTTAAACTCTTATCATCAACCTTCCAGTGCCGTGAGTTCTGAGCATTATCAGAAAGCAGATGCTACATCTCTGTTTTCCTTCTCTAATGTAAGTGAATTGAAAAAGGCAGCAGATATAACAATAACAACATGCTGCAACCACAGGAGATGAAAGTCTGGATTTTATTTCCAGCTGTGTACATAAAGAGCATAATGACTTCGAGCGACTTAATCTATCAATAAAATGTAAAACAAAATTATATCTAATTAATAGGATTTTTTAAAGAATTAAATCAATAAAAAATGCAAAATAAGTAGTAATACTTATTGGCAAAAGTTTTTAAATATCCAGTACCCATTGAATAGTATTTCTTTTTTCTTTTTTTTTTTAAAGAGAGAGTGAGAGAGGAGAGAGAGAGAGAGAGAGAGAGAGAGAGAGAGAGAGAGAGAGAGAGAGAATTTTTAATATATTTTTTTTTTTAGTTCTTGGTGGACACAACATCTCTGTTGGTATGTGGTGCTGAGGATTGAACCCAGGCCACACGCATGCCAGGCGAGCGCGCTACCGCCTGAGCCACATTCCCAGCCCCAAATAGTATTTCTTATATAATAATTGTAGTTAAAATTACTTGGGTTTCTAAATATTATTATAAGTGGAAATCCCCTTGGGTTTTTTCCATTCAAAACAAACAAACAACAACACATTAATTATTTTAAATACATCAGTGAGTTAAAGAAACAAAACACAGTATTATTTTTGTAATAGTAAATTTGGAAACAACATTCAATTTACCTGGATTAGGTAATGCCAAATAAGAAGGATTATAAAAGCTATAACAATATTAATGAGTTAAGTTGTACTTTTCATAGTACTGTCTTTTTTATTCATTACAGTAATAAATATGGGATTTAGTGCTAAATATCACGAAGAATTTTATCTGGGTATGTTCTTCATGAACTCTTAATTGTCCAATGTGGAGAAACTTTAATTAAAAGGATCCTATTAGCATTTTGCAATGTACTTAATGAGTTGCGCACCTGACATCTCAATATGAAATAGGGCAATTTCATTTGAATAGAGAAAAGGTGACTGTGAGAACTTAGAGTTCATGAACAGTTCTTACAATATAAAGGTCTCATCTCTACTAAAATTGGATTTCTGATATCACAGTTGTCTTAAATGGTCCACTTGAATGTCACCCGGAGGCCTTTGAAGTCATCATTTGAAACAATCTCTCAAATTAGCAGAAATGAGTTCAGACTGTGACAGCATATTATACTCCACTTTTCTCTATTTATTTGTGTATCTTTCACCTTTTTTGACCTCCTGGCTACCATATACTTTAGAGAAAAATGTCATTAATCCCTTTTTAAAAATTTTTCTTGCCTTTCCTGTATAAACCAAAAGTATCTAATCAGAATTCATTTTTTCACATATTAATTATGGCCTAAGGAGAAGAAATAAGTCTATTTGTTAAGGAAATATTACATATTAAGAGTACTTTCTTTAATTATCCATCTATCTAAAGCTTTTAAAATTAAAAACTAAGTTATATGAGTAATCACCAAGCATAGTAAATGGCCCTTCTAACTCCTCAAATGTCAACAGAATATGAACAGTTTGCATTTTGACCCCTTCTATGTGATGCTATTTATGGATATGAGAAAAATAAACCAAGACTGAGAAAATGATATGTTCAATCTATATCAAGTTGATAAATAATTCTTGTTTGGATATGTGTGTGTGAGTGTGTGTGTGTGTGTGTGTGTGTGTGTAAATTTTGGCCTTAGTATTTTTTAGATTTTTTTGAAAGGCCAATTTTAAAGAGAATTTTTGAAAATGACTACTGTTATGGTTTAGATGTGCTGTCCCCCCAAAACTCACATGTGAGACAATGCAAGAAGTTTCAGAGGAGAAATGATTGGGTATTAAGATTCTCAACTCAATCAGGGATTGAATTCCCTGATAGGGATTAAATGACAGGGATTAGATGAGTGGTAAATGAAGTTTGAGGGTGTGGTTGGAGGAGGTGGGGATTGGGGTGTGGCTTTGGGTAGGCATTTGTATCTGGCAAGTGGACTCTCTCTCTGCTTCCTGGTCTCCATGAGGTGAGCTGCTTTCCTTTGCCACCCTCACCTTCCATGGTCACCCTTACCTTGAGCCCCAAGGAATGCAGCCAACCTTCTCTGAACTACGACCTCTGAAACTGTGAGCCCTCAAATAATCTTTTCCTCCTTAAAGCTGTTCTGGTCAGATCCATTTAGTCACAGCCATGAAAAAAGCTGACTAAAACTGCTAGAGAATTAGTTTCCTGGGATTTATGTGGTGTTAATTTTTAAAATTTTGTTTATTTCTGATATATATAACATTATAATTCACAATTGACATAAATTTTAAAAGCACGGAATATAATTTGTTCAAATTCATTCCCCAGTATTTCCCCTTTCTTTCTTCCCTTCATCCCTTTCCCTTTTCCCTTCAGTTTCCATCATTCTCTTCTACTGAACTTTCTTCTATTTACTTTTTTTTTTTTTGTGGTACCAGGGTGCTTAACTACTGAGATATGCAGTCCTATTTATTTATTTATTTATTTATTTTTAGTGACAGGGTCTCACTAAAATGCTTAGGGCATTATTAAGTTGCTGAGGCTGGCCTTGAATGTGAGATCCTCCTGCCTCAGCCTCCCAAGATGCTGGGATTGCAGGCATGTGCCATCATGCCTGCCCCACCCAGTCTCTTTGTCTCTCTGTCTCTCTCTCTCTGTGTGTGTATGTGTGTAATTTTTGGCTAGTGTCTTGGGGATATACATGATGGTGAGATTCACTGTAGTATATTTGTTCATGTATGCACATAGGAAAGCTAGGTCAGATTCCTTCCACTTTCTTCTCTTATCCCATCCCTTCTCTGTCCCTCTTAGTCCCATTGATCTAGTTCTCCGGTCTTTATTTGGTGGAATTCCCCAATTTCTCCCCTCATTTCTCTCTCTCTCTCTCTCTCTCTCTCTCTCTCTCTCTCTCTCTCTCTCTATATATATATATATATATATATATATATATATATATATTAGATAGATATAGATATATAGATATATATAGAAATATACTTTAGTTTGAACTATCTTTCACATACCAGAGCAAACATACAACCTTTGGCTTTCTGAGTCTGGTTTACTTCATTTAGCATGATCATGTCCAGCTCCATCCATTTACCAGCAAATGCCATAATTTCATTTTCTTTGTGGATAAGTAATATTCCATTGTGCATATATACCACATTTTCTTTATCCATTCAAGTGTAGATGGGAACTTAGTTTGGTTCCATGGCTTAGCTGCTGTAAGTTGCACCACTATGAACATTGATTTGGCTGTGTCACTATAGTATGTTGCTATATTTTTATTTAGCTTCAACTTAAAATACAACTATAAGGCAAAAGTGGGGTTGAATTATGTGGATAAGTATGATAATAGAAATGTTGTATGGGAATGCAGCATTCCATAAATATTAAATTTATTTGATAATTTTCTAAAATATCTATCATAAACGAAATATTTCAATTTCAAAATGAAAAATAGACACATGAGAAACAGTACGTGCCCTTACCTGTTTCTAGCAAATTCTAATATTTAGCCATACACAGTTCTTTAAAATACCGCAGTGGAACATTCATTCTTTTATACTGAGATAAATAGATGACTGTGGTACAGGGCTTCACTATGTCATTTTTAATATTTACCATATAACAGATCACTCCCTGTGATCTGACTTTGTCCTGATGTTTCTTACATTATATGTGCTTGTGTGACTCTGAAAAGAAAATCAATTGTGGGTGTGCATTTTTCTTGCCTTTGCATATTTTTTATTTTATGGAAAAGGAGAATAAAATAATATTTCATGGAAGCCTGGAATATATTAGTCTCCGATATTTGCTATTCTGCATCTATTTTGTTGAGGATTGCTGAGAAATTTATTTTTTGTACAATACTACCTCTCTCTCCTATTTAACTGACTATATTAATAAAAAAAATAGTCTAATGGACTTGATTAGAAATTCAACTTGGATATCACTCTTCAGAATGAAGATAGTGAGAAGTGGGGGATTGATCTGGTCTATCGATATGTTTTACTCTGCCTGATTTGTATCCCGTGATCTCAATATGTGACACACACATTAAAACAGGTTGATCCAATTGCTATCCTACTTCTTGGTTCCAGAAAACATTTGATTTTGGACCTCTAGTTAAGGAGGAGGAAAATCGTTAAAATGAAGAAAGATAAAATTTAATATGCAACAACCATAATCTTTTAAGGATCCACTAAAATTTATTCCAGAGAATTTTGGACTTATTCAAGGAAAAAAATATAACAAATCAAGTGAGCATCTGTGGACTGCTTTACAAATTATGTGTGCTTTTAGGTGAATATCATTACAT
Organism: Urocitellus parryii; assembly: GCF_045843805.1. NCBI lineage: Eukaryota > Metazoa > Chordata > Mammalia > Rodentia > Sciuridae > Urocitellus > Urocitellus parryii. The sequence continues at coordinate 34,729,585 of NC_135531.1, read as the reverse complement.
ACACTTTCCTATGGTACATCCTGAACAAGGTAATATACTCGATAAGAGTTCTACCTGAGTGTGTGTATAATTTCCACATTGTATTTTCTATTACAAAACTTATATGGAAGTTTATTCCTTAGAATTTAGTATGAAATTAATTAATATCATTTAAATATTTTCCAGGTTTTATAGCCCTTTCCCCTAGTGTTTTAGTCAAGTTTTTTTCCTGCTGTGACTATAAGACCCAATGAGAACAATTTTAGAGGATGAAAATTTATTTGGGATCTCATGGTTTTAAAGCTCTCAATCCACAGACAGTAGGCTACATTTCTTGGGGCTCCAGGTAAGACAGAACATCTTTTCAGAAGAACGTAGCAGAGGAAAGTAGCTCACATGATGATCAGAACACAGAGAGAGAGGTCTCCACTTGTCAAATACAAATATACCCCAAAGCCATGTCCTCAGATTCCACCTCTTCCAGCTATACCTTACATGACTTTAGTTACAACCAGTTAATCCCAACAGGGGGTTAATTCACTGATTGGGTTAAGACTCTTATAACCCAATTATTTTTCGTCTGAACCTTCTTGCATTGTCTCACACATAAGCTTTTGGGGTCATCTCACATCCAAACCATAACACCTCATCCCTGTGAGTGATTTCAGAAAGTTGTGTTTCTATTTGTGACTGTACTTGTTTGGCTAGAACTGAGAGACAGACATCACGTGGCTTCCCAAATGCTCTTTTTCTAACAATTTGCAATTTAGGTTGGTCTTTGTTGGATCCTTAAATTTTCCCAATTTAATTTTGGTACCTCTGGTTAAGGAGTATAGATGGACTAACAATGAGTGAGACAGGTACCTTTCCCCATGTGCATGGTGAAGCAGAATAAGTTGTTCCCATAGGGAAGACAAAAATGCACCTCCAGAAAAAAATAATAATAATAATCAGAACTGAAAGGCCAGGTTTTGAAAAGGAAACACATGTACTCTGACTTGGCTACTACTTTTATTTTCTGTTCTAAACCTGAAGAACTTTGTTTGTACTTTATGTTCTTGTTTTTTTTTAATTGACTGGGAAGTTTCACTACTTGTAACCAAGTGATCCTTCATTAACTCACTTATCAGTTTTTCACCAGTACCCTTAGGAATTTTTCAATAATGTCTCTTAATTAGAACAAACTCATAGTAAAGGTGTTGACGTCATTGACAAGAATCTAGAAGTCAGTATGATAGCTAGTCAATAAACTGCAAACAGAAGACATGTGTGAAAAATAAGTTGAATTTATTATATTAAATTATTAGCTTCAATTTTAATAGTATATCTTTATGAGTTCTTTAATTACATCAAAGTTTTGAAATTTTGATTAAAAATCAGTTTATGATAATATAAGGATTTAAAGTAAATCTCCAAATTCAGAGTATGTGTATTTGAGATCCTGGTTATATCTCATATTAGCCGCAAAGCCTTGGGAAATTTGAACCCCCTTTGTAAAACCAGTAGAAAATGTAAAGGAGTAATAAATGAAATTTTCAAAGCTTGTGTCTTAATGCTTAGAAACTTTTAAATTAGTGCTATTATGACTGCTATTTAGTAGCACATCTTTTTAAGAAATATATTCTTTAACAAATGCATAGCATAGAATTCTCATATAGTGGATCTTGTATGAATAAAGAATTCTTCCTCATAGGAAAAGTACAGAGACAGAGTAAACAAACATTCGCTTCACAAATAAGCAAACAGCTTTACGTGAGTGGCTGGAGGTAATACATCTACTTATCTTCATAATTTTAGTCTCTTGCATTCTCTCATGGAAGTCAAGTTCCACTAAGACCCAATGACCAGGGAACTTTAATAAAATAACCATAGCCTGAATTTAGTTGCCTTTTCTTGGTCAAGACATTAGTTTTGTACAGTTGAGTGCTGCTTAATGTTATATGGAAAACTGCTGGCATGAATCCAGACAATTATTTTGATGAAAAAAAAAAAAAAAAACAATAAGCCTTCTCCAATTTATTTTTCTCCATGAGTAGCTTAAAATATATGAAAACCATTCCTATGTAATAATCATATGCAGTTGCCTTTGAAAAATATAGCTCAGCAATTCTCTTAACTCTTAAAGTCATTAACCCATAATGTCATTTTCACTATGGAGCCGTGTAAGTGTAATGAACCCTGGAGGCTCTCATGCTTGTGATGATAGAAGGCAGTGAGATGTTCGGGCTTTTAAAAGTGGGAATGTTTCAATCTCTAATGATTTGCTGAATCTCCTTTAAAAGGTCTTTTACTATGGGTTTTTTATATCATCACCAATTGTGTGACATTTCGGTGTCTGACTCTGCAGGGGACTCTTTTAATTTGGTATTTGTCCTCGCACTTAAATCCAGCCCCCATAGAAGTCTATGGTTTGACTATTACAACAAAACACAGGGAGAATTACAATGCATTTAGTGGCTCCTGCAAGCTTTTGGCAGCCACTTCATAACTGGCCATTTCTAATTGCTAATGCTAAGCAAACAGCAATAAGAAGTCATGCAAAACACTTCTTTCATTTTTTTTCTTTTTTTATTGATTTTATTATTTTTTAAAATACACGACAGCAGTGGAATGCATTACAATTCTTATTACACATATAGAGCACAGTTTTTTGTATTTCTGTATATAAAGTATATTCATACCAATTTATGCCTTTATACACGTACTTTGTTTTTTTTTTTTTGGCATTACAATTCTTAACACACATATATACCACAATTTTTAACATCTCTGTTTGTATATAAAGTATGTTGACACCCAATTCAAGTCTTCATACATGTATTTTGTATAATGATGTCCATCACATTCCACCATCCTTGCTAATCCCCTGCCCCTTCCCTTTCCCTCCCACCCCTCTTCTCTATCGAGAATTGGGCTTACTCCCATGCTCTCCCTCCCTACCCCACTATGAGTCAATCTCCTTTCATTTTCTCCTAAATAGTTTCTTTCGTACCTATCACCACCAGTTTTTTTAATGTGACATGAGTCAGGTGTCATGTTCTAGAATCTCCTACTTACTAGTCATGATTTTCAGTTCATTACTGGACTTCTTAAAATAAATCTTGCTTTATCTTCCAAGTGAATTTTAAGATATAAATCATGAAACTTTAATTAAGCACAAGTATCCACCACACATTCAATGTTCTTTTTGCGCTTATCGTCCTTCAACTGATTGCGATTCCTTGTAGAGTGCAGTGACACAGTCATTCATTTCTGAGGTTTCTGGACTGTTAGCTGTCTAGCATATTTGTAGTTATTGTAGTTTTTCACAGACTTTAAACACAAGGCATGCTAATACTAAACGATGGCTGATACTCAAGACATATCCTTAATTTTGACATGCCTCACTTTTAGCTTAATTTTCCTTTGCTAATCAGGATTAGTCTACCCAATCAGTAGAGTAGCATGCCTCATAAGTGCGCTTTCAGATATATAGGGATCCTAAATAGTCAGGCAGCAATATTAAATTCCAGTTCAATAGACTTGTTTTATGTTCTGGTGAAAGCACAAATTTTTTGAGTCAATCACTATTGGTAGTAGTAACTCAGATCACTCCCAATTCCAACCCTAGACCTGAACTTATGAAAACTGGCTATGAGCAAAACAGCACCATAAACTGGATGCTGAACCTGTGTGGCTTCCTGGAGGACATTCCCCCAGCTCCAAAATTTACAGCCAATTTGCTGGGGTTAGAACTGAGATTTTGAAAAGCTATAACACTTTTTAAAAAAAAAAAATCATTGTGGCTGCTTTAGGATGTTTGGAAAATGGTAAGACCAGTGAATGGTGCCAGCAGGAACCCATTGCTACACTTCAGTGGTTGTAATGTGAGTTCTTTGATCAGAATCAATGCTACATAGAAAACATGACATTCTTCATAGAAAGAGAAAAATCAATTCTGAAATTTATTTGGAAAAGTAGGAGACCCAACAATAAAACAGAAGCAGGAGGCATCATAATACCAGACCTTAAACTATACTACAGAGCTATAGTAACAAAAATGGCATGATATTGGCACCAAAATAGAATTGTGGACCAATGGTGAAGAATAGAGAACAGAGACAAACCCACATAAAAATAGTTATGTCATACTGGAGAAAGGTGCCAAAAACATTCACTGGAGAAAAGATAGCCTATTCAACAAATGATGCTGGCAAGACTGGAAATCCTTATGCAGCAAAACGAAATTAAATCTCCATCTCTCATTCTGCACAAATATCAACTCACAGTGGTTCAAAGACTTAGGCACTAGAACAGAGATTCTACACTAATAGAAGAAAAAGTGGGCCCAAATATTCACCATGTTGGCCTAGGCCCTAACTTCCTTAACAAGACTCCAAAAATGCTGAAAAATAAATAGATAAATCAAGAATCAACAAATGGGATGGATTCAAATTAAAAAGTTTTTTCTCAGCAAAGGAAACAATCAATAATGTGAGGAGAGAGCCTACACATTGAGAGAAAATCTTTACCACATGCACCCCCAATATTGCATTAATCTTTAGGATACATAAAGAACTCAAAAACTTAGCATCAAAAAAACAAATAGCAGGGGCTGGGATAATGGCTCAGGGGTAGAGTGCTCGCCTAGCAAGGGCAGGACCTGGGTTCGATCCTCAGCACCACATAAAAATAAAGGCATTGTGTTAAAGAAATATTTATAGCAGCTTATTTCACAATAGCTAAACTATGGAACCAACCTAGTTGTCCTTCAATTGATGAATAAAGAAAATATGGCATACATATTGGATAGAATATTACTTAGCTTTAAAGAAAAATAAAATTATGGCATTTACCAGTAAACAATTAGAGTTGGAGAATATCATGCTAAGTGAAATAAGCCAATCCCCAAAAAACCAAAGGCTGAATGTTTTCTCTGATATGTGGATGCTAATTCACAGTAAGGTGTGCAGGGGGTAGTAGAGAAGAATAGAGTTACTTTAGATTAGGTGGAGTGAAGTGAAGGGAGGGAAGGGGAAGGAATGTGGTGATAGGAAGGATAGTAGAAAGAAACTATTGATACTTTGTGTATATATGTGACTCATGACCAGTGTGATTCCACAACATGTACACTCAGAAAAATAAGAAATTATGTCCCATCTAGTATGATATATCAAAGTGCATAAATGCAATCTACTATCATATATAACCAATTAAAACAAATGGAAATTATTAAAAACTTTTAAAAAGAAAACATGAAAATATTTTTTAAGGCATTGGTTAAGTCTATGAATGGTAGTATTGGTTGAGGTGTTATATTCCTGTAAAGTGAACCAATATTGAGAGTGTTTATTCCACTAAGAATAGTTAGTCTGTTCCACTGAATAACTGTTCTTTTCATGATAGAAATTGTCTAAGGTATTCAACATGCCACAGGCTTATCACTTTAATGAATTGTGCCATGGCAGAGACTCAATCTCTACTGATGTCAGACTGGATGCAAAGCGCTGGCCTTAGCTAAGTCAGCCTTGGTGGAAGTCCATGTTGTTGAGCCCATGAGTAATTCCATTCCCTGCTTCCATGGTTACTTTGTACATGAGCCCACTGGGCAATTATAGCGGTGACTTGGAAAACAGGCTTTCTAGTTTAGTTGAGGTCATCATATCTACATGTTAATTAAAGTTCTTTTCTGCTGAGGTCACCATTTGTGAATGTTTACATGGAGCAAATGTGTCTTCACATTTTTGCCTCTTCAAAGTGGCCTATCCATTAGATATCATTGTCATTGATATGCCATTATATTCCTGACCACCTTGACAAACCATTAGCTATAGCCTATAAATAATCATATATACTTACATATGTTCATTTTTTTAATAGACAAAACATATCCACATGTCCTTCTTAAACTTCTGCTGGTGGTAAGATTTTCTTTCTTTATTGTCCATCAAGAATGTTCCAGAAATTGTCTTTTCATTGCAACTCTCCAAATGTTGATATCTATATATCATGAAGCATTATCTGTACCTCAAACTTTTTTTTTGGACAGTGGATCATAGAGAATGACCCATGTGACCATAGGTATAGTCAGGAAAAGAAAATATCCTTGAAGAGAAATAGGAGTCATGATCATTTGGGCCTCTTCATATTACTTATTACTTACTTGTAATTTTATAACAAATTTAAACCCAATCCTATATAATCTACTTTCACTTGGCAATAAATCAATATAGTATTCTTCTGAATTCATTGATCAGTGGAACCTACAAAATTGGATCCTTGATGGATGACTCATGGTAACTTGGCACTCCCTGATAAAGTGTTCAGTCTGTTAAGATCCAAAGCACTCAGAATGATAAGTCTTTCTTCCCAAATCCTAAGGTTGCACATGGTAATTCAACTATGGGGAACTGTCACGGTCTACAAACAACATCTCCAACTGCCACTGTCACTTCAAGAATGTGGAATCTGCTATATCACATGGACCACACCACAGAGCAACCTGCTGTCACCTTGGTCTTCTTGTAGATACTTTATTTGTTCTAGGCATTCCTCAAAACTAATAGCCTTTCATGTTACTCCCTGTTTGAGCAGAAGTAGTGAATTCAAATGCAGAGTTTGCTGCTATAAAATCCAATGAAGTTCACTTGGCATTACCCATTTTTTCTTCAGTGCTCAGAAGGGCTAGATGCAATAATATATCCTTCATGTTAGAAGGGATGTCATGATTCACAACACTAGACGAACAGAAATTTCGTCTAGGTAAAGTACCTGACATTTTTCTATATTTTTAATATTTTATTTTCTGACTCCTGAGATAACAAGTATCTTACAAATGTGTTTTCAGTAACTGCTACTTTAGTCTTAGTACGTCTAATATACATAATATCATACAAATAATAGACCCAGTGTGATATTTTAGAAGGAAATGATAATGAAATTTCTTATGGACTAAGGGTACCATAAGGATACAGAATTTATACACATTTGATGTAGCTCAGTGAAATTGTATTTGCAGGCCTTCTTAGTTGAATACTGCTTCCAATAGTCTTTATTAATGGATATGAAGAAAAAATATTGCTGCATCAATAGCTGCAAACCAGGTTCTAGGGAATGTGTTAATTTGCTGAAACAACCAAAACATAAAACAGCTTCTAGAGGAGATGCAATTTCAAATTAATTTTATGATAGTTCACTGTCATCCTTCAATATCTATTTTCTAAGTAGGTTATAGAGTTGAGTTAATTAGGGATGGGAAAAAATAATAACGCTACATCTTTCAAATCCTTGTTGTAGCATTAACTGGTTTATTAATTTTGTAGGTATAGGCAGTTTTAGTGACTTCCATTTGGTCTTTACTACCATTCCATTCCTTAACTCACAAGCCATGGAAACAATCCAGGATGCTTACATGTTGGTAAAAATGTCCAATCCAATTACACTTTCTGAAACTTTAGAAATAACCACCATCTATGTTTAGGGGCATACTGGATCACCTCTGACATGGACCTGAGCTAAAACCCACTGATCATTTGACATCCATGAGATCTTCTGTGTTGACTTGTTTACTATGTTGACATGTGTATCTAGGAATTAGGATCAATTCAAAGCCTGACCAGTAATCATGGAAAATTCTCACTATCATCTTATTTCAGTTCACAGTAACTATAACAAATGACTGAGTCCCTTTGAAAAACACTAGGAGACAGATAAACAGGACAAAATTTTGGCTGTATATCATCACAGGACTTGACCTTCCTTTTGTTCAAGAGGTAATAAGTTTAGAAACTGCCTCAAGTCTGAGAACAGATTAAGGAACTATGACCTTCTGCTTTTATGATTCATGTTGATCATTGGTTCTTTTGATGGCAATCTTGCATGTATACAGATATCATTTTTAGTAGGAGATCCTCTATCTGAAGAATTCTGCAAGCAAAATACCTTTGTTTTGTGATATGGTGTGATAAAGGATGCTAGCATCTGTGGATTTATTGGACATGGGTTGTTCAGAAAATTCAACACAAGATAGGTGATTATCTGCATATAAAATACCTTTTTCATAGCACAAATATCCCCTGCTCTGTGAAACAGTAACTACATACCTCATTGGAAATTGCATGCATGATTCTGGTAACAGAGAGTATGTGTGTTTGCTGTGATAAAGGAAGAATCTGGAGAACTATGCATAATGTCCTTGTCCTTTTCTTTCTCCACTTGAGCCCTTTTATTGCTTGAATATCTGAAATTGTTATTAAAAATATTCCTAGGTAATATTCTTGATTTATGAGATGTCCTTGAAAATCAGATCCCTTGTACTTACTCAGGGAAATCTTTCCTATTAGTGGTGAGAAGTTTCTCTTCTTACCTCCTGACTGAGTAGTTGAAGGGGGTTAGGAATTGCTCAATTATTGAGAAATTCAAGATCTGTTTCAGGCAATATAGAAAACTTATAATTCTTAATTTACCAAATGTCAGTTCTAATAGCTAACAAATAGTGCCAGGAAAACATTACATCAAAAACTTCAAATCAGAACCAACAAATTGTTTGATAGATTATGGTATTTTTAGAACCTAACCAGAGAAATCTACCTTTGTCTTAGGCCTAACATATTACAAGCAGAAATGTCTCCTTCAAACAAAGTGTTGCTTGATCTTTTTAAATTTCTAAATAGTCCCCACTTTATAGCAAGTTGTTTCTAACTTGCAATATTTTAAAAAATCCTCTTCAAACTCCCATGACTTTTTTCTAAGTCTTCTTTGAAGTCTTGATCAGTACACAGATTACTAGGACCACATAGGGGTATTGCAGGAACTGCTTACTGCCTTCACATCTGGATTGCTACCAAGTTTGCCTTAACATGGTACCACAGTCCAGGTGGCTTAAATATCACAAATGTATTATCTTACAGTTCTGGATGCTGGATATATGAAACCGAATTGTCATCAACTTTTGAAAGCAGTTCCACATCTCACTGATTGGTTTGTAAATAAATCTTTTCTCTCTATCCTTCATAGCCTCTTTCTTCTATATGTATCTCTGTCCAACTTTTTCCTTCTTTTGGTACTGGGGATTGAACTCAGGGGCATTTGACCAATGAGACACATCTGTAGCCCTATTTGGTGTTTTATTTAATGAGACAGCGTCTCACTGAGTTGCTTAGCACCTAGCTGTTGCTGAAGCTGGCTTTGAACTTGTGATCCTCTTGCCTCAGCCTCCCAAGCCACTGGGATTACAGGCCTGTGTTACCACACCAGGCTAATACTTTCCTTCTTATAAGGACATCAATCATATTGGACTAGGGTCCATCCTGAATAAGTAATTTTTAGTAAATATATCTTTAATGACCTTGTTTGCAAGGGAGATCATATTCTGAGGTATTGGAGGTAGGACCCTAATAAGCAAGTTTTGGTGACCCAGAAGGTCACCTCAGCTTGTTAGGGAAAAACCTTATTTCCTCCCTTCCTCGATTCAGCCAATTTTCCCATTTTATGGTCTGTCATCTGAATACCCCCAATCTGCTTTTTTCAGTCAACTTCCTTATTAATGGAAACCCTAGTCATTAATTTAAGGAATGTTGAGATATGTATTTATTTCTGGTATTGAGTTGTTCAGAGAATAGAAGTATCTTTGGAGGTCCCAAAACTTATATATTACTGAGGCTTTATTTTTCTTTTATATATATATATATATATATATTCCTCTCATCCTGTTGGCTTGATACTTTCAGGCCAGCTGCTCTGGTGAGATTGAATCCACAGCCACAGATAGTTCTAGGCTCATGTCCACGGAGCCTCAGGCATCCAAAAGATGAAAGCAAGCATTTTGCTGCCAATTCCTGAAAGAACAAGTCCAAGGAATGTTCTGCAGCCCATATTTTACTAATATGCTCATCTCTGGACCAATTGCTAAGGCTAAAATGAGTTGATTTCATCTCAGTTTATCTGAGTACAACTAATGTCATTGGATTTAGGTCTGTTATTGGGCATAAAGTGGTTTAAAAGAACATAGACAAATCACCTATACTTAGGCTGCCAGAACATTTTTCATTTCAATCACTTTTGAATATGATACTTAATCTCATGTTTCAGAAGCCTTGTTCAATGAAGAAATAGACAGCAAATTACACATATATAAATTGCTTCAGTTAATTTCAACAATTATTCTGCCATTTAATGTACTCTTTATCTTATGTTTCTGTATTATATTTTTCTTTGTTTTTTATATTTCAGAATACTTTCCTAGACATACACTTCTGTGTGTTTGTGTATGTGCATGTGTGGACATTAGAATATGTGTTAAAACTTTTAAAGAAACATAAAACATCGTGTTTCAATTATTCTTGTTCTCACTCATTGCTCAGGTGGTTACTAGTAGAAACCAATACCCTTCTTGGATAAGTGCTATGAACTGACTTGAGACAACTAACCACTTGACATTCAGTATAATCTTTTATTAAATAATAATGTCTTCAAAAAGTTGAAGGCAGGTGAAAGAGTGGCGTACGTATATGCATTTTCAACAAGATACTTTACAAAAAGGGTAATTTTCATATAACCTAGTGCCATTCTTGCTGAATATAGGGCTGGGTCAGCAGACAGATGACAGAAGTCAACAGAGCCCAGCAGTTTAAGTGATAATTCAAAAGTATTAATTACTGATCTTGCAAGATAATTTTCTCTTTCATGCATGGGCTCTCTGCCAGACCCTATGTTTTGAACACTACATATTTCTCCAAAGTCTCTTGTACTAATTAACAAACAGTATGATGGATATTTCAATAATGGTATTTGAAATTCTTAAGTAGTCTGGAGCATGCTTATAATTGTGGAGCACAGTGTGCTGATTGAATTGCCTCAGAGTCTAAACTATTCTCTATGACACTTATGAAACTTACACAAAACTGTATGTATTGAAGGATAATTAAAATAAATCATTCCACAGACACTATAATAATAGATGACTAGATTATACAAACACATATTTTGTGGTTCTTGGTCAAGGCATTTTGGAAGTGAGATCTGGAGAATGTCAGGAAATTCAATCTTCATAAACTTGTTTTGCCTAATTAATTACAAATAAAAAGTAACCAAATCAGTGCTAGAAACTAGCTTTCTGTGTTTTCTTTTTGTTAGCCTGTTATTCTTTTCTGGTAACAACACCCATTCAATGGATTGTTATTGCTTATTTCAACCATGTAGTGGGTCAAGAGAATGAAGTTAAGGCAGTCTGCATAAAGTACTTCATAATCTTGTAGATATTTGGCTTTGACTGGCTTCATATTTTTTCTTGTCTTTGAACCCAGATCATACAAATTTAGAAAGACAAAGCCACCATAAGTTTATTCAGTGCTTTGGGCATTCCCGTGCCTCCCATGATTTGATCTCACCTCTAGAAACCAGGTGAGTGGTTGAGTTCTTTAACAATTTTCTCCCTGTACCATACACTACTGATTCCTTCCTCAGAACTGTGAATTGTAGCACCAATCTCCACAACTTCACTGACACTGCCAAATCTACTGACTCTATGGCACTCCATCTTAATTCAAGGTACTGGGTAGTACTTTCCCCAGTTTCAGTTACATACTTCACAGTTATATACCACTAATATTATATCAGTGGTAGTTTTTGTTATTTTCTAAGATAAGAAAATTGGAAGTCTACATTTTTTTCCCAACATTATGATGTTTCTCAGAAGTCTTATTAATAATGTTTGAGTATTATTCCTCACTATTTTCCATTCAGCATGTATACAGTTTCAGGATTTATTTTTCACATTTATTAATATCTACCTAAAGTGAATCAACCCAAAGATTTTTAGATATTGTAGACACACATACTCACACACACAATGCACACATACGCACCCAATATGTATGCACTGTGTGTGTGTAACATTTTTCTTTTTCTTATTTATTTATTTATTTATTTATTTATTTATTTATTTATTTTTTGGTTTGCTTGCAGAAATTGAATCTATGGACCTCTAACCACTAAGCCACATCCCCAGTCCTTTTTATTTTGAGCTAGAGTCTTGTTAAATTGTTTAGTGCTTCACTAAGTTGCTGACAATGGTCTAACTTGTCATTCTCCTGTCTTAGCTTCCTGAGTCACTGGGATTACAGGAGTATACCACTATGCCCAGCTTCAATATATAACATATTTCAGAAAACTCTTACTGGACGTAAAAATATTATTAAATATCAATACTCATATCTTTCCTTTTAAGGAAAGTATAGAATTATTTTCTTATAGAATGTGTTTCAGGTACATACTTTGAGTAGTTCCTGCTCTGAGCATTGAATTTCATTTTCTCCTTTCAAATGTAAGTAGATTGACATTTCTCATGAATTAATCATTGTGAACTTTATTTGAACAGTTCATCATTCTCACATTTGTCCAAGTATTGCTCATTTAGCAACATTTGCACATCTCCCTATGATATTAATCAAATATAATTTGCAGTCATTCTGAGTGCTTACACTTAGTATAATATAAAGGATCAGAAACTGGTCTTAAGGCTCTTTCTATATATAATTGCATGGGCATAATATCAAAGGTAAGGCACATGTTTAAATATATCACACTTCATAATTCAAAAGACAGACTTCTAATGAATGATCACTTCTTGTAACTCTCATAAGAATATTTTAATCAGATAATAGACTGATGTGAACATTCTGACAGTTGTTGCAGTAATAAGATACCAATATTTTAAAAACTATCCTTACTTATCACATATTGGAGAATATGTTTATATATACTACACTATTGTTTTTTAAATTTCACAAGTACTTTAATAAAATAACCATTTTCTGTGCATTTTTGTTCACAATGTATAACAAAATTAGTAGAATAAAATATTGTGCTTATTTACAATAATTAAGTGTGTTAAAGCAGAGACTGTTTTTCTTTTTTTTTTGAGATTACAAATTGTTTATGACAATTTTTCTTGATGGCCCAGTACTTCCCAGCTTCTATATTTTAGACATTTTCACACAATATAAGGAATTTTTCTTTACACTTACTCTTCTTTCTTACCTAGTCCATCATTTCTTAGAATGGTGAGACGTAACCATTCCCTCTATTTCCAGAAGTGAGTTTGCTGAAGGAAATATTCCAACTCAGCTAGATGTGGGGAGGGAAGAAGAGAATTTTTAAAAAAAATCTGGACGAGCTTCCTGTCATAATAGATGTCTTCTTGTTTTCCTGATTATTATCAGAAGTCTGTAAAATCATTATTATTATATCTCAACAATTACCATACAGTTGGAGTCTTCTTATACCCCAAATACTAAACAATTAATAGAATGTTAAACAATTAATAGAATGTTAAAAGAGATCAAAATATCATAGAAAACCCCCACAATTTAAAAAAATATTAATTAAGAAAAACCGGCTAAATCTCAGACCACCACATTGTATCACAACAAAATGTCCAACTGGGCATTATTTAAAAGAGTGATATTTTAACTAAGAATGATAATGAAAAAATGAAAAGTTCAAACTCAGTTCAGGCAAATTCAAACAGAATGCAACCAGAATGTTTGACTATTGACATTATCCAAACTAAATTTTTTTTTTTTAAAGAGAGAGTGAGAGAGGAGAGAGAGAGATAGAGAGAGATAATTTTTAATATTTATTTTTTAGTTCTTGGCAGACACAACATCTTTGTTGGTATGTGGTGCTGAGGATCGAACCCGGGCCTCACGCATGCCAGGCGAGCACGCTACCGCTTGAGCCACATCCCCAGCCCCAAACTAAAATTTATGGCAAACTTTTCATGAAAATAAGAAAATAAGGTATTAAAATTAAGTTCTAATAACAATGAAATTATATCCACAACATATTAAAACGTTTTTAGAGAACATCTTTGTGTTTCCTTCTTCTTGTTGCTATTTGCTCTTGGTATGGATCCATGTGCCAAGAAGCATGTGCAATCATTTCTCATACTTTCTTATTCTCTGCAATGTTTTATTTGTTAGACACATTCTCCTTAGGTTGTTAATAGATCATAACTTTGCATATTTCTTTTTACAGAATATGTACAACTACATTGAGCCTTTTAGTAACTGAAACCAGGGGAGAAGAAAATGAATGAAAATTTCAAGTGTTTGCATGCAATACTAGTGAAGTCAGAAAACACAGTTGAAATAGAATTGTTTGCACATGTTGTTTGATGACATTGAATCCAATTTTATTGGATCCCCCAACAAGCATTAGGCGTCATCTACCATGATGTGTGGCATGTAAATAGTGCAAAAGACAATTATGGTTGCAAAAGGGGGAAAATGATGCTTTGTGTCTTCTACAGTGGGTGTAGTGGTGGACATTTCTACAAGGAAGCTTTGGAAAAGTTCAACTGCACTCTGGTTTATTTTTGGAACTAGGGTGACAAAGTTTGTAATGGAAGGTGATAGAACTGGACCAAATAAACCTTCTATGTTTAAAAGTACTTGAGCATTTGGGGTAAAAATTTGGAGTTCATAACCCACTTCAATCTAATGTATGAAATATGATATGTCAAGAGCTTTGTAATGTTGTGAACAACCAATAAAAAAAATTAAAAAATAAAAAAATAAAAGTACTTGAGCATAACTCTCCCAGGTGGCCATTTAAAGTTTATAATATTTCTTATCATAGTGGGAATCTGAGAAATAATTGCTGGCATGTGAGGATTTCTTTATTACTTTTTGCTGAGTTAAGTAGATTAAATCAAGGTTACCTAAATTTTTTTCTATTTAAATCAACAAAACCTATTCAGAATCTCTGCAAATGCAGTACAAACCTGGTGGCAGAAATAACTAACAGTGACACTTTTATTGTTTAGTTGAACTTATGTTTATATTTAATACTCATTTCCAAAGTCTATGACCAGGTATACTATGTTTCTGAAAGAAAATATATGAGCTCAAGTCAGATATTGTTATTAATATCTCATATCCAATGCTTTGAAATTTCATATTTCAATTTTGAGACACCAGTATGGTTATTTTAAAGTCATTTAAACATATTTAGACCAAGCCTTCCTGTTAAAAAACAAATTACAAATATATATATAATACTTTTCAAAATGCATTTGAAGCAACTATGTTTTTGATTATTTCCATTTCTCCTATTGTTAGAAAACTATAGTCATACTGCCTATCACATTCATGTGACAAATAATTTTTCTCTGAATAATAGGTGCAGTGTTTTGAAATCCTGACCAAAAAAAGCTTTAAAATTATTAAAATCATTTAATGCAGTAAAACTTTTAAAATGTTTGAGAGAATAATGCATTTTCCCTTTGTAATAGCCACAACACAGAAATTTAGTGAAGGAGAAAACGGAGCTGTGCAAATGAATTTTGTTTTTATTGGTTTCACCTTTAAGTTTCTGAGACACTCAGGGAATATATCCTTTTAAACCAACTTACACCTTTAAAATCAACACTGAATGTTAAATGTCAAAATATAGATAATGAAATTTTGTAAATGCAATAAAGCCTGTTTAGTCATCCATGATTAATGTAAAAAAGAAAAATGATAGATATTCAAATGTTTGATTTTTATACTATTTTATAGTTTTCAAAATCATTCGATAGTCATTATCTCATTTCATTCTCTCAACCTTGAGGAACGAGTATTAGTATTAGAACTAAATCTATCTTTGGAAAACTTCTTTGTGCTGCTGGCTTGATCCAGTTATCGAATCATTGATGGAGATGCCAAAGAAATTAGAATACAGATGAGAAAATGTAATGTCTTTAACATAACATGATTGTTCTTACGTAACTTAAATTATTCCTGAACTTTCATGTGAGACTTCAAAATATTTTCTCAAGCATACCAAATATCAATGTTACAGTTTTTTTTTTTAGCTTCTTGGCCAGTCAGCCAAATATAATATTTTTATTAAATAAGTAAAATATAGAATAAAGTAATCAAATGTTCAAATGAGCTGGATAGACATTTTTCCAAAGAAGATGCACAAACAGCCAATGGTTATCTAAAGTAATTAAGATTTTAGCCATCACAGAAATGCAGGTAAGAAATGCAATGAGATTCTATCTTACCCAGAGAGAATGGTTGCTATTGAGAGAAAAAAAAAATAGCAAGTGCTGGCAAAGATGCTGATGAAAAAAACTTTTGGTGACAATGTAATTAGTACAGCCAAGATGAAAATCAAGTTGGAGGTCCCTCAAAAAAACTAAAATAAAACTACCAAATAATTGACCTATCCCATTCCTGGGTATATTCCTTCTTATGATCTGGATATGAGGTATCCCCCAAAAGCCCTCTGTTGATGTAGTAATGTGTGGAGGTGAATTGCTGAGATGGTGAGAGCTGTAATCTAATCAGGACATCCTAGTTTAAATGGGTTAACTGGTTGGTAACTGTAAACAGATGGGGCATGCCTGGAGGAGGTGGGTCACTGGAGACATGTCCTGGAAGGAGTTGTCTTTCCTGTGGCTCCTTTCCCCCTTCCTTTGTTTTATTCCTGGTCACTATGAGTAAAGCAGTGCTTCTCTGCCACGCCCTTCTACCATGAAGTTCTACCTTAGCTTGGGCCCACAGCAATGGACTTAGCCAACCAGGAACAAAACTTTTGAACCCATTAGTCAAAATTCCCATCCCCTAAGTGATTCCCGTCAGGTGTTTAGGTCACATGGACAAAAATTTAACACATATATGAAGAAACCAATAGAGATGTACCTGCACACCCATGTTTATCATAGCACTATTTACAATAACCAAGTTATGGAATCAGCTTATATGCCCATAAATAGTGAATTCATAAAGAAATTGTAATACACACACACACACACACACACACACACAAAATGTATATTAGTGAGCCATAATGAAGAATGAGATCATATCATCTAAAGGTAAATGGATGGAACTAGACATCACAATATTAAACAAAATAAACCAGACTCAGAAAGAGAAGTATTATATATTTTGTTTTATATTTGGATTCTATAGAGAAATAAAGGTGACATAAAAGTACAAGGGGGAAACATTCAGGAAGTGTAAGGGAACTAGTGGGATGGGGTAGAGGATTAACAGATGGTAATACCAAGGAAAAAAAAGATACAGTAAAATCAATATACATTACAGAATATGTCTTTTTCTAATAGAAATTTATTCATTTTAACATCAATAAATTCTACCCCTATTTACATGCCTTATCATTAACTCTCTTGAGCATTATGGATATGTGTATTTAAACTTAAAAAAACCAATAAATTTACCATCATAGACTCTTTTATTAAAAAAGCATTTTATAAGTATGTGTTGGATATTTCTAGTCTATAACTAGGGGAAAATATACCTAGTGTGATATCCCTAACTATTTTTGCCTAAGAACAATTTAGAATCTCCCTTGAGATATTGTGGGTTGTGTTATCTTTTCCTCAGATAGTATTTAAAGAATTAACATTTCAATTTTTATCTTTGTAAATATGACTGATTGGCAAACCTCAGTGCTTTCAAAAGAACTTTGTGTCCTTTATCTATTGTTGCATAACAAAGCACCAAATACAACAAACAACAAAACAAAACAAAACATAGCAACTCAATGTCTTAAATGAAATGTACTCTTTCTCCCAACACTGTGAAATGCCTGAATTTACTTCTGGAGGTGCCTGGAATCACCAGCTTCACACATCTGTAGTCACTTGGCAGATCTGCTGGAGGCTGTACTCAGTTGGAAAAGCTGGATGGCTGGTCCCCTTTCCATTGCTGTCTTTAAATCTTGGACTTCTACACAGCTTAAAGGTCTCATGGGAACATTGTGTAGAGGCAAATCCAAATGCATACATTAATCAATATTCTAGAGTCAATATGGAGGACAACTTTATGGGATACTGGGGAAGGGAGGGAATTTCATTGGATTGTCTGGACTAATATTTGAACAGGAACTCAACACTGGAATAAAATTATTTCACATGTGAATATAAAATTAATTAAATAAGTTGCAATAATTTTATATTGCTATGATATTTGTGACATACACCTAATATCATACGCTTAGCAGAGTAGAAAATAACTGAACATTTTGAAAAATTCAGAACAAACAAATTGCCTTTCCAACTTTGGCTAATATACCTAAATGAGTCTCAAGTATTCATTTTCTAAATACTGCAATAAGAACTTTTGATTTTATTTTTTAAACTTTAACTAATTGATCATATTAGAAATAAAGTATAATTGATAAATATAAATTGTCCAATGTATTAATATGATTTAATATGTAATGTTTACCACAATCAAGTTAGGTAACACACCCCCTAATCCACATAGTCACAAGTTTTTGTTTATGGGTATGTATGTGTAATGAGAAAATTTGAAATTTACGTTCTCAGCAAATTTCCAGCATATAATACATTATTAAGTTTAGTATCCATGCTGTATATTAGACTCCTAGAATTTTATCTTACAACTGAGATATAATGTTTGACTAACATCTCCCCATTTCCTCCCATCCCTAGTTTCTAACAACTACTTTTTTACTCTTGTATATTAACCCCTTATTATCTATATAGCTGTCAAATATTTCCTCCCATTCCTTAGGTTGTCTCTCCACTCCACTGAGAGTTACTTTGGCTGTATAGAAGCTGTTTAGTTTGGTGTAATTTCATTTGCTTTTGCTTTTACTCTTTGGGTGTCAAATCCAAAATAATCATGGCCAAGACTAATGTCAGGAAGTTTTACCATATATTTTCTGGTAGAATTTCTATAGCTTTAGGTCTTCTGTTTAGTCTTAAAATCCTTCTTGAGTTGGTACTTGAATGTGGTATAATGCAAAAATGCAGTTTCATTCCTTTCCATGTGGATAATTGGTTCTCCCAACATCATTTACTGAAGATACTCAGCTCAGCCTACAAATTCCACATCTAATCCTCAGATCTTCAGGCAACTATGGGAGTATGCTGGTTGGATCTCCCCTCAAGAATGAAATTCCTCTTCAGATTCAAGGAGTGCAGGCAGCTAGAAGCTCCCAGTTATGCTGGTTGCCTGGTCCTTGTGTGCTTTTATCCTGAGACTGTGCTCTTCCTGAACAACTGCCCTCTGAGAATTGATAATGGTGGGGGCTTAGGACACTGTCTGTCTGCATGTAAGAATCATACAGCACGTCATTTTAACACCAAATCTTGTTTTGGCGGCCAAGATCTCATCAGATGTGAATTTCAGTTTGATGTTTTCTTATGTTCTCATTGTTGTTCCCATCTTTCCCCCCTACCTTCCTTTCTCAGAAGTCCAATATTTATCACAGTCCAGAAGACATCCCTAATTCTGCTTCCTTCTTTTCTATTTGTTACCAGTGTCCCTATTAATAAACCTTTTCTGTCACAGAATCAAATTTCTAAAGGACCTAAGTAAGAGAGAAGTGACAAAAGTGTATCTGTAGAGCAGGTGTAAAGATGGAGTTTGGGGACTAACAATCTCTGATGGCTCTGATGGTAGTAAACCTCCCATTCGAAGAGGTGAACAGGATACATAGGCAGTCACTGGCCCAGGGTGGGGGCTGTACTGCTAACTATTTCACTAGTGTTGATATGAGGGTAATCATTCAGATGAGATTGGGGTAACCAATACAATGATTCACACCTTCAAAGAGTATGGAACAGTCATCAAGAAAGGACAGTGACATTGGCTTATTATGTAACTTTTCATTGATATACTTCAGAGTAATAAAGCAAGCTTATAACATTAGATAAGCAATTCAAAGCAAGTGTGAAGGCTTTACCTAATGGTAAAGCCCTTATTACCTACAAAGAGAACAGAAACAAAGACAACTTAGGGCATTATACTTAGATTTATCAACTTTGAAATAAACTCATTATTCAACAGATGTATTGTGTTATTATTCAGTTGAGCCTTGGTGGGAAAATCAAAATGCAGCATCCATGTCCCTGAAATTCATAGCTCTTTAGACTACGCTGAATTCTCAAAGCCTGCAGCGGTTGCACACACCTCCTTCTGTAAGTCAGCACTCATCTCCTGCAGCATGATACGGTGCAGATCTATCCCCAACTTCCTCATGATCATCAGTTTGATGATTAGGGTTAAATCATAGCATAATCCAGTTGGTGACATGCCAGGACTAATAAGAAAGGAAAAGTTTTATATTCAAGAACCTGCAGATTAATCAAAGAGAATACAACATGAAAGCTAAGTAATTTGTCATTTATTCTACCATATTGTCTCATGGTAGAGAGTTTCACATCCTATCCTAGGGGTAGTACAAAATTGCTTATGGGATGACTCATAAGCAGAGATAAGGTAATATTTTGTGCTGAGTGAAGCTGAAATATCTGTATTGCTGTGATAGGCAGGAGAAGGAGAAACAAATGGCTCAGGAAACTGGCCATGCTGGAAAGGGTGTATTACATGAGGCCAAAAGACCAACCATTTGTATTTTGTATTGGTTTGCATTACACAAACCAAAGAGGAATGTGTTGCAAGGGAAGGCTCAGAAAACCTAGCATTCTAAAAGGCTATTGGGAATATTCTGATGAGAGGGACACTGGCCTCTCTCAGAAAGTTTGGCCAGAGGTGATACAGGAGGACCTGGCATAGACCTTAGCATATTAACAGCATTGAGCATGATGCATGATAAGTCTCCAAGACCCAAAACTTCAGAATTGTTCACACTTACCATAATGACTGCCAGATCAGAGTGATATTTAAGCTGAGACTCACATGTAGAAAGTTGAGAAAATAATTAACCTAAGAGCACATCTGAGAACAAAATAGGTGTAGCCAGCAATGTTCTCCTGAACACACAAAGCTAAAACGAGCCACAAGGAACAAGTAGGAGGCTAAGGGTGGCGACTCCTGTACAGCCACTATCCTTTACTCAGTTTCCAGACCCACAGCATGCTGAGTGGAGAACCTAGGTGCCCAAGTGGGAAGACACTAAAACCCCACCATCATTAGATGGGGTCAAGATTCCACAGCCCTTTCCTAAGGCACATTCAGGTATTCACTCACATAGTGAACTAGGTCATGGGGTACCCAAGCTTTTCAAGAACAACTGAATACAGGAAGTGCTCCCTTAAAATACATGTGGAAACTGATTCACCTGAGTCCCAAGTGAAACTGTGGCAAGCATGGAGAAACGCTGCTGGGCTATTCCTCAAGGCTGTGCAGTTGGCTGGCAATACCTATTGTCAATGCATTCAAGTTTAACTTGATTTTAAGAGGAGGTGGTGTTCTCAGATAGCCCAAGCTAATAAGGCACCATGATAAGAATATTAAAGTCACTAGTTCCTTCCAATGCAAGATTTTTTCTGACAGGTGGCTTCTGCTCTGAAGCTCTCATTTTTGATCTTGTCATTCCTACTTGTGACTTGTTAATCCAGCTGCTCCATCTTCCTCAGTTTCCTCTCTCTCAAATTTCCTACCTTCAGCACAGTGCAAAGGATTTCTTGCTCTCCCCTTAATTTCTCATCCATGCTATTTGCCAATAAACTCTCTGGACTGTTTAAGTCCATTTCAGTGTCTGATTCTCAGAGAACTTAATTGGTGAAAGGTTTCACCATGGACTGGAGATGTGGCTCAGTTGGTAGAGTGTGTGCCTAATATCATTCACAAGGTCCTGCGTTCAATAACCAGCACCATCAAAAAAAAAAAAAAAAAGAAAGAAAGAAAAGTGAATTGGAGTAAGCCACTCCCCCCTCAAAAAAAAAAAACCCTGAAATATATTCTGCTGTTATGGATAACAAATTAGAATAAATAAATAAATTTAAAATTTAAAAAAGCTCTACCAAACTTATAACGGACAGTAAATAGATTTCTTCATAATCTTTGAATCAATAAATTATTAAAAAGTCAATACTGTGAATTATGCTTTAGAATTTATTATATCTATACATATAAGCTTTCTCATGAGCAGAAATCAAATGAAATTCAGTTCTTCAATTTATAGCTACTCTTTCTTTAATTTTTGTTTTTACTTCTTTGCCACAACGTAAGCAAGAAACCATTGCCTGAAGAAAACTATCATATGGCCATAAGTATTAAAGCCATAAGTATTAAAGTAAGTATTAGTAACAGAAGTCAGATACTAAGAATGAAGGAGTTTCTTGTGTGAATGTGCATTAGAACATATCCCCAAAGTGTGAAATCTAAAAGCATTTAGATGGGGGATTTACTAGAGCAATAGAAAGAGCTACTCTGGCATTAACCTTTACTCATGTGAAACCTCTATCTCAAGTAATACTAATTATGAGTGTCTTACAAGTAATTTATCAAGATTCTGCTACTTTGCTTTAAACTAATTCTGATTTTTCTTGCTCAAAGAACACAAAATTTTTCAGGAAGAATGTTTTTATAAAATGATATACTTAGTAAAGGAATAAATGAGAGCCAGTAAACTTTCTTATCTGCAAAGAAAATATTTTAGTCCTTCTAAAAGGGACTAAAATATTTAGATACATCTGGAGATACATCCCCAGTCCTATTTTGTATTTCATTTAGAGAGAGGGTTTCACTGAGTTGCTTAGAGCCTCACTTTTGCTGAGGCTGGCTTTAAACTCATGATCCTCCTACCTCAGCCTCCTAAGCCTCTGGGATTACAGGTGTGTGCCAACATGCCTGGATTCTATTTAATTTTGCAAACAATCAAAATATGCAATGGAAGAATTTTTGCATGCAAGAAAATAGAATATACCAGTATGAAGTAAAATAATGTTCTGTGAAACAAATTAAGGTGCCAGATATAGTCTTTCTCTATATCCCAATGGAAGTTTACTATGCCTTGTAGTTTTTAGGTCTATAATGGACAACAACATATAATTGGTCATGTAGCATATCTGGAAGAAGAAAGTTCATTTACTATCTTAAATATAGAATCAAGGCATTTACCTTGGTAGCAAAATATTTCCACAATCTTACAAGAATAAGATTTTAAAGTAATCATTATTAAATACAGAGAAAATCCTAGAAATGTTTTTATTTTCCTCTACACAGAAGTGAAGAACAAAGCTTTATGAGATCATAAACAGAAACTTTTCTGGAGAAACCTATTACAAAGAATATCAATATCTGAGCCAAAAGGAATTTGAAATGTTTGAAGTTCAAGAGAAGATATTATGCTCAGATATGAAGAGAGGTATTTGATAGGAAATAAGATCTGCTGATTGTCCAGCTGAAAGTGATTTCACTTCCTGGCATATTACTTACAGAAACAAACAAGTGAGGACACTGACTTCAGGAAAGCCAGACCTCAATAACATGTCCAGGTGGTTCACATTCAATTCCTGATTTAAAGACAATTGCACCATCCAATGTATTTTAACAATGAAAACTAAAATCTTATTTTTAAAAATTTTTTTCAGCCTAAATGAAAATTTGGACAGTTTATGAAATGAAATGGCAAGTTTCTGCTCAAAATTTTAAAAATAGCATTGGTAAAGAAGAAAGAAAAAAAAGCAAAGAAAAAAAACAGAACAAAGCCGATTTCATTATTTTTGAAATATTACCAGTAAAAATTTGAATAAAACATTTTAATTGTTTAAACTATTATAAAAATTCTGACTTGTAACTATAGATTTTTTTTATTAAATTATGATGTGTGACCTTTACTTATCAAATGAAAGTGAGGAATAGGTTACAAAATAATTGCCTAAATTTAGAGCTTTTCTCATTGGATAGATGCAGATCATTGTCAAAACCTAGTT
This sequence comes from Urocitellus parryii, assembly GCF_045843805.1. Lineage (NCBI taxonomy): Eukaryota > Metazoa > Chordata > Mammalia > Rodentia > Sciuridae > Urocitellus > Urocitellus parryii. Next base: position 34,705,956 of record NC_135531.1, on the reverse strand, counting down.
TTAAATATTTTTAACTATATATGGTACTGTTGGGAATATAAAAATAGTAAAGAGAAAACATTAGACAATGAATGCTCCATGAAACCCTATTTTGAGATTGATTCTTCTATTTAAATGCATGCTGTAGAAAGAGACATTTCTACATATTAGTGATAAAACAGATCTCAATGAAACAAAATGTCTCTTGTGCAGCTTTAAATATAGTGGAGAAGTTAGCTAAATTAAAAAATAAAAAAATTGACTGAAAAATTGTTTAGTAAGTCAGCTGATAGTTACTATGATGGGAACAAATCAAGCTAGTTCCTTAGGTAGGAGATGAAAAAAATTGAAACACACAAAAACCCTCATTGAGACATAGTTGGAAACTGATAAATTAAATAAGATTAGATAGGTTCCTTTGTTATAGAATCACTTATAAATCTTTACATTCTATTCTATAACCCTCTGTTAAATGAGATGCATAGGATGTTGCGCTCATTAGACAATAATCAGTTTTCCTTGAGTATTTTATAAGACTGCCCCCCTTCCAGGGCATGGTAGCACTTGCTTGTAATTCCAACAACTCAGCAGGCTATATAGGGAAGGAGAATAACAAATTTTTTCAAGCCAGTCTAGAAAATTTTGTGAGACCATCTCAATGTAAAAGTATAAAAAGGACAGCGGATGTCGCTTAGCAGTTAATATCCCTGGGTTCAATTCCCAGTACTGAAAAAAAAAAAAAATTCTCTCCTTCTTCCCCAAGGGTGGGAACTTTTTCTAAGTGGAATCAGCATCTCAGAGTTGTTTTTTTCCACAAAAGAAATCTAGGTGGATAACTCTCCTGTAGAAGATAGACAGACAAGACCATGAAGTTCAAATGAAATTCATTCGGACTGAGTATGAAACACAGACTGTACAGAAGAGGAAGAAAAATCGATTCACTAATGCTTGTCTGACAAGTACTGGGTGAGCCTAGGTGATTCATGTTTGTTACCTGGGAAGTAAAAGAATTTTATTAACAATAAAAAAATCCTAACTTGTAGTATCCTTTGTTCCTGGAGTTATCACACTTTTTCTTCTCCTACTGTATGTAAAACTAGTTGAGAGATAAGTCACTGAAGTCAGAAAGCTGGAGCAAAACATGTCAACTGTACTGGGGATAGAGCCTGGATTGGATTATATGGATTAAATCAGGCAGCCAGAATGGATTTTTTGTTACTTAATCCAGAATTAAAATACTCAGCCAGTCATAGGAGAAGCTGTTGATATATAGTTCTCCTCGGCAAGGTAAATGCTTCCCTTGTAGCCATACCACATGAATGAGAACAAATATAAAAACACTTTCTATGCAGGCAGAAAGATTTAAAAGAATTACAGAAACACTGGCCAGAATTAGTTTTTGTTCTTTCCTTTGAACTCATTGATGAGCGGTTTTTTTTCCTGTGGAGATTGTGAGTGAACAAAGCAGAGACAAAGCGAGAAAAGTCAGAATCCCCCCTGCTGTTGGGCACTTTTTACTTGAAGGATGCCTGGAGTAGAAGATGATTACCAGGCAGAGAGATGTTCAGTCAGCAAATTGCTGCTGGGCTAGGGCACTCAGTGGAAATGAGGGCTCTTCAGGCAGTGTCTCCTTCCACACTCGGGGACCACAGAAGCCATCCCTCCCTTCAGAGAAAGGAAGGGAGAAATATCCAATTTCCTGGAGAGTAAAATTTCCCCTTTTCTACTACTACATTAGAGTAGGTATGTTTTGCTATAAAATTAGTCTATGGAGCAGAAAACACACATGTACGTGTGTGTGTGTGTGTGTGTTAAATAAGCCTATGCTTATTGAGGTTCTCCAGAGAAATAGAAGTAGAACAAACAGGAGATTTTTATCTATCTCTATTTATATCCATGTATCTAATCTGTGTGTGTGTGTGTGTGTTATATATGTGCATATTTGTATGTATATACATATACATATATTTAGATATACATTTTTCAATGTCATAAAACTTGTAAGCCATAAGGTAATGAATCAGAATCTTTGTATAGGTGTTTTTTAAAAGGAGGAGGAGATGGAGGTTGACAAATTCCATGATGTATCATCTGCTCATCTGCAGTCTGGCTACCCAGGAAAGCAGACAGTGTGATTCAGTCTTTGTCCAGAAGTTTGAGAACCAGAAACTCTGATGTTCAAAAGAAGGAGGAAATGAACTTCCCAGCTCACAGAGAGATACATTACCCTTCCTCTGCCTTTTCATTCTCTTAGGGCCCACTTCAGATAAGATGATGCCCACCAAATTGGTTAAAGATCACAATTATTATTTATTTATTTTTTGTTCTACTGAATGTAAATGCTAGTCTTTCCCTTTAGCCCAATTAAGTTGATGCATAAAATGAACCGTCACTTAAGGAGACTTGCTTTACAACTTAAGAGGAGACAAAACTAAGAGGCATGAAAATATCTCAAGAAAGTTTTTCAAATTAAAAATTTTTAAAAAGGTTGAAAGTCAATTATCATACTTATGTAAACTAAATATATAACCAAAGGTATTTAATTCATAAATGAGGGAGACAGGTAATGGTAAGGCTACATTCAAGATTATTTGAAGACTAGAGCTTTGTATATTTGCTTGTGTGATAGGATCTATTGTGTCCCACTCACTCACCTCCCTGAGTTAATAGTTTCAATCCTTAACTTCTTGCATCTCATCATATAAGCTTATTTGGAAATAGTACCCTTGCAGATAACACTAGTCAAATGAAAATGACAACATTAATGTGGGCCCTAATTCATGATTAGGGTCATTATATAAAGAGGAAATTGGATCTGGAGACAGACATGAAGAGGGAGATGATGTGAGAAAAACCAGAGCGAGAAGATCATCATCTATAGGCCAACAAGACAGTCCTCAAAGTCCTTAGAAGAAACCAACTCAACTAAGACTCCAATAATGGGCATCAGTCTCTACAACTGTGAGATTACACGTTTCTCTTGCTTGTGGTATTTTGTTTAAAGAGTCTTAGCAATCTAACACTGGTGGGAACAACCTCAACTCTGAAGCAGTTAGTAGTCAATGACTAAAAGAGAGGTAAAGAACTGTCAAATAATAACTGGGTAGAAGCTGGATGTAGTGGTACATGCCTGTAATCCCTGTGGATCAGAGGCTGAGGCAGGAAGATTGCGAGTTCAAAGCCAAACTCAGCAATTTAGTTAGTTAGGCTCTAAGCAACTCAGTGAGACCCTGTCACAAAATAAAATACAAAATAGGGCTGAAGATGTGGTTCAGTGGTTGAGTACCCCTGAGTTCAATCCCTGGTAGAGTCCCCTCCCCACCAAAACAATATCAGTAAATAAAAATAACTGGGTAAGGACTGGGTTTTGGCTCAGTGGCAGAACACTCGCCTAGCATGTACTAGGCCCTGGGTTCGATCCTCAGCACCACATAAAGATAAATAAATAAAATAAAGGTATTGTGTCCAATTACAACTAAAAAGTAAATATTAAAAAAATAACTCAGTAGAAGTCCTTAAAAAATCACCAAAGTGGAATCAAAATTTCCTTTCCTAAAGTATTTTTCCATTATATTGGTCTAATGATTTTGATTTAGCAGATTACATTGATGATTTTATATTTTGATAGGATAATATTTATTTTATCTTATAATAGTGATATAAAAATTATTAAATGATTAAATAGATCATTCACTAAACAGAAATTTATGTTTTGATATGTATCAGTTAGTTACCCTTTTTGGTTTCTACATGTTCATTCAAACAGCTTTTTAGTTAGTACAAATCTAGACATGTGTGAATTGAATTTGCCTTAAGGAGATATTGGTAAAATGTTAATAACTAATAAGAGGCTGTCTTTTTTAAATTCTTCAAAATCATCAGTTTTACAGAATAGTATGTTAGTATATTGGGTCAGGAATATATCATATCAAGAGCTGTATTCCTATGAAATTCCTATTTGGGGTATTAGGACATTAATAATTAATGCAGCAAGTATCTAATATTAATCACTACTAAGTATATGTTAAATAACTTTGAGCAGTTGCCTCTTTTTATCTTGATGTTAAACAAGACAATTTTGGCCCCAAAGAATAGTATTCAACATTTCTTACAGTCACTCCTTGGAAGTGGACACTGAAGCAGACAGCACTGTGCTCACTTTTCCTGATTATACTTCTACCCTTTGGCCTGGGCTAATCAGAGCCCACATTTACAGCCTGTGAAAATTGAATGCTCAGGAGGGCAATAAACTCTTTTAATAATTTCTAACTCTGTTCACCAAATTATCATCATTGAATATGGAGAGATAAATGAGATAATAGATTCTAAGGAAATCTATGAATATGGCCAAGAACAAAAATTTAAAACAACAAAGACACAATGAGAAAAAAAAGTGTCCAGAGAAATGAAGAAATGCCATGGAAAACAGAAGAATGTAATCCATAAGAAGAGAGAAATTTAAATGTACACCCTATCTACAAAGAAAGTTCTGCAAGATAAAATAAGCATTCGCCATGACAGGAATCTAACAAAACAATTTTGAATATCTAACAAGGAAACAAACGATAACAGCAAAATATCAGTAAAGGAGCCTGATCAGAGGACTTATACAATGAACTAAATGCCAAAACCATGAGATAACGTTGGAAAATAATGCAGAGAAAATGTGAGAGAAAAGTAAGCCCCTCAGAAGAGAGATGTAAGACTTCGGTGTGTTCTCACTCAGAAGGTATCCATGATACCATTGATCTGATGCATCCATGAGGAGAGTGGCCCTGGTGCTTACATTACAATGTGAGTGGTTATCTGACAATACATGCTCTAAGCTGGCAAACTATAAGGAACATTAGAGAGGGAAGAGGGGTTTCAGTGTAACACTATAGGAGAGAGTTTGCATTTTAAAGAAGGTGACATAGTAAACTTGTGTTAAAGGGAATGAGGAGCTGGCCCTGGTCTAGCCCCCAGTAGTCCCACATGTTCCCCTGAAGGCCCTCCTACTTGGGAGGCTAAGCTGGTGGGTAGAGGGTCATTTGAGCCAGGACTTTGAGACCAAATTAGGCAACATAAGGAGAGTCTGCCTATGTCAAAAAAAAAAAAAGATTGGATTGTAATATTTTATGTGAGTAAATTATAGGATGTTGAACAACTTCAGAAATATAGCCACGAGGCTCCATAGGGAAAATTTTCATTTGCAGAGGTTTTTTTTTTTTCCTAATTCAGTTGAAATACCATAATCAAATTAAAAATGAAAATATATTTCATTTAGTTGAAGATAGAAATCATCTCTTTAAGAGTCGGTGTCATTACAAAAAAAAATTAACAGGGTAAAAATAAAGTTTTTCATAGTTACTCGATGATGATACACACACACGCACACACATGCACACATACAGAGAGACATTTGTAAGAGACATATAGACAAATCAGTGAGACAGGGCAAGAGGGGGCTTAGGAGAAGATTAATCAATGAACATAAAGCTAGACTCTCTGGTGTGCTGTCACACAATATGGTGACAATACATCACAATGATATGCTATACTTTTCAAAAAGCTGAAGAAAATATTTTGAAACTTTTAACCATAAAGAAATGATCAGTGTTCGAGAAGAGAATATGTTTAGCGTGAATTAAACATTGCATAATGTGTACACGATTGAAAATTATATTACACAGCAGATTCAGCATTAATTTGTACAACTCTACATTTTTATGATCAGTTAAAAGTAATATATATATATATATATATATATGTAAATAAATGTATTAGTAAAGGTACAAAAAGAACATAAGTTATCAGAATCGTGTCATAGCAGAAATAATTTTAACACACATCCTGTGATAAGTGAAGCTTAAAAATTATAAATACATCCCAATAATTATGTATATGTCTATTAATGAAGACCTGAGAGAAACTAAAGAATGGAAACATGAAATAGTTACAAATTAATTGTCAAAGTTTGATTGTTGAGTCAAACTATTCAGATAAATATTTCAGCTTAATCACTTATCAACTGTAGAAACTCTGTACTTAGTTTCCTTATCTACTAGTAAGGAAAATAAGAGTTGTGAGGATCATTGTGTGCATTAAATGAGATAATGCATGCGAAGAGCAATTTTGGATTCTGCCTGGTGAATTTCAGTTGCTGTGCATCTTAGTTTCTCCTCTCCTCTCCCTTATCCTTACCCTCTTCTTCTTGTTCCCCTCCATCTCCTTCTCCTCTTTCTATGTTTCTTCTTTCTTCTTCCTTGTCCTTCTTCTTGGCTTACAAGAAGGTCAAGAAAAATGTGTCACCTAGGCATGTTAAATTTGTTTTCTCAATATAACCACTCAAAAATGTTGCTTCCTCACATCTTGCAGAAGAGTAAGAAAGGAAAAGAATGAAGCAAGACATGTTTATTCAAGAATATTCCCTGCTTTGAAGACAAATGGAAATTCCAGATTGAAAACTTAATAAGAGCTGAATAAGTGCCTTGGCTGATAAACATCTCAGAAGATGCCTGGGTTGAAGTGCATGTAAATCAGTATTTTATGTGTGCAGTGTGTGTGTGTGTGTGTGTGTGTGTGTGTAAGTTTATAATTATGTAGATTGCTCATTGTCTAATAAAATGAACCAAATATAGAAACTAATAATTGATTTGTTGACTGTGTGTGAGACTAAAAATATGTATCAAAGAAAATAATAGTTATGTTCTTTTACTTCATAAATATCCAGAAAAAATGATAATAAAATATCATTAAAATGTGAAAAAAATATACAGGTAAATAAATATAGGACCCTGATATGTGAATGCTAATACACAATGGGGGAAGGCTAGGTAAGAATAGAGTTACTTTAGATTAGGTAGAGGGGAGTGAAGATAGGGAGAGTGAATGGTGGTAGGAAGGATAGTAGAATGAATCAGACATTGTTACCCTATGTACATAGGCAACTATATGACTGGTGGGGTTCTACATCATGTATAGCAAGAAGAAGGAGAAATTATACTCCATTCTATATAATGTATCAAAGTACATTCTAGCGTCATGTGTAACTAGTTAAAACAAAAAACAAAAAAAAATAAATAAAGTGATAATATAGACAGAAAGATACATAGATACATAGATAAACAGATTCACTGCTGATCATTCTTTGATCCTGCCTGTTCGGTACATATATTTTCTGTTTCACTTTGTTCTTTTAGTTCTTTTAGAGGATTAGTAATTTATATTACACAGGGGGAAAAACGTTCTTCCATACTCTCTCTGTGGAGTCTTGATTATAAAAATGTGAATAGAGAACAGTAACAAAAGGGTTATATCTTATTTTCTCATTGGAGAGTTCACCTGTTATTATATATAAATATATATATATATATATATATCCCAGATGTAATTAGAAGAGAGAAATCTAGCATTAATTAAGAGAGAAATTTAAAAATGAACCCTCTAGAGGTTATTTTAATGTTATCTGATAAAATTAAACTAATTTAACTGTGTAGAAGAATGCCTCTGATATTTTTATGGATTGTAACTAGAAGAAAGATATTCTTAAGTAATTCTGGGTTTTCCAATATCCCAAAACATTGAGGGTCTCATTCTCCCTTTTGAGATTACAGTATAGAGAAATTGGGAATAATTTGCTGGTTGTATTTAGAAAATGAGAAAAGGTTCCATTTGACTGACACTTCACAGCCATGAGCTCAGAGAACATGATTAAGGGAACATGAAGCGGGGCATGGTGGTGCAGGCCTGCAATCCCAGCTGCTTGAGAACATGAGGCAGGATGATCACAAGTTGGAGGATAGCCTGTTTGAAAATTTAAAAACGTAAAAAGAGAGGTCTGACCAATTTCATTCACAATATTCTGAAGAGCTTTGCTGCTTAGGCTCTGATAGGGCTTTGCCAGGAATGTGGCCTTCAGAAACTGAGAAAAAGCAGTTTTTCTCTCTCCCTTTAAGAAAGTCACATTGCTTAGCAATGATTACTTTTCTGGAAATCAAACACTCTAGGGTGAATGTTGGATTTTGGTAGGATGTTCACAATGCTACAGAAATACGATGTAAGGTATACAGTGTGTTTCCTGAAGGAGAGGGGTTGAGGGAGGCAAGCCCAGAGCTGTGCAAGGATTAAGGACAAGGCTGGACCCTCAGTAAAGGACTGCATCACACCCATGACGTGCAAGGGCAGCCAGTTGCTTAGAATTATGGGAGTTCACTTGAAGATAATTTCTGTAGTCCCTGGTACTTTAGGTTTCTTCTCCTTTTGTGGCATGAGAGAAAAAAACAAAAACAAATAAGGAGTTCAGAAATAAATGGCTGTAGAGGGGAGGAGTTTGCCCCCTCTAGGAGGACATAAAAAGTTACATTACAGACTGAATTTTAAAGTGTAAGAGTGGAAGGTAGATTCCAGAATGGAAGCATCACATTACAAAATCAAGATAAATGTTTTCAAAAAGAATTCCCTTTAGTTGCCAAAGCATTTGCCACCAAAAGTTAATAGGATTTGTCTTCTTTTTCAATGGAAGTGAATTGAGATGACTTTATATCAAGAGGATAAATCACATCTGCAGTTTACCACTGTGACTTCATGATTTTAAAAGTTCTTCCTTCCATGGTGAGCATAACACAGTTTCTAAGCTATAAGTAGAGGAAATGCATTTAATTACTCCCTTACATTTTTAATAATTACAGAGATTCTCAATTAAAATAAAATTCTTAAAATTTATGATATGCAATAAATTATAGCTATTAATTTCTCTTTTTCTCTACAGTTATATTTTATATACAGGGGAATGAATTATTTTTGATCAAAGCAGTATTTGAAGTCTACATTAACAAAGTTCCATTGAGGATCTTCCCATACATATTGAAGTCTATAGATATTTATGGAAATATATGTCTTTCCCTTAAGATGGATAGCTACTTTATTTATAATTAAATTAATAGCATACTGATGTTATCACTGATAGAATTAAAGTCAAATCTCATATTTTGTTTATGGATAATTCCTTTTGAAAAGATGGTATGGTGGCCTGTCAGGGATAGATTATTGTTGCATCAGTTAAAGGAGTGGAGATATAGATATGATTATTAATTTTCCATCTAGCTCCATCCAACACTAAGCTCATATAATTCTGTGGGAGATAAGTATAATTAGTGAATATGTAAATAAATTTATCAATTAATTTTGCATGATCACCACATTTAAAGTGTTGACAACTGCAATTAATCCATTGCATGAAACAACTTTAGCATAATTTCTGTGTAATAACTTAATCCTGTTGGGAAATGGTTTTCGTTTAAAGGATTCTGAATGTTAATAGTAAATCAAATTTTATCATCTTTGATTTGCTGAAAAATAACAGGAAAACAAGTTATGCTCATTAGCCTTGTTCTACTGGTTGAGCAGATTTTCATATGTCTATGTTATCTATATTCCAAAATACATATATTAGTTTTATTTGTACATTTTTAGTTTATTAATTTATTTGTAAATATTTATATGTAGTAGACATCATTTCTATATTGTCATTTGATTCACATTATTTTGCAGAATATTTAATTTTTAAGATTATTTTTACTTGTAGACACACAATATAATTCATTAATTTATTTGTAAATATTTATATATAGTAGGTACCATCTCTATATTGTTATTTGTTTCACATTATTTTGCAGAATATTTAATTTTTAAAATTATTTTTACTTGTAGATAGACACGCAATATATTTATTTATTTTATGTGGTGCTGAGGATCAAACCCAGTGCCTCACACATATGAGGCAAGTGCTTTACCACTGAGCTACAACCACAGCTCAAATATTTAATTTTATATACTCAATTTACTGAGGTTTGTGTATGTGTATGTGTTTAATCTGTTGCTTACCTTGCCTCCTTCTTTAATGCCAGAATGTGTTTAGGAAAACTCCAGCATTATCTCAATTTTTAAATTCTCAATAGTTGTATCTGAAATGAGGATCCATTTAGAAATCTACTTTATCTATTTTGTTGCTACCTTTTTGTTGTTGTTAATTTTTTGTTTTTGGTTCTGGGAATATAATAGGGGACCTCACATATGCTACTCTAGTGCTCTCAAATTGAACTACATCTCAGCCCTTCTTCTTCTTTGAACTCCTGGACTCAAGTGATTTTCCTGCTCTCCTGCTTCAACTGCCCCAGGAGTTACAGGCATGTACCACCAAGCCTGGCCCTACTCCTACCACTGACTTTCAAATATAAATGTCTATTTATTTCTCCTAACACTTATGTAAAATGCATACCAATTTTAAAAGTAATTGGTATCAAATTCTATGACTACACTTTTATCAATAAATTACCCAAGGGGAATTATAAAATGTAGATATATAAGTTATTGTCAAGAATAATTAATTTATAATTTAAAGTACAGATACAGATATTAATAATTCTTAAAGTCCAGGCCTAGATAATCTTATATGAGGACACCCTTGAGAATCAATGCTGAGAAGTGCCTATAAATATTGAATATTCACTTTAATATTCACTATGAGCTAAATGTCACCTTAAAAGACAAAAACACTTTCTAACAATTTTTTTTTCTTCTCAATTCAATGATTTTTGTTGGACATATTATTGGTTTTACAACGGCATGATCTCTAATTGTATGCTTCATTTTCTAATACTAAAAACCTACAGATGTTGAGAGTTTTGAGCATTTCTCAACTTGTGCCACAGAATGGAATTACCTAGGGTTTTACTTGAAGGTGTATTATTAATGACATTTTGAAATGTTTTCTTTGGTGCAGTATAGTTATCCATAGTAGTGAGGTTCTTTTTGACCTAATTATAAATACATACAGCATAATTTGTTCATTCTCAATCCCCAATACCATTCCCCTTCTTCTTCTCTACTGGCCTTCCTTCTATTTGTTTATTTTTTAATTGGTATGTTATAGCTAAATACAAAAATGAAATTCATTGATGTATTTATACATGCATAGAGCATAAATTGGTCAGTTTTATTTGATCCTTAAAAGCCCTGTTTCATTCCTCTGCCTCACTCCTTTTGAAAAGATGCATATTCTCCAGAGTGACTGGATTCTCTTTTGTTAACATTAGCCATGCTTGATTCCTTTCTTAAATAACAAAGTGCCCATGCATGATAATTTACTGTGACATCTACTTTCAAAAGGAGAAACTCTCTTAATACAAAAAACACATTTGTTAAAAGTCAGTGCAACTAGTAACATAAACCGTGCTGTTGTCCCTCAAGACAAGTTACTAGAAGAACTAGAAGAGTTTGTGTTTTGGATAATGATCTTCTTTATTTCCTGCCACAACCTTCCTGACCCACCCAAATATACCTGGACTTACCCTGGAGTTACACAAGTATATATATATATATATATATATATATATTTTTTTTTTTTTAATGAGGAAATTTGGGGGAAACTCAAGAACACCTGGGGTAAGCAGAGTGGAAACACACAACTCTTGGTGGCTTGGTAGTTTTTCTGACATGAGAGCTTGATTGTGTCTTAAAATTGTGTCTTCAAAAACATTTCTATTAATTTCCTGAAGCTCATTTAAACAGGCCTGTAGTGTCTCTCTCACTCTTTTTTGTTGTTGTTGTGACTGGGGTTCAACCAGGGATGCTTAACCACTGAGCCTCATCCCAAGCTGTTTTTATTTATTTTTTTTTTAATTTTGAGACAGGCTCTTGCTAAATTGATTAGAGTCTTGCTTAATTGCTGAGCCTGGCTTTGACCTTAAGATTCCAGACTCCTAAATTCCTGGAATTATAAGCATGCGCCATGATGCCCAGCCAGATGTAGCCTCTTTTGAGATGGTGGCCATGTTTTTCTCTGACTGAAGAAAAAATAGGGTAAGCTATCATTTCGCCTTTCTGTACACACTGACATGGAAATATTATCAGTACTGCCTTGAGATAGTGCTCTTATAAAAAAAAATATTATATCAGAGGAAGAAAAGTTGTTTGTGTCTTAATATAAAAAGTACTTAATATTTCTTAAGGGATCATTTGAACTTCCCTGTGTTGGAAAATTGCTGCTTAAATTTGTTTCAAGACACTTCCAGATGAGATTTATAATTCTTTTTTAAGTCTTAAAATGAACTTACATGATAGCATGATATATTTTTCCTGCTGAAAACAATCTCTGAACATCATATATGAATTGATTCCATGACTTTGGCAGAAACAGAACCAAACTGCTCCATAAACAATAGGGTTTTGTCATATTCCCAAAGTTTCATGCTGTATTTATTAGATTTCCTTTTCTATGATTTACTGTATAAACGAATAGATGAACAGATGAATATAACTAAGGTCTCTAGAGAAATAAGACAGGTTTTCACTGTTGCTGTAACTGATCGAGAACTGTGATCCACCTGCCTGAGCCTCCTGAATTGCTGAAATTTCCAGCTGAACCCCACAGCTCTGGGTAAGTTCCTCATTTTTAGAAATGGAAATAGCCATCTTACATTGGATAAAATCATCTGGATAATGAATTATGCTTAATGCATGTAGTACACTGAGCCAGTTATGGGTTCAAACATCAAATATCAAAAGACCGGCAAGATTTAACTAATCAAGTTATATTTGTCAGGTTTGTTCAGTAACATGTAATTTAATTCAAGCCCAAGGAAATAAAAAATATAGTAACTATTAAATTACAAATTTGGTAACCCTTGTGGGATTTTAGGAATTCAAATTATGTCACCAGAATTCTACCCTCTTCATTGCTCAGCTGAATCTTTATGTGCTGGCTTTGTTCTCAGTAAAGAAGCCTCCATATTACAACACACTTCATAAACATTTGCATAGGCATTTGTGTTTCTGACAGATTTTTGAGGCCAGTTCTCCCCAATAGCTCTAGAAAAGTTGTTAGAAAGAGCTTTGATTTCATGGGTTGAATGGGACCCAAGACTAAATTGTCTTGTGACCAGGAATTGACTGTTTTTTTATCTGCTCTGTAGGACTATGCCCTTGATTTTATGGCAACAAAGTGCATAACAAAGATATTTAAATTGCACTATAGTTTCTGCTACTAAAAGAATATGGTTATGCATGTCAGAAAGAAAAAAAAAGTCTTTGCTTCTGTCTCTATTTCTTTATCTGCTAATCTCACCAGTGCAATCTTCTATTCTAACTTCTGTCAATCATTTTGGGATCTTCAGCAATTTCAGTGTCTAAAATGGGGTACTGAGAATGAAATGTGAGAAACTTTTATACTATAATGGTATATAGACACCATAGTGTATATTAAAAAAGAATATTTTAAAATGCAAAAATACCCACACACACATTCCATTACTAGTACATTGATGATATCAGCCTTTGTGTTACAGCTTCTGGGCAACTCTACTAAGTATAAGAGTGAAAAGGACATATTAACAGCTTTTTTGACAAGTTTGGACTTTACAGAACTTCTAAAAGCAGGGCTCTGCAAACTACACTTTAAGAAACTTCACTCTCTAACGTATTGTCTCACCAAATCAGAAAGCTAAAAAGGCACCTGTCTCTCCCATCCTGAACACAGCCACACCATGGAGGAGCTCTGGAACTGCTTCATTCCAGCTTAGCCAACTTTTGCCTTTCTAATTACTGTACTGCCACCATCATTATCTTCCTAATGTTGAAATCTAAAAGCCATGGACTTGTTCAGCATATTCCTTATTTTCTATTTCTGCATATAAAGGATAGAACCTACTTTGTATGTTTTAGGTGTTTTTCTGGGTATTGCCACTTTCTTCCTCTCTTCTTTACTGCATTATATACTTCAACAACACTACAGAACATGACCACGGACTGCTCTCCAGGTTCTTTACTTGGGATAATATTCAAAAAGCTCCTAGAAGTCATCCCCCCATCCTTCACCATGAAGTTTACTCTGGCAAAACTTTCCAATGGATAGCATTTTGCTTGCTTACAGGAGGTTGGTTTACTTACAATTTCTATGTGTCCTTTGATACTTTTAAAAAGAATTCAAACTCCTAATTAAGCTTGAAAAACATTAGGGGGAATAAACTCGAAAGGTATTTGTCTTAAAATATTGCCCTAGAGCTCAGCAAATGACTTTCCAATTTGTAAAGTGGAATCATTAATTAAACATGAAATTACATGAACAGCTATTTGGAGGATGAGTTTTCTATCTATAGGACAGCACTTGTTAATCTAATTCTTTTTTTTCTTTTTAATTTCATATTAAAAGAAATATTTTATTTTCATATTTGTATCACAGCAGCTTAACACTGTTGTGTTACTAATTTTTATTGAAGCTTTTTATGATTAATTATTCACACTCAGAAATCTGTGTGAACTTATAAATTGAATGTGATATAAAATTTCATATACATGTAAAATTTTACATTAAGTTTGCTCAAAACTTTGTAATGCTCAACTAATTTATAATAAAATATATGACATGATCTTACAGTGTATATAATTGGCTATAGGATGCTTTTATAAATGTGTAACTGTAGGTTTTTCTTAAAGATAATCTTATTGACAAAGCAATCATAATACCAAAATTGGAAGTTTATTATAGAAATTTAAAAAGATACAAGATGTAAAGAACTTAGAATGGACCCTCACACATAAGTAGTATATGTTAACTATTATTAGTAGTATTGTTAAAGTTTATTTTTGGAGTGATTTTATGATATTGCACTTTATGAAACATTTCTGTATTGTACTTTAAATCTGGTATGGCTATAATTCAAGCTAATGGATTTAATTAGCTCTAAAATAGTACCTTAGGTGTAAAGTGTTTTTACAATTTCATATCTTGCACATTAAGTTTTATGGTGTTGAATTATGCTATCCACTGTATTGGAATCATTTCATTTAGAATGTTTAAGAAAACTTGATGTAGAAACAAGTACCATAGATCACTTACTAACACTGTACTAAAAGTATAGTCATGTCCTTTGGAGGTAATTCCTATGACCCTGAGAGTAAATGAACACGACAAAAGTACGCAAGGTTCTAGAAGCCTCCAATGGTTTCATAAATACAGTCAAATGGTTAACATAGACTTGAAAAAAGTCATAAAAGCCTAAAATTTTCTGTGGTAAATAATAAGGCATTAAAAGGATGCTTTGCTAATAATTTGGTGTATTAGGAGAAAACACCTAAAAATAAGTCTTTGTAAGGAGATTTTTCAAACCTGTATTTGAGATATTAAATTTTTTTTAAATTTGTTCTATTTATACATGACAATAGAATGCATTTTGATGCATCATACAAAAATGAAGCACAACTTCTCATTCCTCTGGCTATACATCGTGCTGAGTTATACAGTAGTATAATTATACATGTATATGGGGTAATAATGTCTGTTTCATTCTACCATCCCTTCCATCCCAATACTCTACCTTTTCCCTACTCCAGTCTGCAAAATCCAAAATTCCTTCATTCTGTCCTACCTCCCTCACACTATGCCATAATTTCATTCTTCTTTAAGGATGTGTAATATTCTGTTTTGAAATTATATCCATCTGCCTGAAAATGCCATAATTTCATTCTTCTTTAAGGATGTGTAATATTCTGTTTTGAAATTATAGCTAGGGCAATCAGATGAAAGAAATTAAAGGGATATGAATAGGAAATAAAAAAAACTCAAACTATCACTATTTGCCAATGATATAATTTTTTATTTAGAAGAACCAAAAAATTTCACCAGAAAACTTCTAGAACTAATAAATGAATTCAGCAAAGTAGCAGGATATAAAATAAATACCCATAAATCAAATGAATTTCTATGCATAAGTGAATAATCCATTGCATGTGGAATTAGAAAAATCCATTCACAATAGCCTCAAAAAAATTAAAAAAAAATTTAAAAAAAAACTTGGGAATCAATCTAACAAAAGAGGTAAAAGACCTCTACAATGAAAACTGCAGAACACTAAAGAAAGAAATTGAAGAAGATCTTAGAAGATAGAAAGATCTCCCTTGCTCTTGGATAGGCAGTATTTATATAGTCAACATGGAGAAAATAAAGTTTGAAAGAATAGAAAGCAATTGTCTTGGAGATAAAGGAAATCAGTACATTTTATAATCTGCAACATTTATGTAGGCAGTCAAACTTACTGAGGAAATGAAGGGTTGTGCCTGGGGAAGAGACATTGTTTTCTCTATCAGGCCTAGGGTAAGCATGCCTGCTGTTGTCAATGGCTTGGTAATGCCAGTAGAAGTGGAGGCTACCTAAGACGTCACTGAGTATCTGGGAGGACCTGAGATTTTGCCCTACTTACAAACTAGCTTGCCAGACCACAACAATTTTATAGTTGCTAGCAGAAGACATGCAATTCCAGGATTAGAGACAAAATGTTCTTCTACTCAACGCAGTAGCAGTAGCTGCAGTATCAGCATTCTCCTGTATACCTCACCAAAATTCAATTCTTTGAAAGTAAGATAAAGAGGACCAAATGACAACTCAACTACTTACAGAGTTACTTTGGGAATAAGTCTCTTCAAAATGGACAGTAAGCATTAAATATTCATTACTTCACAAGGAGATAATAGCTCTATATTACACAGCTATTTACTCTAAAAATATATTTGAACTGACATCCTTGAAGAAAAGACAGTACGTTAACAACACATAGGTGATTATTACACAGACAGCTAATAATATACTCTTTAGCAATCATGGGTTCCAAAACACTAGTCCATGCTGTAACAGTAGCCTCAAAAAATACTTTCAATTCAGAATCCAAGTTCTGACAAAACTTGAAAGCTAGTGTGAAGGTATAAATAAACATTTTTTTAAATCATGAAAGAAACCAAAATTTTACTCATGAATGTTTAACAAATTATATGATAATGTGTTTCATTAAAACTACTCAGTAAACAGAAAACAAAATTGAAATCTAGAAAATAATGGCTAAGAGCCAGCAAAGAAACCAGAATTAGAACAAGGAGCACAGCCATAAAATTGCTGAATTTATTATATATATGTTAAATGTGAAATATATTATACACACATATATACTGTGAAATGACAGATAGAGGTGAATTATGAGCTTAGCCATCAACTCTCATCATAGGAAGAAAATGATCATTGTTAAAACTAATAAAGAAAAGTGTAAGTTTGTTACTTGGGAATAAGGAGTTACATTCCAAAAGGAACAGCTAAATGAATTAGAATCAATTGTATTTGAAAAGTAAGAATTGGGGCTTGGGTAGACATGGAAATATAAATACACTATAGATAATACAGATTATTATATAGACATGGATGTGGACATGGACACAAATAGGTACAGAGTGCATTTGTAGACTTACACACATATATTAGCATATGTTTTTGTGTGTCTGTGCCAGTGACTTTTTTTTTTCAAATTACAAATGACATTCTAATTACATTTGCCTAATTAGGAAATCTCATTTATTTCAAAATTTTGTATGAGCACATAGAACATGGTAGATGTGGAGCAAGTGTCTATGGAATGACTAAATTAAGGAAACAAAAGACAAGGTGCCAGTTGTACCATATGGAAGCTTACATTAGTAATTTTTTAAAAAATATAAAAGTCCTCAGCCACATCAAACAAGGCATTTTTGTATATGTTTTAAAAATTCTCCAGGTGAATCTGACACATATCATAATGTCTATAACACTAATAGACACAATATAAACATTATCTGATCCTCATTAAGAAGACATCCGTAATGAAGGCATAATATTTGAATACCATGCCTAAGGACAAGTCTCAAGGGAAAAAAAAAAAAGAAGCACAATGTTACAACCTAGAAATACCTTTGTTCTCCAGAAGCAATGTTTCATTAAAGTAAAGAATATCAGGTAATAATAAAACTTCCTGAGATGTGATGACATAGACATTCACTAATGAGTGATGAAAAATTGTGCTTATGATAGTGCTCATGATGGTACCATAAATGAATGTCACCAAGTAGCACCTAATTAGCGTGATTAATCAACTTCAGTACTCACAGAAAAATGCATTGACTTGGTGCATTCTCTTTCAGACATGGAAAATGTTTTACCTTTGGAATCAATGCCTTGTTTCTAAAGCACTGTTAATAGATTTCTTCTCCTGTTTTTACTCTCACATATCTGATTGGTCTGTTATCAGTCAGCAGAGCTGTTAGATAAGCTTGAGTGACCTTGGAACTAATGAGGCACACTATAAAAAATTTGAAAGGACTCTTAACCATGAATTTGATGAGACCGAATATCAGGGATCCTAGCATAGTTTGAAACCCAAGGCTTATTTGCTTTCCCCTTAATAGCATAAAATAAATTAAAGAGCTTGGCTTATTCTAGAATGAGCACCAATCTCGTAGGACTTTTTCCACATTTAATGTATCACACATGTAACACATCTGTGGAAGAAGTCTACATACAAATAAAAAAGGTAGCAATTGTAAGTAGACCTGGGGTAAATGTAATCAATGTAAGAACAGTTTGAATTCCATTATTTAGTTCTATGTTGGCATTTATAAAGCATTTATATTGGGATTATTTATATACATTTAAGTTAATAAAATTGCAATTTTATGATGAGGAGTTATAAAGTCATATGTGTCTCTAATGGGTTTTTTGTTGTTGTTGTTTGTTTATTTGTTTTGTTTTTTGTTTTGTACCAGAGATTGAACTCAGGGGCACTTAACATCCCCAGCCCTTTTTATTTTTATTTTTATTTTTAAATTTTGAGTCAGGATCTCACTAAGTTCCTTACAGCCTTACTAAATTGCTGATGCTGGCTTTGATCTTGCAATCCTCCTGCCTCAGCCACCCCAGTTGCTGGGTTTACCTGCATGCCCCACCATGCTCGGCATTCTAGTGCTTTTTCTAAACATAATAGCAAATGTACTTATGTATCCAAATTTCAGAAATGAAAATAAAACTTAAAATTGCAAAACTTCTACATTAACATCTTCATACCACGTATAATATCTCCTTTTTTCAATGATATGGCATTACTTTCTCAACACAAGGGCATACATTTTTTAAACCTAATGAGAAATTAAAATAAGACAAATTTTGGCATGGTTATTTTCAGAATCACCTCAGGATGTGGATATTTGCATTGTTCAAAACTTTTTTGATGTATAACACATACAATTGTCTTGTGAAATAATTAAGTTTGAATATCTGAAATGTAGTGTGCTGCATGTTAGGTGTGTATATGAAATTGAATGGTATGTAATCTCATCCGACTTATATAACCCCTATTTTTGTTAGAAGACTAGAGTTTTGTGCTTCTAGAGTTTGAAAATATTTCCCTTGAAGAATGAGAAAATGTCTGAGTGAAAAGACCTGAAGTGTCAGATTAAAGAAGTATTGTGACTCCACATACTTTGCCTGCTCTGTGCAACATGAAACTCAACTTCTCAACCTACAAATCAGGAATAACAGTGTCTATATCAAAAGACTTATTTTAAATAAAATTAAAATAAAGTCAAATATAGAAACAAACTAATACAAGGTACCGGTCCAAGTGATCAGCAGCTACAGATTCTTTCCTTTATTTATAAAGTGCAGGCTTTTTTGTTTGAAGCAGAAACCTGTGGCTTGATCTTTGCAGATTAGACTTTGTAATTACAGAGATTCAAATCTCTAAAAACACAATTAAAAAATCATATTTTGTGAAGCTAAGGATCAGATTCCAATACTTTGATCATAGTTGGTTACATGGGGGCAAATTACCAGAGCTCTAGTTACAATTTAATTTTTTTTTATCATTTTAAAATTTCTGTCTATTGGTTTGCAAAACAAACTTATTGTTAACCCTTTTCTGTTAAGCCTCCTACTTACTAAGACTGTCAATTTTTTCAGTAATATTTCAGCATAGCTGTCATTTAAATTACATCATATTCATATAAAAATAAAATCAATTAAATGAGACCAATATCATATATCTTATTTCATACTGTGTTTGAAAGAAAAACAAAGAGCTGTGGTTGGGTGGGTACATAAGTTGCAATTAATCATTTTGTTTGCTATTTTGTTTGCTTTTGACTTTATCTTAAGGAAAAGTAAGGGTCCTCTTATCTCTAGGATCTGAGGTAGTGTCTGTAGGCATGTTGCCTACAGAAGTTAGTGTCCTCCCATCCCACAGAACCTGGGAGATGGGAACACTGTTGCTTAATATTTCAAAGGAGTGGCTCTTCCAACCTTTGGAACAATATTTCTGGATTATAAAAGTTGCAAGCAACTTTTTACCAGATTTCAAAGGGGCAGAGAAAGAATTTATAATGACAAGGTTTCCAAAGTAAATGCCTTCTGAAAAAGAAGGTCAGGAGCCTAGAGTTAGGAAGAAGTTTGTCTAAAGTTCAGTTGAGCTGAGGGAAACATTAAAAGCTGTCTTGGTCACCATCAGTGGGAGCTTCTGATCTATGAGAAAGATAGGGAACTGAGCAAGTCTGTCTCTCTTGGAACAAAATTTGCCTTTCAAATCTTGTAAAGTATTTGAAAGAAGTTTTTGTCTTTTTTTCCCCCCTTTTTTGTCCCATATTAACAATGCAATTTCAAAGTTAACAGACATATGGGAAGAGAGAAAATGTTCAAAAAGAAAAGCAAATTCTAAAAGGGTAAGTATATCACAGTTTTACAGTTTAAAAGAATTATCTACTCACAGATATCTTGAAGTGATTCCCATACCACTCTTGACTATTGTATTTGCTTGTCTAACAATTTATCTTCTAATCATGATGTAAAACTCTACAGTGATCAGGTCTGTCTTGTCATTATTTTGCAACTCTCCCAGCATAGGAGATATAACAGCTGCTTCAAAATGCTAATGAATGAATATATATATAATGATATATCTCCTGGGGAAGGAGGCACTGTTAAATACATGCTAAAGATATAGAAGAGTACTCAAAATTCCTCTTTGCCTATCATTCTCAAATCAAATAAAATTTGAATACTATGCTTTATTTTGATGAATAATTTTTTTCTTCTGAAACATCAAAATTCTGATATCTTTTTCACTTACTTTTAAACCATAATTTGTTTTTGTTTATTTGTTATTGTTTGTTTTGATACCAGGAGTTGAATCCAGGGGCACCTAACTCTGAGCCATATCCCCATCTTTTTCGTTTTTCTTTTCTTTTCTTTTCTTTTTTTTTTTTAATTTTGAGATAGGGTATTCCCAAGTTGCTTAGGGCCTCAATAAGTTACTGAGGCTGGCTTTGAACTTGAAATTCTTCTGCCTTAGCCCCTGAGCCACTGGATTACAGATGTGCAGCACAAGGCCCAGCTGTAATCTGTTCTTTAGGTCTCATTTCATGACATGCATTTGAGAGTATCATTGACAATGTAGAGGAACCGAATGGTCCCACAGCTCCAAGCACCCATACCTTCTGAGGGTAGTGGGACTTCCTTAGTTCTGAATTGAAGATGTCTCACAGAACATTTGGAACATAACAGTAGGAAGAAAACTTTACATCATCTTCCAACAATGGTTAAACCAGAAACAGCCACTGTACAAAATTCTTACCAGCTATACTGAAGTCTGTGAAACAGTCCATTTAGTTATGCTTGTAGAGATTGTCTTATATCTACAGGGAGAAGTCAGAGTAAATATTGGTCAATTGTAAGAACTCTCCTTGGATTCAGGTCACTGAAATTTTGAAATTAAAACAAAGGATTCCTAGTTATATTTTATTTTTCAGATGAACCGCTAATGACATGTTAGTATTAGTATGAAGCATTTGTGAGATTTATACTTGGAAATATTCTTCTTTCATTCTAAATACAAATTTGACCAGATGGCTTTCCTTTTTTAAAAAAAAAACTTGGAAAGCTGGGAATGGAACCACCATTTGACCCAGCTATTCCCCTTCTCGGTCTATTCCCTAAAGACCTAAAAAGAGTATACTACAGGGACACTGCTACATCAATGTTCATAGCAGCACGATTCACAATAGCAAGACTGTGGAACCAACCAACATGCCCTTCAATAGACGAATGGATACAAAAAAATGTGGCATTTATACACAATGGAGTATTACTCTGCATTAAAAAAATGACAAAATCATAGAATTTGGAGGGAAATGGATGGCATTAGAGCAGATTATGCTAAGTGAAGCTAGCCAATCCCTAAAAAACAAATGCCAAATGTCTTCTTTGATATAAGGAGAGTAACTAAGAACAGAGTAGGGAGGAAGAGCATGAGAAGAAGATTAACATTAAACAGGGATGAGAGGTGGGAGGGAAAGGGAGAGAGAAGGGAAATTGCATGGAAATGGAAGGAGACCCTCAGGGTTATACAAAATTACATACAAGAGGAAGTGAGGGGAAAGGGAAAAAAAAACAAGGGGGAGAAATGAATTACAGTAGATGGGGTAGAGAGAGAAGAGGGGAGGGGAGGGGGGGAGGGGAGGGGAGATAGTAGAGGATAGGAAAGGCAGCAGAATACAACAGACACTAGTATGGCAATATGTAAATCAGTGGATGTGTAACCAATGTGATTCTGCAATCTGTATACGGGGTAAAAATGGGAGTTCATAACCCACTTGAATCAAAGTGTGAAATATGATATATCAAGAACTATGTAATGTTTTGAACAACCAACAATAAAAATTAAAAAAGAAAAAGAAAAAACAAAACAAAATCTGGCAATACTACTTAAGATGGATTTACAGATGATCAGGCTTTTGTGAGATAAATAAAAGACAAAAGTAAAAATTTGAGTCGGGCTCACACATAATACCATGACTTGATAGCATGGAAGAGAACCAATTTGAAAAATTGGAGGGAAAATGTAAGTATGTATTATTAAAATGTCTTTTTTCTAGTGCAGGGATCACCTGTTTTTCTGATAGTCAGTGTTTCTGGGAGTGATGTTTACCCATCTTTCTTTTATTTATACTGATGCAATTTTAAAAGATTCTGGGTATTAAATTGTCCAACAAAGACTTGAGATTGCTGCTATTTTATTTTTGTGATTCATGGTAATACACAATTGATCATTCTTCTATAGGAACCCAATTTCCCATCAAAAATTTTTATCCCCTTTCTAGTATGTTCAATATATTCTTGAGAAACATAATATTTCATGCAAAGGAATTATTTATATAATAAGAAACATATTTTTTTATTTCCAAAAAACAAATGGCTAACAACTGTTAACATTAATAAACATGTTATAATTTTTTATAGGTTTTCCTGGGTGTTAGCACATTTAATTCAAATGTTTCATGTTAACATCTGAGTATATTAGAGGTTTGAAGCCACTGAATACCAGAAACAAAGATTACATTTATTCAAATGCGTGTCCATGTGTGTTTGCCATTGTTTGGATATGGTTTGTCCCTGACAGGTTCAAGTGCTCCAGGCTTATTCCCCAGTGCAACAGTACTGAAGGCAAACCTTAATGGAAGGTATATAAGTCATGGGGCCAGAACCTTTGGAAAGAATTAATGCCCATCTTCTGGAAGTATATTGAATTTCACAGGACTGGATCAGTTACTCAGATAATATGATGTTGTAAAGTAAGATCACCCCTTATGTTACATCTTTGAGCTTTTCTGCCTACACTGCTCACCAGGTGATAATATTCACCATGTTGGGACATAGACAGAAGGCCTTCAACAGCCGCGGAACAGGTGAGGCAACTAATCCTTGATATTCAGCCTCCAAAACCAAGCTAAATAAATCTTTTTCACCATAAAAGTGCTCGTCCCAGGTGTTTTGTTATATGAACACAAAATGAACAAAAAATGTATGCTTCTGTCCTATGAACCTAATACTACAACTTAAATGGCAAAATAGTTTAACAGTATCTGCTTTTATAGATGATAAGCTTCTTTAATAGTTATATTGTAGAAAAACAATATATTTTTACTGATTTATAGTTTAACCAAGTTTTTTTTCATTAAGATTTTGAAGACTTTTTAGGTTCTGCAAATTGGAAAGATTATACTTATTTTTGGCCACGGAACAGAGTAAATTAACTAATGCTTTAAAATGAATAGGGCAAATTTTGCTTTTTTATGCTCTTAGGAGTAAATAATCTTAAATTTTTTTTCAGGCTCAGGAAACTAAAAAATAAATAAATAAATAAAACATGATACTGCCCCAAATTGGAAAGCAATATACTCTTCTCCTTATTAACACTTACAGTTTTGCATACTTTCACAATTAAGCAATGTTTCCAATTATTGCTAGGTCCAATAACACACAAAGTATTGGATTAAAGAGGTTCTCTTGTATTAATGTATGTGTGTGTGTGTGTGTGTGTGTATTTGCATTCATTTATATATTACTTTCTCGGGAGCACCACAAAATCTCCTTTCTACAAAATACTTTTCTAATGTCTACTACAGTGTCATTAATTCCTTTGTGCTAAAAATTACTATAGAGAAAGTTTTATTTCAAAATGCAAATTTCTTCTAAGCATGGTGTTCAGTGTCCCTAAAACACTGTCAGGAACTAAACACCTCTACATTTTTGGATAATTTGAAGTAATTCATGGAGTTAGAGTCCTCAGGACATGTTTAAAAAGTATAAAAAGGGCTTAAGCATGATACTACAAATTATGATTTGATAAAACTATATATTTACAATATCTATAGATAAAATAATTGGAGAGACCATACACAAGTGCTGAGGGCCATTGCCAAGTAGGAATGACGCATCGATATTTCCTTGCCAGCGTACCCCATGTTAAATGGACTTGCCTTGGACATTGCATGTATGCTTTAGTAAGGTGACCTTGCTCAAAGACCAGGGCGGATCCTGGTTTAGAGCTGATCAGGTTTGAGGAAGTTTCCGGCTCCTTGAGTTTAATGCTTTCCCGGTTTAAGACAAGTTTAGAGCGTTCCTGGTTTAAGACAATAGGGGTTTTAGGGAAGTTGGAGGTTGAAGATTATTGTTCCTGCTGCTTGTTCCCATTGAGTTCTCGTGAGATTCAAATGGGATTTGGAGTAGGTGAAGCGGGGGGCAGATTTTGGATTTCCCCTGAACGTGTGTGGAGGCCAGTGTGATTTGGGGAATAAAGAATTGCTGTTTGAATCTACAAGGTGTGAGTGGCTCGTGATTCTGTGCCAAGCCGAGACATTGGCACACAAGGACAATGTAATCAGATATTATGTTTCATCAATATTGCCTTGAATACCTATTAAACATCTGGTAGCATATATTCTTACATTTTTCCTCTCTACCAAAATCTTAATTAAATTTTTATTTTTCCATAATACAGTATTTATTTAAAGTTTTCATCTGCTCCTTGACAAAAGATATTTTCTAGTACTGCTGGCTTATTTTCAATGAATAATTTGGGCTTTCCTAGAGGACTTCCTTCCAAGGTATTCCTGCAGAGGGCAACATTCCTGCGGTTTGTTTGTCTATCTAGGTTTTACCACAAAAAGACTTTCTTCTTTTCAGCTGCCTCAAAGACAAGATTATTTTCTTGTGGCTTTTGTCTGTGACTCCCTGCTTTCTCTTGGTGGATTCAATCAAGTGGATGAGGTGTTATTGGTGTTCCTACTCTCTGACCTTGGGTTCTCAACACAGATTTCTCTGAGGCTTCTCTCTTTCTTTTCTGTGTGGCTTTTAAGCAAGTGCACAGCTGTTGACACCTCATTTTTTGAATAGTATTTTCCTATTTTTTTCTCCAGAGGTTTTCTTCAATTTTACAAACTTTGGGTATATCTTGTGGAATAGATAAAGTCATATGTTTACAATTTGTTCAGAGTTAAAGCATCCAGAGTTATCTCTAAATATATATTGTGTACCGATGAATGAGGGCAACATAAATATTTCCAAAACAAATATTATTTAAATACAATTTTACATGAAAAGATACACTAAAATTATTTTATTAAAATAACATTATAAATTAAATAATATGTATTTTAATATTCTAACAATTAATATTATACTTTGATAAAGATAAAATTTAAAAACAAATTAGAAGTCTGTTACCTTTTAGAGAATAACTAGTACCTAATCTCCCTGATACTTTTGGGGACTAACTGCTGATTGTGACAAATGTGTGAAAAGGCAGAAGTTCGATCTCTTATTTTTCTGTGGAGGTGCAGCTGAGCTATGTGGCCAGCCAATCTGATCTTCTTGCTCAAGGGTTTGAATGTTGAAGGCATGTGGTAAAATGTGAAGTGAGTCTGAAGTATTCCACAGAGGTGCCATGGCCTTTTGCTCCATTCTGGAGAGCCTGTGTATTTACTTCAGCCTGTTTCTTAGTACCATTGTTCTCTGCACAACTCTGATAGATCCTTTCTTCAAGGTTGTAGTGGATTACCCAGGACAAAAATGCATACCTTCCTCCAATCCAAGAGGCAACAATGATACAGTAAATGCAAAGTTTCTGAGCATATAAACACTAAGTAAAAATATTATCAGTGAGATGATATCAACACCATGATTAGTATTACAATTTTATTTTACTTTATCTCCTCTCTCTCTCTCTCTCTCTCTCTCTCTCTCTCTCTCTCTCTCTCTCTCTCAACAGTGCTGCGAATCTAACTTGTGGCATTACACATGGAAGGCAAGTCCTCTACCACTGACCTATATGCTTCCAGCTCTAGGGCTTGAACTTAAAAAGCTTGATGCACATTGTGTAAGTAACATAGATTGAAATGTTAAAATAGTCATAATACTATCTATCATGTGTTATAAATTAAAGAAAATAATAAATTTCAATGTATGATACTATGACACTATTAAAAGGATAGGGAAAGGACTTCTATGGGAAACAGGTTCATCTTTCCAAATTTTGTGAATATATTCCATGTATTTCTACAATTTAGCCACTTTGCTTTGCTAGTTATGGTTTAGACCTTTAATCTCCTCTGAAAATCTGATTGTTTGAAAGCATGGTTTAGATGTGAGGAGGGTGTCCCCCCAAAACTCAAGTGGGGGATAATGCAAGGATGTTGATGTGAAATGATTGGATTATTAAATATTTTACTTAATTAATGCATTAAAGCACTGCTGTGGATTTACAGGGTGGTAACTATAGAAGGTAAGGCAGGCTGGAGGAAGTAGATCACTGGTGTTGTCTTTGGGATTTATGTTTTGTCCCTGGTGAGCAAAATTCTCTATGGTTTCTAGTTGCCATACCACGGTGATTAGATCATGGGAACTGTAACCTCAATAGTGGACTAGTCCATCTGATGGACTAATAATTCTAGTGGGCCTGTGGCTGGTAGGAAAGGTGAGGAGGTGAGGTATGGCTGGAGGAAGGAGGTCCCTGAGGGGTGTATGCTTGGAGGCTCTAACTTGTCCCTGACTCCTCCCTCTCTCTCTCTCTCTCTCTCTCTCTCTCTCTCTCTCTCTCTCTCTCTCTCTCTCTCTCTCCAGGCTTCCATTATCTCACCAACTTTCCACCTCTATATCTTTCTGCCCTGATGTTTTGTCATGATGTTCTCAGGTCCAGAACAATGGAGTCAGCTGATTGTGGACTAAACTTCTGAAAACATGAGCCAAAAATAAATTTTCCTCATTTAAGTTGTTCTTGTCAACTATATTGAGCACAGTGAAAAAAGACTAACACACTGTCCAAAAAAAACAACGAGAATAAAAACATATTATGACAATAACAATGGTAACTGATCCATTTGAAACAAGTTTTAAATAAGACATTGAAATTCTATGAAATATGACTTTAAAAAAAGACCATATATACCTATTTTTTCACAGATGTATGTTTGTGTTTGTAGTGGCAGTGTTAATGCAGTTAGAAAGCAATTTCCTCAGGTTTGATAAATTAAAAAAATAACTGGTGGTATTGAATTTTTTATAAAATGAATTAAATCTAAGCAATGCTATGTGTTTTTATGAGAATGCTTATGTTTGTAGAAGCATCAACAATGTCTGAGAAATATACTTTGAAATAATAATTGTTTTCTCTAATGAGATTGAGAGATCACAGTCATCTGTGAAGTTTGCCTTATCTTGAATAAAACTCTTATTAAAAAGAATGACACATTTATTGCCTGCACAATTAAGGACTGATTTTAATGAGGAGGGAAAAGTAATTATTTGGAGAACATATTTTATTGAGTGTGGGTGAAAGGTGATGTTACTATTTTGCATATAAATCAACACATATATACTTAGTCATTTAAATATGTTTGATTTAATACTGAGCTTTCCCATGTCAAATGTCCTTTATATCCATCATGTGTTCTCTTGATTTAATAGAAAACTAATTAATATCTTAAAAGGCATAATAAAAAAGAGAACAATTACTTGAACTGAAGAGTTAGCTTGTAGAAAATAATGATACATTAATGAAAGATGTGTTATTGCAGACTTGATTATCAAAATGTTCTCTTTTTTTTTTTTTTTGATACTGGGGATTGAACCCAGGGGCACTTAACCACTGGGTTACATGCCAGACCTTTTTTATATTTTATTTAGAGACAGGGTTTTGCTGAGTTGCTTAGTGTCTCACTAAGTTGCTGAGGCTGGGTTTGAACTGGTGACACTTCTGTCTTAGCCACCAAAGCCCCTGGGATTACAGGCATGCGTGTACCTTCATGCCCAGCAAAATTTTAATTTTTGATCATTTTTTTTTTTTGGTTAGCTTAGTCAATAATAAGGAAATGACATTCTAATAGTCTCTGCGAGTTTTGAGAGTGGATTTTCAGTTGGGAACAATATTTAATTTGCTATTTGGGAGGAAAATACCATATCATTATTAGAGTTCACTCTATTAGAAAAGTTCCCCCTTAAAAAAACTCTTTTTGACTTTAGGTAAAATTATCCATCAGCCAGTGAGGTTTCAACACAAAAGTGCCAGTGGGATGTACTTCAACCAAAGAGATCTGTGCCCTGATAGACCCGGGGTGTTCCTTATGTGATTGTGCATGTATACAACCACTGCTTCCTGGACTGTGTTCACCAGGCTCTATGTTATTGGTCTTTGTTTCTGTCCAATACTTTTCAGTTTTATTTTTTTTCCATACATCTATTTAATTGCTGTCATTAAAAACATTTAAAATGTCGTAGGGAATTTCTGGAATGTCTCCAGGGACATGTTGAGACTAGATACAGGGATGGATGCTCCTCCATTGACTAGACTATAGAGCAGCAGTTGTCCAAGTGTTGTCCATGGTGAAACTCTGTGAATCACTCAGGCAGTTTGTGCATTAAAATTGTTTTCAAGGGCTGGGGATGTGGCTCAAGCGGTAGCGCGCTCGCCTAGCATGCGTGCGGCCCGGGTTCGATCCTCAGCACCACATACCAACAAAGATGTTGTGTCCGCCGAGAACTAAGAAAAAATAAAATAAAAACGTTAAAATTCTCTCTCTCTCTCTCTCTCTCTCTCTCTCTCTCTCTCTCTCTCTCTCTCTCTCTGTCCCCCTCTCTCTCTCTCTTTAAAAAAAAAATTGTTTTCAAAATTATGTAAAGACTTTCTCTGGAGCTTTTTCTACTGTGCTGATATTTGACCTTATGGTACAAGAGCAGCTGTGGGTGAAACTATAAGTGCCTTAGCAGGAATCACAAAACTAACACTGAACAACACACTTGCAGAAAAGAGAGGAGGAGAAAGAGGCAAGAGTAGCAGCAGGAGCAGCTTCAACTAGGAATTGAAAAACAACAACAACAACAACATAAAACCCTTAGGGTCACATATTTTTAATACTTTGAGTGATGAAATGTAATGTACTCATAAAGCATTTCTGCTACATATTAAAGCACAATTGTCTAAGAAAAAATACTATGTATTCCTTGGAATACAAATTAAACAGGTAACAGTTTAATGGAAAATCATTTTTATTTGAGAGGTAAGTGGCAGATAAACTATATTTGTTTATAATTTTGTATTTTAGTGTTTTCTCTTAAAAATAAACTAAGCAAGCATGTCCTGAAGGAAAATAACAACAAGTACTTTTTTCAATGATAAACTTGACTTTCAAGTAAAAACAAATTTGAAAAACTTGTATCTGCCACCATGTATTTGATGATTTTCCAACCCTAAAACAAAACAAAAAAACGTACTAATTATACAGGAGAGAAAAAGGTTAAGTTTTTAAAATACCATTTAACAAATTAGGCCAATATTGGTCAGGGAATTAATACTTTCTAATGACCAAGGGCTTAATGACACAGTCATGTAATAGGTTAAAAAGATGCATTAAAAATGCAAGACACATGAATGTGTTTAAAAAATGGAATACTGAAAAGTTTGTTGATTTTTTTCAGATTCCACATTGCAACTATCACTTATTAAATTTTGGTATAGTATTGAAATATTTTATAAGGATATTAAAATCTATTGTCCTGTTTCACATCTGTTTGATTCCTGATTGTCTTTATACAATACAAACCAAATGAGACATTATAGAAAGTTAGGTGAAAATAGACATATAATTGTAGATATGATGTCCATGTCTGCATGGCTTCTGTGGATGGACATGATGAAGTGAGGAGGGGAAGAGAGGAAGTTGGAGAACACTGGAGAGACTGCTGGAACAATCCATGATGATAGTCAACATGGTCAGGGTTTATGGTAGCTGGAGAGGCAGCAAGTGGTTCCAATGAGAAAATAGATTCCATGACAAGAACTGTATAGGTTAATAAAACAATTTTACATGAATGAGCAGCTTTCTGTGTGTTTACATTCAATGAATTCCCTCTGGGTTGAGTGGCCTCTTACTTTCTCTGAATAGTTGACTTGAAATGTGATATCCACCTTTGAAATTTTTTCACATAAAATTAAAATATTAATTATGCTTAACTTTAAGTTTATTTTTCTAAACTTTTGCTTTAAAATATTTAGCAACAGAAAACTGAGAGTTTTCTATATAGCATATGCCTCTTATTATTGTTATTTTAAAGCTTGTTTACCCTGACATAAATTAGCCTCCTGGCTCATCTGTGCTCTGAGCTTTATATTACACAGGCCCATATTATCTTATATTGGTTCATTTCTGCAGACAACTAACTACTCAGTCTCTCTGGAGAAATACTCCCCTGATGGATCCTCCTAATCGTGCTTTAAACTTCAATGTGAATAGGAAACACCTGGAAATCTTGATCAGTTGCAAATCCTGATTCAGTGGTCCTGGATAGGTGCCTGAGATTTTGCATTTCTAATCAGCTTCCAGGTCAGGCCAATGCTGCTGTTCTGTGAGACACAATTTGAGTTGCAATGCTCTAGATGACTCCTAAATTTTTAATGGCCTACTGCAATATCAAAGGTTTCTGTGTTTGTCCATTTACATAGGTTTCTACCTATGTTCTTAAAGTTAGCTAATTAATACACAAGGTATTCCTAGAGTAAATATAAAAGGCAAGAAGAGCAGAGTTCTGTTCAAGTTTATGGTTATACAAGGTTTGTTTCTTAAGTGCATTTTTAATGCATTTATAAGTTTGTGAATAAACAATTTCACACAAATTTTAGTACCAGTAAAACAGAGACAAATTTTCTAAATTGAATGGGAAGATTATTTTTAAAGATGACTCGATTATTATAGCATTTCACTAGCAGCATTCCTGAGTGCCAGACAGACATATGTAATGTTAATAAAGCATTCTGATTATTTGAAAATGCTGGAAACGATGAGAATCACTCTGAAGTGGAAACACAGTATGGGATGTACTACAAATTCAGTTTCTTTCCCTCTTATTTTAAAATATTTCATAATACTAGTAATCTCTCTGATGAAATGCCCATGTACACTCTTAAGCAGACGTACATGCAACAAATGCATAATATACTCTATTCCTTGGGATCAAATTTATTTGAAAAGTTTAAGTTGCTTTGTGTATTAAATAATATGTTTTTATTGGCTCACTGTTATGACTTGGGTATAGAATTATTCTTCCATAAGCTCAGGTTTGAAAGCATGGTTCCCAGTGAAGAAATGTTCAGAAGTGGGATCTTAGGCAACAATGAGTTTTATGACCCTTTCAGTGGGTCAATCCATTTGGAGGATCACTAATTTGAATAAACTACTAGGTGGTAATTGTAGGCAGGAGGGTGATGGTTGCAACAGGTCATTGGGGTCGTGCTCCTGGGAATTAGAACTTGTACCTGGATCTTCCTCGATGTCTCTTTCTGTTTCCTTGCTGTCATGAGCTAATCAGCTTTTGTTTATGGAATGGATCCCACTGAGCCTAGATTCAGATCTCTGAAACTGTGAGCCAAATTTTTCACCTTTGTTGTTCTCATCAGGTATTTGGTTACAGCTTTGCAAAGCTGACTAATAACACTTGCACTAGTAAAATGCACTAAAATTAAATAGTGTCATCATTTTAGTTTCAATATGTTTGCCATATGTGTTTGCCATATGTGTGTTTTTACATGGATGAGAATCAGTCCCTCTCCATGTGTGTTTCCTCCATAGTCTTCTTTTCATGATTCTCAGACAGTAAACCAAGTAATAATTACTGATGATGCTGCTGTGTTCTGGAATGCTCTGGGCATAGTTGGTACCTTCACAATTACTACTATGAATGAGTATAAGGAAGTATAAAAAAGCCAAGGAATATTTAACATCAAAGAAGACTCTAAAGTTGTAAATTTTGTATAATAGTAATGCAGTCATAGAGCCATGACTTCAGTCTTAACAATCTTATTGAACTTTTATTTTTGGATTTATTTCCTTTTTTATTTCTATATTTTCAATGTCATCTATTTCTTGACTTATCTTTCTAATTCTTATTCTTGGTTTGGGTTTATTTTTCTTGACTTTTTATAACTCTTGGAGTATAAATTTCTATTATTGATAACTTTCTTCTTTTCTAATGAAAATATTTAGCGCTATGGATTTTCCTCTCAGAACTGTTCTGACTACATTCCACACATGATTTTTTGATCAGATCTTATTCTGATCTAGTAGTTCAAACAGTTGAATTTCTAACAGGAATATTTTAAAATCCACATCTCCAATTGTATATTTTTATTTTCATACTCTGTTTGAAGATATTCACTCATCTATTTTCTGAGTAAACCTTTCCAACCCTCTTTCTGTTGGTTGTCCTTCTACTCCAATTGTGATTTGCTTTTCTAGCCAAAGACTTTCTTTTATGTTATCCTTTTAATTCTAATGGCTCTTCTACCAGTTAGTACTTCTAAACATGTTCTCTCTAGCTCTAGCATGTGTTTCAACCTCTATCATGCACCACAGCAAAGCAGAAGTTGGTGCCATATCCTTGAGTAATAAGTTGAACAAATTTCTTTTAGTTAAAGTAACCAGTCTCAGGAATTTTGTTGTATTAGAGGAAAATGGAGCAATAAAAATTGTAATACACTAGAACATAAATATTACATCAGTGGGCATGAGAGACCTAGTGTATCTGTGGAAGGAAGACTCATTTGAAAGACTGACAAAAATAATAAGAGAAGCTAGAAATTTCCAATACCAGGAGTAAGACAGAACTTATTACTATAGCTTCTATTATCATCAAATGCATAATAAGGGAGTACAATGAAGAACTTTACACTCATAAATTTGACAAGCTGAAAGAAATTCCTCAAAATGACAAACCACTGAAGTTCTATCAGGATATGAAATAGAAGTGTTAAATAGTCCCTTAACCATCAAAAACATTGAATTTATAGGTAAGACACTCCTGAGGAAAAGTTCTCCAGGTTTAGATGGTTTCACTAGAGAATTCTAACAAATATTAACCCAATTTTACATAATGTTTTCTAAAATGGGATGAGAGAAAAGGCAAGCATGTTCACTGTGACAACTTTTACACAGCAAAATACTCGATGTTTTTATACTTGTAGTGAGGCATAAAAATAAATCAGTAAATAAATAAATAGATAAATAAATAAATAAATAAATAGTGAGCAAGTGGATCCTCCTAATCCCCCCAAAATTACTGTTCTTCTTTGCAGATATCATGATTGTCTTTGCAGAAAATCTCAAAGAATCAACCAAAAAATCAGCTACTCCTGGTGAGCAGTTTCACCAAGGCCAATGGATGCATGCACATAGGCCACAGGTCACAAAAGTCTTTATAATTTGAGATATCAGAAACTAATTTGAAAAGTTAAAATTAAAATTACATTTTACCTGGAAATTGTGCCAAGGGAAATTAAATATTTCTATGCAAATTTAAAACTATGCACCATATTTAAATATTGAAAAATAGAAAGTGAAAAAACAGAAGAGACCTACCACGTTCTTAGACTACAAGACTCCAAATGGTTAAGATCTCAGTTCTTTCCAAAATGATCAATACATTAAATGCACTTCCATCTGCAATCCTAGCAAGGGTTTAGAGTAGATAAAGGCAAACATAGTCTAAAATTAATATTGAAAGCAGAGGCCCTAGAATAGCCTGAATGATCTCAACAAAGAAGAAGGAAGTGGAGGGAATCATACTACTCATGTACAGGGAGGTTTACTGTGTGCCTTCAAGTGATAAGATCCAGTTCTAAGCTTTGATAAAGCTCCAGACTCTATCCAATGGAAAAATCTTTTTTAACAAAAGTTTCTAGAGCAATCAAAGACTGCAAGTCCTCTCTTGGGCATTTATCCCAGAGGCAAAATACTTAAATTCAGACAAAAATCTGTAGAAAAATATCCATAGCAGCTTTACTTGTAATAGCTAGGCATTGAAAACAACCCATGTTTTATCCAATCAATAAACAAAGGGTGGTACATCCACAGCTTGGAATAGTATTCAGCAAGAAGAAATAAACTATGGATGTGCAGTTTGCTGAAACTTCAGAGAATTTCTCTGAATG
Organism: Urocitellus parryii; assembly: GCF_045843805.1. Lineage (NCBI taxonomy): Eukaryota > Metazoa > Chordata > Mammalia > Rodentia > Sciuridae > Urocitellus > Urocitellus parryii. The sequence continues at coordinate 34,671,346 of NC_135531.1, read as the reverse complement.
GAAAAAGCTAGTCCCAAAGCCTCTACACCATGTATTTCCAGGTAGGTATGGATGGAGTGCAGATTAGTAATTGCCAGGTAAGAGAGACTTTAGTGAGATGTGAGGGAGGGTGAAGCTGAATGTGGTTTTAAGCAGCAATACAGTGACCACAGTGGTAATGGAAATGTGCAGTATCTTGACTATGATGATAGATATAAATGACTGCCCATGGGATAAAATTGTATAGAAATAAATATATGGATAAAATAAGTACAAGTAAAATCAGAGAAATGTGTCTATGTCCACGAGGTGGTTTTGATATCTACTACAACTTTTTAACATCTTTTATTTCAAGACTAGATAAAGCAACATGGAATCTAATTGTATTATTTCTTAAAACTGCATTTGTGTCTATAAGTTATTTCAAAATAAATAATTTAATTAAAATTTAAATTGAAAAACGAAATGAATCCTGTGGTATCAAATTTAAGTGTGTATGTTATAAAATAAAATATAGCCCCCAAACCAAATCTATAGCTCATGGTAAAAGATTTTTAGGCAGTATATGAAAAAAAAAACAAGCAGAAAAAAAATCTTCAAATTGTGACTCAAATAGAAGATCTGGTAGGGCACAGACCTAATCATTCAGAATCTTGTAAATATAGATGGATTTAAAACCCTTTACCTGAAATCACTCCGTTGATGCGTATATAGGGTTGGGTGATGTTATTTAACATTATGTTATGTGCAAAAAAAAAAGCCTTTTCAACCAAAGTTTCTGAAGCAAGGGAAGAGGTTTTTAAGAGAATAACAAAACTGAAGCACAACACATTGGGGCTTTGGTTTGCATTTCCCCGATGGCAAATGTGTCAATCATTTTTTCATGTGCTGATCGGACAAATTTCTCTTTAGAGTCTTTGCCCATTTCTTAATTGGGTTGTCTCTTTAATTTGAGTTGTAAGAGTTCTTTATGCATGCTGGGTACTAGAGTATTATCAGATGCATGATTTGCAGATGTTTGCTTCGGTTCAATGGGTTGCCTTTCACTTTCTTTTTTTTTTATCTTTTTTGAGAAAGGCAGGGGCATGTTCACTGTGGGTTTCACAGGTTTGGGTCATTCCCTAAACACTTTAAATTAAACTTAAGTTTAATTTAAACTTTCATGAGGTTTAAATTAATATGATTTTTTTCCAGTGTGACAGTGATTGTGACAAAGTACAGACTTCAGAAATTCAGAAGAAAAAAAAATATGTAAATACTATTTCACTTAAGAACATTATTATTGTTATTATTCAGCAAATGTTATATTTTGCATTGAATTTGACCAGACTAATTACTCTTAAATAGACAATTTTAAAACCTCCTTAATTAACACATAACTGTCTATATTTATTGAGTATAGTGGAATATATTGAATATAAGCTGTGGAAAACTATAGTTATCCTTCTGAGCTCTGAAATGGAGGAACTTGTTCCTCCTATCTCTCTATATTTTGATCCCCATTACTCAATGCTTCTCTATATCCAGCCCTCTACCATTCCTAGCTTCTAATAATCAATATTTTCCTCTCTTCTTCTGAGATCAACTTTTTTACCTTCTTCATATCAGTGAGAATATGTACTATTGCTTCCCATGTCTAGTTTTTTTTTCATATTCATTATTATGGCTTTCATTAACAAGTTAATTAATAAGAACTGGTAGTGAGGATGTAGAGAACTGGAATCTTCATGCATGGCTGATGAAAATAAAAACTCACACACCAACTATGGAAGTCTGACAGTCCTCAAAAGTGTAAATGTAAAGTCACTATCTGATATAGAAATTTCCTTCAAAAAAAGAAAAAAACCTGTACATGAATGCTCATAAAGACATTATTATTAATGACAAATAAGTTGAAACAAACCAAGGAAATATCAACCCATGAGTGAATAGACAAATCGTGATACATGTATACAATGAAATAGTAGTCAACCAAATAAAGAAATTAATTACAGAGACTTGGTACAACATGTATGAAACTCAGAAATATGACAAGTGAAAGAAGTTAGAAGTAAAAATCTATACTGTGTTAGCTATATATTTTAGAGCTATACATTGTATTAGCTTTTTCTTATTCTATTTTTTAAATTGTTTGATTTGTTCTTTTTAGTTATACATGGCAGTAGAATGTATAATACATACATGGAGTATAAATTCCCATTTTTGTGGTTGTACATGATGTGGAGTTACACTGGTTGTGTATTCATATATGAACATAGGAAAGTTATGTCTGATTCATTCTACTGTCTTTCCAATTCCTGTACCCACTCCATTCCCCCTACTCCCCTTATAAAATCCAGTAAACTTTCACTCTTCCCTCCCTTTTTTGCCTGTTGTTAGTCAGCAATCACATATCAGAGAGAACATTCAGGATTTGTTTTTCTTTTTGTGTGGGTGGGGTAGAGGATTGGCTTATTTTACTTAACATGTTAGTCTCCAGTTCTGTCTATTTACCTGCAAATGTCATGATGTCATTCTTCTTTATGGATGAGTAATATTCCATTGTGTGTGTGTGTGTATGTATATGTGTACACACACACACACACACACACACACACACACACACACTTTCTTTATTCATTCATCCGTCGAAGGACACCTAAGTTGGTTCCATATCTTAGCTATTGTGAGTTGAGCTGCTATAAACATTGATGTGGCCTTGTCATCATAGTATGCAGATTCTAAGTCCTTTGGGTATATGCCAAGGAGTGGGATAACTAGGTCAAATGGTGGTTCCATCCCAAGATTTCTAAGGAACCTCTACACTGCTTTCCAGAGTGGTTGCACCAATTTGTAGTCCTACCAGGATTGTCTGAGTATACCTTTTCCCCCACATCCTCGCTAACACTTATTGTTGCTCATATACTTGATAATTGCCATTCTGACTCAGAGTGAGATAATGTCAGTGTAGTTTTAATTTGCATTTCTCTAATTTCTAGTGATGTTGAACATTTTTTTCATATATTTGTTCAGCTTTTGTATTCATTTTTCTACGAAATATCTTTTCAGTTCCTTTGCCCATTTATTGATTGGGTTATTTGTTTTTCTTGGTGTTAAGGTTTTTGAGTTCTTTATTCTGGAGAGTAATGTTCTATCTGAGGTGTAGATGGCAAAGATTGTCTCCTATTCTGTAGGTTTTCTCTTCACATACTTGATTGTATCTTTTGCTCTGAAGAAGCTTTTTCAGTTTGATACTCTCTCATTTTTTGATTCTTGTTTTTACTCTTGCGTTTTAAGAGGAGTCTTGTTGGGGAGTTTGGTTTGTAAGCCAACATGATAGAGATTTGGTCTTATTTTTTTTTCTGTTAGCCATAGAGTCTCTGGTCTAATGCCTATGTCCTTGATCCAATTTGAGTTAAATTTTGTACATGATAAGAAATAGGGATCTGATTTTATTTTGTTATATATAGATTTCCAGTTTCCCCCAGCACCATTTTGGAAGAGGCTATCTTTTCCCCAATGTATGTTCATGGTGCCTTTTTATAGTATGGGATATCTGTATTTATGTGGGTTCATCTTATTCTATTTATATGAAATATACAGAACAGAAATATTCACAGAAACAGAAAACAGATTAGTTTGCCAGATTAGTAATGCAGAGTTTAGTATTGGTTGATGAAAGTGTGCTAAAATCAACTGGCCATATGTGCACAACTTGACAAATATATTAAAGACCATTTTAAGCATAATTTAAATGAATTAATTTTATGGTATTTGACTTACAAGTTGTGAATTAGGTTGCAATAATACTGCTACCAAAGTTTGAATAAAGTGCTCAATCATCCATGTGAAGTGAGGGATAGGGCCAACACTGTGTTCTAACATCCTCCTAACTTCTTCCTCATCTTGATTTCATCTTCCCTTTTTCTTCCATTTTCCTTTGTATCAAATTATTGCCATTCTTCATTTCTCTACTGGGCGGTTGCTATTACTTTAAAAATACAATGTAAGGTTTTAGTCAAAACATCGAATCTAGCTGCACGGTGGTGCACTGTAATCCCAGAGTATCGCATATGTGAAGCCAAGTTCAGCAACTCAGCTAGACCTTATCTCAAAGCTAAAGAAAAAAAAAAGCCAATCCTAAAGAATCAAGGGCAGAATATTTTCTCTCCTGTGTGGATGCTAATTCACAATAAGGACAGCGAGGGCTAGGGAAGAATACAGGGACTTGGGATTAAGAAGAGGGGAGTGAACAGAGTGGAGGGGTATGGGATTAGGAAGGATACTAGAATGAATTGGACATTATTACCCCACGTGCATATATGATTACATGACCAGTTGTGATCCTACCTCATGTACAACCATCATACATACTCCAGTTATGTATGATGTGTTAGAATATATTCTACTGTCTTGTATAACTATTAGAACAAATAAAAAATAAAGATAAATAAATAAAAATGAGGAAAAAAATGGCTGGAGATGTGGCTCAGTTATTAAAAGCCCCTGGGTTCAATCCCTGGTAACCAACCAACCAACCAATAATTTTCTCAAGATGATATTTCACCATAATGAAATTTTATATATCTATCGCAGTAAAACCAATAATTCTTGGAACAAGCAAGACAGCTAATATGTTGGATAAATTATTTTGGAAGTGGTTGAAGTCAATAATGGTGATCAAGTCATGTTTGTGTATTGATATTAGAGGACATTTCACTTCTATGAACGTTATGTTGGTACGTTTACATTATGTACACAACTATGATCCTTTCTAGAGGGAAAATTAATTAAAAACCATATGGTAAACATCAAATAAGAATATAATTAAGATTTATTTTTTATTTTGAACAGTAATAACATAATTTCTTATTTTGTTTATCTCTTAATTTGTTCCAGATGGTTCCAATATGTCTAGTTTAAGATATTCTAAGTTTAATTTCAAAAGAACAGTGCAGTTATGCAAGACAGTTCTTAAATTTGCCTGTGTAACATATTTTAACCTAGAATTATTTAATGTTTGTTTATGAAAAGCTAAGTATTTGGAAGGCAAAAATAAAATATTTCTCAGTATAAAGAATCCTTCTTTCTGGCCTATGCCCATGTATTAAAAATATTTTATTGTTTCACAAACACAGATAACACAGTATGTATCAAAACTCAAGCAATCTAGAAGCATACAAAAATACACATGGTTGTCTTTCAAAAGCAATTGTCATTAATTACATATCTCTATTTAAGTCAAAGATTTCATTTTAAATACAAATTTAGTTAAAACAGTAGAAAGCTTATAGTTGAAATTTTTTTTATTCAGTAGAAAGCTTATAGTTGAATATTTTTTAAAATTTTCTACCTCTCTATTTCCCATATAGCTTTCTGCAAGATTTAACTTTATAATCATAATCATGATAAATATTTATGACAAATATCAAAGACACATTTGGAAAAAAAAGGAACTTCAAGTACGAAAAGAAAAATAACTGGCAAAAAATTGAATAGCCCAGTGGAAAATTAGAAAAACAAATCATAGTTAATTTGACAGTGAGAAATGAACATTTTTTTAAAAGTGTAAGATGAACATACACCATTGCATAAATAGCACCTATGCAAAAATGAAATAACAAAAAATGTTTTTAATTCAACATAATCAATATTTATTATATTACTTCCACATGCTATTGTCTATATGTCAGATATACATATACCTTGAAAGTGTTTCTCAGTTAATTAATATAAACTTTTTGAAGAGTGAGTTAGCAAAAATAAGACAAAAGTGAGTTACTAAGATAAAATCTGTTTTAAGTGTTTTAACTAAATTTGTATTTAAACTGAAATATTTGACTTAAATGGAGATATGTAAACATTGAATGATTGAACTATTGTATATATTTTTTCAAGTGTTTAAAATTAAACCTAGCAGTTTAATCATGAAAAAAATGTATAAGTGTGTGTATGAAAGTGATAGCTGTGTACATATAGGAACATAATTATATATGTATGTATATTTTACAGATACATATATGTGAGTGTGTGTATATGTATGTAGGATATATACTTATATAATATATAATATAGCTGATTTAAGAGTAAATTCATTTAAAAGTGGATATTTATAATACTTAAAGATCTAGAATACTACATATTTTTCTCTTAATATATCAATATGCATATCATATAGAATATATTAAACATTTTTTTTTTTACTAGTAAACTTAATGAATTTAAGATCAGCATAAATCAATTCACCTTAGCTGGTGCCGCAATACAGGCCTGTTATCCCAGCTTGGGAGGCTGAGGCAGAAGGATCAAAATTTCAAAGTCAGCCTTGCAAAAGGAAGGTGCTAAGCAAATTAGTGAGACCCGATCTCTAAACAAAATACATGATAGGGCTGGGGATGTGGCTCAGTGGTTGAGTGCCTCTGAGTTTAATCCCTGGTACCCACTCCAAAAATATTAATTCACCTCCTCAATTTTTCCTGACCACAAAGAAATCATTATAAGATCTGTCTTGCTGTTAAAAAACAATTAGAAAACTGGACAAAGTATAAGAAGATTTTTTTTATATATATAATTTAGAAACCAGAAAAAAAAATGGTTGCAGATTCCTAAGATAATAGAAACAAGATGAACTCAGTGGTTTTCTGGTAAAACAATGGCTTACCCATGCACAAGATGTACACATCTCGCTAGTGACCCGTGCCGATGAGGTGAGCTGGCTGAAACATTAAACCAAGAAAACTGCAAAGAAATCACAGGACACACAGACATGAGCTTTTCAGATGGAGGGTGGGACTGCTCTGCGACCTTCAGGGTCAGCCTCCACACTGAGTGCTGGAAAAGAGAGCATGCCCCGGAATCTATTTTTATAGGGGGACCAACAAAGGAGTTTCAATAGAATGTTCTTCACCAAAAAAGGAAGGGGATAAGGTTTCAAAGGTGAAGTCTTGCTTCCTAATGTCTTGTGGTCAAAGCACCCGCAGATTCAATATCTACTGAGGACCTTTCTAGTTTAAAGACAATTGTCCTCTCATATCCTCATGTGGGCTAGAAGAACATCTCTCTCTTGATTCTTATGACAGAACAGATTCCATTCAAGAGGGCTGCATCCTCCTGAACCAGTCACCCCCAAACGTCCCCCTTCCTCATCTCATCACTCATCTCACATTTTTATGATATATTTGAGAAAAAGAGGTGTTCATCAGAGTTATATTTATGTGGCATGGGAGATGAGAATCACGAGTAGCACTGCCTTGGTACAGATACTAAAAGACAGCAGGGAATTAGATACATGCTCAGGAGAGCTCCTTACCATGACAGAGGGGAATGACCGGAACAGCAGACTAAGAAGGACCAGGCAGAGTGTGGGAGAAAGTGTATGGCAAACAGACATGTCAGAGGAGACAACTGAACAGACAGTTTCTTGATTAGAGCAATTAATAGTGTCAAATGCTGCTGATACATCAAATTCATTGAAGTAAAAAATGTCGATTTAGACATGTAATTGTCATTTTCTTCAGAGGAAAAAAAAGTATTAAATGATGAGACTAGATGCCAGATTGAGAAAAAAAAAGACAATAGGTAGAGGGAAAGTGGATAAAGAAATAAATAGTTCACAAATTTAAGTAGAGGTAATTTTTTCCCCCAGATTTTAACTTCTAGCATTTGTTGTTTGTTTTAATAGGGGCATGTTTAAATGCTGCTGGGAACTACTGATTTGAGAAAGAGTGGTTGAATATTCCGTCCAAGTGAGAAAAGGTGCTAAATGGTAATTGGTTCCTTTTGAGACAGGAAGAAAAACCATTTAAAACACTGGTGTAGAAATTCAAGCTATATAAGAATGGGGAGCTTTTATAATAGAGTAAAAATAATACAGATTGATTTCAGATATGGGTGGAAGGAAGATCAGAAGATGAAGCATTTTTTCATGTGGTGTTTGTATTTTCTAATGGAATGCAGTTAGGTCAAACCAAAGGCTGAGAATAAAGAATGTGGGGTTTAGAGGCATAATGCATAATTATGTACACAACTGGCCTGAAAATAAAAAGTGGCTTTGTCAGGAAAGCACAGTTCTGCTTGAGTGCCATGTGTTTATAGGACAGTAAAATTACCCTGTTTGAAAAAAAAAATGACCTTCCAGAGTCAAACTTGTTTGTGGTAGCTGCAAGCAGGGTGATGAGTCAGTGGCCTTCAGGACTGATTGCTTTAATAAGTAAAGCGTAAGGAGACAGCTGCAAATAACTTAGTGGAAAGGCATTCATCATTAACTTGATAAATAAATAATTACTGAATACCTTATATGTGCCAGAAAGACATCTATGTGCCATCCATATAACAATGAAAATAGACTTTTCTCCTTACAGAACACATAGTTGGGTGCACTGATAGATTTATTATTTTAGGTGACAATGTGTTCTCTAGCAAAACTAGGCAGGGAAGGAAATAATGGATGGATAGAGTGACTATTTATAGAGATGGTACAGGTAAGACCTTTGGAAGATGGTGTGTGATGATGGAAACGATTTGGGGTAGGGGATGCACACATGTGCATGTGGAAGAAGCATGAGGAAGGAGAGGAGAGCACATGCAAAGGTCCTGACATGAGTTATGTGATGTCCAACAAAAAGCAATAGGTTAGTGTGGCTCTTAGGGAGTAAGCCACAGAGGGGCTGAAGGACAGTTTCAAATAATTGTTTATGTTGGTCAACTTTGTGTCTCTGTGACCTAAATACCCAACAGGATCAACTAAGATGAGGGAATGAATGCTTATTTTGGATTTTGGACTCAGAAGTTAAGTCCATCTTGACCTGTTTCATTTTGGGCGTCCTGAGGTTAGTAGGAACATTGATGGCAGAAGGGCCCAGCAGAGGAAAGCCACAGAGTTCACGGTAGTGTCAGGAAAGAGGGAGGTGAGGAGTCACAGGGAAGGTGTACTCCTTCCATCTCCCCACTGACTCAGCTCCTTCAGCCTCACCCCACCTGCCTGCAGTTACCACCCAGTCAGTGCATTCAATCTAGGATGGACTGATGAGGTTCCAACTCTCATAATCCAGTCGTTTCCCTTCTGAACATTTCTGCATTAACACAGGAGATCTGGGGGGACACCTTGTATCTCATGCATAACATTTATTGAGAAACAGATCACTCAAAGTCGTTAGAAGTTTTTTTTTTTTGAGAAAGAGAGAGATGAGAGAGAGAGAGAGAGAGAGAGAGAGAGAGAGAGAGAGAGAGAAATTTAAAAAATATTGATTTATTTGTTTTAGTTTTTTGGCAGAGACAACATCTTTGTTTGTATGTGGTGCTGAAGATCTAACCCCGGCCACAAGCATGCCAGGCAACCGCGCTACCACTGCTTGAGCCACATCCCCAGCCCTCGTTAGAAGTTCTAAAAAAAGAAAAAAATCAGATTTAATGAGATTGAGATGCAAATTACCTGAAGAGTTTTAGGCGGAGAAATTATCTACAACACACACAAGCAATGTTTCATTCCAGATTCTATATGAGGAACAAAATACTCAGTAACTAATGTATATGAGGAAATAAGTCAGAAAGCCTTTGTAGTAGTTAAGACAAGTATGGTAAAGATGATATTGAAATGATGCCCACCAGACAAAAGTAGAAAAGATATGACCAGGGGTAAAGAAAAGGAATACACACCTTAACAATGATGTTTTAGAATATTTCTGGTAGGAAAGTCTAGCTCTGCTACTACATTATATCTGAGCAAATTTTTGTCATATATAAAATTGGACCTGCAAAAATACATCAGCCTCACAATATGTAAATAGTGAAAGTGTGAATGCCAATGGAATATATTGACAGAAAAGAAATTACTAAGTGTTTCATAACTGTTTTTATTTATTTTATTATTACATGAGAAAGGGTTAGTCAATCAACCAGAAATCTTGGTAAGATCAAACAGTGAATAAAATGCAGGTGACTGTAAAAGCAGTCTTTATGTATTAAAATATGTTATATTTAAAATATCATTTAAAATATAACTATCACCATATTTTTGAGAAATGAAAACTCAATGAATATTGGATGGCTGTCTCATCAGAGAAGTAAGGCTATTGTTCGAAAGTGGTATACTACTTGAATTAAAGATTGCGTATTGCAGAAGTGTGGTGTGGGAGCTCTCTTAATGAAACAGAAGCTGGCTGGTGGTGATGGTTCTAGATATTGGCTACTCTGAGCACTTTTATAACCAACTAGTTAATGCCCTCTCAGGATAAGCAACACAGCTTGGCTTCATGCCCTGCTCAGAGTTCAGAATGCAGAATTTTAATCGTACCCTCATCCAACTGCTGAGGACACACCAGGTCTTTGATCTGCCAGAACTAGTAGTCTAGTCGAAACTGCTCATTGAATTTACTACCTCTGTATGTACTTTCTCTGCTTATGAAAATTATATTCTCCAAAATCACTAATGTTTATACATTTAGTTAGGAAAAAAACTTAGAGAAACAGGATTGCATGTGAGAAGATTTTTGCATAGTGGAAATTACATATAATTTAGAATTCAATTGAATTTGTGTATTTTTAACATTTATTAAATTATTTTCAGAGCTTGTCAAAGAAGAGAATAATTTTTAGGGAATATAAATATTAATCATTCAAATAAAAATTCAACCTCACATACCTCATTTAAAAACCAGATATGAGAAACTTTGTAAAATTTGAAATTCATGTAATAGTAAATACTTGTATACTGACACATTATAACTACTTACAATAAAACACTAACAATGACAGAAACACTATTTTTGTAATTTACAATCAAATAGCTTGAAAGAAGCAAAACTTTCAATCATTACTTTGGTATCATTATGTCACCACAACCAAACTCACATTGACACCACTAATAGTTTGAATTTTTTATTTATACACGATCACACTGAAATAAGCGGAAGACAGAACAAATGCTTTATGAAGTAGAATAAAGCTCAGAGGTTGAAAAACTCCTGATGGAGAGTTGAATGTGTAAATTTGAAACATGACGTAGTGGTGTTAAAATAAATTTATGAGAAAGAGTATTCCAAGTTGCTAGGATATATTATGCTATTTAGAGCTGAAGTTCTGTATGTGTCCTTGGTAAAAATGTTCAGTAATTGATCTTGGACATTTATAGTATGAATCGGAAGCTGTAATGTTATAATGTTCATAATTGATGTCCCATTATTAATGATGTGCAATACTGCTATAAAAAGACTAAAATAAAAACTTTTAAAGAAATAAATTATTTAAAATATAACTTTTGCCGTATTTTTGAGAAATAAAAACTCAATGAATATTGGATGGCTGTCAAATTTCACTGAATCAATCATTAGTTGGTATGCTTGAAAACACAATAATTTGGCAAATGAAGACAGTATAGATGTAAAGTAATAAATCACTGGAATGTTACATCTGTAATACTCAATTACTGTTCAAAGTACTTATTATTTCACAGTAGACATATATACTCATAATTTTCTTAAATCATGACTAAACCCTGTATTATAAAATCAGTCATTATCATTTCTTTTATTTCTTTCTTTTTAGAAAGATGATTCTTTCTGATGTTTATATACTTAAATTTAAAAGTTAATTCTTATTCTAAAGTCTCTCCTTATTTAAAAATCCAAGTCTTTGTTTTTATATTGTTTTTCACTCTTCTTTCATTTACAAAATTTTCAAGAGCCTATTCTTTAGAGGTACCATTTAATCTGAGTTCCCTGTCAACACATTCATTCAAGTCTTGCCAATTGACACTGATAAATTTCACATTGTAGGACATTTATTGACTAATAAATTAATATTCTAATTTTACAGATCACAGCTTGTCACATAGATACATTCTTATTTACTCTTTTTCTTTTCATGTATCCACCTCCTCATTATTTTCTTTGGGAATATTGTCAGCATCAAATTCATAATATTTTAGAAATTTTGATGTTTTTGAAAAAACTAGTATATAATTCAATTAGTTCAATATTACATTTTTTACCTTTTTTACATTTTCATTTTATAGGTTGGTGAACAAAATATTCTGGTGATTGTTCACTTTATATTGCCTTCATAAAATGGTGTTTTAGTCACAAACTAAATCCCATCTAAATGTGAAGGAAAGAGAGAGGCATACTGTTTTAAGTGATCTGTATATGCTTCAAAAAAGTGATTCTCAAATCATTAATAATGACAAATTGGGATTCCCTTTCTTCTGTGTGATGATTATTTTGAGAAACTCTTCAAGCCCATGGTAGAATAGATTATTATTACTCACAATGCCAGGGGTCTATTTAAACACAAATTTCACCTTGCAGCCCCAACCTTTTCAATTTTTTTTATATATGAATCGTATTTCTTTATTATAGAAACAAAAGGATATAGCCTTCACCCAGGTTCAATAGTTATTGATATACAAATGTATGTTGTTCATTTGTACCCTCCCTCACTTTGAGATTATTTTTCAGGAACTTTCATATTTTATCTGTACATACATCAATATATTAATTCTAAAAATTAACATAAAAATATAACACTTCTATATCTGAAATTTAATAATAAATCTTTAACACCATCAAATATTGCATTGTGTTAAAATCTTACCATTTTCTCTATTAATGTCTGTAAGTATGTTTGGTTTATATCTGGAGCATAACAGGGTCCACTTTTTTGATTAACATTTGCCTTAAGTAACATAATCTGCAATTACCCATTCATCATTTTCCCATTTATTTCTTAAAGAAATGGATCTGTTGTCCTACTGCTTTTTTCATATTCTGAGTTATTTATTTCATTTCTTTGGTGTCCTTAATGGATTTCAATATTACCTTAGGAAACATAAACTCAGATGTTTTTATGTTTGTGATGCTAAACTTCATCTGCGGACCCAATTGTCACCTAATCCACACTTACAACGACTCTCTCAGTTTTCTATCTGATGGTTGTGGGACACATTAATGAGGATATTCCAAATCTAGTATTACATTAGGAATTGTGCAATGGATATTCTATCACGTTGCATTTACCAGATGGAATTGTACTAGCAAAACCTTTCCTTCATCGCCACTTTGGTGATGCTGAGATAAAATTCTTAAGGGAAAGGGAGAATGGGGAGTTTCCAATTTTCTCAATTGATTTTTTTTACCCAGTATTCTAGGATTAACAGTGAGATGTTTATATTGTTGTTCTTTTAGCATTTTACTTGTTTTAGCTTCAGCTTGAATGTATTTATAAAGCCTTGATTATACACATATTTGGTATATTTAGGTCCCTCCAAAAATATCATTTTTTTTAATTCTTTCTTTATTTCATTTGGGGCTCAGAGAATTTCCTTCACTTTTTTTCCCCTCTTTCCATTTATTCTCAGAAATACTTTTCTTCTATACTTGTCTCTTAAGAATTTATATTTTTCAAATGGATGTAACACAAACAGAAGGGAGACCAACAGAGGAAGGGGATCAAGAAGGAGGGAGGATAGTAGGGCAGGGGGCAGTATTAGGAAATGAAATCTACCAAATTATGCTATGTCCACTTACAAATATACCATGACAAATCATGCTAATGTATATAATTTTAATGCACCAATTGAAATAAGAATAATATATAGAAGAGAAATCAATAAGTAGAGCAATTAGTTCAGGACAAGGGAGGAATAGATAGGGGAATGAGACTTGTCAAATTATATTATGTGCATGTACACATATGGCATAATGATTCCACTATTAGGTATAATTATAATGCAACAAAAAATAATTATTATCTCAAGGTTACATCTTAGGCACTTTTCTTATCCTGAGCCTTCAAATGACTGGTCTTATCAATTTTAAAAACTTATAGTCTGTAATTGTATATACTATAGATGTCTATGTCTGTATACCAACCTAGAACTATGCATATTAAACTTCACAGGGAAATCTGATTCATTTTACACAAATATTATTCTGATTTTCTCAGTTTTTTAAAATGTTACAACCAGTACTGCCAGCCCCTAAAAGATACAGTCTGAAGCCTGGGAAATATTTTATTTTTCCTTTTCTGGCAACCTGACTGGTAATAACCACATGCTCTATATTTTATTTCCTAATTATACTGGCATCCCATGGATTTATCTTTTTCTTCCTTACTTTCTCCTTGTCTTGGCCCTCTCTTACATTTTCTGCGTTGATGTAACACTTCAATACCTGATATATCTTGATCCATAATTGCTTTCTGCCAATGTTTTATCCATTGGTTTCAGAATTGTCATTCTAAATGGAAAAGTGATCTTGTCTTTGAATTCTTAAATCTCGTTGATAACCTTTCATTTCCCTTTATATTAAGTCAAAATTTCCACACATAAATTTTAGAGACCCTTATGATTTGTCACTCTGCAAGCCTTTTGTCTCATCTTTATGATACCAATGAAAGACTTCTTTCATGAATTCCATGCATCAGAAATCTTACTCTGGATTTTCTATGGTGAGTTTTATTCTTCATAGGAATTACTCACCCTGTTGAACCCCCTTCCTCCTAAGTTTGCCTCAACACATGTCCTTAGGGTTTTAGTTAATTTTCTCACTTTCACCAGAAATCCTTTCATAACCCCAAATGGCATTTCAGGGACTCTTCTGTGATTTTCATAGTACTCTGCATTCTGCTTATAGACAAATAATTGACTTCATTGTTATTTCTTCTTAAAATTTCCATCCCTTAATTGTTGATGTTTGTTTCTCTCTTGTTCTCCAGAATTACATTCCTCAGATTCTGAACAATGCCAGGCACTTAGCAGGTAAAAAAAAAAAAAAAAAAAATTGTTGGGCAAGTATATTATGTATTCCCATTTAACTGAATTTTTATTCAACATAGAATCAGGGAATCACAATTTGTCATATTTCTCACAGTTGGAGATGGCAGTCTGTCCAAGTTCAAAGCACCAGCAGATCCAATATCTCCTGAGGATGATTTCTAGTTTGAAGACAATTGTTCACTCATATCCTCATGTGGGCTAAAAAAATCATCTCTCTCCTGATTCTTAGGACAGAACAGATTCCATTCAAGAGGGCTGCATCCTCCTTCCTTATCTCGTCACCTTAGGATGATGAACTTTGGAGGACATTGTATATATATATATATATATATATATATATATATATATATATATATAAACATTGAGATGTTTTTAGGTATTTTGTCACATTCATAATATGTCAAGAATTGTTCATTTAGGTTTTCAATGCTCTCTTATACTTTTCTTTTTTAATTCTAGGTTTCTGTTCCCTAGCTGACTGCTGCAGTTGACTATTTTGCATTAACAAGTTTAAAATATGTGCTTCCTCATATATGCCATGTGCAATTAATCTTTTAAGTGGGTGTCTTTTATTTAATCAGAAAGTCTTACTGAAATGTTGGCCAAGTAAAATCTTAGGATGTTTCACATTAAGTGTTTTCAATTGAAGAAACACAAGACAGAATTAAGGTATGAGGTAAGTGCTGAATATGTGGTGTTATCAAACAAATTTTAAAAAAGAAAAAAGAAAAAGAAGGCCAAAAGTCTAATGATAAAATGATTTCAAAATTATTTTCCCTACCCTATCCCATATTTCTGAAAATAAATAATGCAAAAATAGGGAATCTGTAAATCCTTTTTCCTCTCTGTGAAGTAGATCAGTGTGCTAAGCCATAGTCAAGCTCTTGATTAGGGATTATTTTGGTCATTTCAAGAATTCACACAGATATTTGACCTTGTTTTTTGATTGTATGTTTGTCTAATTCTCACCCTCTTTAAGAAGTAAGCAGAGGCTTTTTCAGATACCACATATTTAATTTGATTTGAAGAGTAGCCTATTTACATGAGGTCTGCCATTTTTGCTTCATAGAAAACTAAAACTGTAAAAATCTTTTCCTTAAAATTTTCCCAAGTTTAGACCAAAAGAAAGAATAAAGAAAATGAGTACTATGAGTACATTTTCATACTATGACCATATTCTTTTATGAATTCTACTTTGAAAGTTCACAGATTTTAATGTGCTCCAATAAGACAATTTAACAGGTGTTGAAAAAGTTAAGACCTATAATTCTTCATTCAGCAATTCAATCCAAGCTAGAAGCCATTCTAGGAAGAAAATTGCATTTGAAAATTCTGTTTTATCTGCTTTTTCCCTGTGTATACAGATATAGTTGAGATTGAATGGGACTCACGTTTGAAGTATAACACAAGGTACTTTTTCTTCTGTTCTTTTCCAATGGTTTTACTAAATCAGGAAGGACTAGCACAGACAAAAATGCACTCCAAAATTCTAACATTTAAAAAAGATGCTCTTATCATTCTAAGAGTGCTATGGTAAGAAAAGATGATTTACTGGTTTTCTTGTTTTATAAATCAAGAACACAAATATGAAATTACATATTTTATTAGAGTTTTAATTTTATTCATTTAATAATCTATTATGTATTTTCAAATATTATAATGTAATAACTAAATTATTATAAGATAATTTACAAACTATTTTAACTCTATAAATGATTAATGCTATTTTTTTCAAATTTTTGAATGGAAATAGTATACACATATTAGTTATACATAAGTTTATAGAGTTTTATTTAAATTCAGTTATTGTATGATTATACATTTTTAGTAGATATTCCTGAAATTTATAAAATTTATAGATCATTTCATAATTTTGTAGAATTATTCACCTGTCATCACTATGCAATTGTAGAATATTAATATAAGCAAAAAACATTCCATCATTTTTTTAAATTACTATTTGCAATATGTTTTCTGTCTATCAAAATTTCTTTTATTTAGGCTGGGGTTGTGGCTCAGTGGCAAAGAGCTTCCCTAGCATGCATGAGGCACTGGGTTTGATCCTCAGCACCACATATAAATGAATAAAATAAAGGTCCACTGACAACTAAAAAAAATTAATTTGCTTTTTCTGTATCTTTCACTTATAAATGGAATCACATGGACGTTGGTGTCGAATTTTCTTTCACTCAGCAAATAGCTTTTTTGTTCCTCAACATGGTACTTTGTTGCTTTTCAGTGATGAATAGCATTCTAATGTAGGGACATTGCCATGTTTTACTTATGAATTAAAAAATTGATGTATGTATGGATTGTTTTAAGTTTGGGGTTATTATGAATAATTCTGTTATAAATATCTACATGTCTTTTTGTGAGCATGTTTTTATTTCTCTTAGATAGACTTTAGGTGTGGGATTCTTATTTACCTAGGAATTTTATGTATAACTTGTTAAGAAATACTAAGTCCTTATACAGATTGTCAGTATTATTTCTTTACACTCACCAAGAATATTTAGGAAAGATATAAAGAAACTTGAATACTCAGCCAGGTGCAATGACACAGTGACATGGGAGGCTAATGCAGGAGGGTCATAAGTTTGAGACTAGCCTCAGCAACTCACCAAAGTCCTATGTAACTTAGCAAAACCCTGTCCCAAAATAGAAAAATTAAAATGGCTAGGAATGTAGTTCATTGGTAAAGCACTGCTGGGTGCACTCCTCAGAATCCTCTTTCATCCAAAAAGAATTGGAATACTCAAATATTGCTGATGAGTTTTTAAAAGTCACCTAATTTTGTGTTTGTTTTTAATGATAATTTTTATTTACTTTTATTTTTTGGTGCTGCTGGGGATGGAACCCAGGGCCTCAGGCATGCTAGGCAAGTGTTTTATCACTGAGCTGCATCCATAGCCCTTACCTTCCTTTCTAAGCAAAATTTCAGCTGCTTATAAATTCTTTGTTGATTGCTAATTTTGAATATGACATTTATGCCGTTATAGTATTTCTGGTCAATATTGTTACAGATTAAAAGTAAGTTGTTAAACATACAATTTTTAATTTGAGCATGGAACATTTTGGATGATATATCATAGCAATTCTGGATTCTGATTTTTTTTCTCCTTAAAACCTTTTAAAGTTGTTTTATCTTTTTTTAATAACTTTTTCCTCAGCTAAATCTATGAATCTGTTTCCCATATGGTATGCAGTCAGTGTCTTGACTGGATTTTTTTTAATCAATATATATATATATATATATAAATATGTTATATAATATACATATTATATATGTATAATATCTATTTTATGGGTACATATATACATATACACACATATATATGTAATTTTCTCCTTCTTTCTATTTTTATACATATTTTAGCTGTGTTCCATGTAATATTTTTAAAATTATTGTTCAGCTAGTAGTAGAGCACAAAGAATTAAATTTTGTTCATATTTTTAGAAATTTTACATATGAAATATGTATAAAATTTACAATTGAAATATACAATTTTCATAATAAAATAATTTCACTAATTGAAATACTGAAGAAAATTAATTTTGGAATTATCTATCATCATCATCATCATAACCATCTTATGAATTTACACTAGCTTGTGAAACTAAAAAGAAATTTAAACCCATTATAAACCTTGCAAGTACTATATTTCTTTTTTAAAATATTTGATAATTTTATGTTAAATGATACTTTGCTCTTAGATTTCCATTTACTGGATTACTAGAAATATAGCTATGTTTTGGTCCTTTTTATTACTTTAATCTAACCATATCAACTTTAATACGTACATGGATAGAAGAATATAAGTTATATCAAATACAAATACCACATATCAAACATCTCTCAATAAGGATATTTTATATAAATTTTCAAGTGACTAAATTGTAAATGGAACCTCTTGAATTGGTAGTATATCAGTAACTGATAATTACACTTTTCAGAGTGTTCTCACAGAGTGAGCAAGACTAGTTCTTAGAGGGTGGGAAGGGAGAGAAAGAGAGAAGAAAGAGAAGTGGCCAACACTATTGTTTTTTTACACTGAGGATTGAACCCAAGTATATTCTACTATTCTACCACTGAGCTACATTCTCAACACCTTTTTTTTATTTTTCTTTGGTGACAGGGTCATACTGAGTTGCCAAGGGTCTTGCTGAGTTGCTGAGGCTGGCCTAGAACTTGTTTTCCTCCTGTCTCTCTCTTCAAAGTTCCTAGTATTACAGGAGTGCACCACCACACCCAATTTGAGCAGCACTCTTGATATGTCATTGAAACTATTTTAGGCTTTAGTAACAGGAGAGTTCCCATTGATTAACCCTACAAGGATATGAATGACCTCTTGGGAAAGACCAGTTTTAGAACAACCTCTCCAGAGTTTAAATTGCACTCCAGCAAAAAAAAAAAAAAAAAAAAAAAAAAAAAAAAAAACTGCTTAATCTTTTGAAACCATTTTTATTGAAAGAAGTAAATTTTGGGAAAAAATTATGCTCCAATAGATTTACTAATACAGTCTGTCTCCTTAATGGAAGTGATCACTCTGGAATATAATCTAATGAAATGCTTAGATTATGCTTTGAAACAGAAAGTATGTATATATGAAAAGTCAACACTACTATTAGCAACAGCAAATATATAAATTTCAAACACTGTCTATTGAGTTATCTTCATTTCTGCTATGAAAAGGGGTGAAATATTAAATCTACTTATTAAGTGAAATGTTTTAAAGTCACAGAAAGCATGCACTTAATAGTTCATGAAGTTGATTAAAGTTTTGAGTGTGGTATAAGGCCATGGAGGTCATTTTCCTTTGGTCCATTTTTACAGGGCTGTTCACATCTTTTGGAAGGAAACTGAAAGAGCTTTTATTAGTTATAGCAGAACTATGGCCACTCACATTGGAGAATTTTTTTGTGAGTTAATAAGTAGTCTTTTTTCAGTTGTTTGCTTGAGTAAAGTGATAGAAAATTAAATGGTGGTGTGCCATCGTTAGGTCCATTAGGGATGAGGAACTGTAACTACTCCTAGACAAGAAGAAGAACATGCATGTTAAAAACAAAATATAATTTAAGAGGGCTGACAAGTAATGGAACATATGGGTGAACACCCTAGCTCTTTCTTTTTTCTTCTAATGTCCCGCTAATGTTGCCCATTGACCAAATCAAATAAGAAGCTTGGAAAAAGGAAGATTATTAAGGTAGTCCATTCACAGGAGTAAGGGTCAAGAAGTTTTTATAAGATGTATCTCAGGGGCAAACCAAAGACATCTAGAGCAGAGGTTTGTTCAGCTTTTTATTTTCCTTTTAGCCTGAACAAAAAACATCCTACTAGTTCTTATTTCAACAAGGTCAGCCTGTGCAACTCTTTACAACCACACTCTAATCATAAGTAGGCTTGTTCAGTTTCATAATATCTCCACAGCTGTATTGCTGGGTATGAGACTACTCACCACAAAATTACATTTCTTCTTCAAACAATTCTTTAGATATGCACAAAAATAAGCCATTTTTACCACTGGATATTTGCAGGTTACTGTACTCATGGCTGTACATATATGATATAATTAGAAAGTCATTTTTTTGGTAAGATAAATCCACTTATATCAACAATGTAACCTATAGGGAGATAAACAACAATGAAAGTCTACTATAATATGCAGTGTATGGACCCAGAAGAAGGTGTTTCTCCAGAGTAAGATTTAATACTTTAAAGTGGTTCTTGAAAATCTTTGTACATATTTTTGGTTCTTATATTCAAATCCATTTTTAGATGTTTTGCTTTCATAATGTGTTCAATGAGTATTACATAAGAAATATTGCCAGCTAAAATGTCAAATTGATTTCTCTTTGTGTGCTGTTATTTAATATTTTATTTGCTCACTTATTCATTTACTCATTAATATTTTTCTATAAATATTTATCAAGTGCCTTCTATGTGTCAACAATTTTTTCAAGTACTCACAAAATCAAAGCCCCACCCGCAAGGATTTTATCTGTTTTCAATTTTTCAAAGACAACTGAGTTTTTGAGAACCAGTTAAGTCAAACTCTCTAGCATATTTTGAAACAATATATTATGTTAGCTTTTACAAATGTGAAAGCTTATTGGGGGATTTCTTTCTTTGTATTTTAGTATTTATTTTTTTTTAGTTGTAGTTGGATGCTATACCTTTATTTTATTTATTTTTATGTAGTGCTGAGGATCAAACCCAGGGCCTCGAACATGCTAGACAAATGTTCTACCACTGAGCCACAACCCCAGCTGGAGATTTCTTCTCAAGTGTACAGTTGCCAACAGATTGCTTAATGTGGTGTGTGTGTATATTTGTGTGTGTGTGTGTGTGTGTGTGTGTGTGTGTAAGACAGAGAGAAAGAGAGAGAGAGAGGAGTAAACCAGAAAGCTTGTGTGTGTGAAGGCATCTTAGAGTATTATACCTAATTATTTTTAAATAGGTTTCAGAAAATTTTATTGATATGTATTTCATAATGTAATTGATTTGTAACTAGTTAAATTAAATCACTGTTATCCTGTAGATCCCTTTACTTGTCATATTTAGAGCTCTGGGGTCATAGTTTAAAATTATTCTAATGCTCATTTGAATAACATATTTACCAAATAGATTACCTTTAGGACCATATCTTAAAAAATTCACAGTTTTTTGTTTAAAAGTCATACCCAAAATTTGACATAGAAAAGTCAGAAAACTGTGCTTTAGTAATAAGTAATTTATTAAAGATGCTAAAATCCCCTATTACTAACATACCTTCAACCTTTTCTAGTGTACTGATCACTCTTTCAATATTTATTAATATTTACTTTAGTTATATAGTTATATATAAATGAATTAAGAATAAAATAAAATATTATGGCAGTTTAGTTATAAATTAAAGTGAATGATTTGTAAAACTAAAGAATGCTTTTGGAATCTTCTAATCATTTAAGAACTGGAGAAATTTGGTGCTAGCTCTGGGCGGCACATTGCTTACTGGTGAATATACTCAACTCTCTACACACATGAGAAGGCATCTATTCATCCCTGAAGTCAGAAGTGGCTGGTGGTTAAGTGATACTAGAAAAAGACCACAGGGAAAAAGAACAAACTTATCTCAGAAACTTGTTTAAAAATCAATGTTTTTACTAACTTCACCCATAAATATGTCTATCGTTCTGCCTAAGAGGATTTGTAAGCTCAGTAGCACATTTCAATTCAAAATAAATAGCAATATAACTTTGGGGTAGATTTCCACTTCAGGCTACTGCAGTGTTCTCTAAACAGGGATCCTTTTTCTCTCTGAGAGAATGAGATCTGAAAATTGACATAATATCTACTTTTCTCTAGCCATACAATTATATAGGAAACACATAAATAACTAGAGAAAAATTATATTCCAAAAAAGGATTGCCTTGAATCAATTATAGATTATCTATCATAGAGAAACAAATGTTAAACTAATATGGTGTAAAGATATTCTAGGACTGCTTGGATATGCTTTTGTTAGTTTTTTTTTAGGCTTAGAATGTGACTATTCTTTTGTAAATCCTTGCTCATGCCATGCCTCACTGGAGAAAATTAGTATTGATATGAGGCAGTTAAAATTGACTGAAACGTGGTCATTGATAAGATACAAAAATATTGTCTCTCTGGGATGTTCTTTCTTTATTTAAACAAATAGAAATGTATAGAAGCAACTTCTCTGAGAAAGTTCTTTGCCTATGAAAGAGAACCCAAAGGGTCAAGTTAGCTTTGGAGCAAAAGGTCTCTTAGTTGCATGACTCTGACTAAAACATGTATCATAAAATATTTATTCAAATTGTAGTCATTAGATTCAAGATATAACATTGTCCATGCATAAAAATCAAAATTATATTGTAGATTCTAACAGCACAGACTCTGAAGCCATACAAAGTGTGCGTGACTCTTGAAGATACCGCCCAAGTGTCCTGGTGCTCACTGCAAACCAGATTTCTTTCCCATTGAAATGACATGAGATCATCCACCTAACAAGATGGTTACAGAATTTGAATGGGTTATAGCTTCCAAGAATGTAGAGCAGTGCCTTGCAAACAGGAAATATGACACAATTTATGTGCATTACTAACATAATTATTCTTTAATAATCAGTTTTGAAATAGTTCAAGAGGGCTTTCATACAGATCAATTTTGTTTACTGGAATTCTCTATCTGGGATTTGCATACCAAGGCCTGATTAAATTATAAATCATAGTTTTCTTTTGGTTTATTCCTGTGTGGTAATTTACCCCAAGGTCCTAGAATTATGAAAACAGTTGATAGTTTGTTTTAATCTATCAATATTTGTATCTATTTATATATCAATTATTATTTTGAGACTCATGAGAAAAGATTATATATACTCAGGGATATATATTTTTAAATCACTTAATTTTTAGACTTATCACACTTTTCTTACATTAGAAAAATTTCTTTATTTACCCTAGTCTTTAACATATTAGACTCTAACAATATACACTATATTTTTCCAACTTGTGCTGAAGTATATAGAGCACAGATTTTTACAAAAAGGCATATGCTTTTGCAACCTGAAACTAAATAAAAACAATGATTAACAGGTGAGGAATTCCCTGAATTCTTGCTTCTGGTCATTAAAATAGCCCCTAAAGGATGTTTCTGTCCTTACCTTGAACAATAATAATATTTCACTTAAATTTGTGGATGATTGTATACACAGTCCACGGTCTCAGTAAGTAGAATATTTACAGAATGATAATTTATTTTAGTTCACTGATATATTTGTGATCTACCCATTTTGTTACATATAGTTAGTTTTTTTCTCATTATGCTAGATCCAAGAATGTTCTATCACAAAAACATTATAACAGTTATCATTTTAGCATTGATAATAAATTGAGTTATGGGCTGGATTATAGCTCAGTGATAGAGCACTTGCCTAGCAAGTGTGAGGCACTGGGTTCGATCATCAGTAACACATAAAAATAAATAAAATAAAGGCATTCTGTCCATCTACAAGTACAAAAATAATTTTTTTTAAAATGAAACATGACCAGTTGGGAACTCTTACACCAACATTGTTGAGTTTTTAGTAATTCGTTAATAGTTAGTGTCTCCCTAAGGAATTGAATTATTCTATGATTTCTTAGCCTTGCCACTTGTACTTTGAGCTGGGAAAAAAAAATCTGTAATACGGCTGTTCATTGTAGCGTAGAATGTTCACAAGCACTCTGGCCTCCACCGACTGAATGTCATCAAGTAGAAAGACTTGCACCCCACTCAGAAACATTGAATCAATGAAGCTTAGAATTTGCATATAGTTGAATTGAGTAGACACATATAAATAGTTCACCTAAGTGTCTGTACCAATTAGCAGCCCCACTAAATGTAAAAATGTTGTGTTTGCTGTAAAACTTGTCTGAACTCAGTGCTTTCCATTTATTTTTATGTAATTTTAGCCATGTATGTGAATGGGTAGGGGTGTCTTATTTTGGGTTTGATTTGCATTTTTGATGACTAATGATGAAACCCTCTTAAGATATTTTTAGCCATTTGCAGAACCGATATTGTGAAGTGTCTTTTCCAGTATCCTCCTGTTTTCAGGTTGAGATATCTTTCATTTTCTTACTGATTTTTTTTTAGAAATTACTATCATTTTTGATATAAGACAGTTGTTAGAAGTGCACATTGTGCATATGTATGCATTTCCAAGTCTGTAATATGCATTTTCACTGTCTTAATACTGTGCTCTGTAGAAAATATATTATTTATTTTAATATAAATTAGTCATTTTCAACAGCATAACTTTTTCCATCCTATTTAAGAAACATTGTCATGAAGATACAAAAATATTCCATGACTTTTAAACAGTTTCCTGCCTTTATTTTTCAAATACAGATCTCTAGTCAATCTTGAAATGCATTATTCTGTATAGTTGGAGGAAAGTTGTTCAGATATGTTTTCCTCATTTAGATAGCAAATTAACTCCACTGTTTATTAGAAAAAAATATACCTTCTTTATGTTGCTTCATTGTTGACTTTGTCATAAATTAAATGGCCTTATAGGTTTGTTCTCTTTGTGCACTACTTTCTAGGCACACTATTTTCTGTACATAATTGCAGCATCATACTGTGGTAGTAGACAATTGACTAATGACCAGTTTCTAGCTCTTATACAGTGGGTCATCTGGTAGAACAGGCACACTTGAGCCACATCCCCAGCCCCCCTACTTCCGATTTCTTGATTTTCCTCCACTCACAGGTTTTCCTGGATGCTTTCTCCTAGTTCTCTTGCCCAAAATCAGACTTGCAGGCTCATGCCTTGGTGGCCTCGACTCTCCAGTTTGGCCCCAAACTTCCATCAGCATGTGCAGTGAAGGCCATGGGTTAACATGCTCGCTATGCATTTTATTATTTTCTGAAGATTCTTGAAAGTCTAAATAGGCTTTCTGCAATTACCTGGCTATTAAAAATGTGTAAAATGTCAGCCTTCACATCTTTATTTCCTTATTTTATTTCTGCCTCCTCCAAGAGCTGCTCAGCTGAGGACAAAAGCAAATAAAGAAGAAATTTTCTGTTTTTATTCTTTCTTTATTTTATATTTGGGATTCTCTGCATCTTCAGGCCATGATGGGTTTTTAAATAGAATGTTTTGAAGGTCACTAAACTGGTTCTCATTATTCAGACCTAACGTTTCTTATTCCTTTCTGCATCTTAAGTTGAAACAAAAGTATTCAATTTATTTTTTAAAAAGCATTTTTCTTTTTTAAATTTTATTTATGCTATGAGGTGCTAAGAATTGAACCCTGTGCCTTACACATGCTAGGCAAATGCTCTACCATTCAGCCACAACTCCAGTCCTCAATCTGTTTTTAAACTAGTCTTTCTCATCTGCCTCTGATAGTCAAGAGATTTGCTTGGTTTTGTTTGGTTTAGTTCTATGTGCATAGGTCAGATACTATGGGTTCAATGTGGTTGGAGTTTCTCTCCTGTATTTACATGCAGACTTTATTGCATTTGCCAAATCTTTTTTTTTTAATTCTGAACTATTATCCTTTTAAGTATAATTCTTCCCTCTCCATCTCTTGAATTTGATGTACATTTATGAATGCCAGAATTTCTTAAGAGATCTTTTGTGCTTCCTATCTTGTCCTGTTTTGCACTTTCTTTTCTCTTGTGCTTCACCCTTTGAATATTTCTGTAAATCTGTCTTTAAATTCCAACCCTCTCTATTTTGGAGTATCCATATCTTGTCCTTAATCCTAGATATTTCATGTTTCAGTTTTCAGTTCATTTTTAAAGATCACAATTGTCTGCTGGAATTCCCAATCACTTCTTCTATAAAACCCACTTTGTATATCTCCTACAACATATTAAACCATCTTGTACTTAATTCCTCATCTTACCATTCCAGTGTCTGTTATCTGTGAGACTTCTATTCTCCAGCTTTTCTATTGATTGTGGTCATATTTTCTTTCCATTTTTTACATGTAGCACTTTTATGCATGGCAGATATTGGGTGTCAAAAATGATACATTCCTCCTTATGAAGCTGCTTTCTACCAGAAGTGTTTCTTATTTTCTTCCTTAAATACATGGGGTGAGAGCCTGGTTCTTTTATGTCAACAAGAATGGGAGAGTCAGCTGTTGCCTTTGAACCTATGTTAATGTCTCCCTCTCATGATGATCTAGTGGAGAGCCCCTTGTATTATCACTGTTGAAATACTGCCAGTTTTTACCTGGCACTTTAAATTCTTCAGCCCACCTTTTCAGCCTGGTGTTCCATGGGGCTTCTATGCTCTACAGCTATGCTTTCAGAGAGTATAAAAGCATAGCTAGGGCAACAATTGTTTCCTAAGCACTCTAAGACTATGGGAGACTTCACCTTAATTTTAAACATAGTTTTGGCTTAGTTCCCTTCTCTAAGGCAGTAACAGAATTAAATAAATATTCCTGTGAGCAAAGCCATCTGTGCATTTGGTGATACTTGATTTGAAATTTGCCATGTTGAAATTTTAGACAACTGACATCTTTCCCTGGTAATGACAGGTGATCAATCATACCTAGAATAAGAAAAAGAATATGAAAGGTGGAATGCGTTTTACACTTAGATTAATCTTTATATCTGTTTTTGCCATATATGCTTCCAGTTTTCTGATGTGAATAAAAGACATTATATTTTATACACATGTACTTATATATGTCTTTTTTCATTTGCTAAAATTGGTACCTCATCATTTATATATTACTTAACTCACCTTCCATTTCTATAAAATGTGAATGATAGTCACATTGCTAGAGTTAAAATGTAAGATTTTTTTGTGTCAGATAAATGCATATATATATAGTTAAGGTAGAAATTTACAACAAATAATATCCAATGTGATTAATAGCATATTCAAATTTCAAAATACCCTTGAGCATTTATATACATAGCAAGCATTTTAAAGCTTTGGGGGAAGTAGAGGCTGAGGATTTAGCTCAGTTGGTAGAGCATTTGCTTAGCATGGGCCTAAAGCCCCAGGTTCAGTTCCCAACACACCATAAACACACACACACACACACAAATATATATATATATATATACAAGCTTATATATTGCAAAAACAAAATTGCCATTTTATGTTTTATAAAAAAATCACTAGTCTTTGAGAGAAAAAAACATAAATGAACTTAATGTAAGAGAAAGATCCAACATGAAAAATAAATATCATTGTTGAGCCAAACTATAGATAAATTACATCTAACAAAGTCTTTGTTCTGTAAATTCCTTGTAGATAATTAAAAGAAAAAATATTTGAGGACAGCAAGAAACCCTCATAGCAAAGAATAGCTCTCAATTTAAAAAGGATAGACATATCAGTTAAGCATTAATAGAAAGTAGTTTAATTTTTATAATGGTAAATATTTTTATTCTTGGTTTAGAAAGTAGTTTAATTTTTATAATGGTAAATATTTTTATTCTTGGTTCCTATAGGAATGGATTTTCCATTACGTATAATGTCATTTTAAAAATTCCACAAATCTCTTTGCTTTTCCATGGAATTCTAGAAATAAAGTTTCTACAATATAATAAAATTTATAAAATATATGTCAATGGAAAAAATGTACAGAAACATTTAATTCCCTGAATGTCTTAGTCAGCTTTTTCACTGTTGTGACTAAAAGATGTGGACAGAACAATGTTAGGGAAAGAAAAGTTAATTTGTGGGCTCACAGTTTCAGAAGTCTCAATCCATAGAAAGCCAGCTTCATTCCTCAGGGCTACAGGTGAGACTAAAAATCATGGCAGAAGAGTGTGGTTAGGGAAAAGTGACTCACATGATGATCAGAAAGCAGAGAGAGAGTGAAACTCCACTCTCCATATACAAAATATACACTCCTTAGCCACACCCCCAATGGACCACTTCCTACAGCCACACCCCATCCTCCAACAGCCACCACCCAGTTAATCCAGTCAGAGATGAATTTACTGATTAGTTTAAAGCTATGACCCAATCATTTCTTCTCCAAACTTTCTTGCATTGTCTCACATGTGAGCTTTTGGGGGACAGCTCACATCCAAACCATAACACTGGACTAGAAGATCAAAGATTATTCTTTGTGGTAAAATAAGTATTATTATTATTTTTTTAGTTAGTCCTATATCTACTCATCTCAATTTTTTTCAACTGAATCAATTTATTTTCTTTTCAAAATCAGTTTCTATGGATCATATCCACTTGGATTGTTGTCTATAGTAACTTTTATTCACTTTTAGGAATTAAATTTCCTTCATTTTATTATTTTTTCTTTAATAGAGGAATAAAAATTTCACACTTGCTGAGATCTTTCTGCTCTCAGGTATTTTTAATTTTTATTTAATTTCATCTAATTACTATTAGGAACTATTTTTGTCAGTAGAAATAGGAAATTGTGGAATAAATTTCTTTAATTGCCAATATATAAAGCTTAATGTTGTTCTAAATATATTTAAGGAATCCTCAAATTCTAAATGAAACTCAAAAATTATATTCAAGGTAGTCTCCTATCTTGGCTTTCTCAGATTGGACATTAGTTGATTTGACTACTTAGTGATGACTAATTGAAGTTTAGTTATAAATGTCGGCATCCATATTATAGCCAAATGTGATGAATGTTTTTTGTGGGGAAAAAAAACATACTCAAAAGTGAGTTTTATAGTTGTCACACTAAATTCCTCCGTATCTGTTTACTTACGCAAATAGAATTAGTAAACAATTACATGTTTCTTTTATACCACATACATAAATAAAATTTAAATAACTTTTCCATGTTTTATATTCACATTCAATTGTGTCTAAGCTACCTTAACGTTTATAAGAAAAGCAGATTCAATAGAAAAATAAACTCTGAAACCTTAAAGTAGTAACTTATAATTTTGGAAATCTCTCCTATGGCTCACACATTATAATGCTACCAACTTTCAGTATGGACCTAAGAATGTCCTCCCAGCACACTCTTATTACTTTGCTAATAAATGCCTTCTATTCAATATGTTGGACTTATTTTTATATTTTGTTAGCTGTGAAGTTTTTCAGTAGGAATCTACCACCTAATAACAAAATTGAGTATATATCCTTTCAAAACAATTTAATAGTTTACATAAAAAGGCATTCTGTAATATTTTCCCCTCGGTCAATTGAATAAATCAAACAATCATTCGACTGTAGATGAAAATATTAATGCATATCAGGATCTCATTTTTTTTCATGAACAATCACTACTTTTGACCAATAAGATTTTTAAAAATATATCTCATGATACCTTTAAACACTAAAGCAGGAGTTTGCAGCATACAGTATGATGAGATATATAAAAAAAGCCTTTTTCTTCGATATAAGAAGATATAAATCTTTGATTTTGCTTCCAATACACTTGTTATTGCTTCCAAACAATGTATCTTCCAAAATAGATTTAGATCTTGATAGGAGGAATGAAAACTAAATGGCACAAAATATAAAAATTCAGACCATATATATAAAATATTATTGTATCCTTCATGATGATACTGCACATAAACTACCAATAGAACCAATATCCTTTTTTATTTCTGACCTATATTTTCCTCTTTTTATATTTATTTTTTAGTTTTAGGTGGACACAGTATCTTCATTTATTTTTATGTGACCTGTATTTTCTATGGACAATGTAAATTAAATGTAATTTATAGTATGTCCTTTTATTTTCAAACTATGGGACACTAATCACACAATCTTCTAAATAATACACCTACAAAATCAAACACTTGCACCATATAATATCCCATTCATGTTACTATATATTTATATCATATCTTCATTTAGATGCCAAAGTTCCTGTTGCTATTGGTCACATGTTGATATTTATTTATATTTTGTTTTTACTCTTAACTTTTCAGAGCAAGGAATTACCCAGAGTAAGTCATCAGTAAAAGTATTGACTGACATTAATCCCAGCATATTACAACCCAGTGATGTATTGCATTATTATTGTGATTACTTTGGATACATTTTTTTCAAGTAAGTATCATTTTTGTTTTTATAGCTGCTTTTGCTACATAAAAAACATTTGAATGCCTAAATGAGGATCAGAAGGAAACCACAATACATTTCTCAAAAGCTTTGCTAATCTATAATTCATTCTGATGTTTCCATCTTTACATCATTTGGCTTAACTCAAATCAGGAGGAAAATGCAAACACCTTGATGCCTAGATTACCTTTGACAGTCTCCTGTGACTCTAGGTCATAGCCATACATGTTCTATGAGCTGTGTGATTGCCTTTCTCAAGAGCGTTGCCACCTTTACCATATCCCACGATACTTTTAGTTTTATTATAAAGTTTAATTAGATATTTAAGTGTCCTGCTAACCCTTAGTAGCCCATGGTAGCAATTTCTTCACTCAAGCTCACTATTTCATTTTGTGGTAGGATAAAAATCACACTTGTCATAGTACAATCACCATATTTTAGGTATATTTGAGAAAAAAAAAAAAGAAGAATGGGCTGAGTATGAAACAACTTTTGTTTGAATTCATAGATGGCCGATATTTTATCATGGAAACTTGGGCAACCGAGACATCACCTGCTGAGATTTATTTTCTGTGTTTGTCATTTGAGCGCAGTAATAACAAAAGGACAAAAGTAAGGTAGTAAGACAAAAGGAAATCATACAAGGGAACACTCTTTGTAAATATATGTTCTTACTTATATGTTAATCATTTGAAACTTACTTTTATAACTACATGTCTTAAGTTAACCTTCTTATGAGAAACTCTAGGAACAAGATCTTTCAATAAATATTGCCTAGGCTGTAGTATAGTATGTTGAACGATTTCAATATTGTCAAAATGGGATCAAAATTAAGAAATAAGAGGAATTAATAGATACTCATTTGTGTACCTTGTAGGGTCAGATTATCTATGCATTTTTTTTAATTCATTGAGTTAGGGGGATCATGAAGTACCTATGAGAAACTTTTGGCTGAACAGAAAAATTTCAACCTCCTAGTCATGGTACACTTGAATTCATTAGATAGGTACTGGATGCATGACAAGATATCAATAAAGAAGCAGTTGCAGGTGAAAGGCATCTGGTGATTTTAAGTCAGCCTCATTAAGAGTACATGAAAATCCATAAGTGGAAAAAAAAACTAGGAAATTTTCAGCATTGAGAATACAAAATAGAGTGCAGAAAAAGCGTCCTTATGACTTGAAGCTCAAGGGTTTATACTATAGGATTCCATTTATATAAACTCTAGCAACTCACAGGCCAAATTTACAATGCTGGGGAAAATATCGTGGGTGCTCTGACGTTTGGTGGCTAGGAGAGAGATGAAAGGCGCAAATGACTGCTGATAACTCATATTTATTATATAAACTCTGTTCAAATCAGTGTTTACCCTTCATTAAATAATTGTCACTTTTATTCTAAGTTGTTTATTTTAAGAATATACTATAATTCATAAAAATAACTTCAACACAAAACCACATTCTAAATGTATACATTGAACCTTAATCCCAAATTCAGTGGTATTTTGAGATGAAGATTTAAGAGACAATTAGGAGCAGATGAAGTCATGAGTATGGCTTCTTATGATAGGATCAGGGCCCTCAAAATTAGGGACACCAGGCTCTAATCTACATATTGTGGGGTCGGGCTCCAAATTCCTTAATAGGACACCCATAGCACAAGAGTTAAAAACAAGAATCAACAAATGGGACTTACTCACACTAAAAAGTTTTTTCTCAGCAAGAGAAACAATAAGAGAGTTAAATAGGGAGCCTACATCCTGGGAACAAATTTTTACTCCTCACACTTCAGATAGAGCCCTAATATCCAGAGTATACAAAGAACTCAAAAAATTAAACAATAAGAAAACAAATAACCCAATCAACAAATGGGCCAAGGACCTGAACAGACACTTCTCAGAGGAGGACATACAATCAATCAACAAGTACATGAAAAAATGCTCACCATCTCTAGCAGCCAGAGAAATGAATATTAAAACCACCCTAAGATACCATCTCACTCCAGTAAGAATGGCAGCCATTATGAAGTCAAACAATAACAAGTGCTGACCAGGATGTGGGGAAAAAGGTACTCTTGTACATTGCTGGTGGGACTGCAAATTGGTGCAGCCAATTTGGAAAGCACTATTCCCCTTCTTGGACTATTACCCAAAGACCTTAAAAGAGCGTACTACAGGGATACTGCCACATCGATGTTCATAGCAGCACAATTCACAATAGCTAGACTGTGGAACCAACCTAGATGCCCTTCAATAGATGAATGGATAAAAAAGTGGCATTTATACACAATGGAGTATTACTCAGCACTAAAAAATGACAAAATCATGTCATTTGCAGGGAAATGAATGGCATTAGAGCAGATTATACTAATTGAAGCTAGCCAATCCCTAAAAAACAAATGCCAAATGTCTACTTTGTTATAAGGATCGCAACTAAGAACAGAGTAGGGAGGAAGAGCATGAGAAGAAGATTACCATTGAAAAGGGACAAGAGGTGGAAGGGAAAGGGAGAGAGAAGGGAAACTGCATGGAAATGGAAGGAGACCTTCATTGTTATACAAAATTACATATAAGAGAAAGTGAGGGGAAAGGGAAAAAAAACAAGAGAGAGAAATGAATTACAGTAGATGGGGTAGAGAGAGAAGATGGGAGGGGAAGGGGAGGGGAGGGGGGAAAGTAGAGGATAGGAAAGGCAGCAGAATACCACAGACACTAGTATGGCAATATGTAAAAACGTGGATGTGTAACCGATGTGATTCTGCAATCTGTATACGGGGTAAAAATGGGAGTTCATAACCCACTTGAATCAAATGTATGAAATATGATATGTCAAGAACTATGTAATGTTTTGAACAACTCATAATAATTTAAAAAAATAGAGACACCAGAGAGCTTGCTTTCTCTTTATTTCCTCTATCTAAAAACAGAGAAGGCAACTGTCTGCAAGCCAAGAAAAGAGACCTCCCCCAAAACAAACCACATCCGGACCTTGATTTAATGTGTACCCTCCAAAACTATGAGAAAATGAATTTCTGGTCTACTTTAAAACTGCTAGTGCATGGAATCTTGTTAGGACAGCCAAAGGTTTTGTTGCCTCAAAAGTCACATGATAAGTTGTAATCACACTATCCTGGTTCTAAATATCACTCAAAGATTCAACAACAGTAACAATCATCATTGGTTGGCTCTCATAATGCATCTTCCAAACTTTGGGATGGGGTAGTAATACAACAAATATATTTTATTGTAGTGTTTTGTTCAGAATTTATTATTTTACTTCACTTTAAGGTTTGATATAAATCCTAGTATTGCAAAAGGAAGAGATTTATCATTGTCCTTTGGTGTTATCATACAATTCACTGATCCATGACTCTTATTAAACCTTAGAGATCCTGGTTCACATTTTCAAGTGGTTTTTCTTGAGTATAAGACAGTATTGAACTTCCATTTTCTAGTTTAATTTGTTCACATTGTAAGAATCTAGATGATTCAATTCTACTTTTCCTTACAGAATAGATAGTGAAGGCATATTAAAAAGATGTATAAGAAAATGTGGCTTTCTTGGCATGTTAGAATTATAGTATGAGTAAATTCTCCATAAATTCTACCTGAAGTGAAATTAGTTATATAGCTCATATCTTATTGATTAAGGATAAAGATTTCATACAGTACCTTTTATATTATATTACAATAAAATGTAAACTGCATAATTAAATAATATTTGTGGTGGAAATCACTTTGCATCACAATAATTATTGGTCAATATTCACTAATTTTTTTTGGTGGGGGTGCATCAGGGCACTTAATCACTAAGCCACATCCCCAGCCTTAATTTGTTATTTTTAGAGACAGGGTCTCAATGAGATGCTTAGTGCCTCACTTTTACTGAGGCTCGCTTTGAACTCACCATCCTCCTGCCTCAGCCTCCCAAGCCATTGAGATTACCGGCTGCACTACTGTGTCTGGCCAATATATACTGAAATTTCAATGACAACATGAGGTAAAATTGACACAATTAATTGATTTCAATTTTTCATAGAAATTTTTTTTAAATGTATTTCTATAGAAAAAGAGATAGATATGCTGTGGTAAAAAAGAATACATAGTTGAAAAATGAATTATCCAGAGAATTCCTAGTACAGGTTATTAATATTTTATATTCTGTTCCTGTCTTGTCTACTGTGATAAAGAATAAAGGTCATTCCGTATGCAACACCCCGTGAAATTGCTGTGAGTTTATTGTGAGCCAGTAAAAACTGACTTTGATGCATTCTTGCAAACAAAAAGATATTGTGATCACCAAATTTTTATTGACAAGAAGTTTCATGGTTTTCTGTTTCTTCATTTTGGTTCTTCTGTCTTGGAAAGCCTATTTCTTTTTATCTAACTTTTCTTTTTAGAAGAGTTTTTTTTTTAATTGGTGAATATGAATTAAAATTATACTAATGAACATGGCAGAATGACACATTGATTTTGTACTAAATGATTCATGGAAAGCTAAGTTTACAATCAAATAACTTAAAAATGATCTGACTTTATTTTTATAATGATGAGATTCCTCAGCCTGAGAAGACGCCAATATTTGCCTTATATTTGACTCCATGATAGTAAAAAAATGACAAAGCACACAGGAGCATAGCATGACTATGGGAATCCTCTGCTGTAGGGTTATTCTATAGCTTGGTGCCATTGTGAGACCATAAGGAAATGTCCATAAAATTTATCTGAAATTGATTTCATGGCAGCCATCTTGGTTCATAACATTTCTCCTTTAAAAGTTCAGAGACAAAAAGAAAATTTTTATAATGCTTACCTTTATATAAGCCATGGTGTACTGGATTTCACAGATTTTAAGCTTTCATTTCATTTAGCAAAAAATAAAAATAACTTTTTTAAATTAATTAACTTTGTTAAAGTTTTATTCTCTTTTAGTTCCCTGAAGAGATGCTTTTATCATGTGTAAAAACCTAGGCCATAGGGTGTAAGGAAATTGCTTGTAGGTAGGGAAGACAGGCATGTGCCCATCTAGGAACTTCATGTGTCAATCATATGTCACAGCTTAAGTTTGCTGCAGCAGTAAAGCAGGCTTGGTCCATTATCATAGTAGGGCTTTCTTCTGACCCCACCACATTTTAACAGACACTTTATGTAGTTCATGTGTTATTTTTGTATTAGGGTAATCATTGATAATCTCGAAACAATGGCAAGTGTGTCTCCTAGAATACATTAAAATATTTGAGGTATTTTTAGATTATTTATAAATGTATAGATTAGAAATAAAAGTAGAATATAAAACAGTAGTTATACCCAATATTGCTTACTACCTTCATACATATCATGCTCTATCATAGGGGAATTTAATTTTTCTACTAATCACAACTCTAAGAATAGAGATTTTGACTATGAAAATACATGTAATAATAGTAATTTTGTATTACCTTAGTATAGAATGAATAAATCCTTGAAACACACAACTGTAAAAAGAACTATTCTTTTATTTTTGACATCTTATTTTACTCTTTGCATCCTCTTAAATTCAGTTCCTTTTTCATGGAGCATATTCTGCAATAAAAACTCCTATTTAACTTATTTAAAATAATTCTCAAATATTGCTAAATATTGCCTCTTTTAGGAAAACCTCAAATATTCATCATTATTTTATAATTATATTTATCCATCTACTTTAATGACCACGATTCCTTTAAAATAGCAATTTCTATTGATATACAACCAAAAGTCTTGATTAATCATTTGAGGATATTTGAGAAATCCTTTTTTAAAAATTATTTTTTTATTAGAGCATTATAATTATACATAGTATTTGGGTTCCTTGTGACAAAATTATGCATATAAGAAATCTGATTTCAATCCTTATTCCACCTCCCTTTCCTTCCCTCCTCCTCCCACTTCTCTTCCTCTTCTTTCTATTACTCCTTTTTTTAAATTAATTACTTTTAGTTGCAGATGGACACAATACCTTCATTTTATGTATCTATGTATTTACTTATATGGTGCTGAGGATCAAACACAGTGCCTCACACATGCTAGGCAAGCTGAGGTCTCTACCACTGAGCTACAACCCCAGCCCTATCCATCTATCTATCTATCTATCTATCTATCTATCTATCTATCTATCTATCTATTGGTACTAG
This sequence comes from Urocitellus parryii, assembly GCF_045843805.1. Classification (NCBI taxonomy): domain Eukaryota; kingdom Metazoa; phylum Chordata; class Mammalia; order Rodentia; family Sciuridae; genus Urocitellus; species Urocitellus parryii. Next base: position 34,634,944 of record NC_135531.1, on the reverse strand, counting down.
GGATAGAACTCAGTGTCACTCTACCACTGAACCATATCCCCAACACTATTTTGTATTTTATTTATAGGTAGGGTCTCACTGAGTTGCTTAGCACCTCACCATTGCTGATGGTGGCTTTGAACTCGCAATCCTCCTGTCTCAGCCTCCCAAGCTTCTGGGACTACAGGCATATGCCAATGTGCCAGGTGATCATTTATTTTTTATTGCTACTTTCTATATATACATAAAGAAGAAATTCCCTTGGTACATACACACACACACACACACACACACACACACACACACACACAAATATATATAATGTGGCTCTGTTAGACTCATTCCATATTTCTTTCCTTTCTTTTCTCTCTCCTTCACATTCTCCAACTTCTCCATCACTGATCTTTCCTGTATGTTTCTGATCCAATCCTTGATCCCCTCCCTGACTGCTTCTTTCCCTTATTTTGTATTAGTTTATACTTATGAGAGAAAACATTCAACAACTATTTGATTTTCTGAGCCTGGCTTATTTCACTAAGCATGACTTTTCTCTATTTCCTTCCACCTCTCAGTAAATGTTACTATTTCATTTTTTTTAACTGGATTGGACCATTGTAAACTATAGCATTTCCTAATTAACCTGGCCAAAATGTATTGTAAGGTCACTAGTGCTCATAACAGAGGACAGTTAATTAGTGATGAAATTTTCCTTCAACATTCTTGTCTTCCACTGTCTGAGTGTGTATGTATGTGTGTGTGCACATCTGGACTTGAGTAGGAAAAGTATTTCTGAGGTAATATGGAGACATAGATAAGGTTTGAATGAGAGGTTATTTTACTGAAAAATTTTCACCTTTTCATGCTCATTATATTTGAGCAGATTTTGTATAAATAGGCCACTTAAGATTTAGAATTCAATTAAAATTGTTTCCTATTGTGAGAACTAAGTAGAACCACTGATTTTCTTTACATTTTAAATATAACTTTTAAAGTTTTACAATTTTTTTCTTTCTCTGCAGAGAAAGGTATTTCTTTGATAATTACTTATCTACTTACTTTTCACAGATTATCAGAAGGATGTAAAATGTATTTATTGACATTTAAAAAGTCACTCTTTTGGCATCATTATTTGATAATGAGCTTGTTTTGGAAAGTTTGCAAGCTTATGTGACAGAATGACATTTTATTTTATGAATAAGGTCACCAGTGTTACTTAGTCTATGAGAGGAAAAGGTCTTATTGAAAGGTGAAGCTGTTAACTATATTTGACCTAAAATCTGCTTTAAAATTTTTCAAAAATGGCAATGAGAATCCATGTAGTGTCTAACCTGTGAGGTGGAGTTTCAGCAATTATCAGGCAATGTCCAGAAAGTGCCTAAGGATGGGAATTACCCATCACCTGACAGAGGGGGTATTCAAGCTTATTTCCAAATGACTTGATAGCTATATATTTAGAGACAAATATACGTTTGAAAAGAAGTGCAAAGGCCACTGTTTACTCTGTGCTTCCCCTCCCCTATCATTTGGCACCATTAAAGATGTCTGGAATTCTATGAGCAGAAGTTCTGTGGGATAATTATATGTTATTTTTAGACTCTTTATATGTCAAAAAGGGACATGAATTTTGTTCTTTAAGGAATGAGGAGGTTCAATATTGTTCAAATCAATCTCTGAAATGGCCAAGTTTTTTTTTTAAATGTTAGATTTGTGCCTGTGGAATAAATTGAAATGGAACAAGTTCATTTGAATGAAAGTAACGCTCAATGAAAAAAAAATAGTTTTCAAATATGAGCATATTCCTTCCTGCCAAATGCATTCATCTCATTAAAATCCTTTGCAAGTTGATTAAGTTGATTACTGTATTACCATATAAGTGGTATTAAAATTACTTTAATACAATTTGGAATAGGAAAAGAAGGAATACATTGTCTATGTAGGAGACACACCCAAAGAGACAGCTACTATAAAGGCATCGTAGTCTATTTGTGATGCTGTAATAAAATACCACAGACTAGGTAATTTATAAAGGCCAACAATCCATTTGTCACCCTCTTTAAAGCTGGGAAGTTCAATTTCAAGTCACTAGCAGTTTCATTGACTGGTGAGGGTCCTATCGGTGGTTCCAAAATGATGCCTTCAACACTGCTTTCTCCAGAGAAATGAGCCACTGTGTTCTCACAAAGAAGGCAGCAGTAAGGCCAAGAGGATGTATGCCTTCACTCATTCCTATTAAGAGAGAGAAGCCCTCATGATATAATCACCTCTTAGAGGCCCCATGTCTTAACACTATCACACTGGCAACACCTGAGTTTTGGAGTGGACACCTCATATCAAAGTAATAAAGCTAAGTACCTTGAGCCAGTTTCCACTGTCTTTTCAATGATATATGTGAATTATTTTCAAGTGTATATAGAGAGACACTCTTCAAGATTTTACATATTTAAAGCTAATGTTACATGATTACAGCATGTAAATTAACTACTTTTCCTGTCCCTGAAAATATTTTACCAGATAGTTTTTCTATTTGATTTTAAGTTCCTGTTCCCAATTATATGCTAGTAAGAATTAAAATATTGCATCTGCTCACATGACAACTACGAGTGTCAGAAAGTGTCATAGTATTTCGATTTCACATAAAATCTTGTTTTAATCCCACAATAACACTATGTTGTAAGGGCTATTTATTTGCATTTTAGAATTTGTAAATGATTATATGAAAATCCATGAGATACTGAGCAACTACCACAGTAGATGGTGGAGCTAAATTTGGATTGACTTCTGAGTCCACTGAAACTCTACTTATCTTCTGTGATGGTCAGACCACATTAGAATATTTCAATATGATAGCACTCACATTATGGTATATGATTCATCCTCAAATATTTTCCATTTCAAAAAGCTTTGAGTATTTTATATAATTAAAAAGACTATGATTAATAACATGGGATAAAGACAATGATCACTGATGTTAAAACATTTTAGAGATTTAAAATTATTCCTTTTTTCAGTATTCTCTAAAATGTATAACTTGCTGGAACGTGGTGGCACATGCCTATAATCCCAGCACTCCTTGAGGCTAAGGGAGGAGGATAATAAATTCAATGCAAACCATTTGTCTCCATTTTTAAAGCTGGGAAGTTCAGTTTCAAGGCACCAGCAAGTTAATTGACTGGTGAGGGTCCTATTTGTCTCAAAATAAAATATAAATAGGTCTGGGGTCAGGCTCAGTGGTGCTCACCTGTAATCCCAGTGTATTGGGGGGGCATAGGAAGGATGATTACAAGTTTAAAGCCAGCCTCAGCAAAAAGTAAGGCACTAAGCAACCCAGTAAGACCCTGTCTCTAAATAAAATATAAAATAGAGGTGGCTCATTGGTTGAGTGCCCTTGAGTTCAATCCCAGTACCAAAAAAAAAAAAAAAAAGACTGGGGAGGGGTATGTTGCTCAGTGACTCAGTGATTAAGTACAATTCTTGGCTGATGTGACAAAAGACCTACAAGAAAAATTTTAGTGGAAGAAAAGTTTATTTGGGGGATCACAGTTTCAGAGGTCTCAGTCTATAGATGGCTGGCTTTATTCCTTGAGGTTCAAATAGGGGCTGAACATCATGGTAGAAGATTGTGGTGGAGGAAAGAAGCTCAATATATGACATCAGGAAGCCGAGAGAGACTTCACTGGCCAGATACAAAATATATACCCCAAAGGCTTGTCCCCAGTAACTCACCTCCTCCATCCATACCCTATCTGCCTTAAATACCACTCAATTAATCCCAATCAGGGGATTTTTTTATTATTGATTGTTCAAAACATTACAAAGCTCTTGACATATCATATTTCATAATTTGATTCAAGTGGGTTATGAACTCCCATTTTTTTCCCCATATACAGATTGCAGCATCACATCGGTTACACATCCACGTTTTTACATACTGTCATATTAGTGTCTGTTGTATTCTGTTGCCTTTCCTATCCTCTATTATCCCCCCTCCCCTCCCCTCCACTCCCATCTTCTCTCTCTACCCCATCTACTGTAGTTCATTTCTCTCCCTTCTTTTCCCTTTCCCCTCACATCCTCTTATATGTAATTTTGTATAACGATGAGAATCTCCTTCCATTTCCATTCAATGTCCCTTCTTTCTCCCTTTCCCTCCCACCTCTCATCCCTATTTAATGTTAATCTTCTTCTCATGCTCTTCCTCCCTGCTCTGTTCTTAGTTGCTCTCCTTATATCAAAGAAGACATTTGGCATTTGTTTTTTAGGGATTGGCTAGCTTCACTTAGCATAATCTGCTCTAGAGCCATCCATTTCCCTGCAAATGCCATGATTTTCTTATTTTTTATCAGCGATTTGGTTAAGGCTCTTGTAACACAATCATTTCACCTCTAAGAAGTCTTGCATTATCTCATACCTGAACTTTTTGGGGACACCTCACATCTAAATCATAACACTACCCTCTTTATTGTTCTTTTAGTTGTCTAAGCCTCAGGATTTTCTCTTTCAAATCACTCTGTAGGACTACATAATACCTACTCCTTTCAAGTTTACAAAAATATGCTCAATACAGTGGAGTGGCTGTTCTTTATGTGGAACTGTACTCTACTTAGTGGTAAACATGACCTCTTACTGGATATCTATAGATCTGAAGTAAGATAAACAATAAAGAGCATTACATAAGCAAATCATAATCAAGAAAAAGATTATCTTTGAGGATGATGGATTCTAACTCAATTTTAAACTTTCTTATGTATCTACCTAGTTTATCATGGTAGCAAATATATAACAGAATTTCAATAAGTGGCTGTTGAGTGAAGAGATTTATGTTTCTTAGAATATTAATAAACAGCCTTTTGAAAATAATTTTTCTTTTTGTTATTTGTTCTGAGCATAGCATTATTTCCTTTTTTAATCAGATTAGTAAATGCATGTGATATCAAACAGAAAGGGCATTAAGATATTAAGAACGCCCAGGCCGTTCTCTGGAAATAACTCTGAAAACCCTTTTTTTTTTTCTTTTCATGTTCACTCCCATATTTTTATTTTTTTTTAAAATAAATGATAGCGGAATGCATTACAATTCTTATTACACTTATACAACACAGTTTTCCATATCTCTGGTTGTATATAAAGTATGTTGACACCAATTCGTGTCTTTATACATGTACTTTGGATAATGATGTCTATCACATTCCACTATCCTTGATAATCCCCTGCCTCCTCCTTTTCCCTCCCACCCCTTTGCCCTATCTAGAGTTCATCTATTCCTCCCATGCTCCCCCTCCCTACCCCACTATATGTCAGCCTCCTTATATCAGAGAAAACTTTCAACATTTGTGTTTTTGTGGATTGGCTAACTTCACTTAGCATTATCTTCTCCAACGCCATCAATTTACCTGCACATGCCATAATTTTATACTTTTATTCCTGAGTAATATTCCATTGTGTATATATATGCCATATTGTTTTTATCCATTCATCCACTGAAAGGCATCTAGGTTGGTTCCACAGTTTAGCTATTGTGAATTGTGCTGCAATAAACATTGATGTGTCTGTGTTCCTGTGGTGTGCTGTTTTTAAGTCTTTTGAGTATAGACCGAGGAGAGGGATAGCTGAGTCAAATGGTGTTTCCATTCCCAGATTTCCAAGGAATCTCCATACAAAGGTGCCAAAAATATGCATTGGAGAAAATATAGTATCTTCAACAAATGGTGCTAGGAAAACTGGAAAGTCATGTGCAACAAAATGAAATTAAACCTCTATATCTAACCATGCACAAAACCCAATTCAAAATGGATCAAGGACCTAGTAATTAAACCAGAGACTCTGCATCTAATAAAATAAAAAGTAGGCTCTAGTCTTATTAATATGGGAGTAGGCCCCAACTTCCACTAGACTCCTATAGCACAAGAATTAAAACTAGGAATCAATAAATTAGACGGAATAAAACTAAAAAGTTTTTTTCTCAGCAAAAGGAACAATCTGTGAGGTGAACAGAGAGCCTACATCCTGTGAGCAAATTTTTACCCCTCACATATCAGATAAAGCACTAATCTTTAGGGTATATAAAGAACTCAAAAAGCCAAGCACCAAAAATACAAATAACCCAATCAACAAATGGGCCATGGACCTGAACAGACACTTCTCAGAAGAGGATATAAGATCAATCAACAAATATATGAAAAAAGGTTCATCACCTCTAGCAAATAGAGAAATGCAAATCAAAACTACTCTAAGATATCATCTCACTTCAGTCAGAATGGCAGCTATTATGAAGACAAACAACAATAAGTGTTGGCGAGGATGTGTGGGAATAGGCACACTCATACATTGCTGGTGGGACTTCAAATAACTCCCATTTTTCTAAGTGCATGTTTTACCACAATTTCACAATTTATTGATTTTAAGTATTTTTCTACAACTTACTATGATACCAAATGAAGAGTTTCTTCTTTAATGTCCTCCTTTCACCTGTTCCCTTTATCCTACCAATGTTGTTGTTTTGTTGCTTTTGAGTATATAATTAATGATTACATATTCTGAAAACAGCAATGTTTACCACAGCTAATCCAGGAAGCTTCCTTTCATATGAAAATTTAAAAGTTTTCTAACATTTGTAATATCCTCTTTTTGAAGGTAGTATATATTCCTATTTTTTAACATCCTAAAGTGTTTCAATAGACTCATAAAACATTTACCAAGATGTTTTCTAAGTGTTTTAAAATGCTTAGATATTGTATTAGTTGCATTTATTTTAATAAAGATCTAATTCCAGTACTAGTCTTTCCCTAGTCTGGTTATAAAATGGTCACAGAAGGTCTCTCATTATTTCCTTTTCTAAATGTTTATGTTTTCTATTTCCTGAATCTTGTTTTTCTTTCTTTCTTTTTTTATAGGTCATCCCTTTGGAATATTCCTTAGAGGAAAGGAAGGTAAGATTATGAGAATCCATATGTCAAAAATAATTTCATTCTAAACTTTTATTGGGTAATGATTTAGTCATCTTTTTGTCACTTTGACCAAAAAGCATGACAAGAAGAGTTTAGAATGGAAAGTACTTTGACAAACAGTTTCTGATTTCTAGTCTATGCTTGGCCAAATTCATTGCTCTCAGCCTGACATGAAACAGCATTTGATGGCCAAAGAATGCATTGAAGAAAAGATGCTCACTTCATGACAACCAAGAAAGAGAGAGAGAGAGAGAGAGAGAGAGAGAGAGAGAGAGAGAGAGAGAGAGAGAGAGAGAGCGCACAGTGCTTAGTTAGGGAAGAAATATAAACCCCAAAGGCAAACTCCCTGTGACCTATCTCTTCCAGTCACACTCTACCAATTATAGTTATACCACCCAGTCAATCCAATCAAACATACCAATCCACTCATTAGGTTACAGCTCTCATGCATAAGCTATTTGGGGATACCTTATATCAAAACCATGACAGCTGAATAGTTAAAATACAGAATTCTAGATTGGAAACCACTATTGTTTAAAACATTGGAAGGGATTATTTTTCCCTCACTTTCAGGTTTGGTGCTTATAAGTCTGGATCCATTCTGATTTATTTTTCATCTATGATTCATTTGTTTCCCTACCCACACTCAAGAAAGTAATAAGAGCTTTCTTCATTCCTGTTCAGAAATTGTAATGATGCATCTTAGAATTAATAAGTCTATTTTTCATGTGCTTTGGATACAAAACACTTAGAATCCAAAAATTCTTGCTCTTCAATGTTGAATATTTTTACATTCTTTCTTTTAAAATAGTATCCTCATTGTATACTTTGTTTTCCAAGTATGAAACTTCCAGTATTTAGATATTGGATATTCCAGCATAATCATCATTTTTCTTATCTGTTTTCTAGTATTTCCTATTTTCTTATATTTTTTATGTTTTCTCAGAAATTACCTCAATTTTTCTTCCATATTATAAAAAAATAAAGCATATTTTAAAAGAACTTTCTTATTTTTTCTAAACAATATAGTGTTCTACTTCTGTAGATATTGCTTTTAGTTATCTGAGATTATCCATCTTCTCTAAACTTTTCTTATGATTCATGAATTATCTTTTTTATCTTATTCTTTTTACTCTCATATCCTTACTATTTGTTTGTTTTGAGTTATATCATATCAAAGTCTTTCCTTGAATATTTGATATCCCTAAGTGTAACTCTTACATTATTGCAAGAAAAGAATCAATTAACAATGCTGTTTTGTATATGTATGTGCGCAGTATTCTCAATGGAAAACTTCTCTGAGGGTGACCAGATGAATGTAATTTCAGGATTTTTTTTCAAAGAATTCCAATTATATGTATTTAGAATACTTTGTGTTTTTACTTTTCATTTCTGTACAGAACACGTTTCTAGATGCTTGTTTCATTAAGTTGGATAGGTGTGTAGAAAGCAGTGAGCATTAACAACCTGTTAATTTCTAGCATTCTTTTTTTTTCATTGGCATTAAAAGTTTTTATTTGGAATTTGATCCACAATCTATACAAGTTATTTACAAGACATGAAAATGGAAAACAGCACAAAATACAATTGAGGTATAAGCTAAGAGCACAGTATGTCATGTTTCAATAAATATAATTCAAAATTTGTAAACTAAGTGACCAGATAGATGAGTCATTTTTTTTTAGTAAAACCATATAAAATATTTATTTCACGTGAGGTAGAGGACAGTTTTGTGTGTCATGTAATGCAACCAACCACAGCAATTTTAATCATAAAACTGTACATCATTGGCAAAATTATAAATTGAATTATGGTCAATATATTTAACAATTTGTTTCAACAGTTGCAGAACAGTTAATCCATTTACTGCCTTCACAGGTTAAAAATTCAGAAATAATTTAAGACTACTATTTTGGAATAAAATTATCAGGATAAACAAGTACTCCTAACAAGATAGTTAAAAGCAAGTATATTTTATTTTTCACAAATTCTAATTTCCCCAAAAAATGTCCTAGACTTAGCAATTAATTTAGTAGGATGCTTTTACTAGAACTACTTTAAGTATGCTGTGCTTTATTTTCAAGTGAGGTATCTGTATTGAAGAAAAAAAATCTTATAAATTCATTTTATATTAAACTACTTTTTTCTGGGCTTCATTTTTAAATTTTTTTTTTTACATTTCTAATTGAAAAACAGTAGCACTACATAAGACATTTAATTCTATTCCTAAGTAGGCTTCAAACTGTATTATATTGTTTAGAAGCCAGTTAAGTGGAAAGATTTTACAAAAAAGGAAAAGACTGTCCTTTTAAGAAGATGCATTAAAAAATACCCATATGCTTTTCTTCCAATAGTGGAAAGGCTTAAGTATTCTATACTAGAAAAAGAAAATTTTAAGCAGTTTATTCAATTTACCAACATATAATACAGCAGCTGTATACAGTCCCTTATTGCTGATAGCTTCAATAAAAACTATTAACAAGTAGTTCCAAGCACAGGAATAGATGTACAGTATGAGCACAATGTTTCATTATAGTAATTTTAATGTCCTGTCATGTGGATTAAATCTAGCATTCTAAACTCAAAATGCAGAGATCAAGTTTGGGGATTCAGCCAATGTGTGTATTGATTTATCTTCATACTTAAGCTTCATTTTACTACCTACTCTGCCTGATTTTTCTCAGTATTATTTCTTGTGCTTCTCTACTGCTTGTTCTTTTAAAAAATTATTCTGGTTCATAGATCAGTTGATATTATAAATTTTTCACCAGATTGCTCTCCTCCCTAGGGAAAAGGATCTCCCCCCCCCATTTTGTGAGAATTTTAAGTAGGAAAATATGTTTAAGTAAAAATCTAAAAAAAATGTAGTATATGAAACTTAGGTAATATAAAGAGAGTTGGAGTGAGCATCTTTCCAAAAAGATGCGATCAAGGAAGGTATAAAGGGACCACAAGGGAACATGAAATATCCCAGTGACATATATTCCACAGACACCCTTGTACTTGCAGTTCCCATTAAGGGAGCGTTTATAGGAACCTGAAAAACACAACATCTGTGTGCAAGAGCTGACTAACAGGAGCTGTAGCCTTCAGCCAAAGGACAGGATCAATTCAGAACTCCCAAGAGAAAGAGCCTAATAATTTCCAAAATGAAAGGAGCAATCTCTTCATTTACTCTGTTTTCCTCTTGGAGCTCCCAACTGATAATATCCAAAAGAAATTCAGACTTCTAAATAAACCAAAATACCATTCATACATTTTTTAGACTCCTAGGATATAAAGTAGAATGGAGAAGGAAGTGGGTTGGGAGGGTCAATCAGAAAATATATACAATGTATTTAAATGCAATGTCATGGTATTAAAATCTAAATATATAACGTGACAAAGAACTTAATCAGAACGAGTACAAACCCGAAATATGAATGTGAAGACTGGTAACCAAATGGCCCATACCAATGAAAACTGACCATGATCTCTATGGTCTCATATAAAAATATTTACAACAGCCCCCTGAAAGTGGTCCTGGTCAGTGAAATGTAGAAATATCTAATGAAGCTGGCCATAGGATGGCCTAAGCAGATGCACCCAATATTCTAATTCCTGGAACCTATAAATGTTACCATATTTGAAAAAAAGAGATTCTTTGCAGATGTAATTAAGGATCGTGAGATCAGTAGATTATCCTGGATCTGACAAGAGAACTCTTAAGTGCAACAAGAAGTGACTTTATAAGAGAAACATGGAATAGAAGACAGAGAAGAGGAGAAGGCAATGTAACCACAGAGGCAGAAACTAGAGGGATACAGTCTTGTGCCATGGACTATATGGAGTTACCAACTGCAAGAGGCAAGGGACAGATAGTTCTCTATAGTTTTCACAGGGAGGGAACTCATGAGCAACTTAACTGTGGACCTATCGTCTCCAGATAGGACTTCAGACCTGTAACCTGGTATGACAGGTGTAAATCAATCTACTGTCCCTGATACATATATAGAAAATTCAAAACTTAAGTTTTTCTGAGGAATTAATTAATGACCTTAATGTGAATGTCAATTTGTTCCTGATTAAAATATTTTAATACCACACTTTTACAATTCCCAGTGGAATTTGGAAAATTATCTCACCTGCATTAGTGTTTACCTGCTACCAATCTGTTCTGGGCACTGTTCTGTTCATGATCCAACTGTAGATTTGGGATTTTCAACATCTTTTTTATGATTATACAATTATGCAAAGAGAGATAATTAGCAGCTTTCACACCCTTGATTCTATAGAGATAATTGATAATTTACCTTTATAAATTTCCAACTCCTTTTGCTTGCCATCAAATTCTCAGTATTTTGTTACTTTGGCTCTCAGCTGGGTGTGCCTTTCACACTGGTTATTTATTCATTGTTCCCATTGTTCTGAAGCTCTATTCTCCCCTTCTAATTATATTTCCCCAAGGGTATCTGTAGTCCACTCTGTCTAAAACCGTTGGACATAGCATTGATTAGTCTTCAGATTTATCAGAAAGATGGACCTGAGTAAAAAGACTTCATCCCTGTTAAAATACTTACTTTTTATTTGATTAGGATTTATTCTATTGCTGCACTTCAGGCAACACTCCTGCTGGTAAAATCAAGGACTGGTCTAGATTAGGATCTTTCAAGCAGCAGATCCATCTTCTCCCGCTATTCAGGTGTTGGTTTTCAGACTGGCTTAGCTGAGAACACTTATTCACTCACAATTTGCTTGCTTATATATTTAACTAGTTATTAATTTTGTTGTTCACTTGCTATTTTTTATCCTTTAATCAAATGTGGCCTGACATGCAGGTTTCGGTCTGGAGAGGGCTTGCCTAATCCATGCCTAGACTGTTTACTCTTAGAAACCATGATAATAAATTTGTATTCTTTGAAATTTCTAAATCTATGGCCATTGTGTAGGCAGCATTAAAAAAGTGATGCCCATGTTTATAAGGAATTCATAGCTCTCATTGCATTTTCTTATAAACGGTCAATTATTTGATCTAAATTTTTATTTAGTAATGAAAAATCATGTTTCATAACTAATCAGTTTTCTAATTATCCAGATGGTGGGTAACACCTTTCCACATAAAATTGTCTGCTAACTCATTAATTTTAGAAGTTTTTGTGTGGCTCTCTCACCTATGATATAAAAGGCCAAATAATCTGTTAGCTTCCATTCTGTTAGTATTCATTCCCAATCAGTGCAGTAAGACAGATATAAACCCAAAAAACTCTCTCTTATGTTCCTCCAAAAGAGAGGCTTGCATTTGTGTATATGTACATGTATATTACTTGTCATTCTTTGCATATAGTCATCTGTAAAATACTTTATTTAAATACCAATCATTTCAGTTTTCATTCTCTAACCTAACCTCTAAGGAAATATCACCCACTGTGAATGTTGTTAACATTTCATAGAAGATTAACATTCTTTTCATAGAATTGTTGATTATTTCTTCTTTTGAGAAGTATCTGTTTAGTTTATTTGCCCATTTACTGATTGGATTATCTGTGTTTTTTTTTTTTTTTTTTCATTTTAGTGTTGAGATCTTTGAGTTCTGGATACGAATTCCTTATCAGAAGAGCCATGGCTTAAAATTTTCTGTCATTGTGCTTACATCTTCTTTCTGTGAATTGTTTCCTTTGCATACAGAAGTTTTTGAATTTGATACCATCCCATTCATTGATTTTTTTTGCTCTTATTCTGAGCTAGAAGTGTCCTATTCCGGAAGTGTTTACCTGTATCTATATGTTGAAGGGTTTACCCAATTTTTCTTTGAATGTTGCAAATTTCTGATATTATATTTAGATCTTTGATCCATTCTGAGTTGACTTTTGTAAGGTGTAAAAGATAAGGATCTAGTTAATTCTTCTACATATAGGTATCCAGCACACCAGCATCATCTGTTAAGAGGCTATCTTTCTCCAATATGTTTTTGGCACTTTTGCCAAGAATCAGATAATTGTGGCTGGGTGAGTTTGTCTCCATGTATTGTTATGAAAAATGTTCAACCTTTTTACCATCATACTAATGCAAATCAAAACTACATTGGCACTCCATCTCATTCAAGTTAGAATGGCAATCATCAAGGGTACAAATCATAAGTGCTGGAAAGAATGCAAAGGGAAAGGGACTCTTACACATTGTAGTGGGAGTTTAAATTGGTACTGACATTAAAGAAATCACTTTGGAGTTTTCTCAAAAAATATCTACAAACTATTATAGATCAACTTATCACTAATATGTAAATATTGCCTAATGTATAGTTCATAATCAAAGCTTTCTAAATTTCTTCAAACTATCCTTCATGAATATTTTTAAATAGAGGGACAAAGTAAGAAGCATGAATTGTACTGAGGTTTCATGTTCATTTACTCTGTTTAATGATAGAACTTTCCTCTCCTTGTTTTGTTTTTGAGATTATTGACATATTTGAGCAATTTAAACCAATTGTTTACTAATATCTCTCACCATTAGTATTGCCTAATTTCTTCCTCTTGATTTGATTCAAGTTAATATTTTTTTGTAAGAATACAATACAACTCATACTATTTAATATCCATTGCATAATATGAAATCATTCAGCAAAAATCAATAACCATTACCTAATCAGATGAAACTCAAAGGCACTTCCTTAAGATGATGGCATCTATTCAAGTAGAAAGGACTTAGAATCTCCCATTTGGAGGATCTGGGTTTAGAGTCAAGTGGTTCTGAGTCTGCTCCAGTTCAGAATTTGATTTCAGTATAAATTCAAAATGAAGAAAACTATTTTCCATCAATCATTTCATCCATAAACTGAGTTAAATAAGCATGTTTCAGTTCATGTCACATCAGTGATACTCAATAAATCCTAGCCAATGTTATTACTATAATGATAATTATTATTACTTCCAGGACTATATTAGAATATGTCATGATATTAAAGTGCTCATTAAAATTAATGGTTTTTATTTTTTACAAAAATATTTGAGCCAAAGATAATTTAACTACTTCTTGTAAAGTAACAATATTGAGATTTCAAATTCCTTTCTGAACCCTCCTTGAAACGTGAAGACCCAGATTTCCTCTGAAAGATAGAAGCTGGAGACACATCTGAGCCTGGACACAGAATGAAACTGCTAGAGCTGGGGTCCTATCCACACAGCCTGAGAGTGACCTTGGGAACTTATACTACCCCTCTTCTTTTTCTAAAATGGTCAACATAAAGTAATAGAAATTGGCATCTACAGTCCTGTGGAATACATGCATGGTCACTGAGGAGAATGTTCCAGTGTCTCCAAGAGTCTTCTGCTTTATGCAAACAGGGGAGAACTGTTTGCTGTTGGATTGGAAAAAAAATTCTGACTTTCTCTTTGATCACCCAGTACAGAAAGAATCTTCTCTCCTTCAAGAATACATGCTATAATATTGAAATAGTAAAATAAAAATCAAATATAGAGAAATGTTTTATAAACAGTACCACACCAATTTCCTATTCTCTATATTAAAATAATGCTACTACTACAGTAGTTTGGGGAACTTGAATTAAAGTTAACATATTGCATTCAGTTTTTCATTTTCCACTTAGTTTTATTTAATATCATGAAAAAAAATCACAAAAATGACTGTAGATATTATGTAAATGTCTAGTTTTACACATTTTGACAAATTTTTATGCCCATGTGACCAAGTCCTAAAAATAGAGCACATTTAAATTACCACAGCCATTACTTAGGTTTCTACTACTGCAACTGAACATTGTTGAATTTTTTATAAAGACTTTGCTAAATTAATTACTGAATTAGCGGTTTGTGATATAATGTTTTATTTTTATTTATGCAATCATTTCATCTGAGAAGAGAACACAAATTTTACTTTTTCCTTTGCAATTTTTATTCATCTGTTTTGTATCTTACCAGCTGGGAACTGAAAAAAAAGATGTCAAAATTTAGCTAATGGATGTGCTTATCTTCTTGATGGCATTACAGGGAGAGCACTTAATGCTTTACTATTAAGGGAGATGGTAAGCATTAGAAGCAGAAGCTTTTCAGTTAGAAATGATAGTACTTGTTCACGTTTCACTGTCATTCATCGTCCATAGCTAGTTGTCATATATTCTTAAATATCTGGCCTTTTTTTGGAAAAAATAAAATAGTCATGTCTGAGGATGATAATTAACATCTTTTCACATTTCCTTATTAATGTGAGTAGTTATATTGATAGAAAAATCATATTATGCAAAATAACACTTATTTGCTTTACACATTATTAGGTCATATTTGCTGTTTTGTTTAGATTTTTTTTTAATTTTCATAGGAGTTATTTATCTGCTTATGTCTTTTTTTGTAATATCCTTTGTAGGTATTACCCTCAGCTTATCTTGACCTCATAAAATGAATCAGGAAGTCCATACCCTTTATCTATATTCTGGAAAAGCTGATATTTGTCTGTATTATTTTTTTCATAAATGTTTGGAAAAAGTACTGGTTAACTTGTCTATTCCTGAAATTTTCTTTATTGTATAGTTTAAATGAAGAATTCCATTTTCTCATCAGGTATATAAGTAGTTAGGTTGTCTTTTGGTCATGATTGATAAATTACTTGAAAACATTTATATTTCATCTAGAATTGATAAATGGTTGGCATAAAATTATACATGAAATTATATTTCAGTTAATTGTGTTAATATCTGAACGACTTATAACAAAGTCTCCCTTTCATTAATGATATTATCTCTTCTCTTCACCACATGTTGGCAAAACTGATGGAGGAGAGATAAGAAGTATGACTCAAAAACCCTCTAGTTAACTGTGTTCCCTGATAGGATCTAGAGAACATTCTGTTTTGTACAAGATGCGTGAAGAACTGGGGAAGAAAGCAAAAGCCTTAGTCATTCTCTCATCCTAGGAGTACAGCAGCAACTCTAAACAGCTTTAAAGATCATAAAATACACTCAGTTCTCTAGTTAAATTCTTCAAACACAGATCATGGTGGATGGTAGTGGACTCTTTCAAATTCACTAAGAACAGGTCACACTGCAGTTATTGTGAAAACATTCTATTTATTTTTCAAAAATTTCCTTTTTATTTTTTGTTGACATAATATTATTACACATTTATGAGGAACAATATGATGTTTTGATTAGGAACCTGGATAATAATCAACTCAGGGCAATTAGCATATTTTACATTTAAGCCTTATCATTTCTATACAGTGAATATAGTCTAAATTCCTTTTTTTTAACCATTTGGAAATATACAATGAATTATTTCTAATTATGTTCACTCCAGTGCTCCATAGAACAACAGAACTTGTCCTTCCTATCTAACAGCAGCACAGTGCTGGTGCCTAATCTCTCCATCTTGTCTCCTGGCTTCCTGCCCCATCTCTGGTAATTGGGCAAGAAGTCCTGTCACCTGCAAGAACAAGAAAGAGCCTGGAGGGGTTATGCTTTGTGAAATAGGTCCAGCACAGAAAGACAAACTGCATGGTCTGACTCATGTGGAATCTAAAAAGTTCATATCACAAGTAGTGTAACTTTTATATTTACTAAAGTTAATGTCTTTTTATACTATTTGCTCAGAAAGCCCTGACAGTACACAAATGTGAAAATACTCATGGAGTATTATCTTCTGAAAGTAGCACAGAAGGATGAGACAGAGAATTCAAACCTATGTATTCAAAAGTTATTAGAAGAACATCTATTAGATTATCATAAAACTATGAATATAAATTCTCCATGCTCATGGATATTTAAATATTTTACTATTATAATATGAAAATAACCTAACATAAAAAGATTGATTTTGTATTTATTTTCCTCTGATTTTTTTCTGGGTTTAAGTGCATTTACATAAAAGTAGACATATAATAAAATCATACATATGTATGTACATGTATACATACATAAACATGACACCTAACATACTGTCATTAGAAAGAAAATGCTGCAATATTTCATTTCAAATTTTAGAGAATGGTGGATTTTTATGTTAATACTACCTAATTCTAAAAAGAAAAGTATTTACTATAAAATATATAAATTATAGATCATATTTTATATATAAGCTCTTCCTTTAAGTCTTTCATATTTAGAACATGACACAGATTGTCATAATTGCTCAAAGTAATACAAAGACTATAATCAACTTCATGTGCTTTCATGCCATACAAAACATCCAACATATCAACTAGTATTTCATCATTATTGAAAATGATTATCACTGAAGTTATAGCATTCATGTCTGTATATAATGGTTTGTGGTATGCCATGAAAGAATGGAGAATCACCTTGTTTTGAGGTATGACCCTAATGACCTTTATTAGAATAGGATTCTGTGAATAAATTACTGATGGGATACTTATGACCAGGGTGAGTCATCCTAGCCCTTCAAATTATAGATTTCATTTGGAAGTTCTGCCTATTTAGTTGAAGGTAGGGAATTCTTGTTGAAGTCCAAAAATAATACTCAGCTGAATGAACAGGGTCTGGATGAAATATATGGAGTGTAACTGGCAGAGATTCAGAAGAATCAATTGCTCTGATATCATCACTCAGTAAATGGACCGAAGCTGATGGTCTAAATTGAAAGTAATGGTTGGAATGTTCTACAACGGCTCTGCTCCAGAGCTTATGAGACAACTTCACTGGACAGTTTAAGCACTGGACAATTACATCTGAAAATTCAGTTAATATTGCCTGAACTCTCTATGTAATTTATATGTAACATTTTCACCACATAAATGTGTTGAGTCACACTTTGTATAGCAAATTGAACCATTGTTGTTGGTGCTTTCTCAAAAATGATATCACAATGAGAAAAATTGCTTCTAGCAACTACGCTAATCTAGCATAATCTCTTTTAGTTTACATCTCCATGTTTTGACTCCAAATTTTTGTACATGCTTTTCATTCTAGTGTTAGTTGACCTACAACAAAAGAGAAACTCACAAAGACATGTTCTTGTATAGTCTAATTTTTCTATAAACTTTTATTTAATGTAAACATGTATTCTATTTGGGTAATTTAATACATAGAGGTTAAATGACCTGTGGTTTACCTTTGCCAATGATATTTCTCTCTTAATTTGCATGTGAAATTAGTTATATGGCATTGCTCACACAGTTACACATATTAATATTAAGCAGCATGATAGACTATTTTAGTATGATGTATAAAATGTAATATGTTCTAAACTTCACAAAATCAAGTTATATTTTTGATTTAATGTTTGGATAAAAAAAGAATTTTTCAAACACTGAGCATATAAATGGTGGATTGCTGATTAAGGTGCTATATGTCATACTCAATAAATAGTGTTTTAGAATTAAGGTATCATGATACATTAAACAGAGCACAAAAAATGTCCTTGTGGCAGATAATATGTTTTTCTTTTTTTTTTGCTCTATACCTAGTGCTTACCCTGTGTAGGTAGGCAGCATATATACAATACATATTTGTTAAATGAATAAATAAGGAAGCAGAAAAAAATAATTTTTATCATATTTTGGAGACAAAGTATGGATGTTCTAGATGGGAAGGACAAGCCTGATTTATTTATTTAGTACAGTCCTTGATATCCTAACATGTGGCACCCTCTGGATTAATATAACAAGATCCTGCACTAAAACACCTTCAATATAATGGGCAACTTATGAAGAATCATTGTGCTGATAATTATGCATTTATATGGAAAGAAGAAGAAGAAGAAGAAGAAGAAGAAGAAGAAGAAGAAGAAGAAGAAGAAGAAGAAGAAATAGAAGAAGAAGAAGAAGAAGAAGAAGAAGAAGAAGAAGAAGAAGAAGAAGAAGAAGAAGAAGAAGAAGAAGAAGAAGAAGAAGAAGGAATAATAATGATAATAAAAGTGTAGGTGAGGCCATTCTCAAATGTTTGGGAATTATTATCTGGACTTCTAAGAAAGGGTAGAACTTTCAGACCTATGACATAAAAAATGAAAAAACAACAGAAAGATTTAAAAGCATAATCAAAGTAAATAACTATAATTAATTTGGAATAAAAAATATAGATAGGACAGACTGACCAGGAAGTAAGAGGGAGATTACAAAGCATCTGTGTGCAAAAAAGAGATTTAACATATATTTGATGGTTTATTGATTTCTTTTTGGTTAATTTACATGTGTAACAAATGATGAGTTAGTAAATTTTAGGACAATGAGATCATGGTCTAGGAGGTAAGCCTAACCAAAGATAAAATAGCATGTAATTAAGGGTAGTAAAATTTCTATAGACTTAAAATATTCTAGCTGTTATTGCCAACAATCCTAAAAGCATAGAATGTATGAAAAGACAATATTAAAATTTATTTTCTTTAATATATTGCATTGCATCATGCTGCCATATTTCAAAATATTTCTGAAAATGTATGCAACATAAATTTATGCCAATTATTTTAGGAAAATTTATATCTACTGATAGTCATTTTATGGCAAATTAAGACAAATACCTTTGAAATTTGTAAGGTATACAATATTACACAAACTTCTTTGATTTTTCTGTACTTAAAATGTTGCTTGAAAATCTTTTCAGTTAGCAAAAAAAAATCTAAATGAGTGTGGAAAGCACACGTATTTAACATATAAGGATCTGTTTTCTTAATTAAATTGAGTCAGTAATTATTTCATATATTCTTTGCCCCTTTAAAGAGTTTTTTTCTTTTACTTTTTTTTCTTAAATTAGATCATTATATGTATACACATTATTGGGGTTCTATGTGATATAATTATAAATAAAAGGATATTGATTTCAATCCCCTTTCCTCTTCTCTTTCATCCCTTAATCCTCTCTACTTTGTCTCTCCTCTACTTTAATAATCTCCCTTTCAATTTTTTTTTTTTTTACTTTTGATTTAGACTGTGGGTTGAAAGGTCCTTGCAAACTATAAGAATTATTTTTATTTTTTTCAAGTCTTCAAAGATGTTAATAGTACTTTGCAGATTTATCAAAGCTACAAAACAGTCTGGACAAATCATGACATTATTTTATATACATTTATGAGGGAAGATTAGTTTATTTGTTTTAAATCATGGTAAAATATATGTAACATAAAATTTAGCATTTTAAATATTTTTTCAAATCAATTTTTAAATGCATTTCATACAGAATATTGGGCTTTATTTCTTCACATTTACACATGCAAATAGATACTTTGATTTTTATCTGCGCTTTGTTACTCTTTCCCCAGCATCCCCTGACATCCTTTCTTTCCCAATAGGTTAAGTGTGCAGTTGAGTAGTGTAAATACACCTATCATCTTGTGCAACCACTGTCTCTAACCATCTCCATAATTCTTTTCATGTTGGAAAATTGAAAATCCTTACACATTGAATAAAATCTCCCAATTTTCTCTCCTCCCAGCTCCTACAGGAGATCTATATCTACTATATATCTGTATGAATTGGATTACCCTAGATTCCTGTTTTTAGTGGAACCACACAGTATTTTTCTCTTTTTGACTAGATTATTTTACCTAGCATAATGTCCTTCAAGTTATTCCATGTGGCATTATGTTTCAGAATTTCCTTTCTTCTTCTTCTTCTTTTTTTTTTTGAGAGAGAGAGAGAGAGAGAGAATTTTTAATACTTTTTTTTTTTTTTTTTTAGTTTTTGGTGGACACAACTTTATTTTATTTTTATGTGGTGCTAAGATTGAACCCAGCGCCCCGCGCATGCCAGGTGATCGGGTTACCACTTGAGCCACATCCCCAGCCCTCCTTTCTTCTTGAGACTCAATCAAATTCTCTTATATGTACAAACTAAATATTGTTTTCTACTCATCCATCAGTGGACATACAAGTTGCTTCCACATTTTGGCATTATAAAAAATGCTGCTCACAAATATGAATGAAGCAGTATCACTTCAAATCCCTGGTTTAATTTGTTGGTATAAAGCAATGTTATAATACATTTGTGTGTCAACATGACTAAGCTAAGGATGCCCTGTAGCTTGGAAAACATTTTCTTTGAATGTTTCTTTGAGGTTGTTTCCTGAAGAAATTAGCACTGGACTGAGTAAAGAAGACCTATCATTTTTTTTAATATTTATTTTTTAGTTGTAATTGGACACAATACCCTTATTCTATCATTTTAAAAAATTATTTTTATTTTTATTTGTTCCTTTTAGATATACATGACAGTAGAGTGTATTTTGACATATGTACATAAGTATAACTTATTCTAATTTGGATCTCGCTCTTAAGAGTTGTATATGGTGAAAATAGAAGTTCATTGAATTAGACTAAGGGGATATAGGGAAGGAAGAGGGATAGGAATAGAAAAAATAATCAAGTAAATAGGAAATAACGTTCTTATGTTCATATATGAATACACAACTGGTGAAATCCACATTGTGTACAAGAATAGAAAGAGTTATCTTAATCAATGTGGGTGGGTATCATTCAATCCACTAAGGCTCAACTAGAATAATAAAGCAGGTGGGGGGCAAATTTGCTCTCTCCTTGATTGAGCTGAGACATCCATATTCTCCTAACTCAGTCACCAGCAGTCCCTCCTTCTGTCCCCTTCACTCCATCATTCTCAAGCTTTCAAAATTGGACTGAATTATACTCGTGACTTTTTTGGTTTTGCAGCTTGAAGATGAATAATTGTAGGAACTCTTGATTTCCATAATACCAATTCCTATTGTATATTTATTTAATCCTTTTGGTTCTGTTGCTCAGGAGACTCTTGAATAATAAACTCAGAAGTAGAGTTGCTAGGTTCTATTACAATTTGCATTTGAATAAAAAATTGAGGAAATACCCTACCGTTTTCCATACTGGCTACACCATTTTAAATTCACACTCACATGGTACAATGTTTTTCATTTCTCCATATCCTCACCAACCCTGGTTATTTCCTTTTGGCTGTTTGTTGGGGTTTTTGGTTTGGTTTGGTTTTGGTCCTAATGAGTGTAAGAAGCTGTGTTTTTGTGATTTTCATAATTATTATTGATGTTGAGCATATTTTCATGTGCTTTTGTCTATGTATATCTTTTCTTGAGCAAAAAATATTATCAAAGTCTTTTGCCCATTTGTTTCCTTTGGGTTGTTTTGATTTTTTTATTATTAAGTTGCAGTTCTTTACATATTTTGAATATATCTCTTATCAACTATATGAGTTATATGAGTTATAAATATTTCTGCCAGATATATAAAAGGCTTTATCAACTAGTTTTGAATAATTATTCTTGTTATTATGAGAACTTTGAAGCTGTCTGCTATAGTAAGAAACTAAAATGGACAGAAATAGTGCAACTTTAAAAATGTTTAATATCTTATATGATTTAGCATGGTAATTGAAGGCTTCCTGTGACAGGCAGTATTTTAAAGCTGGCTTCACCAATGATCCCCGCCTCTTGTTTTCATGCACTTATTTAATACCTTCCATTAGAACATGGACTGATTCAGTGATTTGCCCATAACCAATGGGATATAGCAAACACGGGGAGATATTTCTTCTGTGATTTTGTTACAAAAGATTGTGCTTTCTGTTTGTACATTTTGGTGAAAGAAGGTGCCATTTGCAGAAATGCATATGTGAAAAATATAGCTGGTCTTCCTTCAACAACTTTTGAAGAATTGAATTCTTTACATCACATGAGCTCAGAAGTCCTCAGTGAAGACCCTGAAAACCTGATAATTCTCCAATTTTGGCTGAAACCTCATTTCCAGTCTTGTGAGAGACATAAATGCAGAGCACCCAGCAAGTCACAACTGGATTCATGACCAGATGATCCTATAAGAAAATAAATATGGATGATTTTAAGATACTAAGCCTGTGGTAATTTTGTTATGCAACAATAGGTAATACTTTCTCCTAATACAATTTTCTATGTGTGTTGAAATTGCATTGGAAACAAATAACTATTAAAATTATTTAAGAGTAGTATCTAGTGAGTATATCCATTGAAAAATTAGACAAAAATATTAAGAAACCAAATATTAGGGATTGGGGATATAACTCTAGTAAAGCACTGTGCTTAGTATGTACAGTGACTTGGGTTTGATTCCCAGAACCATATAGAAAGAAGAAGAAAGAAAGAAAGAAAGAAAGAAAGAAAGAAAGAAAGAAAGAAAGAAAGAAAGAAAGAAAGAAAGAAAGAAAAAAAGAAAGAAAGGAAGGAAGGAAGGAAGGAAGGAAGGAAGGAAGGAAGAAAGAAAGAAAGAAAGAAAGAAAGAAAGAAAGAAAGAAGAACATAAAGAAGGTAAGAAGGAAGGAAAGAAAAGAAAGATTTGTCAGGACTTAAAAAAGCACCTATGAACAGAAATATTTAATAAGTTAATCCATGGATATCAGAATATTCCAAAGCAAATAAATTTTTAAAAATTCTTAAACTTAAATAGAAAATAATTTTAGCTAATAATTTATAAATAAGTACCATTTGCATTTCAAAATATACTTATTTAACTTACTAAATATCAAAAATTCTGGGAACTCAAATTTTATTGATGATAATCTGGGCACAGGTACAAGGGAAAGGTAGCTCTATCTATTAGGGTTGGCTTTTAGAAATGTCATCTATAGAAAGCACATTCTGGATTCTGGGTCTGTTCCTGCAGTCTGTGATGTCACCATCAGAAGATTTTACAAAAGCAATTTCAAAGAATACACAGTCTTTGTAGAAAGCTATATCACGGGACCAGTTCATGTTCTAAGAAGGAACAGATCACATTTTCTTTCTCAAGAATTTCATTATTGGGTTGATACATATGCAGAGAAAGTGAAATCAGTATGTCAGAGACATCTGTACTACCATGCTCATTGCGGTGTTAATCACAATAGCCACAATTTCGAATCAAACTGAGTCCATTATGATCAGCAGATGAATGGATATAAACAATGTGATCTACATATACAATGAAGTACTACTCATCCTTTAAAAAGAAGGAAATCATGCCATTCGCAGCAACATGGGTGATCCTGGAGGGCATTATGTAAGTGAAATCAGACACCAACAGACAAAAAGTATGATTTTTTTTTTTCAAAAGTTGACTTTGTAAAAGCAGAGAGTAGAATTTTGGTTACTAGGGAATGGATGTTAGTTTGATTAGAGAGATACTGATGAGTAAATTAAAAATTTCAGCAAGACAGAAAGGGTAATTCCAAGAGATCTGTTGTACAATGTGGTGACTAGAGTTAATAACAATGTATTGAATTCTTTAAAACTGATGAGAGTTGATTTTAAGGGTTTTCTGTGTAAAAGATAATTATGTGAGGAAATAGATATTAATTAGCTGTATATAAAGTTCCACGACATAGATATACTTCAAAACAACATGCACACAATAAATACGTGTGATTTTTCTCATGATATAAAATAAGTAAATATGTGAAAATGAAAAATAAAACTATAAATGTAAATTTCAATTTAAAGGTACAAAGGATGAATTCTGAATGAGGGAGAGTGCTGGATTCTGGGGCAGAAAGGAAATGAATGAAGCAATCAAAATTCAGAGCAAATCTTAGTTGTTCTGAAGAGATATCTGATCTGCATAAGGAAGAAAGAGGAGCATAGATGGTTACAGAATCTAAAGTAGCAACCAGCACATTTGAGAAAGAAAACTCAAACATGGTGAAGACTAGCATGAGATGACTTCTTCCTACGTATGTGTCTATGTTATTTCTTGTAAATTAATATTTATATTTTACAAAAACTCATCTTTTGACAGCTGTTTTGTACAAATAAGAATTCTCATCCTTTAAATTTTTAATCTTATTTTTTCTTTCTTAGTCAAAATTCTTTTTTTAAGAAACAGTTCTTCATTTAGTTACATACAAATGAATCAAAATACTTGAAACTAACTTTCAACTAAATTTGGTAGTTAAATACATTGTAATATGTATTTGTAATAAAGGGATATAAGCTAATTGCTAAATTAGTGTTGATTGCTACATCGTTCTTTTTCTCATTTGCAAGTAAGGTGTGTGTGTGTGTGTGTGTGTGTGTGTGTGTGTGTGTGTGTGTGTGAGAGAGAGAGAGAGAGAGAGAGAGAGAGAGAGAGAGAGTGTAAAACATATATTTCATTCAGGGGTCAAGGAAACTGGATTGTGTCAGTGACTCTTGAGTGCTAAGTACAAGTCTCACCACATATAATGCATCTTCTTATTCCACCTCAAACACAATGACTCATGTTTGGAATTTCTGCTTTACAGTTAACTTATAAAAGCTGCCTAATGTACTTATTCATGGACATTCATCTGAGTTGTGGCTTGACTTTCACTTGTTATGGCCAAAAATTTATTCCATAAAAAATTATATTTTCACAGTTTAAAAATTCTTAGCATGTTGGTTACTAGATGAGTGAGTTTGTGTCACATTTTGAGATTTTGAGAATGACGTTATGCTGATTGTTATTTTGATTTGCTTCATTTTTTACATAAAATAAGAAATACAGGGAAATTCAATGAGTTTTTAGCTGAAAGCAAATTAATATGACCTGCTAGAATACTTACTTTTCATACACAGGCTTTACTTATAAAACTAATCATGGTCTAATCTCTACTCCAACATTCCTAGAAAATGCATATTATTGATGTGATGAAAAAATTGTGAAACAGGTTATTTAAGGAAAGTCAAATATCACAATCCTCTTATATGCATTAAAGATGAAATCTTAAGGATACAGGAATGACCTCTATGGAGGATGCACCAGAATATCTCTGTCATAATTTCAGCCAGCCACCAGCAAGGAGAAAGTTGGCTAGGTTTAATTTTGTCAGTGTGAGCAAAGACATTTCCCATAACTAAAACTAAATAATTAAAATGAAAAGTACACTAGAATCAGTTCTATAATAAAATAATTTAACTACAAAAAAATAGACATTTTACAATAAAAAATCGAAGTAGTTTTAATTACCTGTTTTGTAACTAAAAAGATGATTTCCTATTTATAATACTTTTAAAAGTATATGCATTTTAAATATTTCAAGATAAACAGAATTAAGTTCATAAATAAACTGTCACATTATTTCTTGAATTTGATATCATCTTGATCCTTTATTATGATAATATGGTTTGTAATTGAAATTTTATTTATAATATGATCCCAATACATGGATACTATCACATAAATATACTAATAAAATGTATGTATTTTCTGAATATTTAAGAAGAGTATGACCATGTACAAATGTCCTTAGTTTTATGAACAAATGCATACAAGGTCCTAGAGCTGAAATTATAGAACTGCCTATTCTGATTTTATGATACAGTTTTTGCAAAGTACCAGGGTTGTTTGGATTGAAAATAAATGTCAGTTGTCAAAGATCTCCAGAAAAGACCACAGAGAACACACTGAGAGTTGATCAAGCTGTATTATGGCTCCACATAAAAGAAAAATGCACAGCACAGAAAGCTATGGGGACTCTTGGGAAGAGGGTGTCAGGAAGACCTAGGGTAGGAGGTAAACTTTGGTTAGGTAATTCAGGGGAGGAAACAGGGAAGTCACGTTTAGCTCATGATTAGATGCAGTCAGGAAGTGGGACTTTATTTTAATATTTATTTTTTAGTTGTGATTGGACACAAAACCTGTATTCTGTTTATTTATTTTTATGTGGTGTGGAGGATCAAACCCAGGGCCTCGCAGGTGCTAGGTGAGCACTCTACCACTGAACACAACCTCAGCCCCAGGAAGCGGGACAATTTTATGACTGAAAGTCTCAATAAATCTTGCCTGTAGGAAGGGGAGATGGTAAGAAAGTAGCAGTCACTCATCTTAGTGGACAGAGGAGGACATTTGTTTGCTTCATTGGTCACAGAGTGGCTAGTTTTACCTCCCTTCATCATCTTCTCAGAGTGACCTGCTGGTGTTATGTTCTGTTAGATTGTTTTTGTTTCCAGAACAACATGGTCAGCTGTGAGCATCAAGCCAACTTGTAATAACACTGAGCTTTGCATGTGAGTTCTGGACCAGTCCAGGCACTGCTTTCTTTATTAGAGAATACAGAGCAGCAGATGACTACCAGCCATATATTAAAAACCAGAACTCAAAAAGCAACATAGTGACAGTCCAGAAAGTGCTGAGATTCATAGTTCACACTAAGTCTTAAAAAGAGTTTAAGTGAATTGCTAACAGCCTATATTGATGGTGGAGAGAATCAGAAGCAAACTTACTCACTCTGATCTGAGTGTTGTACCTTGGACAAAGATTAATCTCCAAAATGACATGTCATCTGTTTTGATAATTTGGTCACTATGCTTCAGAATAGAAAATCAGCAAGTGGTTCATGAATTTTGTTGCTTCTGCAGTGATGGGATAAAGAGGAGTAAACAGATACAATTTGAATTTGATCTGCTAGGATACCCAAGCCTCCAAAGTCATTCAGGAAAAGAGGTTCTGCATAGTTCAATTTTATATATGATACAACATATGAAATTGTACCTTGTATTATCATTGTATATGTAATTATACTTGGTGCTTGATAAGAACAGTGCTTATTTAAATATTAAGCATGTTGATGAACATTGACATATATAATAAATTTTTTACATCATTTGGATGGTAATGAATAATATTACATGACTATAAAACAAACTGTGGTTAAGAGAAATGGAGCTCAGAACAATAAAACATTCCTTTCAGGAATTTATATAATTTTTTGTTAAACTATGCTATGTAAATGAACTATGCTATAGTGCTAATTGGCATACTTCATCATCTTACTAATTTGTTAAATTAATACTATTTGACAAATACTACATACAATATCAGTGTGACTTTTTTATTTTTCAATTCTAACATTATTGATTTAAATTCAAAATTAACTAAGTTTCAAAACTAGCTTCAGATCTTTATTACAAAGGAGAAAGTTGCATATAGCTAATATTACTATACCCATATAAGAGGTTTACACCATTTACTTAAAAAGGAATATATGCTGGGCATAGTGGTGCATACCTGTAATTCTAGTGGCTTAGGAGGCTGAGGCAGGATGATCAGGAGTTCAAAGCCAGACTCAGCAAAAGTGAGACATTAAGCAACTCAATGAAATGCTCTCTACAAATAAAATATAACATATGGCTGGGCATGTGGCTCAGTGGCTAAGTGCCCCTGAGTTCAATCCCTGGTACCAAAAAAATAAAAATTAAAAAAAAGAATAGACTATCACTGAATCATTAAGCATGTAAATGTATGCAGTCACTTTTCACCAGAGAGAAGTAGATTATTCTAATATCTCTCGTGCATATTAATATTATAAATTAGAGTGAATTTTCAAGAACATAGCTATTATATTTGGTAAATTAATCAGACTATCCTCCTTTGTGAATTGAATATTTATCAATTGTGTAGGGCAGAGGAGATACTGAATTTTGGGGAGAGGTGGAATGCTGAAATGCATGCAGACTGGAAGAAGTTTATGTAGAATTGGAACACAATTTGAGCAGGAAAGACAATATTTTCCCTCAAAAACAATCAGAAAAAAACTAATCAGAAATTGAAGCAATGAAGAAAATTTTTCCAATGAATAAAATTGTCAAAATGCTATGAAGTGTGAACTAATAAAACACCTTTTAATACATAGAAAATTTGGAAATAAAAAGTATGCCTGACTCGGCAACCAATATAATTAAAATCTAATTGCATAAAATGTGATTATTATATTTACTAACAGAGTTTGGAGAGGGTTAATTCTGGATATCAGGAGATGGGTAACAGAAAGTCCCAGTTAATCATTTTCTTACCACTTCTCTGACCCCAGATAACTCCCTGCTGTCATTGTGCTTTGTTTAAAAAAAAAAAAAAATCTGTGGAGTCCATGCCATTTATTATTTCTTCATGATTCAAATGTAGTAGGTCCTATGCATCTAAGGATATTCTAAGTTATGTCGTTTTTTTGGTGTCTGGCTGTTCATAATAGTTCTATGTGATCATTTTTATTTCTAGGTAATTTTAAAGTCTTCTTTTTTCACATAAAATTTTGAGTTTTCATTTCTTTTCTTCCTCTGGGGAGTCTAATCTCAATATATTTATTTTATTTTAATGTTTTTTTCCTAAATAAGGTGCTGTGCTTAAGAAACACTTTCTTTGGCAACCTTATGACACTCATACCTCTCTGTGCTTCTGCATCTCTGGAATCCTATTCTGCACTCTGATCTAAATTCATTGCTTAGACCTTCAGGTCAAAAAAAATAGTTGAATAAATAGTTTATCTTTGAAGATTCTTACATGCTCTTTTCTTCCCCAGTATCTGAGTCTCTCAAAATTGGCAAAAGTGTCAAAGGGGAAATCAGAACAGAACAACTGATTCCTGACAATTTGCTGAGTTTGTTGATTAGATCTAAGCAGTTTTGGGAGAAAATTTAGAATTTTCTATATGTAGGAGCATACCATATGCAAAGAGGGACAATTGAATTTATTTCTTTCCCATGTGGATGTCTTTAATTTCTTTGTTTTGCCCAGTTTCTCTAGCTAGGACTTCCACCATGGGAAGTGAGTACCACTGCTAAGTGTGAGCATCCCTATCTTGTTCCACATCTTAGGGGAAAAGTGTTTTATGTTTCCAATTCATTATGCTGTTATAGAAGGTAACATATGGCCTTTGTTTAAGTCAGCATTCCATCTCTATAACAGAATACCTGAAGTAATCAACTTGTAAAAACAAAGGGCTTATTTTGATTCACAGTTTGGGAGGTTCTAATCCATCATGAATTAGCTCCATTGTTTTTGGGTCCATGATAATGCAAACACATCCCAGAGTGCAGGAGGAGCAAAACTGCTCGCATTGTAGATGAGAACCAAGAGATAATGAGGAATGAGGCACTGAGGTGCCCCTATGCTCTTTGAGGTCATTTACCTATTGACTTAAATATTTTCCTCTGGGATCTATCTCTTGAAGGTTTCACCACCTTCCATGAACACCATCCTGAGGGCCAAGCCTTTAACCAATAGGCCACTGGGGAACATTTCTGGTCTAAACAATAGCAGCCTTTGCTGTGTTGAGCTATACTTTTTCAAAACCCAATTCATAGAATGCTTTTTATTTTCTTTATCGTTTAGGGATATTGTTTTTGTTGAATACATTTTCTTCATCACTTAAACACGAGAAAGAATAAGAACTGTATGGTCATTTCCAAAGAAACATTTATTGATATGCATTTATTGAACAATCTTTGCATCCTTGGAATAAGGCCCACTTCACTGTGATGCACAATCTTTTTGATGTGCTGATGACTTTATTTGATGAACACTGTGTTGAGAGATTTTGTGTCTGTTTCCATCAGAATTATTGGCTTGCAGTTTCTTTTCTTTAATTCATTGTGTCTTTTTTCTATTTCTGAGAGCAGAGTAATGCTTTATAGAATGAGTTTGACAGTGATTGTTTTTGTTAAATTTTTAGGAATAGTTTGAGAAAAATGGGTATTAGTTCTTTAAACATTTTTTAGACTTCAGGCATGAAACCATCCTGTCTGAGATTTTTCCTGATGAGAGCTATACTACCAGGGCAACTACTCCCTCATTATTGGTATTTTCAGATTTATTATTTCTTCATGATTCAAATGTAGTAGGTCCTATGCATCTAAGGATATTCTAAGTTATGTAGTTTTTTGATGTCTGGCTATTCATAATAGTTCCATATAATCTATTTTATTTCTAGGTAATTTTAAAGTCTTCTTTTTCACATAACATTTTGAGTTTTCATTTCTTTTCTTTCTCTGAGGCTACCTCCAAATTTGTGGGGTTTGTTTATCTTTTCAAAATACCAGCTCTATTTCATTGATCTTTTCTATAGGTTTTTAGGTCTGTGTTGCATGTATTTTGGCTCTGAAATTTTTAATTTTCCTCCTGACAAAAAATCCTGCTTTCTGTATTATAATTTTTGAATTGTGTGAGTATCAATTTTAGATTGATTATTTGAAGTCTTTCCTTTTTTGATGTCAATGTTTATTAATATAAATTTCCCTGTTAGCACTGCCTTTGCTGTGTTTTATATTTTTAATGTCTTTATTTCATTCAGTTATTCATTTTTATGAGGTGCTAAGTATCAAACCCCGTGCCTCACACATGCGAGGCAAATGCTCTACCACTGAGCTACAACCCCAGCCCTGTTCCATAATTTTTGATCTGATGTTTCTCCAGTTTTGTTTGTCTCCAGGATTTTCAGATTTTTCTTTCAAGTTATTGTCATTGATACATTGTTTACTCAGTAACATAGAGGGGAAAATCACATGTTTACATAAAACCACAAAAGATCCCCACCAGCCAAAGCAATTTTGAGAAGAATAACAACCCTGGAGGCATAATAGTACCTGATTGCAAAATATTTTGCAAATATTTAACAACAAAATCATCATGGAACTGGCACAGAAACAGAAACACAAACCAATGAAACAACTAGAGAGCACAGATGTAAATCCATTACCTTAATATTGACTTTCAGTGGTGTTTCTAACAATGTATAATAGAGGAAGGACAAATTCCTTTTTTAATTTTTTTATTTGTTCTTTGAGTAACACATGACAAAGAATGAATTTTGGCAAATTAGACATACATAGAACATAATTCATTCTATTTAGGACCCCACTCTGTGGTTGTACATGATGTATATTTACCCTGGCCTCATATTCAAATACAAGGGTAGGGAAGTTATGTCCAATTAATTCTACTGTCTTTCCTATCCCCCACTTTTTTTCACTTTTTTCCCTTTGTCTAATCCAATAGTTTTCTATTATTTAATAATACAAATTCCTCACTAAGCAATGTTTGGAAAACAGGACATCCACAAGTAGAGGAATGAAATTAAACATTCTTCTCTCACTATACAAGAAAATCAACTTAAATTGAATGAAAAACAAAAACATAAGACAAAACTATGAAGGTTCTAGATGAAAAAACAAGAAATGTCTTAAAATAGTAGGATGGGCAAAGATTTTATTTTGGATAAGAACCCTAAAGCACAGAAAACTAAACCATAAATTGACAAATAGGATTCCATCAAACTTAATTTTTTTTAAATGAAAGAAATAATGAACAGAATGAAGACATGGCCTATAGAACATGACAAGATAGTTGAAAACTATACATCCGACTAGGGGTTGATATCCAGAACACATAAAGAACTTCAGGTGTGACCTCAGAAGTAGTGGTGTTCTCATCTCTAAAGCTGAGCTGAAGGAAGAGATCTAGGAATCATGAGCCCATTGACAGTACCTAACTACATAGAAATATCTCTACATCATGTTTGCTGGGCTTACCTCTGTGGCAGGGGCATAAATTTCCATCCCACCCTGCCTGCTCCAGATAGTTCTTTTTATTTGTTTGTTTATTATTTGTTTATTTGTTTTTTATTTATTTTTTTATTTATTTGTTTATTTGTTTTTTATTTTATTTTTATTTTTGTTTATTTGTTTTTTATTTTTATTTTATTTGTTTATTTGTTTTTATTTTATTTGTTTGTTTGTTGTTTGTTTATTATTTGTTTGTTTCTTAACTTCTGCCTTGGGACCATCTCTGGATTTTCTCAGTCTATGGGAGGCAATCTGAAATTAACACTCTATAGACTACTTCTCAATCTGTTAGATGTGTGAGCAGAGATATAAATATTCTAATCTCTCAGGCTTTGGACTGATCATTTGAAGAAAATGTCTTAAGCTCTTAGAAATTTCCAGTAGTATCAGCTCCCATTATTTAAAATATCAAATTCAGCATTTACCCAATATTTTACTTATTCTCAGGCCTTATGTCTATGAAGATTTGTTTGATAATTTTTGTAGAAATAGAGCTTCATGAAAGCCAGTTGTTTTCATAATATCAAAGACTTTCTCTATGAATCACTAATTAATTATAGATGGAAAAACAGTGAATTAACATTGGAGACTCACAGCATATAAACCTTGCCCAAGTGCAACCTTAGCATCACCAGATCACTATCAAGTGATAACATGTGCCTCCTAGTACAACACACTGAGATAAAACAACCCAACTCCTAGGATCTCCCTGACAAAAATACACAAACTAATCTAATCATGCTGAAAATTTGAGAAGACAAAAACTTGAGGAACATGCTACAAAATAGTGCTCTGTTCTCTTTTGTATGCCTCGACTAAAAATTTCAAGGCAAATAAATACAAAGAAAGGTATGAGACACCTCAAATTAAAGTTATTACAGTGCTGTAACTACTAAATGCAAAGCACATCTTGTCTTTGGAAAGTTAATAGGAAAAAAATACAAAGCTAGAAAAATAATTTTTGGAATAGCTGAGAAAACTTTACTACAAAAGTGGATTAAATACTAGTCATGATAATAATATATCAACCAAAAGACCATCAACCCTTTGACACATGAACAAATCAAACCAACATGAAGAGACCCTTCCAACTAAACCCTGTGTGGCAAGTACATTTCTTATTAGGTGCTTCTGAGTCTGTGATTCTTTGTATTTTTCAACATTATCATGGAAAAAGCATAATATATTTATATTTTTTATCAACTGTAGGAAAAGGTCTGCTTATTGCTCCAAAATCTATGTCTATCCTTGTCTATGGAAGGGTTTATTTGTTACAATGGAGAAAAGTCATCCAGCAAATGGTGGTATTTCTCAACTTACTTAGGTATAAATATGAATATCCTTACTACAGATTAGAAACCAATAATAATGATAAAAACGATACTGATAAATTTCATTTACTCTTGTCTACAAAATATCTAAGACAATTACATATCATGTAAGGTGCCTTTGTAAGTGTCCTTAGTTGTTTTTCATAGGTTCAGTAAACATGTCATTCTCATTTCTGGTTAAGGAATAGTAAAACCACAAGGGACCTTTCCTCTCATTCAAAGAGCAAAAATATGCAGAGTAAGAAAAAAAAATAGAGCTTAGAAATGTCCTCAGAGAGCTAAGGTACAATCTCAATGAACTAACTTTCAGGATGTGAAACGCTCTTCAAGTCAAAGAAGAAACTCATGACTTCTCTAATTCCTGGGAAAATGTTAGAAGGACTTTACCTACAACAAAAAGTAGAATAAATACAAATAGAGAGTAAATGCACCACTATAGACTTGATCCCACCCACGTAAATCATGACCCAGCTCTCTTGGCCTTCATGAATCTCTCTTCCTGGTGGATGTCACTTTGCATGTCCCATCTTGGTCTCTTTCTTCCAGTTTTCATCTTGGGCCTCATCTTTGTAAACTGTCTCTACTACTCCCTTGATTCCTTCTTTGCCCATTTTCTCCTTAAATGAACCATCTCTATTTAAGGCTGACAGCTATATGTGTCTAACAAAAACCTTTTCTTCATGCGTGTTTGCTTTTCTTTATCTCACGGATAATAATATAGTCTTGGCCAGAATCTTCTCCTATGCAGTCTATGAGGATGACCTCATAATTGTTGGCCCCATATCCAGGTTTGATCCTTTTTAACTGTTGCAGGCAGAATGATGTTTTAAAAATGGGAATCACCTAATGACTTATGAATAAGTAAATGTGGCAGATACATACAATGGAATGCTAATTGATGAAATCCTGCCACTTCTGGCAACTTGAAAAATGATTTTGAGTGTTAACTTGACACAAACATAAATTGGTTCATGGAACAATGTTGTATTTCATGCTGATGGATCAGAAAATCCTGTAAGTCCTCAGATTGTTTGAAGTCCTACAAGTAAAAATGGTAATTCTATACTAAGAATGCATATGCCTCACTGTAAGTATAAACTCTGGCCTTTTCAGAATAAAACTGCCCCAATAAAATTAATTCATTATCAAGTAGACAGCTGGCCAAGTGTAGAAGTAACTCTGTTTAAAAAACAATAAAAAATAGAAGAAAGATCAGTGGAGCAGACTAAGGGTATTGAAAGGGAGGAAGGAGGAATAAGATAAGAAAACAACAGTGGAATGAAACTGACCTATAACTAAAAAGCAGGATGATCAATAGATTAGAGGGAAGGAAACAGGGGGAAGGAGGAGGGGGAGAAACAGGGGAAGGATGGAGACTAAATTAGAATAAATTATATTCCATGCTTTTATAATCATGTCAAAATGAACCCTAATATTATATATAACTAAAAAGAACAAATAAATTTTTTAAAAAATAAAGTTTACCAGAAAATAGAAAAAGAAAGGAAATCACTCTGTTTTATGGGCAAAGTTTTTTGCCATGATCTTTGGCTTATTAAAAAATAGACAATGGCAGCACTAGAATCGGTGCGGTAAGTGGTTACCTGAGCTCTGGGGCATCTATCTGGCCCTTAGATTTGCCCTTGTGACCACTATGTGTGTCAGTCCAACACAGCAGCACTGGGCTAGCTAATATAACAGGATGAGTCATACCGTCTACTTGATTGTTTTCTTCCTTTTTTCTTTTTGCCTCTGTCATATGACTCTTTCAAACTCTGTTTCCACTCTCACATGCTCATATGCCTTTGCCCTAAGTGTGTGTCTCCCTTGTCTTCCATCTTCCAGTCCGTACCTTTGCCTACCCTAAGCTGGCACACAAACCACTTCCCACTAAATATGAGTCTGTACCTGTATCTGTTGTGTGTGGACAAAGATGCTGCTTGATGGATGCACTCAAGCAGATGCAGATTCCAGTGAGGAAATTTCTAGCTGAATAAACTATTAGAAGGTCATGAAAACTGTAGGAGATAGAGACTAGTTGGAAGGGATGGCACCCTTGGGCAATATGTCTTGTTTCTGACCCCTTCCCCCCAACTCTGCTTTCTGCTTGCCTTGACCTTTCCTCCATCATGCCTTTCCACAGTGATGTTCTGTACCAGTTCAGGTCCAAAGCAATGGAACCACCTAAACCGGGACTGAAACCTCTGAAACTGTGAGCAGAAATAAATCTTTCCTCCTTTACATTGTTTTTCTCAGGTATTTGTCAAGTGATGAAATGCTGACTAACACATGCATTCAAAGAGTTGTTGTGGACAGGGATATGATTCTCTACTGCAGGCAGCCTACCCCTGCTGCAACGAAATAGGAGGAGCAGTTGTGATTTATTCACTTGCTACAAACTCCATATGTTATATTTCCCCATGTGTATTTCCTCAACCATAGACAGATGAACTGCTTGATCCAAGTATCAGGCTGCCTCACCAGCATCTTTTGCACAGCCCTTTCCAGCTCTGTAATGCACTCAGAGCCTGTGGCCTTCTGATTCACTACACCTACGTGCAGAATAGGTTGTGTCTGGAACAGTACTGCCTCCTCCTTGATAGGAGTTATAAAACACAACATATATGACTATATGTATTGTATGATACACACCACACTCCTGGTAGACCATTATGTTATTTCTGGTTCTTTAATCATTTACATTTCTTATTCCAGGACTTACCATGGAAATTTGTGTATTTCAGCTTCACTTACAATGGATCATCCTTTTCCCCATGATTCTAAGACTCAACCACATAATACAGCTGCATAAGTAATTGGGGTCCTTGCCAGGGTATTGAATTTTGTGTCTTAGGAGAGTGCTGCTAACTCAATTTTCTGGTTCTGATTGTGTCCTTACACATTGTTTAGGTCATATAGCTCCTTTTGTTCAAGACTCTCTTATCAGGCCCAGTTGAGTTAAGCTGCTACTTGACTCTAATTATTGGAGTAATTGTTAGGATAGAAAGTAAGAAAACACAGTGGGGATCTAACATTGCATTCTAGTCCTGAGGATGTTCTAGCCTGAGTTTGGAGAAGCAGACCATTTTGGCAGATCCAGAACATTCAGAAGAAAATGAGGAATTAAATATTTTGTGGTCTTCCTCCTGGGGTTTGTCCAAGATCATATGTCAGGTTTTATTTTCAATTTCCTTAGCCATAACAATAAAGGTCTGTCCCAGTTAAGTACTGAATGACCTTCAGAATTCAGCTACTTTGATGATTAGGATTTAACGTTATGAATCAGATTCCCAACCATGGAAGCAAGATCTATTATTATAGGCAAAAACTTACCTCCTGTTGCCTGCAGGATGTTCAATAATCTAGCTCCAAAGCCTCAGTTGTCACCTCCTTTCTCAGACCATTTCTCAGACTGTCATATGCTAAGTTCTCTAAGGTGAACATGGGCATTGAGTTTTTAATATAAGATTTGCATTTTGCATGAAACCAGAGTGAGGATGAAAAATGTCAGAAAATAATCCTAACTGATAAGCAGAATGCATAAACCAACAGCCCAACCAGCAGGGGCTCTGCATCAGTATTGCCTATCTCAGTGCTCAAGGTCAGCCTTGAGGCTCAAGGTCATGCCACTCCTTTGTACCCTGTCTCACTCAGTTGCTGCCTACCTATATGCTGGTCTGAAAAAGACCATTACCTTGGGTAAATGTTTTGTGCCAACAAAATGGACCCTGATGAGGTGGAATTAAAAAGGGAAATCAGTGGCACCTCTTAGTGTTTGCCACCAACTCCTTTCACATATGAGTAAGTAAAAAAATACCCTGATCAGGTCAGACATCCAAAAGCCAATTCTATCATTTTAAAAAAGTAATAATCTTAATATCTTTCCCAATCTATGTAAGTCCTGTGAGAAGAACTGTGCAAGAAGTTAATCAGTCGTAGACAAGAAGAGAAATGTTACTCTCCAAAGTAGAGGGTGAGTAAAGTTACACTTCAAATAAAGTAAAATTGTATATAGTAGCAGAAGAAGAAATGAAATGGAAAAATTGTCTTCAGTTAAATTTAGCATCCACTGGAATCTACCAATAAGACTGTTACTTTTACAGAATCATGTGAACCAAGACATTTGGTTATAACACTAATTTACATTCAGCAATTTTTGGAATAGTCCTAAACCTGAAGCCGCATGTTTTGTTTTCAAATATTTCAATCATATATGACAATACTTACTTGAAATAAAATATTTCAGGATCTGGCAACCAATTGAAAATGAAACTAAAATTTGATTTTGGTTCATGTAATGAAAACATAGTTAAGATAATGCAAACACCATCCTCATGGGGAAAAAATGCATACAGTGACTATAATTTGAAATATCCTTCAAATTCCCTAGTGGAATCTTCCTTTCTCTTTGTATTCAGCCTCTTAAATAAGTTGGGCAAGTAAACTCATTTAAATACAATATAATGTAAGATATTGTTACCATTTTTCTTCTTCAAAGGAGTTTCCATGTTAAGGCCAGCACAAATCTTTAAGGATATTTCTGTGAGCAACAATAATTAATGTAACTCTGATCTTATGGAACAATGAATACATTGTGTAAAACAATTAGCATTTTGACATTAAATAAAGACTCAGTTTCAAAGTTATTTTTCACTAAACTCCACATGGAAGTATGGTGAATTTTATGATAAGCTACTTATTCCTTTCTAAAGAGACATGATAGATTCTTGACATGGAAATTATAATATTTTTTCATGAATCCATATTAACTTATGATAAAAACTTATCTTTTTATTACATTAGTAGGTTTAATCCAGCTTCCTGAAATCTTGGATAATTAGAAGTATTTCACTAGAATTTATTTGTTTCTCTTCCTTTTCTAAGAGGGACATTTAACTTTGCTGTTTTAATAGTTTCATTTATCACTTTCCTTGTATCAGGTGCTATGAAAGACACTAGGTTTACAAAGCTAAACATTTATCCCCAACAAAATGTATTATTTATTCTATGTGGAATACAATGTACTGAGGAACAACTAATAGTCATCTATAAGGAATGTACATTTTGAACAGAAATTCTAGAAATATTTTTTAAAAATAATGGCTTGACATTCAATATAAATGGAAGATCTAATCATCATTTTCCATTTTCTTTAAACCTCTTCATGTAAAAACAAATACATATTGAAAATAATATCTTTAATCTTTCTTTCCTGCCTTCCTAGTTTATAAAACTTATGGTTGCAAATACTTTCTGTTCTTTTCCAGATGTGTACAAATTCTTTTGAAAATCAGATTGGTCTTTTATCATCTACATGATCCAGGGTTGTCCTTCTTAGAGACTGGGGCCACATTTTTGAAATGTAATTAAGGGAGATAGCATCCTTATTTCCCAGTTTGTATGGAAAGATAAGAGCTTAATTTCTGGGCACCTTATTTACAAGTTGAAAAACCACACCTTGTAATAAAGATATGAAAAGGCTGCTTCTCTTCTGAGTACACTAATTAGTTAACACAGATGGCTAGCCTAATTACCAGGTAAATTTAGGATGAACTATGTTTGATAAATGGTGCTTCCAGTTACCTTACTTGATGATTGATCAGTTATCATGTACCTTAAGTCACCAATGTAATGGGTATATGTGCTTGGCTACATAAAATGATGAGATTTCTTTTCATCTTCAGTCTTTTAGCATACTACCTGTGATGTGCACCACATTCTAGTTTAATGCATATTCAATAAAACTTTTGTCTTTTTCTCTACCTTTGTGGAGAGACTTTCTGGTATTAGAAAATATTTTGCTTTTAACTTTATTTCACCAATACTCATTATACAGTTGAATTTTATGGCTTTATTTCAACTATTACTTACTCCTTTTGACAACTTCATTTTATCAGATATTTTATTTAGACAAAGTTTAGAATCTTCTCTCTCTCTCTCTCTCTCTCTCTCTCTCTCTCACACACACACACACACACACACATACATGTACACACATATATGTTGACAAGAGTTTGCACAGGAAAGTCATTTACTTGTTCTATGTAAAAATATCTAGAGGAAGTTTGCTCCAGAGCTGACTTTAATAGTCATCTGGGTCCAAGCAGTAAGTGAACTTTGTACAATTTTGGTTGTGAAATGACTGTCAGCATTTGCTTCATAAATCATCATCATCATCATCATCATCATTCTTATAAAAAAAGACATAAAGCAAGGGCACAAAATAAGCTCCTTTATTACATAGTACTGCACAGTTTTATAAGGGAAAAAAATTATACCTAGTGGTCTTAGCTCAGCTTTGGTCACTTGGCTCTATGTGAATTCTCTTAGACTTGGTCAGCACAACCTACCCTGGTTTTATTCCAGTGTATCCAGATCATAGATCATCCCCTGGAGCTGGAAGAAAATTTGCTGTCAACTTGATACCTCAACAAAATAGAAGGCTTGGTTGATGTGGTGAAGACAGTCACCTCCAGTTCTCCTAGGGAATATTCTTTTTTGCATTCTGTGGTAATCCTTACTTATGGTTTCCTAATTTCTTTGACTATATTTTCAAAATTTTCTACAAGGCTATCAATGTTTTCATAGTCCTTTTATGTTTCTAAGTACCATAGGCTATTTCCTTCCACATACTGATGACACCTGAAAATACATCATGGTTCCAGATGGTTTTCAAGAGCCCAGATCTTATATCCAGTTGCTACCAAACATTCCACTTTCTGCTTTAGTTGCACTGTCCATTTGTAAGGGCTTCAAAATAAAACCAATCTATCTGGCATAATAATATAAGAACTGATCATTAGACTTTTCTCAAAATCTTTGGCCAACATCTCTTGACTTTTATTATAAAGCCACACACTTTTCTCCACTGATGGTGAACTTGAAACCTGACAAGGATTATTTTTTGTTGACTTTTCAGTTCTTGGTTAAAGTGCATCTTCTTTCTTCCCCTTCTCCAATACTCGGAAAATACTCTGTGCCCTTCTAAACAGGTACTGTGTGTTCCTAATTGATGTTTTCCTAATATACTTTAAACTCCTTCAGTACATATTATAGTAGGTTACAGTATTTTATTTGTCTCTTCCTGCAGGCAGTAAGATTTGATTGATTTAATCAGATCATTAATCTTCCAGAAAGTCTTTGGCTTTAGCACTCAACAACTTACCTTTGAATTAAAGATAACAGTAAACCCATGTTTGTGATTTCTTGCCAAAGCAAAACAATTAATGAATGCAATTTTTTGAATATGTGATTAGGTAATTTCTGTCCAGATTCACAGTAAGAAATATTAAATGTAAATGGTATTTGATTTGAATTAAAGGTGTATTGTGTAAAGCATGATTTCTCTCCTTTAAAAATGTTCATTTAAATATTAGAACATTGGTATTTGTTAGGACTAAGAAGTCCTAAAAAGTAATAGAGAGGAGGCTGGGGTTGTGGCTCAGTAATAGAGCACTTGCCTAGGACACATGAGGTACTGGGTTTGTCCCCAGCACCACATAAAAAATACTAAATAAAGGTATTGTGACCATCTACAACTAAAAGAAAAAAAAATTTTTAAAGTAGTAGAGAGGACTTAAAGGAACCAAATGAGGCAGGATATGAAAGTGAATATGGCTCAACTAAAATAAAGCGAAGTGATTCAGTTGTTTGTCACAGAGCAATCACCAGACAAGCCAGTCAAGAGCTTTCCCCAGGCTAGTCCTTAATAAAGGATGTATAAATGAATTGATCCAATTTGTACTCTACATGCAACTGCAAAGTGTGTAGGCAGCCGCTATAAAACATCATCATTAATGAGAAACTATAAAAGCTGAATTCTCAGTTAGATGAGGCAAATTATATTTTTTACTTTGAGCATCATAAAATAGAAAAAAATTTTCTCTTCCTATGGAATAGACCTTTCATAACATTAATTGTATAAACTACATATATATATAATTATATATATATATGAATTTATATATATATAAATTTATATATATAAATAAATTTTTATATATATAAATTATTTTATATATAAATTTTTATATATATAAATTATTTTATATATATAGATTTTTATATATAAATTTTTATATATATAAATTATTTGTAACAGCAATGAAATGATCATCTGGTAAGGAAAATACAAATATATATTCATACATGGTTATAGGTTACCAAAAAACTGGACCTCACCAAACCACTGTCTTTAATTTAACCAAAATAAAGAGTCACACTGAATGAATGATTCAAAGTATGTTCCACTGAGTCAAAACAAAAACTAACTTTTTTAAGAATCAGGAAGAATCAGTTGGATAAAAATTTAAGAATATTGGAAGAAGTAATTTAAATGAAGTGAAAACCATTTCCTAATTTTTTGAATTCAGGCCCTTAAATCCAAGTAAAGGAAAAATAATAGAACAAGTTTGTGAAAAAGATAAGACTAAATAAATTATCAATCAGGCCCTAGAAGGTGTCCAAGTTGGTGTGGACACTTAGAATGCAGGATTATCACTAAGGATGCCTGTTATGGTTTAGATATGAGGTGTCCCCCCAAAGCTCATGTGTGATACAAATCAAGAAGGCTTAGAAGTGAAATAATAGGGTTATGGGAGTCTTAACCCAACCAGTGCATTGATCCCCTGATGGGATTAACTAAGTATTAATTGTATGCAGGTAGGGTGTGGCTTAAGGAGGTGGGCCTTTGGGGAGATGACTTTCTAATACTTGTTTTGTGAGCTGAGCTTATTCTCTCCCTCTGGGCTTCCTAGTGCCATGTTCCCAGCTGCTTTCCTCCTAGATAGTCTTCTGCCACTGTGTTCTGCCTCTCCTCAGGCCCCAAAGAATGGAGCTCTCTATGGACTGAAACCTCTGAAATCATCAACCCTAAAATAAACTTTTCTTCCTAAAATCGTTCTTGTCAGATCTTTTGGATTCAACAGCAAAAAAAAAAAAAAAAAAAAAAAAAAAGCTAGTCTGGTGGAAGACAACAGACAGTGAATATGTTAAATTAGCACATTATCCTTAGGATAGAAGGTGATGAGTGCTACAGAAAAATTAAAGTAGAATAATAGAAATCCAAGTTTATAAAAGAAAGGGAAATTTCTAGATTAAAGAAAAAGGGGGCAAGCCTTGGTTAAAAGTTGGTTTTAGGGACACATTAAAGAAACTTTTAAATGTAGCTAATTGGTAACATGAAGAATATATTTCCAGAGCAGAGGATAGTTTCTTACCTTCAAAGGTCCCAAGTCTCATCATTATATGGGAATGCCTATAGATAGTTTGTGTCCATGGAACTAGGGCTTTAAACAAGTTTGCCTGAGATGGTAGTTCCTGAGTCATTGTGTAGACCAGACCTTTAAATGTGCTCAACAGGAATTCTTAACTGATTTATTTCAAATGCTTTCTAAGACAAAATATTATTTTGAGCAAAAATGTTATTAAAAATGAGCAGATGCCATGGAGCCATCTCAGAGGCACATTAGAATGACTTTCTTAGGCTGTTTTCTTGCTGACATCCCAGCCTCCCCTTCCCCAATGTTCATACCTGAAAAAATGGCTCAGGGTGTCTAGGTTGAAGCCCTCAGGTGCTTAGGATATTCCCCCAAAGGTTAGAGGAGCATGTGATTTAAAGGAAAAGCCATGGTTGCTGAATTTGTGTGTTACAGAGTTCAATGTAACAGGACATAACTTAAAGAGGCATCTGGGGCTGAGATTTTCCAACCTTGAATTAACAAAGGAACATTAATATATTTCTTGGGAAGCATTAAGACCAAGCTACTCTGAGGCTGGTTTGTGGGTGATTCAGGTCTAAGTTACAAAATTGGCTGCTCTGATGGTTTATAGTCTCTGATAGTCTTCAGCCGTGTGACATTGACACATATGACTTCCTCACTTTTTATAACTGGTCTTGAAGAGTGTGACAGAAGTACATGCTTTGGTAGTGACTGAACTGCCAAGGTTTTAATTTGAAACTGTCCATATGAAATGATATGAAGGCTCATTTGTTTTTTTTTTTTTTTTTAATCAATGTTTCTCTAATAGATATTCAAATTTGGTAAGCTTGGATATGCTCCTTATGCCTCCTCTCGGTAAATATAAACTCATATGCATGAACTAGATACTGATAGATTTTCAAAGTCAAGGAACAACTTCATATGAGCATTTTGAATTTTCAGAGATACTAGTCAGTGACGTTAATATTAATATTTACATAATTTATGAAGATTCTAAAGCAATGTATCTAAATTATCCAATGATATATATTTGAAAAATTTTAAGGATCAACTATTTCGTTTACCATCAGAGTAAACTGCTATGGTATTTTCAGTAAACCAATTCAGTAGAAATTACTGGGGGGAAAAAAAAACAACTAAAACTAAATAACTATTTTCTGGGTATTCCTTTCAATACTAATTTTCTTTTAACATTGTGTATTTTTAAAGTTTATCAAAGTGTGTCTAAAGGAAATTTACCACACTGGATTTTAATAGATGTTAGGAGATAAATGAGATAGGTGGCTAGGAAATCATAGGTTAAACTAATATATGCCCCCCCCACATACACACTTTTTTTTTGTCACCACCATTGATGTGATAATATCTCTTGGCATCACCACACAGCAGTTGCAGCTTTCAGAACTGTCATTCTGACTCCTGAAACACAGCTCTGATTTGGTTCTGAAGACCTGGCTTTGGAAAATGAAGGGATGGTGGAGTTAGCTCCAGGTTTGAACTGATGATGT
The DNA here is from genome assembly GCF_045843805.1 of Urocitellus parryii. Classification (NCBI taxonomy): domain Eukaryota; kingdom Metazoa; phylum Chordata; class Mammalia; order Rodentia; family Sciuridae; genus Urocitellus; species Urocitellus parryii. Next base: position 34,590,724 of record NC_135531.1, on the reverse strand, counting down.
TAATACAGCTTATGAATTAGGTTGAGGGAAAATTACTTATGCTCTCCAGTCAGTAATCTTGCCATCTGTTGTAGAGAGAAATGCAGATAACCCCATGCTCTGTAATGGTGGAATTTCATCACCACTACCACCACCACCATTATCATCATCATCATTATCATCATCGGAAGAGGAGGAAGAAGAAGAACAACAGCAACAACAAGAAAAAAAAGAAGCTTAAAAATAATACATTTGGGAGTTAAAATAAAATATTAATTCCAGTGAGTAAATTAATCATTATTCCAGCAGGTAAATCTGTGTTCTTAAAAAAAAAACACTTTTCTTTCCATATTTCATTTTTAAACATTTTCCCCTTTATGTGAGTTGTCTTTTCTAAAATGACTAGATCATTCAAGGCAAAGGAACAATCAAAGTGAACTTGGCTTCCGGCTATTTGCAGTTGATGTCACTTGAATTTAAACCACAAAGACTTTTCAAAGAGAAAACATTTTCATCTCCTAATATGTAACCCAGGAGATATGAAACCATGGCATCCCCAGGGAAGCACCTTTCTGTTTTATCAACTTGGCAACTTGCTTCTGCTTTGCAAATGAACAAAGAAAAGGCTTTGGATATGACAGTTGAAAAACCTGTTTTCTTAAACTTTTTACCATCAGTGCTACATAGAGGAAGAATCCTTGCTCTGCTAAAGGCTATGAAAGGATGTTAGCTTTCTTATTTTTGTTCTGGAAGGGTGAAAATAAAATTTATTACAACCCCATATCCAATACTTATGCTTAGATCCCAATTGTGTTAGGTAAAAACCATCCTGAGAATGTTCCCTCTTCTCATTGTTACATATATACTTTCATTTCTAAACAGATAGTAAACACATAAATAATCAGCAGGATTAGCAAGTTTAGAGCAAACTAAAATTACTGTAAGAATAGACTCAATTATTTATCAAATCACACTCTTCATTGTTATTGAAATGCAACTTTGTATGAAAAAGCATGTATCAAAATATCATATCTTTATTTTGAAACCTCTATTTTGAGGTCTTCAAATAAGTATGTTAGCAACTATCTTATTTGATAATCTAAAACATATTTACTCATACTATCATCATTTTACTTATTTTTAATACGTTAAATAACTACCATATGTCTTTGAAATACTTAGAAACAAAAAAGAAACAGATAAGTCTTGCCCCCCAACTTCCAGGAACTAATATTCTGTTTGTAATGAAGCACATGCAAACATAAGTAAAATAAAGTTTTTTAAGAAGGCAGTAGTGAGCTGGACATTGTAGATAGGAAGGGAGGAAGAGATCCTATAAAGGAAGAGCTACATGTCAACATACAAACGTTTAGGTGTAAGTTTTGGTAGGTTTGGGATTGAATTACGAGGTGCAGCTCCTAAAATGCAGAACCATTAGTGGTACAGGTGTTCTTTGCTAACAGTGACTTACAGATACAATTACCCAAGTCTTTTATGCATACTAGGAATTTCCAATCTTAGGAACTGATGCAGTATTTGAGGATCAAGTTTCCACAGACTCTTCAGATAGATACAGGGGTTATATTAGACACATTATTGGATCCCATTCACCAAAAAAAGCATCCAACATTTAAGTACAGGTCCTTTAAAGCACTGCTTACCCTACATTTATCCAAATATTTATTTACCTAGACACACATATTTGCTAATTTTGAGAGCTCTCACTATTTCTATGTATCTACCCACATATACATGAGCACACACATACACACACATAATCTAGTTCTCCAATTCTTCCTACACTTTTGCAAACTGACAGTGAAAAATATTGCCTAAATTGAATTCTAACTGAAACAGAATGTAAAGCCACTTCTCATTCCTCCCAATAAAAATAAAATTAGAGTATCCCCAAATTAATTTCTTCATAACACAGATTAAGATGTTTGATTGTGACATTAAGAAATATTCAGGATTTTACTACAAATATATCGTGAATGATACAGAAGGAACTTAAGGATGGAAAACAATATCATGAAGTTAATTTTTAAATAAAATTAATGAACCAATGACAACTTTAGACTTCAAACCATGTGTGTGTTCTTCAAAGTCCAAGCAGAGCTGGAGTAAAAGCTACAGGGAAGAAGTAGGCAGGAGGGGGCACAGACAGTGAGCCTGGGAGAATCTCTGACACATAAACACACAAACCAGCAAGGGAGCAAAGAAAAAGCTACCAAAAGTCACTCTTTGAGATGGGTCTGGGTACAGCAGGTAAAGTTTTCTCCTAAACAGAGAGTCACAAATTCAAAGTGGGAGTAGGTGAGCTTGCCCAGGACCACGAAATTCCAGGAAGAACCAATTTCCATTAAGGCTGCAGAGAAAAGGGATTCTGGTCCTGTGACAACAAGCTGGTCAGCACAGCCACCTTGTCCCCTAATGCTGCAAATGGGAGTATGTTACACATAGATGCCTCAGTAAATACCCTTGATCATAAAGGAACGACAGAAACAAGCAAGACATTCCTCACTTCCGTTCAAAATCACTTCAAAGATAATGCTGGAAAAGAAAGGCCAACCCCTTTTACAATGAAGACTTTCCACAAACAATGTTGAATTAAAGCAAGTAAATATTTGAGCACTTTTCTTTTTAACCACAATCTTTATTAAATTTGGAAGAAACTATGGTATGCAGAAGACAAAGCAGCATTCTGTTTTTCAGAACAAAAAAGCAGGGGGTAAAAAAAGGAAAACCAGAACAAAGAAGTATTAAAAAATGTATTTTGAAGAAAATTCATCAGAGAAAAATAATGCCAGCAATGAAAAGACCTACCAAGTGCCAAGGGTCAAGAGATCCCCACAAGGTCTACACACAGATCAATTTCCAAAAAAATACAGACAGAATTCTAGACATGTAGCACAAGATTCTATGGAATTTATACCAAACAACAACAGCAAAACAAAATAAAACAAAAATGCTCCTTAAATCAATTAGTAAGAAATGAGGGACACTTCAATATATTTTCTTCTTGAAATGAGCATAATATTGATAATATCTCAATTCAAACACCACTTAATCAGAAAGGAATCATACTTAGAAATATTAGCAAAAATGTCTTAAATTAATTTTTTTAAGTAATTAACCTTTATTTATCTGTTGCTTATTTGTTTTTAATGTGGTGCTGAGGATCGAACCCAGGGCTTCACCCATCCTAGGCAAACATGCTACCACTGAACCATAACCCCAGCCTGCCCTAAAATAGCTTTTAAAAAGTAAAACCCAATATTAGCAAATAAATATATTTTGTGCATTACACAGACAAGAATGATTCCCACATTCCAAGGATTTTTATTCTAGTAATACAAAAATGTTTCAACCTTAGGTATAATGATATAATATTTGCAATTAAATTAACTAGAGGACATATAGCAATCATGATAGATACAGAAATTTCAGAAGCAGACGTAAATTCTTATGGGGAATTATGTAATATGGCAGGATTTCCAAAGAGATTAACTGTTGAACTGCTCAACTATTAGCATTAAAACAAGTAAATAGGTATTTGGGGGAGAAAGTTGACTTCAACTTGTGCAAGTGTACATTTTACACATGTTAAATGCTTTTCAAATAAACACCTCTGTATGCTAGAAGGTTGGCACACTCCAGCTCCACATGGATGGGAGCTCCTGAGCCACAGACACCTCCAGACCTCTTTCTTTGTGCTTCATCATCAGGATGATTATTAGGTTTGTTTAAAATGTTTTTTATAATAAACTAATAAACATAAAAATAAATATATGCTTATTTTTTAATTGCCCATTTTTATATTATAAAGGCAAAGTGTATTTGAGATGTCTAGCAATATTACAAAATCTAGATGTCTGAAGATATTTAGACATGACTATACTACAAACCAAAACCAAACCACAAAATTAAAAACTTTCAGAAGACAAAAAATAAATTGAAAGCTATTTGCTAACAAACACAGTAAAAGTACCAACTTCCTTATTGTAGAAAAACTCTATTTAAATCCATGCAAAATAATTTAAATGAATATAAAATGAGTACATATTTAAGCAGAACTATCACAGCAAATTAAATACTGGTAGTATTTAAATATAAGAAAGATGCTTAACCTCCCTCAAAACAGAAGCAAAGTATACAAGAGAAAAAAACAGTTTAAGTATAGATTGGCAATATTGCGAAATTATTATAATAGATTTCTTCGAAACTGAAGAATGACTAATAATGAGGATGTGATTTTTAAAACCTAACTATAAAAAGCAATTTGTATTCAAAAACAAAGACAGGGAGTTGGAGTTATAGTTTAGTTGGTAGAGTGCTTGTCTCACATGCACAAGATTCTGAGTACAATCTCGTACTCCCTCAAAAATAAAATAAATAAATAGATAAAATAAGACAGGGCTAGGATTGTGGCTCAGTGGTAGAGTGCTTGCCTAGCATGTGTAAGACACTGGGTTTGATCCTCAGCACAATATAAAATAAAAAGTAAATAAAATAAAGGTATTGTGCCCATCCACAACTTAAAAAAATATTTAAAAAGTAGAAAGTAGTTGTTAAATAAAAAAAAATGACAATGTAAAAATTCTCTGGCCTTGTACTTTCCCTACTATGAATTAACGTATATGTGGCATAGCATAAATAAAGTGTATTAGAGGTTATTATACATTAGCACAGAGATGTTCATGTTAAAATACTTTATATAACCTAAATTTCCATAATTTCAGAAGGACCCAAATAAATTCATCACCTTTAAGATGAAATAATGTTTAGCTAAAAGTGAGCAAATTCTATTCATGGAAGGATAAGATGTATTCAAAATAAATAAATAAAAGTGCTAATACATATAAAATAGTAGTTTTGTAACTGAAGCAAAAAAAAATCATTTCTTCATGCCTAAAATCATATGAAAGTAGACAAGATGTTAGTGAAATTGATTTTTTAAATAAGAGGTGGAGGAATGAACTATGGAGAATTATCTCTGAATAACATCATATGCAGATGTATGCACATACACATGTACTCACCTACCTATATACAAAACTTATGTCTTTAATGTTTTGACTACTCAAAAACTAAATAAAATTATGTCACTCATTGAATACAATGAGCAGAATTAAAAAAAATTAACTGATTAACAGAAAAATGCCTTAGCCAATTCATCATTCTCACAGTTTTGTTTCCACAACAGGTAGAAATATTTTTTAAAAAGTACCTTCAAAATAATCATTCCAAATTAAGCATATTTAACTATTTGTTACTTCAAGCTCATCACTTTGATAATTTGAACTCTAAAGCCATTAGAGTTAAGATTTCAACTATAGTTGGGGCAATATAATAAGTAGCTATCTTCTTGAATCTTATTATTTTTACTAAGTGTAGCAAAGTGTTAATTTATAATCTAAGAGTTATAGAGCTTCATTATAGTGTACTCTGTTGCAAATTTGTAGTAAACATCCCTTTTCCCATATCATTCATGAGTCTCCCCTGGAAAGGGACCAGGACTTCTTCATTGCTTTGGTCTCAGTATAGACTGAATCTCAATTGTAGTTTATTGAAAAAAAAAGTATTGATAAAAGATTATTTCATAAAAATATGAATGAATGCATAATGTATATTAGGAATAAATCATAGTGGACCTTGTAATTGTGACTATTATTTCTGCTTCTCTTTTTAGTTCAGAATGATTCTTACTTTTCTAACAGTGTCATAGAAATTACAAAGATTCTAGTATGAAACACTTGAATCATATCTATCATCCAACAGCAGGAGGCCTTGAAGCTATGTACTTTCAATTACTTTATAATTACATACATTTTATGATTGAGTTCAAAGTAGAAACACGGTTCTCTTGTGGATACAAAAGGTCTTATCATTGCCAAGGTTCTGCCTCTTCAGACAATTAAAGCTCTTTATATCAAGAACTGTTTTTCCTTTTCAAACATGCCAAGGGGGGCAAAACACTAATTATCTGTTTTCCTTATTTTTCATTACATTCCTGGGTTTGTTGAGAAACAGAGGTAAAGAATTAGCCCCTCTCCCCCATGAAAAAAAGGAGAAAACTCAGAAAAGCTGGGAAGCATTAACAATGTTCTTTTAAGACACAGAGACACCTGAACTTCATTCTCTGCTTCACGAGCTCCAAATCTATGATATGTGAATAAAAATGCCTACTTCTCATAACAGCTCTGCCAATCTGTGAAAGTGTAAACTCTTTGACATGACCCTGGTTCAAGTAAACAGGCTTACACTAACTACACCAACGTTACGAAACTTTTCAGTTCTATCTTGTTTCAAACATAAAACTGCAGCTATCCGAAGTATAATTTGTACATAGAATATACCTCTTTTGAAAGTACATGCAACTGTGAAAAAGACTAAAAAACATAAAAATATATTTCAATGTTTGATTTTGCTCCTGGCTACCATAGCATTACATTTAAAGTTCTATTAGGCTATATTAAACTATTTGCTAATTTTATTGAAAATTTCCCAATTTTTAAAATTTGAATATATATATATATATACATACACACACACACACACACACACACACACACACACACATATATATGCATGTATTTAATGTCCCTTCTTCAAACTTTTTCTATAAATCTTTATAAAATAATTAAATCAATTGTAATAAACATTTAAAATAATTGAAGAAGTTTTCATTATGTAACTGGTACTGTGCTTTACAATTTGTGGAAATGATCTACTTTAGTTCTTCAAAATCCTGTGAAATAGTTAATATTATTACTCTATCTTACAGATAAGAACATCAGGATCTGATTTATTACCATCCATTATCACTTGAATCAATTCCACCCCAGCACTCCAAAAAGAAAACAATCTTTGCAATGTTACAAATAACCTTCACTTGGTAAATCTAATGTAAACTTTTAATTTGATTCTACTTAATCTGATAATCAATCTAGGAACTGTCCCGTTGTTTTATTTCAGAGTCAACACACCTTCTGTTTTCTCTAAAATAACTCTTATAGCCTGTTCTTACTTCACTCAAAAATTCATCATCATATCTCCAAATGCTCCACAGTTTAATTTAGGACTAATTTTGTTCTTTGTTTTTTAAATTTTTTTTTGGGGGGGGAGTGTGATGGACACCATATCTTTATTTTATTTATTTGCATGTGGTGCTGGGATAGAACTCAGTGCCTCACACATGCTAGGCAAGTGCTCTGCCACTGAGCCACAACCGCAGCTCTGCCACTTAAAAAAAAAAAAATTATTATAGATGGTTACAATATCTTTATTCTATTTATTTATTTTTATGTTGTGCTGAAGATCGAACCCAGTGCCTCACATGTGCTAGGCAAGCTCTCTACCACTGAACCACAACCCCAGCCCAGCTCTGCCACTTTTGTTCTTTGTCATACTCACTCCCTTTAGTTACTAAATCTTATTCCATGGCTTTAAGGATCACTCAAAGGCTAAGTATCACAAAACTATATCACCACTCCAGAGTTTTATCATTTAATTCAGACTCCTATATCTAACTAGTAATTTGGCACTTTTAACTTGAACATCCAATAGATAACCTCAATTTAATGCCTCAATGTGAACCTGATATACCATATTCAAACTTCAATCACCCCTTTCAAATCAGTTTTTATGCAATGTTTCATATTTTCCAAAAACGAACATATAAAAATATTCAAGGCACCTCTCTTCATCCTTTGGGATAATTTAAAATATTTGGATTTTCTTAAATTCCTCATTTTTCTTATACCACATATTGATCCAAGAGGAAATTCAATTTGCCTTAACTGTAAAATGTATGCACACTGTGACTAGTTCTTGTGATCAGTACTATTTCTCTCCTGTATGTTTTTAAAAGACTCCTGAAGGATCCCTACTTCAGATCTTGCCAAATCCAAATTCCACCTAGAATCCACTGCCACCATTTTCAGGCCTAGGTGAGAATGGACGATCTCACTCTTCTGTGGTGTCTCTTCTCACTCACAAAGTACACATACCAATATGTGTGGAACAGTAGCAGAGTCCTTATAAATAAAGGACTATACGTTATTTCATATATACAAGTATTTCATCATCTCTTTCTTACAAATGCCTACTTCTGTTCAGTGTAAACCCCAGTTCATAACAGAATCTTGAACTGAATAAGAAACAAATATTATATCATAATAAATATCATTTTGACACAAGGAGAGTCTTCTGAGAGTGCACCTGAAGTCCTGTTCTCACAGTGCTCCTACCCTCTCCTTCTGCCCTCAGCTGGTCATGGTGCTGTTGATCTCTCCACCCACCCATCCCCTAAAAAAATTCTCCTTAAGGAATTGGACTCTAATAAAGCAATCCCAGTGAGATGTATAAAGGATTGAAAAATCTCCATTCCATCTACACATAAGATATTTTTTAATATCAGTAAGCTCAATTAAGAAGATGTAAATGCTTTTATATTTTCATAATTTTATACATAATTTAGGAAGGAAAGAAATACTTTTGTAGGTACTTCTGCTAAATTTTCAGTTTTTCAATATTATTCATTAAAACTAATATTCAAATACTAAGAACCTATGATCCTTTAAAAGTATAAATGTATTTCTGATAATTTGATATGGGCTCCCAAAAGGTCATTACATTGTGGAGGTATAACTAAGTGTGATTGCCAAGTAATTGGTATAATATTATACACCTTAAATACTAGATATGTGCAAGACACTCTTTTGAATACTTATGAGTATTATCTCAATGTATCTTCAAAAGAGTTACTAATTAAATCCAGTTGTAATGATTCTGCTAACAATGACCTTAACTATTATGCATTCATCCATCTCCTTGGGAAAGTTGGTAAATACTTGTGTCCTAGGTTCCCTCATTTGTCACATAAGTGAAACACTGTACTTATACTACTTCATGATGTATTAATAGATGGAATGTGTTGCAATTTAAAGCTCTAGGATGTAAAGAGGAAATGAGAGGTGGTATGAAGAAAAATGAAGGAGAAGGAAAATTCTTTTTAAGTCCCTAAAACTCCGATCATTTTAAAGTTTAGTTATACTTGCATATTCCCATGAGGTAGATATATTGAAAAATAAGGACATTTAATTTGAAATTATTAAAGAGGTAGATTGTTTTTCCTTATTGAAATATTGCAATATATTTTAATTTGTGAGCAAGCATGACCTTTCAGGAACACTGTCAAAAAACTTATTTTCAGTTTCTATAAAGGGAAGAAGAAAACAGAAAATGCAAGATTAACCACTTCATCTCAACAATTCTAAAAACATGTCATTTGACACCCAGCACTTAAATACCAGTTAGGAAAAGATACACCTCCGATGAACCCAAAACAAAGAAAAATGTTGATAATTAACCAAATTACTCTGTTAACATTAAAATAAATTCCCCCCTGTTGGGCAGTTTGCAAGAACTAGCAAATTAGTATTTATTCAAGATTTAATGGCAATGTTAATGCCACTATCAATCTGGATTCTTGAGCTAGAAAAGGCAAATCTCATTTACATTAACCTGAACACCTTAATAATTAAAATCTCAGCCTCTTGGCTAAATTCTTAGACATTTATTCTGTTTAATTTAAAAACAAAATATTTTTTGTCACTTTATTCTAAGAAAGGTGCTTCTAATTTATTAGTGCTATTAGGGCATTTTATAATCTGCAGCATAATCAGCCTTAGCAAAAGATTTTGTAGTTGGCTTGGCTTTAATGTATTTTCTGAATGACTTACTGAAAAATAATGCCTCCATTACATTTCTGTTTCAATTTATTGTTGTGATTTTGGTTTGTCTAGTTCAGTTCACATATTCTAAATTGAAAAATGTGAAATGAAGACTACCTATAGATTATCATGAGTTCCCCCAAATTTGCTTACCTATATTAGATTCTAAAACTAAATCACTAATAGCTTTCTTTTTTCTAAATCGAAATAGGTTATTACAATACCTGAGCAAGAATCATTTCATAATAGTTTTTGTTATTATTCATTATTTGTATAATACAACTGTAGTGCCTGAGAGCCTGAGAGTCTATAAAGCTATGTAGCTGGGGACATCATTCAAATGTACATTCAAATTGACATGATTCAAATGTACAACACAATTTTCTTAAATTTTAATCTGAAAGACTATTAATAGAAACACTGAAATTTTGTTATGCAAATTGATTTATTTCTACTGGATTAGGAATTACCATAGTGCCAATTGTAATGTTAAGGTACCAAATTATCACTCATTATGTTTAATCTTTGTTTCTTAGAACCCTCATAGTGTTTTCGAAATTAATAGAAACTTCATAAGAAAATAGCAATTGTTCTTTGAATGTGGTTAATAAATCAGCAGCATCTAATTTGTAGATCATCTCCTCCTCCAAAACAATTATTTGTAAATGACAAAAATCAAAGGAAGTGATGGTTTATAAAAATGTTTGTAGTTATGCCAGTTAAATTCTGCTGGGAGACCCTGTAATGACTGATTTCATATATGACATTCTTAAAGGTCACATTTGTTAACAATGTCATTTCAGAAGAAAGAGTCAAAAGTACCATAGAAAGAAAAAGAAGCAGTTGGTCAGCAAACCTGTCAGTTTGCATATTCATGTTTACCTTAGGTGGCTGCTCTGATTTCCTTACTTAAAATTCCTATTATATTATCTGTCAGATGATTTCCTTGGTGTGGAAACTGCAGGGGTGAATAGCAAGGGTAGATGCAGAGAGGATAGAACATCTGAATCCAGTGGGCCATCAACCCAGAAATATCCTTGGAAATTTCAAATGGTAACTGGTGAAAGTTGGACACAGATCTGAAAGAAGTCATAACAGGACCACCATCTTGCCAGATTCAGTGCAGTTGCTTCTGAAGAAACAGATATTGTAAGAAAGATGCTAGGACTCAGATTTGATGCCACCTGATGAAAAAGCTATGTAGCTGGGAAAAATGAAAACAAGAGTCCTGGATAATTCCTAGTATACCAGTTTTAAATTTTAATAACAAGGTGGATGTCAGCATAACCAACTGAAAAAGAACATAATGTTTTGGTATAAAGGAAAATGAGGTAATCTGAAGAACATATGGATCTGAAGTCCAGTAGTTATCACATTACAGGGATCATATTGGAGATCCATCTGCACATCAGGAGTGGTTGGATAATTGTGTGTAGAAGAGTTCCCACCAGGGAGAAAATAATGTGATAAGACCACAGAGCCCAAGGCACATAATAAAGCACTTCAATGAGGAAAATGAAGTATAGAAACCAAGGGCTTGAAATACAACTTTCTATAATAAGGAAAAGTTTTAAAGGAGTTGGTAGGTACAAGTGTTAAATACTCATAAAAGGCCTAGTGAGAGAAGATATATGGTTTTTTTTTTTTTTTTTGATGTGAGAAACCGATGTGACTCCATTTTTGAGAAACCAACCTCTACCTCATAGCAAAGTCTGTCCAAAGGCGGTGTGTGTGTGTGTGTGTGTGTGTGTGTGTGTGTCCCTTGTCCTTGGAAAATCCCACAGAGCACTCCTAGGCACATACCCACCCTGATCCCCCAGTAGTCTTGGTGATTGATCACATGTAGTTTAGCATGTATACACCTCATGAATTAAACCAATCAGTTCGAACAAATCCCCCTCTTGTACTAACCAATCACCCCTCCCCAACTCAACTTGTTCCCACCAGTGAATGTGCTAACCAATGTTAAGAGTTGTTGTTTGATTTGCTGTGTGATGTTGTGATGCATAGAGTATCCCCCAAAACCTATAAAATCTCACTGAACAAAGGACTGGGACTCACTCCTCTGAACCACTGTGTCGGAAAGGGTTGTGAGTCCAGGCTGGAGCTTGTAAAAAAGACTCTTGTGGGATTACATCGGATTTGGCTCCTGGAGGTCTATTGGGGTCCCAGGAATCTGGCATTAGAGATCCCAATGTTAGGGATGCTTTTGATGGAGGTCCTCCAGAGAAACACTGAAACCAAAGCCAGATTCAAAAGCAGAAAGTGAGAAAATTTACACTGTGGGGTTAAGAACTCTTTCACCAAGTTTAATGATAAATAATGTTTTCACCAAGTAGAAAACATAGCCCACTAAGAAATGGAGAAGTTGACTAGAAAGAGAGAGAGAGCGCTCCAGAAACTTCTTTCTTTTTTTCAGGTGATAAACCTTTTTTAAATGTGAGAGGAATCATTGAATTGAGGAGAAAACTCTAATTGGGCACAAAAGAGAAAAGGTGACCATGTAACATAAATTTATTTCACATAAAATGTTTTGAATTTCAATAATTTGTTTTAAAGCATGGGAAGACAGGTATTTTGTAAGAACAAAGGTGAGGATGGTTTTATAAACAAGTTGGTTGGAAGTTTATATTTGGAATAGGAAATCACTAAGATATTAAATTGCCAGCCTTTTCTAAAATATCTGTTGCCAGTGAGAATGTATTTCTTGACAATGGTGAAAACATGGGAATACTGATATTATCTGGGGAAAGTAGAGGAAAATATCTTCATTTTGAAGAGTAGAAGATAGAAGAGATCTATCATGAACTACGGGATTGCTGGGTCGTTCTGTGAATGATCTCTTTGAGACTGGTGATCAATCGCATTAATCAAACATGCATATCAAATGATCCATGGAGTCAGCATCACTGGGAAGGAATAAACAGTGTTCAGGAGGGAGGGATTAATGGCCTCAAGGATAGAGATGGGTTATTTTTTTCTAGGAACATCATTGCTTAAAACTCACAACTTCTTGGATCACATGAAAATGTAATATTATATAGTAATACATCCACAGTTAATTGAGGTCTAATCTACATGAGCACAAAATGATATTTATTCTTGAGTCAAGTAATATTAACTCTGATTATATTTTCTATAACTAAATATTTTCCTTTAGTTTTTTTTTTCCCCAGAACTGATATTTGCCTCATATTTTCATTTTCTTTGGTATACTCAAACTGTGGCTAATTTTTTTCCCATCTCTTTCTCTTTTTTTCTCAGTTGCTGAGGCTGTCCTTCCTGCTTCACCCTCCCCCATCACTGGATTACAGAACTGCAACACCACTCACAGCTTTGTTACTTTTTAAAATATTAGACACTCCCAAATTTTATGTAACCCTTCACTTTTCTGACTCCCCATTTTGTAGATTCTATGCTTCTTTTTAGCTTCTACCCCTATTTTTTAAAATATGTATATTTTTAGTTGTCGATGGACCTTTATTTATTTACATGTGGTACTGACAATCAAGTCCAGTGCTTCACACATGGCAGGACTATATATCACTGAGCCTCAACCCTAGCCCCTCGTTTCCTTATTTTGCAGGCATATGACATTATATTTTTTTTTCATCAGGAAGCACATATACAGAAATAATATTTTACATCTGTCAATTTAAAGCTACAAACTGGATTTCTAATTAATTAAGGAACTATATTAATTTCTTTTCATCAACAAATAAGAAACTTTCTCTTGATGTTTTTTTTTGTGTGTGTGTATTAATCAATTAAGCATGTTATCATAATTTTATGTCAGGATCTCTGTTCTATTCCACTAATCCATTTATCTATTCTTACTCAAATTTTGCAATGACCTTGTAAATCTTTAAATATATATTATGGGCTCTGTATATTTGTACTTCTTTCAGAATATTGTTTTGCTCTTATAAGTCCTTTATATTTCCACATACATATTTGAATCAGCAAAAAAACTCCTGTTAACTATGACTAGAATGGTAAAAGACTATAAACCATTCTGAGAAACTACAGGATAAAAAGAAACACTGTTAGGTTCAAATTGAATCAAAGAATACCCAACATTTTTTGAGGTGGATTTCATAATTTCCAGTGACTTCCTTATTTCTACTATTTCCAATGTTTTCTTTTTTTTTTTTTTTTTTTTGGTGGTTCTGGGGATTGAACCCAGGGCCTTGTGCATGCAAGGCAAGCACTCTACCAATTGAGCCTTATCCCCAGCCCCTCCAATGTTTTCAAAAAGAATTTCTATAACAAGTACTTGAACATTTCTTATCATTGCACATTGGGGTGTGTTGGGTGCAATAAATTTGAATTTTTAATTTTACAGATTAAAGATGGGAAAGAGTGCACTCAAGGAGGTATTCCCAAGCATATTCATCAGAGGATCCTCATCCTACCTGTCCCCATAAGATTTATATCTATCTCATTTTTCAATTATACTCAGACCTTCCCTAAGACCCCACGAAGTCCAAACCAGTTACAGTATCTATTCAAAGTTTCTCAGACTTCTCAATGTCATTATATAAAATCAAAGAAATTAGATTTTGAAATTATATTTCGATTCTTGATATATTTAATTGAAAGCTATAATTCTGAAAAAAGGTATGTAGAGTTTATATGACCATTAGAAAGACTTGGTTTACCTTAAAATGTCAGCAATCAAGCATAAACCTGCCCATTACCTCTTCATTTGAAACATGTATATTGAAATAACTTGTTTGTACTTTCCTTTTCAAAATGAATGTTTTTTAACATATTAATAATGGATGCAAGCTTTTGCTATTTTATCAATATATCTATATTTTGCTATTCTACATTTATATAAAAATACCTAAGTTTGGCTATTTTTATTGAAGATTTTGTTTTCTCTACTATGAATATTATTGCTGATGTGAATAGGAATTAACAATGTAAACAAATAGTTTAAATAAATGCCATTTAAACTATTTTTAATGCTTGTCTTGTGAAACTAGAATTAAGAGCCTCATAATGTTACTTGTATTCATAGATGGTCAAAAGTTAAGTTTCTTTGAATTTATTTATCTTCTATTTTCACATTCCAAGTAATACTTTTATTTATCTATTTATTTATTTATTTATTGTTGTACTTGAACACAATACCTTTATTTTATTTATTTATTTTATGTGGTGCTGAGAATCCAACCCAGTGCTTCCCATATGCTAGGTGAGTGCTCTACTGCTGAGTCACAGTCTTAGCCCTAATACTTTGTTTTAAATGTTTATTGCAATAATTATTAATACCTTGACTTAATGCATAAATGAAAAAAAATAATACCTATGCAGTTAAGCAACTAGGATATTTATGAAACTAGATTTGAAAAGCAAACATGTTAATGAATAAAGAATATAAGGATATATTAACATATTGATACAACTCCCATTTTTGTTTTAAAATAATTAAAATTATTGGTTCTTAAAATAAAAATGCAGATTAAATGTCCTTCTGATTTTGAAAAGTTTTTCTTTCAATATTAAATTTACAGTGAGATAATGAACCTTGTTTACTTCTATGGAACAAATTGGGTTTTTAAAATATTCATCCTGAGGAAACTCAAAATAAGGAATTTATCTGGCTATTAATTTGCCTAAGGATAAATTCTTGGTTTGGGGTTTATTATAGATACCGTTAATCTATTATGCATTTATAGTTAGCATTCCGAAATCTATTTCAAAAATGAAGTTTATGTTTTCTGCCCCAGGCTCATAAAAGTAATGAAAGCTCTGTTGTTTATGAAGAAAAGATTTAAGTTAGGAAGCTGCAGGCCAATTAAAATGCTTCATTTAAATATTTTCAAGACATACTCTCAGGTAAGTCAGAACTTACTAATTTTCTGGAAAGAAGTAGGGAAAATAAACACAAAGGCCATAATTGTAATAGAAAAAATAGAAACTTTGCCCCCTGGGGTTAGAAAACCCTATATAACCATTCCTTAGCCTCTCTCAAGGCAGGTTTCATCTAAAAAAAAAAAAAAGAAGAAGAAGAAGAAGAAGAAATTACAGGTCTTTCCCAATGCTACATACTAGAGAAACCTAAAACAAAATTGAAACTTAAAGTAAAAAAAATGAACATAAAGCACTCAATTTTTCACATTAACCCACAGTCATTTTAAGTCTCAATAAGGCACACCCATGTTTTCTTAAATTGTATATTTATTAACACTTATACTTTATGATTCATTCACACCAAAACATATTATGTTCTCAACATATATCCTATCTATTTTTTCTCCGTTATGTCTTTGAAAATGAAAAATACCACTTTTTCCTTGTAAAATTTCAGAACTTTTATAAGGTTAGCATGGGTATGTTATTGAGTTGCATAGAATTGTTATGGAAATCTTGGTCCTTGTCCCTGTACCATTCCATTAATGAGGACAAAAGTTTTGAGAAAAAAGAAAAAGAAGATTTATTGCTTTGCTAGCAAAGGAGAAACATGGGAAACTCTGTCTCAGAGTTTGTGATTCTGCTCATCAGGGGGAACAAAGGGATTTTACAGAGGTGATTGAAAGGCTACATTCCAGGTGTTCTACTTCTGCAGCACAATTCACTTGTTAATTTGAGAGATCTTCTGGTGATATCCCTGAAGTCTGAATTATTTCTTTCCTGTAGCCTGGTGTGTGTGCTCAGATAACTCTGCCTAGGATGAGGAAGAAAGGTAATCCTGTTTCTCTGGAGATTAGGGAGTGGGAAAGATTAGGGAGGGGAAGAGATTCAGGAGGTAGAGGCAGAGAAAGAAACACCTTCCTTAAAAATAAGTCACAATTGCAGAGTAGCAAGGGCTATAATTCAAAGCAAAAAGGGGATTACTGTTACATTTCCCCACTGTCAATTTCCACATTCCATTTCTATGAAATAATGAACAAAAATATCCCCAAACTGTTTCCTGCTGAGAGATGGCAAAGTTGGGGTGGGGTGGGGGAGTTACCTGAAATTCTTATTCTCTAACAGATGAGGCATGGACCATTAAGGGTTTTTTAGCATCAGGGCAATGGAGAAGTCTGTATTGGTAGTTGGTGGGTGACTGGCTAAGGCATGCATAGGGCAGGGATCATGCTAGGACAGTAATAAATAAAACAGCAAAACATTACTTCTTTGTAAACACCCCAAAATCATTAGTATCTCAGCCAGACTCTGAAAACCATGAAGACAGTGGTGACTCGTTAAGTCTTATGGTGGGATCCTACCCATCACTGATTTGTGAATGGAGGCCATTTAAGGCTTTACAAACTTTAGAAGAGTTGTTAGAAACATACATAACTTTTAGATTTTGTAATGGCACGGATGTCCTCTTGAGCTGTAGTTAAGATACCTGATATCATCTGATTTCTGTAAATTAACTTTCTCATTAGCATGACCTCTACGTTTAGTAGAGAGATTCCATTAACTGTGTTTTTTAAGGGATCTCTTGGTAATGTTAGTGTTTATGTGTGCCACCTTGAATCTTTTAAACCAGTATGAGCAATACATATTGGGGTTAGATAATCATAATAGTGAAAAACAGATTGAATTCATCTCTGTAGGAGATTAAGAAGATTTATAGATCTGTGATATCAGGCTTAAATTGACTCAGGTAAAATTGGGACTCTAAATTCTTTTGTGATTATTATTATTAGACACTACCACACAAGAACCTCTCCTTTATTGCCTACATGTTCACTTACTTTTGGTAGAGCTGACACAAATGTACATCTTAAGTTGCATTTAACAAGCAAACAATTGTCTTTCCTTTTAAATGTCCATAAACATCAAGGTGGTCAAATTGACTTTGTTCCTCTCTCCTCTTAGGGTCAGTTGAGATCCTCAGAGATAACTCTTATAAACTTGTGAGAAGCCTCTTGGCTCCTTTAGCCTTAGTCTACCAGTTATATAATTTACTGGGATGGATTATTATCTTGCTGATCACATGGGCTATCCTTAGAAGCATAAGGAGAACTTTCTCTCTCCAATGACCCTCTCCTTTGCAGAATACACTGGTTGACTTCCTGTACTCTAGGATCCTTTTGCTCCTACTGATTGGGAGGTTGGGTGACTCACTGGAGTTGCATGGCCCTTAGAGTGGTCTCCTCTTCCCTGGGTTCTAACTGATCTTGGATGAGGGCAAGAACCAAAATTCTGGCTGCTTTTTCCTTGGCCCCTTTACTTTCTTGACTTTCATTTCTAAGTTTTTGGTTTTAAGCATCCAACAAAATAGTTCTACCAGTCTTAAATAGGAGTAATAGGTTACAACTTCAATGTTTGTGATTTTTACAGTTACTTCTTGCATTTAATTGGTGTGAGTATGGATACTGGAAGGCAGCCTCAGATCCCGTTGTTAGGGGACAGACAGATGACAATGGTGGAGACATGAGGTTAAGAAAATAATTCTATAAAACGTGCCCACTCTCATGACCTTCACATGCTTTCTTTTCCAAGAAGAAATTTACCTGTAGCCCTGGCCTAAGTGGATAGAATATGTCATATTTCTTAGTAAACTATCTGATAACTGCAGGAGAAATTCAGACCCAAACTAATGTTCATAGAAGAATCCAAATTATCCTGAAGAGACACTTTTGTGACCAGATTTTGAAACTCTGGGAGATAAGGAAGGTTTCTCCTAACCACAAAATCTGTAAGAATGTATGGTTAAGAATCTAATTAGTACCAGTCAGCAGTGTCCAAGATGTCATGACAGGGGGGACTTGAAATTCTGATGTCATCTTGCTGTCAGTCAAAAGTCAGAAAGTGGACCTAGATAGGACTCTGTGGAAACTTCTCCCAGTATAACTGATAAAACTGGAGTGCTGGAGAGGCACATTGCCTTTCTCCTCTTTGAGAGGACCCTCCCTCCACCTTGAGGGTGTCCTCTTTCCCTTTTCTTACCCCTTCAATAAACTCAGTTGTGTTATTCTGAGTGACATGTCTGAAATCTTTCTTTCTTGATTTCAAGAATCAGGGTTCGAAGGTGCGGGGGGAGGAGGGGGGTGTCTTCATGCTGCCTCAGTTCCTGGAAAGCCCCAGCTTTGAAACACTATCTGTCCTATAGGTGATGGCTTATTGTCTCAATTTAAGTCGTTATGCTACAAGTAGTACTTCTACAAAACACTAACAGACAATAGTTATAAAGTTTTGTGAGAAAAATACAGAATAAACACTACTTTATCTTTGATATCTATTAAGCCTCGATAAAGGCCCATATATTTATCAGTTAGTTGATACAAGTTTGACTTTTAAAAACTATTTTACAAGCCTAAATACCCTTTACAATTTGCCCAAAACTTTACTGAAGTTGTGTATTAAATTCCCTGTTTATTAAATTCCCTGTTTATTTGCAATCTTAACAACAACAACCAAAAATAGATCTTTTAAACACAATTTTAAATAAGCTTATTTCTAGCCTACATTGGAACCATTCTAACATGCAGAAGGATGAGAGGTAGAGCCTTAATTCAGGTGAGGCTGGCCTCTTGGCAAATCTTGAAAGTGTTTTATTTCTGAATCTCATCTTTGCCTCTTCTTTAAAGTGTCATTCTACAAAGTTCTCATGCAGTGTTTCCTGAGTCTATCTGAATATCAGTTAATATAATACAACATCACATCTGAAATATGAATCAAATGGAAAGGCTAAGGGAGTTTTTAACTTCCTTTTTGTGAAAAAAAGTGACAAAATGTTTTCATGTTCCACACTGTCAAAATTTGAACAAATCAGGTTCTCCTTATTACCTTCTAAAATTATTTTTAAATTCCCATCCCACTGTAAAGAGTAACACAAAATTTTATATATAACTTATTGATAACAGGTTACCTTTATCCTGTTAAAAACTATTAAGTAATTTAAATAAATACCATCCAAATTTGTTCTTTCTATATATCTGAAGAAGATTATTGCTACAGATAATTTTAGTTTGAAAAACACCAACTTGGTAAAGGTCTGTCCTATACTTTACATTTTGAAAGATTTGTATACTTCCAAAACAAGAATGCATCTAATATACAAAGATATAATGGTTAGCATCACAATTACATAAATTTCCTTATATTAACAAAATTTAGTTTTTAAAGTTTAACTGTAGAATTCATCATGTATGGTAACTATAATCATAGCACTCTATAGATTAGCAGTACTAACAAAAGCCAAAGAATAGCCTTAAATCTGACATATAGTTAGGAAACAGTGTTAAAAGTGAATATACCTAGTCAAAGCAAACAGATATAAGTCAGTTCTTTAAAAAAAAAAATATTTATTCTAATTTGTTATATATGATGACAGAATTCAATTCAATACATATTACACATATATAGCACATTTTTCAAGTCTCTGGTTGTACATAAGGTACATTTACACCACTTGTGTCTTCATACATGTATTTAGGGCAATGATGTCCATCTCATTCCACCATCTACAAGTCCAGGTTTTTAAGCGGCAGTTTGGACATTTTATATCAGATGCAATGTGTTTTTGTCAGCTGTTTTGCTGCTATGGCAAAACGACCCGATGAAAACAAATATAGGAAGAAAAGTTTATTTTAGGGCTCTGTGGTTTCAGAGATTTCAGTCCATAGACAACCAACTCCATTCCTCAAGGCTTGAGGTGGGACAGAACATAATGGGGGAAGAGTGTTTGGAGGAAAGCAGCTCAGGACATCATACTGGAAAGCAGAGAGAGACAGCAGCAGTCACAGACAAAATATATACCCCAAGAGCACATTACCCACCTATTCCAGCCACTTCCTGCCTGCCCACATTCACCACTCAGTTAATCACCATCAGGGAATCAACAAAATGATTAGGTTAAGACTTTCATAACCTAATTATCTCAACTCTAAACTTTCTTGAATTGTGTCACACATGAGTTTTTTGGGAGATACCTAAAAACTAAACCATAGCACAATGTATAAAAAAAGAACACTTATTTTTTACCTTGCCTGTAAGCCTATATATTTTTTTTTCTTTTACAAACTTTAACATAACACTTACATAAGGCTCAGACAAACAATTCTCAGATCAATACATATGTTTAGGGTGTCAACTATATTGTAATAACCTAAAATGACAGTTGCTTATTTAACCAATTATGAAGTAATTATTTAAAAGACTTCAAAACAGATATAAACCCTAATTCCTTTAGGAGTTAGTTTTCTGAAGTAATGAAACCTAATATACACAACAAATGATTTGATAGATAAGAGGAGGTCAATGTTTTAAATTTTGCTTTATATCAGTACTTTAAAATTCAACCTTAGAAAAACCATCAAATAACTATGATTGATAGTGCTAATTATAGCCGACTTAAGCATACACAAACTTTTTGAGGTTTACCTTCCACACACAAACCTTTTGCTACTTACTTAGACATTCTAGAACTTACTTACATCTTTAATTTTTTCCCTTTCTTTCATTTTAGACTTTAGCACAATGTTATCTTCCCATACAAAATGCTTTCTCATTCAGAAACAATTATCTTTCCTACTAATTTTCCATACTAAAATATATTTCCATACCTAAAACTTTTTAATGGCTTTTTTCTAGTTTTAGACTCTTATTTTTTTTTTTTTTTTGGGGGGGGGAGCAGGGAGGAGCAGGGATTGAACTCCAGGAAACTCAACCACTGAGCCACAACCCCAGCCATATATGTATATTGTACTTTATTTAGAGACAGGGCCTTAGTGAGTTGCTAATTCCTCGCCATTGCTGAGGCTGGCTTTGAACTTGGGATCCTCTTTTCTCAGCCTCTTGAGCCACTGGGATTACAGGTGTGTGCCACCACATAAAGCCTCAGACTGTTTCTTAAATTCATATTCTGAAACAAACCTTATGAATGTTACCCATGCATTTAATTTATAAAACACATTTCATCCCAGGAGAGGGATCATAAATCTTACATATATATAAAAATGTGAAGCCTTGATCTTTTTGTTTTCCCAGTTTCATTCAAGGAGTTTGAATCACAAGATAATGTTAAGCCTGAACTGTCTTCCTTATTATCACAATGCCATCATTTTTGAGTTAGTTTCACACTGACAATTGTATCCAGAGGTTCTTTTTCGGTCTTTTGCTTATGATAGGTGTATTGATTCAATGAAACAGGCCCTTTTGATTATTTTCTTTAGGTCTTTATCTTCCTTGAAGATCCCTTTCCAGAAGCTGCCAACAAAACATGGGTTGACTTTAGTTTTTTTGTTTGTTTGTTTTCCTGGAGAGATTATTCCTGTCCTTGTTGCCAAAAGCTCAGTCCTTGTCCCAGATGCCAATTTAATAACCAGGACACTGTTTTAAGAAAAAAGGATTATTGCTTTGCTAGCAAAGGAGAAACACTGGGACTTCTATCCTATCAATAGATACATAGGGCTTTTATTTAGGTGATTCAGAGGCTACATTCCACATGTTGGAGTTATTTAAAAATAGAAAAGGTCTATGAAGGAATTGACAAATAATGGATGGCCTTGCAAAATAGCATGAAACTATATTTAAACAATTTGTTTTGGATCCTGTAAAAAAGTCTTGCTTTTACCAAGAGATTGCATTGCAACTTTTTGCCACTCATTTTATCTTTATTTAAAAAAAAAAAAAGTTAAAGTCTGACTATAGTCTTTATTTGTAAATTCATCTTGTTATTCATGTGGCTTATTTAAGGAATGATTTAGGATTTGTGTTCAGTGCACTATTTATAGAAAACCTAACAGCAAAAGAAGAATGTAGCACATATGGCAAAGTCCATAATGAGTGAAAGCAATAGTAATGAAATTGTGGAGTAGGCAAACGGAATGCATCTTCCATTCTAATATTTGAAGATACAATGCTTAGAGTTTAAATTACTAATTCTGGTATTATGGGATTTTTGCAGATAAATGTCACTAAAAATATGATGCAAAAACTCACTGCTGTGGTTTGGATTTGAGCCTCTCTCCCCACCAAAACTCCTGCGTTAATGCAGAAATATTCAGAGGTGAAATGATTGCATTTTTTTTTTAAAGAGAGAGAGAGAGAATTTTTTAAATATTTATTTTTCAGTTTTCGGTGGACACAACATCTTAATTTTACTTTTATGTGGTGCTGAGGATCGAACCCAGTGCCCCACGCCTGCCAGGCAAGCGTGTTACCACTTGACCCACATCCCCAGCCAATAAATGATTGCATTTTTGAGAGGTATAATGAGTCCATCTTAATAAGTCCATCTTAATTTGAATGGACTGACTGGTATCTGTAGGCAGGTGGGGCATGGCTAGAGGAGGTTGGTCACTGTGGTGTTCCTAGAGGGTTTATCTTCTCTGAGGTCCCTCCCCCTTCCTCTCTAATTTCTGGCTGCTCCTCTGCCTCATTCTTTCACCACAAATATTCTGTCTGCTTCATCTTGGGTCTAGAGTTATAAATTTGCCTGACCATGGACTAAATCTCTGAAATTCTAAGCCAAAGTAAATATTTCCTTCTCTATGTTGATCTTGTCAGGTATTTTGGTCACAGTGATTTCAAAAAGTCAAAAGAAAGATCTTGTATTATTTAAAATGTATCACCTATTGAATACGGAGAAGTTCTTTGTGGTGAATAAAACTTTTTTTTAATCCCAATTAAGATTGTTTAAATGAAAATATAACTGAGTTGTTTCACACTGTAATATAAAGCTATCCGTTTTTTTTCAAATAGGAAGATAATGAAGGGAAAGGTAGTCAGACAATCATGAAATCAAAAGGAAGGGTGTTTCTATCAAGTGATAGTCTTGAAACATTTATCCATGATTGCATATTGCCTGGTAGCTTAGCAAGTTGTCACTAGTATTTCTGTAGATGCTGGCTAATAAAGATATTTTTAAAAAAGTCTTAGATTCAGTTCTTATTCTCAATAATGCTATAATTTAATTATAGAAGGATGACTAATGCACATGGGATAATTAGCAAGTAATGAAAAACAGTATGAATTTATGTGATAAATGTGGAACCATTGTTTTAGTTTAAGAACACTACACTCCTTTATCTGAAGCTACTAACAAAAACAACACTTGAAGAAAAACAAAACAGCAAGATATCCAACTGTTTCTTTGGAGGGTATGTGTGCTTTATTATAATGTTAAGTATTAATGAGTCATTATCTTTGCTTCTTCATGCTGTTTTTAAGCTTCAAGGTCCTTTCCATTAGAACTGGTATCTCTGTAATTACTATTTTTTTTTTCCTCTGTACTACTTTGTTCTGATTATTCATGTGAAATTTTAAGCCTCTGTTTATATAACATTTTATTCTCTTTGAGAAAAAATAAAGGTTTCATTACTGAAAAGAAACCATGTAATTATTAGGTTCTCAAAATAAAGATGGTTCAACATTATTCCTGTATTTTCAACCAGTTAATCAATTTCTACTCAATGAACGAAAACTTCATTATTCACATATAATTAGAGCAAGAAAAATTATAATGTGACTCTGGAAAGAAAACTATGCTTATCTTTCAGATTTCAGGAAAGTAGAACAGGCTCTCATGCTTACTACGAGGAACAAGAGTTACAGGCAATTCTTTTAAATTGTGGCTAGCAAAATAATGAATGACTGATAGATAACAATCATTTTGGTGCAACTGAGACAAAAATCACTGTGATGATATATAAATTATTATTCCTGATTTCCTTTAAAAAACAATCTCATAGCTACCATCCTTACTTCATGAATTTTATCTGGTTTCTTCTTCCTTTTGATTTACACAAGGCATAATCATTTTAAGGACAAGAGACAATGATATCTCCAGTTTGGTATGATTACATTTTAAATTTACCAGGACTCTGAGTTTGCCACAGTGTGCATGGATCATAATTTTCTCATTAAGTTTTTTATGTCTGGAGAAAAAATATGATGACCAAAATCAGTATGTTTTTAGTCCCTTCACCAGTTATAATTTGTATGAAAACTCCTCTAGTTAACTTTTTGGCACATAAGTCTTTTTATATGGAATTGAGTTTACATAAGTTATCAATATCTAGTTTATTTAAACTTGGTAATTAAAATAATCATATTTTTTGTTCTATAAATAAAAATTTAAAAAAATGTTGAATGTATATTAAGAAGGTTCTGTTTTGTTTTGTTTTGAAACTCCTCTTCTAGAAAATAGGTGACCAATTCTGATGGCACTTCTTTTCCATGCAGTGATATATATTTTTTAAACAAAATATAACTTTTTGAGGCTGGAGTTGTAGCTTGTAGCTCAGTTGTCGAGTGCTTGCTTAGCATGTGTGAGGAACTGAGTTTGATTCTCAGCACCACATAAAAATAAATAAATAAAATAAAGGTCCATCAACAACTAAAAAATTAAATACACACACACACACACACACACACACACAAAACACCTTCTGTTTTATTTCCTAATCCTGCCACTTCATACTCTGTGTTTCAGAAAGAAATATCATTTGGCTTAGATTCTTATGGTAAAAAAACACAGTCAACATGATTTATTTTCTTTACTTATAATGAATTTGTTAGTTATGTCAATTATAAGAGCATAATTTGTTATTAATTTATCCTCTTATGTTCATCAATATTGTTATTATAATCAGCCCATTAATTATCTCCCTATTATAGACTGTATCAATAGCCTAGCTGGAGTTAAACTTCTATTTTTTAATATAACTACCCATTTTCAACTTCCATGCAGCTTTAAAATGTTCTTTCTAAATGGTAAAAGTCAAAATGGTGCACTACAGATTTTATACACACACACACACACACACACACTCACAAATATATATTTATAAATATATCATTGACATTTGAAAATAATCCAGAATGCTCAGCATACCTGTTGTAGTTGTCTTGGAGTGCTAGGAACAAAACATCATAGACTGAGTGACTTATAAACAACAAATATTTTCTCTCTCATATTTCTGAAGCTGGGAAGTAAAAAGTCAATTTACTAGTAAATCCTTGTGCGGTGAGGGCTCTTTCTGGTTTTCAGGTGTCGCTTTCTTACTATCCTCATATGGAAGAATGGGCTAGGGAGCCTGGAGAACCTTCTTTACAAGAACATGGATCCCATTCATAAGATTCTGCCCTTAAAACCTAATCATCTCCTGATGGTCTCACTTCCTAAAACCAATACCTTCAGGATTAGGATTTACAGGTGACGTAAGTATTCAGATCATAACAATGTCTTACTAAAACCCTAACTTTCAAAATACATGCCCTTCCTGCCTAATCTTGTTTTAGTCCCTCCATACTTTTCTCATACTCAAATTGCCAAATATTTTTATATTTCAAGTGTTTTATTTTTATTTCTAATACTTTTTAAGTTGTCAATGGACCTTTATTTTATTTATTTATATGCAATGCTGAGAATGGAACCCATTGCCTCACACATACTAGGCAAGTACTCTAATACTGAGCTACAACCCCAGCCCTCGAGTACTCTTAAATTAATATTCCACCTTCCTTAAGGTATTTCCCTTATAATATTTTCTTTAGTTCAGATGAATATAGTATAATCTGTGCTCTCAGATTACACATACTCATGTAAACATCAGAAATACTCAAGAGTCAAATGAAATAATAACGAAGTTTCAAGAATGTAAAGGTGGCAATTGAAATTCAGAAATACCTGACTGATACCGGCTAGAGAGGGGATTTTATATATGTACAATTATACTGGTATTAATAATGGATGCATTATGAAAATCAATAGTATGTCAAAGTCACACTCTCAGCTAACATGTTCCCATTTTTGTTTGTTTTTTGAGGTGCTGGTGATCAAACTCAGGGCCACATGCAAGTAGGTAAGGTCTCTACAACTAAGTTATATCCTTACTCTACAGATCAGGTATTGGAGACACAGAGGAGATAAATTTAGTGGGAGTTATTATCAATTGTGGAATGGAGCCAGAATTTTGTCCAGTCCACACTTCCAAAACTGTGCTAACTTCTCATGGATTCTGAGCACACAGAATTGAAAAGATATTAGTAGCTATTCTCTTCATATCAACTTTGTGGAAATAAAAGATTTTTAATAGATACATATTCTATAATATTAGAATCGTGGAACCATTTCTGAAATATGTCGCTTTTTGTATGTGTCTGCATACATACATATGATCTAAACATGGATTATACTTATAATCAAGGCATATACGACTTATGAGAAATGAGAAAAATGTCCATAACACTGCAGTACCATGAATTTAAATAGTAAATACAATGATAAATAACAAAAATACATACTTTGTTCATTAACAAAAGTGTAATTTACAGCTTTGAAGTGAATTTCAGCTGCAGCAGTGATCAACTATCAAATAAATTATAAGGTAAGAAAATTACATTCTATTGTATTCCAAATCATAAAATATGGAAATGTTTATAAATGCAGTAAGCATAAAACTAATCCCCAAAGACATTGTTGAACTAACAAGAATATTAAAAACACATTGTACTGGGAAATGAAATTCTAAATACCTATAGAAAATATGGTTGAAATCTTTGCATTTCTTTCTTTTTTCGACAATTCATACTTCCAGTTCATTCTCTGTTTTTCTCTGACCTAGTTGAACTGTGTTCCATTTCTACTTTATGTCATGTTGGCACAGAATAATCGCACTTTAAATATGACACTCACATCATCACTTGAAGTCTATTAAATTGAAATGTGCAATGGAAATATAAAATGGTGTGTATAGAATCTTAAGCAGATCCTGTTGCATTAGGAAATGACTTTGTAAATAGCTAAATAGAAATGGATCCAAGTCAGAAAAAAATACTATGATAATATGTTTCTTATCAGTTTGGGATATGCTATCTTCACCAATTAATAAAAGTTAGGTTACTATAAACTTTTGTAACATATTGCTTACACTCTTATAAAAATTATAATAGCAACCTAGGTGATATTAATATTTTTCAGAAAAGTAATTAGTTATTGAAAAAGAAAAAAACTGTTATTGGATTTCACATTGTTAATTAATTGAATGTGTTCCAAATTTTTTTCTAAATGTGTTTGTAAATATTTTCATTGGCACATAAGGGAAAAATAGTATAATCATCATCACAACTTAAGTTGTGATGATGATTATACTATTTTTAGTATTTAAATATTTTTAAAAGCATCAAATCTATTACATACAACTAATTCATTTGAAGATGTAAGAATGACACTTGTTCATTCAAAATAGGTAGAAACTATGATTATAATGCTTATTTTAAATACATGCATAGATATGGGCTCAGTGCCAGTTGTATTATTTTGAAAATTTGATACATCTTTTAACTAAATTTGGCATATTATTATATATTTCTTTTGGTTTTCTTAATAGCAACAAGGTTATTAAAAGGATTTTTTTTAAATGTAATTCATGTGAAAAAAAAAACAGAGCGGAACAAACCATCCTCATGAAGATTCTAATAAAAAACTTTTGCAGTGTCATAGAAACCCTAGATGCAATCTCTAGGGTGTTCCTGCAAATTTGCTTCATAGATCTTTAGGCTCTTTGTCTTCCCAGACTTAATGCTTCATATTCCAGAAGAGAGAATTTGATCGGTGAATGTTGGCTGAATTTTTTATCAAGCAGTTTTGAGTAGAATCCAGGGTTATGTAACAAAGGCAAAGCAAAAAATTTGGTTCCTTTTGGAAAATGCAGGGATAATTGGGTCCCTTGTCTTTTTAAGGCTCTAGAGACAGCCTGCATTACTTGGCTCAGGGACCCATCTTTAGTCTTTAAAGTCTTCATGTCTGTGTCTCTACTTCCTTCTGAGGCATGCTCTTCTTTCTTCACTTAAAATTGGATCACTACATTGAGCCTAATATTAATGATTAAGAATAATCTCCCCTTCCCAAAGCCCTTAATTTATTCACATCTGAAAAGTCCCTTTTCATATAAGGATCCTCAAAGATATCAATATTCTAATCCCCAGAAACTGGAACTACAGTATTTTTCATGGTTAAAGGGTTTCTAGAGATGCAGTTCAGGTTACTGATGCTGAGACAGAGAAATCATTGTATTATGCAGTTGGGCCCAATCTAATTGCATGTGCCTTATAGGAGGCCTAGCTTTCCTGGCAGCAGTCAGAAAGTTGGACCTATGAAGTGGCAGGAGAGATTGCAACATGAGACATTCTTTACCTGTCACTCCTGGATTTAAAGTTGGAGGGAGGGAACCATGGTCTAAGAATGTGGTGGTCTCTAGAAGTTGAGATCAATCTGGTTATAGCCAGAAAATAAAACAAATCAAAAACAAAACTCAGCTCTTAAAGTGTGAAGAACAGAGTTCTGTTGACAATCTGATTAATCTCATTTTCTCATATCCTCCATGAACATAAATGCCCTACACTTGAAAGCAGAATCTTTATTACTTGTTGTATAATTACTAATTTTAATAGTAGTTATCTCTATTAAGAAACACTATAAATCTGTGATTAATGTTTATATTTCAGGTATTTGGAGCTCAATGTACATTGTACCTCTGGAAAAACCCCATTTATATATGGTTCTCAGAATAAAAGAAGCTACATATTGCTACTAAGATTGTGCTCTGCTTTCTTTCAAGTTATATTTATAATAATAAATAGATTTTACTTGTGATTTATCTGAACTACCTCACTGCATAAGAGGAAGATTTACTGTTCACAATCCAATCAGGGACTGGCTCTAGCTCAGCGGTTCCTTTGACAGAGAATGTACAGAATCCAATCAGTCCTGTAGGTTGTTTAATATTTGTCTTTATTAATTTTACCCTGTATATGCACACAAGATTGTCTGCATCAGAGCAGAGTTTTTGTTTGTTTATTTATAGTAAAAAAAGTGTTGGACTCCATTGCCCAAACACAATCCCTAGGGGAAATGTGGAAATCAGATGGAAAAAGTGAAACGTGAGCTGCCCATATTCCATAAATGAAGGATGGAAATAACAGGTGTTCTTCCATGATACGCTGGAAAGAGACAGCCATCCTGATGATCCTATGGGAATGATTGGGAACAAGGAGAACACTGACTCTAAGGCAGAGTAGAAAGAAGGGTCCTGGAGTCTCATTCTATTCTTTAAAAAACAATTCGTTGATTGATTATTTAGTATATTTTCATTAACAACTGAACATTTAAATACTTATGATATATAATACGTTGTTTTAATATATATATATATATATATGTTTTGATATTATATCTCTATATGTATATACAGAATGTGAACAGATTAAATCAAGCTAACATATCCTCTAACTCATATACCTATCTTTATTTTGTAATTAGAATGTTTAAAATCTCCAATTCTAGCAAATTATCATTATACAGTGCAACACTATTTGATGTAATCATCTCTGTATACAATATATATCCTGAACCGATCCTTCCAATATTTAACAACATTGTCAGTTTGCCTCACCCCTCCTCCACCATACAAACTGTCATGATAACTGACTCCAAAAGCACAAATACCAAAAAGTAAAATTGGAAAAATGGGACTGCATCAAACAAAAATGCTCTTCACAGCAAAATAAACAAAGCAACAACCTACTGATTGGGAGAAAAATATTTGCAAACCTTATATTTGACAAAGAACAATATCTGCACAGAGCTACAGAGCAAGGGCAGGCCACAGAGCCAAGACAGTCAGGAAGTTCCTCTGTTACTAGTTTATTTGTTTATTTATTTGGTACTGAGGATTTAATCCAGGGTACTTCATCATTGTGCTATATCCCCTTCCCTTTTTATTTCGTATTTTGAAACAATGTCTCACTAAATTACTTAGGGCCTCCTTGATTGCTGAGACTGGTCTTGAAATTGTGATCCTTCTGTAGTCACCACTGGAGTCACTGAGATTATAGGTGTGCACAACCAAATCTTGAGATCTGGGAATATTTCAGACTCATCACTCAGAGTAGTTAGGAATGAGTTTGTTAGAAAAGGGGAAAAAAGACACTCAGTGAGTGGGTCCTCTCCTAGAAGAGAAAGATGGTGCATCTCCCTAATCTCCATTTTTATTGGTGGTTTCAGGGAAGATTTCAGAGATTTCCATCCGGTCCACTGTAGGAATCACTTTTACCAGTTCTATCATATCTCCCTAGTTTTGGAATCTGGTTTCTGTGAACATCATATAATCCCCGCCTTCAGAGTAACTTGTATTCTCCTTAGGAGCAGGGAGAATTTGGGGCCCGAATTTCTCCTACAGATTACAACTCATTTCTTTAACAATAGAACATATCCTATTGACTTAAGCCGGGCAGGGTTGCAGGTAATTTGCTTTTAAAAGAAAGAATGTGGGGGGTCAGCACAATAGGCCCAGTTTATAGAATCATTCCCTTGATTTCACATTCCCATTGCTCATGTCTATAGGTTACTTATCAATGTCCACAATGTAAAACAAGCTCAAACAACACCATGATAGGGAAACACATCACTCTATTCTTTTGAAATATAAAACAGGGAGACATTGCTCCAATTTTCCTGGCATTTTGGAGTTAACCTGGGACTCAGCCTAGGCTAAACATACCTAGCACTTTCCGTTTAGATAAGTAACTAAATAAAAGAATAAAGCTTATTTTTTAAAGGAAACGAAGAATAAAATGATTCTAGGTGGAGTAGAAAAGAATCAGAAGAATCAAAAGTATTTTAAGAAGGTGGAAGAAGAGGGGTGAGGCAGAGGAGAAAGGAGAAAGCAATTTCTCTCTTGCTATTGTGTATATTTCCATGTCTAAGAAAAATCTGAGACTCTTCATAGAAGCACACACAATTCCAGAGAAATTTTATTTTTCTCTTTCTAAATAAAACATATTTTTTTCTTATAATTCATTGAAATAAAGAATTAAATAATTGCTTTTCTGTGGCAGCTAATGAGAGTTTTAAAAACCTCTAGTTTTCATTTATTTCAATTTTAATGAAAGTATATTTTATTTCTAAGAAATGTAAGATACAGATTTACTCTAGAAATAGAAAATATATCAGCCTAAAGTCTGGAGCTATGGAATCTAAGAATCCAGCAAGTCATATTGTTCTGAATAGAATAACCTTGAGAATCAGAGAGGGAAAGACACCTTTAGAAGCAGGCAAGGAATGCAAACTTTATGAGTCTCAGAAAGAGCACCAAGACTGACAAAAGCTATGTCAAAAACAAAGGATGCAGCAGCATCTTAATCTTTAGAAAGACAAGCTTATATGCTTGATCTCACCAGAAACACTCATTCTGATAAATACTTCCTGAACTTCACCTAGGATGAAGGTGCTCAGGTGTTTATGCAGCAAGGATTCCTAATGTTTTCAGGTCATGGATACCTATGACAGTCAGCTAAAGTGAAGGTTCCTGCCTGGGAATGATGCTGAAAAATATACAATGTAAAATACATGGAAATATAGGAATTTTGGGAAAAATCAGTCATGGTAAAAGACACACACAAAATACAGTTAAGTATTAATTAGAACACATAAAAATAAAAAATTAATCTCATGGCCCTGTGTGCAAAAGAAAAAACAACTATTAATCTATTGATGGCTGTAACTATAACATTTTGAAATAATTTTATCCCTGGATTCTATTCCTAGGCTACTTATCAACAATTTTTATAATCTGATTATAAAGACTGTGAATTAGATTAAAAATAAGCACATAGATATAGTGAAAGATACTGATAACATTCTTGATGCTTACATTCATGATTAAGGAAAAGCTATAGTTGATCTGAAGTTTAATAACAGTCAAGGTGTTTACTCTAATACAGAAGCACGTTACCAACCTGAACTCAATCCTCAAGCTATGGATACAAAGAAATCAAAAAACAAAACAAGAAACATAAAACAAACAAAACAAACAAAAACTATTCTAAAAGCTCCTTTTGAGATTATTTTATGATCATTTTGTTACTAATAATTTTTTAATTTAATTCCCAATCCTGATAAGTCTTTTTTTTTTTTATAAAATAAAACATGCTCTTACTATTCATTAGCCAACCAGGAATTTTCAAATTTATTTATTTTTAGTTCAACTTCTTCACAAGACTATATTAGTTTTCTATTGGTCTGTAATAAATAACCACAAATTTAGTAACTTAAAACAGCATCCATTTACTGGTTCACAATTCTTGAAGTTAGAAGCCCAGTGGAGAATGACTGGTTCTTCTTCTCAGACAATGTAAGGTCAGAATCAGGGCATTTGCCAAGCCAACTTCTTCAAAGTTTCTGTGGGAAATTCTCCTCCAGCTCAGACTTGTTTTAGGCAGAATCTATTTCCTTGCATCCATAGCATAAAGCATGTGTTTTATTGCTGGTTGTTAGCTTGAGTTATTCCTTACTCCTAGAAATAATCATATTCTTTGACAAGTGGCCACTCCATCTTCTACCAAGGAAAAGTTCTTCAATAGTCTCAAGCAATGGGATCAAATAACCAGGTTATTTTTTTTTTGAAAGAACCTGGCAGGTATTGGTAAATGAATTAATGAGAGGACGGATTGAATGTAGATGCAATAATTTCTACAATTTTGTCCAGGATAAATGCAGTTGACTGAAGTGTTCATGGAAAACGTGAAAATGTAAAACCAACATAGAAAGACATATTTAACCAAAATATTTTTTATTATTATAGGCTATTAGTTTATATGTTAATAATGTTGATTATATCTTCCTACTACAAAAATACAATCTTTCCTGCACAGAAAGTTTGCCTTGTTTTCATCTATTAAAAGTCAATTTGCTGGTTGTCACACTCAAGAATATATATATATATATATATATATATATATATATATATATATATATATATTTTTTTTTACAATTGCCCAATTTTATAAGTGCTGGACATGAGCTTGGACAACAACCTTTTTTGTTTTAAATAAAATTCTCACCTTATTTATAAAGATAATCTTTTGATTTGATAGTCAAATTGAGTGCCTGTTACAATACATTAAGAAGAAAAAAACACTATGTTAGAAATAACAGTGAAATTTCCGATTTTTCACTAATGATAATAATAATAATAATAATAATAATAATAATAATAACCAGTTTCCAGGAAACAACAAAAATCATCAGCAATTGACAATTCAAATTAAATATATCATCCTCTTACTTGTAATTATTTAAATTTTTTTTTGTAGTTGTAGATGGACAGAATGCCTTTATTTTATTTGTTTATTTTTATGTGGTGCTGAGGATGGAACCCAGTGCCTCAGGCATATTAGGCAAACACTCTACCAGTGAGCTGCAGCCCCATCCCTTACTTTATATTAACACTGAATATTTTAGGAACATAAATTCATTTTTCCAAGTAAGAGAATTATAATTTTATTCACAGAATTATTAACTCATCCAAAGCTATAGTCAACTATATAATTGGCACAGTTTTTGAGATATGCAAAAATTCAGAAAAAAATGATAAGAAGAATAATAGTCTAATAAAATTGTAATCCATTTGGAAATCAGAAAAGTTCTGAGTTGGTCTGCACCAAATAATATAAACAGTAATAAGAAAACAAATACCTTAGAGACAAGTAGTTTTAAGAAACATAATTAACTTTGAGAATTTTATTAATTTTTAGAATTGAATTTCTTAAGAAAGGAAGAAGCCAGACAACCAAAAGAACAAAAAAAGAAAGAAAAGAAAAAGAATATATGAGTAAAAAAGTGAACATATATGTGATATATACACTAAAATATAATAATTTCAAACTCATAAAATATATTTAATATAACAAAAACATCTCAAATAATTTTTTTAAAAGAGAGAATGAGAGAGGAGAGAGAGAGAGAGAGAGAGAGAGAGAGAGAGAGAGAGAGAGAGAGAGAGAATTTTTAATATTTATTTCTTAGTTCTTGGCGGACACAACATCTTTGTTGGTATGTGGTGCTGAGGATCGAACCCGGGCCGCATGCATGCCAGACGAGCGCGCTACCGCCTGAGCCACATTCCCAGCCCTCAAATCATTTTTAAATAAAAATTCAAAGGAAGATTCCATATGTCTTGTACAGAACCTTAAATTATGTGTGGTGATCTGTAAAATATTAATAACTGTATTTTCTTCCTTGACTACATATTGATTTTTATACTCTGAAATAAGGCAAATACATTTAACTCCTGTATGATAGATCCATACCTGAATTCATCATTTACATCTACATGCCTGATGTTATCTGAGCACACACTCAAATGCACAGTAAGTTCATAGGAAGTTAATAAAAACTAATTAAGAAATTGATCCATAATTCTCTGAAATCAAAAGAGCACATGTGAATTTGCATTGTAAAATAATCCACAAGGGCTTTTTTTATTATTTGCAACTATAGTAACAGCATATGCTCTGGCTCTGAGTTAATTTTCCATGAATTTGTGGATATCAATACACTATTTTTTGTACCCTCTAATAGAGAATGATTAAAGGAAATAAACCCAGATGAAATCTTTGTTATAAACTCATCAACAAAAATACACTCAAGAGAAAGCATCTTTAAATTTGGATATTTACATGGGAAAAGGAAACACTTTTTAGAAATGTAATGTCTTGAAATAACTCATAAAATGTTTAGGATTGCGAAAATGCTTTCATAATGATTCCACTCAGAATCCACATAAAATATATGCTATCTGCCAGGGAGTACTAATCTGAAACCATTTCTAATAAATTCAAATATATCTAGGCCAACAAATCTGCAAAATGAAATTATTAATATTTATAGTTGGCACTCTATCACTTTTGCCAAGCTGAAGCAATGCCATATTTAGTTGTTATAATAACAAATGCCCCATGAAATAGACCTGTATTATTCAAGCCAGACTATTCTAGCTGACTTCAACAGTCACTGACCTCCAGGCTGAAAGAGTTCTTCCTCCCTGAACATCACAAATTTTCTGTGAAAGTAATTCATAATTAGGCAATCCAAACTGACAAAAATAAATAAATAAGTGCAGCCCAGTAGAGAAGATTCAGGAAATAGAAATTTAAAGGCAAAGCATAAAAATAACTATTCTGTAGACATTTACAATGTACCTAAATAGGGATGAAGGCCATGTATATGCATCTTCTGTTTGTAGTACTGACCCAGTGCATTTTATATCCATTTGGTATGGACACTTCTTTATCTTTTTCAAATACATAAAATATTACAGTTTTTCTAGTAACTTCTGAAAATGATTATTTAACATCTATAAAGAGTACTAAGACCAACTGAGAGATAAACATTGAGATGACAAGTAAAACTGTACTTTATATTAAGATGTTAAATTATGCAAGATTTTCTCAGAAGGCTATTTGTGATATATTGTTCTATCCCTCCTTCACATTGCACTCTGCCTCCTCCCAACATTCAGATTTTTACTGCCAATAACATCTAAGTCAGAATTAGTAGTTTATAATTGAAGTCTTTTTATTTTAAAGTTTAATTATGTAGCTTAAGAAATAATTCTTGTCTGTACATTATGATTTAGTAGATTAAGTAGAATTCTAAGCAGATTGTGGGTTGCAGTGATTTTTGCTTTCTCGTTATTATTTTGCTCCAAATTTTAGTAGTTTGTGAAAGATTTTTGATTGCTTAATTTTAAGAATGACCAGAATCATAAAAGTATATTGCATTTAAGAACATGAAGAGAATTCTCCAAAAAGCGTGTGTTGATCAAATATTTGGCACAAGGTCTTCCAATGCTATACTAAACAATTATGCTGAGGGCCATTACCAAGTAGGTATGACGCATCGTAATCCTTGCCAGCGTACCCCATGTTAAATGGACTTGCCTTGGAAATTTGCTGTGACCTTGCATGTGTGTTTGAGAAAGATGACCCTGCTCAAGGTGATCGAGGGTGGATCCAGGTTTGAGGAAGTATCCTGCAGGTTTGAGGAAGTATCCTGGTCCTTGGGTTTAGGGTGTTCCCGGTTTAAGGCGTTTCCTGGTTTAAGACAATATGGGTTTTAGGGAAGTTAGAGGTTGAAGATTTTGGCTGCTGGGATTAGGGTGTTCCTGCTGCTTGTTCCCGTTGAGTTCTCGTGAGAAAAAAATGGGATTTGGAAAAAGCCTCATGGAGTAGGATTTGGGGACGGGGATGAGGGATTGCCCCTGAACGCGTGTGGAGGCTGGTGTGAGATCCGGAATAAAGAATTGCTGTTTGAACCTACAAAGCTGTGTGGTGGCTTGTGATTCTGTGCCAAGCCGAGACATTGGCATTTGGCACAATTATTATTTTTTTTTTAAATCATACTTGTGATTTAGAAGCATGAATCGGTATAACATAAGCCTTTGTAATAATTCATTGGTGGAAGATGTTTATAAAATTTCTGTAAAATATACTCCGAATAGCATAATGCTTGTTCTCAACTGCATGAAAAAAAAAAAAATTGATAATGACACATAGAAAGCAGAAGAATGGAAAATACTCTTACGTAAATGGAACGGACACAAATGCAGGTTTTCACAAAAGAACACACAGCCCAAGATCTTAAACCTCTGTCACTCAATGTCCTAATTGATTAATTGCAACGACACCTCAGATGATCAGCCTCAAGTGATGCCCTGATATACTGCTATAGCTTCTGTTATGAAGAGATGTTTGAGGTCCCTCTGTTGAGTCCCTACTCCCAGTGTGATTGAATTTGGAGATGTAGTCTTCAAACTGGTTGTTAAGCTTACATAGGTTCATAAAGATGAGACCTTGATCCAATGGTAATAGTGTCTTTATTGGAAGATAAATCAGAGCCCTTTTCCCCCACTCCCTCTACTTCTCTCACCTTTCTCTCCTCCTCCCCAACACTCCCCAGAGCAAACACACTAAGGAAGGGCCTGATGGGAACATGGGAAGGCAGCCTCCTTCCAGGCAGGAAGAGAAGCCTTGCCAGGGAACACATCAGCCTGCTGGCACCTCCATAGAGTCTTTTAGCCTCAAGGAGTGTGAGAAAATAAATTGATTAGGATTAAACACCTACTTGTTTGCTTTTTCCTTTGTTAATATAGAAGTCTTGCCAACTTATCTATCTTCCACATAAAATTTAGGACAGGTGAGGAAACCGAAGCCAGATGAGTAGAGAGTGACAAGGATATGTGGCAAAATTTCCTCAAAATAAATAGGAGATGAATAGATTTGTAATCACTCATATTGTAAAAAAATTAAAACAAATGGTAATAAAAATATAACTGTGTAGTACAGTGTTAAATAACCATGGTAAAATGTGAGGAAAAGTAAATGGATGGTGAAAACACCAAAGCATATTTCTATGTGTGCCTTGGCCAGTGGAAACAGATAAGCAGAGATGACTTTAGATGAAGTAGAATGAATTGGGTCTCCGTAAGGAGATGTCTCACTCAAAGATATTCTGAGATGAATTTATTTATGCAGAACTATCTTAAAAAGTATAATCATTTACAGAAGCCATAGCAAGCTATAAAGTGGGCTAATATAATGGATCTTTATCACCAGTGATTCCAAAAACAATGGAAGAAGAGGATACTGGAAATGGAAAAGATGACTTTTTCTTTTTCATTTTTTGGTACCAGAATATTGACCACTGAGTCACATCCCCAGCCACCTCCTACCCCCTTTAAAAAATATTTTATTGAGAGATAAGGTCTCACTAAATTGCTGAGGCAGGGTTTGAACTAGTGATCCTCCTCCTGCAGCCTCCTGAGCTCCTGGGATTACTGGCATGTAACACCATGCCCAGCAAGACTAATTTTTATAGAGACAGTTGCATCAGAAAAAACCCAAGAAAGAGAAAAATGGGGAATAAGAGATCAGAATAATTATTTGCTAAAAGTAAATAAAAATCAGCTCAACACCAGAAACATCATTTTTAATTAAAGATGACATTGATAAATACTGATAAGGAGGAAGGAGGAGGCAGTGTGGAAAGCTCACTGAGTGAGAGGAGTAAAGCAGACAGATCTCTGACATTTCCTCACCCTCCCATCCTTTATCCCTCATTATGTACATTTGGTCTTCATTTTAGTGAAAAGTATAAATCCCCAATATAAGAAATATACAGACTTCCATTAGCTATCTTTTATTCATGTGATGATGTCAACTTGGTCACATTTACTACTTTATGTAAAAGCATAAGAGGAAAAAACATAATTATGTATGTATGTAACAGAGATGCTATGCAATATTTGTGTTTTTCCAATATAAAACCCAAATCCAGACTTAATAAATAGGGCTGACATTTTCTGTTTTCAATCTATATTTTTATTTTCTTGGGCCAGAAATTCAACTGAATAATTCTCTATCTAATGGAAAACCTAAGCCTTCATTTTCACCATCTCTTTTAAGACTTGTGTTCCTTATATTGATATAAATTTACTTGATCAGGAATCAGGGGCCAGAAATTAGTCAAAGAGGGAGACTCAATGACTGCATTAGCTTTGACATTTTCTTCTTACTCCCACAAAACAACAAAAATCACCTCCTCCAGTAGGCTCCTACCATCACATGTGCATGATTTTTGCATAAAAGGATAATATCCATGAGGAGGTTTAAGCATGCAGGGACTCACGAAAGCAGGACAGCTGGAGATTTCATTTAAATCTCAAGACTTTAAAGGAGGCACCTTGACATGTAGGTCAATAAACAAGCCATATTTAAATCTCAAGACTTTAAAGGAGGCACCTTGACATGTAGGTCAATAAACAAGCCATAAAGGGTACTTTCCTTGTGAAAATAAGCAAAGGGCAACCAGAAGCTCAGCCAAAGCTATTTATTCTGAGATAGCTATAGAAAGAAGACAGACAATGTCAGTTACATTTGGAAAAGACTCTGAAGAAGGAAAAAGGGGAGAGAAACTTTATATGGAAAAAAAGAGCCATCATCAGATATGTTATTGAAGGTTATAGGCATAGGAAGTTTTAGGGTAATTAGGGCATCCTACATAATAGAATAATTGCTTTGGCATTATCTAATATGGCTTTCCAGGAAGGGAAAAATGGACCATATGGAACTGACATAGTTATTTCTATAAATAAATAATATTCTCAGAATAAAAAATTTAATTTTGATTAAGGATGACATATATATGTCATAATTATATATCTTTATAGGCAGCAGTGTGGAGAAGTTTGTCCCTAAACTGAAAGTAGAAACAAAAATTTGAGAAACTCTGCATTATTAAACAAGTCCTGGACATTCCGAGTCTATTACTGTAAGGACTCTTGTTTGGCTTTCTGGAATGGTTGCTGCAGATGATAGCCTGACTTTCTAGAAGGGTTAATATAGGTAGTATGCTGTCTTCCTGGGCACATTTCTGTTGATTGCAAGTAAGATTTCTATTTTTATAAGCAGTCTGGCCATTATCTCTCAGCTAATACCTTAATGGAGGCTAAAGCTGTCATTCAAGCTCCTCATCAGGACAGCTGTTCCTAGGTGGTAGAGTGAATGGTTTGGTTGTACCACTCCCCATCCTCCTCTTTTTGTAGTTGTAGTACCAATCACAGGTGGATTTGAGGTATAGGTAAGCTATTACCTAAGTGTATCAATTTTTGTCTTGACAATGCTGTGGGCATGGAAGGCAAGTCCATAATTACACTGGATGTTAATTTCTGTGAGCACAAAATGCAAATGGCCTGACTCTTGGAGGGGTCTGGAGTAATCACCGTTCATCAGACTTATTCCCTGGGGAATGGTGGTACATTAGGAAAATACTGTGCTGTTGCCTCTACTTCTGTCAGGATTGATATTCACCAGCCATAGTGGACAGATGAGGTGTATTGAAGGAAAAATTATACTGTAGAGCTGTAAATGTTCTCCATTCCATTAACACTCTTCCCATGGGCTCCTTGAGCAAGCACCATTGGCTAGGAAGAAGGATGACAGACAAGCACAGAATGGATCACTTTGTTATTTAACCACTGAAAACCTATTAAGAGAGGTCCCACCACTTACCTGCTTCTGAGATCTAGAATCAATCCTAATTTTTTAGAAACATTTAAGTTCTAATCAGCTGGTCAACTTTTCTAATATTTACCTGGAAGCCAGTTAGAATCATACTTCAGGCTGCATTGACTTTCACAACAGTTGTAGACCACTGCCCACTGCCCTTAATCCATGATACACAGGAAGTGTGTATGTGGGCGGGGGGAGTATGGTTTTATCACCTGAACTCCTTTCCACTGAGACATGTTTTCAACAATATTGTCCTTTATGGGATCACATAAAGGTGGGCAGCCTTTGAACAACGGGTTACTCATAGCATACCAGGCAGACTCAGCGCTCAGCCTGGTCTGCTCTTCCTTCTTCAGTTATTGGTCAAAGAAACAGACCAAGATGTGTATTCAGAAGACTGTAACAAAGTAGTCAGAGTTGAGATTGTGCAGTTCTCTTGACTTAGTTAGGATCCACCTTGCATATTTCCTTTCCATTTAATAATGAAATGATGTCTCACACATCCAATTTTAGTGTTTAGTGAAAAATTAAAACATTTCTAATAGGCCATTTGGGTTATGTAGTGACTAAAACTGCCTTGCTTTGAAAAGACCTGTGTCACCAGATTTAAGTGGAAGAGCCAAACTGAAGTAAACTCACAGGGAGGGAGGAAACATATTGAGTGTTTGATCCTCAACCTCCATATTTTCCACAATTCCCTGCTGTGCTCTCATTTCCTCTTGGAAGTAAAGTGAGGGAGAGTTCAAGGATGTAATCTATTTAGGTCAACCTCTTAAAAACAGATCTGAGTGAATTAAGAAGGAAGGAAAATGGACAAAATGTGCTGATGGATGGTAATAGGTTTAGAGGGACTGTGATATTCATGGAACAAATAAATAATGAAAAGAAATGTATCAGAAACTCCAGGGATCAGAATACTGTGTCAATTACAATTCATAACAGATTACAAAAAAATCAAATATTAAATATTAATTAATTCCTTGCTATAAAAATATTCATAGTTCATAATGAATATATAAAAACTGTGATTTGGAGGAATTGCTTAATTCATAATCAATGCTAGATTTTATAAATGAGAACAGATGATTGGTACAAAAGACAAAAAGTGTATCACAGAGAGCAGAAGAAACAAGCACCAAAGAGGCACATTCAGAGCTATAATCAAGAAAAGCAGCCCTGAGATTGTCATGTTATTCTTGATAATTGAAAGGCCATTTATGTATTAGTATTATTCTAGTCTTACAGACATTATCATAGAATTTATAACCTTATTAATGAAAGGATTTTAATTTTGAGTTTGCCAATTTCTTGACTTGCAACTTTAAATAAAAGAAAAAGCTTTTAATGCAAATGATGTTTACAATATGATTTTTAACCTTATATAATCATTTAAATGATCTTCTGTCACCTATGTGTTTACTTATTGTAGTTCAATTTATATTTAAAGAGATATATAAAATAAAATTTAAGTATTTATTATGTTTTTTTTTTTTTTTACATTTTGGATTAAACAGACCTGTATTTTTGATTACCAAAAGAATGTAGTTATTTGCATTAGCTCCATATGCTTGCTCTAATAAATTATCACAAAAAACATATGAAATTTTTAAAATATTATCTTAGATTTTGGGAGATAAGACATCCAAATTGGTTTCCACTAGGCTAAAACTGACATATCAGCAGGACAGTGTTACTTACAGGATGTAATCACAAGAGTCTTTGAAAGACCAGCTTTTTTGTTTTTTTGTTTGACTTTTCCATTTTCTTCAGTTGGTCTCCATTTCTTGGCTCGTGATCTTCTCCTGTCATCTCCAAAGCCATCAGCATGGCACCTTCAGATTTCTCTCTGACTCTCCTGTTCTCTTTTCATGTATAAAGACCCTTGTGATTACATGCCATTCACTAGATAATCCAGGATAATTTCCCAATCTCAATATTCCCAATCAATACTTCAAAGTCACGTTTCTCATGAAAGAAAATATATTCACAGGTTCTGGGGATGTAACTATGATCATATTTGCACAACCAAGAGTGCTTAAAGTTCTTGTCTTTTCTTGTCTCACTGTCTTTTTCTCTTCCACATATTTTTCATACCTTGAGCCTGCATATGGACATGCAGAAATTAATGCTTTATTGACAAAATTGTTTTTCAACTTTTTGAGCTCAGTTACTACTTCTGTCAGTATTGAAAGGATAGTTGTGCTGAAATTAAAAAAAAACAATTAAAAATTTAATAATCTATAACAATAAAGGGTTATTTCTTCTTCTTTCATATGTCACTAAGTATGCAGGTTGCAATGATAATCCTTGATAGCTATTTGCATATTGAAAGCAGTTTGGATGTAATTTTGATTACTCTATTAAACACCTCATTTTGAGTATATATGTGTTATTTTTATCATTATTACTCCGTCAAACTTTAAAAAATATATTTTTAGGCACTGATTTAAGGTGCATACAAATATAACGTTTGTATGTATTATAGATCAACTGAAGCCTTTACTTTTGAAAAGACCCTCATATTGTCTAATATAAGTAGATGCAATAATATTGGTCCTGATACTACAAGACCCACCAACATTCTTTTGAATGAGTGTAGTTAGTTTAAAAATCTTTCAACAATATTTTTATTGTGTATTCATATAGGACTCTCATTCTACTGCTTTGCACATTGTTGTTAGTGAAAAGCAAAATGAGTGATTTAATATTATACTCCATAAGTAACTTGTTCTTGTTTCCTGGAGAACCCAGATGATAGTCTTTTCTTCTTACTTAACATCTAATAATTTTATTAGGACATATTTTCAAATTGATTATTCGGAATCAATTTTTCCATGCTCACAATACAAAATTTCAAAAGATAGCTGGGCACAGTAATGCATGCCTGTAATCCCAGTGGCTTGAGAGGCTGAGGCAGGAGAATTGTCAAGTTCAAAGCCAGCCTCAACAACTTCATGAGGGAGGCCCTAAGCAACTTAGCTAAGACCCTGTCTTTAAAAAAAAATGTATATATAAATGACCTGAGGTTGTGACTCAGTGGTTAAGCATCCCTGGGTACAAACCCTGGTACAGGAAAAAAAAATCAAAATGTGCACACCTATAATACAGGCAGCTCAGGAGGCTGAGGCAGGAAGACAAGAGTTCAAAGCCAACCTCAGCAATAGTGAGTCACTAAGCAACTCCATGAGACCCTGTCTATAAATAAAATACAAAATAGGGAGGGGGATATGGCTCAGTGGTTGAGTGCCCCTGAGTTCAATTCACAATACCTCCAACACCCCCCAAAATATAT
Organism: Urocitellus parryii; assembly: GCF_045843805.1. NCBI lineage: Eukaryota > Metazoa > Chordata > Mammalia > Rodentia > Sciuridae > Urocitellus > Urocitellus parryii. The sequence continues at coordinate 34,546,909 of NC_135531.1, read as the reverse complement.
CTTGTTTTGTAATATTATACAAAATTGTTAATATTAAATTATGGCATTTTCATTTAATATTATATTGGTGCATGTAATTACATATAATAGTGGGATTTTTTTGTGATATATTCCTACATATTCATAGCATAAATAGCTCTAATTATTGATCTACTCCCCTTTCTCTTCCCATTCTCTCCCCTCCTCTCTCTTGATCTCCTTTCTTTGCTGGCTTTCTATTTTTTTTTTAATTAGTGCATTATAATTATGTGTAATAATGGGATTCATTATGCTATATTCATACTTGCACATAACATAATTTTATCAAACTTATTCCTTAGTGCATTTTTTACCCTCCTCTTTACCCTCACTTAATCTACTTACTCTACTTATTGCTCTCCTATTATTATTATTATTTAGTTCATTATAATCATATATATGGAGATTTTATATATATATATATATATATATATATATATATATATATATATATATATATGATTCATTCATTGGATGAAGCATATTTTGGAAGACTTTTTCCCAATACTTCCCCATGCCCTCCTCTCCTCCTTCCCTCTTCATCCTCTTCCTCTACTATATGGTATTTTCTATTATTAATTATTTTAGAAAAATGTTGTAAATATATATGTACATATACATATACTTCTTAAACTTTCTGAAAATTTCTGCTTGATCATTATTAACTTTTTAATTAATTAAATAATTTTTATTTTCTTGGGTTACTTTCTTTCTCTCTTCTGTAAAAAAAAAATATATATATATATATATATATATATATATATATATATATATATATATTTAACTTTGGTCCTGTGAATGGGCATTTGGTAATTAATTTTCCTTGCCAAGATTTTCTTTATTTCCACTCTTCAATTAATTTCTCCTAAAGTCAAGAAAAAGTCTTAGATATGTTGCACTAACCTTAAAATTCTTAACAACCTATAGTATCAAAGAGTTTTTTTCCTGTTCATATTAAGATACTAGTGTAATTAGGCTGTATTTATTTCTCTTCCATTTCAGATCAGAGAATACTAACACTTATAACTGGCACATGGTTATGGTTTTGGCAGAAGGCAAAACACAGCATGATTATTTGCATTTTATTTTTTAAATTTTGTTCCTAAAGATGGTAGCATTAAGTTGTGTTTAAAAGTCATGTACCAGGCCAAGTCAAATATCTGATCCTGATTTCTGCAATTTCCCCAAATGTACTCTCTGTTTCTCTGAGGCTCCCCACCGTCTTCAGTAATAATACTGATTGTTCACATTCTCCTAAATTTTTGTGGTAATTTGTCCTGGTTAGTCTTAGTTTTTTAAATTTCTAGTGCTCCCTCCACCCCACATTTGCAATATCTTTTTCATTTATATCAAATTCATTTTGGAAATTTGCATTGGGGTTCTCTTCCATGGTAAGAATGAGACAGAGGGCTGGGGAGGTAGATGAGTGGTTCAACACTTACAGCACAGAAAACAAAAACAACAACAAAGGTCCAACTCCAGAGGACTGCCATCTGCTAAACCTTTTAGAGTCTCATACTGTATTACTTTATTTTTTTTTTCAGTAAACGAGGATGAGATTTTCTTGTTTTTCTTCAGTTTTATTTTTTATTATTCATGACTGATTCTCACAAATCTATAATATAGAGCAATCACTTGGGCAGAAAGGTAAAACAGGTTTATTCAGTTTCTAAGTTCAAGATTATTTTTATTAATTGCAACACTAAACTGCAGTTTCTTAGTAAATTGCACCACATGTGGGGAATCTAATCTTGGTATTAAAATTGATAATAACTTGTTTTTGAAGAATTTTACTTCTTTCCTATATTCCCTAAGTTTTCTAAGGATGGCGCCTTTTTTGAAAATACCTTGCTCTTTCTTGCAACTTTACCACGCCTTGAATCTTACCATATGCAATCTCAAATTCATTCCTTTTAATAGGGCACTAGTCTATTTGTTTATTCATACTGTATGAAAATTTCTCAGCATGAATTTGGCCAAACTATCCTATAAACATATATGAATACATCATTTGAATTTTACCTTTATGTATGTATAAAGCATATATATACATATGTATATATATATATATATCACAAAATAAAAAGTTACAAATAAATAGAAGACCTTGAGTATTATTATTTTTCATGCTTGTATGATTATGTCAAAATGAATTCCAACAGTATACATAACTATAATGTACTAATAAAAAAGAAAAAAAAAGAAGTTACACAAACAAGGTCTGAGAAACTTCGGGAGAAGATGAGAACACAGAATTTATAGATATTACAGAATGCCGTATACACACTATACTTAGGGAAATGTGGTGTGAAATTATACTGTAGGCATGCTGAAGATAATTCACAACAGATTTATGACTCCAGAAGCTTGTACAATTATTCGTAACTTTATGAGGCTATTTTAGAAAGCGCTGATGAGATTTGTGTTTGTTGATAAAGGCTTGTACAGCACTCAGGAAGAAAACAGGAAGCATGCACTCCATACACCTGAGTACCCAGCAATACCTTGACTTCCACTTAGAATTCAACCTGAGAAAGGCAACCGTGATGATAACAGCATGAGGTTCCTGAAAACAGGATATAATGTACACTAATAGAGAACCAAGTCTGCCTCAGGTGAAAGTGGGCTTCCCCATCACTAAAAACCCTTACTCTGCAACTGACAGGACTTGGAATTGCATATGCCATATGGAAAATTAGGTTATGAAACCTTACTTCAAATATTATTTCAAAATCTAAGTTTTACGGTGTACAAGAGGAAAAAAGCTTATAAAGACAATCATTTTCTTATCCTAAAATTTCCATTGTTTGTGGGAAATATATAATCATAGTCTTCCAAGGTTAGATACATTTTGAGCTATTAATATATCAAGGAAGACAATATGAACCAATGTATTTTATGTATGTTTGTGATGCACAATTTTGGTAATAAACCCCTATAGGGAACATACCATGGTCTACAAAATACCATGTTTGTCTTAGCATCTATTTAATTAATGTGTATTAGTTTTCTTCTCTTCCACAAATATTGAACATTTCATGGGTAAAATACAAATGGTACTGTAAAACATCTTTATAGAAAGACATACAGGGTTAGGTTTCTGCTACTTTACATGAAAACAATATGTTAAATTAGATTTATTAGATATATTTTGTTGAGTTTCATTTCTCTTTGGGTAAGTCAGATAAGAAAAGTGCATACAGAAAAAAATATTAATTTTAATAAAATAATTTCCTTAAAGTTCATTAATTTAATATTATGAACACAGCAAGGTCAACTATCAAATCAATATTCTGTTCCTTTATTAAACAAGTTAATTTGGAGAGTAGAATAGATCTCAACATTTACTATGAAAATTTTGTGTCAAATTAAAAACAGAATTCTGTTATTTTTAAAAAACTTTTTAAAAAATCTACTTTTTAAAATAGTATGAGGCTATACAAGTATGTTTAAAGAATATCAACTAATATGAGTAATAAAAGAAGACAAAATCAGGGCTGGAGTTGTGGTTCAGTGGTAAAGCTCTTGCCTAGCACATGTGAGGCCCTGGGTTCTATCCTTAGCACCACATATAATTATATAAAAAATAAAGGCATTGTGTCCAACTACAACTTAAAAATACATTTTTTAAAAAGAAGACAAAATCATAAGCATTTTAAAAGTTAGATAAATAGTGTTTAGAAGTTAATGTACTATTGAATTTTTACATAATATGTGATGCAAAATTAAGAATTATTATACATTTTAAAGTTCTCTTTTTATAGAAAATAAAGTCCATGTGAATGGCTAATATACTTTTCTGAAAGTTAATTTTATTCTTATGTTTTAAAAGATCATTCTTGTATCCTAAATTGCTCAGTGAAAAAGTAAATTGATGACATGAAATTAATTTTCACATTTTTTAAATCTACATAGATATAAATCACTACAACTTGAGGGAGATTGAAAAATGACTGCATTAACAAAATTCATGTTCAGCAAACAAATAAACAACCTTACAAATCCAAATCACTGCTGTATATTTACCCATCATTAGCCCTAATCTACTTCAGATGATGATGATAAATGAACCCAGAAACTGGGTCCCTGAATAATAACTACTTAATGATAACAAATAACCATAAATACAGAGAGGCTTCTGCCCAGAAGTTGGTACTGAGCTCAGTGGGGGCTCCCCCACCACTCCCTGTCCTGGATTATGGATGTCCTCTATTATTGGGGATCCTCTTCCCCATAATTCAATAGAATTATTGCTAATTAATATTCATCTTTACATAGTACACAACAGATGCCAATAAGTAATAAGTTTTCTCAATATAAACTACACAATGTAAATGTTGAGATATGGATATAGATATACAAAGTTAAGCAAGTTAACATGTAGATGGATAAACCATAAGGAGATATTTGAGATCATAGTTGTTTTTTATTTTTGTACAATACTTGTAGTTTGACAGTCTTGAAGATATTGCAAAAAGTTATCTTAAATTATGTTGATAACCCCAAATTCTAGCTTTAAATCTTTTCACATTTGTTGCTGTGACCCATAAGTTGTTTTAAGGAGACCTCTCTTAAACTCTCCTGATAAAAAAGAGCCCTTTGCTTTGTACCTCTGGTGAGAGCAGCTGATAGTTTGCAGTTGAGATCTAACTCCAAATTAAGATTTGTCTTCATAATTTTTTCTCCGTCAACTTTTCACTTTTTCTGTCTGTTTGTACAAAATCTACCATTTTGATTAATACAAAATTATCCATGTTGTCCTGTCTTCTGATTTTTGGAATGGCTTGATTTCATTGATTTTTGGTTTGTTTTTCAATACTGACTCAACTTTCTAAGTCAATCTTTTCTCTTCAAGTGAATTATATTCTTGTTATTTCCATGAATTATTTCTCCAACCATACACTTTAACAATAGTTCTTCTCTTCCTGTACTTCATCAAGAATTCATTACTACCCCTTAGGCACATCAGATTATTAAAGAACTAATCAACAGTCATGTAAAACTAATTAGAACAAAAACAACAAAAAGAACTAACCAAGAAAATAATTTACTCTTTTACATGTCTCAATATACAGGAATATTTTCTTTTTTTAGCTTTTTAAAAAAATGTTTTTTGGTGGAGTTGAACACAATACCTTTATTTTACTTATTTATTTTTATGTGGTGCTGAGTATCAAACCCAGGGCGAGCGCTCTACCACAGAGCCACAGCCCCAGCCCAAGAAATATTTTCTGTTTCAGATTTCTTCTGAGATGATTTCATACATTATGATTAAATTTATAGCTTAATTTTACATTTACATTTTTATTTTAAATAGAAAGGTCAAGTTAAAGTGTAACTAGAAGAATTTTACAGGAGAAAATTAATTCAAAATACAAATGACAATATGAAATTACACTTGTATTATATCATAGACAGAATTTTAAAGTTTATAAACATAAAACATACAAATGAAGGAAAGTAAACTTATAATAGAGCCAATTGAACAGTACAAATAATATATGCTATGGGACCTTAAGTAGAGATGATTGATGAGATTATTGGCTAATAAAGAGTGGAAGTTAGAGGTTGGGTTTATGTTGGAATGAAGCAGTATAAGTAATTCTGTTCATGAGCATGACAAAAAAAAATATACAGAATAAAGGAGAGAGAAAGAGAGATACACAGAGAAAGAGACAGAAACATTAGAGAGATTGGTATTACTAACAGAAGTGATCTTTCCAGGTAAGAACTGAGAAATTGAGTCATGGTAAAATTGACCTTCAAGGATTGATAGTACATGGCTTTCAAGAAGCTCTGGATAAAACATTGGAATGCCAGGTATGTGAATTTCTTATTGCTGCCTTAACAATTACCACAAATATAATTGTATGGTTGCAGTGGCTTAAAACAACAAAGTTTATTTAGAAGGTGCAAGTTGGAAGTCTGAATTGCATTTGCCAGTTAAAATCAAGGTGTCTATAGGAGTATCTTATATATGACCCTGGGGATATCTGCTCCTTTGCACTTTCCAGGTTCCAAATGCTGCCACATTCCTCTGCTCCTGGTCCATTCCTCATCTTCAAAGCTAGCAAAATTTATTCAAGGGCTGCCGTTGTGGCTCAGTAGTAGAGAACTTGCCTAGCACACACGAGGCATTGGGTTTGATCCTCAGCACCAAATTAAATAAATAAATAAACAAACAAACAAACACACAAATAAATAAATAAAGGTACTGTGTCCATCTAGAATTAAATATATTAAAAAAGAATTTATTCTAGTATTTCTAATATTATCATATCATGATTTTTTATATTGCCTCTTCTTTTTAATATAAAACTCTTGTGATAATATTCAGTACATCCAAATAACCTAAAAGTCTCTTCACAACTCAAAGTCAGCTAATTTGCAACTTCAATTCTCCTAATAAGGAGATATTCACAAGTTTGGGGGCATTATGATATAGACATCTTTGTTGGAGAGGACATTAATTTACCTACTACAACATCAAAGGATAAACAGAAGACTTTTAACTTTGGAGTAAAATGATTTACTCAAGAATGTGAGATAGTCTCTTCAGTAGGAAAGTTTTAGTTAACATTTACATCTCCCTGAGTACCTTGGCAAGTAAATTTTCTTTGTAAGAAGAATACAAATATAAAGGGATTTAACTTTCATTTCTCTCTTACTATTACCAGTATATAGAATATTGCCTCAGCCTCCAAAGTCTCTGGGATTACTGTTTTGTGCCATTGCACTTAGTAGCCTGAAGGTTGTTTACTACAATAATTTAAAAGAATTTGTGTTCACTTAACCATTAGAAATAAATATAGATAGAATATATACATATGTATATATATGCATATATATATTGTACATATGTGCATTATCATATATATATATATACACACACATATGTATATATGATTTGCAATAGCAAGATATATTATTTCTCTGTGAGTAGGGAAATAAAACAAACATGACAAAAAGGTCACCAGTCTATAGCCAAAAACAAGTGTTTGCACAATTGTACAATGAGCATCGGCCACAAAGTAGAAAGAAGAAACACACATGCTAGGGCATTTACAGTCAGCTATGATTTTTCTAAAGACATTCAGAGAAAGCTTTGGGCAACATTTGAAACCCATCCATGTTAAATACTCTCACAAATATAGAAGAAATTTATTTATTGTAGAATGTTTGTATATAGAAAATGACATAAGTTGGGTATTAGATTGACATTTAAATACAAAATTTGTTTGTTTCATTAATACCTTATACGTATAGACTAAAGTTACATAATTTTATTCTACTTTATTTAGCAAAATTTATTCATTTATTTATTCACACTGGAGAGTGGATTCAGAGGTGCTCTACTGCTGAGCTACATAATCAGTCCCATTTTCTTGTTGTTTTTGTTGTTGTTGTTGTTGTTTTTTGTTGCGGGCCAGCCATGGGCTGTGTGTATTATGTGCATTTGAGCATATGGGAGGACTGGCCTGATGTTGCATGCTCTTTGGGTCATGCAACACACATGTGCACTTTCCTCTCGCTCTGCCTATGTTCCCCCCTGAGATGGGTGTGATTTGCCAAAGACGTCAATCGATCTACTGACCACAAGCCATCAGGAAACTAGACTCAACCCCCTGAAACCTGATCCTTTGCCTTATTTGGAAAGAACATTGTGTGTTCCCAATAAAAATAAAGAATTTAGGTGGCCCTAGAGAAAAAGGTATTTTCTCTGTCTTTGTGTGATTATTTTATGCCAACTCAAATTCACCCAGAATGACCTTGAATTATTTAGTTGCATGTCATAGTATTTTGTTGTTATTGTTGTTGTGCTGGGGATTGGACCCATGGCCTTGTACATGCAAGGCAAGCACTCTACCAACTGAGCTATATCCCCAACCCTTGGTTGTTTTCTTTTTTTTTTAAAGATGGATCTTGCTAAATTTCCCAGGTTGGCCTTGAATTTTAAATCCTCCTCCTTCAGCCTCCAAAGTCCCGGGGATTTTAGGTTTATACTATTGCATCCAGTAGCCTGAAGGTAATTTAGTACAATATTATAAAGGAATAATGGGCATAAAACAAAATTTGTGCTCACAGAAACATTATAAACAAAGGTGTCACTACCTCTTCTACCAAAATGACTTTCTATGGTGTTTGATATCATCACCATTCCTCTGAATTTATATACCACCAATAAGCAATTATTTTCTCATGCTTATTCACATGTAAGTATGGAAGAGTAAAAATATTATTGCAGTATGGAACAATGTAATGTGTTCAGGCTAACTAAATGTTACTCCAATCCCTCCATCAGCTGTTGAGAAAAAGCAACAACAAATAATAACAGGCTTTCAGTCTCCACCTACTATAATATTTTGATGAAAAGGGTACTAAAATTTGTTAGCTCAGTATTTTTAGGTTAGAAAAAACTAGAAGCATTTGAAGGACCAGGAAGTGGGCCTTCCAGAGATTTGGAGGCATTCCACTCCATTGCTTTTTAAAAGGTTTTCCCAGGGTCATTTACCTTACCAACAATTTTTTTGTGTCTCTCTTTGATTTTATAAACTGACATTATTTCTTGCTCTGTTACAAATGCACACTGCTGTACTACTTCAATAAGTGCATTGCACATTTTTCTAATATTAACCCTTTTTACTTCTGGTAATATTCTTAGTTCTGAAATGAAGCTCACAATATTACTTTTATATTAACAGACATATATATGTTGCATCGGTTTAGCAGGATGTATTTAAAGTCCTTTCATTTGAACTCATTTAAGTATTTTTCTTCAAAGAAGTATTGAGACTTTACTAAAATAATCTTGACCTGTTCAGAGGAACTGCTGAAATAACTATGCAGGCTAACAAGTTTCATCATTTGCCATTATTTAACAGATTCTAACTGAAGATTCAAGGTTTTTCTGGGTCAAAGGAAAATGGTTTCTACTTATAGGGAAAAGAGTAGTAGCAGCAGGAGTAATAGTATTATTGTGCTGTTCCACAAGCAGCAAAACCCACAGAGTGACACAGAGGGTCAGGTCATACTTACCAGTGAAATATACTGCAACAGAGGAGCCCTGGGACTAGGATTTTTCATGGTGAGTAGTGTGAAGGATATCTTATCTTCCTCTTGTTTTTCAACTAGAGGAAGATAAAATATAGCATAAAATTTGCAATGCATGAACTCACTTTACAGGACTGGTATTTGTATAAACTATCCTGAGATGTGACCCAGATGAATAAATAGTGAAAACTTTGAAATTTGGATATACTCAGATTAGTAAAAGTGCTGACTGGCTTTCATAGTCAGCACAGAATTGGCATTGAATTTTTATCCAAACTGGTCATCTGAATTTTTTACTTGATGTTTTTTACCATTTACATTTAATAAGCTTATCATTAATTTAGGGTTTACTATATAATTTTGCTATTTGTTTTCTATTTTTCCTATCTGATCTCTTTCCTCTTTTTTTTTCTGCTTCGTTTTGGGTAACACATTTTTATTATTCCATGTATTTGCAGTTCTTTTAGATTTATAATAAAATTCTTTAGCTCATCCTATTCTATCTTCAAGTAATACATCACTTTACACACAAGTTATGTATTCAAGAGCTACATAATCATATACTTCTATTGTCTCTTCGTAGGCCTTTGTCTATTTTTATTATAAATATCACTTCTACTTTAGTTATGATCCCCACTATATATAATTTATAATATATATATCTATATGTTATATAGTATTTATTATATATAAGCTAAAGAATATATATCTTATATATATATACACATGGTTTTATATATATAACTATTTATAATTACATTATTATCAGTTATAATATATAGAGTATTTCAAGTTTAAAATATAATCACTGTATGTATCATTATAAATGTTTAGTTTTTATTACATTAAAATTCCAATAAGTAAAGCATGCTTCCATATTACCAGCTACTATGTAGGACAAATATTTCTATATGCAACCAGAATACTTATTTTTCTCACATTTTTATTGGTACATTGTAGTTATAATTAATTATGGGATTTATTCTTAACATGAACACAATAGAGCAATATAATTTGGCAAATATCAGTCCCTACCACTTCCCCTTTAGACCCCTACCCCCCCACCCTGAGGTCCCTTTCTTCTATGATTTCCTTTGGGTTTTTAGGATATCTCTTTCCACTTTTGTTTTTCATTTTCCTCTCTAGCTTGCACATATGAGAGAAAACATATAACCCTTAACTTTAGGAGTTTGACTTATTTTTAAAATTTTTTTAATGTTCTCTTTTTTTTTAAAGAGAGAGAGAGATAAGTTTTTAATATTTATTTTTTAATTTTCGGTGGACACAACATCTTTATTTTATTTGTATGTGGTGCTGAGGATTGAACCCAGAGCTCCTCGCATGCCAGGCAAGCGCACTACCGCTTGAGCCACATCCCCAGCCCCAGTTTGACTTATTTTTGAGTAACATAATGGTCTTTAGTTCCATCCATTTTCCTACAAATGCCATAATTTCATTTTTCTTTGTGGCTGAATAAAACTCAATCCATTGTGAAAACCATTGACAGACACAATTGCTGGTTCCGTAGTTTGGCTATTGTGAATTGTATTGCTCTAAACATGACTATGCATGTTTCTCTGTAGTAAGCTGACTTCAATTATTTAGGATTAATAACAACATGTGTTATAGCTGGGTCATATGGTCTTTTCATGTCTAGTCTGAGGAGCCTCCATACTGATTTCCATAGTGTTTGTACTAATTTACTGTCCCACCAACATTGCAAAAGTGTTCCTTTTTCTCTGCATCCTCTCCAGCATTTATTATTATTTGTATTCTTGATGACTTCCATCCTGACTAGAATGAGTTGAAATCTCAGTGTAGTTTTGATTTGCATTCCCTAATTGCTTATGATATTGAGCATTTTTACATGTATTTGCTGACCATTTGAATTTCTTCTTTTGAAAAGTATCTATTTAATTCATATGCCCATTTATGAATTGGATTGTTTGATTTTTTGGTTCAAGCTTTTTGAGTTCTTTATATATTCTAGATATTAGTCTTCAGTCAGAAGAGTGGCTAGCAAAGATTTTCTTACAGTCTGTGAGTTCTATCTTCACATTTCTAATTATTTCCTTTGCTGTGCAGAACTTTTTAATTTGATGCTGTCCCATTTATTAATTCTTGGCATTATTTCCTGAGCTTTAGGGACCCTACTGAGAAAGTTGTTGCCTGTGCCTATAAGCTAAAATGTTGGCCCTGCATTTTCTTCTAGGAGTTGCATAGTCTCTGGCATATTTCCAAGGACATTGATCCATTTTGAGTTGGTTTTTGTACAGGTTGAAAGATAATGGTCTAATTTCATTCTTCTACATACAGATAACTAGTTGTCCTAGCACCATTTGTTAAAAAGGGTGTCTTTCCGCCAATTTATCTTTTTGGCACCTTTCTCAAGTGTCAGGTGACTGTTTCTGTGTGGGTTTGTCTCTGTGTCTTCTATTCTGAACTGTTGGTTTATGGGTCTGATTTCATGCCAGTACCAGGCAGTTTTTTCTTAACTGTAGTTGTGTAGTATAAATCAGGTATTGTGATAACTGCAACATTGCTTTAAATTGACTTAAAATTGCTTTGGATATTCTGGATCTTTTTTATTGAAATAAATTTGGGGACTGACTTTTCAAGTTATGTAAAGAATGTTCTTGATATTTTTATGGGATTTGCAGTGAATCTGTATATTTCTTGTGATAGTATGGCCATTTTAACAATATTAATTATGCCTATCCATGAACATGAGAGGTCTTTCCATATTCTGAGGTCTTTTAAAAATCTTCCTTTAATGTTGTTTGCAGTTTTTATTGCAGAGGTCTTTCATTACCTTGGTTAAATTTATTCCTAGGGTTTTTTTTTTTTTTTGATCAATTGTTTTGTGAGGCATCATAATAGAAAAATGAAAATTTTCTAATTCATTTCTCAACAGATTCATTATTGATAACCAGAATACTCTTTGATATCTGATTTATGTGAGAATATTCATTAACTACATTTATTCAACTGTAGTATTTTTTATGGTAATACTATTTCTAAAGCTTATCATCTTCAACTTTTAGGTCACCAAATAACAAATCTCAGGAAATAAATCAGTGTCTAGGCAAAAGTTTAGTCTTAAGAAGATCAAGAGAAAATATGTGAGGCAATCTAAGAATGACCGATTCATCTTTGGAGATAAAGACAGTTGGCTATGAAAAGACCACATTAGAAGAAAGCAAAGATTTGTCAAAAAAGACCTGATCTTTTGCTGCAGAGATAGTTCACTGATTTTTTTCATTCACCAGAAGACTCAATTAATACTGCTTATGGGTTCATTTCAATTAGTCCACCAGGGAGTTGAGTTTCCTGTGGAAAATAATAAAGACAAGTAGAGATATTGACCCAATGTCAGTAAGTATCTAATCAAATGTTCATTCAAGCTACTAATTTTCAATTAGGCTCAGAAATGAACAGAGATATAACAAAATAAAGAGAATTCAAGCATATAGCAACATTAAATGAACTTCTTATATAAACAGTATATTTTATAAAAAGAAATTTTCTTCCAAAATTGAAAGTATTTTATGTACTTTCTTTAGATCTTAATAGTTTCAAATATAAAATAAAATATTACATTACTAAATTAGAAACATGTATGAAGTATCCTTATATGTAACTTAATATATTGTTTGTATGTGTTACAATAACATTAATATAATTTTTAAAATATCTATTTGTTTTAATAATTGACTTATGTAAACTGAACAAGACTAACCAGAAAGGCAATAACCTTATATTTTTAAAAAAGTACATAAAAAACAGTCCATCATAAAGGACTGACTGTATTCAAATGTTAGTGCTACCTATGTTAGTCATATAATCTTTATTATGTTTCTTAAATTATTTTATCCAACTGATGTTTCTGCTTAATAGAAGTAAAGCAATGAGATCATTTACATAGTTAATATACAGAAATCATCTGAGGAGAGAGTAGATTTTTAATAAATGTCATTTGATTTTGTCATCAGTGCATTATCATTGTTTTTATTCAGTAAATCAGACTAAATTATTTCCCAAGATAATCATTCTTTAAATGACTAAAATATTCTTTCATCAAAAAAAATCTGACTTTTAACTAAGTTCTCATGTGATTGGAAATCATAATTAAACAAAACAGTAAATTCAAAGGCAAATTTATTGTTTAAATCACTTGATAAATATATATGTGAAAAAGTATGCAAATATGTTAATTTTCTGAAAAGTCAAAATGTCTAACTTCTCAAGTTATTTACATTCATCGTGTGGATGCGATGATGAAGTGTGTTATAAATCGATTCATCTAATATAGTCATTACTTGGTTGGAAATTTTACATCATGGATCTTTTAACAAGAATGCCTCCAGGACACTTCTCAAATATGAGTTACTGAATTGAAAATATAACTCATCATAAATCTCAGATTGACAGCTTTCTTGGGAGTTGGCAGATTTATCAGTAAGTGGGTATTTGAGTTACTGACTTATGTTCTGTCTTCATGACTCAGAACTTTTATGTCCCCAGGTTATACCACACTTCTTGGATTCTGTATTTGTGTGTGTGTGTGTGTGTGCGTGTGTGTGTGTGCGTGTGTGTGTGTGTGTGCGTGTGTGTGTGTGCGCGTATGTGCACGTGCAATTATTTGTTTTGTTTTGTTCTGTGTCATTGCCACACACAATTCTGAATTCCCTGTAGCAGAGATGCAAAAAAAAAAAAGAAAATAATTTCTTCCATGACTTAACAGAAATAAGGATTATGCATTCAAGATGTCTGTTTTGAATCATATTTTAAAACTTCATTCAGTTTAATGTAATTTTTTATTGATTTGCAGAATTCTATACTAAATATCAGTCCTCATATACCATTCAGATCTCACTTATTTTACTCTAGTTCATATTTTCTTAAACTTTTACTATTTTTCTTTTTATTTTACAATTTAAATTTCAGTCAAGTTATTAAATTGTTGTATTAGATCTTTCATTATCATGTCTAATTTTAGGATATAATTGTTATCCTAATTTCAAAATTGCCTTCTAGATTTTCTTTTAATACCCTTTGATTATTGCTGTTTGAGGGAAACAGGAGAATGTGCCTCACAGATCACTGAATCCAGATCCTACAGGATTCCTTTGGAACCCAGAGCCTACTTAGCCCATTTAAGATGAATGTTGCTTAAACAAAGAACCCCAAATAATGTTTAAAATTATTTTTTAATAGAGGAAGGGAATGGAGGGAGGAAGAGAGAGAGGAAGAAGGGAAGACTGAAGTAAAGCAAATTATATTCCACAAATGTATGATTATGTCACAATGAAGCAAAATATTATGTGTAACTATAACGCAGTAATAAAAACTTTAAAAAATCACAAAATTATTTTTAAAATTACCAAATATTTTCCAGATACATATACAAGTCATTATAATTTTTATAGGGTTTCTAAGAGCAAATATTTTCTCTGAGTACACTTTGAATGCACCACCCAGTATCTAGTTTGTGTGGTAGTGAGGGGTTAGAGTGCTTCATCCCTTTGGTATATTTAAAAAGACCAGTGGGGTATGTATAGCTGAACTTTGTCTACCTCCTTTTGAGAGCAAATATATTGACAAAGAAAATAAATTTTTATTGTCTCCTTGATGGTCTTTTTCTTACCTTACAAAACCATTTTTCTAAAGGAAGAAGCTGATCCATGATTAGTAGAACATGTTCCTGAGTAGTAAGCCTTATGCCAGGATTCAGATAGAAACTCCACTTGGACATTGCCTTGAATTACTTGGTACACCATTGAGTCTGTTGTAACAAAACTGATATTTTGCCTTCTATGGTTGTGTGTGTATGGTGTGAGGTGGGAGCAGTCCGGTAGAAAAAAAATGTGTCTCTTAAGAAAGAATAGAGGGTTTTTAAAAATATTTCTCTAAATAAATGACATTCGATACTAATAGTATCATGCATTTCTTGGTAAGTTTTAAAACGCACATAAAGTAAACTTATAATACAATGTGAGTCTAATAGTAGTTAAGAGAAAATTTATCTCAAAGTATTTTTTTTTTGTTGGGAAAGCTTTCGGTTTCTATTTTAAACTTACAGAAAGAGAATAAAAATGAGAAAAGTGAATGCTCAAAATCTCAGGTTTTTAATTCTCTTAGAAATCCCAAACAGAAATTGCCTCATAAACATTAATGTTAGACTTTAAAGAACCTCACAGAGTCCAGGAGGGTGTGCCTTAAAGTTCTCATCATAGTGGGGGAATGGGCTATGAGTCAATGATTGTCAGGCAACCTATCTGCACAGCTTAGGGAATCTGTAAATTTAGAGAAGGGTAGTATTAACATAGGCTCTCTGAATCCTTAAAATAGAGAAGTGTTTTTATAGAGTTATCTGTCTCTGTTGTCTTTAATCTAGTTTTAATAATAGTTCTTTTCTTGAAAATAGGAGATATGAAATCTGATAGTTTCGGGATAAAAAGAAAAAATTATAAATTCTGTCAACCCTGTAGGTAGAAATCTGATCATTAACAGGGTAGATAATTTTATTTTAAAGAATTCAAATGAGTAATTTTGTTCCATAAGAAATTATGATAGTCTCTGAGAAGGTGTAAGAGTTTAAAATCTATACTTAAATTCTAACACATGCAAATTTAGACCTATGCAAATGAGATTATTAGGTCAGTGTTAAGAAATTTAAGAATTCCATTAAACTATATAAATCCTATTAAGATAAAGGTGTAGAGCCACACTTGTGCTTTGATGTTAGCTCTGTGAATAACCTTTTTGAAATACAGGGTTGGCTTATGGGCATTTTAAGGTTATGTTGAAGGAGGCAATTTGATTTTCCTTTGCTGTTACATATTCTTTTTTATTTTTTGAAATTTATTTATTTGTTTATATTTTATTTTATGTGGTGCAGGGGGTTTATCCCAGGGCCTTATATATGCTAAGCAAGTACTCTACTACTGAGCTAATCTCTAGCCCCATATATTGCTTTTTAATCTATCACTATCAGGTTTCCCAACTGCCCAATGGAATTGCTGTCTTACTCTCTGGAAAAGATGTGATTAGATAATAATAACTGGTAAATATTACCCCATTATCTAGATAATGGGGTAATATTTACCAGTTGGGATCATTTTGGCAACAAACAAAATGAAAACTGGCCTCAACTTCGCTTACCAAGCAAGGATCTATGTTACTTCATGTAATGGAAAAGCTGATACTGAGCAGGCTCCCTGCATCCTCTGGCTCAACCTCCTGCTTGTTTTCTGAGTGTTCTACATTGTTGCTTCAACTTTGAGTTAGACAATTTTATTCCAATGTTTCCAGGTCTACATTCAGACCAAATAACATCTATCAAAAGCAGATTCCTAACTCCTAGATTTCTTTCAAAGGAACAAGGCTATATTTCCACAAATATACAAGTCTTTCCCTCAGACCTCACTAGCCACGTTGGTCACATGGTCTTTCATATAAACCAATGGCAAAAAATATGAGGTTGCCATCTTGGTATGAAACCAATCAGGATGTCACTGGAGCCTGATATGTCCTCGTGCTCTATGTAAGTCATGCTATTGAAAGTGTACAACAGGACAAAATCAGCATCCTGTTTGAAAGCAGTAAGATACTAAGTGATCACTGAATTGGCAATCAACTGGGCTGCTATATAAATTAAAAAATAAACAGTATTTTTTTAAAATAATATGAATGTTGTACAAATTAATGAAGGCTGGGGTTTGATTAATAAGAAGAGATAAACATAAGAGTTGATTTTGGATAGATTTTATAGAATATCTACTTCATCATATGAGGGAAAATCTTTTTTAGTCTTTAGGTAAGGTAAAAAAAAAATTATGCTTAAAAAACCAGTGGAAATTTTATTTAAATACACATAAGAGAACAACTATTTCTAAATAAGTAAAGTTGATTTTTACATGATCTGTTAAAAATTATGCTTAGAATAGAAAATTGTGAAAGGTAATAAATTGAATTTTCTACATTCTATGTGCTAAACACTTTGTTCTCTAAATGAATTATTTTTGTTCTTATTATAGCATATTATGGGTTTAATCAAATCTACTTTTTAATGTAAATGGAGTATAATTTCTCATTCTTCTGGCTGTACATGATGTAGAATAACACTGGTCATGTTGTCATATGTGTACATAGGGCAATAATGTCTGATTCATTTTGTTATCCTTCCTAGACACATATCCTTCCCCTACCTTCATTTCCTCTCTACCTAATCCAAAGTAAATCTGTTCTTTCCTAGTCCCCACTTATTGTGAATTAGCACCTGCATATCAGAGAACACTTTCAGCCATTCATTTCATTGGATTGTCTTATTTTGATTAGCATGATATTCTTCAGCTCTATCCATTTACCACCAAATGCCATCATTTCATTCTTCTGTAAGGCTGAGTAATATTTCATTGTGTATCTGTAATGCATTTTCTTTATCCATTCATCTGTTGAAGGACACATAGGCTGGTTCCATAGTTCAGCAATACTGTGAGTTGAGCTGCTATAAATATTGATGTAGCTGTGTCACTTTAATATGCTGATTTTAAGTCCTTTGAGTATAAACCAATGAGTGGGATAGTTGAGTCAAATGGTGGTTCCATTCTCAGTTTTCCAAGGAATCACAATACTACCTTCCATAATGGTTGCACCAAATTGTAGTCCCACCAGAAATGTGTGAGTGTACCTTTTCCTCACATTCTCACCAACATTTATTGTTGCTTTTTGCTGTAGTCTGGCTGGGCAAATAACCAGGAGGTGACAAGCAACTTGTGAAGATTGAAACAATGGGAGCCACTTCATTGTGGGACAGCAGAGGTATATATACCCAACTGATTATACACAGCTTGTTTCAATTAACATCATCTAGATACAGCAATCAGCCAATAAGGAATCTTCATCATCTTAATGTCTCGGTGGCATTAGCTCACAAACCACTCCTTCTGGCAAACTGCCAGGTGGCATCTTGACTTGGTTATGGCCCTCAACAGCTTGTATTCCTGATTATTGCCATTCTGACTGGGGTGCAATAAAAGTTTAGAGTAGTTTTGATTTGCATTTCTCTAATTGCTAGTGATGTTGAACAATTTTTCATATATTTGTTGATTTGTCATACTTATTCTGAGAAGTTGTCTGTTCAGTTCCTTAGCCCATTTATTGTTTTTTTTTTAATGATAAGTTTGTAATAAGAAGACTGAAGCATGACTTAAATTATGCTACAGAGCTACAGTATCAAAAATGACATGGTATTGGCACCAAAAAAACAAGTAGACTAAAATTACAGAATAGAAGACACAGAGACAAACCCACAAAAATATAGTTATGTCAGACAAAATCATCAAAACATTCAATGGAGAAAAGATAGCTTGTTCAAAAAATGGCCCTGGGAAAATTGGAAATCTACCTATGACAGAATGAAATGAATCCCCTATTTCTCACCCTGCACAAAATGTAACTCAAAGTCGATCAAAGATTTAGGCACTAGATCAGAGACCCTACAGCTAGTAGAAGACAATATAGGTTCAAATATTCATGATGTGGGCCTAGGATCTGACTTCCTTAACAAGACTCCTTTTCTTTTAAAATTTTATTTATTTTTTTATTGGTTGTTCAAAACATTACAAAGCCCTTGAGATATCATATTAGATTCAAGTGGGTCATGATCTCCCATTTTTACCCCAAATACAGATTGCAGAATCACATTGGTTACACATCAACATTTTTACATAATGCCATATTAGTAACTGTTGTATTCTGCTACCTTTCCTACCCTCTACAATCCACCCTCACCTCCCCTCCCATCTTCTCTCTCTACCCCATCTACTGTAATTCATTTCTCTCCTTGTTTTTTTTCCCATTCCCCTCAAAACCTCTTATATGTAATTTTGTATAACAATGAGGGTCTCCTTCCATTTCCATGAAATTTCCCTTTTCTCTCCCTTTCCCTCCCACCTCATGTCTCTGTTTAATGTTAATCTTTTCCTCCTGCTCTTCCTCCCTGCTCTGTTCTTAGTTGTTCTCATTATATCAAAGAAGACATTTGGCATTTGTTTTTTAGGGATTGGCTAGCTTCACTTAGCATAATCTGCTCTAGTGCCATCCATTTCCCTGCAAATTCCATGATTTTGTCATTTTTTAGTGCTGCATAATACTCTATGGTGTATAAATGCCACATTTTTAATCCATTCATCTATTGAAGGGCATCTGGGTTGGTTCCACAGTCTAGCTCTTGTGAATTGTGTTGCTATGAACATTAATGTGGCAGTATCCCTGTAGTACGCTCTTTTAAGGTCTTCAGGGAATAGTCCCAGAAGGGCAATAGCTGGGTCAAATGGTGGTTCCATTCCCAGCTTTCCCAGGAATCTCCATACTGCTTTCCAAATTGGCCGCACCAATTTGCAGTCCCACCAGCAATGTACAAGTGTACCCTTTTCCCCACATCCTCGCCAGCACTTGTTATTGTTTGACTTCAGAATGGCTGCCAATCTTACTGGAGTGAGATGGTATCTTAGGGTGGTTTTGATTTGCATTCCTCTGACTGCTAGAGATGGTGAGCATTTTTTTCATGTACTTGTTGATTGATTGTATATCCTCCTCTGAGAAGTGTCTGTTCAGGTCCTTGGCCCATTTGTTGATTGGGTTATTTGTTATCTTATTGTTTAATTTTTTGAGTTCTTTGTATACTCTGGATATTAGGGCTCTATCTGACGTGTGAGGAGTAAAAATTTGTTCCCATGATGTAGGCTCCCTATTTACCTCTCTTATTGTTTCTCTTGCTGAGAAAAAAACTTTTTAGTTTAAGTAAGTCCCATTTGTTGATTCTTGTTATTAACTCTTGTGCTATGGGTGTCCTATTAAGGAATTTGGAGCCTGACCCCACAATATGTAGATTTGAGCCAACTTTTTCTTCTATCAGACGTAGAGTCTCTGATTTGATATCAAGCTTCTTGATCCATTTTGAGTTAACTTTTTGTGCATGGCGAAAGGAGGAGATTCAGTTTCATTTTGTTGCATATGGATTTCCAGTTTTCCCAGCACCATTTGTTGAAGATGCTATCCTTCCTTCATTGCATGCTTTTAGCCCCTTTATCAAATATAAGATAGTTGTAACTTTGTGGATTAGTCTCTGTGTCCTTTATTCTGTACCATTGGTCTACCTGCCTGTTTTGGTACCAGTACCATGCTGTTTTTGTTACTATTGCTCTGTAATATAGTTTGAAATCTGGTATCGCTATACCGTCTGATTAACACTTCCTGCTTAGAGTTGCTTTTGCTATTCTGGGTCTTTTATTTTTCCATATGAATTTAATGATTACTTTATGTATTTCTACAAGAAATGTCATTGGGATTTTGATTGGCATTGCATTGAACCTTTAGAGAACTTTTGGTAATATTCCCATTTTGATGATGTTAGTTCTGCCTATCCATGAACAGGGTATATTTTTCCATCTTCTAAGATCTTCTTCTATTTCTCTCTTTAGGGTTCTGTAGTTTTCATTGTATAAATCTTTCACCTCTTTTGTTAGGTTGATTCCCAAGTATTTTATTTTTTTTGAGGATATTGTGAATGGGGTGGTTGTCCTCATTTCCATTTCAGTAGTTTTGTCCCTGATATACAGGAATGCCTTTGATTTATGCGTGTTGATTTTATATCCTGCCACTTTGCTGAATTCATTTATTAGTTCTAGTAGTTTCTTTGTAGGCCCTTTTGGGTCTTCTAGGTATAGAATCATATCACTTGCAAATAGTGATAATTTAAGTTCTTCTTCTCCTATTTTTATGTCTTTAATTTCTTTCGTCTGTCTAATTGCTCTGGCCAGTTTCGAGAACTATATTAAATAGAAGTGGTGATAGAGGGCATCCCTGTCTTGTTCCAGATTTTAGAGGGAATGCCTTCAATTTTTCTCCATTCAGAATGATGCTAGCCTGAGGCTTAGCATAGATAGCTTTTACAATGTTGAGGTAAGTTCCTGTTATCCCTGGTTTTTCTAATGTTTTGAACATAAAGGGATGCTGTACTTTGTCGAATGCTTTTTCTGCGTCTATCGAGATGATCATATGGTTCTTATCTTTATGTCTATTGATGTGGTGAATAACATTTATTGATTTCCCTATATTGAACCAGCCTTGCATCCCAGGGATGAATCCTACTTGATCATGGTGCACAATTTTTTTGATGTGTTTTTGTATCCAATTCCCCAGAAATTTATTGAGGATTTTTGCATCTAGGTTCCTTAGAGATATTGGTCTGTAGTTTTCTTTCTTTGAGGTGTCTTTGTCTGGTTTCAGAATCAGGGTGATGTTGGCCTCATAGAATGAATTTGGAAGAGCTCCCTGTTTTCTATTTCCTGAAATAACTTGAAAAGTATTGGTATTAATTCTTCTTTAAAGGTTTTGTAAAAATCTGCTGTATACTCATCTGGTCCTGGGCTTTTCTTGGTTGGTAGTTTTTTGATTGCTTCTTCTATTTCATCCGTTGATATTGGTCTGTTCAAATTGTGTTTATCCTCCTGACTCAGTCTGGGATAATCATATGACTTAAGGAATTTATTGATGTCTTCACTATCTTCTATTTTATTGGAATATAGGTTTTCAAAATAATTCCTAATTATCTTCTGTATTTCTCTAATATCTGTTGTGATGTTGCCTTTTTCATCCCATGTGTTAGTAATTTGAGTTCTATCTCTTCTTCTCTTCATTAGCATGGCTAAGGGTCTGTTGATCTTATTTATTTTTTCAAAGAATCAACTTTTAGTTTTGTCAATTTTTTCAATAGTTTCTTTTGTTTCCATTTCGTTGATTTCCACTCTGATTTTAATTATCTCTTGCCTTCTGCTACATTTGCTGTTGTTTTGCTCTTCCTTTTCTAGGGCTTTGAGATGAAGTGTGAGCTCATTTATTTGTTGGTTTTTCTTTTTTTGAGGAATGACCTCCAGGCGATGAATTTCCCTCTTAAAACTGCTTTCATTGTGTCCCATAGATTCCGATATGTTGTGTCTGTATTTTCATTTATCTCTAAGAATTTTTTGATTTCCTCCTTTATGTCTTCTGTAACCCATTGATCATTCAGTAATGTATTGTTCATTGTCCATGTGATGTAGGATTTTTCCTTCCTTCTTTTATCATTGATTTCCAGTTTCATTCCATTATGATCAGATAAAATGCATGGTATTATCTCCACCCCTTTATATTTACTGAGGGTTGCCCTATCACATAATATATGGTCTATTTTTGAGAAGGATCCATGTGCTGCTTAAAAAAAAAGTATATCTACTTGATGATGGTTGATGTATTCTATATATGTCAGTTAAGTCTAGGTTATTGATTGTGATATTGAGTTCTATAGTTTCTTTATTCAACTTTTGTTTGGAGGATCTGTCCAATGGTGAGAGAGGTGTGTTGAAGTCACCCATAATTATTGTATTGTGGTATATTTGATTCTTGAACTTGAGGAGAATTTGTTTTATGAATGTCGCAGCACCATTATTTAGTGCATAAATATTGATAATTGTTATGTCTTGTTGGTGAATGGTTTCTTTTAACAGTATATAATGTCCTTCCTTAGCCCTTTTGATTAACTTAGTCTTGAAGTTGATTTTATTCGATATGAGGATGGCCACCCCTGCTTGCTTACGAGGACAGTGTGCTTGGTATATTTTTTCCCAACCTTTCACCTTCAGCCTGTGTATGTCTTTTCCAATCAGATGTGTCTCCTGGAGGCAGCATATTGTTGGATTTGTTTTTTAATTCATGTTACCAGCCTATGTCTCTTTATTGGATAGTTTAAGCCATTAACGTTTAGAGTTACTATTGACACATGGTCTGTACTTCCAGCCATGTTTGATTATTTATCTTTTTTTTTTTTTTTTAATTTGGTTTGTTTCTCCATGATTAGCTTTCTCCCTGCCCTCTGGCTTTACTGAGGTACTTCACACTGTTGGTTTTGGTTATTTTTTTTTCATTTCTTCCTCGTGTAGTGTTTTGCTCAAGATGCTTTGCAATGCTGATTTTCTGGCTGCAAATTCTTTTAACTTTTGTTTATCATGAAAGATTTTTATTTTGTTGTCCGACCTGAAGCTTAATTTTGCTGGATTCAAAATTCTTGGTTGGCATCCATTGTCTTTCAGTGTTTGAAATACGTTGTTCCAGGATTCTTGCTTTCAGCGTCTGTGATGAAAAATCCGTTGTTAACCTTATTGGTTAACCTTATTGGAATGGAACTTTAAAGAGGATATGAGACAGCAAATTCAAATAGTGAAAGAACACATTGAAAATGAATTACATAAACAGATAAAAGAAGAAATTAAGCATCTTTATCAGGAGATAGAGATTATAAAAAATCAAACAATAATTCTAGAAATGAAGGAAACTATAAACCAAATAAAAAACTCAAATGAGAGTATCACTAACAGAGTGGAGCAAGTAGAAGCCAGAACGTCAGATAATGAAGAAAAAATATATCATCTTGAAAAGAGTCTAGCCAACTCAGAAATGCTGGTAAAAAATCACGAGAAAAACATCCAAGAGATATGAGATAACATAAAAAAATCCAAACTTAAGAGTCATCGGGATAGAGGAAGGTATAGAGGTTCAAACCCAGGGAATGAGCAACCTTCTGAGTGAAATAATTATAGAAAACTTTCCAGAAATAAAAAAGGAAATGGATATACAAATTGTAGATGCATACAGGACACCAAGCATACAAAATCACAGTAGACCAATGCCAAGACACATTGTTATGAAGATATCTAATATACAGAACAAAGAGAAAATATTAAAAGCTACAAGAGAAAGGAGGCAGATTACATTCAGGGGTAAACAAGACTCCTATAACATAAGAAATCAAATCAAAACTCAGTAATTGGATGAATTCAAACTAAGAAGCTTCTTCCCAGAAAAGAAAACAATCAATAATGTGAAAATAGATCCTACAGAATGTGTGGAAATATTTACCATATGCAAATCTACTTTGATAATACTGATAGGTACCTAAATGTGGCTGTGTTTATTATGTGTTTATTAATTATCAATAACTCCTCAGAATGTAACAGTACATAGCACTTGGTAGGAGCTCAGTGACAATCTGATGAATGTACAACATCATTTACTGACCACTTCTTATGAGCCTAAATTTTTACAATTATTTGTTTAATATTAACAATAATATTGCAATATTGGTATCTTTTACTCCATTTTGCAGATAAAATGGGATGAGTTATTTTTCCTGAACATAAATATTAGGTACAGACATATGTTTTATTTTTTGTTTTTATGTTTTCTATTTTTTGGTGGCATGCTTCCATTTGGGTTGACAACTGATATTAAAAGAAATTAGATTTTTGTTTAGAAGTGACATAATCAGTGAAAATTATTGGAAAAAATGGTTGAAAATATGGTTGCTTTTCACTAAACTGAATTTTTTTACAGACTTACATTTCTCAATTATTTCATATGTAGTTAATATAACTTATAGCCTGAGTAAGGAAAGGACAATATAATTCTCTTTTAATATTTATATCATGGAAGTCTTTTCAAGTGAAAACTAACATGAAACTGGTAACTAGGGCTAATTGAATGACTTCACATCTTCAAATATTTTAACTAGTTTGTGCATATGTAGTCTAACTTACTTACAGTAAATTTGAAGTTACCCCAATCCTTATTAAAGAAATAAAACACCTCATGTATCTTTGCATAAAATCTCTACCATTGTGTGCTATGTAATATTTTACTGCTGAATTTAAAGGCTATTACACTTGAAATATCTCTTTTTCTCTTACTTAATTTCTTTTTTTTCACTGAAGTTGCCTATGATCTATAAAAGGCAAGAAATCTCATTTGAATAGAGTAAAAGCATTAGTCATTATTCATGCATAGACAGTTTTAAGGATTCAGTTCTGTCAGTGATAGATGGAGAGACTGCTGAGAAGCCATTCGAGATTCCTGTGATTAGGTTAGACAGGTCCCAGGTCCTATTAGTGAGAGTTTCCTTGCTTTGCTACAGAGAGGAGGCAGCTGTCTTCCTCACTTTTCCCTCTGGAACTGCTTGCTTTAACTAAGCCTACAACATTTCCACAGGCAAATCAGGAAGGACTTTCTGGACAGATGGTCATGCTGCCTATAAATTCTCATTTACATGCAGCCTTGGTTTGTAACTGTACTTGAGCCATATGCAGGGGGGTTTGCATTCCCTTTGGATTGGTTTTAAGTGCTAGGCAGTCTAGTGGAATCCAACTTGGTCCATGTTTTCTAATGTTATTTAATTCACTGGAGCTATGCAAAATGTTTATCAAAAGGATTTTTGAAATTAAAATTTTGACTAAGTGCTAAATACTGATACCAACTTCTGTTAGTGAGAAGAGTGCCCTAGAATACTTGGTAACATAAAACATTTAACACGCAGCCACATAAATTTATAAGCTAAAATTAAATAAAAAAGTAAACAAACAAAATTTGCTTTGGCATTTGAATCATTCAAACCTAGTATTGGTTTATTAAAGTACTTAAAATACTACTTAGTATTTTAGTCATACGTACACCAGCCAAATAGTGTATTATTTATTATATCATGGCACAGTGAGTTAACATAAGTAACACTAAAAGTATGCATTACAAGTCTCACTTTTTAAACTCTACATATTATTTTGACATTTAATCAATACTAAATCAGTTTTGATAAGGATATTTGGTCAAAATAACTAGATATTTCTTTGTGACATCTCAGAACAATTAAATCTCAGGAAAACACAAAATATATTCAATAAAATATATTTAAATACAATGGAATTTAAATATTAGAAGCATGAAGATGAATAGAAAGAATATTTTTAATCCATCTTGTTTTAAAACCTTTATTTTCTAAATATAAAGTGTTTAATTTTATTTCAAATTAAAGTGGCAACAAATCTAGTTTCTATAACTTTTTCATCCTTCTACTAAGACTCGAGGTCAAGCCTATTGTAAAATATGATATATATGTATTATTTTCCTCTAATATAAATAAAGTATGTCATAAGTTATCATGAACTATAGTGCTCACATATTAGCTGCCCATTATTCAGCCTCCCTCCTTCTTCTTAACCTTTCCACCTTTCCAGTCTCCAGTAACCACTATTGCTAGGAATGGAAAATAATTCTGTCACTGTTATTGTATAATATGGAGGACCTGAAACTTTTTGTCAGAAATATTTAAATTACAAGTTTACTTTATTTAATTTCTATAAGGTTAGTTAAGCTTTGCTTCTGAGATATAGTCTTATATATTTTTTTCATTTTATCTATTTTATTATTTATTGATATAAAAAAAATTTTTTTTAACCTTTTAGGATTCAGAATAACCCAAGGCCATTTCATCTGTCTGATTTCTTTTTCTTCTTCTTATCAATTCTGTTAAAAGTTTACTTGTCTTGATCTCTTTTAAAGAACTAGGCTTTGTTTTATTTATTATCTCTGAAGTCTGTTTTCTCTTTATTGATTTCAGGTCATTATTGTTTCCTTTCATGTGTTTTAGAATTAATATATTTTTATTTTTTCATTTTAGACTTAATCCACTTTTATTTTTCAAATTGCTCAAAATGAAAGCTGAGCTCATTGACTTTTTTTTGTTTTTCGATGTGGGTATGCTATCAATGTCCTACAAAGTATTATTTCTTAGCAGTATCCTAAAATTGTTCAATATTGTGTTTTCAGGAATATTCTGTTCAAAATTTATTCTAATATTTTTAAAATTTGACTACATATTTTAAAGTATTCTATCTGATTTGTAATTATTTGGAGATTTTAAAGATAATTTTCTGTTGTTTATTTCTGATTTAATTGTATTTGAAATAAATTTTTGTATGAAATAACATCTTTATTTTGAGATTTACTTCATGATCTACAGCATAGTATATTTTTAAAACTATCACACTCAGTGATACAGTGTGTATTTTACAATTGGTGGGTAGAATATTTTATAACTAACAAATACATCAATCTGGTTGACAGTGTTGCTGATTTTTTATTTTTATTTTTTATGGTATAGGGGATTGAACTCAGGAACACTCAACTGCTAAGCCACATTCCCAGCCCCATTTTGTATTTTATTAGATACACTGTCTCATTGACTTGCTTAGTACCTCTCATTTGCTGAGGCTGGCTTTGAACTTTCAATCCTCCTGCCTGTGCCTCCTGAGCTGTTTGGATTACAGGCATGTGTCACTGAGCCCAGTGGTGTTGCTGAATTCTTGAATATATTTATTGAATTTATCTTTGAACTTTGTGTACCTTTTAGAGGATAGCATTTAAATCTGTGTAGCATGTCTAATTTGCTTGCAGTTTTGTGAGTGTTTGCCTCACATGGTTTGAAGTTATGCACATTCTTAACAGAATTATGATCTCTTAATTAGCTGAGCTCTTTTTAAGTAAGAAACAAACTTATTTCATGATGACTGTATCCTCTGATTTAAAAACTACACTGTCCAGTAACTGTTATAGCAATTCCTTTAACTACTGTTGACAAAATAGCTTTTACTTTTAACATATTTATGTTTACATATTTAACATGTTTATTTCTAAGCTGTTTGTACTTGTGCCTTACCCCTTTATCCAATCTGATAATTTTTTAATTAATTAGTTAATTTTTTTTTCTGAGAAAAAGCTTTTTAGTTTGAGGCCATCCCACTTACTTCATTTTTTTTCTGGCACTTTAAGAGTCTTGTTATGGACGTTGGGGCCTAATCTGATGTGATGATGATTTGGGCCTAATTTTCTATTAGGCACAGGGTTTTTGGACTAATTTCTAGGTCCTTGATCCACTTTGAATTTTGTGCATGGTGAGAGATAGAGGTTTAGTTTCATTTTGCTGCATATGTATTTCCAGTTCTCCCAGAACCATTTGTTGAATAGGCTATCTTTTCTCCAATATGTGTTTTTGGTACCTTTGTCTAGTATGAGATAACTGTTTTTATGTGGGTTTGTCACTGTGTCTTCTATTCTGTACCATTGATCTACATATCTATTTTGGTGATAACACAATGCTATTTTTGCTACTATCGCTTTGTGGTATAGTTTAAGGTCTGGTATAGTGATGCCTCCTGCTTTAGTCTTCATTCTTCTTTCTATGGATTGCTTTGGCTATTTTGTGTCTCTAATTTTTCCAAATGAATTTCACTTTTTCTATTTCTGTAAGGAATGACAGTGAGATTTTAATTGGAATCATGTTGAATCTGTGTAACACTTTTGGTAGTATGGCCATTTTGCTGATATTAAATTTGCTTATCTAAGAGAATGGTAGATCTTTCCATCTTATAAGAGCTTCTTAAATTTCTTTCTTTACTGTTCTGTAGTTTTATTGTAGAAGTCTTTCACCTCTTTTGTTATGTGGATTCCCAAGTATTTTTTCTTTTTTGAGGCCATTGTGAGTGGCGTAGTTTTTCTAATTTCTCTTTCAGAAATGCATTTGATTTATGGGTATTGATTGTTATATCCTGCTACTTTGCTGAATTCATTAATTAATTCTTGAAGTTTTCTGGTAGATTTTTAGACTCAGATCCATCCCACTGACCCACAGGGACATGATGGAGCTCAGGCCCCAGCCCAGGACTGACACCACTGGCCAGCAGAACCAACCTGATAATTTCTGAGATTTAAGTGGAGGTTACACCATTTACACATAATTAGATTACTTACATAATTGGGTTTCAGTCTGATACATATTTCTTTTCTATTTTTTCATAGACTTTTGGTGTATATATTTTTATTTTTCTACCTGTTTGCATCTATTTTTGAATTCTATTTTTCCTTTCTTGGATATTAGTGTTAGCCCTTTTGTCATTTTGATGGGTTATTTTATAGGTTAGGGAATCTATCTTTGCTTATCATGGTTTACCTTCAAATGATATTGTAGTTTTAGACTGTGATTTTTATAGAACAGATTAGAAACATGACAAATTATTTGGAACAATATTCTCTGTATTCTTAATCAAATATATCCAACCAGAACATAGATTTTTGAACTATTTTATTTTTAAATTGAGTAAACATACACACACACACAATTTAAAAACATACAGCTAGATGATCAATCTATGACATCAATTAACTAGTCTATGACCACTATTATAGAATAGATTTGTATTTTAAATTCTAAATTTAAACAGAAAATATGTTGTGCAACTGGTGGATATTTTTGAGCCAGAAAATGATAGAAATTTAATTTTTGCAAAATTTGCTGATGACATCATGAAAAATAGTGAATAAATTACGATATCTAAGAAATTAGATAGAAGACTATTTAATAAGCATAGCATATAATATAAAACTACTTGAAGTTATTAAATGTGGAAAAATGGGAAGTGAATGTATAGAACTTTATTTCACATATGTCGGAGTTGTATCTACATATATATTTCTTTACACTAAAATGAGAAATGATTACATTATTTTACTAACAAAAAATGAGAACAGATTGTAAAAATAATGATTTTTTTTTATCATTCAGGAAAAAAATAAATTTTGAGATAGCCACTCACTTTTCAAAAATAGGAAAATGAAGCACTGACAGGTTTTAAGTAACTGTTGGGTCTGTCCAATGCGATGTATTGAAGAAATGGTGAAGACATAGGCCTTAGGACACTCTTAGTGAAAACTATTGTAATTTTAAATTTCAACTCTTTCTCTCATATATATTCATATATTTGCATGTATAATCATGAAGAGAATTATACTAGCTAAAAATCTCTGTTTTCTGATAAAATATATACACTTACTGCAAGTAAGCATTGCTTAAAATGCTTGTTTCTGGCCTCTAGAATTGACTGGTCAGGACTAGGTTGATTTAGGTGCATTAAGACATGAGGACTGGGAGGCTATGTTAGTGGATATCCTATCTTCTTCCACTATTGAACACCATATAAATTGATAAGAAGAAGGTAATATAAAATAAATGAAAATAGAGAATATGTTACCAGAACTTAAAAGGATGAATTAGTTTATGTCTAAATATCGTATCAAGTAAAGGTCTTGCAGAAAAAAAAATGACAATGATTCTTCATTATAATCCTCTAACTTTCATCACTCATATTTATTGATTGAAATTTAAATTAAGACTATGCATATTCTATATACATTAAGAATATACATATATTCTTACATATACATATATACGTGAGGCACACACACACATACAAATCCTTGTGCTTTTTAGAGTATTGGCGTACAAATGATGGCTTTCACATGACCATCTGACACCTAAATTTAGCAGTTACGCCATGTTTGATGAATATTTATCTGGTACAATTTTTCTCCACATCTTAGTGCATTCCCCTTAACAGTTCATCCTAGCAGGTGACACATGTGAACTAGATTTTCAGTAAGCTTTGTATATAGAAGAGTTTTAGAACTATAGATCTAAAGCAAAGTTACAAAGATGGTACATATGTGAGCTTTTGAACAGAAATCTTTTATTCTTAAAGTGCAAAAATGGCATGGTGTTATAAACCCTGAAGACAAAATTAAATCACTGAGAACCCAAAGTAAATTGAAATAACTGTTTTGTGATTTTTTAAGTCTGGGGAAAATTTCTTTAGTTTTCCCTTAGAGAACATAAACTATATTCTGATGTCAAATTTGTTCTAAGTTTAGATACCCCATGGGCAAGTTGTCTGCTCTAATTAAAACAAAATGAATATAAATCTCTTAACACAAAAATCTTTGATGGTAAGAAATGTAGTGCAAGGTTTCTAAAGCCTCCCAGTAAACCAAGGTGCCTCTCATCCTGGTAACTCTAGTTTCAGAGTCACCTAAAATGAGTCTTGAGCATATCTAACATATCAACATGTTTTCATACATGTGTTCCCTTTGCTAGTTGGAATCCCTAGGACCATTTACTCCTGATAGTCTACTAAGTTTAAATTTTTTTCTGACAGAAGACAATCTGCAGAAATAATATTGAGGCCTAAAAATATCAGCTCATTTATCAAAAATTGTTCAAGGAAACTATTAACTAAATGAATTGTATGCTTACTTTTCTTAGCTGGAAATATTTTTCTGATTCCCTATAATTATATGATGGACATTCATGCCTTCTAAGAATTTAAGGAAAATAATTTTTAAGAAGAGTATTTATTTCTAAATTCAAAGTTATTTCTCAATTATTTTTTCTTTGAAATAAATAAATTTGAAATAAGTTTGAACTTTTATCCAAGTTTTGATACTTAAACTTGGATGGTAAAGAAACCAAACATGTAATATCTGAACCTATGCCAATACCTATAATAAAATCTGTCTATATCCAAACAACTTGAAATCTCATACAATTTTATGTCTAATATCTTTTTCAACACACAGATTTCTACCAGAAAATGAGTTAATATATGATTGATAGAAAATCCATGTAAAGATAAATGACTCAGTTCCTTGTTTAGTAATCTCATAGATTATACCCTGAAGTTAAGTATTACAATGCACTTCTACTCTATTATTTCTGTATTTTTATGGACACAGGAGAAATGAGTGCTAATGCACATCACCGCTGAGGAGTCTCCATTATTCTTTAGCGACAAAATGTGTTCATCTCCACAGGGCAGAAAACAAGAGCACTAAAGATAGATCACTTTCACATGAGAAACAATTTGCCCATTTTCCCACTGATAGGACTCAGTCAAATGGAATGATGTCTTTCATACAAAGTTTCAGTTTTGAGCCAAAGTGAAAAATACATTTAGAGGACAGCTCTTCAAGGGCAAAAATACAGTGGTCTTTATAATTAGAACTACACCAAATTATTTTGGTTTTATAACCAGCTGAACCATAAATAAGAAAATGGTTGTTCAATTACCAGAAAAGCTGGTTATTTCTGATACTTAAACTAAAATTTACAATCCTAGCCAAGTGTACTGGCACATGACTCTAGTCCCAGTGACTGAGACAGGAAGATCATATGTTCCAGACCAATTTAGCAAGGCCCTAAGGACTTAGTGAGACCCTGTCTCAAAATAAAAGTTAAAAGGGCCTGGAGATATATCTCAGGAACTTAAAAAATGGGCACCAACTAAGGGCCACTTTGGGGCTACAACAGAAGTGGTGTGTAGATGCTATAGAGATTGTGAACTGCTAGAACAAAATGCTATGTGTACCATCAGCCCCTTAAAAACAAACAAACAAAAAGAATGCTTCCTCACTCCTGCTTAGAGCATGCAGGTCAATATAATACACTTTGTAAATTATATCAATCCTGTTTTCTAATCCTTTCTAAAGTTTTCCAATCTGCTATTTGAATATACCTTTGAGAAGACATAACACATACACACAGAAAATGTCTCTCATTCTTTCTTTTTCTATTATTCTTCCTTTTCAACCTCCATTTCTCTATTCATAATCATATTATTATTATTATTTGAAGTACTGGGGATTGAACCCAAGGGTGCTCTGCCACTGAGATACATACCCAGCCCTTTATATTTTTCATTTTGAGACATGGTTTCACTACATTACTGAGGCTTGCCGTGAACTAGCAATCCTCCTGCCTTGGCCTGCAGAGTATCTGGGATTAAAAGCATGTGCCAACTTCCTTGACGTCTTTCCATATTTCTGTCTATATCTATCAATAAATCAGTCAATCAATCATCTGTTATTCTATCTACACATAAGACTATAGAAAATGTTTTTAAATGCTACTAAAACCTTTGTAGCAAATCATTCAAGAATTCTCTATTGCCTCTTGAACAATATCTTCTTTTTTTTTTTAAGAGAGAGAGCGAGAGAGAGAGAGAGAGAGAGAATATTTTTTTAATATTTATTTTTTAGTTTTCGGCAGACACAACATCTTTCTTTGTATGTGGTGCTGAGGATCGAACCTGGGCCACACACATGCCAGGCTAGCGCGCTACCGCTTAAGCCACATCCCCAGCCCTGAACAATATTTTCTTTAAGAAAGACCTATTTATAAATATGTAACAAAATATTATTTATTTATAATTTAATGCAACCAGAATTTAACAAGTATTTTAAGAACTAAAAACATTTTTACTGATGTTTAATATTCTAAATACAATGGTTTTGGAGTCACTAAATTCTAAGCTGGCAAGTTAAACCTGTCTGTCACTTAAAAATTATAAACCTCAAAAATTATTTAACCTGTGTTAGTTCTGAGTTCATTCACTCAACTATAAATATAATGATTCTGGCTTATTTCACCAATTATTGAACATATTGAATAAAAACAAATGAAATAGTTATCTGTGATGAAGAATGACTCTACCTATCTATTGTTCCTACTCCATCAGTTTATCCTGGCACAATGCATTGCATTCAATATATCTTTCAAAAGGCTGAATACCCATTTTGAATTCTCTGTTTTTTCAAGCAGATTTAATATAGTGCATATATAAATTGAATTCTTCAAATTTGGGGAACTTTTTGCTCTCAAAACTATTTTGTAAAAATTAGTGAAATAAAATAGTAGTTTGGGAATTGTGATAGGAACTTGTAAACTGTGTGTGTGCAATGTAGTTATTTCAGTGAGGTTTCTCAAATAGCATATTGGAAAAGCATCTGAAAAAATCTGAATTTGTAAGATGGAAAATAAAAAGTTTCAAATTTTTCTAGTGGAATATTGACTTTCTGTACTGTAGTTTTAACAGTTCAGTAGGAATAGAACTGAAAAATGTTGCTTATATATTGTTTCATTATAACATTTTGTGTGGTATGAACTACTGACATGACTAACAGGGATTCTGCATTTGAAATATTTCAGTGTATTGTGCCTATAGTTTTATCAGTCCATGGACATTTTTAAAGGTAGTATATAAAAACATTTCTAGAAAATTGTTATATTATTGATTGGCATGAAGTTAATCAAAGAGAAAAAACTTAAATGATACATATGTGACTGTGAAGAAAACATTTCCATGTCTTAAGATTATTAGTTATGAACAAAAGAAGCCACAATTTTAAGCCCTATCATTACCCTCCAAAAAGGAATATGGTAAAGAGTATTAGGGTAACTTACACAAATTTCAAAAAAAAAAGTTGGATAGAAATTCCTGAAAAAGTTTGAACCAATTTCTTGAAAGGGGCACATATCAGGAATTGAATGCCATCCACAGGACAGAAATACATTAGTGAAGATTGTTCTCTCTGCTACTGGGCAGAGGAGATAAAATGCTTGAAATAGAAAAAAAAATAGTCATGAGATAATGCAGGATGTCTCAGGTAATAAAGCAAGAAATACTAGTGTCTTAGATTATGAAAAGTTGACATGAATTTCTTTTTCTAAATTTGGTAATCATTGATTCTTTGTTAATCAATATATAATTTAAACTATTTAAAAATCTAATGGATGTGATCCATCTGTAGCTGAGAGGTAACCATTGTTAGATTTTTGCAGTGCATTCAGATTTCAGGCTTCTGCAGACTCCCCTTCCGGCTATGGACAGGCTTACACAAAGTCCTGGTAGTTCATAAGTCATTGGAGATTACTTCTGTAGCCCTTATGTAACACTTAATTTGAGAACCATGACCTTATAAAAGTGAAATCTTGATAGAATGTGGACCTGATAATCACTTTATCTAAAAGAACCAAAACAATATTTTTTCCCAAATAAAATGTTTCTGAATACTTATTACATGTTGGGGAATGTTTGTTTTTTGAATAAATAACTGACATGTTATAGAATTCTATGATACTGAGATATTTACACTGAAGTCACTGAGTTTATTTGCATTTTCTCACCAATCATATTCTACTCTAGTGTGTGTGTGTGTGTGTGTGTGTGTGTGTGTGTGTGTGTTTTGCTGGGTATTGAATCCAGGGACTTGTGCAGGTGAGGCAAACACTCTACCAATTGAGCTGTAACCCCAGCTGTATATTCTACTCTTATTTATATCTGCCACATTATCCATGAGTTCACTGTTACATAGACATTGCTTGAAAGTGTGACTTTATGATGGTGCCTTTGTTCTTGTCTAAGTAATAGCATTTTAGAATGCAGAACATAGACACTGTTTTCATTGAATTTAACATATAATCATCTATCTCATCCATATTCAACAACATACATTACCACCTGCTATCCGTGTAACATGTGTTACTTCTACTTACCTATTTTGTTACACCAACATTCAAAAGCAAGTATGTTGCATTTTTCCTTAAGACCTAGCTTTTCTTTGAGTGTTTCTGGCAAATCCATATTTTCCCTAAATAACATTCTTATACATTTTCATGAAGTTCCCATCTGAATAGATCACTTAAAAATTAAGATTTTGGCCATAATCTAGTATGATTTTTGGATTTTTGCTCCAAAGTGGATTAAGATTGAAAATAAAAGGAGGACAGCCAAATTGGAAGCCAAATGCATCACCAGGAAAAATCATGAACAACTGAGACCATTGAAAGTTCCTCAGTAGTGTGTGTGTGTGTGTGTGTGTGTGTGTGTGTGTGTGTGTGTGAGATAACTCCTGAATTGTATTTATAAAGGAAATCAAGTAAAAATGTGTTGCAAAATCTATCAGACAGAGTTTATAAAGACTGGTAATGGTTTTACACATTCTCTGGATACCATGAGCATACAGGCCTATTATATGTTGGATAATTATACTCAGTATTATTTTTCTATAAAATTAGACCTAAACATCACAATAAAATGAAAATATGTGTGTCATTATATTATTTCCTAACACACAAATCTTCTCTTTAGATTGAAATTTCTTTATCTTCTGCTTTTGCTCTCAGTTGAAGACATTAGATCAAATGTAAACGTTACAGGCCGGTAATATGTCTCTCTCTGTTCAGAAGTAAGGATGATATGAAGAAGGGCAAGTATTCACAGAATGAAGATCATAAGCAGTACTGAGACACTTCAACTGTGTATTTTCATTCTATGATTTAGAAAAACTCATAATAAGAGAACTATCCTTTGATTTATCCCAAAGAGGGATATATACATTGACACAGGTAAACATCACTGGATTTTTTCATAGTTTTTAGCATCCTATCTTGCTAAGCACTATGCTGATGCTTTATAAGAGTATTTTGTTAAATACAACTTCACACAAATTTTGTAAAATCCCTGAACATGCACAGAAAATGTCTGCAAAGGAGTGCACCAACAAATTAGTTATATATCTGGGCCATGGATTTCTTATTATGTGCCCTTAATTTTGCTTTTATTATCTTTTATCAGACTCCAAAATTATCTTTATTAAAAATGCATTAATTTTAAATTAAGAAAAAAGGAAATATTACAGCATCCTAAGTTGTTTTTCTAAATAATGTAAGCCCTATTCTATTCAATACCTATTCTTCATCTATGTATGTACTGTATTAATAACTTATAAAGGTATCTCTGAGAATAAAATTTGTCACATAGTTAAATCACATGATTTTGATAAGTGGTAGAAAAGTTGTTTTATCCATTTTTTTTGACAAATTCAAATTTTAAAGTGCATCTTGTGGGTTGTAATTCCTTCCTGTATGTCAGTAATATAGTAGAAAACACTAACCCTTGATATTTAGTAAGCATTTTAATGACTCTTCAGGACAATTGAGGGCCTTTAGTACAGATGGTAACAACATTCTGCATATATTTAATATCTTTCAACAAGTAGGCATTATATTATTTGCTAACACACAAAACTTCTCTTTAGATTAAAAATTCCTTTATCTTCTGCTTATGTTGTCAGTTGAAGAGATTAGATGAAATGTGAATGTTACAGGCCACTAATATGCTTGTCTCTCTTCAGAAGAAAATATGGTATGAAGAAGGGAAAGTATGCACAAAATGAAAGTGTCTTCATACAATGACTTTGATACCTCTAAAACATTATGTACCACCAAGCAGGTCTAAGTTTCAGGTAGGTGAGTGTGGAATGCACACTAGATTCTGCTAGAGGCTCCCTAGGAAACTGTGCTGGGTCTGGAGATATAGTTCAGTTGATAGAGTGCTTACCTTGCATGCACAAGGCCCTGGGTGCAATACCCACCCATCCACCCCCCAAAAAGAAGAAACTGTACTGGATACTTGTTTTCTCCTAACCTGATTCTCCTAATTTAAAAATGCTAGCATCAGGTCCCACTCCATAACTCTGTGAATAGTGTGGCCACACAGCAAATTCCTTAAGTGCCTCAAATCCAGCATTTTCAGAGGTACATTGTGCATTTGTTGGGTGACTCCTTAAATTTGGAATTTTGCAATTCTGACTTAATCCTCCTCATCCTGAAAAAACTAAATATTAGCCGTGTCTTCTAAGGTCATTCCTGATAATTTTGATGTCCCACACATGTGACTGGTCTTCCTGGTTTTCCTTAATGGGTCAGAGCTTTTAATGACCTTACTGAATATCTCATCCCTACATTTAACTTTTAAATTTTATGTCTAGCTTCCAGTTTATATCATCACTTCCAACACATGCAATCTTCTCCAGTTTTCTCCCATTATTTCATTCGCTGTCCCTGAACAATCTGACAGAGGTACACTGAAGGCAAGTCCTGTGAATGCACCTTTCCTGGGGGACTACAAGTAAGGTGTGGAGGACACTCCCAGGATAGGACCTTGAGGGGCTTTGATCATGTTTCACTCCTTCCAACAGCTGCCAGACTACTAATTTTCACAACAAATATGGTTTTAAGGCCACTGTTTCCAAAGAGGCAGTGAAATTGAGAAAAGGGACATAAAAATAAGACAACTAATAATATAATAAATGATCTTAAACCCTCCAGATTAATTATTCCCCTTCTTCAATATTAAGAAGTATTGTCTTTATTGTTGAACTGAAAAGCTAAAAACAATAAATCTTTT
Organism: Urocitellus parryii; assembly: GCF_045843805.1. NCBI lineage: Eukaryota > Metazoa > Chordata > Mammalia > Rodentia > Sciuridae > Urocitellus > Urocitellus parryii. The sequence goes on along the minus strand of NC_135531.1, from coordinate 34,509,059 downwards.
TTAAAATTAGCTTTTAAAAGTTTTTACTATTGCACCAAACTGGTGCTAGGGGACCCCAAAATTGTGCCTAATATGTGACAGAATTTATGACTGATTCTGTCGGAGAGGGGTGAGATAGGCAGCCACACTGGATTTAAGTGACTAGAGATTGTATGACAGTATTCAAAAGAGGGTTTTGAGGGACAATACTAAAATAAGGGATTTCACTGAATTTTATTTATTGTCTATTTTTATATATATATACACACACACACATGTGTGTGTCTATATATATGTATACTCACTAAATAATATATATTCAATATACAATTACATGAGGATGGTAGGTTGATTATATATATCTCCAAGATATACCACCTTCTGGCCTGCTTGAAAATCAAACCTAGGTCTTGGCATATGCAAACTTTCATTTCCCTGATTTCTCCAGAGTTTTACCTATTTCCTCCTATCTTTCACACCTCAAGTCTTTGCATTTGTACAGTGAAAAATACTGCTTAAATGAGAAATATATAGCACAGCAAGGGAAAAACACCGTAAGTTTAGGAATAAAGAATTAAATTAAGTTTGTAGAGTCAGATGAAATTTTTCCAAAAAGAAAAAGTAAAAAAACACATGAAGAGTAAATTTAAAAAAGCATTTGCATTAGGAAAGAATAATTTTCCTCCCATGAGCTCTTCTTCTTCAAAAAATAACAAGAATACATATTATCAAGATTATGGTAGGAATCAGATCAAGTAGCACTAAGGATCAGGTTAACTCATACTGCAAATACTCCAATTCCTGTTGCTATGGAAATAAGGTGGCATACTTATGGTAAAGGCATTTTTTAAGGAAAAAAATACATATGTGAAAGAAATAAATGTTAAGGAGATTGTCACATGTGGTATTTTTAGCACCAATACTCTGGAAATGTGTTTATAAGGAGTTTTCCCCTAAAATTATAAAGAAATATGCATGTGTTATTTTTCTGCCTGTCATGAATATGTGCATGCCAATTTAAACCCATGCGCTCATGGTAATGGAAGAGAGGTCTTTTAGCCCCTGCTTTCCTTTACATCTCCTGCTGGCTTAACTCTGTAGGTCAAGGTCCCAATGAACATACTAATTTCTGTGGCTCTAAAGGTATATTAGAGACAGAAAGAGAGTGAAGTGTGTGTGTGTGTGTGTGTGTGTGTGTGTTATGTGTCTGTGCATGTTTGCTTTGTCCAATCATTTGTCTCAGAATTGGAAGGTAACCTTAGAAATTAGACACACAAAATTCAGCCCCTTGTCCTCTTGATGTTTAGTTTACTCTCACTGTGCTTCTCATAACCAAACAAAAGAACTGTGTAAACTTCTTAGAGAATAAGAACCATTGAGGACCTTGTTAAATAGACACTTTAAATTACCAAGGAACTTGTTCAATGGGGACTTGCACATACACTAAGACAGACCCTTCAGTAGTGGGATTTTATATTTGATATGTTTAACAAATCACAAATATACAAGGTGATGTTTACTTTCAGGAAATCGTGCAAAATGTTCTCATGTAAAATCCATCCCCCATCCTTTCAAAAATATTATAGAAATACATTTATGTTATCTATATTCTTCTATTTTAATTGGAAAGAAGCCAAGAAAGTATTAAGTGATCACCAATAGTATGTATTCAAGAATAGTTCTGAGAAAATTAAACTATGCTGAGTGCATTTTTATACTTCTTTGTTTCTCTTTTTTGATATTAAAGATATCTGAATTGGATGTGTTTATAAGCTAACTGGATAGCTAAAACTTTAAAATAATATAAAATACAATGATTGATATTATAATCAAAGCTCTTAAATGCACAGAATAAGCACATTTAGCTCTTTGAAATAAGTTAATTTTAAATGTGTATAACATTTTTACTTTTCCTCAAAGTTAAAAATCATTAAAAATATATAAAAGCAATATATGTTCTTGGCGCCTTTGTCTAGTATGACATAACTGTATTTATGTGGGTTTGTCTCTGTGTCCTCTATTCTGAACCATTGGTCTACAAATCTATTTTGGTGACAATACCATGCCATTTTTGTTACTATTGCTCTGTAGTACAGTTTAAAGTCTGGCATAGTGATAACACCTGCTTCACTCTTGCGAAAGTTGCTTTGGCTGTTCTGGGTCTCTTATTTTTCCAGATGAATTTCATGACTGCTTTTTCTATTTCTATTAGGAATGTCATTGGGATTTTGATTGGAATTGAATTAAATCTGTATAATGCTTTTGGCAGTAGGATCATTTTGACAATATTAATTCTGCCTATCCAAGAACAAGGGAGATCTTTCTATCTTCTAAGGTCTTCTTTAATTCCTTTCTTTAGTGTTCTGTAGTTTTAATGGTAGAAGTCTTTCACTTCTTTTGTAAGTTTATTCTCACATATTTTATTTTATTTTGAGGGTATTATAAATTGGGTAGTTTTCTTAGTTTCTCTTTCAGAGGATTTGTCACTGATGCATAAAAATACCTTTGATTTATGGGTGTTGATTTTATATCCTACTACTTTTCTGAATTCCTGTATTAATTCTAGAAGTTTTCTGGTGGAAGTTTTTGGATCCTGTAGGTATAGAATCATGCAGCCACATCAATGTTTATAGCAACAAAATTCACAATAGCTAAATTGTGGAACCAACCTAGATGCCCTTCAATAGATGAATGAATAAAGAAACTATGATACACACACACACACACACACACACACAACGGGATATTACTGAGAATTGAAGGAGAATAAAATTGTATTTGCTGGTAAATGGATGGAGTTGGAGAATATCATGCTAAGTGAAGTAAGCCAATCCCCACCCCCCAAAAAGCCAAATGTTTTCTCTGATACGTGGATGCTGATCTCTTGCTTGTGATCTGCACAGATGATAGAAATGGGGTTCCCCTAGGTTGAATGGTCTGGCTGAGAAATAAAAGCTATGAAAAACAGAACCATGAAAAAACTACAGGACACAGAAAGAAGTTACAAAAGTGGGGACAGGACCAGTAAGCCCATTGGATGGATTGAGCTTCTATGCTCTGGCAAAATGGAGCCTGTGCTTGCTTTATTTATATCTATTTATATCAGGGACATCAAAGGAAGGGATATGGTTTCAAGGCTGGAGCCAATACTTCATGGTGTCTTGCAGTCTGCAGGCTGATTCCCATATTGGCAGGTCACACCCATCTCAGGTGCTGTGTGAGATCTCTGGCAAAGCTGGAGGGGGAATACCTGCATCAGGGGATAACTCCCTATAGGGGTGCCATGGGAGGTTCCCAATGCCATACATCCCCTCATTGAGGTACTATGTGCAAAATAGTCTGCAACATAGTCCCCACATAGCCCAAGGGCACCTGGTGACATTTGATCCATAATGGGAATGGGTGGGGTGCATGGGAGGAATGGAAGAACTTTATATATGGCAAAGGGAAAGTAGGGGAAGGGAAGTATGATGGGGGTAGGAAAGATGGTGGAATGAGATGGACATCATTACTCTAAGTACTTGTGTGAAGACATGAATTGTGTGACTCTGCCTTGTGTACCCCCAGAGACATGAAAAATTGTTCTCTCTATATGTGCTATACATTGAAATGCATTCTGATGTCATGTATAACAAATTAGAATAAATAAATAATTTTTAAAAAGATATGTACAAGCAAATATCTAGCAAAACGTAGTGTTTACAATTTAGTTTGAATTCAGACACTTGTGACTGTCAAGGGGAATCACATTAACTCTATGTGTCTCATTTCTAACATTTATTTTTAGTTATTTTTCTTTGAGTTGGGACAAAAACCATCTGCCCCATTTCATTAGATTTTAGTAAGGATAAATGAGAAGATATTTTGAATGCACTCTGTGTGATAGTCGGCTTTTCACCACTGTGACCACAATACCTGTCAAGAACAAATTAGACGAGGAAAAGTTTATTCTGTTGTCATGACTTCAGAGATTCTGTCCATGTTTAGCTGACTTCATTGTTCACTGAGGTAAGGCAGAAAGGGGTAGCAGAGGAAAGCTTCTCAGAATAAGACAGTTGGGAAGAAGAGAGACAGAGAGACAGGGAGAAGAGGGTGGGGGAGAAGACATAAACCCTGAGGGCTATACATCCTCCTGAGCTACTTTGTCTAGCCCTGCCCTCATCTGCCTACAGTTGACACATTCAGTAAACCATTCATATTATTAATCCGACTTATAGATCAATGATCTGATTAGGTTACAGCTTACATAATCTAATCATTTCATCTCTGAACATTTTTGCATTAACACAGGAGCTTTGGGGTAGGGGGCACCTCATATACAAGCCATAACATTTTATAATCAATGGAGTAGTATGTAAGTATAAACAATTTTGAAGATCTGGCAAAATAAAGCACATTATCAATCTGCAACTTATTTCAATGAAATATTAATGAGATTCTAAATTGCATGTGACCATTGGATAATATACTCAATATTATGTTCAAATTCTGTTCCAAAGTTGACACAGACATACTGCTGAAATGCATGGCTCTTGATTAAACTGAATAATGGCTGAGGGAATAAAGTTAATTTGAAACTCAGTGAAGACACTCCATTTGGAGTTTGAAATTATTTGTGCAGGTGCTTCCCATCAGTTGACCTAATTTGATACAAAGACTTAGTAATTGGGGATGCTAAGAGAATGGACAGCTGACCTGTACTTTAGACAAGCATTCTCAAATATCAGATCAAATCAGCAAGCTTTGGCATCTGCTCAATTATAATCAATAATTGGGCTGCTGTAGCACTCCAGCATCACTACACATCTTTGAAAGTTCTGTCTCTGTGGTCTTTTCCCTAATGATCTGCTAGTAGCCACAGTCAACACATCAGCTGCCTCCTCACACACGTCTATTGGTCAGAATGTACGTACTTGTACTTGGAAAGCATTACAGTCTGAGGATGTTGCATATAGCATTTTCAGTTTTATACCCTTAAAATACTTTTAAGAAAGGAATAATCACACAAATAATTTCAAACTCCAAAAGGAGTGTCTTCACTGAGTTTCAAATTAACTTTAATTAATAGCCTAAGAAAAAAGGTGATATTTACTGCTGTGACAAGCTGGCCATTAGCAACATAACCATATTCACCATCCTCTTAAGGGGAACACTTTAAGTTAATGGGTTATGACAGAAGCCATATTGTTTACAAAATAATTAGGTCATAAAATAGATTAGTTATTAGGCTGTCATACTATAAAAAGGTGGTTCTGTGTTATAAAAGGTTGCAGTTTATTGTGTCATTTAAAGTATGCATTGCATATAGGATCATAAATTACACCTTCTTTGTCTGATTGTTTAAAATGTTTGTATGACAATTATGACAACACAATTACCTTAACAAGCTGAAAATGTAGTGGGTAATTTCATATGAAATACTGCTATTGTTTAATTAATTTATGCAAAGAAAACAATTTTAAAATAAATTTTGGATAGACAATTATACTTGTAGGCAACAAATTGCTTGTGTGTAAGTGTAAATGTGTTGGTAACCTAAATATAAAAAAATAAATAAATAAAACAGATTTGTCTAAGGAGACTCTTTTCAAACTGTGTGATCTGAAAACATGTTAACTTTCTAAAAGTGATAAAATCTGTAAAAGAATGTATATTTATTATAAGAGCACTGGACAAAGACAAGAACCACCAGTGGTACTGGTTTTCTCTGTCTTTGGGGTTTCTTTTAAATTTACTCAATATAATTAATTATCTTTAAGCTCAGTTTTCTCAAGCAACAGGTTATTTTAAATTCAGTCAAGAGGAATAATTGTTTCAAAATAAATAAAATTAAATATGCACAAGTGTTCTGATGATTCAATATAAACCCTTAAAGATAGATATAAATTCACTGATATAAATAAACTATTTTAAGTATTGAAGTATGATTAATACGTTTCTGTGTTCACAAAATAAAATTTTCTTCCTGATTAGTTTTCCAGCTGTGTGTAAAGTGGCTAGTGAAGAATGCATATAATATTTCATATGTCTTGGGAGTATATGCTGCTGAATTGTTGGGTGGCATTCAAACTGACAAGGTATCATCTACAGTCTAAGGGTCCTTCCCATACACTATAAGAGCCCACTGTTTCTTTTTCTTATTTTTAAATATTTATTTTTTAGTTGTAGTTGAACACAATATCTTTATGTTTATGTGGTGCTGAGGATCGAACCCAGGGCCTCACACTTGCTAGGCGAGTGCTGTACTGCTGAGCCAGCCCCAAGAGCCACTGTTTGTTAATGGTGATGTACTCACAAAACATTCAGTGGATCCAAAGAGCACTTTTCATAAATTAGATATTTCCTTCTAAGTAAAATTTATTGGACAGAAAACAAATGTGTGCAACATTATCATTGATTACTATAAAATGTTTGATATAATACTTTCATGGATGGTGGTTCTGGCAGAGTATTGTTAGGAACACCAAATCCAACACCAGAAAAAGATTTATTCATGGTGGTGACTCAAGTATTCTTTCCAGACACTGTACTACTGCCTGCTACTTAGGAATATAACATGGCCATTTATGAGCAAAACAATGAAATGAAGAGTAAATATCTAAGGCTCAGCAAGTTCACTAAAAATGCAAACACACACACACACACACACAGCAGGAATGAGTTAACTTTGATAGAATATTAAAAAAATATGCCAATTGCATCTACTGAATGAAAGCTTTGTTAAAAGCAATCTGGCACCACATATTAAAATTAAGTATACACATATGACTTATTACTGAAGATTTTTTCTAGCAGGTGGTAGAATTTACAAAAATTAGTTCAGCATTATAAAATTTATAAATGAAGGCATAGTTACCAGAGCATTGCTGGAATAACCAGAACTTCAAATAAGCCCAGTATATTAAATCCACTTTTATTTTTACTAAGAATTTAAGAGCTTTGTGATATCAATATGCACATTCACGCCAGTCTCTGGATTTTGATCAGCTTAATAAGAAAGCAGAGCAGTGAAAGAAGTTGAATATTTTAAAAGAATATGAAAGAATAAAATTGTCCTACTAAAAGTGGTGTATATATTGCTAAAGAGCAGAAGAAAAGGAATGATATAGGCATTTGTTTGATTTAACAAAATTTTAGAATTTGCTCTCCTTTTTGAAAATGTACATTTTCCCAAAAAATATATAAATTAAGAAAGATTAAAGGTGTGATCTATGAGAAAAAAAAATCAATGGAAAGAGATTAATTTGGGGCTGGGGATGTGGCTGAAGCAGTATCGAGATGGCCTGGCATGCATGCGGCCCAGGTTCGATCCCCAGCACCACATACAAAACAAAGATGTTGTGTCCGCCGATAACTAAAAAATAAATATTAAAATTCTCCCTCTCTTTCTCTCTCCCTCTCTCACTCTTTCTTAAAAAAAGATATTATTTTATAAGAAGGAGGAAATAACAAAAAAATAAAATAAAGAAAAAGCTAAGAAACTAGGGAAAACCATAATCAATGGAGTCATGTACTTTTCTGAAGTTATATTTTTGATCCTGATGTCAACATTTAGTCTCAATTTGAACTTTCAAGCATTAAAAACTTTTCTGATTTTCTGAGCCAATTTTAAGGAGGCTTGAGTCAGGTCATTGTTCCTAAGATTTAAATTCATCTTATCTTTATGTTTCCACTTTTATTCCTTGGCCTTCAATAAACCAATGAAATAATTGTGCTGAAATTATCACTCTCAATTGTGTTGCATAAGAAGCTCTAGCACTATGCTTTTATAAAACAGAAGTTTCTGCTTTAGAATAAAGTGTTTGTGAAAATGCTTGCTCCTGGTAAACATGACCTGTATGAATCATTAATGACACGGGAGAGATCTCCTGCTAAGAAAATAAATGATCTGCTTTCTGCTGACTGGGAAGCCCTGACTTTTGGTTATCAGGTAAGGTGATAGGATCAGGCATCAAATAAGGTCATAGAAATAGAAGACTGTTTAGAATTTCTAGTTGGAAGATTTATTTTGCTCTATTTTTTTTAATAATTCCAAGAGGTCAATGCCAGGAGTGCTACAAACATCTGCAAACACTAATAAAAATTGCTGCAGTACAACATCATTTGAGGAAACTTGAGATAAAGGTCAAAGAAGCCAATTTTTCATTTAGTATTTCTTTTGACCTAACTAATAGTACAATATCCTGAAAATGGTTTAGAATACCATATTTAATTTGAAATGTCATGTACATAAAACACTTTCTCCTTGGAAAATGGTGAGATCTTAGCATGAATGATCTCTGTCCAAGATTTTTCTGGTGATTTGAAACATTTTACTGGTAATACTGAAAATTTTATTGCTATTCTAAACCAGATATTGGTACATTAAAACCTATTTAGAATTCATGCTTATTATGTTTTAAGATTATTTTTGATAATGTTACAATGTAAGCTGTTTTTATAATTTTATGTAGCATTTTATATTTTAGATTTATTTCTGGTTTTTATTATTTATGAAGAGAAAACATTAAAGATCTTAATCTTTTTATGAAGTCTTCAGCCATTTCTTACAACTTGTTTTGAACAATAGTTTCTGCAGGTTTTTCTTTAAATATTTTCTCACAAGAGAAAATATATTTTATAACACAAAACAAGCAGATACTCAATTTCTTCATAAATATTGTATTTGGAATTAGAGCCTATGGAAGTTTATTAGGTTATAAATGTAGAGCGTTCATGAATGGGGTAATTGTGTTTGGAAAAAAGGACACCCCCCTCAATCTCTCTCACCTTGTTTCTTCTGAGTTAGGTTCCAAAGAGAAGTGAGTAGTCTGCATTCCTGCAGAGGACCCTCCACAGTACCAAAGCGGGACACATTGTTCTTGGAATTCCAGACTCTCCAACTGTGAGACATACATTTCTTTTATGTCTAGGCCTCTTAGTCTATATTACTCTTATTGGAACTCAAACTGATGAGAACTGGGCATACACAGTGGTTTGATTCATACATGAGGTGTCCAGGTCATTGAAATATTGTGTAGGGCCATCTTGGGGCGAGAATAGAAAAGGTAGATAGATGTGACAGAGACTGTGGCCTAATAGTACAAAAGTACTATCAGCCCCTTAAAAATTGCTTTCCAACCCCTACCTAGAGCATGTAAAGTCAATATAATACACTTTATAAGGACTCTGCTAATAAAACTGACCCTCCTGTCCTCCATGGACAGACATTACCCCAAAATGTAAGCACAGTTCCCTCAAGAGGAAGAGACCACCTTTATTACCATAGAATGTCTCTGAGGAGAGAGACATTACTCATGTGTTTTACATTGATGAGGAAGAAATCTTCTCTCTGGGAAGGAGCAATTAAATGTGCAATATTTAATTAATAATTAATATGCAAGCATCTTTGAAAAGAGAATCTGGTAGAAGTACTGTTAGACCAGGATGCAAGAAAAGACCACTGTCTCTTCAATCAATAAAATTTTGCGTATTTAACTAAAAAAAAAAAAAAGAAAAGAAAAGAAAAGACCACTGACTCCAATTAAAATCAAATTAAAGCAAGCTTATTATTTCGACCGGCCAGGCTGCCTCTCCCTCCCAAAACGGCGGGAACAAGACAGCAACTCCAGTTTTTCTGCAGCCCAGCTTTATAGCCCAGAAAGTTACACAAAGAGGGGTTACAGATAACAGAACTCTGACAAGCATCACACTAATGTAGTTTACATTTTTTTTGGCTGGCCCCAACATCAGAATTTATGAGGACCATTAGAGCCTCAGAGAGGGTCGTTGTCTGGCCAGGGAAAGCCAAGATTTGTGAGGTGTCACTAAAGTTTCAGAGAGGGCTGCTATCTGGTCAGAGAGCCAGGCATGGGTGAGTTCAAGGCATGGGCAGGCATTCCAAGCAGGTTTAGAATTTGCAGTAATTTATAGTAAAGCCGAAATTATCTTTTCATGGCTTTGTGGCAAGATGGCTCCCAATTTTAAGAAAAGATCAGGTTGGGTCTATCAGTACCACAAAGAGTTGTATCCCAACAAAAAACAAAGGTCAGTTTGCTGTATTGTTTTGATTTCTAGATAGAAGACTCCATAATACACTATTTGTTGCAAAATTCAGTATTTTTTTTAAAAAAAGGTCTATACACTGTTCATGTAGTGATTACAAAGTTAATAAATTGTTGCTAATAGTCCGTTTAGTGCAAAGGCATTGTATTGATTTCCACATGGAATGTGTTTTTTAACCTCCTTTTCCACAGTCTGATTGCCAATTTAAGACAAACTGAGAGTCAAGGGATACTGAAGAAATCTAGATAAACGACCAACATGAGCTTTAACTAGGTCTGTGAACATCTTAAAAAATGTACAGATTCAGCAGTTTTACTTTCATGTTTAAATTTTACTCAAGGAGGATTTCACAGAGCAAAATGGTTTTATAAGAGCTATAAAACCAGAAAAGCAAAGAGGGAGCTCAAAGCTAACCCAAGGATAATGACTGATGGAAGTAGAAGTGAAGAAAGAGTTGGTTTATAGCAGACTCCAGGAGTCCTTACTGGGACCCTGTAAGGCTAGTACTCAGATACCTGAGGTGCAGCACACTGTGATTATTATTGAAGCCTATAATGAAGGGTTATAAAACTGATATTGGAATTGGCAAAAGGATAGAAGCTGGGGTTAACTCCTTTTATTGCCTGGCTGAACATGAGAAAGGAAAGAGAAAGAAAACAAGAGTATATAAGCAGTATATAAAATAAGAGTATATAAGCAAGTGAAAAATTCTTATTTATATACTCTAGGGCCTCCTACTAATATTATTGTGAGGACTAAGAAAAATAATTTGTAAAGTCATAGTCTCAACATTTCAGGGAGGATTTCTAAGAATAGATTTGAAGATTAAAGGCAATGAGTCTTTGGCAAAATTAGTAACTTCAAAGTACTTTTGAGGAAATTTTAATCTATTTTAAAGGAAATATCTGCTGAAACTCCTAGATTTTTTTGTTGAAATCAATTAACTTCTGGGCAATGTTTTTAAATATTTGTTCTAATGGAAACACAGTAATGGTATTAGAAATTGATGTTTGGCAAGGAATAATCTCTTTCACAGTATATTTTTAGTGTGGGAAGCATTCTTTGGAATGAAGAAAAGATTTGATTCAATTTCTTTAATTTGGACACAAAACCTAGTGTGAGTGTTAAAAATCTGCTTTAATTATGGTCTTCCACGTTCCTTTTCCACTTTGCCCACATTCATAGTAAAATGCACAGTGTTTTGTGTTTTACTTTCTGTTTCTCAAAGAATCAAGAGTACAGGAGAAGAAAGTCAGATAGACTTCAATTAAGACTTTCCTCTTGTGTAGGCATCCCTTAACATTTTGTTTCAGTTTATCTGAAATTCACTTAATTGGTATTTTTAAATCTACTGCAAAAAGTTGTTTTATGGTTGGCTGTCACTAATGAAAGACAAAGTGGAGAGGCAACTTCTTTCCTTTTACCCTGATTCCAGAGGGCATTCAGTGATCACTACTGGGGCCTAGCGTGCACACAATGGAAGGGCCCTTTGTGAAAATCAAACATATCTTCTTTCCCACATGTTAGGTTTAACAAATTATTTTAGCAATGATTGCTATAGTTTTGGGATAAATTATTTGTAACTATTTGGCAAAAATCAGTATGTAAATAAAGACACATACACCAAAATTCTATTAATTTTTTCTTTTACTTCTTTTTAACAAAATGCACTAAACACTATTGCAATAGACTACATATTAATTTTTTCCTACAAACTAATATACTGATAATTCACTGGCTGCACAATTATATTAGTGTCTATCATTTTCATTGATGTTACTTGAAAAAAAGCAACACAGGTAATTGCTTATATGCATCACCTAAAGTTAACTTATATTTTAAAAGTTTGAACACATTTCAACATTTACAAACTTGATGTTTGTATCTACTCAAAATTTATATGTTCAGGGCCTGGTGGTGATTGAGTGGTAGAGTGCTTGCCTAACAAGTATAAGAAAGAAGAAGGAGGAGGAGATGGAGAAGGAGAAGGAGAAAAGAAGAAAAAGAAGAAGAAGAAGAAGAGGAGGAGGAGGAGGAGGAGGAGGAGGAAGGTCATCTGACAGTGTTAAAACCATCCCTAACTTCCAGTGTTGATGAGTTGAACAGTAAGTCCACTCTAAAGTGGGGTAGGGGTTACACTGTACCACCCCAGTGGGCCCAGTGGGCTTGGACAGCAGAGAACTAAATCAAAGATGATTCTCTAGACATAAAATCTAATAGAATTTTCCTGCAAAATTCTGGATTTGCTAGAATTTTGATTGATACTTGATACTTGTCATCCACTTATTCCTTGTGATTTCTCTCTTTTTAATGGGACTACCAGTTCTATATTTGTCCCACCATTGTATTTGAAAGCGCATAACTTATCTAGTTAAGTTATGTGCACAGCTGAGGAGGCATTATCTTGTCTTAGGAAGAATCGAACCTTTAGTTTCACCCATATCTGATTTAGATGATGTCTAGTTGAGACTTTGGATTTTAGACTTTAGAGTTGATGTTGAAAAGACTATTTTGGGAGAGAGGCCATATGTTTTTCAAATAACATTTTTGTTGAGTGTAGACATTGATTTTATAGTTTAGTTATTTAAAATTTTTAGAGATTTAAAAATATGTTTGATAAAATATATTTGATATATAAAATAGATAGTGAATGTTTTCAAATTTTAAATATTTCCTAAAACTCAGGAGACTAAAGAAAAATAATCAATACTAGTAAAATATGAACAAAAATTTCCTATGATCTGAAAGAAAGGGCCAATGAACACGTGAAATTAGTATAAATCTATTAGAAATTGAAAGAAGGCAAACAAAAATGAGAGATGTCATTTTTCACTCATCACATTATCAAAAATCAAGGACAGACTTATTTCATTGAGCCTGATAGTCTCCAGTTTCATCCATTTACTTGCAAAAGCATTTATTTTATTTTTTATGGATGAATAATATTCCATTGTGTACAAATACCTCATTTTTTTATGCATAAGCCAGTCCCCCAAAACCAAAGGTTCAATGTTCTTTCTGATATGTGGATGTTAATCCACAAAAAGAGAGTAGGGATAATATAAATTCATTGGATTAGGCAAAGGGGATGAAGGGAAGGGATGGGAGATGGGAATAGGAAAGGCAGTAGAATGAATAGGGCATGTCTTTCCTATGTTCATATATAAATATATGATGCGTAAAACTCCACATTATGTACAACCACAAGAATGGGATCCTAAGTGATATTGCATGTATGTACAATATGTCAAAACACACTCTACTTTCATGTATATTTAAAAACAACAACAACAAAATAAAAGGATGGATAATGACCAGATTGACAAAGACATAAGAAATAGTGTATAGTCACATATTGCTGATAAAAATAAATATTTAAAATACAAACTTGTAAGGTAATTGAGTAGTGACTGCAATATCTTACTGTGTATTCATGTTTGACCAAGATCTCTATTTCCAAAATATATATTTTAAAAATAATAGAATGCTTATAAAATATAAAATTTTAAATGAATAAAATATAAATTATCTAATATAAAATATCATTTAAATTTATATCCATATAAAATTAAAATGACTGTTGTAGGATGGAATGTTGTAATTTCAACCACAGGAATTATAGTCATTACATAATCCAGTTCCATACCTTGATTTGCTAAATGTACAGTGTATACATACCTCAAAACACCACATTGTACCTCAAAAATATGTACAATTATATTAACAGATTTTTTAAATTAAAAAATACAGAATACATATACATACTAGAGAAATTAAGAAGACCTATTTGAGTAAAAATAATGCTAATCAAAGTGATTTTGATTTTTAAATAAAGGTAGAAAATAGAGGTTATTCACTGAAATTTGCTCTCCCAGTATGCATAAGATTAATTAACTTGCTAAACTATTAAGGAAGGAAGGAGAAAGGGAGGGACAGAAGATAGCTCAGAGTAGAATGCTGAGTAAATGCCTAGCAAGTGTGAGACCCTGGGTTTGATCCCAGTACTGCACAAATTAAATAAATAAATTAATGAACAAATGAAATTTTTTTTTAGATGGAAGAATAAAGGGAGGAAAAGAGAGATAAAGAGAAAGAAAAAAGAAAGAAAGGAAAAAGAAAGATAGAAGAAAAAGGGAGGGAGAGAAGAGAATGATATACTTAGGACTACAAATTAGCAAACAAGAGAATTGTCATGATTTTCATATTCCCAACTTGCAAAAAAAAAAGGAGATATTTTATGATGTCTTAATTTTTGAGAATCTTCACAGATGGCAACAAAGTTTTGAAAAGCTGATTCAAGGGACATATTTCATATTTTCACCTCTGTCTATTGGAATTGTGGCTATACATTGAATGAGTAAGATATGCCACTGACTGTATTTGCCTTTGCCTTGGTTTGTGTAGTGAGGCCTTCAGATCTTTGCTACTCACAGCATGATTATTAGACTGGCAATACTAGCATGACCTGGGAGTCTAGAATAAATGTAGATTAAAGAACACCCATCTACATTTTAGCAAGATCCTCATGTGACTTCTATGATACTATTATTTTAAAATACTATTTCAACAGAACTTAAAACCTTACAGGATACTTTCAGAACAAGTTAGGAAAGAGAGACCTTCTCTTTCACTCATGTACTTAGTCCAGCCAACCAAAGTCAAAAAAGCTGTGTTTTCAGAAAGAAAAGCAAATTGAATTTACAAAAATGGGTAAAGAGAAAGGAAAATCTCATAGAAAATATCATGTTGCCAAAATGATAGAAATTTAATAACTGTGTAAAAACATTTAAAAATAAGCAAATTAAGGAACATAATTTGAAAAGAATAAGTAACTTTCTTAGATGAGACTAAATCATTGTCAAATGAATAGAAGGAAATGTTCCACAAGTGACCTGTAAGGACTTAGTAAAAGCATTAATTTGGGAAACAAGAGTGTAAAGACCAGGCAGTAATATAACCCAATAAGATGAAAATGAGTCCTGGTGACCTGTGGAAACAAATTGAGACACAAAATCACAATACTGAAATAGTCAAGTACTCTCAACAGAAAAAAAAGAGAACAGATGTGGCAGAAAAAGGAATCCCTCACACAAAGAGGAAACATCTATTAAAATTGCATGAATGCAGAGGGAAAAGACCCATGATCAAAGCAATTGGCTGAATCACAATAGATGAAGAAAAAAAAAAAGATATCCCCACATCTGAATAGCCGTTATCGGCGATGTAAAGAATCCAACAGAATTAACAAAAATTATTCATCAGAAATGGGTGGATGTTTCCCAGAAACAGAGTTTTAAATATATCTTTAAATAAATAAATAAATAAATAAATAAAATACACAGTGTTCTTTCTCTAAATCATTTGTAGTAATTAGTCAAGCTTCAGTGGAATCTTTCATAATTTTGTTAATTGCTTAATTAAGGTAATAGAGCAGCAAGTTCATAACTTGGAGGCTACTAATATTTTAACCAAACATGCTAATCAAGATTGTAAAGATGTAATAAAATCCTTTTATCATAAAGCTGGTACTACTTTGTCATATATGATAAAAGCATGTGAGAATATAGGAACTGAAACTCAAATTTGCCTTGTTTGCCACTGCCTTAAAAAAATCCCCTGATAAATTATGTTATAATTGTAAACAACCCAGTCATTTTCAAAAGAATATAAGGTTAAAAAAGTGTCTTTAAAATGCCCTGATCAGAAGGGGCTCAAAGCATGCAATGGAGGAAGGATAGCATCTTCAACAAATGGTGCTGGGAAAACCGGAAATCCATATGCAACAAAATGAAACTGAATCCCCTCCTCTCGCCATGCACAAAAGTTAACTCAAAATGGATCAAGGAGCTTGATATCAAATCAGAGACTCTGCGTCTGATAGAAGAAAAAGTTGGCTCCGATCTACATATTCTGGGGTCGGGCTCCAAATTCCTTAATAGGACACCCATAGCACAAGAGTTAATAATAAGAATTAACAAATGGGACTTACTCAAACTAAAAAGTTTTTTCTCAGCAAGAGAAACAATAAGAGAGATAAACAGGGAGCCTACATCATGGGAACAAATTTTTACTCCTCACACTTCAGATAGAGCCCTAATATCCAGAGTATACAAAGAACTCAAAAAATCAGACAATAAGTTAACAAGTAACCCAGTCAACAAATGGGCCAAGGACCTGAACAGACACTTCTCAGAGGAGGACATACAATCAATCAACAAGTACATGAAAAAATGCTCACCATCTCTACCAGTCAGGGAAATGCAAATCAAAACTACCCTAAGATACCATCTCACTCCAGTAAGATTGGCAGCCATTCTGAAGTCAAACAACAACAAGTGCTGGTGAGGATATGGGGAAAAGGGTACTCTTGTACATTGCTGGTGGGACTGCAAATTGGTGCGGCCAATTTGGAAAGCAGTATGGAGATTCCTGGGAAAGCTGGGAATGGAACCACCATTTGACCCAGCTATTGCCCTTCTCGGACTATTCCCTGAAGACCTTAAAAGAGCATACTACAGGGATACTGTCACATCAATGTTCATAGCAGCACAATTCACAATAGCTAGACTGTGGAACCAACCCAGATGCCCTTCAATAGATGAATGGATAAAAAAATGTGGCATTTATACACCATGGAGTATTAAGCAGCACTAAAAAATGACAAAATCATGGAAGTTGCAGGGAAATGGATGGCACTAGAGCAGATTATGCTAAGTGAAGCTAGCCAATCCCTAAAAAACAAATGCTAAATGTCTTCTTTGATATAATGAGAGCAACTAAGAACAGAGCAGGGAGGAAGAGCAGGAGGAAAAGATTAACATTAAACAGAGTCATGAGGTGGGAGGGAAAGGGAGAGAAAAGGGAAATTGCATGCAAATGGAAGGATACCCTCATTGTTATACAAAATTACATATAAGAGGTTGTGAGGGGAATGGGAAAAAAAAAACAAGGAGAGAAATGAATTACAGTAGATGGGGTAGAGAGAGAAGATGGGAGGGGAGGGAAGGGGGATAGTAGAGGATAGGAAAAGTAGTAGAATACAACAGTCACTTATATGGCATTATGTAAAAATGTGGATGTGTAACCGATATGATTCTGCTATCTGTATTTGGGGTAAAAATGGGAGTTCATAATGAAATATGATATGTCAAAAGCTTTGTAATATTTTGAACAACCAAAAAAAAAAAAAAAAAAGAAGTGTCCTAAATGTAAGACACGATTTCATTGGGCAAGTCATTGTTGATCTAAGACTGATACATCAGAAAACTCCATTTTGTGTTACCACCCTGACCCAGGACAAAATGAGGGGGAATTGGTCTCTCTAACCCCACCAGGATCCCATGACACAAAATCCCGTGCAGACAAAGCCCTGTCAACCTCACTCCAAAATCCTTTTATGCCAATGGAGGGAACATTGGAATAGATTTGATTACTACTGAAGACATCCAAGTGATGAGACTTCCTAGGGAAATATATAAAGCTAGTACTCAATTTCAAGGGCCTTTACCTAAAAATGCCGCAGTCTGGATGGGCACAAATCACAAGCCACTGAAGCAGAAACAAACTTTATTTCTGAACTCCACCAGCACACTCCACACACTTCCCGGGAACTCTCCTGAACGCCATGCAGCTCCTCCAGGAACTAACAACCAGAAAACCCTCTTCCGGAAATCCCTCCTCCCGCACTTTCCCAACCAATGGGAACTCTCCAGGAATCCCCATGAGAACTCCAAAGTAGCAGGAGAACTCCAAAGTAGCAGGTCTAGGCGGACAGTAAAGGTCTGATATACAACCAAATCAATCCAGCATCATCTTAATGGCTTGCCTCTCAACCAATACTATTGGCAAAATGCCAGGGGTCATTCGGACTCAGCTGTGGCTCTCAGCATAAAAATGTGTTTGTATTAATTTTATATTGATTTCATAGTTCCAAAAAGGAAATATTTGTCATTCCTGGAGTGATTGATTCTGATTATACCAGTACAGATATATCTAGATGTGGTCCCATATGCCTTTAAGTCTCCCCAAAGGATCTCCCATTGCCTACCTGATTGTGGTTCCCTATATTTCAGCTCAACAACCTTTAAATGAAGGGAGTGATGCAGGGTTTGGCTCTACTGTTATTGGAGCATACTTGCCAATCACTGAGATTAGACCTAAATTGACTCTCTTTCTGAATGAGCAACCTGTTACAGGACTGTTAGACACAGGTGCTGACGTCACGGTCACCGTTATGCCTCTGTCAATTTGGCCTGCTTCATGGCTACTTCAGAGGGCTACCCCAGTCTGGGGAATAGGGGACACTAAAGAGCAGGTGTCTATGAGCTCTCTATGGTTACAATGCTCTGCCCCTTCCAATCCACAATAAATTATTACTCATGTTCAGCCATATTTTAATGGCAAAATCTTTTTGTATATCAGGAAGAGATGTTTTATGAATCTTCAAATGTCTGTGTGAAATTCCCTTTTTTGTAGGGATCTCTGCAGATCTGACTGACTTGCCATTAAAGTGGAAAGCTACTGCCTCTCTCCAAAGAGAACAATAGCCATTGTTTAGGGAAAAAGTGGCAGCTGCAGAGGCCCTAGAACAATTAGGATTTGGACACATTGAATCTTCTTATAGCCCTTGGAATAACCCATTTTCATTAAAAAATGAAATATGGAAAATAGAGATTACTATAAGATTTAAGGGAAATTAATAAGTTTATACAACCTATGAGCCCACTTCAATGTGGGTTACCTAATCCAAATTTAATTCCTCAGGATTTTTCACTGTATGTCACTGATATAAAAGATGTTTTTTTCCTATTCCCCTATTTTCTGATGATTGGGAAAAATTTGCCTTTGCTGTCTCCACCTTGAATTATCACAAGCCAACTAATAGATTCCTTTGGTAGGTTCTCCCACAAGGGATACTAAATAGCTCAATGTTTTATCTGTATTTTGTTAATAAAACCTTATTTCCTTTTTATCAAATATTCCCACATTTACTTGTTTATCATTATATCTATGATATATTTCTTGTAGGATGAGAACTCATGGTTGAAATTCTGCAAAACTGACAGGAAGTGCTACTACAATCAGGGCTCCATGTTGCTGCAGAAAAAAAATACAGTACCAACTTCCTATCAGCTACTTGGAACATACATTACTCCAGATATATTCTATTTCTCACATCCCAAGTTTAACCCATTCATTCTAAATTTTCTTTTGTTCATTAGCAGCAATTTTTTCAACATTTGAATTGGGCACATCCCTATATTTCATTAACTGCTGATATGCTCTCTCCCTTTTTCCAGTTGCTAAAGAAACAACAAGACCCTGCCTCCTTCCTTTATTTGACTTCTTCTTTAAAACAGACTTTGCAAAGAATTAATGAGAAGTTATCAACAGTGATGGTGGGCCAACTTCCTGTGTCTAATGTGCAATTATAATTGATAGTTTTTGTTGGAAAACCGTATACTTTTGCAGCAGTAGTTGCTATTCATAATAAGAAATTTTACATCGTTGAATGGCTATATTCTCATTTTCAGGCCATTGTATATTGCCTTTTTCTGACATGCATGCTCAATTAATTACTGATGGTCATACTCAAATTTTATCCTTAACAGGCATGGACATTCATGTTTTATACCTTACTCAGGAAAAAAAAAAACTTTATAATTCCAATACTTACAGGTTTTCCTGTACTGTCAGGTTGTATTAACAGATTTTTTAGCATCAACTGATTTTTACATGCCTTATGATGGACAATTCTTTTTGTTATATCAGGTTCCTTATGGTATATACAGATGAAGGTAAACAAAAAGGAGTAATATCTGTTTTTGTTAATGATAAATAAAACAACTATTATACCCTGCCTCAAATCTCTCCAGAGCAAGCTAAATTAGGTGCCATTTTCTTAGCACTAAGACTATTTTCTACTACTTTAAACATTATTACAGATTTTCAACTTGTAATTAAACTTTTTCTTCATATTTTTATAACTGTGTTAGGCCCTCATCTGGATTCCAATTTACTGTCTCTTTTTTTTTAACCCTTTGAAAACTTTTGCAGTGTCCTTGTTCAAATATGCAGCCACACCAAAATTCCTGGACCTTTGATGGAGTATAATGCTAATGAAAGATATGAAATCCCTCTATCCTTTGTCTTCAGATGCTGTAGAATCACATGGATTCTTTCAGCAAAATGCTAGATCACTACTGAAAATATTTTCCATCTCTTCTCAACAGGCTCATGCTATAGTCAACAACTATTCTCACTGAGTACCTTTTAGAGCCCCTATGCAGGAATCTTTGAATCCACAGGGCCTACAATCCAATGTTCTTTGGCAAATAGATGTTACCCATTTCCCTCCTTTTCATCCTTATTCCTTTCTTCATGTGTTCCTTGATTCCCACTGTGGGTTCATTTGGGCTAGTTCCCATAGGTCTGAAAAGGTATCTCTTTGCATTTCTCACTTATTACTTTGCTTGACACCATGGAAAAACCTATTCATTTAAAGACAGATAATGCCCCTGTGTATACATCTCATGTTTCTGCACAGTTTTGTAACCAATGGAATAAAATGTTAAATCATGGAAATGCTCATAATCCTACTGGAAAAGCTTTGGTTGAACAAGTGCATGGCACTCTGAAAATGTTCCTTTTAAAACAAAAACAAAAAAGGGGACCTAGTCTCTCTCATATTAATAATGCTTTTAGTATTGCTCCTGCACAATGAATTCATAAAAGGTCTATTCCCCTTGATTAAAACTTCAATGATTCAGTAAACCTTTTCTCTAAGGCAGAATTTGACACTTTGATATTTTCCTTAGTGGGTGTCCCTGGACTAGCTGTTGGGGCTTACAAAACCATTATGAGACTGGCCTGTGCTATGGTTAAAAAATATTAATCATACTTCTGTGGCCATTAATATGCTTAATGAAGAACAAAAACAACATTGTCAAGCCATTGACAGTTGGGCTGCAATTGACTACCTGTTACTACCTGTTATTGTTACATCATAAAGGATGTCAGGAGCTTAATAATATATGTTGCTTCAATTTAAGGATAATAGTAATTCTATTTCAAAGGAGTTAAATTACCTTAAGGATATCATTAATAAGGTTTGACAAGATCATAGAGGTTTAGACTTGTTGGATTGGGTAACTTTGTGGTACCCAATTTCATCTGGATCAAACAGTTATTCATAGGTGGGTGCTTACTAGTACTGGAATTGTTATGTTGTGATTGCTGCTGTCAATGCCTACCCTATTTTTTGCCCCCACCAGCATTAAGAAGAAAACATATTATTCATCCAAAATGCCTTAAAAACAAAAAAAGGGGAGCTGTAGGCTTTCTGACCATGGAAAGTGTTCCTCTGGTGAGCAAACTCCTGGGAGGTACTCTGTTTCTCACACTTGGAATGCCCAAAAGTTTCTCTTTGAAGCTAGTAAGATAATTATACAGGCATACTATCTAGTTTCTATGGAGATGTCCTTGGAGAAGAGGGGCTTTGTGTTTACATGAACCTGGACCTTATCTCAAGTAACTAGCACTTGGGATTGAAGGAAGATGTAGTCATGTTAAGGACAAGCTATGTAAATTTTGAGATAAAAAAATGTGGTTGCTGAGAAGCAGCCTTTTCTTCTTTTCTTTCCTCTGCAGTGTGTGTGTGTGTGTGTGTGTGTGTGTGTGTGTGTTTAATTTGTTCAGTTCTTTACAATTATCAGGGCTTGTGTTTATTTGATCTGACATCAGAACTCAGTCTACATGGACAGCGTTAGTCACACAGCATCTGTAAAAACAAAGAACAATAAATACCACAAAACAGTATAATCATTTGACATCGCAGTTTATTAAGGTGGTATTTCCAGATTATACTCAAAGGAAGCTGAAGATTTAAAAAATATATAAATAAAAGGAAAAGGGTTTATTCAGAGGGCTTCAAAGGCTCTAATATATTTCTAAGACTCTAGAAGTAATTCTTTTATGCAATGCTGGAAAATTTCCAAGAAATATCTGAGAAGGACCAATTCTTTCATCTTTGGTTGGATTTGAGCTTCTGTACAAGCAAGAAATGAGAGCCAAGAAAAGTTTGGAAATACCTGTTAAGAGTGGAGAAAGGTACCCTAATTCACTCACACACAAAAAAAATTTGCTACAAACAATGAGAAACTTATTTTCTTCAAACATTCAAGAGGTTGTTCAATCATTTTGTTACCACTTTAAGAGAATCAAGCAAATACTTCCATGGCATCTCAGGATGAAAAAAAAATGACAAAATTAATTCAGGAAAGTTATTAAACAAATAATCAGATTTTATTTATTTATTTTTTTTTTTATTGGTCATTCATAACATTACATAGTTCTTAATACATCATATTACACGGTTGATTCACGTGGATTATGAACTCCCGCTTTTACCCCGTTTACAAATTGCTGTATCACATCAGTTTCCCTTCCATTGATTGACATATTGCCTTTCTAGTGTCTGATGTATTCTGCTGTCTGTCCTATTCTCTACTATCCCCCCTCCCCTCCCCTCCCCTCCCCTCCCCTTTTCTCTCTCTACCCCTTCTACTGTAAATCATTACTTCCATTTGTATTATCTTGTCTTGCCCCTCCTTTCCTCTTATATGACATTTTGTATAACCCTGAGGATCGCCTTCCATTTCCATGCAATTTCCCTTCTCACTCCCTTTCCCTCCCACCTCTCATCCCTGTTTAATGTAAATCTTCTTCTCAAGCTCTTCGTCCCTACCCTGTCCTTGTTTACTCCCCTTATATCAAAGGAGTCATTTGGTATTTGTTTTTTAAAGATTGACTAGCTTCACTTAGCATAATCTGCTCTAATGCCATCCATTTTCCTCCAAATTCTATGATTTTGTCATTTTTTAATGCAGAGTAATACTCCATAGTATATAAATGCCACATTTTTTTTATCCATTCATCTATTGAAGGGCATCTAGGCTGGTTCCACAGTCTTGCTATCGTGAATTGAGCTGCTATGAACATCTATGTAGCAGTGTCCCTGTAGCATGCTCTTGTTAGGGCTTTAGGGAATAGACCGAGAAGGGGAATAGCTGGTGGTTATTCCCAAATGGTGGTTCCATTCCCAGCTTTCCAAGAAATCTCCATACTGCTTTCCAAATTGGCTGCACCAATTTGCAGTCCCACCAGCAATGAACAAGAGTGCCCTTTTCCCCGCATCCTCTCCAGCACTTATTGTTGTTTGACTTCCTAATGGCTGCCAGTCTTACTGGAGTGAGATGGTATCTTAGGGTAGTTTTGATTTGCAATTCTCTGACTGCTAGCGATGGTGAGCATTTTTTCATGTACTTGTTGATTGATTGTATGTCCTCCTCTGAGAAGTGTCTGTTCAGGTCCTTGGCCCATTTATTGATTGGGTTATTTGTTATCTTATTGTCTAATTTTTTGAGTTCTTTGTATATTCTGGTTATTAGGGCTCTATCTGAAGTGTGTGGAGTAAGATTTGTTCCCAGGATGTAGGCTCCCTGTTTATCTCTCTTATTGTTTCTTTTGCTGAGAAAAAACTTTTTAGTTTGAGTAAGTCCCATTTGTTGATTCTATTTGTTAACTCTAGCGCTATGGGTGTCCTATTGAGGAATTTGGAGCCCGATCCCACAGCGTGTAGATCATAACCAACTTTTTCTTCTATCAGATGCCATGTCTCTGATTTAATATCAAGCTCCTTGATCCATTTTGAGTTAACTTATGTGCACAGCGAGAGATAGGGATTCAGATTCATTTTGGTGCAAATGGATTTCCAGTTTTCCCAGCACCATTTGTTGAAGATGCTATCCTTCCTCCATTGCATGCTTTTAGCCCCTTTATCAAAAATAAGATAGTTGTAGTTTTGTGGATTGGTTACTGTGTCCTCTATTCTGTACCATTGGTCCACCCGCCTGTTTTGGTACCAGTACCATGCTGTTTTTGTTACTACTGCTCTGTAGTATAGTTTGAAGTCTGGTATCGCTATACCGCCTGATTCACACTTCCTGCTTAGTATTGTTTTTGCTATTCTGGGTCTTTTATTATTCCATATGAATTTCATGATTCTTTTATCTATTTCTACAAGATATGCTGTTGGGATTTTGATTGGCATTGCATTGAACTTATATAGGACTTTTGGTAATATCGCCATTTTGATGATGTTAGTTCTGCCCATCCATGAGCAGGGTATATTTTTCCATCTTCTAAGGTCTTCTTCTATGTCTTTCTTTAGGGTTCTGTAATTTTCATTGTATAAATCTTTCACCTCTTTTGTTAGGTTGATTCCCAAGTATTTTATTTTTTGGGGGGATATTGTGAATGGAGTAGTTGTCCTCATTTCCGTTTCAGAGGATTTGTCGCTGATATACAGGAATGCCTTTGATTTATGCGTGTTGATCTTATATCCTGCCACTTTGCTGAATTCATTTATTAGCTCTAATAGCTTCTTTGTAGACCCTTTTGGGTCTGCTAGGTATAGAATCATATCATCTGCAAATAGTGATAATTTAAGTTCTTCTTTTCCTATTTTTATGCCTTTAATTTCTTTCGTCTGCCTGATTGCTCTGGCCAGTGTTTCGAGGACTATGTTGAACAGAAGTGGTG
Organism: Urocitellus parryii; assembly: GCF_045843805.1. Classification (NCBI taxonomy): domain Eukaryota; kingdom Metazoa; phylum Chordata; class Mammalia; order Rodentia; family Sciuridae; genus Urocitellus; species Urocitellus parryii. The sequence continues at coordinate 34,484,435 of NC_135531.1, read as the reverse complement.
AGAGAGGGCATCCCTGTCTTGTACCAGATCTTAGAGGGAATGCCTTCAATTTTTCTCCATTCAGAATGATGCTGGCCTGTGGCTTATCATAGATTGCTTTTACAATGTTGAGGTATGATCCAGTTATCCCTAATTTTTCTAGAGTTTTGAACATAAAGGGATGCTGTACTTTGTCGAAAGCTTTTTCTGCATCTATCGAGATGATCATATGGTTCTTATTTTTAAGTCTATTGATGTGGTGGATAACATTTATTGATTTCCGTATATTGAACCAACCTTGCATACCAGGGATGAATCCTACTTGGTCATGGTGTATAATTTTTTTGATATGTATTTGAATCCGATTCGCCAGAATTTTATTGAGGATTTTTGCATCAAGGTTCATTAGAGATATTGGTCTGTAGTTTTCTTTCTTTGAAGTGTCTTTGTCTGGTTTCGGAATCAGGGTGATGTTGGCCTCGTAGAATGAATTTGGAAGTTCTCCCTCTTTTTCTATTTCCTGAAATAGCTTGAAAAGTATTGGTGTTAGTTCCTCTTTAAAGGTTTTGTAAAACTCTGCTGTATACCCATCCGGTCCTGGGCTTTTCTTAGATGGTAGTCTTTTGATGGTTTCTTCTATTTCCTCTATTGTTATTGGTCTGTTTAGGTTGTCTATATCCTCCTGGCTCAATCTGGGCAGATCATAAGACTCAAGGAATTTATCTATGCCTTCACTATCTTCTATTTTATTGGAGTATAAGGATTCAAAGTAATTTCTGATTATCTTCTGTATTTCTGTAGTGTCTGTTGTGATATTGCCTTTTTCATCCCGTATGCTAGTAATTTGGGTTCTCTCTCTTCTTCTCTTCGTTAGCATGGCTAAGGGTCTGTCAATTTTATTTATTTTTTCAAAGAACCAGCTTTTAGTTTTGTCAATTTTTTCAATTGTTTCTTTTGTTTCAATTTCATTAATTTCAGCTCTGATTTTAATTATTTCTTGCCTTCTACTTCTTTTGCTGTTGTTTTGCTCTTCTTTTTCTAGGATTTTGAGATGAAGTATGAGATCATTTATTTGTTGGTTTTTTCTTTTTTTGAGGAATGAACTCCAAGCAATGAATTTTCCTCTTAGAACTGCTTTCAATGTGTCCCAAAGATTCCGATATGTTGTGTCTGTGTTTTCATTTAACTCTAGGAATTTTTTAATTTCCTCCTTGATGTCTTCTAATACCCATTGATCACTCAGCAACCTATTGTTCATTCTCCAGGTGATGCTTGATTTTTCCTTTCTTCTTTTATCATTGATTTTCAGTTTCATTCCATTATGATCAGACAAGATGCATGGTATTATCTCTACCTCTTTGTATTGTCTAAGAGTTGCCCTGTGACATAGTATATGGTCTATTTTTGAGAAGGTTCCATGTGCTGCTGAGAAGAAAGTGTAGCTACTTGATGTTGGGTGGTATAGTCTATATATGTCAATTAAGTCTAGGTTGTTAATTGTGTTATTGAGTTCTATAGTTTCCTTATTTAACTTTTGTTTGGAAGATCTGTCCAGTGGTGAGAGAGGTGTGTTGAAGTCTCCCATGATTACTGTATGGTGGTCTATTAGACTCTTGAACTTGAGAAGAGTTTGCTTGATGAACACGGCTGCACCATTATTTGGGGCATATATATTTATGATTGTTATGTCTTGTTGGTGTATGGTTCCCTTGAGCAGTATGAAGTGTCCTTCTTTATCCCTTTTGATTAGCTTTGGCTTGAAATCTATTTTATTAGATATGAGTATGGACACTCCTGCTTGTTTCCGTGGTCCATATGAGTGATATGATTTTTCCCAACCTTTCACCTTCAGTCTATGTACATCTTTTCCTATCAAATGCGTCTCCTGTAGACAGCATATTGTTGGGTCTTGTTTTGTGATCCATTCTACTAGCCTGTGTCTCTTAATTGGTGAGTTTAAGCCATTAACATTTAGGGTTATTATTGAGATATGGTTTGTTCTTCTATCCATATTTGTTTATTGATGTTACTAAACCTGATTTGTTATCCTCTTTGACTACTTTCCCCCCTTTACTGTCCAACCTCCCATTGTTGGTTATCAATGTTATTTTCCATTTCCTCTTCCTGTAATGTTTTGCCAAGGATTTTTTGAAGAGATGGTTTTCTAGCTGCGAATTCTTTTAACTTTTGTTGATCATGGAAGGTTTTAATTTCATCTTCTAACCTGAACCTTAATTTCGCCGGATACACGATTCTTGGTTGGAATCCATTTTCTTTAAGCGTTTGAAATATGTTATTCCAGGATCTTCTAGCTTTTAGAGTCTGTGTTGAGAGATCAGCTGTTATCCTGATTGGTTTACCCCTAAATGTAATCTGCTTCCTTTCCCTTGTAGCTTTTAAAATTCTCTCCTTATTCTGTATGTTGGACATCTTCATTATAATGTGTCTAGGTGTGGATCTCTTATGATTTTGCACATTCGGCGTCCTGTAGGCTTCTAGGATTTGGGATTCTGTCTCATTCTTCAAGTCTGGGAAGTTTTCTTGTATTATTTCACTGAATAGATTGCTTAATCCTTTGGTTTGGAGCTCTGTGCCTTCCTGTATCCCAATGACTCTTAAGTTTGGTCTTTTGATATTATCCCATAGCTCTTGAATGTGCTGCTCATGGTTTCTTAGTAGACTTGCTGAGCTATCTATGTTCTTTTCAAGTTGAAATACTCTGTCTTCATTGTCTGATGTTCTATCTTCTAAGTGATCCACTCTGCTGGTAGTATTCTCAATTGAGTTTTTAAGTTGGTTTATTGTTTCCTGCATTTCTAGTATTTCTACTTGTTTGTTTTTTATTACCTCTATCTCCCTGTGAAATTGATCTTTTACCTCCTGGATTTGTTTGTCGATGTGATCTTTCATTGTCTGATTTTGCTGTCTCATGTCTTCCTTGAGACTCCAGATCATCTGAAGCATGTATGTCCTGAGCTCTCTATCTGACATTCCATCTGTTGCAGCTATTACCTCTTCTAAAGTTGAGTTGACCTGCATTGCCTGTGGTCCTTTCTTTCCTTGTCGTTTCATACCGCTGGCGTTTCTTTCTGCTTGGTGAAATTGTTGTGTCTTTGATATTTTCCCTCTATTTATTTATATTGCTCTTGTATAGTTGGAAAATCACTCTTACAGGGCAGGTAGTGGTTGTGATCCTCCTCCAATTAGTGTGAACCATCTACCATGCTGGCAGGCCCTAGGTCTGCTTTGCTGGTCGGTCAAAGGTCCACCTACTCAGCAGGCACCAGGGGCACCTGTGTCACTCCGTAGGTTGCTGGGCCTAACCTCCCAATGGGTTGCAGGTTCGCCTCATTTGCAGGCTCTGGGGGAGGGGCCGGTTCCACCCCTCAGCAGGCTTTGGGCCCGCTCTGCTGTTGTTCACAGTCCCCCGCCTACCTGCAGACACTGGGGGAGGGGACGGGCCTAGCCCTCAGCCGTCCGCCGGACCTGTCCTAGTGGGTCCGGTCCGCGTTCCCTGCAGGCGCGTGTATCTGCTGTCACTTGGCTGGTTGCTGGGCCTGACCCGCCCGCCCGTGGCTTGCAGGTTCGCCTAACTTGCAGGCACTGGGGGAGGGGCCGGTTCCACCCCTCAGCAGGCTTTGGGCCCGCTCTGCTGTTGTTCCCAGTCCCCTGCCTACCTGCAGACACTGGGGGAGGGGACGGGCCTTGCCCTCAGCTGTCCACCGGACCTGTCGTAGTGGGTCCGGTCTGCGTTCCCCGCAGGCACGTGTATCTGCTGTCTCTTGGCTGGTTGCTGGGCCTGACCCGCCCGCCCGTGGCTTGCAGGGTCGCCTCAGTTGCAGGCACTGGGGGAGGGGCCGGTTCCGCCCCTCAGCAGGCTTTGGGGCCGCTCTGCTGTTGTTCCCAGTCCCCCGCCTACCTGCAGACACTGGGGGAGGGGACGGACCTAGCCCTCAGCCGTCCACCGGACCTGTCCTAGTGGGTCCAGTCCGCGTTCCCCGCAGGCGCGTGTATCTGCTGTCTCTTGGCTGGTTGCTGGGCCTGACCCGCCTGCCCGTGGCTTGCAGGGTCGCCTCGCTTGCAGGCACTGGGGGAGGGGCCGGTTCCGCCCCTCAGCAGGCTTTGGGGCCGCTCTGCTTTTGTTCACAGTCCCACGCCTACCTGCAGACACTGGGGGAGGGGACGGGCCTTGCCCTCAGCTGTCCACCGGACCTGTCCTAGTGGGTCCGGTCTGCGTTCCCCGCAGGCACGTGTATCTGCTGTCTCTTGGCTGGTTGCTGGGCCTGACCCGCCCGCCCGTGGCTTGCAGGGTCGCCTCGGTTGCAGGCACTGGGGGAGGGGCCGGTTCCGCCCCTCAGCAGGCTTTGGGGCCGCTCTGCTGTTGTTCCCAGTCCCCCGCCTACCTGCAGACACTGGGGGAGGGGACGGACCTAGCCCTCAGCCGTCCACCGGACCTGTCCTAGTGGGTCCAGTCCGCGTTCCCCGCAGGCGCGTGTATCTGCTGTCTCTTGGCTTGTTGCTGGGCCTGACCCGCCTGCCCGTGGCTTGCAGGGTCGCCTCGCTTGCAGGCACTGGGGGAGGGGCCGGTTCCGCCCCTCAGCAGGCTTTGGGGCCGCTCTGCTGTTGTTCCCAGTCCCCCGCCTACCTGCAGACACTGGGGGAGGGGACGGACCTAGCCCTCAGCCGTCCACTGGACCTGTCCTAGTGGGTCCAGTCCGCGTTCCCCGCAGGCGCGTGTATCTGCTGTCTCTTGGCTGGTTGCTGGGCCTGACCCGCCTGCCCGTGGCTTGCAGGGTCGCCTCGCTTGCAGGCCTAACACTTTTTTTTTGATAAATACAAAAGGCATAGTATAGGTGTATGATATGATGGTTCTATTCCTAATATTTTGAGGAAACTGCATACTGATTTCCAAGAGAAAAAAAAATCACTTTATTCAACTTTTTTTCTGTTATTTAAAAAGTCAATAATATGCACAAGAGTACATAAAAATAGAAAACTTATAAGAGGAGGAAAGAATTACTTGTAAGAATCACAAACATTCATTATATTTTTAGCATGTGAGAATGTTATTTTCAATAGGTAGATCTACCAAAGAGTGACCAGAGTATAAATGACTCTAACTATACAACAATTTCTGAATTCTCTTCAGTTTACTTTGGCTTTTCAAAGACATCTATCCACTTTCCCAGTTATTGATATTCTACTTAACTATATACTTCCATGGTTACTCAGAAAGCAGCAAAAGAAATGAAGAGCAAGTAACTAACATGCCTAGAAATATGGACAGAATCTCTCTTTCTTTTAGAAAAGTGTTCTACTGGACTAAAAAATGGAATAATGCTTTGAGAGTCAGGCTTTTTCCCATTACCTACAGTATGCAGTTTTTCATGGTAAAAAGGTTTTGAATTAGGCTGTAATATCATAAGCAGCAAGAGACTCTCTCTCAAAAGCACCTGTGTGCTTTGTACAACACGGAAATGGACCCTAAACATAATATTTGGAAAAGAGTTGCTTTCCTCCAAATTGAGCAAAAAGTACATCTGTCTTTTAAAGGCATACCATATTTGAAGTTCTCACATTTCAGTTTGAGAAAATTTCCTTTTACAACTATATATTCTGGTAGCGTCAAGACACAAAAATGAGACTATTCTGTAAATTGAATAAACGGACAATTCTCAAGCCATCTTTGACAATCCAGTGAACATGTACAAGGTAAAATGCACCTTAAATCTTTTTTAGGGCAAGTTTATTTCTATGAAAAGTAGAAAGAAATTATACCTTTGTTCAATGTTCTTATTGTCAACACTGAAATTCTAGGCAAAGAGACTGTGGTAACATAGTCTAAGACTATAACTGGAAGACTGGAAGATTTTAACACAAGGCATTCTGAGTTTAAAAAAGCATGGGATAAAAATCACATGATCATCAATAATAATACTTAAATTTGCATATTTGAGGAGAAATGTATGTTTTAAAGAAGACTAAAAATTAAACTGCTTGATTTCCAGAATAGCACATTGCCTGGAAATCATTATACTCCTTTGTAGAAAGATAAGAAGACTCATTATTATCTATCCATTGGGAAAAAGTATCACTTTCAGAAAATAATTCATGAATTTTTTTAATGTTGATTTTCCCTATTAGAAGATATTGTGAGGCCTTTACTCAAGGTATTTTTCAATGACAGGAATAGACTAACTATAGCAGAATTTATATCCACCATTTAAAAACTATATTACTTAGATTTTGATACATAAAAACACCCAAAATTAAAAACTTAACTCTTTCATTTTGTGCTTGGAGTTATTTTGCATTATGCCTAATATAGCATGAATATTTAAATTATCAGTCAGCATGAGACCTGATATGATGTCTCCCTCATGAAAATATTGATGTAAATACGTATAATTCCTGAAATAGTTCTTAATTATGTACATGGGTATATAAATTATTTTCTTAACATAAATGTTGTGCAATTAAACTTAATTTAAATAATGTTTACTTATTCATAACAAAACCTAAATATTCCACCAAAATTTCTCTCTGCTTTCAGTTTTTCCACTCATGGACATATATATGAGGATAAATAATTTATACATTGGTTTTCATCCATAAAGGGCTCTGAAAGTTTTTACTTGAATATGCATCATGTGAATTTTGAGAGGAAAAAAAAGCAGATTCTTATTTAAGAATTCCACCTTCACAGTCTTGAAAATGTCTTCATTCCAAATGTTTATCATTCTAAGCACCTTTACATTTTATTCAGGCACATAAATATTAAGTGCACTTTGGGATACATCATAATTTAGAAAGGTGCCTTATAGTTTTGTTTAAACTGTGGTAATCTTCATTCATGTTTTCTTTCTGTTTTTATTAGAGCACTGTAATTAAACATAATAGTGTTCATTGTGCAATTCGCATATGCACATAACATAATTTGTTCCAATGTTTGCCCCAGTACTTCCATTTTCCCTTCCCTCCTCTCTTCCCTTGTTCTCCTTCCTTTACTCTTCTGGTCTTCCACTAAGAATTGAAGGAAAACAATAGCTTTGGCTGAAAATTCACACAACTTTATAACTGAAATTTAACATTCAAATTGCATGGAAATAGAATAATACTGCAAACAGAATTTAACCTCAACATATATGAGTATTTTACATTTTGAATAATTAATTATCAAATCTTAGCATGTAATTCAATTACCTGCAGGCTTTCTTAACAGCATAGGTCACCAGTTCCTATCTATGATTGCTCTCTTAGTCTATGTGTGGGTAGAAGAAGGGCACATTGGTTTCTAATACATTTCTGTATGATAATAATTGTAGTTTGAAAATCAGAATTTAAGATCCACTGGTTTTTTTAAAAAGAATTAGATAGCAAGATTGTGGAACCAACCTAGATGCCCTTCAATAGACGAATGGATAAAAAAAATGTGGCATTTATACACAATGGAGTATTACTCTGCATTAAAAAATGACAAAATCATAGAATTTGCAGGGAAATAGATGGCATTAGAGCAGATTATGCTAAGTGAAGCTAGCCAATCCCTAAAAAACAAATGCCAAATGTTTTCTTTGATATAAGGAGAGTAACTAAGAACAGAGTTGGGAGGAAGAGCATGAGAAGAAGATTAATATTAAACAGGGATGAGAGGTGGGAGGGAAAGGGAGAGAGAAGGGAAATTGCATGGAAATGGAAGGAGACCCTCTGGTTATACAAAATTACATACAAGAGGAAGTGAGGGGAAAGGGGGGAAAAACAAGGGGGAGAAATGAATTACAGTAGATGGGGTAGAGAGAGAAGACGGGAGGGGAGGGGAGGGGATGGGGGATAGTAGAGGATAGGAAAGGCAGCAGAATACAACAGACACTAGTATGGCAATATGTAAAACAGTGGATGTGTAACCGATGTGATGCTGCAATCTGTATATGGGGTAAAAATGGGAGTTCATAATCCACTTGAATCAAATGTGTGAAATATGATATGTCAAGAACTATGTAATGTTTTGAACAACCAACAGTAAAAATTAAACAAACAAACAAACAAACAAAAGAAACAAATTAAAAGTGGTGGTGCTAGGGAGATGGCTCAGAGGTTAAGTGTCAAAGGGTTCAATCCCCAGTACCAAAAACCAAAAAACATGTGTCCATTGAGAATTAATTTTCCTTTGTCTCTCTCATATTTCATATTTCATATGCTGCAAGATTTATTTATTAAGCACATGCACAGATTTAAAATAATGTATATTTATTACACTTAATTTTATTATCCATCAGGGCAGACTTTATCAGAGTTTTACTTTTCTAAAGGACAGAATATAGACACCATGAATAGAACCTGACCAAAGACGTCTCTTCCCACTGATCCCCACAGTAAGAACAATACCTACACTGCAACCTTCACATCCAGAGAGTAATAGAACACTCAACTGAGAAGTCACACTTGAAAGAGCTCAAATGTATAAAGTTTTCATGTCTATATGAGTGAAAATTAAATGAACATACTGTTTAAAAGTAACCAAATTCTATGTTGAGGCTGTTTTAAGTAAATGTTACACTGCTTTCAACTAGACCAACTTTGAGTATTTAAAGTCTTACTTATATTTATTATGTAATTAAATGCTTTAAACCATATTCAATAAAATCATTCCTAATTTAAAATGTGGATTATTATTGATCTACAGATATTTACATAATGTTAAGTGATTAACTGTTTTATACTAGGGAACATCCTAGCTGGCTTTGTCTGATGGAAAGCAAGATAGAACAGTATTTAAAGGACACAGGTTCTGACATACGACAGCCAACACTCAGCTTCTTCATCAACCATATTCTAGTTAAGTGATCTTGGAAATACTACTTATTCATACTCAGATATCTCTTATATGAATTAGAGTATTTTTTCTAATGATTAAAAAAAGTGAAGTTTTTAAAGAAATTTCTGTCAAATGCTAAGTATATTATAAATTTAGATATTACTTACTTGATTATTCTATATGCATAAGAAGTATCTATATTAGTTCATAGTCTCATAATATAGCATATCTTCCAGAATCTAATTAGTAGCAGACTTCATTAGATATCTTATTTCATTGTTTTTATTTATATTTATTTGACAATGTTCTATTTGAGGCAGAAATATTTTTAGAAAACAATTTATAAGGTTTTTAAACTGTGTGTTTTCTTGTGTTAATACATGTTCAATATATATAATGCATATTGCTATGTATTAATTTGTTAAAACACTTAAACATTTAAAAATAAAATATTTTGAGAAATGCATATGACCAATATTTTCTGAGATACAAATAGGAAAGAGAATGGGAAACAGCTCGGTTTTCTTTTACCTAGTTCCCCCTTTTAAATACACACAGGCAGAGAGATCTGTAGGCCCCCAACACTGTCTCCTTAATTTTCCTTCAAATTTCACTTTTTATGACACTCTAGCTTCATAATTTGGTACAACCTCAAATGCAAGAAACAGCCGAATTCTGGCATGTTTATGTATTTTTATTAATCATTTATACATTGCTTGCAAATTTATATAGGTACTATTGAAATCATCATACTCTGGTAGTGTTGTAATTATTACAATTATGGCAGTCATATGAAATCACTGTTCTGTTAATTGTTTTGCTTGTCATGAACTATAATAATGGAATTAAATTGTGATAATCATAGAATAGGAGCTAATTGTAGCATTAAAGTGGTTTAAAAATCTGAACCACATTGGAAGGATATAAATCATTGAGAGTGAATGCACTAATCTTTGGTGTGTGGGGGAAAAAGAAAAACACAAAGAGGATGTACGGTATGAAGTCACATAATTTTTGTCTCCCTGGATTAAATAAATGTCTTGAGATGTGAAAAGCTGCTTTATATCACTGTATAAAAAACATGCTATGAAAATGCTAACACATTTTGGAACAAAGTGAAGAGAATATGTCTTTTTGGAGTTTATCCTTCTGCACACAGAATGTATTTATGATAAAATTTAAATTGTGACTGCTTAAATAAACCAAAATGATGCAATGAGAAAGTCATTCTCATTGAGTCAATAATGTATATGTATGTGCATATATGTATGTGTGTGTGTATGTGTGTGTGTGTGTGTGTGTGTATATATATATATATATATATATATATATATATATATATTGTTTGACACTTCACACCCCCTTGTAGGATTTGAGATCCATGAAAATTTTACAGAAAATAAGGAATTTTAATCAAGTGTTGTTTAATTTGCCAGAAAAAAAATAAAATAAATACTTTGTTCTCATCCTATATTGGAGAGTAAATTTTTTCTCAGTAATGTGTCTCTAAATCAAATATTAATTGTATTATCTTTCTGGCTTATGCAATAACCTCATCATTTAAAGTAAAAAGAGTATATTAGTATTCACTCTTCAGTAATTACAATTTCTTTTGATTTACATGTGCTAATTTAGAAAAGATGAGTAATTGGTAAAGAAGATGAATTCGTAATTTGAGTTCTTTGCTCTCAAAGAATTTACTGAATTGAATTCTGAAGTTATTTGGAAGAGGAGTACCTGTTCCCCATCCAATATCTGTTCTCCCTGTTCAATTTTGAGCCCACACACAGGCACCTGCAGCTGCTCCTCAGTTACAGACCCTTGCCTGAATCCTTGCTGGGATGTATTGTGTGTGGCTTTTCAAAGGAGTTTCCCAGGAAGGGAGGAGAGAGAAAAGGGAAGAGGATAGCTCAAACCATGTGTTTATCAGTTTCTCACTTTCAATTCCCATATTTTACAAAATTCTAACTTGAAATGTAGCTCTTGATACAATGGTTAGGAGTGGGAAGAGATTGAGAGAAAGAAGATAAGAGATAAAGCTACAAATTTTCACATAAGGCCATTTGAGTTATTCTAATGTGGTTTATGGCAGAGGAAACAACATAGACAGAGGCTGCAAATTTGCTAATGATCAGTTCTGTCATTGAGACACTATATCTTTTTAAAGCAGATAATGAAAACACACAGGTACTTGGCTGCCTATGCTTTCATTTAAGAGCGTGGGAGGCAGCAGACAGTTATTTAAATGTAACCCTACTTTCTTATTGATACAGTACTAGATTAGCTAATCAATTTTGTAGGTATCTTGCTTTTGAGTTTCATTTATTAGCAAAATCAAATAATCAATTCTCTTTGAAAACAAAACAAGTTTCAAAATATATTTATAAGAAAAATGGAAAAAACATGTCTTTGAAAATTTATTTTTTTTTCATAGAAAAGTGAACAGTCTCCTTTTCTATGCAAAAGCATAAGATTTCATTTATACTGCAGTTTGACAATTTGCATTTATATAACAGAATTTATATTTTTGCATGAAGTTATATGACTTATATTTGTATTTCTGTAATAGCTCTATTTATATATAATGCATTTGAACTTCATTAACTTGTAGGTCATACAAGACAAACCCTTTAAAGTACTCAAACTTTTACTGAAGTTATTGTTTGGTAAAATTGTGAAAATGTGTAATTATTTCTACTAGCAAAGTTATAAATAAATGTTTCAGTTTAACTTTGAAAGTTTTAACTTGTATTCCAGCAATATTAATCTTCACTGTCTTTTACTTTTAAAAAAATGATGTTTCTTAAATTTTCTAAGAAGTTGGTAAATGGTTTTTATAAAAAGGATTTCTCTATTCATCTACTCATCCATAGAACTTCTCATACAAGCAGCATTGCTCTAGAATGCAATCCACTAAACGGGATGTCACATTCTATGAACCAGCAAAAATTTGTGCGAGCCATTTTGTCTATAGGAGAGCAATGCTTAGTGAGGGGCAGACAGAGCTGAGAACAGAATTAGAGAGCAGTTTATGTATAGAATTTTTCCAGTTGATTGGTATTTTCACTTATTCATTTTAACCAAATAGAATAATATAATGTCTCAATCACATATCCATGAGAAAAAGGAAGGCCACATTGAGAACCATATCCAAGGTCACCAAATTATTTAAATTAAAGTAAACCTAATTAAAATGTTGTTATGATTCTGGTTATAATGCCACCTTGCACCATACAATTTTCAAGATTTTAAAAAATATAAATGATATTTTAAATATATTTTACCAAAATAATTTACATAAACTTACATGTGTGTTCTAAATTTAAATATAAATTTATATATGTGTTTTAAATTTTAATATACCTTTAAATTTTTAGGCAGTTTTCTAAATTGTATTTATTTAATCAACCAATTTGATTTTATCCTGAATCATTTTCTGACACATAATACACTGAAAATAATATTTTTCCCTTGGATAAGATGCTTTTTCTCCCTCACTTTTCTCATATTTAAATTAAATGATAAGAGTGTTTAAAGATTTTATTTTCCTCTTTGTTAACTGAGGAAACTAGAAGGAGGATGAGAAGTCAGAAAAGTAAGACCTGTCTATGGGCAAGGAATATTTTGTGAAAGTCTGGTTTTCTTAGAAGGGAAAAGTTTCTGGAGTAAATAAACCACATTAATATTATTCAAAATATTCCATGTGAAGCCAGTGTATTTGAAAGAAAGGCAATTTCCAAAGACATTGATAAAACCTTAGCAAGTATTATAGTTTATGACAAAATAGTGTATGCTTTGCAGTAAATATCTCTTACATCCAGCAATGTTGCTCCAAAGTAATTTGAGAAAGTTGATTCATAAACACACATCAATCATATAGGAAATTGATGGAATGAAAGATTATTTTCAGTCAAACTCAATTGAATTCAACATGAAATAATAGTCAATATCAAATCTCTTAGTAGAACTGGTACTAATATCACAAAGAAAGAAAAATTAACCTTTCAACGTACTCTGTATATTTTGAGTAAATCTCTAGTTTTATATTTTTGTATGAAGTTATATGACTTATATTTGTATTTCTGTAATAGCTCTATTTATATATAACAGCAAAAATCTCATTTTTCTTTTACTTAAGGTCAAAAGATATCAACACAAACCAAAAGAAAGTATCAGTGGTACTACATAATTTAGCGTAATAAATTATGATGACATGAAACGTGTGCTCATAAAAGCTTAACTTTAAAGGGGAGACTGATTATAGTTGAGGCAACATATGGATTGCATTCTGAAACTGTATCCCTTTTATCTTGAACCAAATATAACGTAGTACAGTCTCTGCAATTTATATTTTTGGTTTAAATACCTCTGGATATGTGCTGAATTGTATCCCTATGTTTTTCACAAGACAAACATTGTAAAAACTAGCATTTTAAATATTCACAAATCTTAAAAGTCATAAAAACAATTTCACAATTTGAAAGCACATTAAACCTACTGACCTTAAAAACAAATCTTCACTACAATGGATATGTGGCATTTTAAGATCCTATTTTCAATTTTATAATCAATTCTATTATCTAGAAACTCACAAATCTATATGACTAAATTACATATTTTTTCCAAAATGATATTTAGCAGCTAGAACACTAATAAAAGAGATATGCTGAAATCCAGTCTCCTATATATGCAGAAAAAATAGGTTTTTGAATAATTCTAAAAATCAGTACAAGCAAACATAGATGAAAAAATGACTTTTACAATAAATGGCCACTATTCTGACACTAATTCTTTAACTTAAACATAAACACTAAGAAGTCTATATTAATGGAGTGCCATGCAGCATTTTTATACACACATACATAGTATAATATACATATATATGTTACATTATGTATTGAGTGAATATATTTATCTCTTCAAACATGGATCATTTCTTTGTGGTTAAAGTATCCTTTTCTTTTAGCTTTTAAAATATACAGCACAATGTCATTTTTCAGGTCATCCTATTTTGTAATCACAGAGAAATTTCTAAACCCTATAATTATGTAGCTTGGTACCCCTTGCCCAAACTCTCCCCTTCTCTCCTTTCCAACTCTCCCCAGCCTCTGTTATCCACCATTCTATTCTCAGATTCTGAAGATCAACTCTTTTGGATTCTAAAAATTAGTGGGTCCCCAGTGCTTTTTTTTAAAAAAAAAAATTAAGTTCTATTTTTTTAAATTTTAAGTTCTATTTTTAATTTTTTGAGGAACCTCCATTTGCAAGTGTTATCTTTTCTTGACTTCCTTGCCAATACTTGCCATCTTTAGTTTGTTTTTGATCATAGTCCTTCTTACTGGCATGCAGTGATATCTCACTGTAGTTTGACACTAATTAGATTAAAAGTATCTGTTTTACATCATTATGATGTCATACAATCTCTACCATTAAAAACTCAGAAAATCAAAGGAAAGCTCACCTATCGTGGTAACTCAGAACCTGAAACCAAGTTTCATCCTATATGGAGTGTGAAGGTAAAGTTAGGGAATTCTAAAATGTTGATGATGTAGATTTCATGGTATCTCAGGTATCTCTTTTACTAATTTTCATTATTAATCTGAGGAATTTTCATATGGCATGCTGCTAAATAGTGCAGTCCACTATAATTTGGTTACTTTAAAAAATGGGATTCATGTGGCTGCGGTTATAGCTCAGTGGTAGAGCACTTTCCTAGTATATGTGAGACACTGAATTTAATCCTCAGCACCACATAAAAGAAATAAATAAAATAAAGGCATTGTTGACATCTAAAACTAAAAAAAGGGGGAGCATTCAATAAGACACTTTTGAAATATTTTGTAAGCTATTTAAAATTTCAAAGAGAAAACTAACAATATAGTAAGTTACTTTGAGCTGAAGTGGGTGAAATCCTGTTGCTTACAGAACACATTTTTGCTTTTATACTTAGTCAGCATGAAAAAAAACAAAAACAAACTCACAATTCAGAGATTTTCAAGAAAACAATCACCAATTTTTACTTTAAATGCAAAACATTTCATTTCACTTCTAAAGTCAGAGAGAATATTTAGTCTTTACCGTTCTCCTGTGAAATGAACTCTTCATAAATATACATCACAGTGCTGAAAAAACAAAATGCTAACAATAGTAGATTTTATCAGATCATGAAACCTACTGCAGTTTAAAGAGAAACTATGTCTTCTGCCTTCAATATCTGTATTTCTTGGATCTTGAATCATTTGGCCATCTTCTACAATCTTTCTTCTAATATCTATTACAACAATAATGTATTGAAGAGTAGCCTTCCTAAAACATGGTCAAATAAGAAATGAAACATTTTCATTAACGTTTAATTTAGCAGCCTCTTTCTGTTAAAAGAGATTTTTGTGTATTCTTTCTTCTACTGGTATTTGTATTTTTTATGTCTTCTGACAACATGTTCATTATGGTTCATGTCTTTTCTTATTGCTTTGAAAGAGTTTATGCGTTAAATTTTAGACATTTTTACATTGAGAGATGGCTTTATCTTGGTTCCTGTGTACAGTTAGAGACTTAAAATTATTTTAATAAAGCCGATGTGATTTGGGTTATTCAAAAAAAAGAAAAAAAGCAATGGCCAGATCAAGTCCAAGTATATTGCTGGCTTATTAGAACATAGTGTTTTTGTAAATTATTGATATATAGCTATTGATTAATACATATTTTTGAATGTTATGATATTAGTTTATTTAAAATGTCCCCAAATTATGCAAGAAATATTTTATTAATTATTCATCTTATGGTAACTAGGAAGCTTGGGTTTTTTTTGGTTATTTTCAGCCAATATCAAACCCATTGTCTGTAACTTGAAGAATAGCTATGAAGAGTGTGATCTTCTACAAGTTGAATAAGGAAATGAATAGTATGGGGAAATTTGCTGATAGCCTCAGCTTGATTTACTTTCTCTTCTTTATTCTCATAATTTAGGAGGGATCCATGGAAAACTATATACTTATACTATTATCAAATTTCCTGGATATTCCAGGAGAGCTCAGGTTTTCTTTCCTACAGAACAATTAAAGTCATAAATAATTTTATGTTTATTTTCAAATTGTCCTTTTTAACATGGTAACTTTGACATTTTCCTATTCTATGATAAAATGTTATAATATTTAATGTTCCAGAAATATCCCTCTTGTTATACAGTGAACAATGGATTAGACTGTAACTTGACTATGGACCAAAAACAACAGTCCTTTTGAAATTGGTTCTCACTATGTTGTACAGGCTGGTCTTGACTTCAAGCAATCCTCCAGTCTCAACCTTCAAACTCAATAAAATATCAAGATAATTTCTATGCTAGAATATGAATGATTAAGCAAGATGCTAAGAGTGAATAAGGAGAAAACTTACAGAGATTTAACGAATACCAGAGAGTGGAAAATCAGTCTCAGAACTTACTGATTGGGGGATAAATGTGATAGAGTAGTGGTCAAGGATCACTACTAACTTTTTTCTAGGAGCTAATGGAACATGGATTAAAGACAGGCAGCAATTCATTGTAGACATACATAAACCATTGAGACACTTACATATATTCCTTTGATATGTGAAGGTGGGAAAAAACAAAATCCAGTTCAAGAACTCAGGAGATCTGTAGTGTAGATATAAATTAAGAATATTACAGAAAAAAAAACAGATAAATAAATCTAGGGAAATTTGTAAAGTGAAAACAGAAGAGGGCTAAAATCAGATTAAGGGTGTTCATCAATTTATAATATTCTATTGACTGTTAACAACCAACTCTGATCTCATAGACAATTTTTCTGTTGAAGGGCAAAAGCCATTTTACATCATTTGAGAAATAATTGCAGGCTAGTAAGTGACTTGATGAATGGATAATTATTTTTTTCTAATTTGTTTGACAAGGATAATATTTAGGAATTTCAATATGCAAATGTAAGAACAAGAAATCTGAATACATTTGTTTAACTTGCTGAAAGAGTTTTGCTGTTTGTGTGCTTGAAGAAGAAGATCCTAATAGAATTCTAGGGAGAATTCTTCAGATTGAGGGTGGGATTGGGTAATTAGATAAAACTAAAAAAGCCTGGTCCTTCTTTCTTACAGACTTTTAAAAGAGAAAGAATATGTACTTACAGGACTTCAAATTAAGCACAGGTCCTGAGCTTCCCATCATGAAAAAAAAAGGTTCTTAAGTCCACTGAGACATGCAGTTGGACCTATATACCTGGATTTCTTCTTTAGAGGTGATACACTGATATAAAACTCAAATCAAACACAAATAAATTACTTAAGCAAATGATGATTTATCCATCTTTGTTTTCTCTGTCTTATCATATACTTTTGGCCCCATTGGGATTTCTTACAAACCACAGAAGAAGAGCAGCAGTACTTACTATATGGTTTCTCTTGTTATACTGACACCAACATGTATGAAACACTAATAACACTGCAGCCTCACTCAAGGGTAACTAATGGAGAGAGAGAGAAAGAAAATCATCCCCTGTCGACAGAACTTTGTGCAGAATATTTATTCAATGCTTATTTTTTTTTCTACAAGGGGGAAATGTCACAGTTAATTTTCTATATTTATTTACTGGCAGGAACTTAGAAGAATTAATATTGGAAACCTTTAATATGAAGAAGGTCAAGAAAGAAAATGTATGGATAGAACATGATAATTGGAAGAAATGTAATCTTTTATAACTGGTGAAAATCCACAAAAAAGTTCAATGCATCAGGGGAAACTGCTTGTGATTGTAGATAAAACAAGTTCTCCTGTGAGATATAAGGTGTATTTAATCCCCCAGGAAAATTAACCCTTATTTAATGGACTCATGAATTATGAGACTAGAGAAAAATAATAAAGTTCAAAATCTTGGACTCAATAACTTAGAGAAGATTCATGGATTCAACATCAAGGCTGATTTGGATGTGGACATTTCTGAGGATCTAATCTACCTACAGTAAACATTATTTTAGTCAGCTTTTTTTATTACTATTATTTTTTTTGTCACTATAAACAAATGACTCAACAAGAACAATTTTAGAGAAATAAAATTTATTTAGCACTCACAGTTTAGGAAGTCTCAGTCTGTAAATTGCTGACTTCATTCCTTGGGGCCCTAAGTGAAGCAGAACATCATGGTGGAGGAAAACAGCTGAGGATATCACACCAGGAAGCAAAGAGAGACCACGCTCCATTCGCCAAGATCAAAATATATGTACCAGTGGCACATCCCCAAATGGCCCACCTCATCCAGTCACAACCTATCTGCCTACAGTTACCCAAACCTCTCATAATCCAATCACTTTGCCTTTAAACTTTCTTGCATTATCTCACACATGAGCTTTTGAGGGACATTGCATATCTAAACCATAACACTAACAAGGAACCCAATAGGTATTGCTCATAGGAATGCTCTTTCAAAACAGAAAGGAAGAAACAGAGTCACAGACTGGACTTGACCTTGCCTACTCTGCTTCTAACCCTCTGTTCACGAATATATGCACTGCTTTGCTCTCCACAGCATTGATGCCCCCCATGAAACTCATCATACAGGAAGTCAAACATGCGCAGAATTTACTTATCTTACCACATACTCAGTAACTCTCAGTGGAATTTACTGATCTGAGAGGAGGATTTTGTTTACAAAACACAGGATTATGATACCAGTTATGCAACAGCATCCTCATGGAGCCAATAATTGAGAAATTAAATATAGAAAAAAAAGAATAGAACATAGATTGTCATATTTTAGTTTTAGTCCACTTTGTAATGCTGTGAGGGGAAAAAAAAACTGACCAAAGCCACTTAGAGAAAAAACGTTTATTTGGGCTCATGTTTTTAGAGTTTCAGTCCATAGTTGGTTAACTCTACAGCTCTGGGTAGAACTTGAAGGGGGAATATTGTTGTGGAAGGAATAGCAGTCAGCAAGCAGAGAGAGAGCACTCCACTCACTAGGAACAAAATATGAACTCCAAAGGCACAGCCCCATTTACCTCATGCCTCCAGGCAAACCCTACATACCAATTAATACCAGTTACCAGTTAATCCATATCTGTGAATTAACCTCTGATTAAATTACAGTTCTCATAATCTAATTGTTTTAGCTCTGAACATTCTTATATTGTCTCACATTTGAACTTTAGGGGTCCATAATATTTTCAAATATAATAAACTCCAAATACTGTTTTCCAGCAATGAACCTTGAAGGCCAAGCCAAAATTATTGCAGAAATGATCATATCTTGAAAAATAACTACCAACTTCCTTATTTTTGCTCCCGCTTCTAAAAGTAGAGTGAAAATAGTATGAGAGATGCAGTTCAGAAGGAATCCTTAGCTCATGTCTGGCATAAAGAAACTCATAACTGCAAACAAAATAAAATGAAAACAAAACCAGCAACAACAATAGCAAACCCCACAAAAAACACATACATACAAAGAAATTTTTAAAAAAGGAAAAAACAAGCAAACAAATAAGGGATCATCCAGGAACTGTCAAATTAGACCACCAAATGAATCAATTATCACACTTCTAGTTAGGTGGTATCCATCTATTCCATTCTGAAAATTTCCAAATAAAGTATTAAGCTTTCCCATGGCCTTGAGTAGCTTTAAAAGTCTGTAAAACACAACAGTGATTCTGTTACTATTTTGGAAAGCTCTGAGTAAATAACCCCCATTTGTTCTAATTTGGATGTCCCCTGTTTTCCTGGAGGCTATTTGGAGAGAAGGCCTTCATTGTCTGTTGCATTGGACACCAGTGACCAGACTCTGTATTCGTGGATGACTCCAGTGCCTTGCTGGTAATGGCTGGTGAATCTGAGCTGACATGATAAATCACCATCATGTCGGAATCTGCTCTTTTTGTGTTGAGTTTCTCAGATATTTACTCTGAGTGTGGTACTTAGATTTCAATATTGGTTTCTAGTTGTTTAATGTCCTTAGTGGAAACTATTATTTTCAACCCATTCTGTTTCTTTTTAAACATTTGTTTTGTACCATATTGTTTAAAAGTGTTGATTAATAAAAAAGAATGCATATAGGGTAGAATATTGGCTAGACCCTATAAATCTCATTTCTGAACTGGTTTTACAGATCAGTGGGTGTGCATTTTCTTCCAGACAATTCTCCACTTCAATATTGCTGTGTTGTGTGTCACCTGTAATGATGGATATGATTCTCCATCGGTCTTATTTTTGTCCTAAGAGCTTTGCTTTGATCTAGATACAAAAGTCTACCCAGATTGTTTTCTTTCCAGTGGGTACAGGTAGTCAGTTCTGTGATCCCAGCAGCAGAGTGTTTTATAGGGGCTTGAGCTAAACCTGATTTTCAACCAAATGAGATCATCTATCTTAGTACTGTCCGAATTAAAGTTTTCTTCTGAAAAAAAAAAATCCTTTCTGTCATATGGACTCTCATTTCAATGCAGATTCCTGTCTATACTTTACTAAAGAATATTATTTCACTAAAGATAATTGAGGTCTTTAAAAATAATACCTGGTAGCTGGTTGCTGATTCTTTTTGCATAAGAAGTGCTGGAAAAAGAACTTCTATTATGATTGGATAGAAGCTTGTTTGTTTATTTATTTGTTTGTTTGTTTTCATGTGATTGTAAGGGAGACAGTATAAGTTGTAAACCATCAAACACCATCTGATACTATTTTGGCTATAGCCATAAAACACTGTAAAATATCTTGTAAAATATGTGAAAAGGCTGTTAGTTATTTTTCTAATAGTTTTGGTGCTCTGTTAATAAAATTATTTTGCAACCTGTTATTGAAATGTTTCTCTTTGCAGATATATAAGGGCATAGTTCCCACAGGAATATTGATTCCAACAGAAGGTTCAAATAATTCCATTATCCAAGAAGCTAGAAGTATGATCTGGACAATTTGTACTCCTTAATCTATTCAAACGACATTGAAAAAGAAGAACAAGTTTATTATATCTACTAAGGGAGTTGATCCTTAAAATCCCAAGGAAAGAGGAACGAGGGCTGGGGTTGTGGCTCAGAGGTAGAGTGCTCACCCAGCATGCGGGAGACACTGGGTTCGATTCTCAGCACAACATATAGTAAACTAAAGACATTGTGTTCACCTATAAGTAAAAAATAAATATTAAAAAAGAAAGGAGGAACTGGAGTGGGAAAAAAGGAGTGTGGATAGAAGAGATGGAAGCTCTGAAAGGCTTATTAGCATTTCCACGTTCACTATTAATGGTTAATTGCTTTTTATTTTTGTCCATGAAATATGTATTCTAGATTTGCTCTCCTACAATGAATACTGAGAAAAAAATGGATGGAATATAAGAATCAATCGTGTTCTGCAAAGGAAAACATTTAGTGTAATAGTGTATTCCCCAAGAGAGTGAGAGAGGGAAAAATATAACAAAGCAAAACAAAACACAAGATGAACATTTTAGTGGTCTTGTGCTGGTTTATGAGAATACAGCACAGTGGGTAATTTGTGAACAATGGAAGTTTATTTGGATCATGGTTCTGGAGTCCGAGAAGTCTGACACCGAGAGACCACATCTGGTGAGGGCTTCCTTGCTGTGTCATAATGTGGTGGAAGGCCACAGATGGTGAGAGAACAAGGATGAGAGAAAGAGAACAGAGCCCAACTCATTCTTTTATCACTAACCCATTTCCACAATAACTCTTACCTTCCCATATTAATGGTATTAATCCAGTCACAAAGGTAAGGCCTTATGACCTAATCACCTCTCATAGATCTAACCTATCATCACTGTTGCACTGGGAATTAGGATTCCAACACATGATCTTGGATGGAACATCTTCAATCTACAGCAGTTCATGAGGCTCGGTCCTCAAATGGGTAAAGTGCACTATAAATAAAGGGCTGGAGAGAGTGTGTTTTCTCTGTTCTTTCTTGTGACATGTGAGAAACAGTTTCTTCCTCAGAAAGATGTTGTATTTCATCTACCATCTTGGAAATGGAGATAAGGTCCTAACTAGATACCAAATATCTGGCTCTTCTGGGATTTCTTCAGCCTTCAGAACTGTGACAAAATAGATTTCTGTTCTTTATTAATTACCCAGTTTTCAATGTTTAGTTATAGCTGCACAAAATGGAGATAAGAGTGTAGTAAGTAGAAATTAAGGGGGGGCATATTTGTTAAGAGAGGGGATGCTATCTGCATTTCAGAGAATTTCATTGTACTTTACATCTCAGGGGTAGATTATTAGTAGTAAATAGCAAAAAGATGAGCAGAGGACCATCAGGTCTTTTTATCCCTTTAAAATTAATATAAATTTCACTCTTTTCATTAAGGAACATTTGAAGTCCTTTAAACAAGTAATGAAATGCTAATAAACAGTTCGGGAATTTCTAGGAAAATGAAAAATATGGGGAATAAATACTCTCACTTAATGAAATTGAGGTTGAATGTAAATTTGCAGTGTGTTACAATGATTCACAGAAGAAATGCATGCTAAAATTGGTAAATGGAGAAGACACATATTTTAAAAAGTTTATAGGATAGTACCCAAGAGTAGTAAATTAAATATATCAATAAATTTTATCAACAGATATTTATCAATAGAATAAGAAGACCTTGTAGAAATTGAAAAGAAAAATTTAGTTTTTAAACTACTTGTAATTATTGGCCAGTAGATCAGAGCTTAAACAAGAAGTACTCAGAAAAGAAAAAAAAAAAATTGGTAAAGAGATTTGAGAGTCACCACTGTAACTGCTTGTAGTTGAAGGCATATAAGCACATAATGTCATTCAGATAGTGTCATCCAGACAGAGCATGAATATAATGGCAGAGATCTGAGAGAACCTACAAATCCATCTAAAAGAGACAGATGGTAGGAAAACACTGAATTGAATAAACTGAGAAAAAGTGGCCAAGGAGGAAAACTGAGAACCAATGTAATCAACAAGGTAACAAAATACACAGGCTGGGGAAAAAGAGAAGGGTGATGACCACTGTCAAAGCTACAGAAACAATTTAAGTAAGATAGAAATTTACCAAAAAGAAGTTCTGATGAAATTTGTGGAGAGGTGGAAGTGAAAGCTAGAGTACAATCAGTTTAGAAGTACATATTAGACAGAGGAAGCCACATAAATTGCTCTATAAAGAGATTTTACAAAATTGTAAACAGAATGAACAGATGAAAAGGCAATTATCTATAAGTTTATAATCTACCAATAAAATAAATTATATAGCGTTAAAATTCATTCCATATGAGAATATTTAGTAATATAAGTTTAGTTTAAAATAAACTAAAATGGGAAAATAAGGGAAATAATTAGATAAATATTCTGAAATTCAAAAGATAAATCAGCCCCGTAATTTTACCAAAACGTTATTAAGTACTATTCCGTATATGATGAGAAATGCTTTTTTACATTCATTTAAAGAATTTTACATAGTTTCAAAACCACGCATTAAATAATGAGAGATGCTTATAGTCATTTTGTAGTTTAATAAAAGAATATATTATTTTGATGTAATAAAACATATATTTTCATTTTAATGTTATGAAAAATATGAAAGCCACCTGAGAGAGCATGCAGAATATTTAGATCATTCACTAAATTTTCTTTCTGATTTCAAGTCAATTCTCTTCCCAGTCACAGGCAATCAACCACTTAGTCATTCTAACAGCACAGACTCTTTATATCTAATTTTAATTTTATATAAATACAAAATCAAGGCTGGGGTTGTGGTGCAGTGGTAGAGCACTTGCCTACCATGTGCGAGGCACTGGGTTCAATCCTCAGCACCACATACAACATAAATAAAATAAAGGCATGTGTCCATTTACAAGTATAAAAAAAATTAAAAATAAAATAAAACAAATAAATATAAAATCATAGATTAAGCATTATTTTATATTTAATTTATTTAGTTCAATGAAATACTTTTAAGATTTACAGGGGCTGTTATCTGTGAAAAGTAGTCATATTTATTAGGGAAAGTATGTCAATGTTTTAAACACCAGAATTGGAATATTGATTGCTCTGTGGATGGGTATTTAGATGGTTTCCAACATTTGGGCATTACAACTCAAGGTACTATGAATGTTTGAACAAAATTATTTTAGGTAAACAAAAAGTTCTACAAAATTATGTAAAATTTTACACTTCAATCAGCAGCGCATGAGAGCTCCAGCTGTGCGATGTGTCATCGTTTGGTGTCATCAAATGTACTGCTTTTAGCCAGTTTGTTGCATTCTTTTACTGAAAACAAATAATGTTAGACAACTTTTCATCCGTTTATGGATCATTTAAGTGTTTTCACTTGTGGCTTGTCAATTTAAGCATATTATCTATAATTCACTAGCTCACATGTTTATTTAGGATTCAGAGGATATTTTAAAATGCATATATAATTGATTCATCTCTGAGGTTGTTTTGGTCATTATTTTCACTGCTATGACCAAAATACCTGAAAAGAAAAAATTTAGAGGAGAAAAAGGTTATTTGGTGCTCACAATTTCAGAAGTCTCTGTACATAGACAGCCCACTCCATTGCTCTGGACCCAAGATGAGGCATAGGATCTTAGTGGAAGGATGTGGTGGAAGAAAGCAGCTCAGAATCACCAAGAAGGACCACAGGACCAGCTAGAAGCATAAAGAGCTCTTGCTCACTAGGGGCAAAATATAAACCCCAAAGGAAATCCCCCAGTGACTTACTTCCTCCAGTCACAATCTACCCGGTTATCAGACAGTTAATCCATTCAATTGGATTAATGCACTGATTACCTTTATGGTCTCAGAACCCAAACATTTAACCTCTGAACTTTCTTGCATTGTGTAACACATGAGATATTGAGGACATCTCATTTATAAACCATAACAGGGATATAAGAATTGTAAGTGATCTTTTCATTGTTTGTGATTTGCATTTGGTTACTTTATGATGCTTTTTACAAGCAGTTACCTTTCACTTAGATCAGATTCAATTAACATTATTTTATGATTATATTGCCCTATGTTTAAGAAAAGGACATTCAACTCCAAGTTATGAAGGGAGTTTTTCTTGTAGAAGTTTTATGGTTCTAATTTATCATTTTATGTCTATAATCTTGAATTAATATTTTCATTAAGGTAAGTAGAGGTCAAGATTGACTTTTTCTTACTTATGCCACTGTTCCCAGCATCATTTACAAAAAAACAACCCAATCTTTCACTCCATCATTAAATGGTCTTGTTATCGTGGTTTGAATTCAATTGAGGATATATAAACAATTATGTTGCTAGACAGTTTTCTTCCACTTATATATTTGATCTTCTATTAATATTATACTTTCTGACATGAACAAGAATTGAAGACACCAAATTATCTCTGTTTTAATGATTACATGATTCTACATCTAGAAGACTGAGAAAACTTGTCCACAAAACTTCTAGAGTTGATAAATACATTCACCAAAGTAGCATGATACAAGAGCAATATTAAAACAAAATCAACGTATACTCCAATAGCAGTACTCCTGAGAAATAAATCCTCTTCATAATAATCTCAAAAAAATACTAATGAATGAGGTGAAAGATCTTTACAATGAGAACAATAGAACACTGAATGAAAAAATTGAGGATGAGCTTAGAAGATGGAAAAACCTCCCATGTTCTTGGTTAGGCAGAATTAATAATGTCAAAATATCCATACTACCAAAATTGTTATATGTATTTAGAGCAATCACCATCAAATTACTAATGATATTTTTCACACAACTAGAAAAAAAACAGTCCTAAAATCCATTTGGAAGAATGAAAAAGAAAAACAAGAATAGCTAAAGAAATCTTGAACCAGAACAGGAAAGCTGGGTCTCAAATACTCTATGATAACTGATCTCAAATATACCAGAGCTCACAGTAATCATAGCATAAAAAATGAAAAATATAATTTTGGCATCAAAATAGATATCAATGCAAATGGAACATAAGAGAAGTCACTGACACAAACCCATACAGTGACAGTCATCTCAAAAATATGTTGGAGAAAAGACAACATTTTTTAACAAAAGTTTCTGGGAAACTGGATATCTATCTGTAGAAAAATAAAACAAGAACCCTATATCTCACCCTGCAGAAAAGTCAAATGAAAGTCAATCAAAGACTTATGAATTAGCAATGAAAATTTGCAATTGCTAGAAGAAAACATAAGTTGAAACACGTGAGCATAGACACCAACTTCCTTAACAAGGTCCTGAAAGTAGAAGCAATAAAACAAAGAATTAAAAAGTGGGATGACATAAAAATAAAAAGCTTCTGTACAGCAAAGGTAATGTTAAAGAGCATGAAGAGAAAGCCACACAATGGGAGAAAATCTTTGACAGCTGTTCCTCTGTCAATGGATTAATATCCAGAATATATGAAGAACTCAAAAAGTTTAACACCAAAAATGCACATCTAACTCAACTAATAAATGGGCAAAATAACTAAAAAAGACATTTCTCAGAAGAAGAAATACAAATGACCAACAAATACATGAAAAAAAATGTTAGACATCTCTGGCAATCAGGGAAATGCAAATCAAAACTATACAGAGACTCATTTCATTCTAGTCAAAATGTAAATTATCAAAAATATAAAGAATAATAAATGCTGACAGGAATGTAGGGTAAATGGTACAGTTACACATTAGTACAACTGCTCAGGAAAAATAGTATGGAGACTCCTCAAAATAATAGAAATAGAACTACCAGATAATTGCTCCAACTAGTCCACTTTGGTATTTATTCGCAAAAAACAGAACAAAACAAAACAAAAAAACAACTAAAAGCAACATACTATGGTGATACAGCCACACAAGTGTTTATAGGACTGCAACTCACAATAGCCAAGATATAGAACAGGCCCAGGTGCCTGTCAATAGATGAATTGATTAAGAAAATGTCTCACACACACACACACACACACACACACACACACACGCACACACTCACACATTGGAGTTTTATTCAGTCATAAAGAAGAATGAAATTATGACATTTGATGTTAAATGGATGGAACTGGAAAGCATCAAGCTAAGTGAAATAAGGGAGACTCAGAAAATCAAGTGTTGAATGTTCTCTCTCATATGCAGAAGCTAGAGCAAAATAAAGGGGAAAAAGGTGGTGCAGATAACAAGGACAGAGGGAAGATCAATTGAGTAGCAGAAGATTGAGGAAAGACAAGGAATGGGGAAAAGGAGGAAATACAGAATGAACTTGACAAAATTATGCTATATGTGTGTATAAATATACCAGAGTGAATTAGATCTTCATGTAAATCTACAAAGTAATGATTAAAAATATACAAATGAGAGCGAAGAAATAGAGCAGCAGAGTAGAAGAAGGAGAATAGGCAGAGGAAGGAGGGGGAGGGAAAGGAAGAGTACCACGGACTGAAATGGGGGTCAATTAAATTCAATGTGTGTACAATTATGTCAAAATGGATCCAACTATTATGTACAACTATAATGAACCAAAAATTGCACTCTCTTGATTAATATATCATTTATATAAATCTAAGGCAATAATATAAGTATGGCAAATATTATGCTTATATGTGTGTATGTGTGTATGTATCTGTTGTGTGTGTAAGATCAGGATTATGTTCTAGATCCATGTAAAGATCTTACACATTTTGCAATTGTTTTATTCTTAGACTTTGATTTTTTGTTACATTTTAAATGATATTGCATGAGTATGTATGTATATCCCCAAAATACATATATAATTAGACATGCTATATTTCCATTATTCGATATGTATGTGCATGTTTATACACATAATACATATGCATAATCATATATGATATGTAAATATTTTCCACATAGTACATCTACAATGAGAAACAAAGCATAGCATCCAAGAGAAGAACAAATTAAGAGAAAAGAAAAAAAAAGAGAGAGTTGCTTAGAAAAAGCAAGAAAACACTGTAGATAAAAAAGATCTGAGAATGGACCAAAGGCTTGCATTTTGCTATCAAATAAAATCTGAAGATTTTTCAGTTGTAGATGGTTGTTCATTTTTAAGTTCCTCCTGTGTGTAAGATATTTCACTGAATTTTTGTATTAACCTGCAACATAGGGTTTGGTCTGTAACCATTCTGATAAACATGATCTGACATCCAGGACCTAATCCTGACAGGATTTGATTTATAGCAACTGTCTTTTCTACCTGATGAGCATCCATTTTACCCAGACTTGGACAACTCATCAGACAGCTGGGTCAGCAAAATTTTCAATGTACTCTTCTACCATTTTAATTTTTTTCCTATTCTCTTTTGTTTTTAAAATATAAAGAAAATTGATAGATTTTACAGTTGAAAGAAAAAAATTCCTTGTTTCTATTGCTTGCATATAACGTTTTCAGCAATATAAAGTATAGGTATATGTTTTGCTCCTTCCTATATTTAAGTTTTCATTTTTTGTGATAAATTTTGTCTATGTGAAAATAAAAATTAAAATCATCATAATTTCAGATACATAGCAGGGCCTGGTGTTTATAATCAAGAATGCTTCTCTCTCTCTTTCTCTCTCTTTCTCTCTCTCTCTTTCTATATATAAATATATATATATATATATATATATATATATATATATGTATATATATATATACACACACACATATACACTCACAGTTATATACACATATATTCTACATTCAATTATTTTTCATGAATCAGTTGATTACATAGAAGGGTAAAATGAAGTATGTTCGTAAGAAAAGATTTTGATAATCTAAATATTAAAAAAACATTTCTTTTTAAGTGAGTCATGTTTGGAGTGGCTAACACAAAGCCACATGAGAAAAATATAATTTTCAAATGAAATGCATTTTGAGAATGTATTCCAATGAATCACTTAAAGCAACTGTAGGTCAAGAAGTTTGAGGCAGAATGTTTGCAAGGTCAAAGCAGGCCTATGCAAATTGGCAATACTCTCAGTTCCTTAGCCAGACCCTATTTCAAAAAAGAGTTTGGGGTGGGGGTGGGGAGGTAGAGATTTAGCTCAGTATTAAAATACCCTGGCTTCAACCCCCAGGACAATAAATAAATAAACAAACAAACAAATAAATAAAATGTTGTGAAGATTGTATAGATTTAATATATTATTTCAAGATTCATTTGTTGAATCTAATCTTCATTTTGATAGATTTTGGAGGCCGGACCTTTGAACAGTGATTAGAGGATGAGGGTGGATTGCTCATAAATGAGATACATGTCTTTATAAGAGAGACTTCAAAGCAGTCTTTCTCCCTTTCCACCAAGTGAGAATATTCCCAAATGATGGGTATCTGTGAACCAAGATGCCAGACCTCACCGGACACTGAATATGCAAGTGCTCCAGTCTCGGACTTCTCATCTTCCAGAACTATAGAGGTAAATTTCTGATGTTTATAAATGGTCTCGTCTATGGTAGTTTATTATAATGGCCAAACTGACTGAGAAGGGATTTTTTTCTAACTTATTTGAAAAATATCTTCAGAAAAAATAGTATTATTAGTTTAACAGAAAATTAATTATGCTGTGAAAGTTATAGAAACTATTTCTTTAGCAGCAAATTATAAATGGTAACATATTTTCAAAATTACAATATTATGGTTGGAAAAATTTAAGTAGATACCTCAAAAATGTTTTCAAAACGCAAGAATATATAAGCAAAATAGAAAACTCAGAGCGAAATATGTCCCAAAAGATAGTTAGTTATTCTAAGGAAACAAGTAAGAGGAAAAAAAGTCACTGATAAAGCATTTAAGATTAAAATGAAAATATTTTAAATATTCAGGATCTCAAAAATATTACCTTTATCTCTTCTCTAAGGAAATTCCTAAAGTATGTGGCCTAGCAAAACAAGTGAGGTAATTCCCAGGTGGACAGATAGAGGCCACTCTAAAGGCCAGACCTGGACAGGAGGTCTGGAGCCCAGAAAGAATGGTTGCTGGATTCTAGCAGATATTTTTCCAAGAATAAAATGAAATTGATATAGAGTCCTTAATGTATCTGAATCGATTTAAATAATACTTCAGAGAATGCATTCATGATCATTAAATAGGAACAACTAAAACCAATGTAATTTCTAGCACCAATAAACACAAAATTTTTGAGACAATTGAAATAATGGAATACTACCTGAATCATCTGTAATACTTACATATTACAACAAAATAAGCAACCTAGTTAATAGTTAAAATTTACTCATAATTTAGGATGAAATCTATCTGATGTCTGTCATGAGGGTAAAAGGTCTAAGTAAAGAAGCAAAATATTTTTCTTCCATAGTTGTAAGTCAAAAGATTATATATAAAACCTGAAAACAACAGCAACCAAAAAATAAAATAAAATAAAAACAAAAACACTATTGTATGTTCGGATTCCTTAGAATGTGGAACTTAAAAAGTGAAGAAACTGCTGAGAATTTAAGGTGATTGTTCCATGATATATCAGTCAAGACTGGGATGTAATGGGAGTTGATTATTAATGGGATTAGTCAACATTTTTATACCACACAATAGTTTATTTTACTGGATATAAAATTTTACAAAGCAAAAGGAAATATGTTGGTTTCATAAAAACAGTGATGTTTGTGGAGACATGGAACACAAAGGTAGCCTTTTCAATACAAGAATATCTAAGCTTTGTAGTTTTAAGTCATACTTAAGGTCATTTTAGTTTATAAGACTTCCCTCCTTGTATTTTCTAGATGGCCAACTTCATAAACTAACAAATGTCATGATTAATTAAAATATAGAGATGTCATCTATGTTCTGACATAGATGATTTTATGAAGACCCCCTTTACACTATTAAAATGCCATTAGCATATTCACTAACAGATCTATTCCAAATCATTATAATATTTACTTACAGTTCTTCTCCAGGTAATTGTTTTCTTCTTGGCTTCTCTAGCAGAGAGGGGATGGTTTCAAACATGTTGTTTTATTCTGCCCTTGGTAGACCATTTATTTCTTAGTGATATTGGATTTGCAAAATAAATTTAAATGCTCAAAATATTGTTATAAATTTAGTCTACTCATTGGTTTGTTCCTAAGTCATCAACTGTCATAAAAGGACATATGCTTGACAGAAAATATTATGTACTCATAAAGATTATGAGCTTGGTATTCATATGTTCCAAATTTGAATTGTGACTCTGAAACTGTTCATAGGACCTTTAGTGAGTTTCTTAATTTCTCTTCCTATAGTTCTTTAATTTGTCAGTTGGGAATATTAATTCTTCCTATTTCATAAGGTCAATGAGCATTAAATGACTCAATGCAAATAAAGCCCTTAGAAGATGTATGGCTCATTTTATTTCTCAATAAATGTTATTTCTCATTAACTATCATACACCAGTGATCTAAAGCACCTTGTGTTCCAATTTAAATAATTTCACACATCTTATACCCTTCACTTGTCCTCAGCCTTTTACTTTAGTTGCTCTTATAATATGCCCTTGTTTCATTATTTCCCCATTCTTTATTTTTAGAACTATAGGTTGGTTCCTAAACTTCCGATACCAATCAAACCCTGCACTGGTATCTGCATGTCAAACCTTAAGATAAAATTAAAATATTAGGTTTAATTTAATCATTTGATAAATTTATTGTATGCTAGAGAATTTCTGCATCCTATAACAATGGATATATATTTCCCCTTAGATTGCTAAAGGGAAATAGCAAGCAATTCAGTTTTGCATTTAGAAATCAAACTCACTTTAACTTGCATATTCATTTTGGAAGATTGCCAATCTATATTACAGATAGGCACTAAATTAATTCATTTGGGTCCTGATTCAGCTGTGTTTGCTCAGGCAAAATTTCTTCCTGAAGTTTCATTGACTTTGAGGTCAATAAAATCTTTGCATATATAAATCCTGATGAGTCAGGTCTTGAATAAGTATCTTGCAGTTTCTCTCAGTGTGATTCCTATCATTGAGTAACCAAATTGTATTTTATGAAAAAGATTTCAATTGAATTTTTAAGACAGAAGTTATCCATTAAAGAGAATGCTTGAAATTAAATAACAGATAAAGATATTATTCTTTCAAACCACTCTCCTTCAATTATTAACATGGTAATAATAGTGGATAAATATAGTTAAGAATACATAAATTACATGTGCATTCTCCCACTACTTATGTTTTGAATTTTAAACTCTTTATGTATATAATAGAGTAAGTCATTATTCTTTGTATTCATGCTGAACACATAGGATTAAATTGGATCATTTACTTGTTGCCTTTTAAAAAGATAACATTAAATGCTATTGATTTATGATGCACTATAAATGTATGCTAGGTGCTTCTGTATTTTATTACAAATATAGAAAAATGAGAAGGATGTGGTCTAATGGGGAAGATAATTGGAAATTTTTCTGGTGTCCTATATGATAGAAAGCCTTAGGACATTTCTAGAAAGTAAATGTTTTAATATACTAAAATATGAAGAAACTTAGAAAACTAACTTAAACTGGTCTGATGTATAAAATGAGAATATTAATGAGTGAACATGAAATAGATCAAAGTATTTCAATTTACCATCTATCCATAAAAGTAGAGAGAAAGTGGAACTTGAACCTTCATGGCACCAATGACAGAGTTTTATAGGAAGTTATTAATCTAGGTCAAAAGAGATATACAGTGTTGAGGGATATGGTGCCCTTTGCACTTTCTAGAGTATATCCTAGGTATTTTACTAATCAACAGTACCATTAATAAGGGAACAAGAAGGAACTGGTGTTATTTAATGAGACCTCAATTACATAGAGTCTGTTCACAAAAGTTGGTGTGTAGGAGACAGTATCAGTTAGGCTTCAGTGCAAAACTCCAATATTGGTTACCCCGGTAACCAATATTATTGCTTAAAATTCTACTATTTTTGTAGTTTGGGGTAGAATCATCTGAGAGGTTCTTTTGGTTTTGACTACTCTTCACTTATCTTCTATGGTCACTTCTCAGAACAAAGAAGGTGGATACCTAGCCTAGAATCCCTTAGCAGGGTGCAACTATGCTCAGAATAATCTCTTTCGTTAGTGAAAGAACAAGAATATTCTCTGGGTAGCTGATCAGGTCTAAAACAGATAGTAGATACATGCAAGGCTTTTGGAGAATGAAATTCAGTTGGGCCATTATCACTTCTTTTGCATTAGGGCAATTCATTTTCCAGGAAAAGTGAATATATATTGCTCTTCTTTATAAGGAAAGATGAGATGTCATATTGAAAAAGAAAAGGCACAAGGAAATATGGAGGAGCATATCTATTCTGTAAAATGCTAGAATGGTGGGTCCATGATATAACTCTTCCAATCCCAAAGAAAGTAGAAAGAGAGTGAAGTCTAGTGTAAACTATGGACTTTGTGTGATAGTAGTCTATGTGTCATTATTGGTTCATACATCATGCTACTCTGTTGCATTGTGGGATTGATGCTGGTGGAAGTTGTATATGGGTTGTAGTAGGGACAAACGAGAACATTCTATCCTTCCTGCTCATTTTAGTACAAATATAAACCTGCTCCAAAATCATATTTAAAAATGTTTCAAAAAAAAGAAGCAGCATAGGTGCTTGTAGGAATCAAGTGTTACAAAAATCAACCAAAATTGCAACCTATTTTAGGGACCTGATGGGAATACAGTAGAGATATGAGAGCAGAGCTGTCACTAAACATCTAGGAAAGAATGTGGACATCCTAAAGGAGGGTTGTGTGGAAACATCATTGAGAGAAGAATGGATTTTGGTCATGGGACAATGCCAACCCAGGACCATGGATAAAAGTGAAGGAATGAATGTGGTGACCACAACCTTCTCTTTTCCCTTACCAGGGAAAACTGAAATCAAGAAGTCAAAAACAATCACTGAGATAGTTTATTCAGATCAGCCTCTTGGAACAGAAAACAAGAGTATGAGAAGAGGAGATGAGATGTGGAAGAGCAAAAAGAAGACATCTAACACATTTGAAGTGGCACATATTGTTATACATAAATTATTGTTATTATTTTGATACCAGGGATTGAACCCAGGGGCATTTTATCATTAAGCCACATCCAAAGCCCTTTTTAATATTTTATTTAGAGAGAGTCTTGCTGAGCTGCTTAGGGCCTTGCTAAGTTTTTGAGGCTAGCTTTGCAATTCCAATCCTCCTGCCTCAGCCTCCTAAACAACTGTGACTATAGGCATGTACTACTGTGCCTGGAAGATAAATTATTTTTAACAATGAATCATTAATTCAGAATATTTTATGCTGAAACAACTTCATGAATTTTTTCTCCCTGTAGAATCTTCAGTGGAACTTGCTCATGCTAAGTAGTAAACCTTTGCCAAATTTTATTCAATTTTTAATTCCATCAGTGAATATTTTGAGGTTTAAACATAATCTTTTAGACATCCCAACATATCTTTTCTTTCAGAACCAACATTAGTAACTAAAAACATTTGCTTTTCAGGAAAAAGAATGTCTTTACAAATTGATTAAACCACTATCATTTTAGAAAACTATAGCATTACAACAAAAAGAAAATACAAGTTATCAAAATTCTGGATTCACCTATATGTGTGTGTATGTGAATATTTGTATGTATTTCAGGGGGTTGAACTTAGGGGTGATATAACACTCAGTTACATCCCTTATCCCTTTTTAAATTTTTATTTTGAGACAGAGACTTGCTAAATTACCAATTTTGGCCTCAAATTTGTGATCCTCATGCCTCCTGAATCACTGGTATTACAGGTGTGGGTCACCACAGCCCACTAAAAATATTTCTTATTTTTTATGAAAATTTATATAGTTGAGAGAAAGATGCAAGTGAATGAATTTTGCTCCAAAAACAAATTATCAGAGCTTTCAAATAATAAAAAAGTTTGTATGATCTCACTGCAGTCATCTCTCTATACTTCTCACAATCATTTATTGACTATAAACAAATACTCTTAAAACTAATCAATAGAATTACTGTGCTATGTCCTAATCAATAAAGTAGCTACACTATATATTTAAAAAGTGGAAACTGAGTATAATGTGGAGAAAAAAGAGATCTCTGAATATTTTTTCTATACATTATGTAATTTTAATCATTTGTATTAACATGCATGTAGAATAGAAAATGTAAGTTTACACTAGAATAAATTACTAAAAGATGAACATATGTTCTATCATAAGCCACCCAGTCTACGCTATTTTATTCTCTATGACTCCAGGTGGACCTTTCCATTACAGCAAATTTGTGCAAGATTTGAAAATTAGAAATGAAGCAAAGGCCATTAGATGTATGGGAAGACATGAAGTATTGAGAGGTTTCATGGATCTTCTGAGGATTCCTAACTTTAGTTACCTAAAGTAAAATTTTTGTCAGAACTTCCCACTGATTGATACTAAGCCAAAACCTTGTCAATCAAGTTCTTCAGGCTGAGATTGCTTCCATGAGCTTCCAAAAATTTAGACCTGGGTACTACAAAGTCCTGAGTGTATTTTTTTTTTTTACAGCAAAGTAAAGTATGTGGTCACTTCTATATATTCATGACCTTCAGATATTACCAAGAACTTCCAATTTAAAGCACTTTTTGATTAAGAAATAGAACTTGAATTCATAGCTACTGCTTTTCCTCTGACTCAATCCTGAATAATACATTATTTAATTTTAATACTATCTATTTTGATTCTAAACTTTTATGAATAAAGCAATCTATGGAGAATTAGAATCTTTTTCTTTCTAACAAAAACTTGGACTTTGGACATTTTAAATGCTGTTTTATATTGTTATTATTCATTATTTATTTATTTATTTTAGTTGTTGATGAACCTCTATTTTATTTATTCATATGTATTGCTTTGAATCAAACCCAGTGCCTCATACATCCTAGAAAAGCACTCTACTACTGAGCTACAACCCCAGCTCTATTTTCCTTATTTCAATGAATAATTTTCAAGCTAAAGCATTTGATGGATTTCAAGTTACATGTGAATCCTTTAAAATTGTGACTTCTGTTAGAACAAGGATATCTGTCTGTGAGCCTAAAATCTTGTTGGATAGTACTGCCAAATAGAACTTTTAGAAATAATAAAAAATAGTTGATGAATGTGATGTCCAGTATGGCACTCATCTTATAGGAGTGGATATAGAGTACCTGCCTAATGCTCACAAGGAACTGAATTTTTAATTATATTTAAATATGCATGAATAAAATATGAACTTTAATAATCACATGGGGATAGTGACTAACTAACTGAAAATGAAGTGTTAGAATAGTGTTTTAAACATCTATTTGAACTGTGTCTTACCTAGATACATTGTATACATATAAAACATGAACTTACATTGTATACATATAAAACATGCACTTAGACAAATTCAACATGTGTCTTCACATGTGAACCATCACCAGGTCTAGAATCTTAACATTCTCCAATTTCTTCTTGGTACATTTGAAACTTTCACCTCACTCCACTAACCATACTCTCATATTCAGGTAACTGATGACCTGTTTTCTAGCATATTAGATTAAATTTTAGAATTATCTATTAATGTAATAAAATACCATTGCTACTTTTGCATTTTTTTCAAATGGCATTGTCATTTGGAAGTTAGCTCATTACTGAATCATAATCCATTTAATGAAAACCTGCATATTTATTTATCCATTCACCTGTACGTGGATAATTGGTTGCTTGTAGTTTTGGCTAGTGTCCAAAATGCTCATAAACCTGTGTGTCATTTTTGTTTCTCTTGGTTACATGTTTAAAGGTAAAATGGTGATATATGAAATGTATTCCATATTTTTAAGAAAACAGCAATTCTTTTTTTTTTTTTTTTGGTGCTAGGGATTAAACCCAGGTTTGCTTAACCACTGAGCCTCTTCTCCCATCATTTTTATATTTTATTTAGAGACAGGCTCTCACTGGGTTGCTGAGGGCCTTCCTAAGTTGCTGAGTCTGGCTTTGAACTTGCCATCCTCCTGCCTCGGCCTCGAGAGTCTCTGGGATTACAGATGTGCACCACTGCACCTGGCAGAAAAACAGCAATTTTTCCCAGTGCTCTTTATATTTGTTTAGCAGTGTGTGAGTTCTAGTTGTTTCATAAATTTTCAAACACTCATTTTAGTCAATAACTATTCTAGCCATTTATATATGGGTACAGTGTATTTTATTTTGGACCAAATTGTTATTTCTTCTTAGCTTTTACTGTTTATTTCATTGCACTTACTTTTACCATTTGTGCTGGTGAAGGGTACTCTGTTAAAATCTTTTTCAGCAAGGTGTACTTATTTTCTAACTGAGATTTGAGATTATTCTATACATTCTAGGCAAAAGTTCTTTAGCATATTTGTATCACACATATTTTCACTCAGTTTGTAGGACTACATTTTAATTTTCTTAGGATTCTTTTTGGAAACATGCAGATATTGTATTTGATGAATTATAGTTCATGATTTCATGATGAAGTCTAATTTCTAAGAATTGTGTTTTTGACTTCATATTTATGAAATTTTTGCCTTAACACAATGCCAGAATGATTTATCTTGTAGTTTCTTCTAGAAGATTTACAGTTTTATATTTTACATCTAAGTTTAATGATTATTTTTAGATTATTTTATGCTATAAGGTTTATATATAATTGGGAGTTTTCAGAATATGAATTTCAACTGTTTTAACATCCTTTTAAATAAAGAATTCCTCTGCCTTTTGTGGTGAGTGTACTTTGCTTGATATATAAAGCCTTGAAAATTATTGTTTCATATCTGATTTTTAATTGGAAATTTGAATTTAACTAATTTCTTCTGCTTAATTTTGGTTCACTTGAGCAGAAATCACACATCTTGCCATACATGCCTTTCTCTCAAATGATAAATTTCACTCATATGCAAAGAAACTCAAAGCAGCTTTCAAATTGTGTTTTTTAAAGTGAAAATACAAATATATTGATATTATATTATTCAAGATTATGAATATCTAATTTTATGAATATACTCAAAGAAATCAGAAAATGGCCCTTCACTTGGAAGGATACTTAAAGTAGGCATACCAAGTTAAAAATAAAAGCCAAATTTGTAAGCAAACAATTTCTACTTTTCATTTTGTACTTTGATGTTTTTAAAAAGAAAATAAAGTGGCATGCATATTTATGCATAAAATATGAAATACTATGATAGAGAATAACTATTTTCTGACAATATCTTCCTATATATCCAACTAGAATTTGTGAATATTTACAGCATCTTATACCGAAAAAAGAATTATGATAAAAGTATCATTTTACAGGAGACCTAAGGCCTTCATGTTAAATGAGACCTTATTCTTCCACTCTAAGCCTTCTTATTAACTTTATCATATAAACATTTCATATTTACTATATCATATTTATCATATACATGGTTTCAAAGCTAAAACAATATACTTTAATAGGGGAAAATAAGAATCTACAATATATATATATATTATATTAAAAATATATATTTATTTTAAAATAATTGTGGAAGATTAATATGATAGATTTCCCAGTGAGACAAATAAATTGAAGAAGGTATCTCTATTTTTATTTCTTGCTAAATAATTCAAGGTCATTCTGAAAAAAAAACATTTTAAGTAATACTATGGAAAAATAAACCTCAGGGACCAAAAGATGCAATGATACATTGTACTCTATTACAGTTTCTTCACCACTTCCTGGTGTTAATCATATCAAAATTTATTTTTGTCTTTAATTTTCTATCAAATCTCCATATCCCATTTCCCTCCCAAATGGTTTCTATGTCCTTAATTATTAATCTACTCTGCATTCTTAACATTTTTGTTCCATTTCTACATTCAAAAATTTTCAGATTTACTGTCACAGTAACCATTTATAAATTTCTCTTTAAAGCCTTTATGTTCAGTAAAAATAAATAAATAAGTAAATAAATACATAGATAGACAAATAAATAAATAAAATACCTCCGTCCATGGCTCATAGATTGAATGTCATGGTCCTAAAGTCCGTGGCTGTGATGTGATGGTGATGGCTCACAATTTTCCAATAGTAAGAATTAACCTTCTATTTAGGATTAATGCATAACTGAGCAAAACCCAATATATAAAGAAAAAGATAAAAAGGGCTGGGGATGTGACTCAATTGGTAGCACAGTTGCCTGGCGTGTGCAAAGCACTGGGTTCGATCCTCAGCACCACAGAAAAAAATAAAATAAAGATATTGTGTCCACCTAAAAGTAAAAAATAAATATAAGAAAAGAAAAGAAATTACTGGGTTATAAAACAAAGCAGAAAAAAATGAAGAAATAATAAAATTAGTTTAAAAATGTAATAAAATGAAACTAATGGAAATTGAAGCATAGGAAAAGACTCAGAAGTTTTAAAAATATAGTTTTCAAAGTACAATATAGCTCTAAAGGAAAATAGAAGTTATGAAGATATCTGTAAATTTCCCAGAACACAATATTGAATGACAAAGATTAAAAGTTTTGAAAAGATATGAGGCATAGATAATCAGTCAATTTTGACATTTCAGCAACCATAATACATGTATTCTACAAAGAGAAGAAAATCAGTATTGAAGAAATGAAACCATCACTGATATTTTATCATATTACTTAGAACTAAAATGTGTTCATATGGAAAGGGAACATTTAATTCCCAACAATGTAAATTATAAGACTTTCCCAAAAAAAATTGTAAAAATTCTTTAATATTGAGGATAAATGAAAGACAACTTTTGGCGATAACCCATGGTAAAAGGAAGATAATAAAGAAAAGGTTACCTGGACAATAATGAGAATTATATTGTCCAAGATATAATATGCATCACAATCAAATAAAGGTTGGCAACTTTTTTATTATTTGTGAGCCCAGTGTCCAAAGGATTCACACTCTTCCTGAAATACATTATGTCATGAGTGGATACTTCATTTTTTAACTCTTTATATAGACATTTTATATAGGCATAAAATCCAGATGCATGGATCATTTGAAACAGAATGTATGTTAGACAATATTCTGTAGGAAAGACCACACCTCTCTCAGCCTGCATCCTTCATGCTCTTCCGTACCATGTTTTCATTCTTCCCTCACCAAGCTTTATCCAACATAGTATACTGGGCATGCCAAGTCCATGCCAGGCCTTCAGGTAATGTCTCATTTCTGCCTCTTCTTCAAATTCAACCACCAAATGGAGCAAGCACACATCATATGCAAGGTTATATGTGGATTCTCCAGTAAACAACCTTTACTGAACTTTCAGTCAAAAATTCATCATGTGATTGAGCTACCTTGGAAATTGTTGTTGCAGAGTAATTCCAAAAAAGTACATGTTGACACTGACTTTGAAAATCAGGCAATTAGCAGAAACAAAAATAACTTCAGGGGATTTCAATGGAGGCTAACAGGATACTGAACAAGAGGCTAGAGGGATGGTAATGTGTGTTCTGTAGTAGCAGAATATTTAGCAAAACAATCATCTGCAGTAGCATAAAAAAGAAAAATTGAATTTTATGAGCCTGAAAATTGATCTAAAGAGATTTTTTTTTTCAGCTAAACTAGTGTCTGAAAAAGCACATATAGCAATAAACTAATGATAGAAATATTTGATAGTTCAGCAAAATTTAGAGGACAGATCAAGGAACTTTGTTATGGTTAATAAATATCCACAGAGGAAATCTCCAGTCCAGGGTTTGCCAGTGAAACATGGCCTAAGCGTATGAAGATCAAGGGTAAAACTGTGAAACCCTTTGCTAAGATCTCAAAATAATACAAGATGCTATTTTATAAACCTTATAAACCTTCTTTAAAAGAATCATGAAATTTCCAGGTCCATGCAGATGATTTCTAAGTGGTATTAAGGGCTTATTTAGTACTCTTCAAGATTTTCAAAATGATTTCCACGAATCTTGAGTTTTTCCCACAGCACCAGGGTTCACAGTAACACATGGAAAGAAACCCGTTCTAAGAAACTTTAGAGGATTGAGTTTTTGTTTAAGAACCAACATTTAAAAGATCTATCAGATACACAGGGCTCCTAAGAGCAATTTACTAACAGGATCATCTTAAATTGGGTAAGACAATGTGTGGTTAAAATAAAAAGCAAGTTTGAGGTCCAAAACCTTCTACAAGTAGGAGAAAGACTGAGAAAGCTATTCAAGCCTTCTCTTATTAAAAGGAAGAGTGATTTAGAGTACAGAAGAGCTGGAAGGATAATACCTGGGACCATAAAGACAATGCCTTCAGAATGCATACAGGCTCTAATCAAGAACCATTAGCACCATAACTAGCCTGGATCTCAGAATGCTATGAATGAGTGATAGATGTCTCCTCCATCCTCCAGTCTTTTAAAGGATGATTACAGAGATAATTCTTTATCTATACCACTTTAAATACTCAAGGGGCACAGTTTGTTTCTTATGCTTCTTATTTGCAGGTTTTCAGATTGGAAGAACCCCTATAGGATTTGATATCGATTTAAAGATTCTACACTCCAATTGAAGTACTAGTAGGATGAGAGCTCAGGAGTCTTGGAAATGGAGTATGTATTGTATATAAAAGAGATAAAATGATTACGGTCCTAAGGTAGGCTGTGAATGATTGCTCTTCCCTTGCTAAATGAGGAATCCCTTTTGCACT
Source organism: Urocitellus parryii (assembly GCF_045843805.1). Lineage (NCBI taxonomy): Eukaryota > Metazoa > Chordata > Mammalia > Rodentia > Sciuridae > Urocitellus > Urocitellus parryii. Next base: position 34,443,076 of record NC_135531.1, on the reverse strand, counting down.
CAGAAGCACCCATATCACATGCTCTTCGATGTGGTTTTGCTATTCTCTCTTTGAAGGGTTAGATTCTCTGTCCTCATTGCTTGGACCCTGCTGGGGCATTATAAACCTTTAAACAAACTCTGTTTCCAGTAATAGATCCTTTAATGAGCAGAGCTATTGCTTGCCTTTTCTCTCTTGAAAACATAGCAGCTGTGCTGTGAGAAACTCAAACTCTCCTGAGAGACCCCATGTGTAGCCTCACTTTGACAGTTCCTTTATTTTTGCCAATATCAAATGACATGAACTGCCAGTCACCATGCTCAGCTCTTTTGGGTTTCCCAGAATAATTAAATCCTAGAATGAATTCATATATGTGTGTGTGTGTGTGCATGTGTGCGTGCATATATACACACACACATATATATATGCACACACACATAGACATATATATGTGTATATTATGCACACATACATATATATACATATATATTACTGGAGTTATATAATAACAATATAAAGCAGAGATAGATAAAGATTTTTTAAAGGAGAGAGACGACCCATGTAAGAACTAATAAATCTAATAATGACCCTTTAATATATAATTTTATTTCTTCTAATATAAAGAAAGATTTATGATTAAAGAAATGACATGAACAAGATTGAACCTATTGAAAACGACACCATCAGTTTCACAGTTGATGAAAAATCTTCTAAATATGAACAAAATGGATAAAGTCTGGATGGAGTTAAAGGGCTGACTGCTGGGGACAGAGGCAGGATTGAAGGTTGATATTTGTTGCTGGCATCAGTGAACATGACAACTGCACAAGGACAATGTTTCTAAGATTTAGAATGGCATCGGCACATTAGTGCGCCCTGGAATGGCTCTTGAAATGCAGTTTTCAGAGCCTTCTGAAAAAAAAAAAAAAGTTCTTTCAGAGAACTTGATGGTGAATTTCTCTAAGATGGTTATAGAGAAGAGAAATAAAATTAATTTGCAAGTATTAATTTTTAGACTTGCTGAATTTAAGGAAGTCGACAAAATAAGGAATTATAATGTCCAGCTGAGAATAAACCAGTGAATATCCAGAGTATCAAAGAGTATTATGGACACAGATCAAATTTAGAAAGTGAGGTGCCTCTATGTACCCCCAAATCCTACATATCTTCTCAAGTCTCAGAACTAAAGATATTTTCTCCCTTCACTTATTTTTTTGATTTGATAAATGTTGTTAAAAATGGAGGAGTGCATCTTTGTTCTACTTTAAGTAATTTTGAACAGAAATGCAGTTTTTCTCCAAATTCTAACACTAAACTGATACCATTTAACAATAGATCTGAAAATTTCATGGATAAATTATACTTTTAAAGAAATCAGAAAATGGATTTGAAGGGTGGAACAACTACTGTAGAAACATACCAACTACTGCTTTAAAATATGCCTTTACCCCAAACCCCATATGTAAAATTATTTCAGTTATATTTTAAATGAAATGGTCCATTAATACATCTTCCTTTCCTTTTTGTCATTATGTCTCTGTACATGTAAATATTTATCAGAGTTAAAAACATTTCTTAATCCAAGTCATTAAGATGCTGGGCTTCTATTATTTGGAAAAATCAATAATTACAAAATAAAAAGTACAAAGGGAGAACAAGTTTAAATGTATTTATACTTAAAACAAACACAAAACAAATACTAAATTGAACAATCACTTGTTTTCTGGCTCTTAAGAAAAGAAGAGGACCATGTAAAATAATATAGGTTTATGTTTATTCACAATTACTTCCTTTTTTAAGTATGGGATACAGGAAGCCATACAGACTTTAATGAGAAAAAATAACAGAGGGCTAGATCTTCTTAGCATTTACTTCCCCAAAATGACATGATTATATATCCGCATATTTTTATGTGTATAAATTCATCATTTATTTTATAATTACTTTGTTAATATAAGATTTCTTTAACTATTAAGGATTTAGGTTGAAAGATGCATTAACATGCAAAATATATTTTTGAAGTTATCATATCTATTTTTAAGTTTCCAGAAATTTATAAACTCACTCTGGATGACACATTTTGCTTAAGTCTTCTAAATATATATTTAATGGCATACTTGTACTCAAACTAAAGGTATGAGTAGTAATAGGTCATTATCAACATTAGGTTTGTTATCAAGAAATGACCTAAATTACACAGAAAACTTTCAGGTAGAAAATGCAGAAAAATATAAGTAAACATTTTATAAAATTTAAATCTAAATAATTTTAGTCAAAACCCCCATTTGCATTCATTGTAATCTCTCTATTTTGTTGCTAATCAAACTGTTTTGGCAAGCTTACAAGTTGTAGAATCTTCAAAAGCCAATTATTCTGTTTGCTATTTATTTATTGCTAGATCTATTAGCAAGAATTTTGCTGAAAGAAAGTATGTTTTTGTTTTGTTTTTTCTTTTAGTTTTCTGTTTTACCTCCCTGTAATAACCACAAAAATGTTTCTACCTTTCACTAGAGTAAAAAAAAAACAAACACTTGGATATTCCATATTTAGAACAAGTAAATTCAAAGGCATTTAATTGTATAAGGAAATGAGTAATAGCAATATTATAAAATGCTGTGCACAATGGAAAAGGGCAACTGAATTACAGTTTGAAATTTACAGATATAATTTTAAGTAAAAAAAGTTAGCTATGTTATTTTTATTTTTACCCAAGTTGACAGATTTTTCAAGATTCATCTCTACAATTCTCTTGAAATACTTTTGGTGAATATTTGCTGATTGTTACAGGGTGCACATTACTTTCATCAGCATTAATTGATTTTAGAAAGTAGTGTTTATTTTCTCAAATGATGTTATCTCTCCAGGCATGTGCCTGTAATCTCAGGTATTTAGGAGACTAATGCAGGACTGCCAGTTCAAACAAGCTTCAGTAACTTAGTGAGGCCCTAAGCAACTCAGTGAGACAAAAAAGGGCTGGGATGTGACTTGGTAGATTAGTGTGCCTGAATCCAATTCCTTGTACCAAAAAAAAAAAAAAAAATTATCTCTTTACTTCTTTGAAAATTATATTGATATCATTCTCAATATATAAAATTATTTCATTCAGTTTTTCAATGGGGTGTCCTATTAACTTGTGTTCCTTTTCCTACAACAGTATTCTCCATTTCTCTTTGTATTTCAGGACATATAAATATGTATCAATGTTAATCACATTTCTTAATTCATTTTACTAAGAAAATTTGCCTGTATTTTCTTATTGTCATTTTTCAGATGAACTTTATAATCACTTTAATTTCCTGTCTCCTATTAGGAAGAGAATTAAGAACATCATACATCATGTGTTATTTTGTGAAGAATTTGCCACTTCTCAGTTTGTCTCTCTCTTCAGACCTTGTCTAATTTATTCATACATTCCTTACTGTCTTGAAATAAACTTTGTTATATTATTCACACATATTTTTTAACTCTGTTAATTTTCTAAATAAGCATGTATTATTTTAGGAATTGACAAGTGTTTCATACATCATCCTTAATTTTCTATATTATAAAATAATAATATAGATCATATTTAACATATTTTTTAAATAATTGAAGAAATACAGCAGTATTTTCTTTTCAAAATATTTTTTTTAAAAAACATGCTAACATTCAGCTTTTCAACATTTTAAACTTTTCTGACATATTTTTGTATGTTATATTACTGGATTGTCAGTTTGGAATCTCAGGTGTATATACACTGCAGGCAACTCATGGTGACAGAGTAGTGCATGCTCTATTTTGCAGGCTATTATCATTATCAACAGGGAAGGCCAATAAAGGTGAGGGTATCCAGCTACAGATGAGCTTCTTCCTGGCAACTGTCTCTCTCCTAGACACCACTCACAGTAATGAGGGTGGGCTAGACGCATTGGGGCATAGTCCCCTACAAATACTTTGCAGAACCATGATACTTTGTGAGTGCTTGAATCTCTTATAGGACTCAAGTTTTCCACAGGCCACAAATCCACTCATACTTTGGTGCTTTAATCAGAGACTATACAGTATTGCTATTAAATATAATGTCTACAGCTGGTTGCCTTGCTTTGATTGGTTAGGGGACCTTGGGAAGCTTGCTATATATCTTTGTGTCTCAGTATCTTCATCTGTAAAACGAGAATTAAATGCATCAACACATAATGTAAACCATTTAATTCAATGGCTGACAAGTAGCAGACACCATAAACATTTATTTTAATTATCATCTCACTGGTTGAGTTAATCCAATGCAAAGTTGAGTGAGGAAAGAACAAGGAGAAATGAGACCAGCAGAAGCAAAAATACAAAATATTCTTTCATATGAAAAGAAGATGGAATAGCAACTTTTCTATTTATGTAGTTTTTGTAAAAGAAATATGTTAACATGTATAAACTGTACATGAATACTGTCTCAATTGAATTATTCATGATAAGAACATACTTTAAATATGATGTGTTTTCAAGGTACTGGAATACTTAAATTATTCCACAGCCATAAGATAGTAATACCAATTTAAAATTTGGTGCCAAATATTATTTGATAACAGATAATATTGATATCATAAGATTAGCAATATAAATAAGATTATAAAGCTATATGTAGTAGTAAATCTCACTTAAAATATTAATGAATTTTGACTTCTAGACTTCTATGTAAGTCTACATTGCACCAAAGGGGGAAAAATGGTGCAGTTTGTTCTACAAAACCCCTGGTCCAAACCTCTTTCATGGGTTAGAAATCTTCCTTTCACAACACTTTTTAAAACATTTTTATCAGTGCATTGTATTTACACCTAATGGTGGGGTTCTTTTTGACATATTCATGAATGCATGTAACATAGTTGTTTCATTTCAACCCCCTGTGCTTCCTGGATTTTTTCCTATTGTCTTCGGAAAAGATGTTACTAAGAAATCACAACTGCTAAAGATTGTTGTTTTCAAGTAAGTCCTAGCAAGATCCCTGGGTACCTTTCTCCAACAATAATAAGTCACAATAATAAGTCACAATTTCTCCAACATATGAATAATTTCAAATTACTGAAATAAATTCGCCATGAAATGCATTCACTTGGAATAGTTTACCTTATGCTATTTTTAAATGATATAATTGCAGTCATTCCTATTTCCCACTCTCTGAGAGGGTTTTTTAATACTTCTCTCCACTGACTATTCTCAGTCATGTGAAATCACATACCCACAGAACATTAAGGGTTATTCCTGACTCTCTTGCTAAAACAACTTCTGCCCTATCCCTGAACCTGTCATGTATTTAGAAAGATTTTTGACTTCCAAGTTTCAATGTAAAAGTATTGATATTTCCCATGTCACTTTTTCCTGCTTTTTTGTTTATGACTCTTTACAACAGAGGGACCATTTATAAAAAATTAAACAGACTGCCTTAAATGTATCGCTTCTCACATTGATAGTTGGTTGCTTGATGTTCTTGTTAGTGTAAAGGAAGAAAGAATTGGGAAGAAATACCTTGTTTTGTGCTCTTTCACAGGGACAGGACCACTCTCATTCTAAAGACAAAACTCAAGAATATTATTGTTTTCACTCACTGTCCACTTTTCCGATAGTTGGATAATAAGTTGCCTTTCCCACGTGCCAGTGCTAAAGAAAGTAATTTTAACTGCCTTTTTCTATGTCTTTGGTGAAACGATAGAAAAAAATTTTAAAGGAGTTGAATATAATTTTATAATAAACCAAATCTTACCAAAATTTTGTTAAATATTTTCTGATATGGTTTAAAACATTGTACCTGAAAATATTAAGCAATTAAGATAGAGACCTTATATAAAATAAAAAGCAAAATAATTTTGAAAATAATGTCATTAGATCTTAAAAGTAATAATTTTAAGTAGCAATATAAAATTAGTTCAGGTAGTTGCCCTGCTTTCTGCTTTAGTTAGTACTTGACATGCAATCCAGTTGTCAACTTTTTTGTTTGAAACCAGAAAATTAAATATACTCATTAATGTAAGGATGTTAGGGATGTGTTGAATGTTTTTCTGAATCCAAATTTATTTGCTTGGTGAAAAATACACAGAATAAGGAACAGTAATTTACATTGTATTTGATCTCCAATTATATGCCATTTTTCCCTGGCTTAGCTTTCCCACACGTCATACCGTAAGGGAAAAATAAATGTAAGTGCTATGAATGAACAAAATAAAATTGATGTTCAAATAATTGTGACCCAGTTAGTTCACATGAATTTCTGAGTAATTACTTAATGTACCAAGAATCTACAAGATTTTTAGGTATATTTTTGTAAGAATTCATAGGCCATGATATCTGTGTCTTGACTATCCATAGCAACATTTTTTTAAGTATTAAAATACTTTCAACTGTCTACAATGATTTATTGTCATCATATCAAAGTGAAATATAACTTTTTCAAATGGAAGGCTTAAAAAATAATCAGGAACTGTTCACTTTTTCTGAGAAAGCATTTTTTTTTTCCCTGAGTTTCCTTCAGAGCACAATAACAGTTCAGCAACATAGGACTTCCGTGGAATAGCAATTCAGTATCTTGCAATACTCAACTACATTGGAATCCAAAATACTAGCATTTTTGGTTATTTGTTTTAAAACACACAATAGCAATCAATACCAGGGCGAAGCACCTGATTTCTAATAGAACAACAATATCAATACTTACTAATTTAACATTCCTAAAATTTTTCATATATTTTAATTCAACTGATGTGTTTAAATAAAAGGGTGAGTTTTTCAAATAAATATATCTAAAAAAATTTATTTATTTCAATGTTCCATGTTATTAGCTTGTGGGCCTCAAGCCACTTAAAAGCCATGTTCTTATATTACGTGGGTTTGCAAGTTTGTTTCTGGAGTGTGTATGCATCTGTAGTGTGCATATATGCCTTGGTTTAGACTCCCCCAGAAACTGACCCTGAGAAAAAGATCTGAATATGAACAATTTATTTAGGAGGTGACTTCAGAAATAAGGGGAAGAGTGAGGAGTGGGCGAAAAGTGAGAAAGATGAGGGAAATCAGTCAAAGCAAGGTTTGTTAATGAGTGGGTGGCTACTGGGAGTGGCACCAGCTATACTGTACCTAGAACCTCTGGGAGTCATCCCACTCATTAAAACTGAGATGGTTAGCAGCAAACTCAGATCCATCCACAGGTAGGTAGCTGGCTGCTCCCAGAGGCATTAACTGTCCAACATTACTCACCTGACTTTTAAGTAGCTCAGAAAAGTCTGAAACAGGTGTTTGCATTAGGAAGTCATCCTAGTAAAAATTCCCAGCTGCAGAGACAAAGAGTCAACAGCATGTGCTAGAACATACACCTATAAATGTAAACTAGTTGATTTCACAGTGATCTCAGTGTGAGCATGGAGGAGGTCTCCTTCTAAAGATCTGTGAATTACAGCAGGCACTTGTCTTCTGCAAACACAGCTAATGGTGGAAGGAAAAGACAATCACACTAAATACATTTGAAGATGAAAATGAGTAAAACTACATCTACCACTGATGCCTGTCCATTTTGGAACTGCATTGCTCAACCATGCAAGTTTCACCATCCTGGGGCTCAGGAATATTCCTTAGCTCTCTGTCTCTGTCCTGTACCTATGGGGTTTGGCTCTGTTCTCTTGGAGGCCTTTTCCTTTCTCCTTCCCCTTCCCCTTTTTCTCTTCTGCTTCCTTCTCCTCTTCCCTTTTTTCTCTGTCTCCTTGATGGCATATAAAACAGACATTTGAGAATATCTATAACTAATGAGACTGTTTTTTTAATTTTATGTGATAATTTATAGGGTGGTGTAGTCTTGGTCAAGCCAATAACCAAGTATTGGCTTGAAGTTTCTGACTGAAATTGATTGCATCCCTGTATATTTCATTGTCCAAAGCAAGATACAAGGCTTAGCATGCCTCCAGTGGAATGGAAAAGCATAATATTTCTCTGAAAGGTACACCTTATCGAAAACAAATTTGAATACACAGTAAGTAGCAATATCATCTACCAACGGTCACTTTCATAAATGTTTTGGATGTCTGTGTATTCATCATAAGAAGGCACACTATTTTCCCAAGTGAAAATCTCACATATATGTGCTTTATACATAAGCATATTCAATTAGGTTGACATTCTTATATGAGTAACTCAGGGTGGGAAGACAATGTACCAATGTGGATAGATTACTAAGAAGTTTTGTGCCCAGCCCAGGGTATCCAGACAAGAAAACATTTATTTGTCATAAAGAAAGAAAAGACAATTTTTAATGCAGAATAGCTCCTGAAATAGGCAATAAATACCCTGTGAATAAAAATAATTCAAAAATTGGGGTTGGAGTTGTGGCACAGTGATGGAACACCTGTCTAGCACATGTGAGGCATTGGCTTCAATCCTCAGAACCACGTAAATAAATAAATAGACAAAATAAAGATATTATGTCCATCTAAAACTAAATTTTTTAATTCAAAAATCAAAATAAGGTGATTTAGACAATGATAATCAAGCGATAATATATTTTATGATCATATCTAACAACTATGAGTTGATATGTAAAACATATGAAATAAAGTTTTTGAAGCAAAGAAAAATGTAAATGTCAAAGTAAGTTAATAACTTATAGGTAAATATAAAATATCACCAAAACCCAAATTACAACACACTGGAAATGGGATGAGAGAAAGATGTGGTGACAACCTAGGTATTTATTAGCTGAATATGTTTCAAAAGAGTGAGAATTTGAAATATTTCTATATGTACATTTAATAATGGTTGTTCAAGAAAATAATCCCCACACAAGTAGTGTGGAAATAATGATGCAATGTTTATACTGGAGATGGAAAGAGAAAAATATGAGGAAGGAAACAAGAAAATACAGTTCACATGCACTAGAATATGAAAAAGAAAAATACACACACACACACACATGTCATGGGTGGGATACTTGTTACCAACTTAATGCCTGTAGACTCAGCTACTTGGGAGATTGAGGAGTAAGGATCACTTGAGTCTACGAGTTTAGGACCTACTGGTCAATGTAGTTAAACTCAGTATTAAAAAAAATATATACTGCATGAGCAATAGTCATTACTCTTGTGCTGGGGATTTAGCCCAGTGGTTGAGTGCATGCTTACCTTGTATTAGGCCCTTGGTTCAATTCCCAGCATCAGATAGAAGAAAGGAAAAAAATAAATTCTTGTGGCCAGTAAGTTTTCAAGTACAGAAATAATTCACCTAGTTTCTATGAATTTACTTATTTTCCAGATTCAAGAATTCTTTACTATTCTTATGAGTGATTTATGTATAGAACCTGCAGTCCTGTGATGGACTTAAGACCACAATGCTGAATTGATAAGCAGTGATATTATTTTACCTAGTTGGAAAAGGGTGCCTCCATATGTTATGGACAGATTGAAGGTGTTCTTTACTTTTGTTCAAAACATTGAAAGCCCAATAAAATGCACAAAGTGTGCTTGACTAATGATATTAAATACTGTGTATATGCCTTGTTGCTAAAATGGTCTACATATATGGTATATTAGGATCCATGTCAGAGATTTTTTTTTTAATTTATAACAAACATTGTTTATAATGTTCCTAGTTGTGAAATCTCATACGGATCACCTCTTTCAATAATTTGAGTTTCATCATAACAAACTGTAGTTTCCAAGTAGGCAAAAATAAAGCAATGCCTTTAAATTCAGCTTATTGATGATTCCATATATTTAACCATAGAGTCCAAAAACTATGTAGTGGGAATTGTATCACACAGAATGTGCTCTTATCAATTTAGAAAATCTCAGTACAGTGATGACTGATTGTTTTGGATAAGCATAAACAATTGGCAAAGCTTTCCTATCAAAATTCATTTTTTTAGAGCTTGGAGGGGTAACACATACCTAAAATACCAATGGCTTGGGAGGCTAAAGCAGGAAGATGTAGAGTTCAAAGCCAGTTTCAGCAAAAGTAAGGCACCAAACAACTCAGTGAGACCCTATCTCTAAACAAAATAGGGCTGGGAATGTGGCTCAGTGGTTGAATGCCTCTGAGTTCAATTCCAAGTACCTGCGCCACACACCAAAATCACTTTGTTTAAAGTCTCAAATAGTTTTTTGTTAATAAAATATATTCAAAGTTATGATAAATGCTTAACAATATTTAGGCTTCGTAAGTATTCAGCAATAATGATAAAAGTATTGCCATCTAATTCTAAAATATTTGTGTATAATAAATAAAGAAGCTAACTTAATATCATAGGAACTAATATGTCAAATTAAGATACAAGAGACAAATAAAAACAAAACTATTATTGATCTGGAACTCTCACTATGAACACATAATAAATAGTTTAACTCTATTTTCTAGGATTGTTCATGAATAAAACCTAGAAGCAAAGGCCAAAAATGTAGCAGCGGACATTCTTATTATTGAAGCTATTATTCTTCATATGAAAGAATGAAATATCTAGTTTTCATTGAAAACCTTGAATACTAAGTTTTGTGCAAGAACAATATAATCCTGGAACACAATATAATATCAGAAATCAACAAATATTTTAGAAATGAGGACCCATATCTTAGACAAATGAAATAATTGATAAAGATATATTTTTTATCATTATATCCTACTTGATATAATGGAGAAGAAGATTACAGAAATATAAAGGAATTATACTGTCCCAATTTTTCAATATCTTGTGAAATAGGAATCTAGAAAATAATTGTCAATATCTGCTGAAATTATTTGCAAATAAACTTATGAAGAATATAGATTTAAAATAACAACATGATTAATTGTTTCTTATTCAGAAATATTAGTTTTTTAGTGTTTGCAGATCAACTGGTATAATACCTCATGCTTAAAAATGATAGAATGAAAGAGAAAACAGTAAGATGACTTCAGTCAATACAGGGAAAGAAATAATTCTACATAATGACACACAAATGATAACAAATCTTAAATAAATAAATAAATGCCATAATAAATTGCCTCAAGTTAATAATGAATATATTAAAATAATGAATATTAAAATTATACTTCATGGCCAAAGACTGAACATTTTACCCTAAAACTATGAAGAAATTTTAAAAAGTAGCAAATTCTATTTTCACTCAAACTGCACTGGGATATGTAGCATTGTTGTAAAAAAGCATGACAGTAGAAAGCATTTAGACATAATATCCACAAATAGAGCACAGCTTCTACTTCCTCTGGCTGAACATGGTACTAACTGGATAATTGACTAGAGTCTGTCTAGTTATTATTTAAAGCTATAAACATGATTTCATGAACAATCCTTGTATTTTGTAGATATCCACACATACACAAAGATGGATATGTGTATATCTACAAATCTCTATGTCCTGATATTTTGTCCACTTTTACTTCATAATATTCACAACATGGTATAGGGAGCTCTATGGAGAACCATGTGTTTAGCACCTGAAGCATCACAGGCTGCATTATAAGGGTAGAAAGTGACAGAAGCATATAAGGGTTCATAATATTATCTTCATTACTTACATGTATTATAACTTTTCATTATGCAGAGTTTAAAAGGTAAGAACAAGAAAACATCTTGCCAATGATACATGAAGTAAATAAAAATGCAAAGATGCCAAAGGTCAAAGTAGGCAAACTGAATTCAAGGTTAAAATTGGTCAGTGAGTGTTCACCTAATGTTTGTTTTCAGTTCATAAAAGTAAATTATTTATCTTTTATATTGTGAAATACACACTGATGAGCCCAGCTTAATTCCATCTTAAGAGTGGGAGCCATCTCGTCACAAAGTTATGAAAAGTGTTCTTTTCTGTTTTTCTATAAAATACTAAGTTTTCGTTTTGGCCTGGCCATACTCTGAAACTTGTTTGGAATTCCTGCCCATGCTCTTAACTCACCCATGCCTGGCTCTCTTTGACCAGATAACAATCCTCCCTAAAATCTTAGTGGTCCCTCATAAATTCTGGCTCTCCTTGACCAGATAACCACCCTCCCTAAAACCTCAGCAGTGCCTCATAAATTCTGATGTTGGAATCTCAATTTAATCCTTACCTTGAAATGTTAAGCCATGGAGATCATTAACCTGCTAACTTCCCTCGTATAATGATTGCCAGAACCCTGTTAGCTATAAGTTCCCAAGGCACCCCCCTTTGTAACTTTTTGTGCTATATAAACCTTTCTTCCCAGAGAGCTGTTGCTGTCCTCTTGCACAGCTTTTTGGGTGAGGCGGTCTCTGGTCAGCTCTTTTGTGTACACAATGTAACTTTACATTAATTTGGTTTAAAATTGGAGTCTATAGTTTTTTCTTTGTGTTGTGGTTCAACAGCACACAGCATGAGATAGGCCTTCTTAAAATTTTCTAAGTGTTTGACACTATATTTTTAATTATAAATACAATGTCATGCATAGATCTCTAAAAATTTTTCATTTTGAATAACTAAAAATGTTTACCCATCGAACATCAAATCCTGAGTTCTTAACATCCCAAACTACTACCATTTCCCTTCCTATTTTGGTCAGTTGGACTAGTTTAGATCCATCTTGTATTTGGAAAAATACATTGTATAAATATCCAAAGTGTATAAATATACCAACTTCTCCACATCTTTGCAGCACCTATTAATTTTAAAATTTTCTAATAATGATTATCTTAACCACTTTGAGTTAATAAATCATTTCCCTGATGATTAATAATTCTGAGCCCTCTTTAAATTTACACATTGCCATTTGTTTTCTTGAGAAATACCTGCTCAAGTCCTTTGCAAATTTTTTTCCACCTGTGTTATGGTTTTGGGGGGGTTGCTTTTTTTGCCACAGAGTTTTATGAGTTTCTTGAAAATTTTGGATATTAAACATGCATCACATATTCAGTTTGCAAGTATTTTGTCCCATTGCCTTTTGATTTTGTTGATTGCTCCTTTGCTACACTGAAGCTATTGTCTAATGCAGTCTGCTTTGTCTATTTTCCCTGTTGTTTATATTTTGGTAAATATATAAGATATTTTTTAAGATTAATCTCATGAAATTTTATCCTGTTTTCTGCTATGAGTTTTATGGTTTCAGGTCTTACATTTAAGTCTCTAGACATATTTGAGTTGATTTTTAATGTATAGTGTAAGATAGGGATCCAATTCCACGGTTTTGTTGTTGTTTTACAAATTTAAGGTGAATATAAGATTTTCTGAACACCATTGGTGAAGAAATTGTCCTTTCTGCTTTGTGTATCTTTAGCAATATTTGTTGAACATCATTTTTTAAATATGTGTATGGTTTTATTTATGGGCTCTCTTCTCTCTTGCATTGATTCATTTGTCTGCTATTACTTTACCTCACTTTTAAAATTACTATAACTTTGAAATATGGATTCAGGAATCATGAGGTCTCTAAATCTATTTTTTTATCAAGATTATTTTGGATATTCAGGGTTTATGTGGTTATATATTAATTTGAGGGGTTTCATACTTGTGTAAAAACTGATATTGGCACTTGACAGGAATTTATCTAAACCTATATTTGATTTGGGTAGTATGGTTGCTTTGGGAGCCTCCCAATCTATGGACACAGAATGATTTTCTATTTATTTGTGTCTTTAAATTGTTTCATCAATATTTTATAATTTTAAATGTGCATATATTTCATATTTCAGTTAAATTTATTTGTATAGTATTTTATTTTTAATTTCTTTATACATGGATTGTTTGTTCAACTCCATTTTTGGTTTGTTGTGGTTATTGTACAGGAATAATTTTACATGTTGATTTAGTATCTTACAACTATATAAATTACCGAATTTACTAGTCTAATAGATTTTTTTTAAATCTTTAAGGTTTATATGTAAATGTCATGCTATCAGTGGGCAGAGATAATTTTACTTCTTCATTTTCTATTAAAATATATCTTACATCTTTTTCTTGCCTAGTTTCTCTAACTAAAATTTCTAGTATACTGAAAAGAAGTAAAAATATTTGACATAATTGCCTTATTTCTTATTGTGGTTGAATAAATTTCAGTTTTTCATGACTGTATATTATATTTTCTGTGGAATTTTATATAAGGTCTTTACTATAGTGAATTAATTTCCCTCCATTCTTTGTGTTCTGATAGATTATTAGATTTTTTCAAATGCAGTTTCTGGATCTATTGAGATAATAATGTGGTCTGTGCCTTGTTTTATATTAATATGGTAGATCACTTTGTTTGCATTTCATATATTAAACTATCCTTTCCATCCCAGAAATAAACACTTGGTCATGCTGTATGATATTTCTAATGTACTGTTAAATTTATTTGGCTAGTGTTTTGCTTTGAATTTTTTACATCTATATTCATTAGGGAAATTGACCTGAAATTTTATTTGTACTGTTCTTTTCTAGTTTTACTATTAGGGTAATGTTGTTCTCATAAAATGACTTTGTCATTATGCTGTCTTCTTGAATTATTTTGGAGGAGTTTGGAAAATCTTGATAATAATAAGTCCTTAAATATTTCCTAAATTTTACCAATGGAATTTTTAGATCTTGAATTTTATCTTTTCAGAGTTTTTTGATTATTGATTCATTCTTACTAATTATATATCTGTTCAGATTTTCTTTTTCTTCATGATGCAGCCTAAGTAAACTGTCACGGGAGGCACTATTAATAATTATTCGAAGGTGGATTGTCTTTATATGCAAGTGTATAATCAATCATACTAACCATAAAATATAAACAATTAATGCAAAATGTGTGGGTGTGTCAGAGCACCCCAACTAGCATTTAATGCATTCTAATTAAACACTATAAGCAAATCACACAATTCTAGGGCAACCACAAGCCCCCAAATACCTCTGATGCCGCAGGACTTCTCTTAGCCAAAGAGCAGATGTTGACCTTGTCTGATGGTTCTCTTCTGCCAATGGCTGGATTTTAGGGAATGTTGGAGTCAGTCCAGGGACAGAGAGCAAGGAGGCCAGTCTCACCAATGTCCTTCAAGCAAAATTCTTCAATGTGGCAGGAAAAGCAATTTAAATACAGTTCCAAATTGGTGGTGTATGTCAGTGTTTGGTTACACCTGGTGAAAGTCAATATCCATTGGTCATGTCCAATGAGGTGATGTAATTGCAACTGAGCATATCCAAGGAGCTATGCCCAGGAGACATTAAGTAACAATTGTTACGAGTCATTGCTGAGCGTGCCTATGGCTAGTACCCCTCTTTATCAATTACAAGCAGACATGACTAAGCAGTTTTGACTATCAAAAATGAATGAAATGGATGCTGCTTCTGAAAACTTACAAAATGGATCAACCTAATGATGTTAGCAACCTAAGTGCATAGATCCTTCCATGAGGTTTTGGGAGATACTATTGTGACAGCAAAGATAGGCAGTTTTTCAATAGCTTTTCTATCAAGTATTTTTGGTAGAGCTATAGACTGACCAAAAGGCAGGTGGACTTGGATTTAGACTACACATAAATCACTCAGATATTCATTTGGATCTCTCCTGTTCAAAGCAAATCAGAAGTTTAATGTTTCAAACATATGCACCTGCATTGAAATGGCAGCATTATGATAAGGTCAGTCTGTTTCTAATTAAAGCCTGATGTGACTGAATTGCATTAGTGAGTTGTCTGCACACCAAGAAACAATTGTTTCATTATGAAAAGAAGGACGAATAGTGGATCAGATCATCCAGAAGTGATGTTCCTGGAAAAATATTACCAACACAGGTACTTGAATTACATTAATAATTGAATTTTACTTGATTGATTCCCATTGTAGAAGCATGGTTATGTTTTAATAATATTGCTTAATAATTATATTCCATAATTTAGTTTGCTTATGCTCCATCAGTTATTATTGCAGTGCATTTGAAAATTGCATATGTGTTAAGAATATTTTCAAAGGAAATTATCTAAGTAGGTGAAATTCTCTAATTCTTATCTACAATACATCTCATTTTGGTAGTGATTCCAAATTCTAACTAAAGTTATAGCATAAAAAATTCTTGAAATTATTTATTTCTTTGGTGGTATTTATAAAGTTAAGCATAAATATAAATAAATGTTTTAAATAAATTATATTATGTTGACACTATTTTTATAATTTTCATATATCATAAAATAATTTATATATTTTATAATTTGAGAGTATAATTTAAAGTATTGATTGGATTTTTAAAGTTGATCTAGCTGGGTGCAGTGGCCCACACCTAGATTCAGAGCCACTCAAGAGGAGTGGGCAGAAGGATCACAAGTTTGAGGCCAGCATCAGCAATTTGTTGAGACCCCCAGAAACTGAGTAAAACTCTGTTTCAAAATAAAATGCAAAAATGACTGGGGGTTGTAGCTCAGTGATTAAGTGTCCTAGGCTCAATTTCCAGTCCCCTAAAATAACTAACTAAATAAATAAAGACAAAAGACCTACTTGGTATTTTAAGGTTAATTTCTATTTTTTCTATTAAGTTTTGAGTTTCATAATAACATAAAAGATCAGTAAAGTTGAGCTAACAAGTTGATGTTGTGTATTGATGTATATTAAGTGAAAATTAAATATCTGGTTATAATTCAAAACAATTTATTTAATCAAAGTATTTAAAACTACATGTAATATTATTTAATTTTATTATATCCAGTATATTTTTATATTAACAATGTATGACAAAATAAAACTCAAGAACAATAAATAAATTTCAATATTTTCATTTTTAGTACATGGTCTATAAATTTGAGAATGGTTAGGTTTATTTATTTTAAGTTATAGCCATTTTCTAATCACTGACATTTCCTAAAAAATAAAAAAATAAGTAAGCCAATAAATAAGGGATATATATTATATATGGATGTACATATGCCCATATATACAATTAAACATATATACATGTGAAATTATGTGTGCATACATTTCTAGCCAGAAAACTCAATACTATAATATTTGAGATAGTCTGCATATAATCTTTTCTTCTTCAGATCAACTTCATTATTTTTAGTAGTATCTCAATATATTTACATATTAGTAAGTATATATTCAGAGCATCAGTAATGTAAGTTTTCACTATTACTAGAGGTAGTAATAAATTAGTATTCTTTTTTGTTCCTCATGTCTATAATCCTTTAAATTAAAGTTTGTCATACAAATAGGCAATTTAGCTGGGTGTAGTGGTGCATGCCTGCAATCCCAGAACCTCAGGAGACTGAGGAAGGAGGATCTTGAGTTCAAAGCCAGCCTTAGCAACAGCAAGGTGCTAAGCAACTCAGTGAGACCCTGTCTCTAAAGAAAATCCAAAATAGGGTTGGGAATGTATCTCAGTGTTTGAGTGTCCTGAGTTCAATCCCAGGTATCAAAAAAAAAAAAAAAAAACAGAAACAAAAACAAATAAGAAATTTGAAAAGACACCAAACATTTGATTTACTGAAATTAATCAAAATAAAAATCAATAAATTTATGACCACCACCCTTATTCTATGAGCAACATACTATGTAGTGATATGCATAATTTTTTGATTTGCTGAATACAAAGCTATAATTCCATTGGTATTGACCTAATAAGCATTTTTATGGGCTATATTACAGTTTATAATCTAATTGCCTATATAAACCTCCTTTCCTGTAACATGACAACTCAGTGATGGACAGATCAAAATCTGGTGACCACATCTTCTTTTCTGGATATGCATTACCAATTTGCCAGGGGCTGATTCATACACCGTACATAATTGTTTTCATCCAAGGGTAAAGCAAAAATTCTGCAGTCGGACAAATGTGATAGTAATTGGATGAAGCCCAAAACGTTGTCTGATAAAAGAGTTTTGCCAGCAGCTCATATTGCTTTTTCTCAGTGCTTGATATTTGTCAAAACATTTGCAGCTATTTTTTGCAAGCTTTAGAGCAAAGTGTAACATAACTTTTTTCTTCTTATATAGGAACATAACTTTCCATGATGTTTTAGTATTTATGTTCTCTTCCTGCATTTAGTAATATAATTCATCAACTTTAAGCTTGCAAATGTTATTTTATACTATTCTATATAAAGCTACAAATTGCTTTCTTAGAGAGCAACAAACTGCTACTTCGAAAATGATATGAAACTTTAGTGGCTTCATGCCATTATTTATATGGTTGCCAGGAAAAGCACTGAAATCTGGAGCAAATGGATCTCCAGCTCAAATTAAGTTTCTTTTCTCCATATTTTTGTAATGAGACTTTTACGTATTTTTAGTTTTTGGGGTAACTTAGTAACATTCTGTAGCCATAGACTTTAAATAATGTGATTTTCTGTTTTTATTAAGGATTTGTATCATTCTTTTAATTGGTGATTTTATGCTGCAATCATCGCTGAATCTTGATCAGTTTTATAATACAGCAATGAAAAAGCAATTATAACAAATATACATATTAATGCAAATTATAGTAGGCTAAGATTATCTTGGTCAATATCATAGACTAGGTGGCCAAAACAATTAAAAATTATTTCTTCACATTTCTGGAGACTGGGAAACCTAAGATTCAGGAGCCAGTAAATTGAGTTCCTAGTGAGGACTCTCTTCCTGGTTTTCAGTTGGCCTTATTTGTGTAGTGGGGAGAGTCAGGAAGAAAAGCATGCTATCAAGATTTCTCATGTCTCTGCCTCTTTCTTTCTTTCTCTCTTTCTTTCTTTTCTTTTCTTTTTTCTTTCTCTCTTTGTTTTTTAACATTTTAAATTTTTTATTAAAATATAATAACTATACATGTCTAAGAAATACAGTGTGCTATTTCAATACTTGTATACAGAATAATTAACATTTCCATCTTGTGATCATTCCTTTATGCTTGCAGACTTTGAGCATCTCTCTTCTAGTTATTCATAAAACGTATAGTACATTGTTGTGAACTGCATAGTATGCTCCCTGTTCTACAGAACACTAGAACTGCTTCAATCGAACTGTATTTGGCTACCTGTTACATAATATCCCATTGTCTACCCTGTCCCTACCTTTCCATCCTTTGATAATCAAATATTTCACATTCCTATTGACTTTGTTTTGTTTTGCTTTTTGTTTTGGCACTGGGGATTGAACCCAGGGGCACTTTACCACTGAGCTACATTCCCAATACTTTTTTTTGAAACAGGGTCTTGCTAAACTGCTGAGACTCTCACTAATGGGCAGCAGAATAAAATAGACACTAGTATTGCTGTATGTATATACGTGGCCGCATGACCAATGTGATTCTGCAACCTGTACACTTGGTAAAATGAGTAATTATACCCCATTTGATTCAAATATATGATATGTCATTGTCATGAACAACTAATAAAAAAATGAAGTGTACAATTCAGTGAAAAAAAAAAGAATGATATGATATAATTTGTAGCCAAATGGATGAAACTAGAGGACATTATATTAAATAAAATAAGTCAGGTAAAGAAAGATAAATTTGACATGTTCTCTCTCATATTGGCTGCTAAAAAGTTAGTAAAAGCTGGATGTGGTGGTATATGCCTATACTCTCAGTGACACAGGAGGCTAAGGCAGGAGGATTGCAAGTTCAAGGCCAGACTCTTTTTTTTTTTTACATACTTAACTAAAATTTTGTGGGAGTAGGATGTGGCTCAATGGTAGAGTGCATGCCTTACATGTGTAAAGCACTGGGTTTGATCCTCATCACCACATAAAAATAAATACAGGTATTGTGTCCATCTACGACTAAAAAAAACTAAAAATTAAAAACATATAAATAAATTATTGCTTGTTAAAAAATAGTTCCCCTTAATTTTTTAAAAATTCTTCCCTTGAGTATATTTCTGTTGTTTGTATTGTTCTGTTTTACTTTTAGGAGATTTCAAATTGAATGTAGTTGTTAGATTAAAGAATGCTACAAGAAGGAAAACAGGAAAATCTCTTTTCTACTATTGCTCCAGAAAATGAATATATTTCCAAAATTGTGTGGTGAATAAATTGGTGAATTACAAGAATGCACAAAACATTAGTTTGTCTTATTTACAGGAAGGAGAATTTATGAAAGTGGACATTTTGCTCTGTTTTCTAGTAGATAATGATCATATTTGAATCATTTTAGGTATTGCCAATGTTGTTCCATTGGACTTAGCATTAATTGCAAAGTCTAGACAATAGAAAACAGAGCAAAGTCATAAGTCACCAATTTGCAATTGGTCCTGTGGATTTCACATTTTCAGCAACAAACACAGATGCAAAATATATATATATTTAAATTGTAGCACCTATTCTGAATGTAGGAACTATTTTCTTTCTCATGACTCCATTAACAATACAGTATAACAACTATTTGCATAGTATTTACATTGGATTAGATATTATAAGTAATTTAAGGATGATTTGAAGTATACAGAAGGATGTGTTCAGTCTGTATGCAAATATTACCCATTTTATCCAAGGAAATTGAACATCAGGGAATTTTTATATTCCTGGAGGGTCCTGGAAGCAATCCTCTATGGATATCAAAGAATGACTATATTGTCATGTAAATAACTATTAAATTTTAATCCAGTTGTCTGAAAAGGATTGATGCTTGCCTCTTTTTAAATGGACACTAATCCCATCATGAGAGCACAACCCTCATGATTGTGATTTAAGTTCTTCCTAAAGGTTCACCTCCAAACACCAACACATTGGGGTTTAGGCTTTAACATATGAATCTGAAGGGGGCACAAACTTTTAGCACATAAGGAAGACCAAAGAGAGAATGTGGTTTCTTTAGGGCATGCAATGCCTGTGAGGATGCAATCTGATCATTGCAGCATTTCTATAAAAATTATTATTTGACTTTCATTTAAAATGGTGAAATACAGATAAAATAAAAATTATTTCTTTCCATTAGGCTCTAAAAATGGCACATTACTAATATATAATATCACAGAGCATTAAGTGCCACCAGTAATTCAAAGATAATGTTTTGAAGTTGTACATGGGATGGATAGATTTCAATGGAACACTTCGAATCTTTACACATTGCACTATACTATGAAAACATGAAATGCTTTGAAAATTATACATCATTTATGAGACTAAAGCTGTTAACAAACTGGATATTTATACTCGAAGAAGATATTAACTCTCTATTACATCTCTTTTTTTTCCACTATAACAACCAATGAGTTTCTGTCCTTTTTTAGTAAATGGGAATAATAATAGTTTCTGATAGGGCTCAAGGTAAACCAAAATAATCAGACACCTAGCCATAAACTATAGTCCACATAATAGACCAATGTGCTTAAAGGTTATTGGGACTGAGTGTGTTACATCAAAGGCAAGCAACCAAACTCTAAGAATGCCTTCCACATATACTTTCTTAAGTCTGCTTAAAAAATCTGTAAATTTATATCAGAAATGTCTAATTTTTGGTTTTTACTTGATCTTTTAGGTTTTGAATATTCTTTAAGAGTACGATACTAGGATTTGAGAGATATTAAAGTTGTACTTTCAGAAAAAAATATTAACTCTATTTCAAAACCTCTGCTCTCTTTCAATACTGACTTTTAGGCTGGATATTGCCTGTGATCAGGAATACATCTTATGAGGATTACGCCACTCCAAACTCTCCAATGGATTGTCTGTTTATACTGTGCAAAAAAAAGATGTATTCCTGATTTATATATATATATATATATATATATATACATATACATATATATATCCCATCTCAGATTCGGTCAAGAGTAAAATTTTGTAGATGATGTTTTTAAAATATATAATAGATCTAACAAGACTAATATTCTTCAGTGACATATTTCTTATAACATAAATATCACCAAATAGTTCATATATTTATTATTTAATAAATATTCAAATATTTTAATCTTCATTTTTAAGGGCAGAAAATATCAGAAAAATCTAGTTTTTTTGACCAAGGAAAAAATTAACAAATATTCATGTAGTTTCAGTTATATTTTAGAGAAATAATTCAAAATAAATATTGGACATATTTTCATAAAATAACATTGTGAAAATAGTGTGCACACGCAAGGGCTGAATTGTGAAACTGCCAAGCTTTAATGGCCTTTTTTGATTACCTCACAGTCTCTTCACCCACAGTGGAGAGATTATGAGCTCTACACAAAATCACTTTTCTATTTATTGTGTATTTCTTCCTTAAATAGCTAAATGAAAATCATATTGTTATAAACAAAGGAGTTCATTCAAATATTACTGTCATAATACAAATTTTCTCTTCTAAGTGATGATGTTTTATGGTGTTTGTATAACGATATATAGAAATACTTTTCACTATTCCAAAGTTTTAGGTCTTTCACTTTATTTTTTTTAGTTGTAGATGGAAATAATACCTTTATTATATTTATTTTTATGTGGTGCTGAGGATTGATCCCAGTGCCTCACAGGTGCTAGGTGGGCACTCTGCCGTTGAGCCACACACTCAGCCCCAAATCTTTCACTCTTATAAATTGTAGTTTGTCCCTGTAACTATTTTCTTTTAATTGTTATTTTGCATATAGTGGGCACATGCCAGTTTACTAAATGTTGCTGAATTTGTATGGAATAAATACCATGAGCAATTTCATAGCTTATGTATAAGAAATTATTTTCCACTTTCACTTTGTCACACTGCACATTTGAAAACACAGCCCATAGATAACAATTACTAATGGCTTGCATTTGTGTGTTTAACTGTATCCCCCAAAATAAGTTTACCTATTTTTGAAGATTTAAATATTAATATGTAGGTATGTAAAACTAGAATTCTTTACAATGAAATTACCTTCATAATACTATAGACATTAATTGTTTGTGCATTTCTTAACACTGTAATATTTCTTAATTAAGTTGATTTGAAAGCCAACATATATGAATAAAATATTTACAATATTTGACATAATATTTAGATCTTAGTTTACTGTTACTGTTTTGAATTCCTTTCTCTCATCTCTCACATAAGAAGCATAGTTCCTGGACATATCTTATGCTTTATGCAACACACTGTCTCAAATATTTGACACATTTCTCCAATTTTCTGATTTAAGATTTTTTTCAAAGCTTCCAGGGTCCACATAGGGCACCAATATGGCATTCTAACAGTATGGAAGATTGGCACATATCCAGAAATGGAAGAAAGGATCAAAAAACAGTGGCACATACCTGTGATTTCAGCAACTCAGGAAACTGTGTTTGGAGGATCACAGATTTAAGTCCAGTCTGGGCAACTTAGCAAGACCTGGTGACAAAGTAGAATGTCCTTGGTTTCTATCCTCAGTACTGGAAAAAAGGAAGGAAGAAAGGAAGGAAGGGATGGAGGAAGGGAGGGAGGAAGGAAGGGAAGGAATCTGAAAGAGTATGGTTAATTGCAGTTCCAACATTAGAGGGCTATTTCTGAGGTTGAGGCTGCACATTTCCAATAACAGACTTAAAAAGACAGTGCCTCTATCAACCCCTGTTAACCAGCTCAATTGTAATACACAGTCCCTCATGTCTTCTCACTTTTCTCTTAGGTTCTCACCCCTGTTAATTCTTGATTCCAAACATCACCTCTAAAATCCCTTGTCTGAACTGTCTTTGTCTCAGCTTCTGTGTACAGTAAAAACCAAGCCATACAATGGAAGCCAGGTGGTGTACATGTGGACAGTATTGTCACAGTGAAGAAGATGTTTCTCTGGGCTGGATTTGGGTGAGATAAAGAATTATCCAGTAATTCTAGACTATTGACAGTAGGGACAAAATTAAGACTATGAAGATAGTGTCAAAACTGCTTTTGTCAATTGCAAAATCCTTGCATATTGTCCTTTTGGGAAAATAAAGGAAGCTGAAACAGATATTCCCAACAACAACAACAACAACAACAACAACAAAAACAAACATGCATAGCCTCTGCATCACTGTTTCTGAGGAGAGCCACTTCTCCTTTCTGGTATATGTAAAATTATCACTTGAAATGGGTACATTGCAATGTAGTGCTTGTCATTAGCAAACTTTGCTTCCCTTTTATTAAAAGTTGGTGATAACTATGGTAAACTCAATGTTTATTTTATAGCAACAGTCTCATTGGAGGGATTTCAGAACACTAACACACACAGGTGATAAGGGACTTGCAGGAGTGAGTCTTCAGGGAGCTGGGGAGATGAGAGTTGGCAAGGAAGATGGCTGAATAAGGGATCAGATATTGACATAGCAGATCTCTCCTGAGTTTCAGAATTTAATTTCCTGTCCAGATAAAATAGGACATATCTAATATGCTACAAAGATACTCCTTGCATATTGTCCATTTGAGAAAATAAAGGAAGCTGGAACAAATTTGCCAAAACTGTTGCTAGAACTTTGAGGAAGGTTGAGACTGGACATGTGGTAATTGATGAATTGCTGCTTTATGGGGCAGGTGCTGGTCCATCAACCAAAGACAAAAGAGAATCCTAAAGTGCGAGTAACACTGGCGACCATTGAAACTGCTGTGCTGAATGCTTTATCAGGTCAGAGTTGGCAGAGGGGAAGAGGACGTTGATCTATGTTCTCTGAAGCATTTCTACCAAAGCAAGAATCAGTTGCTAGCACTTAAGCCTCAGATGTGGTTTGCTGTATAACAAGGGGCAACACATGCTGGGAAACTAGTATCTTGACCTGCCAATATCTGCAAATAACTAAATGTTCATGCTGTTTTTAGGGACAATGTAGATTAGAAGACTAGTATGCATAGGTTTTCATAAAGCAAAACAGTCAAAGTGACTTGTACACTCAAACGTGTATCAAAAGTATCCAAAAAGTAGGAGGAAATTTAAAAATTAAACAGGAGAAATTATGTGAGAATAGTAGCACTAATTTTTGAATGTTCCTAAGCCTGTCATAAAAACATGTGGAGCTACTAAAAAAATCAAAATCAAATGTCTCTGAGAAACATCTGTAACTATATAGGTTGGTAAGAACATCATTGTCCCATTTGATGGGGATGCCTTAACAAATTCCCACACACTGAGTATCTCAGAACAACAGAATTTATTACTTCTGGGGCCTTATATCTATAATCAACTGTTGATAGGGCCATGTTTCCTCTGAATTTGTGATAGAAGAAATTTGTGATAGATATATAGAAAAGATATGTTCTGGGCTTCTCTCCTACCTCCTGGTAATAGTCATATCTTGTCATGCATTTGGATATCTCCCTTATCCCTTCACATAATGTTTGCTCTATGTTTAGAAAATATCACCCTTCATCTTCATTAATAAAGATCCTCGTGATGGCACACACATATAGTCCCAGAGCCTTGGGAGGCTAAAGCAGGAGGATCGAGAGTTCAAAGCCAGTCTCATCAAAAGCAAGGTGTTAAGCAACTCAGGAAGACCCTGTCCCTAAATAAAATACAAAATAGGATTGGGGATTTGGCTCGGTGGTCAAGTGTACCTAAATTCAATCCCTGCTACTCCCTCAAAAAAAAAAAAAATCCTCAAGAAACAGATCTATCATATTAGAATCAACCATAATGACTTTGTGACCTTTATTGTAACTTGATCATGTACCAAGACTATCTTCAGATAAGTCTATATTCACAGGTACTGAAGGTTGGAATTTCAACATCTTTTTGGGGTATACACAATTCAAAACAAAATACTCAATAGTCATAAAATAAATATGGAATTTACAAATTTCCTTCAGCCAAATAAAGAGTCTTATTGGAATCAGATAGCGTGTTAGAGGAATCAACACAGAAACAAGACGCTGATGCTCTTAAGGATTGGAGAAAGTCAACATATCAAACAAATCCTCACTGACAAGTATATGGCATAATCTTAGCAGAACATTGGCAGGATTTTGCAAGACCCAATTTATGGGTACAGTAAAGTAGCACCAGAGATTTGGAAAGAGCAAATATTGGGGAATGTGGCTTGTTGACACTAGCAAACAAAAATACCTTTGAGGACAAACTCTTGCCTTAAAGGTGTAAAATCTAAATTGAATAAGACAGACATTAGGAGAAAAGAAGAGAGATGAAACAGATAAAAAGTGGAGGAGTAAATTGGAGGAGGCAAATGGCAGAATGTTGACATATTTTTGTCACTTTTTAGCAACAATTGAAAACAAAACTAAGTCCCTGAAGCTAGATGATGAGAGTTTCTATTTTTCAATACTTGCTGAAAGTGCAAACAATTCATATCAACTAGACATAAAAAGAGAAAAAGATTGTAATTGAATCCTATACAATATTAGGGGGAAAAAAAAGACCAAGAATCAGATAAGATCCTTATCTGGGCTGGGGATGAGGCTCAAGTGGTAGCACCCTCGCCAGGCATGCACGGGATACTGAGTTAGATCCTCGGCACCACATAAAAATAAAAAAAATAAAGATGTTGTGTCCACCGAAAACTAAAAAATAAATATTAAAAATTTCTCTCTCTCTCTCTCTCTCTCTCTCTTAAAATTTTTTTTTTTAAAAGATCCTTATGGACAGTGATGACTAATGGCAAAGATATGCCATTGAAACCAAAACTGTAAGGTGTCACCTAAAATCTTGTACCAGACAGCACTAAACTTGTTAGGAATCCTTTATTCAAAAGTCATTGCAATTAGGGAAAGATACCAGCAGTCTGGACTCCAGGTAAATAAATTGCCTTTCAGAGCTGTGTTTGAGGGATCCTAGGTGATCTGTGTTTGCTCAATGGGCCTTACCCACAGGAACAGCAAATTCTCTTTACTTTGTTAAAGGAGGTAGGAGGTCCCCTGAAGTTAGGCAATCACTTTCACACAGAAAAGGAGAGAACAGGAACACTCATCATATTCTCTGAAAGGGTTCTGGTCTTTGAGGATGACTGCCCTAGAATGGCATGAGTCCTTTAAAAATATTTACATCCAAAGAGAGAAAGAACTTTCAGTTATGAGCTTTTTCAAGTTAATGCTCTAGAAAAAGGTGATAGATAGACCTAAACAAGAAAGTGACTGCCCTCTTCAAAAGGGAACACAAAGGCTGGGAGTTTGACAGGAAAAGCCCCTTCCACCAGTCACCAACAACCCGCCCTGAGAAAAGCAGACTTGTGTGTGTGGGGGTGACACTGAAGTGTGCAACATGACTCACAAAATGAAAGAATATCATTACCAGCCTCAGGAAAACTCAGAAGTGATGTAATTTCAAGAAAAACATGAAAACAAAAACGTCAAGAAAATGAGATGGATTTACATACATTATGTATACGTAAACAACTCATGAATTTAAAAAGTTTCAAAGTATTTTCCTGAAGCAAATGTAACATATTTTTTGTCAAAACTCAACAAATACTTCTCCAATAATTCCTTTTCAAGAATTATAACCCAAATACACATTGACAATACCAGAAGAAAAGATGTATACTTAAGATCTTTTATTATAATATTAACAAAATATTTTAAAAAGATTATTCATTAAGCATGTCCATTATACATCTGCACAATGGGATCATAGGCAGCTAAAAAATGGAATAAGGAATAACTATCAACTAGAAATGTAATGATAATAAGAACAATTCTTAAGATAAAAATTAAAATATCAAGTAATATTATTTTATGCATGTAAATTTATTTATTAAGAAATATTTAAAATATTATGAAGAGGCTAAAATGGTATAGATTGGAAACCTCTATGTTAAAATTTATATTTGCGAAAATGTTTTGTGAATTTGGCTTTAGATCTATATTAACATTCTATAAAATATAAAAGAAAATAAATCTTCCAAAAAAATCTTAAAAGCCATCCATAGTTAATAAATTATTCAAATAAGACACAGCTGTAAATGCTGCTGGCAATAAAAGTACAGAGGTGGATATTAAAAGTAACTCTATAACCAGTCATGTGCCAAAAAGCATCTCAATATAATAGTCCCTAAGAAGATAAATTATGATAATATAAAACTCTTTTCAACAATTATATTGTAATAGGCTGAGTCTATTATTTATATGAAGCTATTGTATAGATATTATTAAATAAAGTAAATAAATAATTATACTCAAATCTAAACTCTTTATACTTGGGCAAAAGTATTAAGTAAAATGTGTACCATGTCCTTGAATTACAACTACCAGTGTGAACTTGGTTTTTATTTTTATAAAGTATGCACAACTTTCTAACACTACTCAATGTGAATTACTCTCATTAAGACTCAAATTTTGTGTCAGAGCTCCCCAGAGCATTCTGGAGAAATGGAGAACTGGAGTAGCATTGTGAAAGACTTGAGAAATAGCATGTTATTTAAGAAAGCAAGAGAGCTTTCAAAGATTACTGGGTCACCTAAGACACGTTTCCAAGAAAAGAGTTAGAAAATTGTATAAAAATACAAATAATAAGTTCACTGGATTAAAACTCATCAAATAAAATTGAATCTGTCATTCAAATGAGGAAAAAAATTGCTTAAATACATACAAAGTTAGAGAATGAATTTATTTTTTCTCAAAATTTCATGAATCAAACAAATATCCTACTATTTTAAAATATATTTTTAAGTTTTTGATAGACATTTATTTTATTTACTTAATACATGGTGCTGAGGGGATGGGGTTGTGCTCAGTGGTAGAGGGCTTGCCTAACACGTGTGAGGCACTGGGTTCAATCCTCAGCACCACATAAAAATAAATAAAAAAAATCAAGGTTAAAAAAAAAAGAATGCTTTAAAAAAATATGCAGTGCTGAGAATTGAACCCAGTGCCTCACACATGCCAGGCAAGTGTGCTACTGCTGAGCCCCAGCCTCAGCCCAAATATCCTACTTTTTTAGATGAACAATATCTAAAGTAACCAAGTTGTTAATGACAATAATTATAGAATTGTTCCATAGAATAAAGATGGAATGATCTAATTAGAATATTGTGATTTAAAAGGCCTAACACAATAATCAAAAACCTAATAATTGCAGAGTCTGCATTTTTGCATTGTACATTGATATCTTCCAACATCCAAGAGAAAGTGATGGAGCGAGGGAAAGAAAAAGAGAAAGGAGAGAAAGATGAGGAAAAGAGAGAACAATGCTATCTGAGGTATCTGAGGTATCTGAGCATTAGTCTTTTATTTTATTTTATTTTTTTTTAAATTGTTGGTTGTTCAAAACATTACATAGTTCTTGATATATCATATTTCACACTTTGATTCAAGTGGGTTATGAACTCCCATTTTTACCCCGTATACAGATTGCAGAATCACATCAGTTACACTTCCATTGATTTACATATTACCATACTAGTGTCTGTTGTATTCTGCTGCCTTTCCTATCCTCTACTATCCCCCCTCCCCTCCCCTCCCCTCCCCTCTTCTCTCTCTACCCCCTCTACTGTAATTCATTTCTCCCCCTTGTAATATTTTCCCTTTCCCCTCACTTCCTCTTGTATGTAATTTTGCATAACCCTGAGGGTCTCCTTCCATTTCCATGCAATTTCCCTTCTCTCTCCCTTTCCCTCCCACCTATCATCCCTGTTTAATGTTAATCTTCTTCTCATGCTCTTCCTCCCTACTCTGTTCTTAGTTACTCTCCTTATATCAAAGAAGCATTTGGCATTTGTTTTTTAGGGATTGCCTAGCTTCACTTAGCATAATCTGCTCTAATGCCATCCATTTCCCTCCAAATTCTATGATTTTGTCATTTTTTAATGCAGAGTAATACTCCATTGTGTATAAATGCCACATTTTTTTTTATCCATTCATCTATTGAAGGGCATCTAGGTTGGTTCCAGCAAAGTGGCAAGATATCATCAAAGGCATTCCTGTATATCAGCGACAAATCCTCTGAAATGGAAATGAGGCAACCACTCCATTCACAATATCCTCAAAAAAAAATAAAATAAAATAAAATACTTGAGCATTAGTCTTGCCAGATACTAAGCCTGGCTGGAGGAAGCTTGCTAAGGTGCATGCTCTGCCCCTTAGCTAACTCACAGAAATGCTGGAGTTAGAAGAAAATATTAAAATGACATCATAGGAGTTAGATCAGTGGAACCTGGAATGTGAAAAATACTGAGGAAAATCAAACCGATTTTATCAGTAAAGAAATTCAAAGAAAAATATGAATTGGAAAAAAAGAGATTTAATTAACATTTAACGTGTTTACAGTATGTGGTCCATATTTGAAATCTGATTTAAAAAAAAAAAAAAAAAAACATTGTGGGCTGGGGATGTGGTTCAAGCGGTAACTCGCTCGCCCCGCATGCCCGAGGCGCTGGGTTCGATCCTCAGCACCACATAAAAGTGAAATAAAGATGTTGTGTCCACCGAAAACTAAACAATTAATATTAAAAAATTCTCCCTCTCTCTCTCTCTCTCTCTCTCTCTCTCTCTCTCTCTCAAGCTACCCAAAGAAATAATTCTTAAAAAAACAAAAACAAAAAACAACAACAACAACAAAAACTTGGGGCTGGGAATGTGGCTCAGGCGGTAGCGCGCATGCGTGCGGCCTGGGTTTGATCCTCAGCACCACATACCAACAAAGATGTTGTGTCCGCCGAGAACTAGAAAATTAATATTAAAAAATACTCTCTCTCTCTCTCTCTCTCAAAAAAAGGAAACTTATTGTAAATGCAATTATATGAGAGTAGAAAAATGATGAGATATTTGGTCATTTTAAGAAGTTATTGTTAAATGATTCTGTGCAGTAATTTTATGTTTTTATTCAGGGATAGTCCTTATCTTTTACAGTAAGTACTAAGATATTTATACTAAATGTGGTATCATGTTTAAATTTCCTTTAAAAAATATCTAGAAGTAAAATGAAAGTATTTGATGCATAGGTGAAATATTATTACCATCAGCAATTTTTAATGACTAACTAATTCAGTGAGTTTTGTATTCTTTTTTTTTTTTTTTTTTTAAAGAGAGAGGGAGAGAGAAAGGGAGAGAGAGAGAGAATTTTTTAATATTTTATTTTTTTTTTAGTTCTCGGCGGACACAACATCTTTGTTGGTATGTGGTGCTGAGGATCGAACCCGGGTCGCACGCATGCCAGGCGAGCGCACTACCGCTGAGCCACATCCCCAGCCCCAAGTTTTGTATTCTTTATTGTGTGGCTATGGAGGCTTCTACTTGGACTTATTTGTGTTCAGAGATTTCCTTAAAGTCCTTGAACAATAAGTGCCCCATATTTTGTGTAAGGATACTGTGCTCATTTGGGGGCACACCTTCAATGCCTCTCAGCTTACAATGCTGCCTTAGCCTTCATTTGCTGCTTGGGTGCCAAGGGCGGCCAGAAATGAATTAAGCATTTGTAAAGACATATCTGACAAGCCTCTGCATATGTATGTAACACTTTAGAGTTTCCAGAATTACATCTGTCAAAACTTTTAACATGTTTTAATTTTTTGGATATTTTTATGATAATCCACTAGTTTCCCTTGTGAATATTTGGTCTGCTCTTGCTTGCCCCAACTGTAGTCCTAGATTTAGGCAATGGTAGCATTCAGCTATGTTCACTGGAAAATTGGCAAATACCCTGGGAAAAATGTGTCACTGTGAGCAAGCTCTGGGTCAGAACAAGTTAAGATGGTCCTTGGGAGTAGAGCTTTCTAGGAAACTTCCAGATATGTCAGATAATGACTGTTCTCTGCAAACATTTTATGCAGTTCCAAACCCTTATTGTACTCCCAAGGTCTTCCAACTTTGGAGCTTTCACCAGACATGTGTCAAAGCTTTGGAGTTTCTTGTTACAGTAGGCTGGGTGAGAGGTTGATGAGAATAGGGTAATCAACATGCAAGAAGGTAATGCTCAATTACTGTAATATATTTTGTGATTGGTTTTTTAGACAATCTGGCCTAAGATCAATATTTTAACTATAACGCTTAAATCTTCTCATATCTTTTCTCCCATATTTTAATTTGTATGATATCTTTCAAATATTATTTTTCCAATATGTTTTTTTTTTTTTTTAATCAAGAGAACTAATTAGAGCAAAAACAAAGTCCACTGGGAAAAGTGTAAGTACTGGGCTGCTGGGCTGTCTGGGAAATGTTGGAGTCTAGGATCAGTTTTTGCCATAAGTCTGGCCTGAATAAATGAGGCAGCTATGTTAATTATTCTCTGTGCTCACCTAAAATCAAGTGCCCATTGAAGTCAGGTTTTGGGGGAATTCTGAATTTTCTGTTCTGGAAGGATCATGTAGAAATAAGGAACTGCAGCATGAAATGGGCATTTTTGAAAGGCATTGGATAGTTTTAGAAAGAGAACGAGAATCTGGAATTCTTATATTCTTACATGAAGGCTTTCTAAAGGCCAGGAGGTTTTTAGGTCAGTTCTAAAAGAATATATAAGCTGTTGTGACCACAGGCCTGTTTATTCCAAAGGTTAAATGTAAGAATATAAGTTGAAGTCACATTCTTGTTAAAGCAGTGATGTGAAAACAGGAGCACATAAGAAATACTTCCTGTAATCATGGAGATATGAATAAACCTCAGAGTATAGACATTACTCTGAATCCCCAACCCCTATCCTGAAATATTCTTGACAACCTAATCTCATCAGCCTTATCTAAGAAAGTTGCTTTTATTCTGTGTTTGAATAAACACTATCACTTTATTGAAAGAAGGATAGTTTTACCTGTCACACAGTTCCCACAATCTCTAGTTCTCCTCAGATGCAAGCAGAGTCAGATACCTTTGTAACTGCAATGTGAATGACATATCAACATCAACGGAGAAGTATTAGACACAACTCATGTGGAAAAACTGATAAATTTTTAATATATAAACAAAAAATGGATTCTAGGGTGAAATATAGAAATATTTGATTTTTTATTAGACTGAAAATCATACTTATATATCTAGTCACAATAATATGGTGTGATTGCCTATTTTCTCTAATTCTTTAACAAAAGTTTTACCAAAATATTGACTCAATAATGGCTGATGATAAATAAAATTGCAATGTCAATTTTAATTATTGAATTCTCTAGTAGAATTTTTAGAGCAAATTATTCCTTAGGACCTTTCATCTATCCAAGGACAATGTCACTGAATAGATCCCAAAGTACATTATTTTCACATGAAACTTAAGAAATATGTTGGTAAAGGTTATAATATGTTTACATTACTCTTTGATGGTCTGAAATTACAATAGGAGGAGTTATATTTGATGTAAACTCTCTATTTTTTATGAGAAGGCAGAGAATAAAAGTTGTAAGTAATGTATATACAGTTTTATGCACCAGTTAAAATAAATTTTTAAAACTGAGAAAAAGTGGGCTGGGGATGTGGCTCAAGCGGTAATGCGCTCCCTGGCATGCACGGGGCACTGGGTTCGATCCTTAGCACCACATAAAAACAAAATAAAGACATTGTGTCTGCCAAAATAAATATTAAAAAGATTCTCCCTCTCTTCTCTCTCTCTCTCTCTCTCTCTCTCTCTCTCTCTCTCTCTTAAAAAAATGAGAAAAAGTTATTTATGTTTTGTTTAGTATTTTTTTAATAATACCTAATAATATGGTGTCTTCAGCAACTAAAATATGAGAACAAAATGTGATATGTGTAACTGTGGCTATTCCAATGACATCTTCAATCAATATAATAATCTAATTAGTACTTAGTCTCAACATATCCATAAATTCATGAAGGAAGGGTCCCAAACTAACCTTTTAAAAGACTACACACTTCTGTCTTCCCTGCCTTTATGTGTACTTGATTTCTCAAACAGAATGCAGCTCCTTCACAAGGAAAGGAGCTCTAATGATTTCGGGGCAGTGACTTTCATAATTGTATTTATTCTAAGGTGTGGGAAATATCAAGCTGGTTTAGCAATTAGAATGGAATTATATAAAGTTTAGGACATACAGGAATTTTGGACAAAGTACAATTTTGTGATTTTTTTCTATTTGAATTCTTTGCTTTTTACTAGATACTAAATACAGAGATAGAACACTGTAATTGAGTAAATCCATATATTATCTCTCTTGGACCCCAAATTAATGGAAACTTTGGTAAAAAATACAATCTTAAAACATTTAAATTTCTATTTCTTTCTAAAGTAATAAACCCACTCTATGATAGGGGATCCAAATCAATGAATTCCATTCTCCAGGGAGAATTCTTGAGATTTGATTTAAAAATAAGCATTTGAGAATTTAGCTCTGTTGTGGAATTTCTGTTTAGCGTGCATAAAGTCTTGGGTTAAATTCTCAACACCAAAAAAGTTAAATAAAATAAGTATTTGCTTTTAACTCTAAAGACTTTTTAGCAAAAAAATACAAATAACATAGATTTTGAGTAAATCATGTGATTACTGCAAAATGTAGCTATTGTCCAGATGTAAACATTTTATGCTTTGAAGCAGTACAACACTTGTTACATAATAGGTAGCTTTATAGCTAGTAAATGTCTGTTTCCCTCATAAAATAATAAAAGCAAATGGAAGTTATGAAATTTTTTCTTTCCAAATTATTTTAAGTAACTACAGTTCCCTGTCTGAGCATAAGGTTACATGATTGCAAGAGTTTTCAATTACTGCTAAGGGAAATTATCACAAACCATGTGAGTCACAATGTTTTGGTGTAACGCATATTTACTTGTAATTCTGCATGTTAGAAATCTGGGTTTACTCTATTATTTTCTTTGTGTGTGTGTGTGTGTGTGTGTGTGTGTGTGTGTGATTCAGAAGGTTGAAATCAATGTGTTAGATCACACAAACTTACATCAGTAGACCCCAGGAAAAATTCTGCTTCTAAGATCATTCAGGTTGCTGGGAAAGTTCAGTCTCTAATGCTTGAAGAGCTGAAGTCCTCATCTCCTTGTTGGCTGTCACTCTTGAGCTTCTCTCACTGCTTAAGTTGTCTGAACTCCCCTTTATACAGCTTCCTCTTGTTCAATCCAGTGACAATATCCCAAACCCTTCAAAACTGATTTCAGCAAGAAAAAATTCTTTATTTCCTTATAACTCATTATGGTTACAATGTATCTATGCAGATAACCCAGGATAATCAGTGTTTATTAAAGTCCATGATCTAAATTTCACTTGCAAAGTACCTTTGGCCATGCAATTTAACATATTTGAAGTTTCAATGGATTAGGGCCTGGATATCTTTAGTGGAAGGCTGAGCATGAAAGTTTGATCTGCCTACCCCAAAATAAGATATGATCAAGGTTTGCAAATCTAGATTAGGGGTAAGGTAGGTGTCAGTATGCCAAGCCAAGTTTTGAAGATCTGAGTTGTGTCAGTAACTTAATTACTCTCTCTGGATACTTACCTGTGGCTAAGACGCCACATTTCCCTTAATCAACATTTACCTGCTCCTATTATCTGTCGAGGCTAACTTGTGCATTTCTTTAAAATGAAGCTCAAAAGGGCAATGAATGCCACATTTTTTTTTATCCATTCATCTATTGAAGGGCATCTGGGTTGGTTCCACAGTCTAGCTATTGTGAATTGTGCTGCTGTGAACATCAATGTGGCAGTATCCCTGTAGTACGCTCTTTTAAGGTTTTCAGGGAATAGTTCGAGAAGGGCAATAGCTGGGTCAAATGGTGGTTCCATTCCCAGCCTTCCCAGGAATCTCCATACTGCTTTCCAAATTGGCCACACCAATTTTCAGTCCCACCAGCAATGTACAAGTGTACCCTTTTCCCCACATCCTAGCCAGCACTTGTTGTTGTTTGATTTCATAATGGCTGCCAATCTTACTGGAGTGAGATGGTATCTTAGGGTGGTTTTGGTTTGCATTTCTCTGACTGGTAGAGATGGTGAGCATTTTTTCATGTACTTGTTGATTGATTGTATATCCTCCTCTGAGAAGTGTCTGTTCAGGTCCTTAGCCCATTTGTTGATTGGGTTATTTGTTATCTTATTGTTTAATTTTTTGAGTTCTTTGTATACTCTGGATATTAGGGCTCTATCTGAAGTGTGAGGAGTAAAAATTTGTTCCCATGATGTAGGCTCCCTATTTACCTCTCTCATTGTTTCTCTTGCTGAGAAAAAACTTTTTAGTTTAAGTAAGTCCCATTTGTTAATTCTTGTTATTAACTCTTGTGCTATGGGTGTCCTATTAAGGAATTTGGAGCCCGACCCCACAATATGTAGGTTGGAGCCAACTTTTTCTTCTATCAGACGAAGAGTCTCTGATTTGATATCAAGCTCCTTGATCCATTTTGAGTTAACTTTTGTGCATGGAGAGAGGAGGGGATTCAGTTTCATTTTGTTGCATATGGATTTCCAGTTTTCCCAACACCATTTGTTGAAGATGCTATCCTTCCACCATTGCATGCTTTTAGCCCCTTTATCAAATATAAGATAGTTATAACTCTGTAGATTAGTCTCTGTGTCCTCTATTCTGTACCATTGGTCCACCCGCCTGTTTTGGTACACAATGGAGTATTACGTAGCACTAAAAAATGACAAAATCATGGAATTTGCAGGGAAATGGATGGCACTAGAGCAGATTTTGCTAAGTGAAGCTATCCCTAAAAAACAAATGCCAAATGTCTTCTTTGATATAATGAGAGCAACTAAGAATAGAGCAGGGAGGAAGAGCAGGAGGAAAAGATTAACATTAAACAGAGACATGAGGTGGGAAGAAAAGGGAGAGAAAAGGGAAATTGCTTGGAAATGGAAGGAGACCCTCATTGTTATACAAAATTACATATAAGAGGTTATGAGGGGAATGGGGAAAAAAACAAGGAGAGAAATGAATTAGAGTAGATGGGGTAGAGAGAGAAGATGGGAGGGGTGGGGAGTGAGGATAGTAGAGGATAGGAAAGGTAGCAGAATACAACAGTTACTAATATGGCATTATGTAAAAATGTGGATGTGTAACCGATGTGATTCTGCAATCTGTATTTGGGGTAAAAATGGGAGTTCATAACCCACTTGAATCTAATGTATGAAATATGATATGTCAAGAACTTTGTAATGTTTTGAACAACCTATATAAAAAAAAGGGCAATGAATTACAACAACATTTTGGCTTCACCCTGTGAAGGCTTTAGAAGACAGTGGAAAAATAATCTCTCCAAGGATCATAAATTTTACATTTATTTGTCATTTTTATAAAAAGTGATGATGTTGTGATATGAAGATTTAGACTAGGTTTTGGCAGTAAACATTTTTAGATAAACTTTTCCTACAGAGAATGAATTTGTAGACACAATAGTAAAGAGATTGGTGAAAATTTTTGTCTACAAACTTATTAAAAGGTAGATAGTGTGAATTAAGTATGTGTCCATTATTCACCAAAAGCCTTGCATGGTAAAAATAGGATAGTGCTAAATCAGTTGGAGATCCTGTTTCCATCAGTTTAACTCATTTTGTCTCATAATCCCAGATGTGAGACACATATAAAAACAAATATTCTATATAATACATAATTATATTATATAATAGCATACATTATAATTATATAATTATAATATTATATATCATAATTATAGAATGGTAATATAATAATATATTCATAATAATTAATATTAATTGATATGGTAATATATAAGCTCTAGATTATGATTTACAATCTATATTAATGCACCTTGCTCAATTTTGCTGAAATATTCATAGAATTGATAACTTGGGACTTAATGTGTTAACACTGTCTTAATAAATTCATGTTAAAAATTGTCCACAATGAGAAGAATAGAGGATGTGAATATGTTTGAGCACATGTATGGGCCTTCACCAAGGCTAACATAGTCATAACCAGGCATAAGACCACAGCATGTTAAAGAGGAAGACCAAATATAATAGTAACATAACCTGAGGATTCAGATCAGGTGCTGGAAATATTGAATATATCAGACACTTTCTACCATGGAAAGATTAACATTTTTAATCTAGCTAGGAGAAACACTTATTATATATTTAGATTTGCTTTTTCTGTTGTGAAAAAAAATGAGAACATTATTAGAAAAGTATCTCTATTTGTGTATCAGAAGAATGTTATTTCCTGCCATGGCAATAATCACTATAATTTTTCTAATCTACAAATTCACTATATAACATTTTTAAAAAATTCTAGATAATATTGATAACTAAATACTTCCTGCCCTGTATTGCTAGGTATTTCCTATTTTGTGAAAAGTGTTTATTTATAAAATTAGGATGTTATACTAGATACTTGAGCATGATGTCAGTTTGACACAATTAACTTTACATTTTGAGTTGTTTCCTGCAAAATGTGGTATATGATCTGTACCACAACAAACTATGGATTTTTTTTTGCCTATAGCCATGAAAAAGATTCAGAAATAAAGAGAAGGATTTAGTAATCATCTTTCCTTATTATATTTCATCAGCTTCCCAGAGAGACTTTGTTTTTCTGGTGGGAAAATCCCTAAGTTCTCTTGTTTAGTCCTATAAAGTGGAATACTTCCAGAAAAAGAAATACTTGTATATGTAAACTGAAACCAATCATGCTGAAACCAATCATGGGAATTCTTGTCACATGGAAAACTCAACATAACAGGATTTATGATACTGACTTGATATTAATTCCCAGAAGAAAAATCGATTGTTTTTACCCAGTGTGATGGGGAATACTAGTCATCTTAGGGAAAATCTTGAGAGGACATCTTAAGCTGTCTCAAACCACATATCCTGAAAGAAGACTGCCACTCTGCATGTGAGTATACAGGTTCACATGCTTACAGGAGTTAATGGGTGGGTCATATCATGAAATGAATTATACACTAGGCTCTCAAAGGCTAAAGCCAAAATCCCCAAACCAGTGTCTATGAATGGGACATTATATGAAAATAAAGTTTCTAAAGAAGTAACCAGTGAAGGATTCAAGGTGCAACAATTCTTTTTTATTCATGTGGAATGCAAATCCAAGGAAAAATGTCCCTATAAGAAAGGAAGAGGAGAAAACTACAGGGAGTAGCTGTGCCAGATGAAGAAAGTTCAATGGCCAGAGTCAGCCAGTTAGAGCCAAGAAATCCCTGTTTTGCAAGTCAGCACTGGAAGCTAGCAGAGATTCACAGGACAGATTCTTAGGACCTGCAGAGATCAGCAGGCCAATGCATGCTACAAGCTTCATGACCAGTAAGAAAGAAAAAAATTTTTTTTTTCATCTGTTCTTTTCTTTAATCCTACAGCACCATCACATTCATAGGAATTTTTGAGTACTGTAGTAACTCTTCATTTCTCACCACTTACAGTTTTGTATTTTTCAGGTAATTTTAACATTTTATTTTATTCTGTAATTTTATAATTGCAGGTGGAATAAATAGAGATAAAATTAACTTCCTGAATTTGGATGTGGGTCAGTGGTTGAGAGCTTGCTTCACATGTGTGAGTCCCTGGATTTAATCCCCAGTAACATGCACACATACGCATACACACACAAACAAACAGACAAACAACAACAACAATAAAAAACTCACAAGTGAAATTCTGAGATATCACACAACTATTAGGTGCTGAGATGAATATAATCATTTATTTACTTATTTATAAAAACCTATTTGGTAAATAGCTAAAGAAATATAGAAGAAGATCACAAATAAAATCATAAAATATAAAATTGAACAATATTCAAATAAAAAAGTATCCATACTTAAGCACATCATAGTTAGGGAAGTTGAAAAGCAGTTAACGACAAAAATCTTAAAAAAAAGTCACATGCATAAAAGTGGAAGGAAGACAACAGTGGATAGGGGCAGGTGGATAATGAGAGTGCAGAAAGGATCAAATTGTGTCATGATTTTCTATATTTAATAATTATTCTGCATAATAAGTATGTTCTAATAAAAAAAGGTAGAGAAAAAGAAAAATTCATAGAAAAAAAGACATTTTTAGAAAAGTCCAACAAAATGAAAGATTACAACCATCTAGCAGGTTCACCAGAGACCAGAAGACAATAGGATGATGTTTTTAAAGAGATAAAAGAATGAATAGAAATTGTTAACTTAAAAATTCTAAATAAAGAGCAACTATGTAATGTGAATGTGAAATAGAGCTGTTTTTTTAAAAAAAGCAATGAGAACAAATTTTACTTCCAGAATTTTCTCTATAGCTGAAGGAATTTCTTAGCACTGAATAGAAATAACTCCAGAAAGAATTAGAGATGTGCTGGAAAAAAAATTGTAAATATTTAAGTATGTGGGAAATACAAGTTTTAAATATATTTCCTTATAATTCAAATAGTAAATGGCTGACATTTCCATTTAGCCAACACTTTGGCAGCTGTCTAAATCCAGATCATACCACATGCCCTTCAAAGTTTATGGTCAACAATTAGTACAATAGAATCTCATTAATAACATATATTCAGCAACACTCACATAAATAGTGCAACTGTATCTGTCATTAAAAGCATCGTTTTCTAATGAAACATTCCTTTTTAAATTTTTTTTGTATCATTTCTTTATTTTAAATGAACTCTAGACCTTTATCTATGTATGTATCTATCTATCATCCATCCATCCATCTATCTATCTATCTAGGTAAGGATCGAACTGAGTGCCTCACGTGTGCTAGGCAGGCACTCTCTGAGTTACAACCCCAGCCTAATGATGCATTCTTCTTTGTTCCATTCCAAACCTGTATAGAAGCAAGTGGATGTCAAAATTGCTCAGCAAATAAAATAGTCTAAATGTTAACCAAAATATCCCAGAAATAGAAATCCACTGAACTACAAAACACCTCATAAAACATGCCAGTAGATCAGAACTCTGAAAATAGAAATATAGTAACATTGTGGATGGGAAACAGAAAATCAATGTTAAAAAAAAAAAAACCTTAGAGAAGGAAGGTTGAAGTAGGAAAAAAAGGGAAAAGAACAAAAGAAGCTCTTTGAAAAATGACACATGAGGCAGAATTAAAAAAAAAGGAAAGACTTTCAGATGCTACAAAGAGGAAAAAATCCGAAATTACCATTGTTCTTGCTGTTCATTAAAATGTATTCAAACTGTATGTACACCCACACACAAAAACAAACAAACAAAAAACAACAAAAAAACGGCATATAGATGTTTATAGCAGCTTTATTTACAGTTGCCAAAACTTGGAAGTATTCAAGATGACCAGTAATAGTTCAGGATAAATAAACTGTGACATCTCTAGACCAGTGGATTTCTATTTAGTGCTAAAACCAACATGTTAATTCAATAGGAAACATGGAGGAGTTTCATACTCATATAATTAAGTCGAAAAAAATATATAGCCTGAAAAAGAAAAATATCTATAATAGAAAAATCACATCTCCATCTTACAGAACCAGGAAAGCTGAGTATTATAGGCCTAAAGTAATCAGAAGAAAGAAAATAAGAAAAATTAGGTCAGAAAGAAATTAAATTGGAAGCAAAATAGCAGAGGAAAATCAGTGAGACCAAAGGCTGATTCTTTGAAGAAAAACAGTTAACATTGACAAAGAGACCTTTAGCTTAATGGGAAAATAAGAGAGAAGAAACGGAACACTGATATCAGAAATGAACGTGTGGTCATCATTTTAGACACTAAAGGTGTAATGCATTAATATTAGGAACAAGTGTATGTTCTCAGGTATTTTAGGACAAAAGGAACAATTCATTAAAAATAGATTCCTGAAACTCACACTAGGAGAATTTGATAACCTGAATATTACTTTACTTATAAATGACAATGAGATAGTAATGAACAGCCTTCCAGGAAAGAAAACTCTAGGTAAAGATATTTCCACTAGTGAATTACATCAAAGATTTAGGTAAGAAATGAAAGAAAACTCTCTTCAATTTCTTCCAGAAAACAGATGTAGAATGATTAACTTTTTATTAGTGTTAACCTAATACTAAAATGGAATAAAAACATTAAAAGCATGGAAAATTACAGGTCAATATTCTCTTTACCATAGACATAAAAATGCCAAAGAAATTTTAGAAAACTCAATAATGTAAAAGACAAGGAACATGACATGAGTGATCTTTAAGAAGCAATCAGTACATTTATACATACATAACTTCTTATCATAGGTTGGCAGGACATTTCTTTATATTAGTGAAATCTTAAAAAGTATTATTAAAATAAAAAATATATAAATGTTATGATCTACATAAAATTGATTCATTATTATTTATTTTTATTATTAAATTGATTCTAAAATAGATATGTAAAACAATACTAATTGTGCATATATATGTAATATTATATGATATTTCAGTACACATATTCATTGAACAATTTCTAAATTAGGTTAAACATGTCTATCTCCTAACACATATAGATTATCTTTAAGGTGAAAACACTCAGGATTTTTTCTTCTAGCATTCTGAAATACATAGCATATGGATGCTTTCTATAATCATCTAGCACAACAGTGCCTCTAACTCCTGTTAAACTGAAACTTGATACACAATGATCAATCTTTTCCTATCTCTTCTTTTCAACTTCCTTCCCCAGACTCTGGTAATCATCCACATCACTCTCAAGTTGTGTGAGATCAACTATTTTCACTTCCACATAGAAGTGAGATTCTGCAGTATATGTACCTGGCTACTGCACTAGCGTAATGATGTCCAGTTCCATTTATGCTGCTGCAAATGACCACTTTATTATTATTAACCACATTTCTTAATATTCTGCACTAACTATGACTTTGATAAAATGTATCAAACTGCTGGGAAATTCATTCTTGTTTATGGAATTTCCACAAAGGGTAAAACGATACTATTTTATTTTCTTGAAAATGAAACATATTTCTCTGAATTAATATAGGATGCTATGACTTCTCTCTAAATGTTCTGTTTGGTTTTGTATGGTGTTAATAGAACACCACACATTTAAATAAATGCTGAACAGATCCTTAATGCTGAGTCTGGATTAAGTAATAACAGTTTTAATTGAAATAAATCTGTTAAATATTTTAGAAATATGAATGAAATAAGGATTTTTCTGAGGGGGGAGAAACAGGTTGAATTAGATGTTAAGAACAAAAAGGTGAAAAATTAATGTTGGAATTACTCCACCCTTGTGTTTGAAATAAATAAACACTAATAATACCATATGATAAAAACTAGAAAAGAGAAAAAGAGTTTTAAAAAAAATTATATATATATATATATATATATATATATATATATATATATATATATATAAAATTGGGCACCTTGTCAGATTTATTTATTTGTCTAAGAATTTTTGGTTTGGGGGGTTGAACCCAGGGTCTTATGCATGCAAGGTAAACATTATAGCAATGGAGTGATATTCCTATCCTACCTGTGTCAGATATAATGTGGTAGAACTACATTATCTTTCCTAGAACAATTTCATTTGGATCCTATAGAATGAATATACATCAGCTACACAATGGAAGAAAAGAATGCCCCAGATGATAGAATCCTAGGTCTGTAAACTGGAAGTGAGTTCATGTCTGCATCAGGAACTCAAAGTAGATCATTAGTGGTAGAATAAGATGTATGGGGTAAGAATCAAGATACAAAGACTATCTGGGATTATAGGATATGGGGATTTGTGCACTAATGTAAGGCACTTACTATGAGAGTAAGAGAGGACAATTAAATTTCTTGAGCAGAGTCAAAGAGGGTTCTCAGTATTTTACAGAAGTCTTGGTATAATGACAAAGGTACATGTAGAAAAGTTTAGAGTTGAATGAGTACCATAAATATTGAATTGGTAGTACTGATTATTGATTAGATGTAACTCAACATAAACTACCACATATTTGTTTTAGATCATTGATCAGCCTATGTTGCCTATGGTCATATGCAGAACTGGAAAAGTAGAGGAACACATTCATTCTCATGTAAAGAAGGAACCAGTGAAAAGATTATATAAGTGCATGGGAGGAAAAGTGGAATGAATACTAGGAGGATGCAGTTCCATGAAAGGTTTACAAGAACATACTTCAAGATAAATAAAATGCAGTCACAAGAAGAAGTGCCAAAGTTCTAGGTTGCCAAGTAAGAAATAATTTTGAAAAAATGTACCTTGGATTTAGTAGAAGAAGTTAATATAGGTATGAGAAATATCTTTGGGATATTAGGGTCAGATCTAGAATTAAAGTTAATTTAGAAGTGAATGGCTGATTTGTTATGATAATTGTGTGGTATTTTGAGGTAATGATATGATGAACTAGATGGAAACTTTCTTTATGGAAGACACATGAACACAGTCACACAAACACGTGATTTAAATTACAGAAGGGAATATTAAACCCTGCCAACAGAGGACATAGAAATTCCAAATAAGGGGCTGGAGTTATTTATTGAGGCTGTTATCTCTGATTGATTTTCTTAACAGTATACTGATTAAAGAGTCTCAACCATAGTTTTACAACCTCAAAACTATTAACATTTTAGACCAAAATATCATTATGATAGAATCTTTTCCAAGATACTGCTGAAAGTTCAGCATCATCCTAGCCCCCGGATGCTAAGAGAACTACCCCCAATCAAGATAAATAAATATCTCCAGATATTGCACGTGCACCATGTATGGAGGCAAAGTTACACTTGTTTGGGAAACACTGATCTAAATGAAAAAAAAAAAAAATATATATATATATATATATATATATATATTTTAAAACAAGAATGATAGCAAACAATATTTTCTAGCTTTGAAATGTGATTCTGAATATATTGCTTTTATTTTAATCAGTCTCTAAATGCAAAAGGAGCACATATTTTCATATATATTTCATCTGGGAATGTTTTAATACTTGCATTCTAATGAAGTGAAATATTTTTGAAAATTTACATGGTGCTTTATATTTGTTACAGCTTGCAGCTCACTTTAAACATTTTGCAATATGAAACTACAGTTATCCTCTGAGAAACCTAATTTAGAGACAGTATTCAAGTTATATATATAGCCTTAAGGGAAAAAAAATCATGCAGGAAATGGGGCCCATCTTCTGGAATTTAATACTACATGAAGTAATGGAACTGTCCAGTGTAATTTGAGGAGAGGAGATTATAACCTCACTAGTCCTTTGGGAGACATTAAGAATTCAGAGTAAGTAAATACATTAA
Organism: Urocitellus parryii; assembly: GCF_045843805.1. Lineage (NCBI taxonomy): Eukaryota > Metazoa > Chordata > Mammalia > Rodentia > Sciuridae > Urocitellus > Urocitellus parryii. The sequence goes on along the minus strand of NC_135531.1, from coordinate 34,398,293 downwards.
TAATATTTACAAGCAGTATTTTCCATAAAATTCTAAAAATATATTCACCATATGTTCTGTCAAATGCTGTATTGAAAATAATTAGATATACTATGATTAAAATATTTCTTTCAGAAAACACTTATATTTTAAGATATAAAAACCAGGTTCAATATTGTCTCATCTCGTTCTTTGTTAGAGGATTTCTTTAATATAAGGGTCCTGAATAATTTTGCTTGATATGAATCCCTTTAACCATATTATAAGCCAAGGTGGACTCTTAATCAGAGTACATATACTTATTTTTAAACCCCTGCAATAAAATAAAAATTATTATAAAACAAACAGATTATGTTGAAATATAAATGTCTGATATTTAAACATGATATTATAATCTAATTGTTGCTTTATAAATGCATTGACAATAGGAATTAATGAAAAGTCTAATTACATAATTTCAAAGTAATAATAAAGATATGAACAATATTGCACTATATGTAATATATAATAAGAAAATAGCTAAAACGTAACATGTTTAATTTTTCATGTATTTATGAGCTTCCTAGAGTTCCTTCTGTTGATTTCCATTTTCATATGATTGTGGCCAAAAAAGATGCTTGGTATGATTTCAGACATCTTAAATCTGATAGACATGTTTTGTCAACTAATGCATGATTTGTCCTGGAGAATGTTCCATGTGTGATTGATAAGAATATGTGTTCTGTAACTGTTGGATAGAATGTTCTGTATATGTCAGTTTTGTCATTTGGTATAGACTGGAGTTTAAATATGATTGTTGATTGTAGTGAGCCATTTCTGTGTACTGTGGCCACCATTACAAGATGGCGCTGATAAGCGCCGTGGCCTGTGATAAACAACTCCTTATTTTGGGAGAGTTGGCACGTAGCTGTAAAACACCCTATGAGAAAGATCCACGTGGCAATTGTGCATTGGGGCTTTATCTGCTTTATTAGGGCTGGGGCACGTAGCAGTAGTAGTAGTAGTAGTAACAGTAGTAGTAGTAGGAGTAGCAGTAGTAGTAGTGGCAGTAGGAGTAGCAGTAGAAGCTAAAAGACATGTCAATACAAAGGCCTGAATAAACAGCTGAAAGAAGAAAAAAGTATCAAGGACCTGAATAAACTGCTGAGAGAAGATTCCCGAGTTGCGTCTTCCTTGCGGGCAAGGGGTCGCGACAGTTGATCTTTTTTTTGTCTAGACGATCTGTTTATTGCTGAAATTCTAGTGTTGAAATTTCCCATTATTGCTGTATTGCAATCTATCTATTCTTTCAGAACCATTAATATTTGCTTTTTATATTTAGGTGGTCCAGTATTGTTTGTATATATACTCATTATCTCTGGCTGTATCAACTATAATAAAATAACTTTATTTATTATTATAAAATGAACTTGTCTCGTATTGTTTGTAATTAAAGTTTGCGTTATCTAATGTAAGCAAAGCTGTCTCTGCTCTCTTTTGGTTTTCATTTGCATGGAATATGTGATTCCCTTCCACCATTTTCAGTCTGTGTCTGCTCTTAACAGGCGAAGTCTTTCATAGCCAACATATAGATAAGTACTGATTTTTTGTTTGTTCATCTTTAAAATTCATTCAGTCACTTTTTAATGAAAGTTTAATCCCCTTACATTCCAGGTAATTATTGATAGGGAAGGACTTCCTATTGTCATTTTTTGTTTTTCAGTTATTTGTGAATCATACTCTTACTGTCTTCCTTTATAGTTAGGTGATTTCCCCCTTAGTAGTATGTTTTAATTTCTTGCTTTTTATTTTTATATCTACTTTAATTTTAGTTTTTATTGATCATGATGCCAAAGATCCTCCATTGATTTAGCTGGGATTTTTCTCCTATATTAATGAGCAAAGAAAAAAATTTCAAATTAAATACATGTACAAACACGGATTCAAATAAAATTCGATTATAGGTTAATTAAAGTATATATATTTTTTCTAAAATGTTCATGGCTCACCTAACTTTTATTCTTTTATATTCCTCTTAAAGTCATGTGTTTATTTTAATTGGCATGTAAAATTGTATATATTGATGATATACCATGATGTTTTGATATATGTAAACATTGTAGAATGACTAAATTATGTTTTAACACATTTATTTTAGTGTGTAAGAACACCTAAAATGTATTCTCCAGTAACTATCAAATAGAAAATATACTGTTATCAACTGTATTAACAATGGTATACAAGATAATTTTTGAATTTTATTCCTGGTAAATAAAATATTGTTTGTCTGTCTCTCTTTGTTTTTGTGAGTGTGTGTGTGTGTGTGTGTTTGTGCATGTGTGTGTGTGTGTGTGTGTGTGGTGCTAGGGATTGAACCTAGGGCAAAATATTCTGTGTTTTGAAAAATATTTACCTAACCAATCTCCCACTTTTAACTTTATCCTTAAATATTGACGTTCAATAGAAAAATAAGTTCTAAAAGACATTTTTACAAATTACTTTAACAGCACAGTTTAAGTGTCATGAGAGGGGAGTATAACACCACATGGACAACAATCTTTTACAAATGATGAAATGCAAAAATCTTAGGGAATGTTATCAGTAGACAGTAATGAACTACCTCCTCGGTGTTCCAGATATCTGCTTTCTATGATGATTAGAGTTATTCACACATCCATTGTGCAGCCATTGTATATAAATTTAGCAAAATAAGCTTAAATTTCCTACTTGTATAAAATTTTATGAACATAATTTTAGTACCATTGTTTTCCTATTGTTCCAACATTTATAAATAACTCCTGCTTATTTGATTATACTGCCTCATTTTTAATATTGTTCATTTGTATTTCACATTAAAAAAAATGTTCTGCTCTGTGACATCAGAATTCCTTGGTTTAACTAACTGAACTTGACAATGTTTCCTTAACTAGCTTTGTAAAGACTTAGTGTGCTACTTTTTACCAAAAAAGTATTGCACAAATTTTATTAACACTCCTGTTTCTAGGCAGTGTTTCCTATCCCAATGTGGGTGCCTGTCTTTGTCATTGTTGAACACAGAATTCTGAAGCGTTCTCTTACCCTTTATGCAAAGCAGCATAGTGATCCATGATTTTAACACAAGAAAAAATGTTTCTTCACTCTATGTACTTCCCAAACCACCACTGATATCAGCTCTGGCAGAAATTGCTAGTGGTTCTTCATATGTTTTAGACTTTCTGATAGTAATAGTATTTTTTAGTCATGCATACAACTACTCTAAGTGAAATTAGTTCCTAGCACCCCTCAGAGATGGATCTGGGCATAAAATGAGAATGTTTTAAATGTATGGTAAGACAAAGTGATGTGTGCAACTTCTAGACCTTTTTTCTTTTTTTAACAACAAACTTCTTCTTTGTTCATTTTGTGCTCACTGGAAGCAGAGCAATGTTTCACCTTGGGCAATGCATAAAAAAGCAACATCTCAGTGAAGGAATAGAGAAGGAGCATTGCACCTATGTTTAATATATTTTTCTTTTTGTTCTTATTTTGTTTTGTTTTCAGTACTGGGAATTGAACAATGAGCCTCTCACACACTGAGCTCTATCTCCGGGCCCATTTTCTTTTGTATATTGAGACAACCTGGCCTCAAACTTTTGATCCTCTTGTCCTAATCTTCTGAGTAGCTGGACTTATAGGAATGTGCCACCATACCTGATATATATATATATATATATATATATATATATATATATATAATTTATGGTGCTGTGTTGATCCAGCTAGATCAGTTCCCCTTCTAGGAGAAGGTGATGATTAGGTCCTCACTCCCAGTCATTTCCCTTCACTGGGTTTCCACCCTCTGGGACACTACACATTCACTCCTTCTGCCACAGGCCCAAGTACCAAGCAACTAGTGGCAGCACTTTTGCCTCAGAGATAACCCAAGGTATGCAAGTTGGTCAGTCCACAGGGACTCTTGGTACTTGACTAGCCCCTTCCATTCCATCCTCCCTCACAGATGGAGCTTGCTGTTCCTCTGCCCTGGGTGTGACATTGTGTTTGGCCCTTCTCGGAAGCTTTCTGTCCTTTCAAGCTGCAAATAATAAGCAATTTTGGTTTTTATTTATCTAAGAGTAATTTTGTTGTATCTCACCATCCAAAGATCCTTTCAATCTTACAAAATATTTTGAAACCATGGTGCCTCCATAATTCCTTGCACTATTTTGTGCTCTGATTCAAGTGTCTAAAAACTGCGTTTCTATCATGCGTCAGTACCACTTGTATTATCATCTTTGCTTTATCAGAGAAGAAGATGTGAAACTTATACTGTTACAAATGAGGCAAGTTCAGAAATAGTATAGCATGATCATTAAATAAAATATAACCTGATATTGTATCAGAATGTGAGAAAACAGCTCGGGAGGGGAATACCAAAGGGAATGGATGAAAAGAAAGGGAGAGAGAAAAAAAAATCATAGAATATAGATAGAAACATAAATAGCAGGGCCGATATTCTGCTATTTATAAACATTTACTCCGCTGACTCATCTACATCCAAACCAAACTAATTTCCAGAATAAAACATTGTCACATTTATCCACTACTGACAAGTTTTAATGATGTTTTATTGTCATTTTCCGTTCAGCCATCTAGTTTGTTATTCTTTGGAGTACCTGCATGCTTTGCTTAGTTTGGGGCGATATTACAAAAATTACTTACTCTATCATTTGTAAAAGACAGATGCAAGGACAGGGATGAAAGCACTATTAAGAAGCCTGCGACTTTGATTGCACTGAAAGTAAAATAAATTCCACTGATGGGAAAATGATTAAATGTACCCATGTGAATGAAACAAATTATTCGGTAGAAAGGGTTCTGAAGGACAAGAAATAAATAATACAGAATGCAGAAAGTTCTGTGTGTGTGCCATTAACAATGTTCATCAAGAGAAGTTCAGGAGGATGGCAAACTGCTAAAAAAAGAAAAATGCAGCACTAGACATGAGGACATGAGCCTGGTTTCTTTTTTCTTTTTCTTTTTTTTTTTTTTGAGAGAGAGAGAGAGAGATAAAGAGAGAGAGAAAATGTTTTTAATATTTATTTTTTAGTTTTAGGTGGACACAACATCTTTATTTTATTTTTTATGTGGTGCTGAGGATCAAACCCAGCGCCCCACGCATGCCAGGCGAGCGTGCTACCACTTGAGCCACATACCCAGCCCAGAGCCCTGGTTTCTAACCAAACAGAATGACAAGAGAACCAATTGTTTATTTTAACAAAAACAAAAAATAAACTTGAGCTTAACATGGCAAATTTCCTTCCATATCACGTGATAGGTGTAAAATTCTATAGTAATCTACAGGATTTCTGTGTTTCTTGGTGGTAGATGCACATGCTATGCCCTCAAAGATATCCCAAGAACATTGTTGGAGACACTATCAAGGAGGATATTTTGGCAGAGGAAGATAACCTGACTCCACAAATATTTAGTGTGGGTGAAATTAATTTGGACAAAACTCAAGGAAAAGATTGAATGTAGTGATGCCAACTCAGGTATCATCAATAGGTAAAGAAAATGTGGTCTACATAAAAAATAGGATACTTTTCAGCTGTAAAAAAAAAGTAAATCCTTTGAACCTTGAGAACACAATGCTAAATAAAATAAGCCAGACATAGAAAGACAAATACTGGATGATCTCACATATATGTAGTATTTAAAAAGTTAAACTTGAAAAAACACAGAATAGAACAGGGATTGCAAAGAACAGGGAGTGAGGGAAATGGATAGATTTGGGGAAAAGGTTATAAATTTTAAGGTGTAAAGTGAGTAAGTTCTAACATAGAGTATTGTGATCATAGTTAATGAAACTATTGTTTACTTAAAATTTGATAGAGAGTAGATTTTAATTTTCTTCATCTAAAAATACACACATGTCAATGGTAGCTACAGATTATGACAGGTGTATTGATGGCACATACACATACATGAAAACATGATATTATATTCCTTGATTTGATACAGTTTTTACTTAACAATTATATATTTTAAAATTTAGAAAAAAATGAACATAACAAGAGGTAGATTTGGTACTATTGTTTAAAACCTCAAAGAGCTAAACTAAACTCAGAGATCCAAAGTGCTTCCTTCCTTTGTTTGTATCCACAAGCACATCTCACTTGACAGAGACCGGAAAGCAGAGGGCTGTGCTTAGAGGTTGGTATAGGCCAAGTCCAGAAGTGGATGCATCATTGAGATACACACAGTGGCTAGAACCCAGTTTCAAGTTTGTAGTCTACAACAGTGGAGAAAGGAAAATTCAGTCAAATCGAATGTCTAGGATGAAAATAAATCAAATTTTCTGGAACATAACAATAACATCTAAAGGAACTTGATCCTTGTAGTTTTATTTATGTTTGAAAAACAGTAATTTAGGATGAAATTTAAAATCTTCAATGCCTTTTTATTTCATTTTATTGTTTGTTATTATTACAAAGTATATAAAATATATGTGTGTGTGTGCGTGTGTGAATTAGCACATTGTTTTTATTTATTTATTTATTTATTTATTTATTTATTTTTAATGTTGTGGTGAGGATCAAACCCAGTGCCTCATGCATGCAAGGCAAGCATTCTGCCACTGAGCTACATCAGCTCAGTAGATATATTTTTAAATATCAATAATAATAACATTTCCTTTTAACATTTGTAAGTTTGGAAACTCACTGAGGTATTCTTTAAGCCATTGCAATGGTTAACTCTACTAATTGTTACAGCATTGTTAAAAGGGGGTTTTCTCACTTTTACTGGTGAAAGTTCATTATATTTAGTATACTAAAAATCTTGAATTTATTACTGATAAGTTTTGTATTTTTCTTTATTTAATCTGTCTTCTTATATTTAAATATTATAAACTTATTTATATTCATAGCAGATATTGTGTCACATTTTCTGATGCTATGTGGTTAATTATATAAAGCTTCTTTAATTCATCATGGAGTTTTAAAAGGTATTTCTTTAGTTCATATTTAATTGGTAGTGATTTTACTATTAATTTTACAATCCAGATTTGTTGCTATTTGCACTCTTTGATATATTTTCATTCATTTCAATTCTTATTTTATATTTTACTTTGTATATCTTTTGCCAATATTGTGTGTGTGTGTCCCTCATCTAAGCACCAGAGTAAATTAAGCTCAATGATTTGTGTTTCCCTTTGAGGAGGGCCATGTTTCTCATGACTACATATTACTTTTGCTGTTTTATTTTTACTGCACTTATGTTTTATTTACAGATTTTTCTATTATTATCTAGGTATTGTCAACCTTTAGTCACAATATTTTATACAAAAAAAAACCTTGTTTGAATTTCCCAAAAGTTTTATTTGAATTTATCTCTGCTATTAAGTCACTAGAGGTTTTTTACAATTTAATGAAGGGATTTTTTTTTCTCATTTTTATACAGAAAAAAATAGTTCAATTTCCTACATAATTAGGGATTTGGAATACTTCTTGTTCTATTATTTCTCCAACTTTAACTTTCTTTTTTGTGTAATGAAATTTGTTGCTTAATTGATACAAGAGCCCTTAAAAATCATACCTATTATTGGAGCACCATGTGATGTTTTGAAACATGTATACACTGTGCAGTGTTTAATTCAGATTTAACACATCTCTTTCATCAAACATTTAACATTTCTTTATGGTGAAAACTTTCAGAATACATTCTAATAGCTTGTTTTTTCCTTGTGTTTCTTCAGTGCTGGGGATTGCAGCTAAGGCCTTGCACATGCTAGGCAAGTACTCTACCACCAACATCATCATCAGCCCACTATTAATTTTTTGAAAGGAATATATGTTATTATTCTCTACCATCACCCTACTGTGCAAAACACAGCAGACTGAATGCTCCTAATGCACTATAACTTGGTAACTTCCTTCCCTACCTTCTCCTCACTCTCCCAGTCTTTGGAAATCACCAGTCCACTAACAACTTCTATGAGATCAATTGTTTTAGATTCAACATGAGTGAGATCATGACACATTTGTTTTTCTGTGCCTGGCTTATTTCACTTAACATAATCTTCCTGTGTTCCATCTATGTTGCTGAAAATGACAGGGTTTCATATTATTGTACAGCTCAATATAACTTCACTGTGTTTATTTACCATATTTTCTTTAACAAGTCATCAGGTGATATTTAATTTGGATATTCCCATTTCTTGGCTATTGAAAATATCACTACAATAAATTTGAGAGTATAGAGGTTTTTGGACATGCTGCTTTCACCCATTTATATGTTTCCTCGTATTTTAGAGTTTCTGGATACAAGTTTCCCTTTAATTAAAAAAAAAAAAAAGTAGTCATGACTAGCAAAGACTCTTTATTTACTGGTTCTGTCACCAGTACATATTCATATATATATATATATATATATATATATATATATATATATTATATATATTATATAATTATGTATATAATTTATATGTATGTTATATATATATATATATATATATGTGTGTGTGTGTGTGTGTGTGTGTGTGTGTGTGTGTGTATGTGTAAATTCTATGTCTGTCCTAGTAGCTCTCAAAGTACATAGATGAAATAGACATTATTCTTTGCCTTTCAGGATGGCTTTATTTAGCATCAACAAGATGTTTTTAATTTACTTTCTCTCTCCCTCTATCTATCTTTCTCTCTTCCCCCCACCCTATCTCTCTTTAGAGATACAGAGCTAATGAAAAAAAAGAGAAAGAAAGCTTAAATGTAGAAATGTCAAGTAGATCTTCCATGAATGTGTAGAAAGAGGAGAACAAAAAGAAGAAACTAGGGGAATTTATCCATTGACATAATACTTGAGTTTGTTCCTGGTACATGGGTTAGATTTTAATATGTCAGTTTCAAATAAGGCATTCCAAGATAATAGAGTGTTGATGACAAATTAAATACTTTATTTCATATATCTCATTTTTTCAATCAGTCTTTTCCTTTATGCTTTGTGCACATCATTAGAGAGTGCGTATCTAAATCAGACATGGCCTTAACACACCTAGGATTTTTTTTTTAATCTGAATTTATTTCCACTTTATTTTCTTTAAAACACTTCTTCATAGTTGTCAATGATCTGACGTGTTCAATAATTAACTTTCATAATCAAGTGATTTATTCCAAGTGGTCAATTACAGCCTTCAAGTCTAGTTAGTAATAAAGAATGATGTGGATTTTTTTTTAATGTTGTTCGTGAAAATTAAGTATAGGCAACTATCTTCAAAACTGTGTAATTTAGTTGGTCATCAGGGCCTACATCATATTTAAAATATAAACATTAATCCTTTTATATGACATTTCTGGAATAACAATTTAAAGATTGATGATGGTAAAGAATATAACCAAATTTAATTAATTCCCACAATAAGAATCACTGTTAAAAATAATTCTTGTAAATTGCATGGAAAAAATCTTATTGGTGAACAAATACTAGCAGAAAGTAGATTGTCTGAATTCTAACCAGTTCTGTGGATACAAATTTGAAGTATATATACTTTGTTCTACTGGGATTTGAATAACTCAATTGACTATTTCAGAAGAAGCCACAAGTGTGTTAAAAACAAAAACTAATGCATGGTAAAAGCCAGACTAATCAAGGGAAACGCTACTGCAACATATGTTGTTTTCATTGTAGAAGCATCCAAATGAGACTTTCTGATGACTTCGAGTGAAATTAATTTTATAGGCATTAACAGTTGTGGGTGTTTGACACATGCAAGTACAGAACACTTTCCTTGATGGTAAAACAAAGCGTGGATATCAAGAGGGACATAAATTGAAACTCATGGTTCCTCACAATCAATTCAGTTTACATTAGTCATGATTTGATTGTTCTTGTGCAGTTCATACATTTTTTTCTTACCACAAATATTGTTTAAAATAATGATAGATGTTTTTAAACCAAATGACATTAAATAAATGCTCAAATATTGTATCTCAAGAAGTATGCTTTTGGCAAGTCCATAAGAATTGTATCATCTACTATTCCTGTTTTATGCTATGAATAATAAAATATAGCTCTATATGAAAATAATCCCATAAACTTAAGAGGTTAAATATTTAGTCTGGAAAAAACATTAAAAATAACTATAAAGAAATTGAACCTCTCAATTTAACATTTAAAAATATAATATGTTCTAAATAGTTTTTAAAAAAACTATGAATAACATCTTGAGCATTGTGATTGAAAATCTGATTTGAAAGCTATTATTTGGTATGTGATCAAAAGTACTTGTTTATTAAAGTACTGCTTGTATTTATTTAAAATTTTAAGTGAAGAGCTATGATAAGTTGCCTGTTAGAGTCCTCATAGTTGTGAAAAAACTTCAATTTACATGTTATTCTATCAATTGACATAATCCTTACCAATTACAATTCACTATATTTAGTCTTGAAATTTGCAAATTGTTTTGTATTTGTAATTTAGTAATATAGACCATCATAACATTTTATATCATTTTATATCACTATTTGATAGAGTCTGTTTAATTTTCAAAATATCTGTTTTCCTTAATATATATGCTATTTCTGTGGTGAATTTTGCTTGTGTTTTGTTTTACATATTGCTATTTTTATTGTATGATTCAGTCAATATTTATTTAGAATTAACCACTTATAACCATCTTCTTTGCACATTATTATTCTGGAATACAAGGATTTATGTCCAAAAAGAGTATCTTGAAATGTCTTTTATTAGACTCCATTTTTGACAAGACCTCTTTTTCTCTATTTTATTTATAAGTAATTCCTATAAAAATGCAGGGGACTTTGAAGAACCAAGACATATATGAGTAAGAAGATTAGAAACTGACAAGTTTCTTATCAGAAGCAAGACAGCAATAATTAATACGGAGAGAAGAAAGAAAAAAATGCACCAAAAAAGGAAAATAGAAAGTGTAGAAACAGATCCACAATACACAGTCATTTGTTTCTAACTCAAGACCATGCCAACCAACTGATGAACTAGGTGGGCCTTTTGATACATATTTCCTAGGCATTTAGTCGTTCATTTAAATTGAGGTAGATTTTATATACACCTTTCAAGGTAAAGAATACATTTCTTAGACCAATTTTTTTGAAGAAAATATACTTCTTACATAACTGCTTACATTTTACTACTAATTAAGAAACAGAAGTGTTTCTTAATCTTGTTTGTATGTTTTTTTACTGTTGTTATACAAATTTTCAATACTGTACAGGAAAAAAAAATATCATTTAGTATCCCACAATTCTGGAGGTCAAGTCCTAAAATCAAGAAATAGAAAGAGGAAAAGGAGGAGGAAAGGGGGAGGGGGAGGAGGAGAAGGCGAAGTTGGGAGGACTGCATTCCTTACTGATGTTTTAGGAAAGAAAGCATTTCTTTTCATTATGCAGTTTTGAGAAGCTAACGACATTCCTTCTCTTTCCTCCATCTTCAAAGCTAGCTTTGTTGTCTTGACTTCTTCCTACAGGGATACTAATGATTATATTCAACTCACCAGATAATCTAGGATCATCTTCCCATCTCAAGATCTCATCTCTAAACTCCCTTTTACTCCATATTCAACTAACCTACTCACAGATTGTGGAAATAGGTATCGGAATCTTAGGACAATGCCTTCCCATCTTCAAAGATTTACGAACACAAATATGTAAGGTATGCAAATTATCCCAACATCCTCAAAGTCTTAAACCACTACAACGTCAACTCAAAGTGCAATATTTCATTTGTCCCCCCCCCCACCTCAAATCACCTTATCTAAATCAAAATTCCATGCACCTCTTCTACCTCATCCTAAAGCAAATTCTAAATCCATGCATATTTTTTACAACAGCACCCTAGTTCCAGGTACCAAAATCTGTTTCAAGTTTTTATTGTTGCTGTAGCAAATTGATGCAAATTTGATGGCTTAAAACAACACAGTGCACTTATTATCTCCAAATGCTGGAGCAGGGAGTTCTTTGATCCATGGGTTAAGGCCTTGGTCCTCTGGCAGCACCAGGGGAGAAGCACTTGTCTTACATTTTTTTTTTTTTTTATTTTCCAGAGCATGCCTGCATCCTAGACTAAGGGCTCCTTTGTCCTTCTTCAAATTCAACAAGATTACACCTTCAGATCACTCAATTTTGTTATCACATCTCCTATCCTAATTCTGACACATCTACTTTTTGTAAGGTCCTTGTGATTGCATTAGACCCAAACAGGTAGCAGATGTATTCTGCACATCTCAACTTTCTTAAAGGACCACATTTGAAAGGCTCTTTTGACGTGAATCAATACATTTAGAGTTTCCAGGGATTAGGAAGTTGACTTTTTTTGTGTGTACATACGGGGAGCAATTTTGTGGAGATCACACTGCCTAAAACTCAAGTCAATTAGGAGACAACGGGATGATAGATAATACTGAATTTATTCTAATTAAGAATATCTGTATTTTAAGAGACATTATTCAGACAGTCAAATTAAAGGCACCAACTGGGTGAAATCCATGTCAAAACTTGTACTTTATAAGACACGTAGAGTAATAAATGACTCATGTACAATAAGAAAATATGATTTTAAAATGGTCAAAATCAAGACAGAGTCTTCAAAAAAGAATATTTTCAAATCAGAAATGAGCAACAAAAAAATTCAACATTAGTAAATGCAATGAAAGGCAAATTCTACATTGATATATCCTCGTATATACTCAACATCCTGGATTAAATTCAATTGTTTGATAGTCAAAATGAAATATGAGACTGCTAATTTTAATATTTTATTCATTGTAGATTTTTTATTAATTCTGCATTTTAACAAAGGCACATTAAAGTTTTATTTATCTTAATTACTTTTTTAAGCCCTACTTGACTTTCATAGTTTAATTTATGTTTTGAAAAAAAAATCCCAGAAAATTAATGATGATATTGCAACCTCTTTGGTAAGGTGGTATTCACTAGGGATAATCACCAAGTATCCCTTGGGTACTGCAAATTATATCAGTATCATGAATGTTGAGAGTGTAATTATGTAAAAAATTTATTACACTGTATAATCTCTACACTATATTTTGTATAATTCACTTCTCAAAATAAGTAAAAGAAGAAGAAAATTTCCAAGAAATTTACATCAGAAGCTGAATATTAAAAAAATTCAAATGTGCCTAATATCTTTATAACAGCTCTCCTGCATTTGATAACCCATCTTATACCTTCACATATTTTAAACAAAATTTTCATGTTATTTGTGGGGATGTAAAATCATATTTTTAGCTTGCTTTTATACTGAGAGTATATAATTTTGTTGTCTTCTTTTTTTGAGAGGTAGTTTCTATTAGACTAAAGAACTTGTAGAGACTCTGCAGTACATTTCATTTTTCTTGTTTCATGCAAGGACACACAAATCAAAATACAAGTTATCTTATGATAGTACTGACTTGAATGTTTATCTTGCTTTATTGTGTTCTTGATCTCTCACAGTTCTTGCCTCAAGAAAGTTTTACTTTGACATTCTACCAATGCATTTAAAACTATTAAAAGTGGTAAGCATCTAACTATCATGGGCTAAATGTTGTCCCTGCAAAATTCACATGCTGAAGTCTAGTATTTTAGAAGGTGAGTGAATTTGACAGCATGACCCTTAGAAAACTAATGAGGGGAAAATGAGGTCATGCAAATGGGTCCACATTCAATATGGTTGGTGTCCTTTTAAGAAGAGACACCAGGGATGTCTAGTACTTAATAAATAATTCAAGTTGCAGAGAGAAGGTAGCAATCTGCAATCAAGGAGAAAGGCATCAGCAAAATATAACCTTCACCTTAGACTTCCAGCCACTGAAACTGTGAGAAAATGTGTCTGTCATTTAACTTACCCAATCTATGGTAACCCTAGCAAAATTATATGGCATCATTTTTAGTTAGTTGCTATTTTGTTGCTGTTGTTGATGCTTTAAAAAAAAACACAAAGTGTGTGTTTTAAGGAATCTAGACTTATGTTATTGCAAAACCATGATATTTCCATTTCTAAAATGAGTATTTAGAGCCTGAACTTTATACAGTGTGATGATGTTATGCTTTGGATGTGAGGTATTCCACAAAAACTCATATGTGTGAGATAATGGAAGAAGATTTAGAGGAAATTTGATTTGGTTATGAGATTCTTAACCCAATCATTGAATTAATCCCCTGACAGTAATATCTAGGTGGAAAGCAAAGGTGGGGTCTTTGGAGGCATGACTTTGGGGTATATATTTTGTATGTGGTGAGTGGAGCTTCACTCACTGCTTCTTGATCATCCTGTGAAGCTTCTTACCTCAGCCACACTCTTATGCCATGATGCTCAGCTTTCCTTTGAGCCCCTAAGAATGGTGCTGAGAATCGAACCCAGTGCCTCGCAGTGTGCTAGATGAGTGCTCCACCGCAGAGCCACAACCCCAGCTCCTACAGTTATTCTTGTTGGGTTTTTTAATCACACCAGTGAAAAATCTGACTAAAACAGATGAGAAAGAAATTGATAGAAACTATACAGAATGATGGGGGAGGGAAGAAAAGGTATTATCCCTCGAGGACATCACTGAAGTGTGTGGAGAGTGTCATTGATTCAGTCATTCAGGTTGAGACAACCTTCTCTGCCACTTAATACTTAATAGCAGTATCCAAAATCCATGGTGAGTGGTCCACTGATTAGCTATCTTCACTCTACTTAGGCACACATAGAATACTTTTAATAGTGTAAGTCATATTGTAACACTTCTTCTGTTGTTATAAAATCATGCTTCTCAGCTTGAAGAAAAAGAAAAAAAATGCATGTACTTTTTGAAGTCCTCTGTACATTTCCTTTGTTCCGTCCTTCCTATCTCTCCCTTATTTATTTATTTATTTATTTATTTATTTATTCTTTGATTGCCTGTTGTGTTCCACCATCTATTAGAGAACTTATCCTTGACTGTTACAAGCTGAAAAGATAAATATCCACCACTGGTTTAAAAATTTTATCCAGGGTGATCCAAATGAAATATCATTCAAAAATAAACACATATTAAGAATAATAAACTGTCTTTCAAAATCAGGATATAAGAACATCTGTTGATTGTCAATCAAATAGCAAGCACAGAATGAAAAGCAAGAAAATAAAACAACATTTAAGTATTTGCTTCAGTTTTATTTATATGAGATTAGAGTGAGCAATGGCAAACTGACATTTCAGTTTTTAGTCTATTAAATGCCATGAAAGACAGATCCAACTTGAAGTTATGTATTATATTCTCAAAACCAATATTTTCTTTTCATATTTCTTCAGTTTCTAAACTGTGGGAATAGTTGCAAATGTTTAGTCTCATAGAAATATTTTAAGCAGAGCTGGAGAACTAAGGGCCAATGAATTTTATTTTTGTTTGCAAATAATTATGCTATAAACAAGGAAATTGAAAATCTTATTATGTATCTCATCCATTGGGTCTTTAGCTAAATCTACATCATTCTTTGTAGCTTTGGAATTCTTTCAATTAATAGAAAAGTCAAATATATAAAATATTGTGCCCAATATCTGTATATGTATATATACAAAATCAAAATTATTTTGAAATTATCCAAGGAGAAGTAATTTTTCTCAATGAACAGAAAAATAGCAATTTACATGTACACACAAAGAGCATTTATAATTCTTTTTATGAAGTTATAGTAAAAAGGAAAATAAGATGGTCTGTGATCTATTGCTTTTACCTGAGATTTTCTCAGAATTAAAATATTAAAAATATCACTATGAAATGCTTACTAATTATGATTCCTTTTGAATAATTACTAAATATCTACTAATTTAATAACCTTACAAGTACCTAGGTCAATTGTAATTTTGATGGCTGCTACCAGTTACAAAGTGGATTCACATGTGAAATTCCCTTGTTTCCAAATCCCAGTATGATTTTCTAACTCAACTTAGCTTCAAGAAAATATCTTCTCATTAATAACAAAGTATAATTTTATAATTCACATGGTGCCATGTGAATAACAGTGCTGAATAACAAAAGAGGTAATATATATATACATATGTATATATATATGAATGTTCATGCATATATATATATATATATATATATATATAATATTTCTACATTTGTTAACTCTAAAAGTCCCATTCTGTTTATTTAAGCACTTATTATTTTTTGATATTAGCCTAAAATTAAAGCCTGATAAGACTAGTTTAAAATTATAACAGCTTCTTTAAAAAAATTAGTTATTCATGAACCCAATATCTTTATTTTGTTTATTTATTTTTATGTAATGCTGAGGATTGAACCCAGTGCTTCACATGTGAAAAGCAAGTACTCTGTCACTGAGCCACAACCCCAGCCCATAACAGCTTCTTTTTACATAAAAAAAAAATGGAACTAACATCTTTCATGTTGCCATTATGTAAGTCCTTGTAATACTAGCTACTTTAAAAATATATATCTACGTTTAAATGGTTCAATTAAATAGCTAAATTATCATCCACTCTCTAGTCCTATGACATTCTCTAGGTTTTCAACAGACGAAGGGTGGTTTATTCTACCCTGCTCACAGATAGAAACTTGGCCACCTCTGTCACTTGGCATACTGATGCTATTATGCATGAGCAGTCAGCTGATGAAGCTGTGAGGTGAGAGTCCAGAACTAAATAGCCATCAACCTTTCCATGTCTTCTGATACAGAAAACTAGTCATTGAACCTCATCTAGATGCAAAGGTGAGAGAAGAGTAGATGCTGAGGATAATAGTTCCTGACTAGTTAGCCCTTCCACACCATACAGGTAGCCCATGAGAAGGAGATTACAATACTTGGTGAACATTTTATGCCATTATCATCCTGTTTTATACAACTATCCTAACATATCTTTCTTTTTGTTTATAGGAAACAAACACTATAAAAAAATCTGATTCCTAAATCATGAATATGTTCTAGGACTTCCAGACACATCTCCATCAATTCTGTATATATTGTTTTTCTGTGACCCAATAAATTTAACAAATTGTATCTCTAAAGAGAAGCAAAGGCAGAAAGCAGTTGCCATAAAATTTCAATCAAAAAGAGAATGTGGGGCTGGGGCTGTAGCTCAGTGTAAGAGCACTTGCCTAGCACATGTGAGGCCCTGTGTTCGATCCTTAGAACCACATTAAAATAAATAGATAAAATAAAGGCATGCTGTCCATCTTCAACTACAAACAAACAAACAAACAAATAAATAAATAAATAAAATAGACTGTTAGGGTCTGTAAACAAGACAGGATGGAGCCTGGCATTTTGCCAGAGGGAGTGGTTTGTGAAATGGCGCCATCGAGCCTTTAAGTGTGGAGATTCCTTATTGGTTGACTGCTGTATCTAGTTTATGTTAATTAAGATAAGCTGTGTGGAATGTATATATACCCCTCTTGTCCTACAATAAAAGGCTCCCACTCCTGCTGTATCAATGTACACAAGTTCCTCCTCATCCCCTGGTTATTTTGCTGCAGCCCAACTGTGGCAGATGGTGGCCCATACAGGGAACCCTGGGACACTCGGGGGTAAGTGACGAAAATAAAGCTGCCGGTCCATAGATAGGACAGGAGCAAATCTGCTCTTCCCTAGATAGGGCAAGAGGAAAAATGGCCATTTTGAGAAAATGGAGAAGATTGATACAGTATGTTTGTGTCTTGTTTTGTCTCAGTGTATTGTATTGTCTTTGTGATGAAAATATGGAAGGGGTGTTAAGTAAATTGATAAGGGAAAGAGGCACCCTAGTGGAACCAAGAGCAGTTAGGGCATGTGTTGATAAAAGCCCAAGAACTCTAGTCAGAAAGAAAAAGAAAGTTTAGAAGAAGAAGGATTATCAGGAAAAAAGTTGTAGCAAAAGGCTATTACTGAATACTTTTCATTACCAGAGGGTGCGTGAATCAGCGCACCAGCTGCCATGTGCACAAGCCAGTCATGGCATAGCAAGGACTTTCCAAGCAGTAGCAGCTGGCTCTTCCCTGCCCCCTGCCCAGGGAGCGAGACACCACTGCGAGAGCCCAAATCCAAACCTGACCCGGAGGCACAGTCTCACAGATTCTTGATCCCTGTGCCCAGTGGCAGTTTGAGTCCGGAACACTCCCGGATCTCTCCCCAGGGCCATCTGGGGCTGCCCAGGATGCTGCAGGTGGAAGATGGCCCACGTCCCTGAAGTTATTTTTCCAAGGGCTTCTTGCATGGAGCCATCAATTGGCTTAGTATTGTGGCATTTTGTATCCTCCCCTTCTGCTTGTAGCAGATTGTTTGTGGTGTTTGTGTAAAAACCACTATGGTTGTTATTTAAATTAAACAAAAGGGGGAAATGTTAGGGTCTGTAAACAAGTCAGGATGGCACCTGGCATATTGCCAGAGGGAGTGGTTTGTGAAGTGGTGCCATCAAGCCATTAAGTGTGGAGATTCCTTATTGGTTGACTGCTGTATCTAGTTTATGTTAATTAAGATAAGCTGTGTGGAATGTATATATACCCCTCCTGTCCTACAATAAAAGGCTCCCACTCCTGCTGTATCAATGTACACAAGTTCCTCGTCACCCCCAGGTTATTTTGCTGCAGCTGGACTGCGGCAATAGACAAATTAAAAAGAGAAAGTAAATGTGGAAGACACCTAACCCTTCATTCTCAAAAAAAATATGAATCACGAGGATCAAATAGGAAATATTTATCTTGAAAAAGAGAAATTTTCTTATTTATTTACTTATTTTAATTGATGATTAAAATTGTGTATATGTATGGGATAAGACCTGATGTTTAGATGTGTACGTCCTTTCCAGAATGGCTAAACATACCTAATTAACATACTCATTACCTCATACTATTTTTTTTTTATTTGTGTGTGTGTGTGTGTGTGTGTGTGTGGTGAGAACACTTAAAATCCACTCCCTTAGCAATTGTGAAGTATATAATATGTTTTTACTAGTGACAATCAACAGGATGTACAAAAGATCTTATAATTCTGATGACCTCTCCACTGTTGTCCAAAACCCCTAGATTATTTTATTTAGGTACTAGGGATTAAACCCAAGGACACTTAACCACTGAGCCAGATCCCAGCTATTTTGGTGTATTATTATTATTATTTTTAATTTTGGGACAGGATCTCACTAGGTTAATTAAAACCTTACTAAGTTGTTCAGACTGGCTTAAAATGTGCAATCCTCCTGCCTCAGCCCACAGAGCTGCTAGGATCATAGGCGTGCACTATCATGCCCAACCAAAAACCCCTAATTTTAAAAATTTGTTCTTTTAATATATAAATGATAGAAGAGTGCATTTTGACATAACATACATACATAGAGTATAATTTATTCTAATTAGAATCTCATTCTTGTGGTAGTACATGATGTGGAGTTTCATTGGTACCCGTAGATCCTAACGGGAAGTTCACTGTTTATTATTTTCCATGAACATATCTCAAGTGAGAATTATAGCTGTAGGCTTTCAGAGCCTAATTCCTACTTACTCAGGTTTCAGGGCTAGTGCATTATTTTAACACCTTCACAGAAAAAGTGTTTTCAATGTAGTTTGCATTTGTCATTCACTGTTGGGTCTGGTATCCATTTGCTTCTAATTTGTTCTGTTTATAACTATATCCAAAGTTCTATCTTTGGCAAAATTATTATTAAGTTTTTTTTTTTTTTTTGCTATTTTGCTTCAAATCTACACATTGTAAGTTACTGAGAGCTATTTTGAGGCTTCCCAAAATAAGTTTGAATGGAAACATGAGAATCTTAATCTTGTGTTTGGGCTGAGATTCATTCTTAATAAAACATTCCTAACAAAGATTGTTTTTAGAATTTCATCTCAGTTTGATTAGATTATATATGAAGTTTGGTTTTCCACGTGTTTGAGTTTTCAAATTTTGAGAATATTTTTAGTTCATTTCTATTGCGATCTTGTATCTGGAAATTATTTCCTGAATTTTAGTCTTTTTGTATAAGTGCTTCAACTATGATACAACATAATATGTTCCTGAAAAACTTTGTTTTCCAACTGCATTAGAATTGAATTTTAACAGAAAAGATAGCATTGTGTCAATAAAAATATATGACTCTAATCAAAGCAGTTATAATGACAATATTAAATTCCTTTCAAAACAAGTTTAAATAAATATACTTTAAGGTAGTAATAAAAACAGACATTTACTTTTCTAAGTGGGTAAGGGTATGTTGAAAATGTTTGTAAAGGGCAGGGGCTGTAGCTCAGTGGTAGAGTGCTTGCCTTGAATGTGTGAGGCACTGGGTTCGAGCCTCAGAAGCAGATAAAAACAAATAAACAAAGATATTGTGTCCATCTACAACTAAAAAATATTTTTTAAAAAATGTTGGTAAAATAGATTGGTGGAAACAGGTGCTAGGGAGGACTGAGCAGCAAAAGTGCCAAAATATGCACAAATCTTACACCCAATATATGGAAGACTTTCAGAGCAGACCTTGTGTCTAAAGAGAGTAAAAAGGAAAAAAAAAAGTAGACTGAAGTTATGTTTTGTACAACTGTGAATTTCTCTGCTGTGTTCAAAGTTGCTAATGCATCATGCAATCTGTTGCTATTATTAAGTAGTTCAAAATAAATGATTTATTACCTAACACATCTCTTACCAGGTAATGCTATCACTCACGTATTCTAAATTTGTATATGAGAAAATTTGCATAACAGAGCCACATGTTTCAGCAGAACAAAATACAAAGCTTTCAGAATCCAGCAAGTAATTCTCAGCACCCTGTTAGCATTGTTCTCTCAGTATTTTTCTTAGCTATATGCACTAGGAAGCCTAGATCTGTGTTCTGGATTATTGCAAAATACAATTTTATCTAATACACAAGGGTATTCTTCTCCTAGGTTTTTGTAAATATTCTTTGTCACTAGCTCTGTGAACACTTCTTATAACCATAACTGTATTAGAAAGGATAACAGACAAATAGAACAGACTTCTAACTTTCAGTGAATTAACATGCAAAAGTATTGACCATACATTTTATTATGCAAAATAGCTGCTTTGGATCAATTTGAGGGTGCATAACTTCTGCTTTTCAAAATTTATAAGGACCCATATGGAAGGATTTTCTGCCATCTTGGTATATGGAAGTTAATCATCTTACAGATGGTAAAGACAAAATGGAAAAGGTACACTTGCCATTAACCATTTACATTTTCAATGGAAAAACATCCCTTCCCCTCAAATGGCATTGCAGGGACTGTACTCATGGTTTTATCCTCTGAAATAGCACTAGTAAATGGAATCGCTTAGGAAGTCCACTTCCAAAACCACATCCATGTACAAAGAGTACGGGAAATTTTATCCCTCCTATTTTTGTTCAGAAATTTAGCTGTCTCCCTTGCAATCATACTTGAGTATACTCTAGAGTAGTTGAAAAATTACAGTAACAAGAACTTATTTTAAAAATACTGGGGACTAAACTGGTGCAGATTATATTGCATGCTTATATGATTACATCAAAATGAATCTATTTTGCATCACTATAATGCACTAATAAAAAAGTTTGAAAAATGACCCCCCAAAAAATAAAAATCAAGACAAAGAGATGTAGACTCTGAATCCATACCCTCTACATTTGAGTCCTCCTAACATAACTCTCAATTTTTATAATTTTTGTAAAATCAAGATATTATAATCATATCACTTTTTTATAAGTTAACTGATTGAATGAACTAACATTCAATGTACATTAAGGGAAGATGAAAAATTCACATGAGTATTAGAGGAATGAATTAAAAGATTAAAATATACATTCTTATATATGAAACCATGTTTTATTTATTGTGAGAATGAACTGCACAAACATCCTTAGGCAGATAAATGGGAGTATTATCGAAAGAGCTACTCACCACCATCTTTGGTCCTCTCCTTTTTGTCTTTAGATAAGAATGCAGTAGCCTGATACAGTGGCACACACCTGTAATCTCAGCAACTCAGGAAACTGAAGCAGGAGGATCAGAGGTTCAAGGCCACACTCAGCAACTTAGCAAGACTTTGCAATGAAAAAAAAAAAAGACTAGGAATGCAGTATATATCTCAGGGATGAACTATATACCATAAAGAAAAAAAATGCAATGCATCAAAACCCAACAAAATTTCATTATACATAAAAGTATTTTGTGCATGTACAATACACACACAAACGCGACCTGTTTATACATAAAGAACACACCACAGAAAAATAGACTGCTCTTGTTTATTTTCTTTAAAAAATTACCCAAAAATATTGAGTAAAAAGTTCATACATATCAGCACATATATGGATAGAGTGAATATTTTTAAAAAATGAAAATATCTGACCACACATATATTTAATTATTTGCCCATTCTATACTTTTGTGCTCTGTTCGTTTGCTCTGGAACAATTCTTTCAGGTTATCATTGAATTTAGGTTAGCATTTTTGGAAGTAATTAACAAATCATAACAAACGATTCCTAGAAATCTAAACATGCCTCCTCAACTATTAATAAAACTATTCTATAATTATAACAGAGTGGCATATGGAAGTAGAAAATATATACAATTTAAAAAGTAGAATACTACAGAACTCATGAGTTAAATTCTAGTAAGAATATGGAAATAAAAAAAAAAAAACCCTGGCTCATGGTGGGAGGGAATGCAGAATGCTACCCCTAATTTAATGATCAGTTTGGTATTTTCTCATAAAGGTGAGCATAAATTTACCATAGAACCCAGTAATATCATGCTTAAGTATTTGTCAAGTGAAGTAATATGTTATGTGCATGGAAAAGACTGCACAGGATCACTGACTATAAATGTCCAGGGAAAACTCCCACTACTTTGTCACAGAAATGGATAAATGGCCATGTATCCATGTAAGGGAATACCTTGTTTTGGTAGATAATAATAAATTACTGATTCATCAAACAGCATAGACAAATATTAAATGCATGTTATTGAGGGGAATAAAACCTTGAGAAACATAAGTCTACACAGTTGTGCCTTATGTCTGTGGAGGATTTATCCCAGGACTCCCTGTCAATAACAAAATCTACAAATGCTCAAGTCCCTTAAATAAAACAACACAGTATTTACATGTAACCTGTACACATTCTCTTATATAAAAAAGTATCTTTAGATTATTTAAAAGATCTAATGCAAGGTAAATGCTATGTACATAACTTGTTTTATATATATCCTTTTTAATTTTTGAATTTTTTAAATACATGAAAATGGAATGTATCACAATTCTTATTACACATATAGAATACAATTTTGCATATCTCTGTATATAAAGTATATTCACACCAATTCATGTCTTTGTACATATACTTTGGATAATGATGTCCATCATATTCCTTCATCATTTCTAATACCCTGCTCCCTCCCTTATCCTCCTGCCCCTCTGCCCGATCTAGAGTTTTTCTATCCCTCCCATGCTTCCTCTTCCTATCCCACTATGATTCAGTCACCTTATATTAGAGAAAACATTTTCCATTTGTTTTTTTGGGATTGGCTAACTTCACTTAGCATTATCTTCTCTAAGTCCATCCATTTACCTGCAAATGCCATGATTTTATACTCTTTTATTGCTGAGTAATATTCCGTTGTGTATATATGCCATTTTTTAAAACCCATTCATTTACTGGCATTTAGTTTGGTTCCACAGTTTAGCTATTGTGAATTGTGCTGCTATTAACATTGATGTGGCGGTTTCCCTCTACTATGCTGTTTTTAAGTACTTTGGGTATAGACCAAGGAGAGGAATAGCTGGGTCAAATGGTGGTTCCATTCCAAGTTTTCCAAAGAAATATCCATACTGCTTTCCATATTGGCTGCACCAATTTTCAGTCCCACCTGAAGTGTATGAGTGTATCTTTTCCCCCACATCCTGTGAGGTGAATAGAGAGCCTACATCTTGGGAGCAAATTTTTATCCCTCACACATCAGATAGAGCACTAATATCTAGGGTTTATAAAGAACTCAAAAAGCTAAACACCAAAAACAAAAACAAAACAAACAAACAAACAAAAAAACCAATTAACCCAATCAATAAATGGCCAAAGACATGAACAGACACTTCTCAGAAGAGGATATTCAATCAATGAACAAATATATATCTATATCTATATAGATATAGATATATATAGATACAGATATATAGATAGATATATAGATATAGATATAGATAGATATAGATATAGATATAGATATAGATATAGATATAGATATAGATATAGATAGATATAGATATAGATATAGATATAGATATAGATATAGATATAAAATGTCCATCATCTTTAGGAATTAGAGAAATGCAAATCAAAACTACTCTAAGATACCATCTCACTCCAGTAGAATGGCAGCTATTATGAAATCAAACAACAATATATATCCTTTAAGAAATCATGACATGAATAAAAATCTGTGTGCTGAGAACAAATGCAAATGTTTTCAAATACTTCTGATTCTCAAATGATTGAATCCATGTACATGGAACCACAGATACAGAGTGTCGACTGTATTTGTAAAATTCGGTTTGTAGTCCATTCTGAAAAAGGCAAAACCCTAATAATGGGAAAGAGATTAGTGATTTCCACTGGTTGGAATTAGGGAATCATTGATTTCTAGGAGAATAAAAGGAGATATTTGGGAATGGAAGGATTGTTACATGAAGCTGTTGTGGGAAATAAATGCTGCATGCATTTGTAAAAGCCCACAGAATTATACATAACAAAGGGGAATTTAATGTATGCAACTGCAAAATCTAAGGAACAAACAAAAAGCAAAACCATAATTTGGGTATAGACCAAGGAGAGGAATAGCTGGGTCAAATGGTGGTTCCATTCCCAGTTTTCCAAGGAATCTCCATACTGTTTTCCACAATTACTGAAATACAAACTCAACCAGAATGTCAAAGAATCCCAAGGCATAATGCAGATTCTCCTATAGATGTATGACATAACAACATTGAAAAGAGTGAGGTAAAAACAGAAGAACCTCATAACTGGAAAGTGGTGTTTTGACAAAAACAAACAAACAAACAACAACAACAACAAAAAAAAAACCCAGTGAGGCTAAAAACAAAAATTAAGTCAAAATAGCACTGTACTTACTTTTCTCTATTATTGATACATTACCTGTCTTCCTGGAGTCAACCACTTTTCCCAGAGTGCGTGCTTAGGCATAGGAAAAGGAATACAGTGTAGACAAGACATGTGAGAAAAAATGGGATGTGGACAGCACTACTTAGAGGCCACCAACAGGCCAAAGAACCCCAGGGCTTCAGAGAGGGCAAAGCCCAGAGAGGCATAGGGAAGAGCTATTGCTTCAGTGAGGGTCCCTGGCAAACCAATGATCAGACTCCCAATTATAATTCCATGCCAGCTTCATGGCCAGCCACCCAACTGTGGGAGCCTCTGCCTTAGTGAATTTGACTCTGTGTTGGTGTTTCCTAAAATAATGCTGATCTGACTCACTAGACATAAGTGAGTCAGGAGACCCTGGACTGCAAGTAGCTAAGACTGTTGTCATCTCTCAATGTCTCTGAATGGTTCAGAACCACTGCAGATGGTGGCGCTCCTCACCAAGGAGTGGTGCAGAGAATCTTGAGCAGGTGTATGTTTTCTTGGGGTGAGGGGCTAGGAAGGGAAAGTTGCTTCCACTGCAGACAAGCGTGAGCATTGTACTTCAGTTGGCATTTATTTTTTTCATGGTGATGAGTAAAGAATATTCAAACTTTGTTGAATGAATAGAGGGGTTGAGTAAGTAAATAAATGGGTGGTAGATTGTGAGATGTAGGTTTCTCCTAGTTAGAAAAGATAGTCCTAAATAATCAAGAAGGAGAAGTTAAAATGACCTACATAACACTGTATTTAAGTTAGAGACATGAGTCATGGCTTTATTTTTAGCTTAGAATCAGTACTTAACTACAGAAACAATTATAGAGATAAATGTTGTATTAATACTATTTCATGTATAACAGATAGCACAATCTTAGTATCTTTATTCAATATGAATTCATTAAAACAGTGAGAGTCAGAAAGATAGGAGGCATAAAATACATGAGTGAAAAGAGCATAGAAATTATATATTTTTGTGAACTAATATATTATCTTTCATGAACAAAATACTGAATTTTAAAGAAGAACCTACACTAACATCAATGCACAACAATATTTGCAACTGTCTTCTACAATTGAAAAAGAGTAAAAATATTATACATTTTGAACACACTACTAAATTAGTAATAAATATTACATTTCTTTTATTCAAAATTTTCTAAAGATATAATAGATCATTTATTTTAGATGAAAAAAATGTCCATTTAAAATAATTTATTTTTTTACTAATTGATTTAATTCACTTTAAAGTGATGTAGTCTATATATTCACAAAAATTATACAATCCTGCTGCCCATTCACTGTTTCAGATAAAATAAATGAGGAAATACCACTATTTTATCACTATTGGAAATAATTGTGACTGTTAAAATCAACTTATCCTCCATTTTGAGGTTTATTTTGCAAATAAAAACATATATATGTAAGGTATGCAATGTGATGTTTTTACCTGTGTGTGTGTTTGTGTGTGTTTGTATAGGCACACATACATTGTGAGATGATTACCACAAAGTAATTTGCACATCCATCATCCTATGTGGTTACTATTTTTTTTAATTTTTGGTTATAATGTTTAAGACTTACTCTCAGGACATTTTAAGGATACAATGTGGTATTATTCACTATGGTCTCCAGGCTGCACTGTATTTCTCTTGAACTCATTTATGTTATAAGTGGAAGTTTGCTCTTTGACCAACATATTCCCATTCCTCCCGTTTCCCCACCAAACTATGATAACACCCTTCTATTCTCTGTTCCTGAAATCAATTTTTTTGCACTCTTCATAAAAAGGAGATCATACAGTGTTTATCTTTCTTTGTCTTATCTCAGTATCTCATCTCGGTTGTGGGTTTGATCCTTGCTGTTACAAACGCCAGGAGAGGAGAAGATTTCCTCCTTTCCTAAGACTGATAGTCTTAGGAATATATGCATATCCCAAATTAATTACTTATACTTATTAAATTCTTTTACTTCCCTGTTGATGAACCACAGGGGTCATTCCCATATCTTGGTTTTTGATAATAACACCACAATGATCATGAATACCTGTGAACAGGAGAGTGTCACTGTAACTTTGATATATGGATATGACAGTAATTTCATATTCTTTGGATATATATTCACAAGTATGACAAGCATGACTGCTGAATCATATGGTAGTGTGTTTTTAATTTTTTTAGTAATCTCTATATCATTTTCCTTCCTGTCCGTACCAATATTTGTTCCTACCAACAATATTTCCTGTTTTCCTCATCCTTGTCAACACCTGTAATCTTTTTTTTTTTTTTTTTTTTTTTTTTTTTTGCTACTGGGGATTGAACTCAGGGGCACTTGGCCACTGAGCCACATCCTCAGTCCTATTTTGTATTTTATTTAGAGACAGAATCTCACTGAGTTCTTTAGTCCTGTGTTTTTGCTAAGGATGGCTTTGAATTTCTGACCTTCCTGCAAAAGCCTCCCAAGCCTCTAGGGTTACAGGAATGCGCCACCATGCCAGCAACAACTGCAAGCTTTTGCTTCTTTGTTAAGAATAATATCATTCTTGAGGAAATTTGAGATAGGTATCAAGTAACTGTTAGGGTCTGTAAACAAGTCAGGATGGTGCCTGGCTTGAGGGAGTGGTTTGAGAAGTAACGCCAGTGAGCCATTAAGTGTGGAGATTCCTTATTGGTTGACTGCTGTATCTAGTTTATGTTAATTAAGCTAAGCTGTGTGGAATGTATAAATACCCCTCCTGTCCTACAATAAATGGCTCCCACTCCAGCTGTATCAATCTACACAAGTTGTTCCTCACCCCCTGGTTATTTTGCTGCAGCTTTTTTCTTGATAATCCTTCCTCCTCTGAACTTTCTTCTTTTTGACTAGAGTTCCTGGGCTTTTATCAACACATGCCCTAATTGCTCTTGGTTCCACTGGGATGCCTCTTTCCCTTATCAATTTACTTCTCACCCGTTCCATGTTTTCATCATAAAGACAATACAACATTTCAAGACAAAACAAGACACAAGCATACTGTATCAATCTTTTCCATCTTCTTAAAATGGTCATTCTTTCTCTTGCCCTGTCTGCTTAGGGATGAGCAGATTTGCTCCTGTCCTATCTTCCTAGGGACGGGCAGCTTTTTTTTTTGTCACTTACCCCCGAGTGTCTCAGGGCTCCCCATACCGGTCACCATCTACAGCAAAATAACTGGGGGGTGACGAACAACTTGTGTACATTGATACAGCAGGAGTGGGAGCCCTTTATTGTAGGACAGGAGGGGTGTATATATATATATACATTCCACAAAGCTTATCTTAATTAACATAAACTAGATACAGCAGTCAACCAATAAGGAATCCCGACACTTAATGGCTCACTGGCGTTACTTCACAAACCACTCCCTTTGGCAAAATGCCAGGCGCCACCCAGACTTGTTTACAGATTCTAACATTTGCCAGGTGCCATCCTGACTTGTTTACAGACCCTAAGAAGTAACTTTAAAGATACCTTATATTTAACACAGATAATCAACTTGGGAATTAACAGTTAAGAAAACTATTAGGTACTTCTAGAAAAACTGTATGCAAGAATTATATTGATTAGGTATACATATCATTATGCATTGTTAAGGAAGTGCTTGAATAATAAAGGATTATTAAGAGAGAGAGTAATATGAATGATTTCATTCATTAATTTCATCATTACACAATATTTACACCAAATTTTTGTTAGGTGCTTGTTTGTGTTTTTCTTGTAGACTATAATATTGTCAAAGATGTGTCTCTACTGCAGCAATAAATACAGTGAATGGTGATGGTAACACATGCACACTTTATGGTTCTAATGCATGATAATATTTTATTACCATCAGGTACCTCAGAATTCTACCTGCCTCTACCCATTATCAATCTGATGGCCACTTCTACATTTTAAGTGCTTATTTCAGCAGCTCTATTTTCTGTCACCAAATTTTGTGTGAATTTTCTAAGGGTATTCTATGAAACTTTTATATTTTGGGTGGTTTTAAAACAAACTTCATTCTCTCACATTTCTGGATGCCAGATGGAAAAATTAAAGTGTTGCAGAGTTGCACTCTGTATGAAGTTTTCTAGGGGCTCATCTATCCCTTGCCTCTTCTATTTTCTGATAGCAGTCAGCCTTCCTAAGTTTATGCACAAATTTATTCCAGTTTCTACCCCTGGTCTTCACACTATATTTTCTTCTCTTTGTGATGTTATCAACACTCCCTCTGCTTCTATTTTGTTAGAATACCTGTGCTTGTATTTAAGACCCACAGGGATAATCTGGGGCAACACCTTCTTTCAAGATCTTTAATTGCATAGTTTTTTAATGTAAAAGATAATATTCACTCCTTTCCCATGTACAATAATATATTTTCATTTTTTTATTTGTTCTAATTAGTGATACTTGACAGTGGGATGCATTATGATATATCACACATAAATGGAGTATAACTTTTCATTCTTCTGGTTGTACATTACGTAGAATTACACAGATGTTAATCATAGGATAATAAAGTCCAATTCATTCCACTGTCCTTCCCACCCCCATGCTCCTTAACCTTCCTTCACTATCTTCTGTAGAAATTCTGGGACTTGTGATGAAAGCATATACCTTTGGGGCCACTGTTCACTCCACCTCCATATGCATATAGCAGTAGCAAATGAAAACTAATGAGCAGAATTAGCATTTTAAATGAACCTATAATCTTGTTATTTTTTTATGTACTTTGCCTCATTAGAAATTAATTAATGTTCATTAAATATACTGTTTCATCAGATTTTGATTTATTGAAAATGTGCCAACTTAAAGTTTTATTATCAGTATAGGAAATAAATGCTTAATTTTTTGACTTTATTATAAAATCCAATCATTTTCTCTGCATTCTTTTAGGAACAGAAAATACTCACCATCATCTTTTTTGCCACCTGCGCAAGCAATTTCCCCTCCTTCCCAAGGTATTGTTATTGCCTAAATGAACTGCCTACATCCTCTCCTAATCTGATGCTCCTCTCAATGCAACATTTTGTCACTTCCCAGAGGCAAGGTGCAAGCAATTTATTTTCCTTTGAAATGTTCACTGGAAAAGAAGACAAAACTTGTCACAAGTTGAAGGCAAAGGGCAGAAGGATACTTTAAAAGTGTGAGGTGAGCCAGGGGGCAGAATGGAAGAGTAGAAGAGCAGCAGCTTTGAAGTCAGCTAGACCATTAGCTGGGGACCCTGGGGCAACAAACAGAACTCTCCTGAGCTTTAGTTCCCACCTCTGTAAAATTGGTGTAATTATGTAGGCAAGGCACGGGTTTTTATAAAGGTGTTCTCATTCTACAAAAAAAAAAAAATGTGTTAATACTGGTTATTTAACACTACTGAGCCAAAAGTTGCAAAATTCTAGCACAGGTCTTGGCATGAGAAAGAACTTTTTTTTTTTTTTTTAGAGATACTATCTTACTAATTCTAAGAATATTCAACTTTATGTACTGACAGGCTGGGGTAAAAACTCCCAAACCTCAGACACATAAAAAAAAAAAAAGAAATAAAAGCTATCCTTCCCGTCCCCCCCACCCCCCATATTGTATCCCCATATTGTAATCCAGTTATCTCCTCTCCTATGGTCAGTCACTAGGGGGTCTCACAGACCCTGTTAGTAGGAAGATCAGACTGCATGGTTTACAGGGTGCTGAGATGGGACTATGACAGACATCCTGGGGTCTCATTTTCTCCTGTCTCACCTCAATGTGACTGCCAGTGGAATCTTATTGGCTGGTAAAAGTCACCTATAACATTTCTAATTGCAGAGAGGTGCAGAAGGTAGAATCTTATCCATTTCCCAGAAACAGGACCAGAAGATTTGTATCTTAATCTCATAATTAATTTCAAGGATAGGATTAAAGGACCCCCCAATTAGAGTCTGCTTTCTCACTCATCAAATCCTAAAGCATGTAGAATTAAAAATGTGTTGGAAAAAATGCACACCGATATTTTTACATCTTACTCAATAGGGAGATATTGTTACATATATCCACATATCCTCTTATCAGAGGCCAGATTATAAAAGATACAGAAAGAGTGATCTGAAAAACTAATAGCTAACAGTGTAATTTAAGTAAAACTGTCAAAAAATGTATAAAACAATATGTGCCAGACATTGTCCTAGGGTTGTATGAAGATAGCAATGAGTAAAACACACATAGCCCTAGGAATTTTCATGTTTTAGATTCACTTGCTATTGCTGGTTATTATATAAATATATATGTATATATATGTATCATATTCATGTGAATATGTAATATATACATATATAGAAATCGATATATACATACACTTTCCATTAATTGTGTGGAAAATGTATCAAAATCCAATTTAGGACAACTTTTCTTATGAATAGAAAGATGAAGAGAACATCCAAAACCATAGTGTTGTTTCATTGTTCTACAACCATATGTAAGTCAGACTCCCTATGAACTATGTCCTAAAGCAAATTCCTGCAAATGACACAGAGAAAAGATAAGAATTACTAGCCTACCTAGAATCAAATGCTGATACCTTTACCCTGGCTATAAGGTCTTTGGAGAGTCACATTATTAGTGTCTGCTGTAATTTTCTCAGCTGCTGAATGCATAATGATGTTGGCATCTTTCCCAAAGGTTATTTTTAGAAATAAAATTAGCTAGTTCATGAAAAAAGCAGTGAGAACAATGCTTCCTATACAATATTTTAAAATCTATTCTTGAGTTTTATTGATTGACAAATAAATAGGAAAGTCAAGCTGTGTTTGACCCAAAAATTAGGTAAAAAGAAGACATATGGCTTTCATTTATCAACATCATCTTAAGATTTCCATTGTACTTGGGTTAATGGCCTAGTAATAGTTATTTTTTTTTTAGTTACTGATAAAATTTCAAAACTTCCTAGATATTCTGATAGTATACTGAAAGTTTACTTTGAGGATAAATATTAGTTATTAGTCCACCAGAAGTGGCTCAATAGGTGCTCTGATTTAACTTCATCACTACCAGATTTTTCATTAAGTGGTATTTATTAACTTATCATATGACTCTTTTACTATGAAGGCAGGATATTTTTCTTATTTTCTCTTGTGCACACACTGAGACATGCAGAACTCTCAGCACAAAAGGACTCAATCCAAGCCTTTATTTTAAGAAGTGACCAGACTCTTCCATGGCTTATAGCAACTTAAATTCATGTCCTTAGGCCAACAGCACCTCCTCCCCATCCCCCCCCCCCCAATTTAAAATGCCTTTTTGAGAAATTTTAAAACTGACAGGAAAAATTATAGTGTTTTCTAGTCAACCTCTGAGAAAGGACCCTGACCTCTTTTTTAAAAATTATAATTATGAATATGTTCTCAGGTCTTTGGGATGAATACATCTCTCCTGCAACTCTAAATTGTTTTCCCAAGGATCTAAAAGCTTTTCCTTTGAAATGTAATTAATGATCAAAATGGAAAGGGGCTGTCTCCCAGTCCCTATGAGAAGATAGAATCTTAACTTCCAAAATTGTCAGCCGGCAAACCCAGCTGACCTAATAGCTCTTATACTGACCAGCCCTTTGTGATTTTTCACTTCCCTGTTGCTTCAGTCCCCTCTCAACTCTCTCCTTCCTTATCTCTTTAAAATGCCCAGTGACCTCTGCACTAATCAGAATAGATCACAGTTCTTTCTATTCCTATCTGTAGTTACCAAATAAAATTTGTTTTCATCATTTTAATTCATGCTAAACCATGTTCATCTTTGACAGCAGTTTCTAGAATAATTCATGATAAATATATATTAATCAATACTTTGGATTAATTAATAGATAAGAGAACTAATCTTAATACTCATTGGTCTTTGACCATTACAGCTTTCTTTTATAGAGTGCCTCCATTCACCCCAAATCAAGATGTACCCTGGTGTGCTTTATAAGAACACACATGAAAATTTTGCAAATAGTATCAGAGGATACATGAAAGTATTTCTGCCTACCCATATATGTGCTATGAAATAATTTACTCCAGAAATCACAAAATATTTTGTCAAGTCCTCTAACAAAATCTCCTAAAGTCTTCAATTGATAAAGAATATCATAAAGTGATATGAGTAGTTGCTATATTGAGAAAGTGTAGCTTTATTTTGAAACTGAGGACATACAGATCTTTATAGTTTGGATATGAGATATCCCTCAGGATCTCATCTGTGAGACAATGAAGGAATGTTCAAAGGTGAAGTGATTAGATATGTAACTGTAACATAATGAGTAGAAAAATTCATTTGAACTGCATAATTTGGATGGATTAACGTTGGTATCTATATGCACATATGATATGGATGGAGAAAGTAGGTCACTGGGGACATGCCCTTGAGGACTAAATGATTGATGATTGCTTGTTCTTCCTCACCTCAGACAATGAATTAACGACATGGGCTACAAGAGCTTACATTCTGTGAAGGCACAAAAAATACCATATCAAGAATTAACTGTGCCAATCTAGTCTTCTTTCCATTGGTATCTAATTCATTGCTTAATGATACTGTTAACCATAAAACACAAGAATGTTATATTGCCAATTTTTTAAAGTGTGTCATATAAAAATCAATATACCATTATTATGACTTGACAGAAAGGAAATAGACCTTAATGAAAGCAATGGGAGTGACATGAATAACAATAAAATACAATATTACATAACAATAAAGTTTCAATGAATAAGTTCAACTTATTTTAATGCCAAATTTTTAAAAATTGGAAATTTAAGTTTAAAATACAGTAAAAATGCAAATCAAGATACTTCACTTCATTATCTCCTCTAAAATATCCTATTTTTCTACATTTTTACTTAAGGAGTTTTTAACTTAATTAACTTAATTTTATTAACTCCATAATAACACCAAATATGGAGCTGCAAATCAGCAGGTAAAGATTTCAAAAATAAACAAACCCAAAGCAAAGTGACAAAGCCCAGAGTTGGTGAAGGCAGGAAGCAGAGAAGATGTTACCTACAGTTTCAAATTTGATAAATGTGCAAGGTACTGTACTGAGAGAAAAAAATTAATGTGAAACAGGATTGTAATAGTTACTAGTGAAATGAAGAAAGGACAAGGATGAAACAATAGACATGTGTTGTCCTTAATGGTAAGGAGTTTTTTCCCCAGGCTGTCCTCACATCAACTTAGAGAAAATAATGCAAGCTGGGAAGCCAAACTGGTTTTTAAAGCAGCATATTTCTATTTACTGCCTTTTTTTTCTGAGTGAACAAATCAAGATACATTAACATGAAATTTAATAGGACAGATAAAAATATTTAATAATTGGAATCACTATGACAATCATACAAAACTTCAATTATTGTATTGATACATATGAAAAGAATTATGCATAAATCAAAATTTTGATGTTTTAACACAAGAGTAATTTGAGAACAATAAGGAAAGATTATTTTAAAGATTGCAGAGGTTACCTCTACCACACCAGGAGAAATATACAAAAAAAGTAAGAATAAAAATGGCAGCAGACTTTTTAATGAGAGCACCAAATATTCTAACAGAATGAAATGGTGCCTTAAAACATTTGAAATTTTAAAAAATGTAAGAGTAGATATCAACCCAGAATATTATTGAATATTAGGGTACAATAGAAATATTATTACAGTAGAATATTTGCCTCTATAAAGGCCTTGCATAACATCCTTTCACATGTTCTTTCTTGGGCACTGAATTTGCTCCATTAAAATGAGAGAGTAACTAGCAAAGAGAACAATTTGGGATCATTGGAGTCAGGCTGAAAGAATCAGTAAGAGAAGTCATATAATGCCATGCATATTCTTCTGAATGAATAGAGGTATGATCTCAAGTCAAAAGTTAAATACATCTTGGAAATGATGCTTAGCAAGGAAAGACAAGGTTGAGAAGCACTTGAGACACACGACTTTTGAGTCAGCTTTAGAAATATAGATTTTATTAAGAACATTTTTCATCTCAGTTACTGTATACATATTTTATTTTACATGCTGTAAATATTTCAAATGGGAAAATGTTTAGAGGATAAATGTTTTGTTTGTGGTTATCATGCATTAAATTATCATACACTGGATATGTTTTCTTATACTAAGCAGAGAAAGATCCCAATATGAGTTAAAAAAATAATTTACTACAAACTATTTATTTTATCCCATGTAGTTGAAAGAAGAAATTCAAGTAATATGAATAGTATGTGAAATACAGAGTAATTTATTTAACCTATCTTGGGGTTTAATAATGGCTTACTTCCCACTTCTGTGACACATTAAAAAACATGCAGGCAGTTTATTGGTAATGTAAAGTTTTGACTCTGAAACTTAAGACATCAGAAGATACAATTTATAAAATCTTGGGAGAAAATCAACAAAAAATAAAAACATTTTAGTATTAATTCCATAAAGAAACCCTGACAAATTTTGCATGTTTCTGGCAAACATTGGTCAGAGACTATCCCTGATGTGAATTATCCCTTGCAAAGATTAATTCATAGTAGTGTGAGGTGAAGAGAATACTCAAAATGGGATGCAGTGAATTGGTGTTTAATGGAATATTCAGACTCACACATATTCAAATGCAAAAAGCACTTTTGGGAAAAGATAGGCATCCAGAACACTGTCTTCAAATATTTCTGGTTGTTTCAATACAACATGTTAAGCATATGTCAAATCCACAGTCTGGTGATAACTGTTGCTAAGCAATGCTTGCTTGGATTTGTTTCCATGTAATCATTCTACTTATTACAATATTCTAGTGCAGATAGAGATTGCTTGGCAGAAAATTGTCTTTGCATAACCAAAGTTCTTAATAAGCACTTTTCTTTTCCCTTTTAAAATCCAAAGTCTTTTGAAACTACATCAGATGAGAATAGATTCTATATCTTTTGGATGTCTTCATTATAATTGAATTGAAACTATTCACTAGTTTTTACTCATAATAACTTCCCTCACCACCTTTTCTTTCATCAGCACAGCCTGACTAATAACAACTAGAAGATTAGAAGTTGAACAAAAACAAAAAAGGATTTATAGAACACTGATCTCAGGAAGAAAAAAAAAGGATGACTCTAAAATCCTTTGGATATCAGTAAATTGAAAAGCAGGTATTTATTGACTCAAGTATTAGTTTTCTACCACTGTAAGCAAATTGCTTACACATGTAGCATTGTAAACAACACAATTTCCTATTTCAGAAAAGCCTATAATCAGGAGTTCAGACAGTGATAGAATGGGTCTTGTGCTCAGGGCCTCACCAGGCAGAAATCGGTTTGTTGGTTTGGCTGGTGGTTCTATCTTAGACATAGACTTCTCTTTCAACCTCCTTTGAGTTGTTCCATGAATTCAGTTCCTTGAAGCATTACCACAAAGTCCATTTTTCTTGTGGAATGTCAGTTAAAACTTGTTCTCACTTCCTAGAAGTGATCTTCATAACCTCATCACAAACCCTTCTGAAATCATGGTCGCTTGCTTCTTCAAAGAGAGGGGGATAATCTCATTTGTTTCTTCTTTCCATCCAGTGTATTAAATTTCAGGTTCATATAACAAACACAATCAAGAGTACCATTCCCATCATATGCATATACACGTTCTGCCCAATTTCAGGGAGAGGGTACAGGGAATGGGCACAGGTGCAGGAATCTGTGAGGCACCTTAGATGCTTGCCTACCACAATCCACAACATACCTGAAAAGTGGCATATTTCAGTAAAAACTATATTAATCCTCTGTAAATTTCCTTAGTAAATTTTCAAATGATTATCTGTCTAAATAAAATGTTGAGTTCAAAATATAGCAGTCCAGCAGAGTACTGGGTGCACACCTGTGATCTCAGTGGCTTAGGAGGCTGGAGAAGGAGGATTATGAGTTCAAATAAAGCCGTAGAAATGTATTGAGGCCCGATACAACCTAGTGAGACCCTCTGTCAAAATAAATAAATATATAGATAAATAATAATTTAAATTTAAAAAAGGGTTGCCGTTAAGCTCCGTGGTTAAGTGTCCCTGTGCTCAATCCCTGGTATCAAAATATAGCAATTATATGCTCCCTTCAAATTAATTAATTTGAAATTTGGGTAGTGTGGTCAGACAATGATATTTGTAATGGTTCTCAAGTGATTCTAATAATACAAGAGAAAGAACATGAAGTTCTGTGTTATTAAAGCTTACATGCTCTCATAAATCAGGTTTGCAGGTTAGCTATTGCATTTTGCTATGTGGAATTTTAAAATGTGGGCTGGGGATATAACTCAGTTGATAGAGTACTTGATTTGAATGCACAAGGCCCTGGGTTCTAATCCCAAGCACCACAATCAATCAATCAATCAATAAATAAAAAATTAAAATGCCGTGTATAAAGAAAATGACTGATAGAAAATCAACCTAATACTTGGTACATTCTTACAACAAAATTGTTTTTGTTGCATAAATAGCAAAAAAATTTATTTACAGAATTATATGAGCATATTATTTAGTCAGTCAAATAAATAATGGGAGGAATAATCACAAGAGGGAAAAAAGTTATTTAAATATGTGCATATTTATAGTTCTTATATTATTGAGCATGTTCAACCTAAAGTAAATCAAATGGTTACTTACTAGTCGTAAGAGATAAGAACTGTGAAATTTTGAGAAATTGAATATGCTTTTTTATTTATAAATAATAAATAATTGAGAGATTTCAAACTAAGAGGTTTCTTATCACTAAATATGTCTTATAATTCCCCCAAAATGCTCTTTATTAATCCTACATTATATGAAAAACTATTTTTGTGTCTCAAACACTGAGTTACATTCTATATTTTTATCCCACATCAATCAGTGGGTACAATTTCATGAGGCGAGTAAACTGGATTTTACTTATTTGCCATACACTTTATAGTATTAATGAAATATGTGTTTAGATCATTTAATCCTCTGTAAATTTAATTTTAAATTCAAAACAGTCCAAGTTAATGAAAGAAAAGCAAAAATCATAAATTTTTAATACTGTAGAAAAATATAACATTTTATATTTTCTGAAAATCAAAATGCTATATTTGCTGACAATATTATATTTACATTTCAGAAAATATAGTGTATTATATTTTGGGTCATATAAAAGGAAATACAAGTAGCTGTAAACTTTGTCAACAGGTTGATATGTAAGTTTCAGGAGATGTTATTGAAGAAAGTTCAAATTGCAAATCCTGAGTGAAATTATATCTTTATACGTAGGAGCATGGGGAGTAGTGAGTATTTGCATGCTAGGCCCTCTACTTTGCCTTGATATTTAGATTTGAATGAATATCCTTATGGTCTCCAAAACATGAGATCCTTCAGTGCTGTTGCCTAAAAATCAAGAGTACATATGGGCACTGCTGCCTGGAGTCATTGATTCTAGACTGCAGTTTGGAGGTGACTTACAGGATGGCCTACCTTTCAACTTCTAGTGATTGAGAATCACATGATGAATAATTTGCAAGATCAGAAAGCCTCAATTCTGAGAACAGTGACTGTTGGTAATGAGCAAACCCATATGCATGCTGTTTTTATGGATTACTTAAAACTTACAAAAATTATCTAACAAAACACTTGGAAAATAGAATTTCACATGTGAAAGTCATTTAAATAATTTAAAATCATATCTGTTATTTGATATTCTAAACCTTTTAAGATATTCAATTGAATTTTCATATGACATGGATTATTTTACAGTATTGGAGGTAGTTAAAATTGTATTTAACATTTTATCCAGAAACTTGAATGTAGAGGTGAATACAAAGAGGCATCAATAATATGTGAAATTTGTATTAATTTACGTGCTCTTTTCTCAATTCACTAATGTTTTGCACCATTAAGTAATATCAGGTAGATGCAGAGAACATTAAACAGCTAAATGCAGCAAACAGCAGAATAATACATAAATGTATATATCCATTTGCTTTGTATTCCTTCTGTTATGCCCACTTTAGCCTTGAGCTTCTTGGAAGTGCTTTTTGCATGAATCAACATAATATTTGTGGATTTTGTGATTCTGTTCTTTACAATTCAGCAATCTCAAGTTTTTAATGTTTTCTGTAAAAGAAAAATTATTTTTATTTGTGTTCAGATTACAATTTTGATTTTTTTAAAAAAATGTGCAAATCAATTATACAAATGGTGGATTTCATTGTTGCATATCTGTGCATATACAAAAGGGTAATTTTAACAAATTTATTCCTCAGTACTTTCCCTTTCCTTTCATCATCCTTCCCCTTTATTCACTCCCTCTGTCCTACAGGTCTCCTTTCTAATTTCATGGAGTCCTTTTTCCCTTTTTTGTTTTTCTTCTAGCTTCCACATATGAGAGAAAAAAAATACAATACTTTTCTTTCTGAGTCTCATTTACTTTAACCAAAATTGTGGTATCCATTTCCATCCATTTTTCATACATAATTTTATCATTCTTTATTACTGAACAAAACCCATTTTGTGTGTGTGTATGTGTGTGTGTGTCATATTTTATTTATCCATTCCTCTATTGACAGATACCTAGGCTGAATTCATATCTTGAATATTCTGAATTGTGCTGCAATAAACACAGTTATATGTGTATCTGTATAGTATGTTGATTTTAGTTCTTTGCATAAATATGATGGAAGTGGCTTTATCATAAGACAGATATGTTTTAAGCCTTTTGAGGAACTTCCATACTGAATTCCACAGGGTATGTAATAATTTGCATTCCCCTTAGTTATATGTAAAATTTTGTCATGTCATTGGCAACATTGATTGTTATTTTTATTCATTATATTTGCCATTCTAACTCTAGTGAGATGGAATTTCACTGTAGTGTTGATTTGCATTTCACTGATGGCTAAGTATGTTGAACGATTTTTTCATATAATTATTGGCTATTTGTTCTTGTTCTTTTGAGAAGTGTGTCTGTTCAGTTCATTTGCCCATTTATTGATTGGTGTATCTCTTTTTTAATGTTGAGTTTTTTATTTCCTTGCATATTATAAATATTAATCATTTATAAGAAGAGAAATTATAAAATTTTTCTCCCATTCTTAAGGTTTATTTCCATGTTGTTATTTTCTTTGTTTTGCAGTAGGTTTTTTAAATTAAATACTATCTTATTTATTGTATTTGCTTTTATTTCCTGAGCTATTAGAGTTCTCATCAAGAAGTCATTACCTACATCTGTATGTTGGAGTTTTTCTTCATGGGTATTTTTGTTTATTTGTTTTTTTATTGTTGTTGTTGTTTGTTTGCTTGTTTGTTTTAGCTGTTGGAAAGACTGGTCTTATACCTAAGTCTTTGGTGCATCTTGAGTTGATTTTTGTGCTGGGTTAGAGATAGGGATCTAGTTTTTTCTTCTATATATTGATACCCAGTTAGTGTAGTACCATTTGTTAAAGATGCTGTTTTTTTATCCTACATATGTTTTGGGCATCTATGTCAAGAATGCAGTCTGTAGCTGGGTGAATTTGTGTCTGTGTTGTCTGTTTTATTCCATTGGTCTTTATGTCTGTTTTAGTGCCAATGTCATGCTGTTTTTGTTACTATGACCCTGTAGTATATTTTGAAATCAGGTACTGTCATGCTTCCAGCATTACTATTTTTGCTATGGATTTTTAAAAACTATTCTGCATTCGTTCTCTCTCCATATGTATTTTAGGAATATTTTCCAAGCTATATGAAGAACATCACTGCTTTGATGGTGATTGAACTTGCATTTTGGTGGTGTAGGTCACTTTCAGTAATGTGGCCATTATATCAATTTAATTCTGCTCATCTTTTAGCATTTTTCCATTTTATAGTATCTTCTTCTATTTATTTGGCCAGAATTCTATAATTTTCAGTACAGATGACTTTTACCTTCTTCATTCTTTTTAATATGAGGTATTTAAAAGAATTTTTTATAGTGAAAGGGTTTTTTCCCTAGTTTCTGTCTCAGTGAATTGTTAATTGGTTTATAGAAAAGCTCTTAATTTCCATAAGTTGATTTTATGTTGTGCCACATTGCTAAATTTGTCTACCATCTCTAGAAATATTCTAGTGAAGTATTTAAAGTCTTTTACATGTAGGATCACATCACCGCAAAGAGGGATAATTTGACTTCACTTTCCTATTGGCATCCCTTTATTTTCTATCTTTTGATTAATTGCTCTGCTCAAATTTCAGGTACTCTACTGAATTGGAGAGGTGAAGGTGGACATCTTTGTCTTGTTCATGATTTTAGTGGAAATGCTTTCAGTTTTTCTTTAGCCAATGTAGTATTGATTTTGATATGTCATATATAGCCTTTATGATATTAAGAAAATTTCCTTCTATCCCTAATTTATTAAGGTTTTTCTCATGAAGTCATGTTGATTTTTTTCAAAGGCTTCTTCTGTATCTATTAAGATGGTCATGTGATTTTTGTCTTCAGTTCTATTTATTTGATTATTTTATATCTATTATTTTTTAAGTACATGACTTGCAGAATGCATTCTTATTACACATATAGAATGCAATTTTCATCTCTTTTTGGTATAGAAAGTATGTTCACACCAATTCATGTCTTCATACATGAACTTGGATAATGATGTACATCATATTCCACCATCATTGCTAACCCCTTGCCAAATCCCTTCTCCTCCCACCCCTCTGCCCTATCTAAAGTTTGTCTATTCTTCCAGTGCTCCCTCTCCCTACCCCACTATGAGTTAGTCACCTTATATCATTGAAAACATTTACCATTTTGGGAGGGGGGACTGGCTAACTTCACTTAGCATTATCTTCTCCAACTGCATCCATTTACCTGCAAATGCCATGATTTTATTCTCTTTTATTGCTAAGTAATATTCCATTGTGTATATATGCCACATTTTTTAATCCATTTATCTACTGAAAGGCATAAAGGTTTGTTCCACAATTATGAATTGTGCTGCTATGAACATTCATGTGGCTGTGTCCCTGTAGTATGACGTTTTTAAGTCCTTTGGGTATAGACCGAGGAGAGGGATAGCTGGGTCAAATGGTGGTTCCATTCCAAGTTTTCCAAGGAATCTCCATACTGCTTTCCTTCTACTAGAATAAGATTGGTTTATTCTTGGTTTTATAAGATGTTAAAATAAATCATTAGGTTGCTTTTTTGCAATCTTTATTTCTTACAGCTATAACTTCCATATTAGCACTTCTTTTGCTACAAATTTCCATTTTTCTATAGTGGTCTGCCCTGAAATCAAAATTTCCATATAAACCTTCTTCTATTTCTAGAAAATTTTGATGACTGCAACATTTATAGAAACATATGCCTTGCATTGTAGGAAAATAATTTATTTAGTTTTTATCTATTCAAAAATTATTATCCACCAGAGGACAAATTATGACTTAAAGCTGGGACACATTATAATCACTTGATGAAAATTTCACTTTTAAATATTAATTTTTAATTTGTCAAGCAATGTATTTCACTTAATAAAAAGGTTTCAAAGCCTAGTTTATTCCAGTTTCTGTTTTGAGAGATACATTTTTTTAAAATTAGAGTAGATTGAATCTCTGCAGTTATGAAATTTATATTCAGCTGGGAAGAGAGAGCTGTAGGTAGAAAATTACAGTGGAATATACTACATGTATATAAAATACACAAATAATTATATATTATATAAAATATGAATTATATTATATTATTACATATTATAGGGGTTTTGGGAATAGTAAAATATAATTTATATGCTATAATCAAGTGATGCAATTATTTCTGAATTGAAAATTAACAACTTTCTCTATCTAGTTATATTAGGAAAGAGACTTATAAAATTACCATAAGTCTCATTTGTTTATATACAGATTTTCCAGAAAATCCAAAAGAACTGAATTTGGTAGCTGTACAGCCAGGAACATTACCTATATTGTATCAGGGTGTTCTCATAGTGGAGATTCTTCAATCACTCTTTTGCACACTAATACAATAGCTCACATCACTGATTGAGTGCTGGTAATGATATTACTGTTAATAATACTACTGCTATTAAATCAGCCAGGAATTTGCCTCAAAAAAAAACCCCACCAATTTCTGGATAGAAGTTCTGTAAAGAAATACCTAATTAAAAGACTCACATCATATGAGACTCATATCATAAGTGACTCACTCACATGAGCCACAAGTAAATGCTCCTTAAATTGAATTTTTTACTTGCTAGTTTGTAGAGTCATTCAAACTCATATATTTAATATTTCCCACAAACAGAGGAAAGATGTATATAATTTTTGGTCAAACAATTATTTTGACCATCTAATTTTGTCAGCTTCTTAGATTGTCAATAGATCTCACCTTGACTAAAACAAAACAGCAATGATTTATTTATTTTTCTCTTTTCCTGTGTCTTTCTTAATTTGTTCTTTTTTTAGATATAATGACAGTACAGTATATTTTAACATACTATACATACAGTATGATGTAAGATGAAGTAAAAGAAAATTTGATTAAAAATAACAATAATGACAATAACACCTAAGACAGAGTGCTCTTAATAGACTGAATATCAACCTTGCTTGAAGAA
Source organism: Urocitellus parryii (assembly GCF_045843805.1). NCBI lineage: Eukaryota > Metazoa > Chordata > Mammalia > Rodentia > Sciuridae > Urocitellus > Urocitellus parryii. The sequence goes on along the minus strand of NC_135531.1, from coordinate 34,354,726 downwards.
AACATGCTTATACTATGTGTAACATGATATGGGAGAAGGCAAAGCCAGGTAAAGCACTTAGATATGTACATTATCGTTGACAAGAACTAACATCTTCAGTGAGCCCATCAGTGTCCTTATCTCTTGGTGTAATGTACAGTTGTACCTTGTATGGCTTTACATATTTTCATGATGTCATAGTTAACCCCTTTAATATATACTTCTAGTGAATATAAGCTTGTATGAAGTATACTAGGAATCTTAGTTTTTATGCATACCTCACAAAACCCATAGGCTTAGTAAGAAAGAGAAACACAGAGAAATAGGGAGATGGGAGTGGGGAGGGAAGGAGAGAGGGTGAATACAGGTTATTTTTTCAGTGTAATAAGATGCTCTCATGTCTCTCTCTGCTTCTTATTCAATAAAATGCTTTATTCATTTGGTGAAATTATTAAGTTTGAGGAAACTAAGACTTCCAATATGTTACAGATTAGAAAGGAGGGAATGCAGGGTGACACTATTACCTCCCATTAGATATAATACTCTAGGAAACTATCCACATATACTGGTTATCAGGGTAACAGTGAGATGTTTTACCACCTGGTATAGAATATATACCATATAACATAGATTTTGACCTCAGATTTAAAGTCTTTCTTCTTACTGATTCCTGTCACATAAAATCAGTTTCTTTTAGGTGATTTGGTATACCCAAATCAGCAAATACCAAGGAAATTTTCTGTGTTCATAATTTACTATTATGACACAAAAATTTTAGACAGAAGCAATATTATGCATAAAACATGTAGAAAATAAACTATTTTGCTAAGTTAATGAAATAGAATATATACTGTTATATGGTTAGCTAGGAAAACAAAATAAAATTATACTTTCATACAGTGTTTTAACTACTATAAAAACAAGCAATTGATTGGATACTATTAATTGTTGTTAAACTGGATATGAGAAACATTAATATTTGTAAATGTACTTGGCATTCAGTAATACTGGGGATTCAACAGGAGGAGCCAAATTGGTTTTACTGAAATAAAAAGCTTATTGCTAAGTTCATGGCTGCAAAGTTTCTGATTCCTCATCCAATTCATAAAACCTCCCCCACTATTTTCACCTTCCAAACTCCAATGCAATTATTATATCCAACAATTCACTTACTGCTATGTCACCAAATACTGCAGAACAATCTTATACTTGCTCACATGCGCGCACACACACACATAATTCAATGATCACAAAGTTATGACTAAGGAGCTAAAGAACTGAGATTTTGCAACAGAATCCTGGCCGGAGTAAGCCTATAAGAAATGAAGAAATGTGAGCTACATATTCATGTAACTTAATTTTTCAGCAGGGGACTGGTTTTCCTCTGCATATATGACTTCATTTTGGTAGCTGAATGATGTTAGTAATGCACGTTTAGCTTGATGGATAAGATACCACCAAATCCATGACAGCCAAATCAGATCAAGTGTTCATCTACAGTACTATGTTTATCATTCAGTCTTTCCTACAGCTTAGTAACAAGCCAAGAACAACTTCTCAAAAATAGCATAGCTCCTTTCAGGACTCTTCTGAATGATTTAATTGGCTGAAGTTTAATTTTTCAACATCAAGATAACTAATGTGAAAAATCTGTGTCCAGTGCCTATATGTCAAATGAAGATGCCAAAGCACCATTGCAATTTTAAGGGGGTAAGCATAAAATGGTTCTGTAAATTTTAGCTAAAATTGTCTCTGCATTATGTTATAGGGTTTTTAAGAATGCTAGTGAGAATTATTTTGAAAATATTTGGAATGCTATTCATTTTCCCTGCCTCTTGCATTTACTGAGTAAATGCAGGGATTCTTCTAGGTGAAGGCTTTCTAATTACTAGGTTAGAAAATGAGGAAATAACTGACACCAGTTTCTGTTTCCAGTGAATCCAATTTGTCCCACAGTGAGATCAAAACTCCATTTTTAACTTGAACTCTGTAAGTCCACATCCTTATCATTCAAAACCTCTGATGATTTTGTGTCTCAGGGATGGACTGTATCTTATTTTTCTGTATTAATACCTACAATATTAGGATATTTTCTTCCCTCAATAAATTGTGACCCACAGAAATATAATGTGTGTATAATCTTTTAAGAAGAAACTCAGTGCATAGTTTTAATATTGCGTAAAGACATAACTTCAAAGATTCCCAGTTTCTTCTCTGTTCAAGTGACCTTGAGTATTATATTAGGTCTGGAAAATGAGTGGGAAGTCATTGACGTTATCAAGGCGACTCAAATCTGTATAGTTTTTTTTCCCTTTTTAAATTGTTGTCTTGTCAGTTGCTCATCATTTCCAAACTAGGAAACTAATAATCTATTATCAGCCACCAAAGTTGCCAACAGTGATCAAAACAAATATTAATATGATGATAACCTTGCCTTAGAAGGGTAAATGCTACCACTTGACCACAGTGTCTCAGAAAGCTCATCTCCCTACTGAAATCAAAGCACAATTTTCAACAATGATGTATACTCTCAGCAGAGAACAAACACAAGGGCACATTTCAGGCCTACTGCCACTCCTCTCACCAATCAACTTGTCAGTCTTAAGGTTGAAATAGTGCTTTCTGGATCTAGTTTAGGGGTATATTTAGGAAATACATAGCAAAAGTATTTCTCTAAGTTTTTAGATCCTTTCTTCACTCAGCAAGTAATTTCTGTCTTTCAGCTTCATATATAGGAGGCCACAGTTGAGTAGAGATCTTAGTTAATCAACCAAGCAAACAATTAGAACATCTGTCTGTGTATTGAACTAGCAGATGGTCATCATAATCTCTGGTAAGTACACTTGTTTGAGGGCTGGTGCCCTGAATGCAGAGGTTGAGTTAGAGACTTACGTCTATTTGATTTATTGAAGGAGTGTTCCTAGGGAAAATCAATAATGATATGAAGTAAGTAGGATAGGGAAGAGGAAGAAGCCATAAAAAAGTAGTTTCATATTAAATGTGGAATGATCCTGATGTAATCAAAATCCTAACATTATCTCATAGGTCTTTCCAAGTGTTTAGGCTACTGAGAGTCAATTTCCTTCTTTTCTGCTAGTAGTTCAGACATGCAGGGGCAGTTATAAGTAAGAAAGAGTCAATGCTCCTGGGTCCCTCCATAGACTTGATTTCTGCCACCTGTCTACTCTAGTCATGGATCCACTACATAATCTGGGAGGTGGCTGAGGAATGAGATTCATACATCTTCAGGGTCATATTTGTTGACCAAAGCAATCAGTCTATTCTATTTTCTTCAGTAACTTCTGTAGTGGATGGTTTCTGGCATATATTTCTACAGTAGTGACTTTTCCATTTCTCTTCACTGAATGTTTTCTGATTCATGTAAAAGTACAATACAGAGCATATTGTATATTGTCCCCCAGGTCTTTCCATATGCTTCCTCCATCAATATTTGTGTCCATAACTTATAATTCTTACTTTATTGAAGCCCCCAGCCAACCATTTGTAAATTTACGAAAGTCCAGACATATGTAAATGCACATGAATCTATGTACATTCATAACTCAGCACACTTTCTCTCCATATTAAATAGGTGGTACTTTGTGCACTGGAGAATTATCTACACCAAGTGATTTTTATACAATGTCTAAGCATATCTGCAGCATAAAAGTAGACAATTTTCCATCTGGACCAATATCCAAGCTAATTCTTCCATGAATCAAATCTCATATTTTTATTCCACTTCCTATAGTGAATAACCTAGGAGTCTGTATACATGACAGCAGTGCTGGTCCAACAGTGATATATGCTCACTACCAGATGTAGTACTATCATCTTTTGATAGATGCTGTTATATCTACTCAACAACACAATGACAACCTGAATCTAAAAGCAAAGAGCTTGTGAAGGCATCTCAGGCAATCAGGTCATTTTCAACCCATGGCCAGAAACTCACACTTCATAATATCTCATTTAAGATCAGGAGCTGCTTTTAAATAGCGTGTAGTTTTCTGTTACAAATGACAATAGTCCTAGAACTTTGCACTTCAACTCTGATTTTTTGGTGCCTGGCTGTAGACGTTTGCCTTCGCATTTCTACCAAAGCATACTTCTGTCATTAGGGTGTTTGATGGATCTTATGGCCACAACACCATCCTTTTTTCACCCATGTTGGACCCCATTTAACACTAATAGGCACTTATACCAGTTTAAAAAAAGAGTCTTTATGCTCATCAATGCTGGGATGCTATAATGTTCACCAACATGGTAAATTTTTAAAACTTTATAAGGGTTATTTCTCACCTTTTAGAGTGAATGTGTCTCATAGAGACACCCAGAGTCTAAAGATCTGATTATCACCCTGGGATCAATACAGTAGACCTATGGAGATATTCTGCAGAGTGTTCAGATTTTAAGTCACCTCAAACTGTACTGTGACAGCGAGCTGGATAAATTATCTAACTTTAGGGCAACAGTTAAATATAAAGTATCATAAAATTACTTGATTTTAAACGAATTTATCTTATCTTTAAAAAATTGTGAAAGAATGCTTAAGCCAGATTAAAAATTGTATATTGCACAGTAAATATCAGATTTGGACCATAATGTTGAAAGACAAACCGGAACACCATAATCCCAAATGTTGAAATCCTTAATGACAAAAATTTCTAAAATATAAAATCCTTGAAACATAACACCCCAAATTTCAAAAGTTTTTAGAATGTTGCAAGTATAAACACCAGTGCTAATCACAATCACACATATAAAGCAGTCATGAGAAGATGAGTTGTATTCATAAGAAAATAGGTCAAAAATTGAAAAGTATAAGCACTTTTTATAATGTGGATGGTAATTGTGTACACTTACCTTTCCAACTGTGGTGGTCATCTGGAGCACCTTGATGGACAATATAGTTTTGATGAGGTCATTCAAAAACCAATATCCACATATGCAATCCCAGGAAGGATTCAGATTTTGACAAAATTTATGAATAAATTTCCAAATATACATGTACAAAAGGACATCTCTTCATTTTTGAGGAAGTTTCAACCTTTTCATGTGCCTGTAGAATGCTCATACAAAGATGATGTCGTAAGAATGTACTTTCATGGAGTCACACTTATTTTCTCCAGGCCTTTGCCAACTAGATGGTAATCTACTGAAATTGAGGGTAGATATTCCTACTAATCCACTCAGGTTCACACACCAAAGGACTCAAAATTCACCATCACAGACCCACCTAAACTAATGCATGTACTAGGTATCTAGGTCTTTGTTTTGCCTACTTCAATGCCACTCTCCTGTGTACAACCAGAAAAACACTGATTCCGCCCCCAGATTTTAGCTTTTCACTCCTCTTAAATAACAAACCCTCCCTTTTGTCTTCCCCCTGTGGGAATTTTAGTTCGCAAGATTTGGGAGCTTTTCTTTAACTTTGAAAATTGTGACGTCTGGGGATTTCAATAATTGGGATTATGGTGTTGGTATCATGTCTTTCAGAATCATGATTCTTATCAGATAATGTTTTTCACTGAAAATGCCATAGATGGTACAACAGCTAAAATTAGAGCTATGACTTTACATTTGCAGTAAATCTCACCTTCAGAGATTCATTCTGGCTCTTCAAGAACCAGACTGGTGGATGAAGAAGATCACCAGCCCCCAAATCCTTGATGATAGCAATTTCCCAGTCATTCCATCTGGAGTTTGACATGGTTTCTTTTTTACTGCCCACAGAATGCAGTACCTACTGACTGTACCTTATCATCCTCAGAAATAGAGAGCGTTCTGGGATTCCTAAGGAATGTGGTCAGATGGTGCGTTGGCAGTCTTCAAATAAGACATTATTCCTAGCATTCTGAATTCTCTGAGGCCCTCTATGCCTCCCTGTGTCCTGTGCTGAGCTAGTCCTTACATCTCACTCCATTTAATATCAGCCTTAGTTTTTTCTTTGTTTTTTTTTAAGTTGTAGATGAACAAAATACCTTTTTTTAAATTTATTTTTATGTGGTGCTGAGGATTGAACCCAGTGCCTCACACATACTAGGTAAAAGGTCTACCACTGAGCTACAACCCCAACCCCTCAAACTTAGTCTTTGTTAGACTTCTTCCAAAGATTACCTAGCACTATATCAACGTTGCCTTCTAAGGTCTTTGCCAGACGTAAATGTTACATCTTTAGAAAGTGCTCCATTTTTTTTTTTATTGTTGGTTGTTCAAAACATTACATAGTTCTTTTTTTTATTGGTTGTTCAAAACATTACAAAGCTCATGACATATCATCTTCCATACATTTGATTCAAGTGGGTTATGAACTCCCATTTTTTTACCCCAAATACAAGTTGCAGAATCACATCAGTTACATAGTTCTTGATATATCATATTTCACACTTTGATTCAAGTGGGTTATGAACTCCCATTTTTAGAAAGTGCTCCATTTTGACTGTGGTAGTAGGAGCAAATGTGACTCCATTTTGTTTTATGACTTCATCCTGTAAAACAACCATGCTAAGTAGAAGAGTCATGACTGGAGCAAGATGTTCTTTTCCTTTTGCTATAGAAACCTTTAAGAACACGGAACTACCTAATGGGCATTGTTTCTGTAACTAGGGTAACGGGGCTCTGTTTCTGTAACTTGGGTGACTGGGCTAACTGTGATTGGTTAGGCTTCCCTCCACTTGACTGCACTGTCCCACTTCTGTAACCTGGCTTGCTTGCATTGCCTAGACCCCCGAACATCCCTTTTGCAGTTTTCAGGCTTATAAGGAGTGCCCTTGCAATTTTTCGGGGCTGATCAGGGGATCAGCTTTATGTTCTGGTCAGCCACCACCAGTGTGCTTCAATAAAGGCTTAATTCGATTATACGTGAATGGTCTGGAAGTAGTTTATGAAACCCTGGGGCAAAGCTTTAACTATAACATGACCAAGTTTATCTTTTCTCACTTTACTCACTCCTCTTAGTCTGAATTTCTCAAGATTCACTCCCAGACCTACCTTTTTCATTTCTTCCAATTCTAATTTGTCAGAGTCAGCAGCAATTTCTGTACATATAATATCGCATCATTTTTTTCTTGACAGACCTACTTTCTCTCCAGGTAGGTCTCTGTGAATAAGACTTAGATACTGATATAACTGGCAGGAAGAGAACTGGAGAAAATCATTGTCATATTAGTTATCTGCCTCACTTGAAGATTCTGCATAATCATCAGTCATGGCAAGGGATACTGTCCTCGACTAAGTGATGAGTCATTTTTGCAAGCCTATAACCTTCAGGGTTCAAAGTTCTCAAGTATATCAACCCAGATATCTACAGTCTTGCATCAAAATACCACACCTTTTCTCTCAGGATCCTGACTTTGGTGGTATAGAATTTTTATCTGGACTGAAAATTCAGCATTCTACATAATCATGCTACTGTTATGAGCACATTCTGATCTTAATTTTCAGCATCATCAGCCTCTGAGTGCAGGAGTTGCAGGTCACTTTAAACACTGCTAATGAGAACCTCTGACTTACACTTCACCTTAAATTGATGATTAATTGAGCATAGCCTGTCCTTTCCTCTCTTTAATGTTACCTACAGTGGTCTGCAATAGCCACATTATTCCCCAACCTTTATATCTGCCATCTCCATTGTATCTTTCCAAAGCCATAAACATTGCATAAAATGGGGTAGACTCCACACATGTACCTGCCTGTTAGTTACCACAGTAAAAACTTCTTAGCAATCAGGCAGCACTGTTCACCTGGAGCTATCTACAGTTCCACGGTGTCGTTATTATGGCTTCATTGTCATCCAGCTGCAAGGTAATACTTCTCTTGAATTCCATCCTAAGTGTCCTTTCCCTGGGGTGTGTCCTCACAGTGCCTGCTCTAGGTTGGGCCTCTTAGATGCCAAGCTTCAGGTGGGATGTATTTATGTGGCTTCTTTAGAGAATACTTAAAGTAGGAATAAGTTTCAGAGTGAGAAAGTGAATGAAGATGGTGTAGAAAGGAGGTGATAAGAAAGGTGGGATTTTGACTCTTGAGTGAAAACAGCATCATATATATTTTTTTCAACTTGAAATAAAGAAGCCAGAAACTTTTTTTCTCAGTTCACAGTCAGTCATCATTGGCTAAGGTCTGAGAGATGAGGGAACCTCACTCTTGGGAGAATGTAGGCAGCATAGGCTTGTATTGCAGAGATGTTAGATATCAACATAGGCTTCTTCAGCATTAAAGTCATTATGCACTTAATCTAATGCAAATTTATTTTGTTTCATAATTAAGCCCATTTTCATCCCATAAATTTCATTCAAACTGTTCAATATATTAGTATTTGTACAGAGACTGAGACATAGATACATAGATAGATGTATAAGGAAATTTTCCAATTTTTATTTTTTATTTTGATGTGTGTGAATACACAGTTTTCCCCAGGTTTTGACTTGGAAATTGGTCTCTGTGGGATAGTTTAGGCTGTGCTATAATTAGAATTCTAGAGAAAATGGGACATCAGGGGGAGGCAGTGTGAAGGTATTAGGGTACTCCTTGGAAGTTAGCTGTCTTAGGTGAGATGGGTTCAACATTCTAAATCAAGGCAGAAATGACCCCATCAAATAGTTAAAAAGATAAACACACAAAATTGCTTTAACTGGCAAATTTTGATCTGTGGGGTTTCTGGATTGAGTCTCATAAATCTTTTCTTTACGACCCTTTTACGATGTGCAAGTCGTATCTTTTCTGATAAATGATCATACTTTCATGTAGCAACCCAATGAGGCTGCGAATTACACTGATCTAATTTGGCAGCCCAAGGAGTAAGCCTTTAGTGTGAATTTGGGGTGCATGAGCATTATATCTGAAAGAGATTGGATTATTTCAGTATTCAGTGTTTTTGCTTGGCCCTGTGCTTTGAGTCCAGGCATTGGGACTTACGTTACCAACTTTGTTTCTGTGACTTGTCTGATTCAAGTAGAAGCAACTTCCTCACCTCTTGTGATTATGTATTGGTCACATCCCTGATAGTATTATATTTCCTTTCATATCTAGTTCCTAAAATCTTGCTTGGTTTTACACAAGTTTTCAAAAAAAAAATATATATATATATATAGTAATTTAATTCACTCTGAGATGGGAATATAATAACCCATTTTGTAATATAGTGATCTTAATTGTCATCACGCCTAAGAAGGTCCAATAACTAATTTCCATGTCCCTTTTTGTTAGTCTTCTCCTTGTAGCAGTCTTGATAATACTTTATTAATTTTCTTCAATGCAATTTATAGAAATGCTTCTAAAAATTAAGCAGAAAAATATTTATGTTAAAAAATGTTTATATTTAGGGGATTTGGGGGTAACATTATGAATCAAAATTTAAAAGTGAAGGGTTGAAAAACTACATATACAAAATTACACAAGGGGCTATTGTGCTGATGTGTCTCTGCTGTGAGAGATCATGAACATTAATACTATTTTTGAAACTAGACTATTGACTCTGCCACTAACAATGTTGGCCCAACTGAATTTGATAACTGAATTTCTGTGCTGTTCACCCTCAGGCCAGAATCTCATGTGGCTTAATTTTTTAGGTTTACAAATCTCAGCATTAGATATATGTAACTGGCAAGTCGTACGATAGACTGTAAAAAAAATGATTTTTTGGATTCAATCTTTCAAAATTATATACCCAGTTTAAAATGTTTCCAAGTATTTTAAAGGTGTTCCAAAATATGGATTGCCCAAGGAACATGACAGCTAGTCAATGTTGAAAATCTGATCAGTTTGGGGAATAACTTAAAATAAATCTGTATCAGATTAAAAATGTCAGCCATATATAAGTTGAATGTAAGATAGACTGTTTAAGACAAAATTGATTTTATATAAAAAGAGGCAGAGGGAATTGAATCAGAAATGCAAGAAGATAGACATATCCAGAAAAAATTATGACCAAGAAAATTTGGAGAAACTACCAGAGACAAAGGGTAAGGCTTGAGCAAATAGCAGCTTCATCACACAAGGTTTTCTGAGCACTGATAAGGTAATGTTCTCTGAGCCATGGGAAATGTCAAGAATTGTGAGGTATCTGATGTTTTATACTATTGCACACTGTGAAATTCCATGGCTGGCATAGTTTCATAGTTGCTGGTAGAAAACACATGATTCTTGAAACAGACATATAGGATATTTAATATGCACAGCCATGAGGATAGACGGAGAGAACAAAATGCCCTAGTTTTGTGAGGTTAAAAAGTTTTAAACACATACATACATGCACACAACAGAGATTTATAGACAATATTATTTTATATATGTGTATATCTGTATACATTTTATACACATATATATACACACATAGGCACATGCACAAATATGTTCATATATTTTTGTATGTAAACATTAATATTTATATAAATATGCATGTGCATTATACCCCAAATCATTCTTGTCATTTCCAAAATCATATGCTGAAGCTAGAGTTACTGAATGTATCCATATGCATAATACTTATGTATATGTACTTACAATTTTATCTTTAATAGATTAAAGTCATCTAGATGGAGAGTTAAAAGTGCTAGTACTAAATTAAATAGTGTATATAAAAGCCTATTTCCACTATGAATGAAATTTGCAAGTGAACCTTGTTCATTGTACAATTATCCAATTCTGCCTTTTTTGTCAGATCTTGACATGACGAAATCAAGAAGATCAGATGAAAGATACTCAATTACTTTCAGTATTATATATTTTATTGAAAAAATTGTGGTTGCAAATTTCATCCAACAATATTTACTTTATTGGCCTAGAGGCAGAAAAAAAGTTACTTTGAGTGTCTTAGGTTTTTGAGTTAAGTCACAGTTTCATCTTTACGTAAAGACAAAAGCTGCTTTCTAAAACTCTGATCTTTGTTTTGTAGTCACTTCCAGGATCACAGCCTGAAGCTAAAGCTGTTACTGCTTCTGTGATACTGGTCTCTGCTGCTCTCTTCACTTTCTTTATTGTTTGTATTATTCATATTCTCCTTCTTCTCTGCAATTTCTCTAAGGATTTTTGTCTTCCATGTTAAAAAAATAATAATAAAGGTCTTTTATAGACTTCACAGGCGAAGTGCAAGTGTAGTACTCTCACATATACAAATGTAAATCTTAGAACTGCCATCCTAAAAGTTTGAGGACTTGTGAGCTACATTTCTTCAGCAAGAGGCTTTGTTCTTTTTCTGCTTGCTCCTGCCTTGTTGCCTTGGCTAACGACAGACACCTTTTACTAGAATCATAGGATGCTTCAAAAGACTGGTCATGGTTTCAACCCAGGGTTATAGAACTATGCTTAGACATTTTCTATTTTTCTGTAACTACTGAGAATTCATGCATGTACTAAAATCTATACCCTATCTTGCAGATTCCTTTTCTGTTATATATATATGTATATTCACACACATACACACACTCACATCTGACTATATATATATATATATGTGTGTGTGTGTGTGTGTGTGTGTGTGTGTACCAACACAAAGTAGAATGTTATTCTTAATAAATTAAAAATATTTCTAAAGCATATTCTTTTTTTCATTCACATAGCACAATTTTCCCTAATATTTATTTTGATAACATAAATTCATTACATTTATAATTTGTTTGAGCCTTATTTCCATTTTCTAAATGATATATTAATTTTATAATTAAGTTTACTTTGGAAAAAAATAGTTTTTGAAACATTGTGTATCAAGAAAATCATGTCGATTATTATGTTGTTAGTTCATTGGAACCACAAAGAAGACTCTTAAAATTAATATTGTAAATGTTAATATTTGGATAAGATTAAATCTAGAGGATTCTTCAATTAATTTCTTGGGGAAAAAGATAAAACAAAGTTGTACATGTTAATTAGACTTTAGGAAAGCTTTATGTAAAATTTTTACAAACGATAATATATAAGCCAGAGACATATTCTTTTAATTTAGAACTTTTATTTTTAAAGAAAGCAGATTTTCTGGCCAACAAATGAAGTTCAGCTATTGAAATATTTCCAGACTCTAAACTCACTGGAATTACTTTTTCTAGTGCATTTAGAGTGAGCATCAGAGAACATCAGAGTGCACTTGCCCCTCAAGGGAAGAGCTGACACACAAACTTAGTTGTTGAATTTTGTACTTTAATCGGTCCAGACTCTTCTTGGCTCACTTGCTTCTTTGTCCTCCAGCTTCTTTTTGTCTTATTATATTTTTTTAACCAAGATATACATTAATTATAGTAAAAAGTCAAAATATAAAATCTCTCTTAATATTATATCTTTTCTTGAAAATAAATATTTTGCCCATTAAACACCAGGCCCTAGGTAAAATGGTGATGTGAATGATATTTGTCTTTCCTGTTTTCATTCCATATATCTTCAGCACAGGCCATCGTGGCAGTGTCTATCTGTAAGCTGGCTGGCAGGTTTGGAAGGTTTGTCATTCCCACACATGAGAACTTGATGCTCTCAGAAAATTGTTACTGCACACCCTAGAGATAATTAAGGCTCTATAGACTCAAGAGAAGACATTGATAGTCATGAAAGACCAGGAAAAACAAGTGAAATTGACTTATGGGTTAGAAGCTCTCTCATTTGGACTGGCAATTGGTAATTCAATTTAAAAAAATATATAATATTTAAAATATTTTACTTAAATTTCAATGCCCAAGTATAGCCAACTAGCCAGGCTGACGACCTGAGCTGGGTTCATAAGGGCTGGCTACGTCAATAACTAAGAAAATGTCTAAAAAAAGCACACAACACACAGAAATACCATTTGCTTGCAGGAATCAGGGATGGCTTTCAAACTTAAGGGTCCATTGGAAAGAGTGAGAGAGACCAGGCCTGAGATTCTATTTATTGAGGGGAAGATACTCAAGAAAGTTCCACCCAAATGAGGCAAGGGATTGGGGTTCAGGGGGGTGTATCCCCGTCCTGTTGGATGACGCCTATTCCCAGAGCTGCATTCCCCTGTGGAATGGAGGTGAGGTCTACCTGCTTTCCTGTGGAGCAGAAGCCAGTCCCACACCTCCATCGCTCAAGGCTAAGGGTAGTGCTCAGCTGCTACATGCTCAGTTCCTGTTTGTGGTGGCCCCTGACACATAAGTGCACATATGTTCTCCAATTGTTTGACACAGAGTCAAAGCCCTATCTCTGGAAATACTATAAAAATTAGATTAAATAATTACAATAATAAAATATAACTTAAAAGTGTGCAGCCATACTGTGACCTGCACAGCCAAACTTGCGGTACTGGTAAAGGGTGATAGGGGATTGAGAAAAATACATACAAACAGATATGTAGAGCGCTGGGATGAGGTGGAGCACTACTGTCTGATGGAGCAGCAGTGTCTAAAGAGCTTTCAGCAAATTTCATTTATATATGTCTCATAATCAAGTTACAGGACTAGAAACATCTTTGTAGCTTTTTAGGCAATTGCCTAAAGTTACTGTTAAGCCAGCCTGCTCAGGAGTAGCAGCAGTGCTGGTGAAACATTGTGATTGTCTTGCATGCTCAAAATTCCTCTATCTTTGGAAGCTCTGTGCCTGAAATTAAGTTTGAAGCTGACAAAACTCTTGCACAGAGCCTATTTGGGCAGGGCATCACCATAGCAACTGGACATCCTATATCCTTACACAGAAACATACACAGATAGCAGGTTTGCCACAGCCATGAAGTCATCAGAGACCCCCCAATCTCAGTCACTGCTCTCCACATAGCAAGGCATGGTGGCACATGCTTGTAATCCCCAAGAGTCCAGAGGCTGAGACAGGAGGATCACAAATTTGAGACCTATCTTAGCAACTAGGTAGAGCCCTAAGCAATTTAGTGAGATCCCATTTCATAAAAAAAAAATAAAAATAAAAAAAGTTTTATGATTTAGGGGTAAAACACTTCTGAGCTCAAACCCCTGTATAGATAAACATGCAAACAATTGCACAAACAATACAACTGGATCTTGTTAATCACACAACTGAATTGGTAAAAGCAAAAGTAGGCAAATAATCATAGAGAATATGTTTTAACCACAATTGTAGGCTAGACATGGGCATTCAGCCCTCCTATTCTAAGAGAAAATGGGATTCATTAGTTAATCATAGTTAAGAGACAGTCTAAATGAGTTTTTACCAAATTTTATTTTTTGTTTTATTTTATTAGTGTGCACATCTATGGGGTACAGTGTGATAATTAAATGATCAAATAAGGGTAGTTTCTTTTTCCTTTTCAATTTTTTAAAAAAATTTGATTAACATGTAATTGTACTTATTTATGAGATGTACTCTGCTGTTTTGATATATGTATACAATGTGTATTGATCAAATCTGGGTAATTATTTGTTGCTAAAATGAACATTTCACAGGTTATTTTAACAAGGAGTCTAGTTCAGACTTATTTCTATATATCTTTCTTTGTTGATCTTTTCCCATAAGTAATTACTGCTTCCTGCCTGCAGCAGGAATATTATATAGTGCTATAGTGTCCAGGAATACACTACCACAGAGATATATCCTGCTCTTTTATTTTGAGACAGGATCTCACTAAGTTGCTGAGGCTGCCCTTGAAGTTGCCATCTTCCTGCCTCAACCTTCTGAGTCACCAGGATTACAGGCATGGGCCATTGTGCAGCCTCAGATTTTCTTTTTGACTCAATCCTTTCATTGATCCTCTTTTATTATTTTTTTTTGTCATTAAAAATATTGACAAACAAAAAGCTAGGCATAATTGGTGTACCCAACGTTATGAGTTTGGAGATAATATACAGAAAAAACTACATAACTACATAACTACGATTTATGTAGCAAATCTATCTATACCCTCCAATAGTTTCCTCCCTGCCTTATTATTTGTGTGTGTGTGTGTGTGTGTGTGTGTGTGTGTGAAAGAGAGAGAGAGAGAGAGAGAGAGAAAGAGAGAGAGATGAGAACACTTAACATAAAGTCTCTGAGAGTTTCTCACTTGATATTCTTCTCTAGATTCTTCCTCCCTTCTTCAGGGGTTATCAGTATATAATTTTATGTTTTCTATCACTTTATTACAATAAACAAATAAAAAAAATTAACTTCTATTGGTGTATACCTCTCCCAAGTATCCTTCACTCAGTATCAACTCACTAAATCATTTATCTGAATAAATAAGCAGTTCTTTCTTCAATACATTAATTTTAATTTTTTATATTCTTTCTCTTTAAATTTGTTTTCTAGAATAATAGAGAATACTATTGACATAGAGATTCATAATAAATTATCAGTTCCATAAAAGAGTTGGAAAATTCTTTAAAAATATATTGCAGGTATTGACAAAATTTAAATTAAATGACAGATTATTTTAAGCATACAGAAATATGCCATATCCATTGTTAATAAATGTTTATGGAAGATGTTTAATGTCAGTAAACACCTGAAAAGTTTACCTGACCCCTGTCATCTGAGACACATAAATGTGTTGCTTATCCATTCCATGAGGATAAATAAGACCGCCCTGTATTAATTAGTGACATGCTTGGACAGGTTCTAAAATGTCATAATTATGTTTAGAAAAACATAGAAAAAAAACATTTCCTTTATTGATTGAGAAACTTTTTTTTCTATCCTTAACATTAGTAAGATCAAGTAGAACAACAATAGAAGCTGATAAGTCTTCTGTTGTAGTTCAATTTATTTGCAATTTTGTCCTGCACATTAGCAAATTTAAGATGGTATAGGTACAAAGGTCTGAGAGGAAGGAATTTAGAAATGGGCCCCAGGGATTTTTCATGAGTGTGTTCAATGCTTTACAAAAGATGCCTTCTTTCTTTCCTCCTTCCCCCACCTTATTCCTTATAATCCTTTTATTTAAATAGTGTTTAGCTAACACAAGAGGAAGAAAGATACTGCATTGTTGATATGAAAATGGAGGCAGGCATTTCAGTACTCCCATTCTGCTTCACAAATATTCATGTACTTTGAGATAACAAAGGTGCAAGTATACATTCTGATTCAGTTAAAAGTCAAGATTATGTTCATTTCTCTAATTCTGTATATCCCTTAAAATATGGTTAATGTTACAACATTTCAGATCATACAGACATTCTATCAATAATTTAATCCATCAAAAACATTTAAACCAAGAAAATTCTTTTTCTTTTCTTTATGTGGAGTACATCAGAAACAAAACCCTTTGCCCCAAATCTCATTTTTAAAAAGTGAATTAGTCAATAAACACAGACAAAACATGTTTGAACTCCTATAGTTCTTGTGAAAATTGGTATTATTCTGGAGTGATAAACTCATTTGAAATGGTAAGACTTCAGCAAATGAAATATTTTTTACTTGAGAAGCATAGTTAGCATTCTAACTGCCTGTTTGTTTTGCCACAGTAAAGGACTTTTAGTTTCTGCAAAATATTGAACAAAAGAAAAGCATCTGAAAGCAGAGTTAACTATGAAAATTTTTTATTGACTGTGGTCTGGGAAATGCTTCTGTCTGATAACAGAATTGCTGCTGTTTCTCAGCCTCACACTAATAACCCAGCCCACTCCTCTCAGTTATCAACAGCTGCAGGCATCCAGGTCAAGCTGTTGAGCTTGCTCTCCAGGGGGGTTTGCAATGATGACTAGGACAGCAAGCAGCCAGACTTTCACGCCTCATTGTCTGCTGCTGGTGAAGTCTGGTTTTCAGACCAGCTTGGGCCTTGCTTTGTCCTTTACCTTTCAATTTTCTCTCAGTCTTGGAAGAGTCACCATGGTAATCCTGCAGTTCCTATGGACCCCCTGGTCATTTGTTGTATCATACAGTCTTTTGACTCCTTAGCATTTTGATGAACCATTTTTTTCCCAGTCTGTTGCTAATACCTCATATGCTAGACATTGCTTCTGGGGTTAAAATCCTGTCTTTCTGGTGCCTCTTTGTTCTTGCTGTCCTCTTCTTTTTAACTCCTCAACTAAATAATTCTACATTCACATCTGATGATGGCTGCTTAATTGCACTCTTAGAATCTTTACTTGGGCTGTTTTAATGTTAAATTACTTTTGTTTTTTACCATGGGAATACAATAGCTGCTGTTTTTGTTTTCGTACCAGGCAGCCTCAAACCAGTCCTGACTGATTGCCATTACTCTGTCAAGACAGCCTTCCATGCTTTTGCTTGTCCTTTGAGCGAATTCAGATATGACTTCCCTGTGCTACTATGCACTGCCTGATAGAGGCACTTCTCATCATGATTCCAGCTCCCTTAACAGCTGCAGCTGAATCAGGTATATCTGCCATGATTTCCTTCCAGCTGATGGAGATAATATCAGAGGTGCTGACTCAGGGTTCTGCTAAGCCTCGGGTCATAGTGGATGGGTTCGTAATGACCCCGTTGTTCATTTGATGATCCAGTTATTGAGATAGAATTCAAATAGCATCCAATTCACTCATTTAGAGTGCAAATTCAATTGTATTTTCATATATTCATGGAGGTGTGCAATCATCACCCAAATTGATTTTAGAGCGTTTTCATTATCACCTCCTCCCACACACACACACAAACTGGATGCCCATTAGCAGTCACTCCTTAAAAATGCATATTCAGGAGAATCAATTTTGTCTGGAATCTAAAGTCAAATTTAAAAGTAGTTTTTAAAAGAGAATAATTCATGGTTGCCTGTGAATTATTTCTTGGCATGTCATATGGGAATGGGAATTGCCCCCTTCGTTATATATCATACCAATCATTACAGATCCTTTCCCATGCTACAAATAGATCTTTTTGTCTCTGATTTCTACCTAAATTTATGGATTTAAATATTAACATATCCTCATTTCTTATGTTTCAATAGACACAAAATGTACTGTCTACTAACCTTGTTTGGTAAGTGTAATAGTTGCTTTCTGCTACTATAATGAAACAACCAACACAGGCTACTTATTCAACAAAGAGGTTTGTTCTGTCTCATGGTTCCTGGTAAGTGTTCCCAGGGTTACATGTGTATCCTGCCTGTGGCACCATTGGGAGGATTTGAGACCATAAGGAGGAGAGCCCTGGCAGAAGATCATTAGTTCATCATAGGTATGCATTCTCTGGGAAAAGTGGGAGCCCAGTTCTTCCTCTTCCTCTCTACTCCCTCCTTCATGATAGGTGTCTTGCCACAGGTACAAAAGCAACAAGCTAGTCAATCATGGACTTAAAATTCTAAACTTCTGAACCAAAAGAAACCCTTTATCTTTATAAGTTGATGATTTAATATATTTTTATGTTGCAGATGAGTCACACAATGTTTAAGACTGGGCAGTCCCATTGGTTTGAGTCTCTGGCAACCGTGCCCCAGCATGGTGGAAAATAGATTGGAGTGAGCATTCACGTACTGAACCCGGAAGCCTAGAGAGGGCCGATCTGACTTTGGTACCACAACCTTCTTCGAGAGCTCACTCTCAATGACCTAATGAACCTTCAGTAGACTTCACTTCTTAAGGGTCTACAGTATCTCCAAATATCACCACTCTGGTGGAAAAGGCCATAAATATACACTTTTGGAGACACTCTTAAAAGCCAGAACAATAGAAAAGTTCAAGATGATAGCTCCTTTCTTCCACCACACTGATTTTTCTATTAGTTGCTTAATTTGTATCATGGAACATGAGGAATATACTCCTCCTAAATATCTCATCCATGAACAAAGGTCATGTGCACTAAATTGTGAAAAATTGAGCTTTCCCTACTTATTTTATTTCTATATTTATTTATTTATTTGCAGTGCTGGGGATCTAACCCAGGGCTTCATGGATACCAGGCAGGAGATGTCCTACTGAGCAATGACACATCCTACTGTTCAATCCCCTGCATTTTTTAAATACCTACTTTTTCCAAAGACAAATCACACATTACACTGTGTGATATTCCAACACTTACCCCCAGGATGTACTCTATGTTTTGGTTGTTTGACGAATTATCCTTTGGCCTACTAGGGTCTGTTTTATCCTCAAAATTGAATAATACATTCCATAATTTCTTCTTTAAACTTGCTGCTTCCTCACCCAAAATGAGATGGCTACGTTGCTGATTGGCGTTGCCAACAAATATCCCAGAAGATGAGTGGACAGTATGACATCTTCATGTAAATGAAGTGCATCTTACAAGACATACTGAATTGGAGTATGTTAAAATTTTATATGAGACGTATGTGTTTTATTACTCCTGATGTGCATTGATCATTTATGTCCTCAGATTATTTATTAACATGTGCTTTGATTTAACCCTTAAAGTATAGATTTTTACTAAAATTAGCATTCTGTTTAAATATGGCTGGACATTCTTCATAATGATATGGTCATTCTCAAAGAAAATCAGAGCCATTCATTTCTGGAACTCACAAAAAGGACCTCTAGGTTAGTTAAAGGAAATGGAAAAAAGGAATACACCTTATCCTACTCACCTCTAAATATACCAACAGAGTATTTAAATTTAATGCTCACAAAACCAGTACTTTACAAAATAAAATTGGACTTTTCAATAAATTTCAGAAAGAAGAAATAAGGAGAGAAACTTCCTCTCTACCCCTCCCTTATAACCTGTCTTCTTAGTCTTTGCAAGATGCCGTCACAAAATAAGCTTTCTTTTGTGTATGAATGGAATGAAATGATTTCTTCTTAGATCATCTGACGTGTCAACTAGGTCACGGCCAACAGTGTTTGTTTTAGCCAATTTCATAAAGAAATTGTTCTCAGTACTCTTTTGAGCAAAGGGAGTAGACAGCCAGCAGGGTAGCTTATTCCTTGACCTGCAAAGAGAGTGGTTAAGAGCTTTCTCTCTAAAATTTGATGAGATTGATTTCAGTCTTCAATAGATCATTTCCTATTGATGCTGCTAGCAACTTCATCCGTGGAATAAGGGAAATAAAGAGTCATTAGTTTGTTGGTCTAGGAGAGAATTAAATTAGATATTATGGGTAGGCAGGTGAACTCTGCCCGCCATAAAAGGGTCAATAAAAGCTAACTGGAATGTTTATTATTATTGCAATGTAATACTATTTTGTACACCCCACTCTAATTATTTTTTGCCATTGATATCACAAAGAGGAAATACAGCTGTCTAGTGATTGATGTTTTAAGAAGTAGTGTAGTTTGCTTCTCACTGGATTAAATATTCTAAAGAAAAACATCAAATTGATGTTTTACTTTGTCTCTCAAAGTGAAGAATGTTTTTAAAAATATATATTATACCAACATTAATGCACTGACTCTTCTCATTTTTTTCTTTCTCCTCACAAGGGATAACATATGCATTCCAGTGACTGTTTCATTCTCTCCTACTATTTTAAAAGTCTTAAACTTTGGATGCCCAGTTCATGGCAGTTTAATGTTTATTTGATACAGATTCTGCAGTTAGGGGTTTCTTGCCACAGGAGGTCAACAACAAGAACAACAGAAAAGTACTGGATGTACAAACACCGTTGCCTACCAATAGCAAATATTCATGCTAGTGATGATCATACATTCAAACTTCTAAGGTTATCTTGGAGACAGTCAGTATTCTCAAAATTTCTAACCAAGGCAAAATGACCTCTTTAACTTTCATTACACACTATCACTGTCTGTAAAAGATGGCTTAATTGCCGAGCACGGTGACACATGCCTATTAATCCCAGCAACTCTGGAGGCTGAGGCAGGAGAATCACCAGTTCTTAGGGCCTCGGCCTATGTATAAGGCCAATAAGAGGCCCTAAGCAACTCAGTAAGACCCTGTCTCTAAATAGAATACAAAATAGGGCTGGGGATGTGGCTCAGCAGTCGAGTACTCCTGAGTTCAGTCCCTGGTATCTTCCCCACTCCAGAAATGAGGGCTTAATTCTATTTGTAATATAATGTTCTTTCTTCTTTTTCCCAATTACACTGGTGTATATAGCACAATTTACTGTTTTTATTTTGTTTTATACCACATAAAGACTCAAAGTGTCACACTGACGTTCACCTTTTTGGACCAAATCCTCAGTTCACAGTTTAGTGGTGGTCATCATAGCTGTCTGGCAAAATGTACATGCATGTTTGTTACATAGGTAGAACATAATGCAGCCTTTCTTTTCCCTGATTATTACCCATATCGCATACATTACACAATAGTGATGGCATCTAGAAGTCGTGCTGTGGATTGCCCACACTACATGAACTCATGGGTGATATCTCATCCCGCCACATTATCTCTGCTTTTCATCTTGGTATTTAAGATTCTTCCTTTTTCCTTCCCTGAGCCCATTTATTTCTTTTTATGCAGTTTATTTTATTTTCATACAGCTTCACTTTACACATAGCTATGGTTTGTTTTATTCCTCAAGACCTAAATATTTTTTTTTTATTTCCCATTAAAATACTCAGTTTGTTGTATTAACAGTTGGAATCTCTACTTTCTCAGGTCATTCTTCACAATCCTTTGTTTTCTTTTTTTTTTTACTTTTAAAAAATTTTTATTAGTTGCTCAAAACATTTCAATAATCTTGACATATCATACATTTGATTCAAGTGGGGTATGAATTCTTATTTTTCCACATTTACAAATTGCAGTATCACATTGGTTTTACAGCCACGTTTATACATACAGCCATATTATTGTCTATTGTATTCTGCTACCTTTCCTATTCCCTCCTCCCCTCCCTTCCCCTGCCATCACCTCTCTCTACCCACTCTACTATGACACTTTTCTCTCTCTTTTTTTTTCTTCCTTACACCATCTTATATGTAATTTTGCATAACAAGGAGGGTCTCCTTCCATCTTCCATGCAGTTCCCCCTTCTCTCTCTCATTCCCTTTGATTTCTAGAAAATCACAGCATTATCAAATAAACCTCAGTCAGGAGGCAGCACTTAAGTGCCTTTTCACTTTGACCCTGTTTTAGACTCTGTATCAAGGGGTCGGAAGGTGTGGCTACTGACACATTTACAGAAAACCAGAAGTCTAGGAATGCAAATCAAAAATATTTCAAAGATCATGTTTAGTCTTATAAGTGCCACTAATTGTTCAGGTAACTAAGGAAGCAGGGACAAGGGTCACAGAAGAAAATACGGGAAGTTATGTTCCACTTAACAACCCCCTTTGGTGCCCATATAGTCTGGCACCAGAAATTTCTCATATGGATTCTTTTAGAAAAGAATAATATTAAATTGCTCAGTATCAGTAATTCCCTTAACACTTCCTATCATATTTTCCAGACCATAAGCAACACCATGTTCAAACTGTTGATTCTTCTACTTTATTGTTTGTAGTTAAATGATATTTTTAAAGTATGGATTTGATCTTTTATTCATAGTATATCTGTCAGACCCTTTCCATAGCTATTGACTTGTACAAGAGTTTGAACATTTCATCAGTTTAAATTGATGTCTTAGTAGATGGTGTTCCTCAATTTTAACTGGCTTTTCTCTTAAGTATGGTGTGATACCTCAATCACTGTAAAGATTTGGAGTCAGTACACTGCTTAATCCACCCTCATTGCACAACTCAGTAGCTCCAGTGCAGTTTTCTTATTTTAAATAGTAGTTTTAAAATTTTCTTGGGCCTGTTATTTTAAATTGTCTTTGAGGTGTTTAACTTGGTCCACACTGCTAAACTGATTTTGTTTTTGTCTGGCAGTAATAAAAATTTTGATACAAAACTTCATGCTGCTTAAAATAGACCCAGCCTATGTATAAGGCCAATAATGAAAAGGAAAAAAAAAAGATGTTTGAACAACAACCTAAATAAAATGATTTAACTACACCAATTTCAAAAACTACTTAGGCAGCCAAGAAATTAGAATTACTTCATCCAAGATGGCAGGCTAGAGGGAGGCCACATTCTGTGTTGCTCAATGACATGGGATTCTAGTAGTGGGTATACTGTTTCTCTGAGACTTATTAGAGGACCCTTTCAGCTACTACCATGCAGGAATCATGGTTGCCATGCCCGTGAATTCTCCAGTCCTAAGCATAAGCATGGGGCTCCTGGCCACTCGCCCATGCAGGACCTCCAGCCACCATCAGGACCACCAACATTAGCACCCACACAGGAATCCTGGCCATCACTCCTGGACACCTGACTGCTGCCCACATGCAGGACTTCTGGCCATCTACCAAAATGGGGCTCCCCTGGTAACCTTCATCTTGGGACATTGCAATCACTGCCATAGTCTCCTATACACTCTAGTCTGCACATGGAGACATAGGACAGAGTCTGGAGACAGCCACCAACCACACTGCATGCCACAGAGCTGCATTTCTGAATGTGCCACCTAGCACCACTACCCGGCCTCACCTGACCTGACATCCCATTGCTAAAACAGTAGCCTCTATCTTGGGACACCTTTGTGGCCATCTTTAGTAGGAGCAACTCCCAGCTTGGGACACCTGCTGGGGCTTAGAAGCAATATGAAGGTACCTACAGTCCCCAACTCCCCCACTCCCTGGCAGCTGCTAAACCAGACAGTGCTTGCAGCTATGTGGCCTGTCCATAGCTCGAAAAGCCTGGTTCTCAATTGCCCAATACAAAACAAGATCTGCTCAACAGGTGTGCAGCCTCCAGAGCGCAACTCACAAGACTTTTGGAGAAAGAGGATCCTGACTGGGAAGTGGAAAAGGGAGAGAGTGAGTGAGATACAGATTAGAGATTAAATTAGAGACCAGGAATTGTGAGGTCTGTAGGTGATATGAGGAGATAAGACCATGCACCCACATCACATGAGTGGGCCCCAAAGGAGATCTTTGGAGTGCCATCTCCCATTGGTGAACAGCAAGTGCTATACCCCACTTCCAGGAAGTCTTCCCCCAAGACCAATTACCCCACCCTAATAACAATCACCATCCTGAGGATGGAGATATAGCAAACAACAGACAACCCCATCTATTGGATGAGAAAGGAAGCAGGAAAGATACTGATCTCCAACAAAAACAATCCTTGTGTCTTTCTTCATGATTTTTTTTTCTCTTTTCTCTCTCTCTTCTTCTGCCCTCATATCCCCAACATTTGTGAAATCAAGTTCTTTTCATGAATTAGGCTACTGAGGACTGGGATGTTTGAATAATATATTATGGTTGTGTTATATATTCTGTTATCTCCTATTTTTACTTTTTAAAACAATTTTCTTCTTAATATTTATGTTTTTATTTTTTACTGTGTCTATTATCTTTCCACTTATTTGTCTCCCCAAAATCACTTTCTGCCTCTTTTCCTGCTACTAACATACTTCTTTAGATTCCTCTTTCATGCTTCCTAAGATCAAGATCGAATAACTCTGTATCTTCAACCCCTACTCCCTTGACATCTCATCCTATACCTCATCCCTGGTTCTCTTTGTCTAATATCAGAAACTATAGACCCTTTTTCAAACCTATGGTTTATATTGTAGATAATAATTGAACTCACCATTTTTGTATATGTGACAAAATTGTAAATATCTCAATAGCAGCTATTTTTTTAAGGTTGTATATTGTTTTTACTGGGATCTATTAATTTTCTTCTCCCCCTTAAAGAAGTAGTATTGGAACCCTGCAGCGATACAAACAATCTACAGGGTAAAAACTCTAACACCTAGGACCCACAGTGCTAGAAGGCAAAACACATGAACAACATAAAAAAAAAAAAAAAAAAAACAAGGAAAGAAAGTGCCCCAAACAAACCAAGATGCTACGTTATTAGAACCCATAGTCAGAAAAACAGAAGAAATTACAGAGAAGGAGTTCAGGATATACATAATTAAAATGTTCTTTAGGTAACTAAAGATCATTTTTAAAAAGACCCACAGAAACTAATACAGGAAGCAAAAGATTACTTCAATAAAGAGATAGAGGTTCTGGAAAAAAACAAAAAACAAAAAGCCCCTCCCCCCAAAACAAACAAACAACAACAAAAAACCAGAAATCTAAAATCCCGAAATGAAAGAAACAATAAGCCAAATAAAAAACTCAATAGAAAGCACCACCAACAAATTAGACCACTTGAAAGACAAAAACTCAGACAATGAAGACACACTATATAATCATGAAAATAATATTGACCATTCAGTGAAGATATTAAGAAACAATGAGCAGAACATTCAAGAATTATGGAATAACATAAAGATGAAATTTAACGAATATTGGGATAGAGGAAGGCATAGAGTTCCAAACCAAATGAATGAATAATCCATTCAATCAAATAATATCAGAAAATTTTCCAAACATAAAAAATAAATACCAAAGGCTTACAGGACATCTAATGTACAAAATCACAACAGATCCACACCAAGTCACATTATAATGAAAATGCCTAGCATACAGAATAAGAAGATAATTTTAAGAGAAAGGAATCAGATTACACATAGGGGGAAACCAAATAAGACCTCTGCAGATTGTTCAACCCAGACCCTGAAAGCTAGAAGATCCTGGAACAACATATACAATCTCTGAAAGAAAATGGATGCCAACCAAGAATCTTATATCCAGAAAAATTAAGCTTTAAATTTGATGATTAAATAAAAACCTTCCATGATAAAGAAAAGTTAAAAGAATTTATAACTAGAAGCCTCATTAGAGAACATCCTCAGCAAAATATTCCATGGGGAAGAAATGAAAAACAACAATAAAAGTCAGCAATGGGAGGTATTACACTAAAGGAAAAACCAACCAAAGGAGAAACCAAGTCAAGTTGAATGCAAAAAAAAAAAAAAGGAATAAAAATCATGTTTCAATAATAACCCAGAATGTTAATGGCCTAAACTCATCCATTAAAAAACAGATTGGATAAAAAAAAATGTCCTAACAATATGCTGCCTTCAAAAGACTTATCTCATAGGAAAATAATTCCACAGTTTGAAAGTGAAAGATTGGGGAAAAAAAAAAACCCACACCACTCCCATGGACTACAGAACCAAGCAAGGGTTTCCATCTTCATATCAAATTATGTAGACATCAAGCCAAAGCTAATTAAAAGGGATAAAGAAGGACATTTTATACTGCTTAAGGGAACTATACATCAATAAGACATAACAATTATAAATATATATGCCCAAAACAATGGAGCTTTTATGTTCATCAAACAAACTCTTCTCAAATTCAGGAGTCAAATAGACCAAAATACAATAATTTTATTTGACTTTAACACACCTCTTTCACCACTAGATAGACATATGTAGAATATTTCATCCATCAATGAGCAAATACACTTTCTCCTTGGCAACATGTGGATCCTTCTCTCAAATAGACCATATATTATGACACAAAGAAACTCTTAGCAAATACAAAAAAGTACAGATACTATCCTGCATTTTATCAGATCATAATGGAATGAAATTAGAAATCAATGATAAGATAAGAAATAAAAGCTGCTCCAACACCTGGAGAGTAAATAATATGCTACTGAATGAACAATGGGTTACAGAAGACTTCAAGAAGGAGATTTAAAAAATTTTAGAAGTGAATGAGAACACAGATACAACATATCAAATTATCTAGGACACTATGAAAGGAGTTCTAAGAGGAAAGTTCATTGCGTGGATTTTATTCCTTAAAAGAAGAAAAATGTCAACAAATAAATGACCTAACATTACACCTCAAAGTCCTAGAAAAAAACAAACAAACCACCAACAAAAGCAAACGAAAACAGGAAATAATTAAAATCAGAGATGAAATCAATGAAATTGGGGAAAAAAATAATTGAAAAACCTGACAAAACAAAAAGTTGGTTCTTTGAAAAAATAAATAAAATTGATAAATGCTTCACCATGATAATGAAGAGGAGAGAGAAAACTAACATCTGTGATGAAAAAGGAAATATTATGACAGACACTACAGAAATACAGAAGATAATTAGAAATTATTTTGAAAACCTGTACTCGAATAACAGAAAATATCAAAGACACTGACAAACTTCTAGAGTCATATGATTTTCCCAAATTGTATAGATGATATACACAATTTAAACAGATCAATTTCAAGTGACAACATGATTCTATATCTAGAGGACCCAAACACTTCAACCAGAAAACTTCTAGAACTAATAAATGAATTCAGCAAAGTAACAGAATATAAAATCAACACCCATATATCAAAGGCATTTCTGTGTATCAATGACAAATCTCTGAAAGAGAAACTAGAAAAAGTACCCCATTTACAATAGCCTCAAAAAAAAAAAATAAAATAAAACACTTGGGAATCAACTTAAGAGGTAAAGAGGTGAAAAAACTTCTACAATGAAAATTACAGAACACTAAAGAAAGAAATTAAAAAATATCTTAGAATATGGAAAGATCTCCCTTATTTTTGGATAGGCAGAATTATTATTGTCAAAATGACCATATTACAAAAAGCACTCTACAGATTTAATGAAATCCCAATCAAATCCTAATAATATTTCTCATAGGAATAGAAAAAGCAATCTTAAAATTCATCTGGAAAAATAAAAGACCCAGAATAGACAAATCAATCCTTAGCAAGAAGAGTCAATTGGGCGGCATTACTATACCAGAACTTAAACTATACTACAGAGCAATAGTAACAAAAGCAGCATGGTATTGACACCAAAATAGACTTGCAGACTAATGGTACAGAATAGAGACAAACGGAGGGAAATCCACATAATACAGTCATCTCATATTAGGTGCCAAAAACATATATTGGAGAGAAGATAGCCTCTTCAACAAATGTTGCTGGAAAAACTGGAAATCCATGTGAAGCAAAATGAAATTAAGCCACTATTTCTCACCACTGCACAAAAATCAACTCAAAGTGGATCAAAGATATAGGAATTAGACCAGAGACCCTGCACCTAAGAGAAGAAAAAGTAGGCCCAAATCTTCATCATGTTGGAATAGGCCCCAACTTCCTTAATGAGACTCCTTTAGCTAAAGAAATTATATCAAGAATCTATAAATAGGATGGATTCAAATTCAACAGTGAGGTGAATAAAGAGTCTACAGAAGGCGAGCCAATTTTTACCACATGCACATCAGATAGAGCATTAATCTCTAAGCTATTTAGAACTCAAAAAACTATGAAGAGGCACCCCCTTTCTCCACATAAAAGTCTTAACTGGGCTTCTCCAGAAATCTTCACCACTGCTAATTTTAGGACAGTCAGCAAAAGAGTCTCTGCAAAACAGTTCAATGTAAATAAACTTTCTATTTTCCTGTCTCTCTTTTTTACTTGGCCACTGGCCAACAAGATACCAGCACTCCAGGTACTGGGCACCCCCTCACTAGTTTTTCACAAATGTATCCAGTATAGTAGTTTGTAGAAATGTGCAAACAAGGCCTCTGTGAAGCTGGGGCTTCACAGAGATGTCGACATTTTTAAGATAAGTTACCAATTATGGTTCCATGGTAAAAACTGGCAGGGGGAGGAAAGAAAGGAGAAATGAAGCTCTCCCCTTCTCAGGTGTTGTCCTTGAAGGGTTAACTTGCCCAAAACAGATAAAGCAAAAGCTGCTTTTATGTGAAATTCTGCAGACTGTGAAGTTCTGAGCCCCTCTCCTTACATGCTGGGTATAAAACTCTGAAACTACCTGAACTCAGCGTTCAGGGAATTGATTGATTACGGCAAAAGCTGAACCCTCTGAACCTGGTTGCAGCCAAATAAAACTGTTTCCTGCTATTCTTGATAGTGGCAGCTATCAAGAATACAAACAACAATAAGTGTTGGTGAGGATGTGGAGAAAAATGCACACTCATGCATTGCTGGGGTGACTGTAAATTGGTGCAGCCAATCTGGAAAGCAGTATGGAGATTTCTTGGAAAACTAGGAATGGAACTGCCATTTGACCCAACTATCCCACTCCTTGGTTTATATCCAAAGGAGTTAAAAACAGCATGCTACAGTGACACAGCCAAATCAATATTTATAGCAGCACAATGCATAATAGCTAAATTGTGGAACCAACCTCTATACACTTCAGTAGATGAAGGGATAAAGAAAATGTCATATATATGCACACAGAATATTACTCACATTCAAAGAGACTAAAATCTTAACATTTGCAGGTAAATGGATGAAGTTGGAGAATATCATGCTAAGTAAAGTAAGCAATCCCCTCCAAAAACAAAATGCTGAATGTTTTCTTTGTTATAAGGATGCTGATCCATAATGGTGATGCAGGTAGTATATGGGGGGGATGGAGGGACTCTAGATAGGGCCAAGGGGAGGAAGGGAAAAGGAGGGGGCATGGAGGAAGGAAAGATGGGGAATGAGATGGACACCATTACACTAAGTATATATATGAAGACACAAATGGTGTTACTCTATTTTGTTTACAAAGACATGAAAAACCATGCTCTGTATGTGTGCTATGAATTGAAACAAATTCTGATGTCATGTATAACAAATTAGAGTAAATTTTTTTTTTTAAAAAAGAGGAAGCTGGGGATGTGGTTCAGTGTTCAAGTGCCCCTGAGTTCAATCCCTGGTGCCAACAAATTAAATTAAATTAAAAATTTTAAAAACTTAGAAGTACTTTAAATTAATATTTTATTTTTAATAATGAAATACCAAACAACCATGTAAAGAATTAGAAAGTCATATACACATAATTATAGCCTCAAAATATATAAAATAAGATTGACAAAAATAACATAATAGAAATTTACAAGAGCAATATGGAAGGAACTGATCAGTGAATGGCAGAAAGAGAAAAATAATCATTAGTGTCAGGGATAAATAAAGCAAAACAAATAAATGTGACTTAAATAAACCATATAGTATGCAGTGCCACATTGCCAGTACATCCTTCTCTTAAATGCACATGAATCACGTACCAACATAAATAAGATGCAGGCCAGAACAAACTTTAAAAATTGAATTCAATATCACATAAACACACCAAAGGATAAAACTCATAAAATTGTCTCAATAGGAAAAAAATATAAAATTACTTTTGATTAAATTCATCATTCCTTTATGAGAAAATGCTGAATTAAATAAATATAAAAGGATCATACTTCCACACAATTAAGGCTATAAGCGACAAAATCACAGCCAACATCATACTGAGTGATAAATGATGAAAGTACTTCCTCTATGACCAGGAACAAGAGAAGGGTGTTTCTTATCACTGTCTTTATTTGATAGATTGTTAGGTAATTCAGTCAAGGCAATTAAGCAAAGAAAGAAATAAAGGGCATACAGAGAGGAGGAATTTGGTATATTAGAAGCATCCTGGTTGTTCCCTGAGATCAAATCTAATCAGCAATTGTGTTGCTGCATGAAGAATTAGAGAGGTCATACAAAACAGGAGTGCATCCCAGAGTCAGTGACCAGGTAAGCCAGAACAATGATTTTTAGAAGGGTGAGATAATTAGAAAATAGTCTGACTGAGCAAGCATTAGGCACTTGGTGGCTCTGTACATGGTGGCACATATAAATATACCACAATTATACACAATATTCTGTGTCATTAACATGAACAAATTAAAAATGAAAACACTAAATAACAAAAAAATAAATACATGATATAGGATTAGGAAAAGAGTAGGTCCAATTTTTCCCATTAATATAAAATAGAATTCTATGTATAAAAAAACTAAAGATGCTACCAAAAATTATTAAAAGTTATAACTAAAGTCAGTAATGTTGCAAGATTCAAAATGAACATATAAAAATTAGTAGCAATATTATATACCAGTGAAGAAGATTCTCTTAAATAAATTAGAAAAGCAATTTCATTAATAATGCCTACAAAAATAAAAAATAAAAATAGGACTATATTTAACCAAGGAAGAAAAAGAACTCTACAATGAAAATTACAAACTATTGATTGAAAAAAAAAATTGAAGAGTACATGAAAATATGAAAAGACATCCCATAATCATGTACTGGAATAAGTGATATTATTGAAATGTCCATACTACCAAAAGAAGTCTACAGATTGGGTGCAATTCTCTACAAAATAACAATGACATTCTTCACAGAAACAAAAGAAATAATCCTAAAATTTATATGGAAATATGAAGAAGCTCAGTAGCCAAAGCTATATTTAGCAAAAAGAACAAAACAATACCTGATTGGAACATAGACTACAGATCATAGCAACAAAACAGCATGTCATTAGGATAAAAATGGACACATTGATCAATGTAACAGAAGAGAGATAACCAGAAACAAACCCACACATTCACAGTCAATCAGTTCTTGATGAAATTGCTAAAAACATACATGGGGAAAGGACAGCCATCAATTAATGGTGCTGGTAAAACTGGCAATCCATGAGCAGAAAACAAAAATTTGAAGTCTATCATTCATCCTGTGCAGAAATTAACTCAAATTTTATCAAAGACCTTAATGTAATACCTAAATCTCTGAAACAACTAGAAGAAAACATATACGAGATACTTCGAGATGTTAGAGTAGTCAATGATTTTCTGTATAGGATCCCACAAGCACAGAAACATAAGGAAAAAATAGATATGTGGAATTATATCAAACTAAAAAGCTTCTGTACAGCAACGGAAATGAACAAAACTAGGGCCTACATACTGAATAAAATATTTGCCAACTATTCATCTGACAAAAGATTAATATCTATAATTCAAAAGGAACTCAGAAAAAAACCAATAAAAAACAAAAAGTTCAATTTAAAATTCAGAAAATAATCAGGATAGACATTTCTCAAAAGAAGAAATATAAATGGTGATTAAATATGTGAAACTGTGCTTAATGTTATTAGCCATCAGAGGAGAGTAAATCAAAACTACAATGAGATACCACCTCATCCATGTTAGAATGGTGATTATCAGAAAGACAAAAAAAAAAAATTACAAATGTTCAATGTTGAGAAAAAGAAACAACTACAAACTTGAAATGTAAGCACTTGAAATGTAAGCACTACTCATGCGGAAAATGCCTGGTGCCTGGGGTTTCTGACCCATCATGCAATCAAACTCTCCCACACCCATGTATTTGCATCACTATTCATATTAGCTAAGATATAGGATCATCCTAAGTGCCCATCAATAAATAAATGGATGAAGAATATGTGATACATTGGCACAAGGGTGTATTTTTTTCACAATAACAATGAATGGAACTGGAGGATATTATATTAAAATAATCCAGACACAGAAAGGCAAGTAGCACATGTGCTTCTTTGCATGTAGAAGCTAAAGAAAAGTTGACCTGAATGTAGAAAAATAGTTACTAGAAAGTAGGAAAGAGTTTGTGACGTGTTGCTGGAGTAGATGAAAATGAGTAGTACCCAGGCACACTGCATTCGTGTGTTCAGAAATCACCTTGCATCCCCTTAATATGTAAAATTAACATATATCCTTAAAATTAAAAAAAAATCACCACTTAAAAACCGCTTATTCAGAATGTTTTGACCATATTTAAATTGTTACATATCAATGACTAGAGTTTTCTAGAAAAACTCTAAATGTTGGGAATTAAACAAGATACTTTCAAATGATGCATATATCAAAAAATAAATAAAATTAGAATATAAGCAGAAGGTCTTCCTGAGTAAGGGGGTGGGGAAGGAGAAAGAAAGAAAGAGAGGGAAAAGCAGGAGGCAGGGTGAAAGTTTCCTTCAAAATAGAAGACAGATTGAAGGGTTAGATGAAGGGGACATAGAAGAAGGGGCAGGATAAGGGGAGAACAGTGGAATGCATCTGACCAAAGTCTGTACCTACATGAACAGGACACAGTGAATCTCGGCATTGTGTGTACCCACAAGACACGGTCTAATAAATAAATAATAAATAAAGAGCAGAAAGATTATAATAGTGCAAAGGGAAGGGCAACGGAGAAAGAAGGAGGAGGAGAGGAAAACGGGAAGCATTAGGAACTAAACTACAGCAAATTATATTTGGTGTTTGCTTAATTCTATTAAAATAAATCTGAATGTTATATATAACTAAAAAAATTAATAAAGAATTTAGAAATTCCTTAAGATATCAATAAGTAAAATAATATTAAAACTTGTGAGATCAAGTTAAAATTAAATTTGGAATAAAATCTGTAGCCTTAGGTGAAAATATTAATATGAGAAAGCTAAAATGTGATTATGTTCTCTATTGAAAAGAGTAAAAAAAAAAAAAAAAAAAACAAATGTTTAAATAAAATAAAAGGTAAAAATAAATATAAAAACAAAGTTTCAGAACATTATTGTACAAATGTATGATAGAGAAAATCAGAAAATGTAAAAAAAAATAACAAATTAAAAATATTAATAACTGGCTCAAGAGGCTGAGGCAGGAGGATTGCAAGTTCAAAGCCAGCCTCAATGACGTAGCAGAACTCATAGCAACTCAGCAAGACTTTGTCTCAAAATAACATATCATACAGCATTAAAAAAATAAAATAAAAAAAGTTGAGGTTGTGGCTTAGTCACTAAGCACCCCTGGCTTCCACCCCCAGTTCCAAAAAAAAAAAAGAAAGAAGAAGAAGAAGAAAAGAAGAAGGAGGAGGAGGAGGAGGAGGAGGAGGAGGAGGAGGAGGAGGAGGAGGAGGAGGAGGAGGAGAAGGAGAAGGAGAAGAGAAGGAGAAGGAGAAGGAGAAGGAGAAGGAGAAGGAGAAGGAGAAGGAGAAGGAGAAGGAGAAGGAGAAGGAGAAGGAGAAGGAGAAGAACAAACAAAAAATAACAAAGCTGACCAACAAGAGAATTTGGAAATTTGGAAAACATGAACGAATTCCTAGAGGAAATCTCAACATTCTAACAATGTCACGGTAAAATAATGGAAATTTTTCATACCAATATATGAAAGACACATAATCTATAAATAAACCTCATACATAACATTTTAAGTCAAGTAATGAATTCCTCCTCCATAAATGTAAGGAAGTGGTAGCACCAAAAACAGGATTCCTGAGTCTTGCATTACTGCATTATTTTCCAACTGAATAGGAAAAACCAGAAAAGTGATTTGTCACCATTCTGAGGTCAAAAGTCTGAAATTAGCATCAGTATGTAAAATCAGGATGGGGGCCTCTGTGGAGATCCTAGTACGGTCTTCCTTCTTCTTCTTCTGTTGACCACCCTAACTTTGCTCTAGTTCCTGCAGCTGTCTTTACAGTGCCTCTAGCTGTTTGTCAAATCTCCCTCTGTATAATCCACATGGATAATTTGCCATAATTCACCTGGATATCCTTACTTCAATCACATCGAAAAGACCCCTTACCCAAAAAGCTCATTTACAGGTCCCAGGGATTAGAACCTAATCTCATTGGGAGTCATATTCTGTTTACTACAGCTCCATACACAGATATTAATTTCAGATTTAAATGTGAGAGGAGGAACATAAAAAACACAACTGGAAAATGTTGTATGTTATGAATTTTTTATGAAGAAGTGTCACATGTTCTTCATTTTGTCTCCACAGTGAGGGTCACTTCTTCTGTACGTTAGAAAATATTTGCTGTATGAATGAATGAGTGAGTGTAATAAATAAGAATATTTTCCTCCATTAATCACAACAACATAAAAATAGCTCCAACTAGCTCTATAAAGTTAGGAGAAAAAAAAAACAATAAGTAGAATTTTTAATTCTATGGTAATTTTATAAATCAAAAACTATGTCAATGATTGTCATCAAATCAAATTTAAATATGCAACAAACAATATGAATTCATAATGTCCTTAAAAATAAAACCATGGTTTCTTCTCTAAAAATTATAAAAAAAAATTGTGTGTGTATGTATGTGTGTGTGCTTGTGTGCATGTGTTCACCTGATAAAAGACTAAGTATATGAGGAAGAAGAATAAAGAAAGATATATGCTTGTCTGTTTTATAATCTCTTCCTTCTCTCTTGGTAATATTCAGTACATGAATATGCATCTAGCTGTGGACTTTATTATGGAAAATGTAATTTAGTTGGCATTTAGTCCCATCTATGATTTACATGTATTTTTTAATATATCAAATCTATCCTGCAGAAAATATATAAAAAGTCTATGTTCATAATGACTTAGACATGTTGATGTATCGATTTCTGTCAAGTGATTCAGGTTGTAGGCATTTGATTGACTTTCCACAACAACAAAATGAAGCCTAACTTTCATTTAATATAGAAGAGTCACTTTTGATTGAAGCCACTGCTTTTGCTCATATCATCTTATATTGATGTGTTTACTATTTAAATTCACAAATCAAATTAACTGGTTGAATCAGATAAAACACAGTGGCTGGTGTTAGGAATACATTATACAATTGCATGTCTAAATTATTTGATTCAATGATATAAAAATATATTATTTAATAACATTTTACATTTGTTTTTTAGAAAATTTTAGAGCATAACAGATTTGTAGTCTTCTCACTACTTATAACCTAAAGGATATTTGGGTATTTTTAATAAAGATAATTTGAGAAAATATTGATAAAATAATTACAGTTTAATCAAAAGAGGTTGGTTGAATTATTCTAGACAAGTCTCCCTACTTTGCAGTGTTTTTGCAGCTGAAAATATCATATCATTGATGGATTTAGATTAAACCCTTGCCATGAATAAAAGTGCAGGTGTGATCATTGACCTATATAGAATCAGGTCCCACTTGAAGATATTGAGGTAAAATTGTTTTATCCTTATTCATGTTCAGAAACAGCAGCCTCTTTGATATCAATTTATCTTTAGCACAATTTATTATTTGGGGGGGTGTTTACATTAAATACTGGTTACTATAAATGCTTGGTCTTTTTCTTTAACATTACTCTATATTTCTGCTCACCACAACACATTTCTTAGAGAGCAAACCCCCACTTGAGGACAACCTTATCTCCATTTGGTATATAAATAACAAAATTTTCTTTTAGTAAAGGTGCTTGGATATAGAATTTTATCCCTTGGATTGGTAAAATATTCCTTAGAGATGTAATTACATCTTATGATGTGAGTGAGGTACTGGAAGTCATATCTGTCATTCTTTAGGATCTTTTCCAGGAAACTTCTCCTTTAATTCTTGAGAATTTCTTCTTATGATTACATCAATATCTGCTTTTTGTTTTCCTGCTTTTTTTTTACACCTCTTCTTCCTTTTCTTTCTTTTTTTATTTTGCCTTTAAGGAAGGCTACTGTTAATTCTAAGTTTTCACAATGTCCATCTGACTGCGTAAATTCCCAGTACTTAGAGTGATTTGTTAAATGGAGGACATAACACATTTTCCCTCTTTTCTTCATTTTATTTCACTGTCAGCAGGATCCCTTGGTTTGGTCAATAGGAATCAGAAGTTGAAAATTGAATCTACACGATGTTCATGCTTTAGCAATATTTCCACTACTGTGCTGAGAGTTCAAGGAAATCTACAGAAATTATTCTTAATTTACCTAAAATATACCCAGGTTTCTTAATTCAAATACTCTAATGAAAAGACAATGGAAAAGATCTTCCAATACTGTGACATTTAATTTTAAGAAAAGTCATATTCTCTTGTCAGGTCTTTGGAAGTTTCTGACAGCTTTCAGTATTTTTTCCAGGGTGGTGGTGGTACTGGTGGTGGTGTGGTGTGTGTGTGTGTGTGTGTGTGTGTGTGTGTGTGTGTGTGTGTGTGTCTGTATGTGTGTGTGTATTTTGGACTTCATACTTATTAGATGGGTATATTTTGTAATTTCTTTATATCATTGAAGAATTACATTTTATCTTTTTCTGGTTTTCTGATAGATTTTTGCATGAGTGGAGTAAAATAAATTCTTCTGTGGTAGTCTTGTCATAATTCTGAATTAGCTTTATGACTTTACTTACTTTTCCTACCCTGAGACAAGGAAAATAACAAACTTTGAAAAAGCCAGCAGCAACATTATCAGAGGGGAAAGAAGAAAGATGGGTCCTGGCAAGTAGTGAGATGAATAACAACCATTTCTTTGTCACCTAGGATACTACTGGCTGCCCCCTAAATTTTAACCCTGTTATTACATTCAGCAAAGAGTATGGGATCTCTGAGGAATATATGATACTTCACATGAAGCCTAACTTTACGTTTATCTTTTCTAGTGACCAAAATATTTGAATAGCTTTGATATTTTCTAAACACACTCATTGTGTACTGGTGGATAGAAAAGAGATAACTGCAGAAATAGCTCTCATTTCCATCAGGAATTAATGGTGCAGTGCTTATTGGCCCACCATTCATAGAACAAATCATATTTAACAGAACATGAACAGCAATACCACATGTTGTAGTGATAAAAAAAATAATTCCATGTATAAATAAGTTAAGCTACCATTGTCATATTTACAAATTATGTTTATTTTTCTCAGGTTAATACTAATTTTTTAATTTAGGCTTTTCATTTGTAAGTGTATTATGCATTCAAGGAAGATCATACAATTCAACAGAGATACATGATGAAGTTAGGCTGGCAAAAGATGTAATACATTCTTATGATGACTTCAGATACACCTTTTAAGATACTCAAATATATTGGAAGATTTTTTTTTGTACATATTGCAGAGGTAATCACTCTTGCAAATTATTTTGATTTGTATATTATTTGCTGTATACTTATATGCCTATAAATTTATTTTTATTCATAATGTTACCTTGTGTTTTCAAAATTCATGTATAAGGAAATTTGCTGTATTCACTGGAGATGAAGATTTTAAGCGTTTTTTTGTGTTGTATGCACAGGTGCAGGATATTCACTTTAATGGAACAGTTATAAGTCTACTTTCTGGTTACTACACACATTAATTTATTTATGACTCTTCGGTGCACATGTAACACCTTCTTTAAAGTATATATGGAAACTCCCTGTGTATGTGTATATATATATATATATATATATATATATATATATATATATACATACATATAATATATATATATACATACATATAATATATATATACATACATATAATATATATATATATTATATATACATATAATAATGTATATATTATTCTCAAGATTAATTGTCTTCTAATATCATCTACATTTGGCCGTTTTAACACATGAAATTTGGAATCCATCTAGACAGTGACTTCTGTTTCTTTGGAAACAGTATTTAAGTGAGATATGATATGTGCTCTTCAGAAACCTGTTCTGATGTTCTAAATCTAAGTTAGATATTGTAGGCCCTTCTCCTCTGTATCAAAATGAGTTAGATCCTATAGTCAAGAGTGAGATATTTCATCATTGTGGTACAATTTCAAAAGGTAAATTTTATAAGTGTGTATAAAGTTAGAGAATGAGGTTTTCAGTGAACAAGAAAGCAACAGTCACTGAAAGAAGAGATAATTTATCACATTACCATGGCCACATATCTTGCAAGATATAAGTTTCTTGTTAAATTTATAGCTAGTTAACTAAGTTTTAATATATTTAAGTCAGATTTGTGCAGTTTTGTTGTTTTTTACTTTCTAAAATAACAAATAATTAACTTACATAAAGGCGACTATTGTTTGGAAAATAAAATCTACTGAATGGAGTAATTAAAAAACCTTTGTAACTGGAGGTGACATTTGTAGCCACAGTGCACCTTCAACAAAAAGGTGTCATTTGGGCAAAAGCTTGAAGGATATACTTTGCTACACCTAAGCAAATTGTATTTCTGGCAGAGAGATCAACTAAGTCAATAAACAGAAAAGAAGCTAGCGTGACTGCAGGAGAAATAAGAAAAGAAAAAAATGTTGCAGCAACAACCATCACAGAAATTACAGGGCTTTTGTACAGGATTAGGGTGTCATAGTATAAACTTTTGTATTCCCTACAACATTCACAATAATGTTTAATCCACAACATAAAAAGTGTTAGATGCAAGGTGATCAGGCCATGAAGTCTCCACCTTCAGAAATGAATTAGTTCCTTCTGAAATGGCTTAAAGGGACAGGTTCACACTATCCCCTCTACCATAAGAGCACTCAGCATTCATCCCTCCCAGAGTATGAGGATGAGCAGAAAGTACTGTCCTGAAAGCAGAGAGCTCTTTTACATCATCAAAGCTGCCAGCACCTTGGTGTTCAACTTCATATTCCACAAAATTTTAATAAAGTTCTGTTTTTCTTAATAAATTAACCCATCTCGGGTATTTTGATATAGCAACAGAAACTAAGATACATAGATAAGAATTTAAAAATCTTCAATCCCACATTCTCTCTATAAAATGCAAAGTTCTTATGGTTATCTACAGACAGGTAATAAAATTTTGATTTAAGTTTTAAAAGGTTACCTGTGGATGAACTCTTGTGACTAAACTTAGTAGAACATGAGGCAGAGAGACTAGAAAGAAGGCAACAACAGTAAGCTATAGATACAATAACTACAACAATATCAAGGATACTTATATAACTTTAATGGAGGTACATATAATTTTTAAATGAAAGAAAAATACTCTATAACTGTGTCCTTTCCTGAAACTACTGATTTATAAAAGATTTAAATAAGTTGAGCTGTTTTGAATTTTCCTCTATCACTAAACTGATATGTAATTAAGATAATGTTCATAACATGTTCTGTGAGAAGTAAAAAAAAAGTATTTCTTAGATTTTAAATAAAAATATGTATTGAAAATCTACCTATAGAACAGAGCTATCTTACTTAACTAACTTATAAAGAAACAAAACGTGTTCATTTTTCTTAAGCACCAGTACAATTTACTGAGATTTAAGCTTGTATCATGCTAAATTTTCTGTTTATATTTTTTCTTTTCAAACATGTGTTGACAATAGCACAGGCAGTTCACAAGAAAATATCCTTTCAGGGCCAGGGTTGTGGCTCAGTGAATAGAGTGTTTGCTGAGCATGCATGAGGTACTGAGTTCAATCCCAGCACCACATAAAAATAAAAATTAAAATAAAAGTATTGTGTCCCTCTACAACTAAAATAATATGTTAAAAAAGATAGTAGCCTTTCAAAACCAACAAAAACTAATGCACTACACAAATCCATTTATTTTATAGTAAGTATACTGCTCTATAAGTATTATTATTATAGGATTTAAGAATTTATTATTCATTATAGTTTTTATGTAAGTGGCTGTGAATGATCTTGAGACAGCTAATAATCTTTTTAGAAAAATGCAGTATTCACATTTATTAAATGAAGAGATTTTTTTTGATCATGCTAAGTGCTGACCTCTCTCCGATTTTCTATCATGTTAAGTGCTCACCTCTCTCCGTAGTATGATATTATGAAGTTCCCATTTTTTTCTGATTCAAATTAAATCAGAGGATGAACAGAAGGCACCAGGTGTGATCACCAGTTGGAAGTGATACAATGATTTCCTTTCACTCTTGGCCTCCACTAAACCCCATTGCTTCACAATTATTAGTTTCAGTGTTATTAATGCTCTTTTGGTAAGATTTTTATTTTCATTAAAATAGTAAATTGCCAAAATTTATTACAGATTAAATCTTTATCACATAAAATACAAAATACAAAAATAGAACAGAATAAGATGGTTGCTTTATTTCTAAGGCTGAGTTGAAGCAATCTGCATCCCAATAAAATGGGAAAGAATGACAAGTGACCTGTCAGAGAACAGAACTCATTTTACAGAGTTTGCAAATGAAACAAAAGAATGTGAGAATGTACCTCAGCAGCCAGTTAGTGGCTGCTTTGGTATTATCACCACTCTTCATATTTCAGTAGGAATTTTTAAACCATAAATAGCATTAAATTCAACTGAAAAGAAGTAAAATATCCAAATGTACATATTCAATTTCAGTGTTTTATTTGTATCCAGGCAGATTAAAATGGAAATGATGTGAGGCAAAGAATTCATGATTTGTTTCAATTTCAGGAACTCAGCCATTTATCCTGACTCTCCCTGGCAGCGCCCCACCACGCCCGCCTTTCTACAATGGATATTTCACAGTTGTTTTATGTGAAATAGAAAAACGGAGAGAACACTATCCTGCTGGTTTCTAGGAGGTTGTTTTAGTTTTAATCAAAGGTATTGTGTCCTATTTTGTAGAAAAAGAATAGCTCTGTGTGTAAAGAAAAGCACTTCAACTTATTTTACTCTCTGTATACTAAAAACAACAAAAAAAATGACTTTATTTTCAAGGTTATAAATTAAATTAACCTATAACTTATTCTTGAAAAAGAAGGGTGTATTGAATAAGGGAAGGAATTATGATTAAACTAATTTTTAAAACCATTTTTTTTCCAAGCCTTAAAGTATTGCATAAGAAGCCAGATAATTTCAAATGGGAAAAACTGAAACACAGAAAAATTTACATATTTCACTTGCAGCTCAAGTGAAACAATTTAATAATTAGTGTTTAGTAATTAGAAATCTAAATTACTGATCTTCTCTGAAATTGAGCTAAAGTTATTGTTAATAGGTCATTAATAAATGGTCAACAAGACCACATAAATTATATCAAAATTAATGTTTCATAATAGCCTACTTATGGGCTGGGGATGTGGCTCAAGCGGTAGCGCGCTCGCCTGGCATGCGTGCGGCCCGGGTTCGATCCTCAGCACCACATACCAACAAAGATGTTGTGTCCGACGAGAACTAAAAAATGAATATTAAAAATTCTCTCTCTCTCTCTCTCTCTCTCTCTCTCTCTCTCTCTCTCTCTCACTCTCTCTTTAAAAAATAATAATAATAATAATATCCTACTTATTTTTCCATAAGTATTTTATTTTTATAAAAACACAAAAAATCTAAAGTGTATTAAAAATACCTGTACTAAATTGTCTAGCTATCAATGATAATTGTGTGTGTTAATCTCTTCTTCATATACTTATATATACATATATGTACATAAAACTTTAGCTACCTTGGCTGCCTTCCTTAGTTTACATCATTACATTACAGAATATTTATGACAAATCTAAGAGAGACATTAAAATAAAAACATATGCATTTATCAAATTTAAACAAAATGGATATACAAAAAGTCAATTACAGTTTTATAAGCACCAACAGACAGAACACACTGTATCTAGGAATATATCTAATAAAAATTGTTCATTTTTATGTCATTAAGTCATAAAACTATAATAAATCCTGAATAAAAAGTAGTGAATAGAAGGCCATTCCCTGTTCTGAATAGGAAAGCTTGAATCATTTTTAATAATGCTTCAATGACACACAGTTTCCATTAAAGAAAAGGTAGGAAAGAATATTCTCCCTTTTCATGAAATCTGGTATCATATGTCCTACTGTCAACTGTCAGGAAAATATAGGGATGAGGCTCTTCCAAAGGGAAATGAGTTTACAAAGAATAAAAATGATAAATAGCTATATCCACATTGGTAGTGATGTTTAGACTAATTTTATCTAAAATTTCCTTCAGCTTAAATCAGCCATAGAGACTTTATTTTCTCTTCAGCAAAATTAATGAAATATAGATGCAGATATAGATATTATCTGGAATTTCTCAAGAAATATAACAAGTAGCTTCCTGAGTCTCTACGTGTAAGACAGTAAAATATAATAAAATATGTAGCAATGATGTAATATAGAAATACTTATCATTAAATTCATCTCTTTGTACAAAATGTACCAAAAACATATTCTAAATATTAATATGTATTTAAGCTAATAATGCAAGGCCCAAACATCACAAATTGAGCATTGTTATAAAACCTGGGCTAGTTATTTTATTTATTCAATTCTTATCACTTAGTCTCTACTTCTCGGGTATCATACTTATATTGAATCCTATCAACCATAGTGGTGAAACAATGACATATTGACTACTTCCTTATGCATTGGCACAGTCACATTGGATTAGACACCAGAAATTTAAGGTGGTATTGGCATTATCTCATTTTATTTTCTAGGCTGTCCAAAATTTTTGTTTACTCTTTTTGGGGGGAGGGTTGTTATTTTCACTTCCAAATAAAATAATTAAGATATTCATTTGTTTTTGCATATATACACTGCTATTTCTTTTGGCATTACATCACAGTTAACTCTCCCTCCTAATATTAGGTACTTCAGATTCATGTATAAATGGACATTTAAATATATATATATATATATATATATATATATATATATATATATATATATATATATAAAGAGAGAGAGAGAGAGAGTAATATATGAAGAAAATTAGCATAGAGTAGAAATTTCAGAACAGGAAATAATTGTTTGAGATGTAAATATGTATCTTCAAGTTTGTCTTCTGGTAGACCTTGATAACAAGGTGGCATCATGGCTATAATGGGATCACTCCTAAACTTTAGGGTCACAAAGATGACCTGTGCAGTTCATCCAGCACCAGTCAGACTGCTATGTCAAAAGTATATTGGTTAGAAATTTAAAAGCACTGATAACAAATAACAGATGCAGGTCAAGGGCCGGATATTAATGGACAATTTTAATTATAGGCACAAGAGAGTTTGTACAGTAGCTTCTGGAATTTTACAGCACACAAAACAATGGTACTGCCTACCATTGTTCACAATGCCTGCCAATAACCACAAAGTCATCAAAAAAAAAAAAAATAGTTGCACAGTGGACCATCAGTAACCTCACTCAAAAGCTAGACTGTGAAGCAGAGTGCCTGGACCTCTCAATTCCCTGTTGGGTGCCAAATGGGAAAAGAAACCATATGAGGGTTGATGGGGGATGAAGAAAAGACAAACAGAAACACATAGAAAGAAAAAGATGGGACCAGTTGGGTAGCCAAACTCTAATGAAGAGTGACTGACCCAGAGCTTTCAGCACGTTTATTACATAGTTTCATCTTCAAAAGGTTATTCATGGGAAAGTTTCAGCAAAACAGTCAAACCTGAAGGATGCGAGACTGACAAGACATTAGGTTCTTCTTGTTATACTTCTCTATCCTGCAAGTTGGTGCTTGAACTCAAGGTCCCTACTGATAACTGGTGCATGCCTTTGCATGTAGCCTCCCTGGGCTGGTGTCACAAAAGTAACTGGACCATTTTGACCTGCACTTTTGCACAGGCAGTGCCCAGCACAAATAGAGCAATGAGAAAGTCTGAAAGACCATGACTCAAACTGCCACTCTCCACAGCTGGGAAAGACAATAGGTGACTTAATTTGCCTATTTTGTGTATGTTGAATCAAACTCTATTTTTACCATCTATAGCTATTTCTTCTTTCTAATATTAGTCTTTTCTTTCTCTT
Source organism: Urocitellus parryii (assembly GCF_045843805.1). NCBI lineage: Eukaryota > Metazoa > Chordata > Mammalia > Rodentia > Sciuridae > Urocitellus > Urocitellus parryii. Next base: position 34,310,821 of record NC_135531.1, on the reverse strand, counting down.
TGACAACGTCTTGTGAACACCACCCCCACCCCCACTCCTGATCTTTAACTAATCTAAAAAATCTCCAGTTTGGAAAGGATCTGGGAAGGTCCATTGCACCTGTCTCCTAGGTAATGGTCTCTATACATCTTTAGTTGTTTATATATTATGGGTCAGCCTGTGGGGAGGAAGGAACAAACCCTAGGCTTCACTTAGTCCAACCTCAGCTCTATGTGTGAGTTTTACCAGTTTAATAGCTTCAATTTCTTCATCTGTAAAATGGATGTTAATTACCCTTTGTTGTTTTTATGAGAGTTAAGGTAGAGGGGGGAGACTATTCTCCACTTAATTGCTTTTACCATTCTCATTGTAAGCTAAAACTTTATCTTTTCAGTGATTTTCACTCATTTTATGTATATCTCTGGAGTAAATATACACATAGGGATAAATAAGTAACTCCTACAGTTTATTGAAGAGGCTTTTCTAGTGCTTTACAAAGGAATCATGTAAAGTATTTTCTTCTCAATATCTTCAGCCAAATTTTTATGCTCTAAGACCATTAACCATTTTTGGGTTATTTTATATAGTTCATGAACATAGAAATAAGTCCAAAATTGACTTTGATAAAATTAGGGTTAATCTTATTGGTGACACAATAGTCGTCTTGTAACCTAGAATAGTACTCTTTTCTTGAAAAGTGTACTTGATATACTTCACTTGTGTGTGATAATGGTGAAAATTACCAATATGGTATTCTTCTGAAAATTTTGCAAATATTGCTTATAGTATAATGATTCCTGTCCTTTATTCTGATCTATTGTCTTTAGAGATCTCATTTACATTGCAAAAATAGCCATATAAAATCTATTATAATGTATAATATTTAAAAATCATAGACAATTACAGTTATCATATGTTATCATATTCCTTCCTTAAAGAGATGAAAGAGATGAAAAGTAGACTCCAAGTTTCATTATAAATTTGTGGTTTAGTAACTAGGAAAAAGATTGTTCCCAGAAATGTGAAGAAAAATGTATAGCACAGTGTCAATCATGGGAACCAAAGGTTTGATTCAGAAGACATGGCCCTTTTTAGCACCTCTTTTTCCTTGAGTTAAACACTGCAGGAAAATATTCTTCCTGTACTATCTCACACACCTGTCAAATGTTGTCATTCTCATTCTAACTCAAATGTCTGACAGGCAATCTTCACAGGAATGGAGCAAAGCTCCTAAGAACTGGTATGTTTATTTATAATTTTATACTCAATTGGATAACACATAGTTGTCATAACTGATTCAATACATAATTTTTGATACAGTATTTACTTTTACCTATTGGCCATAAAAGAGCCCTGGGTATCAATTAACATAGCATTCTCTATCCATCATTATGTGCAGGTTTTACAACTCAGTTTCATATGATATTTCTGTATTTTCAAATATGTACATATATATTATCTATATATCTGATTATATGTAGGTGCAAACACATATATATACACACACACACACATACATACACCACACATACACACTTCTTTTGGACATGCTTGAAACGGACACAGAGGCAATGTTTTTGTTTTTTTTTTTTTTTTTTTGATATTGTAACTCATGCCAGAAAAAAATTATGGTCATATTATTCCAATAAATATATTTTCCTATCTCCTTTCCTTTGCTCTTAGCACCATCCCTCTCTGTCTGCAGTGTCCATATTTACCCCTTCCTTTGCCATCCAACGTTAAAGAGATGATTAAAATTAGTTACATAATATGGGCTACATGAAAGGAGCAAATGTATACTAACTAGTATATATTAATCATGCAAGCAATTTTTACTACTTCTATAAAACAATCTCTATATGTCAGGATAATACAGAACAATTATGATCAATGTTTTAAGTAATACATAAAGTGATATACATCAATTAATTTTCTAAATATTTTGTGACAAGTTGCACTCTTTTACTGAATTATGCCTTTATTGGAATGGCCTATCAGACTTGCTAACAGATAAATCCTATCAGTTTTACCTGATAAACTTATAATACAAGATTAGTATTAAGCTGTCTTTGACACATATCTTCATTCATGGCTTACATGTATAAATAAACACACATACATGTATCTATAGATAAATACATGTACAATTACCTAGTGTTTTTTTTCATGTTTTGGATAGTTTTCATAATATAAGATAAATAACAAGTAACATTTAAATTAGTAGATGTTCTTTCGTCTGTGATTTGTACAAATATATAAAATAACATTGTTAATTTTACTTCATTCCAATAAAAAAGTTTATTTATACATCCTGTTCCAGGAAATGTACTCACTCATGCAATACACGTTTCAAAAATTTGAATTAGTTGTTTATTAGTGAATAATAACTTAGAAATTGTACATACATATTATTGAAAATGAAAACATACATATTCAATAGAATTTTTTTAAAATTACAAGATGATGAATAATAATGAATTTAAGGTGAAAATGTTTCCACCACTCTCTCAAAGCATAGTACATTACAGCCTGGGCTCTTCCAGCTGCTTATGTCCTCCTTGATTTACTCAGTGTATTCTTCACTTTAAGATGGGCCATGGTAGCAAATGGCTTATTTGTCAAAGAGTGTAATATTTAAAGGTAATTTTTTTTCAAAAATCAGTTCTTCAAATTCCCCAATGCCAAAACATTCCAAAAGAAATATGACAAATGTAGCTGTAAGCTAAGAAGCTCTAGATAGGAATTAAGATCAAAGTCACCTACAAAGATGTAAGTTTCAGGGTACACGAATTGCTGACTAAGGGTTTCTAGAGACTGCTACATTTTTATCCATATAATGTTCTTGGCACAGTCATAAATCAATCATTACCGTACCTTGACCTGTCCCCAAAATGAAATACTACTTTTTTATGATGTGAAATGCCAATGTCATATTTGAATGCCTAAACAGAGCAGAAAAAAAATCACATAAAATAACTTCTTAAAGAAATTTAAATTCTAGGGTGAAATTTTACTGTTTTTGTTTTTGTTCTGCTTCATTTCCTGTACTACAAGTTATTTGTATGTATATGGAACCCCAAAGTGAATTATACCCATGTGTGACATTATAATAATATAGCAGATGAACAAAAAGAATACTGAAAAATTAACTGACACTGCTTATCCTAAACAAATAACATTCCTATGCTACTTACCCTTGTTATTCTCTATTTTAATGTATCTGGTATTAAATTTATAATCCTTAGATCATAAATGTCTGTTTATACTCAAAGCAAACCATATCACTGGCTATGGTAGATGTTCTTTTAGCTAATAGATTTCTTCATGAATGTTTTTTATTCACCCATTCATCTTTAAAAAAGCTATTATGCTGTCATAATATTTTTTCATGGTTGTTCTTATATACCAGAAGAATGGTCAAAAACAAGCTGAAATGAAATACTTTTTGTGTTGCAAGTACTTTTAAGGAAAAACAACCAGGAGAATTTGACAGCTTTTTTATGCAAATTCATTTATAGTATGATATTAATCCATTAAATAATGAATAACACTTTGCTTTAGGCATTATAGCAAATGTGTTTATTTGAACAATTTCTAAAATATATTTTAATTCTGTCCAAAACCCAGTCATTTGTTACTGTTTTGGGGGAGTTTGTGTATGTGTGTTTCTGTGTGAAAGTGTAAGTATGTGTATGTGTTTAGTCTTAACTCACATCTTTTATAAGGCCTGCTCTTTCATGGAGAAGAACACCACATAATTGGTAACTCATAAAAATACATATTAGAAAATTTTGTGTGTATATCAAATTAACAAAATATAATATATCATTAGAAATGTTGAAAACTATGATGGTGGACTCCGTGCTATTTTAACTAGTCCTCCCAGGGATTCAGTTTAATAATAAAGGCAGAAAAGACCCTGGTGCAAAAATAAAGAAACAAAGAAAGAGAGAAAGAAAACAAAGAAAATAAAAGCAGTTTTTTAAAAAGTATATTACCTTTTTAAAACTGTAAACAGATAAATTGCAGTTGCATGTAATTATGGCTTTTGCTGAGGCTGTCTTGGAACTTGTGATCCTCCTGCCTCAGCCTTCTGAGCTGGGATTACAGGCATGCGCCAATACCCCTGGCCACAGTGGGGCATTTGAAATTTACCCTTCAAGCTATTTTGAAAAGTGCAATATAACATTATTTACTATATTCACCAGACTGTGATCTCAAAACTTCTTTTTTTTCTCAATGAGGCTATAATACCTTTGACATTCATCTCCCCATACCGATCATTCCCCATGCTCAGTAACCACCGTTGTCCTCTGTACTTCTGTGAGTTCCATTGTTTTAGATTCCACCTTTAAGTCAGGGTGTAATTTTTTTTGGCCTGGTTCCCAAATAAAACATACAAATATCCTATTTTTTTTAAAAAAAAATTCAACATCACTTATGATTAGGGAAATAAAAATTAAAACTATTATTACATATAATCGGTCACCTATCAGAGCAGCTGTTACCAAAAGACAAAAGGTAACAGGTGCTGGTGATAAAGTGATGTGGTGAAGAAAACAAAATCTTTGCACACTGTTGGCTGAAATGTAACTCAGTACACCTTCTTAGAACACCACATGGAGGTTCCTCAGAAAAACCAAAAACAACAACAAAAAATGTAGAATTACTGGGTGATACAACATATACACATACATAGGAACACACACATACAATGGGATATTATTTAGCCTTGAGAAGAAATTGGGTCATTTCTAACAAAATGAAAAAAATATGCCATTATCTTAGTTTATCTCCTCAGTGAAGGGTCAATCAAAGTGAGACATGACCATCAGGGTCAATATCAAACCCAAGATTAATACTGAAAATTGTTAGATCTCCCTCCATACCTTCTGAGCCATAATCTCTGGAAGTGAGGTCCTGCAACCTCTGTTCTACAGTCTCCCAATTTATTTCCTACAAAGTCATGGAACATGGGTCCAGGTGCAAGTGATTTTTTTAATGTAAGTTCTAACAGGTGAAATTGGTACGAGATTGGGGGAAAACAGACTATACAAGGAGAAGTCTTGTTGGTGTATGGTTCCCTTGAGCAGTGTGTAGTGTCCTTTGTTATCCCTTTTGATTGACTGTAGTTTGAAGACTACTCTGCTTGTGTGAAATGAATCGGGAAGTAAGATACACAGGACTTGAGGTATGAATGTCCAGAACTGATGAAAGGGGTCCAGTGGGACCATGGTGCAGGATTGGTATTCTGTGTTTAGAAGGTATAATGAACTTTGAAATTCTTAATGTTCTTTATTTCCTAATTCTTAATATTTAACAAATTATTTTCTAGTCTGAGTCTGGTTTTGCATTCATAAGTAGGAATAAAAATAACAGCAGCCTAAATAACTTAAATAATACATAGGGAAATTTTTTGTTATATATGACAGAAGAATGAATTACAATTCATTTTACACATATACAGCATAATTTTTTCCTATCTCTGATCTATACAGAGTAGAGTCACACCATTCATGTCTTCATACATGTACTTAGGGTAGTGATATCCATCTCATTTCACCATCTTTCCTATCCCCATGGCCCCTCCTTTTCCTTCCTCCCGTTTGCCCTATCTAGAGTTCATCTAATCTTCCCATGACCCCCACCCCCAACCCCATTATGAATCAGCATCCTTAAATCAGAGAAAACATTTGGCATTTGTTTTTTTGGGGGGATTGGCTAACCTCATTTAGCATTACATTCTCTTAACCATACATTTACCTGCAAATGCATGATTTTATCCTATTTTACTGCTAAATAATAATACATTGTGTATTTATACCACATTTTCTTTATCCGTTCATCTACTGAAGGTCATCTAGATTGGTGAATTGTGCTGCTATAAACATTGATGTGGCTGTGTCCCTGTAGTATGCTGTTTTTAAGTCCTTTGGGTATAGACCAGGGAGTGGGATAGCTGGGTTAAATGGTGGTCCCAGTTTTCTGAGGAATCTCCATACTGCTTTCCAGATTGGCTGCACCAATTTGCAGTCCCACCAGCAGTGTATGAGTGTGCCTTTTCCCCCACATCCTCGCCAATACTTATTATTGTTTCTATATTCAATAGCTGCCATTCTGAATGGAGTGAGACGAAATCTGAGAGTAGTTTAGATTTGCATTTCTCTAACTGCTAGAGGTTTTGAACATTTTTTCATATATTTGTTGATTGATTGTATATCATCTTCTCAGAAGTGTCTGTCTGTTCAGTTTCTTGTCTGTTCAGTTCATTGGCCCATTTATTGATTTTTTTTTTGATGTTAAGATTTTTGAGTTCTTTATATATCCTAGAGATTAGTGCTCTATCTGATGGGCATATAGTAAAAATTTGCTCCCATTCTGTAGACTCTCTACTCACCTCACTGATTGTTTCTTTTGCTGAAAAGAAGCTTTTTAGTTTAAATTAGTCCCAATTATTGATTCTTGATTTTAATTCTTTCTCTATAGGAGTCTTATTAAGGAAGTTGGGGTCTAATCAGACATGATGGAGATTTGGGCCTTCTTTTGCATTCTAAGCAGAGTGACTACTGCAATAGCTTGTGCATGAAATGACTTAGCTGAAAGCGTTGAGATAATTTTGTGCCAGGCACTGTGGTATAATCTCAGCAATTATGGGAGCCTGCCTGAGGCAAGAGGATCACAAGTTCAAAGCCAACTTCAGCAACTTAGAGAGGCCCTAGCAACTAGTGAAACTCTGTCTCTAACAAAACAAAAAGTAAAATACAAAAAAAGGTGTGGGGGGTGTTCTGAGAATGTGATTTGGCTCGGTTTTTAAGTGCCCCTGAGTTCAATTCCCAGTACAAAAAAAAAAAAAAAAAGATGACTTTGTGCACTTCAAACATTTTTCAATGCTTTATTTGTGTCTATTACCTTACTGTAACTTAAGGGCATCACTGTGAATTAACTTGACAACATCATTTTCAAATATTAAAGAATGTGTTTTAAGTTCATTTTTCATTGAAAACCAATTCTAATTTTCCATAATGTGGTCTGTATATATTTGTATCTATCAATAATGAATTGTAATTATATTTTATGATAAATTGCTAATGTTTTAATGTGTTTTAACAATAATCCTAGAGGTTTTATATCTCTGTATATTTTTAACATTGACTCAAAGTTGGCATTTTTGAGGAAGCCACTGAAAATAACTCAAATAACTCAACATCACTGAACTGTTTTGTTCTTATTTTTTATAGAATGGTTTTTATTGTTGTCCACATGAAAGAACATCATGACTTATGAACAGTAAAGAGAATGTTTCAGGAAAATAAATGCATTATTAGTTTCATCAAAAATAATACTTCTCCTTTAAGGGTGGAAGAAAAATTGCATGTCTTGAAATCCCTATTATGTATCTACAATTCTCTAGCTTTTATAGAAATATTAGATGTAGTTCTCTCTTATTTATAGATTACAAAATGCATTGTTTTCACATTTACTGGAAATCATAACATTTTATGATACATGAAATATGTCAGTTTAGAAGGTATTTGATGGCTTTCAATACATTATATTATGATAGATAGGTTTTAAAATAATGCAAAACATAATAAAACAAAAGTCCCAAAGGAAAAACTTGTCATATTCTTGCTCTACTCTTCTGCAAACTGAAAATCTAATATAGCCTATTTAATCAAAGTAAACAGTTTACTTGTCTCAATGTAACACAGTGAGAAAAGGATTCCATAAGATAGAGGCGAAAATGAAAAAGCATCACTTTAGTGTTTTAATTTAGTTTTAAATGTATATAACAATTTGTTATTACCTAACCTATATTAATATGATAGAACACTAATTGAAAGAACCTCAGATATGTTAATAATTCAAGTAGTCTAAAGTATTTTATATATTGAATCAAGTCAGAGCATAATTGGCCATTAACACTGTAGAACTAGACTTTAGAAATAGAAGCCAGCAGTGGGTTTTCAAATCCAACATTCCATACATATATAGGCATCTATGGTGTCATTAGGCATTTTGTGGTCATAAAGACCCTTTACAAGCACCAATTCAGGGTTTGTGTACAAAGTTATGTGACCACTTTGAAAATTGGCTTCCCTTGATACTATAATAAGCTGCATAACTCAGAGCAATGTTTTGAAGTCTGAGAATGGAGAGGTGCATGCTGAATATATTCTATATATTATTTAGCATTTTTTATCACAGTGCATAAAGTCAGTGTGTCTAAAGCAAATGAACAGAACTCTAAAGCAATCTTTTAGGAATATAGAGCTATGGGCACTTATGTAGATTTTGTTATTCTTTAGTAGTTGAGTTCTGTTATTCTTCAGTATAATTGTTAATGTATTTTAAGTTCTATTATGATATATTTTCTAACCAGATAATATATAGCTAAATCGAGGTCTTATTTTTCTGTGAGACAATTTTTTTTACTAAATTTATATGAATTAGGAAAGAATATATATATATATATATATATATATATATATATATATATATATATATACATACATACATACATACATATATTTGGGAGTGGCAGGAATTTGCTTCCTACCACTGAGCTACATTTCCAGCCCTTTTGTTTATTTTGAGACAGGTTCTTGCTAACTTGCCCAGGCTGAAACCTCCTTTCTCAGCCTCCTGAGTCGGTAGGAATACAGGCATGTACCATGAGGCCTGGCTCAATTATAATTTCATATATAATACTAACTTTATTTTAAAACTTAGAAATGTTTATTTTTTTAAGTTTCATAATTCTTATAATGTAAAATGCCATAAAATCAAAATAGTCTTCACCTAATACTGTATGTTTTATGTGAAATCATTTTAGAGGATTTCTATCATTATGCATAAACTATTATTATGAAAACTAATTTAAACCAATGGTGTTGATTTCTTTATTAGGACTTTTGGCTACTCTTGGAGGCTACATCAAAATCCTCCTTTCTTTTAAGCTGCATTGCAAAAGGAAAAAAGTAAGCAAACATTTTTCTTCATTGGCTCTTTTATCATTTGTAAAAGTTTATGTCTTTTATTACACATTATTATTTATCATTGCTTTTGACTCATCTTTCTCCCTACTCACTTCTGATGTACTGATTACCTTAAAAATAAGTAGATAAGGCTCCTGTCCTTAAGAATTTTGAGTGGCAAGGCAAGGAAACATACATATTGTTTAAATTTACTCTGTCATATTAAAGATTACCTAGATGTGTCACATTGCACTTCTTACTTTGGGGTGTCCAGAATAACGTCAGTTCTGTTGGTTGTATGTGGGTTGTTCTTAGTAATTGGAATACGGTCTTAACAGAAATATGCTACCTGTCATCCTAGATTTGCTCACAGAACGGTTGGTTCACAATTTTTAAACTTTAGCTAATTGTAGAGCATTTATAGGAGGCCTTGGAGCAGGTTGTTGGATATGGAACCACTTGTTGGAAACACCTCTTCATCATGAATTATCATATGGATACTTCCTCATTAAACATCAATCCTGCTATGATGTGACCAAAAAAATTAATCTTAACTTCCCAAGCTATTAATTTTTTGTATATTTTGTTTGTTTTTAATCACTGAAGGAGAAACAGTTTTTACTGACCAGTATAAATATATATAAAATGTTCTATAATAAAGTGATTTTGGATAGGGAATTAATTATCCTTATGTGCTCCTTGTCACTTCTTCCCATCCAATTTTGGTCTCCATATATGCCATCTTTTACTCACTATCTTGGAATTATATTAAAATTTTAAAATTTACTTATCTGGACAGATTGTTATACCTCAAGTCATTGGACAATTTGTTCGCATAATACTGCCATATATCTCTATCTGCATATTGTCCCATTTCTTGAATGATGCTAAAATTCTCCGTTTTCATGAGACATAAAAACCCACACCTTTCATATGAGTTCAGAATATTAATTTGTCCTTAATACTCTGGTGAGTCCAAAGCCATTAGATATGCATTCCCTCATCCTCATCCAGAAAACATAGGAATTCCTGCCTACATCTCTGCCTATACTTTTCTCCATGTCTACCAAGCATCAACTTCCTTGATAAGAGTCCTAAATCTTACGAAGTGAATGAACCCCAGGAATCAATAAGTGGAAGGCATAAACTTAAAAAGCTTCTGCATGGAAAAGGAAACAATTAAAAGTATGAAAAGAGAGATGAAATAATGAAGAAAATATTTCTCAGCTACTCTCTGATATAGAGTTAATGTCCAGAATATATAAAAGACTCAAAATCTTACCACCAAAAATAAAAAAATAAAATCCAAATGAGTAAACAGGCAAATGATTTAAACGGACATTTTTATAAAGAAGAAATGGCCAACAAATATATGGAAAAAAATATTTAACATCCTTATCCAGCAGAAAAATGCAAATAAAAACTGCACTCTGATTTCATTTCACTCCAGTTAGAATGACCATCATCAAGCATACAAATGACAACATTTTCTGGCAAAAGATGGTTGGGATAAGGAGCCCTTACACATAAAATAACTGGGAATAGAGCAGCCACATGACCCAACTATCATTGGTAATTATCCAATAGTGCTAAAATGAACATACAGTAGTGATAAATGAATACCAGTGTTTATAGTGGAGCTATTCACAATAGCCAAGATATGCAACCAGACTTAGTGCCCATCAACAGACAAATGTATAAGGAAAATGGGTAAGACATGTACATACATAATGGAGTTTTATTCAGGCAAAAAGAAAATGAAGTCATGGCATTTGCAGGAAAATGGACAGAACATGAGAACATCATCCTAAACAAAATAAGCCATTTTCAGAAAGTCAAATGTAAAATATTTTCTCACATACGTGTAAGGTAGAGAAAAGGATGGGGAAATGAAATTATAAAGGGATTTAATGAAAATAAAAGGCAGGTAATAGAGAAGAGTTAGAGGATGGACAGGAAGGTTTGAAGAAAATGAATGGGGAAGTACTGGGTAACAAAATCTACCAAATTATGCTATGACCACCTATGAACATAGTAAAATAAATCAAATATATGATAATAATTCAATAACTGAAATATATTAACTACATAGTGCAATATAATGAATTATAATGCAATAACTGAAATAATAATAATAATGATGATGATGAAAGGGAGTGCAGTATAGGGGAGCAAGAGAATAAGGAGGAGGAAAGAGGGTAGAGAAAAAAAGAAAGGTACTGGGTTAGAGAGGATTGATCTAGTTATTTGCATGTACAAACATGACATAATGTATATTTACATGTAATTATAATACACCAATAGAAAAAATATGGCAGGTTGTTTTTTTCCCAATTTTGATGATTTCCTGCTCTGAAGTTTATTTCCTTTATGTTTTTGGGAAACTGTTTACCTCTAAAGTTAGAACTCCTTTTATGGGTTTACTCTCATTTGCATGTAAAAAAAACAAGCTTATTACTTTTTAAATTTAATCCATCTCAATATAAACACCAATTTTAGGCTTAATCCCTGCCAAGTCTCTTCCTGCTCAGGTAATGTGTTATCTGTCTCTATGACTCTAAACTTCCTCTCAGACAATTAGTAATAATTATTTTATAACATATTCATATTATAATAGCTTTATGCCATAAGCAGAATGTCTTGATATTTGGAAACTTAGAATGGTGTCCAACAATTCTAAACCCACCTTGTTATTATTCTCTTTTTCTTTGCTTCTTTTCTGATCTCCTTTGAAGATTTTTCTTCAATTTCTTTAAAGAATTAGAAATCCTCAGGATTCTCTCTGAAGTCCTCTGTTCTTTGGATTCTACAACCACTCCCTGGGATATCAAATTTTTCAGAAGGCTATTTTCCATTATTTTGTTCTGATATCACTAACATTTTTATTTATTTTACATACATCTTATGTAAAACCTAAAGTCTCAACTCAAAAAATATGTGCTATCTAACAATAAATAACATATACTTTCTTCTCAATTGTTTTCCAGTATGAAAAACACAATCCATTTTTAGAAGATGTTTGTTGAATAAATAAATACTCAAGCATATAAGTAACTATTAAACAGAGTCTACTCAAAGTTTATATTACTAAAATTCTAATTCATTAAACACTAATATCTTCTGTTTACAGAATCCATCATAAATATAATGGCATAATATTATGGTTTAGATATTAGGTGTCACCCAAAAGTTCAGGTGTGAGACTATGCAAGATAATATATGGATGAAATCATTGGACTATGAGAGCTTTAACCCAATCAGTGAATTCAACCCCTGATAGGAATAAACCGGGTGGTAAATGAAGGAAAGTAGAGTGTGGCTGGAGAAGGTGGGTCATTTGACTCATACATTTGGGGTATACATTTTATCCCGGTAGAATGGAGTCTTTCTCTGCTTTCTGGTGCCATATTCCCATTCGCTTTCCTTCACCACACTCTTACACCATGATGTTCTGCCTCACCTCAGGTCTTAAGAAATGGAGCTGGTCACCCATGGACTGAGACCTCTAAAACTATGAATGCCAAAATAAACTTTTCATCATCTAAATATGTGTTTATCACGTCTTTCTGTCACATCAGTGAAAAAGCTGGCTCAAACACATGGCCAACCAAATGGATTCCTTTAGATAAGAATCTAGTGGCAGTGTTAACTGTAATCTTTCCTTCTTCATGTCTTCAACCAATATCCAAGTCATGTTAAGTCTCCTCAAAATTTTCAGATCTTTTATTTCTCCTATATGTATCACATCCAACACAGGTCATTCTGTTTCAGTGGATTAGGCTACTACTGAGGATCTAAAATATTCTCTTTTTCAATTGTTTCCCCTATCACACATAATTGAATGATTCTGGAGATAAATAAATATAAATTGAGTATATTATTTTTTTCTCTTTTACTACTTATTATAAAAATATTCAAACATACAAAAAAAAAGATTTCACATAATGAGCCCTCATATATCCATCACTTATATTTATCCGTTGTTCATCAAACTGGAGATCCTGATCCTACTAGAAGAAAATGTAGGCCCAACTCTCCATCATGTCAGCTTAGGAACAGCCTTCCTCAACAAGAGTCCTAAAGTGCAACAAATAAAATCAAGAATCAATAAATGGGATGCTATCAAAGTAAAACAAAAAACAAAACAAAACAAAAACAACAAAAAAAAACCTTTTTCATAGCAAAGGAAACAATCAAGATTGTTCAGAGAGAGCCTAAAGAATGGGATAAAATACTTGACACCTGCATCTAGATAGAGCATTAATCTCCAGGATATAAAAAGTCTCAAAAAACTTAACACGAAAACAACAAACAACCCAATTAGTAAAGGAGCAAAGGAAATGAACAGGCAATTCACAGAACAAAAAGATGATGAATGGTTAACAACTATATGGAAAAAAATGTTCAACATCTTAGCAATTAGAGAAATGCAATTAAAACTATACCGAGATTCCATCCCACTCCAGTCAGAATGGCAATTGTCAAGAACATAAGTAAATGTTGTCAAAAAAGTGGGGACAAAGATCCACTCATAAATTGCTAGTGGGAGTGCAGATTGGTGCAACCACTCTGGAAACACATAGGAAGATTCCTCAGAAAACTTGGAATACAACCACCATTTGAACCAGTTATCCCACCCCTTTGTATATATCCAAAGGACTTAACAGCAGCTGACTACAGTGATGCAGCCACATCAGTGTTTATAGCAGCTCAATTTACAATAGCAAATCTATAGAACCAACCTAAGTGCCCTTCAATAGAGGAATGCATAAACAAAATCACACACACACACACACACACACACACACACACACTACTCAGTCATATTTATTACTCACAGATTCATTACTCAGCAAATTATGTTATTTGCTGGTAAATGGTTGGTACTGGAGACTATCATGCTAAGTGAAGTTAGCCAGTTCCAAAAACCTAAAGGCTGAATGTGTGCCGCGTCCGGCTAACGGGAACCGAGTCCGGCGAGAGACGTCGAGGTTAAAAAAAAAAAAAAAAAAAATCACAGGACACCAAGGTTCTTCATCCAGGAGGAGGCATGTGTGCCGTTTATTATCCAAGTTTGTTCCCTTATATACTTTCTATAACTGCAGTGGAAATTTAGCCAAAACAGAGGAGGAATAACACCTGCTACTCTTGGGTTACCGTGACCGTCCCTTATCAGAAAGCTCCGAGAAGGCCAAGATGTTCCCAAAAAGGCATATATGTCTGAGGCAGATAAACATGAAACCGCAAGCCTGCTTCACGACCCTGTGAGCTGGCCACTTTGACATGCAGAACAAGAAACTCGGGGCTGAGCCCCAGGGGCCAGGGAAGGCCTGCCACCAGCAAATGTGGATGCTAACACACAATAAAGGAAGGGAGGGAAGAGTAGAAGTTCATTGGATTAGACAAAGGTGAATGAAGGAAATGTAGAGGGATGGGAATAGGAAAGACTGTCCTATGTTAATATGTGAATACATGATCAGTTTAAATCCATATCATGTACAATCACAAAAATAGGATTCTAATTAGGATAAGTTATATTCCATGTATGTAATAATACGTCAAAATACAGTCTACTGTCATGTCTATCTAAAGAGTAAAAATCTTTAAAAATTAAAATTACATATATAATGACCCAACCATCACAGGACATTCAAATGTCATTGTAAATTGAGTCTTTGTGCAATAAACCAATGGTAAATATACAGAGAGGGGGAAAAGAAGAAGATTTAGCCCTTATTAACATTTTGACATACTTTCTTCATCTATTTTTTTTCTTTTTCTGAAATATCTTCAAGGAAATTACAGGTATTATGACATCTTACTCCTAAATTCCTCTGCAACCTAAGTCTTTTCTTTTTATAATTTTATTAGTGAATTATAATTTCCTATAATTTGTGGGTCATTTTGATATAATCACGCATGGATGGAACATAATATCCTCCAGGTTAGTCCCCAGTCTTCCTCTTTCCCTCCCCTCCTCCCTCCCCCTGTTCCCCTTCCTCACCTCTGCTAATCGTCCTATTTATTCATGTTTCTATTAGTGCTCTAATGATATGCATAAAGGTGAAAGTCATCACGGTATATTCATATATGTACATAATAGTATTTGGTCTTTTTTATTCCACCACTCCTCTCTTTTCCCTCCCACTTCCCTTTTCCTCAATCCCCTTCCTCAGTTCCACTTATCTTCTTTCTATTTTCCTGGGATTCCACCACCCACCCTGCCCCACACACATATCACCTTTCTCCCTTAATTTGGTCTAGTCTCATAAGATCATGTGGCACTTGCTTTTCTGAGTCTGGCTTATTTCATTCACCATGATGTTTCCAAATTCCATCTATTTACCAGCAAAAGTCATAATTATATTCTTCTTTTTGGCTGTGTAAAACTCCATTGTATGTAACACTGTCTTTATCCTTTCATGTGTTGATGGGCACCTGGGCTGTTTCCATAAACTGAACAGTTTGAATTACACTGCTATAAACATTGATGTGTCTATAGTATGCTGATTTTAGTCTTTTGGATAAATAATGAGGAGTGCTGGTTCTCATCCAGGGTGGCTTCTCTTCCTTTGTTTTACAATTTTATATTATGAGCTTCTTTTATTTTAAGCTTGTAAATGCAATGTATAAAACTTGAGTTGAAAGTTCATTCTTCAGAAACTATTGCTTTTTTATTATAGATACACAGGCTGTTATATAACCAGTTCCAATTTCATTAATTACATTTTTCTGAGTGTGAGGAGAGCAGGAATTTTAAATTCAAAATGTGCACGTGTTAGTGGGTAATCTGTGATTAAAATTCCTCAGGGTCCTTTCTTGTCACAAGTTGCTCAAATATACAGACTTTATTTATTTATTGTCCTCCTTTTTTATAGTTATTATTAATAGAATTGCCCTTTTGACTACATGGTTGCCTAGGATATGTGATGGGGTATTTCCTTTCAAACATTTATATATATATATATATATAATTTCCTTTCAAAATATTAACTTTGTTAAAGTGTGTATCTTCTCACATTCTCCTGGATGTGCCTTTAAAACTGTTAGTCTCTGGTGTACTGAAAAGCAAAGCCTCCTAAGTCAGCTCAGATTTATATTTCAACTTGCAAGTCTAGTTTTTATCGCCCTCTTTAAGTTTTGGATCTCGGTGGTTGCTATTGTATTATATATGGAAGAAAAAATTGAGCAGGATACAGTAGAGCTCAGCTATAATCCCAGCAGTTTGAGAGGCTGAGGCAAGAACATTGCAAGTTCAAAGCCAGCATCAGCAACATAGTGAGGCCCTAAGTAACAGCAAGACCCTAAATATCCTAAAACAATAATTGGGGAAGCTTTCTCTTAGTGCTCAAATTGACCCTATATTACCTCTGCCAGATAATTAATTATCTGTCATCTGCTTAAACACCAGGAGAGGTATCCAGTGCCCATGGAGGAATACAAATGTTTCAAAACTTTTCCATATAGGAAGGCCTAATCTTCCTCCTATGAAGTTGTGACTTTGACCTCCCATGTGCCTCTCTACTTCATAAGAAATGCTTTTACATTCAAAGCCAATTTTCAATTCCCAAATCCTACACTTGGAAACAAATAATATAAATGTACGTGCCCGCAGTCTTGATAACATAAGAAAAAGAAGAACAAATGACAAGTAACAATGCCCACTTTGAACTTACCACTAAAACTGTCATGAGGACCAACAATAACAATGAAATTGTCCAGTGAAGAAACAACGGAATGAGCGGTAATCAGCATTCTTGAATCATGCTTTAACCTGTAAAAATATTTTAAAATAGGTCTTACAAATGGAGCCTCTTAAGACAAATTCACTTAAAAAAACACAGGAATCTTTGACATTTTGCTAATATAAGCAGAAGAAGGCTCAGGTAGATCAGTGAGACTGAAGAACTTCTGAAAATAAAATCTTCTCTAAGGAACTCTCCCCCCCACATAAATAGGGAACAGAGTGCAAGACAGGACTGATACTAATCGACAATGCAAAATAATATGCACTCGTTCCTCAGGACAGGGTTCTCAATAATAAGACGGCACTAAATCATTAAATTATATGAATACTTCAGTGTGCACTAAATACTTGAATTATATGCACACTTAAGTGCCTTTGGTAACTCAGAGCAAAATCAATTCTAAATATAATAAAAAGTGGAAATGGTTTAAACTAACAGTAAGAAAAACACTTTGGAAGATAAGAATCTTTGTGATTTCATTTTATTTATTTATTTTTTTAGTATTCATCACAGCCTTGCCTATGGATATTTATACAGTGTCTGTTGAATCTCACTCAAGGTCATTCTCTTAGCTCCCCTAGGATCAATTTACTTCAAAATAAAATTCAAAAATGATCACAAAGTATATTAAAATACATATCAGGATGTAAGTTGAATTTTTCAAACCTACAATTCAGAGTATGGTACATTAAATTTACAATGCATTTGTTTTTTTGTAGTCTTAGGGTATTAATTTTATTGATTTAAAAATATTTATATAGAATGCATTGTGCAAGTACCAGATGTATATTTAAAGATCCCTTGTATAACAAATACAAAATATTCCAAGACATAGCAAAATATTTTAAAGCACATTTTGAAAAAATAAGCTTATATACAAATTTAATAGATTTACATTTCTGGGGAATTTTCTGGTTTTGAGTTCAGTTTCTAATCACATAATATATTTATGTGCTTGGAAATTACCTTTTATTTAATCATATTCACTAAATCTGATCTAATATTTCATTTCTTTCTACTTTAAATTCCTATAAATAAATATGACATCTTAATAATATGATAAAATTTAAGGTGATTATATTTAAAATATTGCATATTTTGAAATAATTTTTTATTGTTTTTGTTACAAATAAATGATAAAATTATGGTGATGAATATACTATCTACTCTTACTTGATTGATACACATTGTATATATGTAATCAAATATCATATTGTAACTCATAAATATGAAGAATTATTATGAGGCCTTAAAAACAAGAATATGAAAAATACATATATTTATCACACTTTAAAATCATAGATTAGTAAGAAATTTCATCAAAAATATTATTGCAAATGAAATGAGACTTCATTGTCTTATTTTCTACCACTTCACCATTTCATCTCATTATGATAATTCTTCATTTCTAATTTCTAGACTATGTCAACACAAAATTATGTCACTGAAGGAAACTTTGTGGTTTAGTGTGTTCTACCCGTTATTTTGATTCATCAATTGAAATAAATGGGCCAATAGGTTGTTTCTAATGTTTTTATATTAGTCGATCTAGATTTTATTGTAAATTGATTCCAGCAATATCTTGACATTAAAGACTTCATGGTCATGTAAGTTTGAGTAATTTTACATTTTATCTCCATCATGAAAATTCATTTTTCATTCTACTACATTGTATAAGAGACTTTTGTTCTAAAGCCATTTATTGTTAAGATTTGTTTAATCCAATGTTTTCTTAATTTGTTTGTAGTGGAAAATACTAAAGACAAGTTCTCTTAATGATTTTCTGAAAGCAAATTGAGAAATTCCTCCACAAAATAGTTAACAAAAATGTATATAAACTTTAAAACCACTAAATTTACATGAGTATATATGCATTGTGCTTTACCATATATGTTAAATACTAAATTAATATGTGTAATAATTAATACCTTTTAATTAAATAAAAGCATTTGCATTTAATAGAATGGAACACAACAATTTAAAACCTATACAAAATCCACCCATTTATTAAATTACAAAAATACCCTACATTATAGACTTGTATATCATCAAGATATTTTGTTCCTAGACATCATTATATTATATCAATAATTACCACATAAAATACTTTAAACTTACTTGTTTTACATAAATTGTTCTGAGTTCAGAAATTATATTTGTGAAAGTCACCTTCCTTGAAAATGAAAAAAAAAAAGTATGAATTAACTAGTATATACTATACGTGACAATTGTATGTGAAAATCATGGTGTAAAAATGAGTAATGAATGAAAACCATTTGAACAACTGAGAGATGATCATGGTTAGAATATATGGGTTAAAGTACAGTTTTGTTCAGAATAAAGTAAAAAATTACAGTGTTACTATTTAGGATTTGATTATCAATATAACTATTTTGAAATTTATAAGAAACTGAGAATATAATCAAATTATTTTAAGCTAAAGGTTTTTATTTTTAAAATTGAAATAATTTTCTTTTCTTAAGTTTAAAATAAAATTTTAAGGAGAGAAGGCAAACATGAAGAAGCTAAGTCATTCATATAAAAACCTTAACTAGAGAGAATAATAATGAAAATTACCCCTCGTGTCAATATTTAATCTATAATTTCAATAGAAATAAATGTGTGTGTATATATATATACACACACATTTATTTTTTATTAAAAGATATAATCATCATATCAAATGTTCTGGATGGAACATCTGATCACTATTGTTTACTACAAAGAGAAAAACTGAATAGAATAAAGGGGTTTTTTTGGTATAATTTAAATATTTCATCTCTGTTTCCATACTATAGTAAGTATCAAGTCAATTTTTCCAATTTTTCAGTCATCCATGGTTACATATATCATCTATAATGCATGGTATATCCTGTAGAATGCTCAATGTTCTGATAAGAATAATATTTATTTTGTAGCAACTTGATGAAATGTCCTGTGAGGTATTTTTAGCTTATAGCATAGTTTAACTCTGATGTTTCTTTATGGGTTTCTCTAGGGATAATCTTTCCATTGATGAGGATGAAATGTTACAGTCCTTGACTTTGTGGTTTTGGAGCCTATCTCTAATTTTAGATTTAATATTTTTGTTATATTTATTTTATTATCCCAGTGTTGAGTGCAAATATATTTATAACTGTATGTATTTTCTGTGAGTTGATCATTTTATCATTGTGAGTTTTTCTATTTTTAAAGTTTTTGTCTTAAAATCTGTTATATTTGATATGAGTATTTAAACTCATCACCTTTTTTGTTCATTTACACAGAATATATTTTTTTTTGATTCTCAATCTATTTTTATTTAAACCAGTGAGGTGATTTTCTTGTACTCATCATATAGGTGGATCTTCTTATTTTTTTAAATCCCTTAAATCCATCTAAGTCTTTTTTTTTTTTGAGAGAGAGAGAATTTTTAAATTTTTTTTTTTTTTTAGTTTTCTGCAGACACAACATCTTTATTTGTATGTGGTGCTGAGGGTCAAACCCAGCACCGTGCACATGATAGGCCAGAGCGCTACAGCTTTAGCCACATCCCCAGGCCTCCATCTAACTCTTAATTGGTTAATTTATTCATATTACATTTAAAGCTTCTCTATTCCCATTATTTTATTAATTTATTTCTGGTTGCTTTACATAATCTTCTTTCTCCTATTGTTAATGTTCATGGTTTGGCATTTTTCTGTAGTGGTAAGGCTCATTTTTGTATCTACTCTAAGTTTTTTTTTTATGTTTTCATCATGGTAGTTATTGTCTTTTTGCTTAACAGAGTATTGTAATTCATTTCTTGTATGGCTGGACAATGGTGATTAATTCCCCCAGTTTTTATTTGTCTGAGAAAGACTTTATTTCTTCTTCATTTATGAAGCATGGTTGTTATGTTTGGATATGAAATGTTCCCCAAAAGCTCACCATTAGATTATGAAAGCTATAACCTTATCAGTAAATTAATCCATTTAATGAATTAATAATTTGAAAGGTTTACTGTACTGGGTGATGACTGCAGTCAGATAGGGTGTGGTGGAAAGACGTAGGTCACTGGGGATTTGCTCTTGGGGAATATATTTCACCCATGGCACCTAACTTCTTCTGCTTCCTAGCTGTCTTGAGCTGAGCAACTTCTGCCATGCCTTCTGCCATAATGTTCTGCCAAACTAGGGCCCAGAGTAATGGAATCAGTCATCATGGATTGAACTTCAGAAATAATGAGCCAAAACTCTTCCTCTGATAAGTTCTTCATCATCTCCCCAATGAAGGTAGTTGAGAAAGGTGGAGGAGTTTTTTTTTTTTCCTCATAATATTAGTAAATTTTAAGATAATCTTGTACTTAAGGCAAAAGTAAGTTGGCTGGAGAAGTGGAGTAAGTCCACAGGGCAAAAATAAGGGTCCACATGAACCATAGTGGATTTAATCCATCTTCTTGATTTTTTTAAACTATTGCTCTTAAAAACTTTGGTACAAAGACATATCCATATCACTTTTAAGGACAGGTTCTTCTATCATAGACTACTGTGCCACTTTGTTTCTGCTTTACTCATAAGACAGTGATAACATTTTTTATGTGGAAGGACAAAAATTATACATACATAGAAATTCTTATGTAGTGAGTTATTTACAGAATTCTTCCATACTTTTGAACATTGTGTAGAAGAATGCCTGTTTCTATTACCTTAATGAACATGTATTTTTATGGTGAGTTGATATAAATTTAAAAGTTTCTGGTTTTAAAATTTAACTTCACAGTCAAGTTTCTTTGCTGATCATTCACAGTGTGAATCAGGTACTGCCAAGTTCTCAAAAATCTCTCAGCCATGCCAGAAAGTAGTGAAAATAAATACTAATGTAAATATATCTCTGAAATTTTTAAGATTTATATATTTATGTATAAATTTTTTCATTCACTATATTGAAGAGGCCATTAGCACAGAAATAACACTTTCTTTAATCTTTAGGTTGTACAATCTTCATTTAGTTTTGGTAAAAATGGATTTGATGTCAGAGAACTCAACATTTTCCCAAGTGTTACAGTAAGCTCTAATAATCTCACAAAGTCACTTATGTAGCATTATCAGATTAAATAGAATGGAGAATTAAATTTTAATTTTAAACAATTAATGATATATCTAATAATATATATACACATATATATGCATACATATGCATATATGTGTGTGTGAGTGTGTGTATAAGTATGTAAGTATGTTCCAGATACTTAGTTATTGTAAAAAATGATATTTTTAGTTGAAATTTAAATTTAACTTAAGTGTCCCATATTTTTATTTTGTTATATTTTCAACTTTATATTAAAGGCATACAATATTGAGTATATATATATATAAAATTTATAATTAGATATCTATGAATAAAATCACAGAGTAAATTAGTCTTTTTTTTAGAGAGAGAGAGTGAGAGTGAGAGAGAGAGAGAGAGAGAGAGAGAGAATTTTTCAATATTTAATTTTTAGTTATTGGCGGACACAACATCTTTGTTGGTATGTGGTGCTGAGGATCGAACCCGGGCGCACGCATGGCAGGCGAGCGCGCTACCGCTTGAGCCACATTCCCAGCCCAAATTAGTCATTTTTTAATGTGACCTATTGATGTACTCACTAGGTTCTATATAACAAATACTATATGCTTAGCCACATCACATACCCTCTGCATACACCTGGACATGGCAAAGCTTTTTTTTGTTTGTTTGTTTTTTTAGAGAGAGAAGTTTTTTTAATATTTATTTTTTAGTTTTCGGTGGACACAACATCTTTTGTTTGTATGTGGTGCTGAGGATAGAACCCGGGCCACACGCATGCCAGGCGAGAGCGCTACTGCTTGATCCACATCCCCAGCCCATGGCAAAACTTTTTTACTCTAAACTTTAATTCGGTGTGACCATAAACACCTTCTTGATATATGATAAGCCAGAGATGTATGTGTGTGTGTGTGTATGTTTGTGTGTGTGTGCATTTATACCTGTGTGTATATTTGTATATATTTGGTAGGGAGGTAAATAGAGAGAGGATGTTAGTCAATATCCTTTCAGGTAGCACTTAATCACTAACATGCCAGGAGTTAGGGAGTCAGTGTTTCCGCATCTTTGCTGTAGTTTCCGATAGTGGTCATTGTACTCTCTCTTGTGTCTTCCTTTCTTTTCCTTAATGATTCTCTAACCATATTATTTTAGTAGATTAATAGCGTATGGAATCTCAAGATCCAATAAACTGCGTGCACTCAAATCCTCATTTAATGTTTGTTTCCAGCAAACCTAAATCAGATTTTACAAATTAAAATACCCTTATTGTGGTTGGTTATGAACCCTACTGAACAGTCTTTCCAGAATAATATGTCCCACCTATCCTAACAACCAACACCTGTGACACTTGTGAAGGATTTTGGTTCCCATGCTGAGTGATAGATTTTTCTAATTAAGAACTAACTATATTTGGGTCTCAGATACCAAAGAATAGGATATATACCACCTTCCTCCACACCAGGATTTACGGTCACTGCTCTAAGACCTACTGTTGTTAGGGTAAAAGAGTCCTTGTTTATGTTTCTGTTGACTCAGATTTCCTGTGAAAGATTTAAAAATATTTCATCATAAAAAACACTTGTCTCAAAAACAAAATTCCAATTCTGACTCTGACATATGTTGTAAAATCTTGTGCAAATGTATCAGCTCTTTAAAACTCTGCTTCCTCATTTGTAAAATTTATACAGTATTCATTTACAGTGACTCCCTAAGTTGCTATTTTAAATATCTTTATTCTACATATTTTACTTTATATTATAACTGTAACAGGGTGAATTTCATTGAAAACAGTGATTACTTATCTTCTTTTCAGAGTGGAGTTTTTCATCCCAAAGATATTTTACCTTAATTAGAGATCAAATTGTAGGATTAATTTCTATCTTGCTGAATATGGTTTTTGTTTCACATTGTTCCTTAATCTTGCCACCTTTCTTTCTATGAAAACCCTGACCTTAAATTTTATATGTGAATGAATTATATATGTTACTTACATATACATAGATGATTTTATGTGTATATATTTGTGTAAAGAATGAATTAAAATATCATCAGATTATGTAATACTATCAACAATGTCTTGTATTAAGGAAAATCATCTATTATAATAAGACTTACTGGCTTACCTTACATTTTTGTGTTCTGATACATCTATTTGTATCTAATCCTTCAGTATGATATTTTAATTCTTATTAATAATGATGTACGCTCATGCAGATATTGTAGGAGAGACAAACTTCTATCTCTTATGGGATTTGGTCTAAACCAGAGAACTAAAATGGTGTAAGAAAGATTAACAGGAGAAACGCACACATAAATTTATTAAATTTGCATTTTGGAGTACTTGAAAGCCCTCATAAGGAAATAAAGATCCAAAGAGGTGGTAAAATCTGAATTCTTTTACTTTTAGTTGAAGAAACAAACACAATGTGAAAAATGTAAAGAAATTATGAGGGCAGGCAACATGGAGAGAAAAATGATTTTGTCAAAAACTGCCTGGACAGAATTCTAGTTTCAACTTCCCACCCTTACTGATGAGAATCTTACTTTTCTTCTGGTAGAAGGAGGATATAAGGGGATTCTATCGCCATTTAGAAAGAATACTTTTGGGAAGAGTCAAATGTCCTGACCCAACCAGTTGCTTTGGATTTTAAAATACATTTTAGTCAAAACAAACTATATGCCAAATAGTATGTTTATGCATGGCATAGTCTGTCATCCTTCAATATGAAAAGAGTCAGCTGCTTTATTGGTTCTTTTCCTTAAGACCAAAGAAAACATTATGTGCTACCATATGCTTCTTACATTTAATAATTTTTAACAAGTATCCTAGGAAATATCATATGTTCTTTTAGTTTAGAAATTATTTTGGAAGATAATTAACCTTCATTGTCAAATTCTTTGCCAGATGTGTATCACTTGAATTATCAGCATCAAGGGAGTTCTAGGTACTGTGCTTGCTTATTATGGAAGAAGTTTGAAAAATCAGATTAATATGAAAAATTTAAAAATATTTCTACTTTACAATTCATTATAGAAATTGTAATTTAGGTATTTTAGCTTAAATCTGCCAAAGATAGGCTTGTGTAGTATTTCACAGTCACTAAAAGAAAATAGCTACACTTTTGTTTACATTTACTGAAAAGAATTGGAATCTTTTTTTTTTTTAAGAGAGAGAGAGAGAGAGAGAGAGAGAGAGAGAGAGAGAGAATTATTTTTTAGTTTTTGGTGGACACAACATCTTTATTTTTATGTGGTGCTGAGGATCAAACCCAGCACCCTGCACGTGCCAGGCAAGCGTGTAACCCCTTGAGCCACATCCCCAGCCCCAAGAATTGTAATCTTTCAGAAGAAGAAATCATTTAATAAAATTGAGAGTCTTTACTAACTATATAATGTTGAAACTAAAAATAATTATTTTTTATTATCAAAAATATTGAAAATAGTTGAGTAATATATTTAAAAATAGATTTCTCTGATTTTTTTCCACAGGTCTTTGCAGAGATTTACATTTTTAAACAATACATTATCTTCTGCAAAAAAAGGAAGAAAATTAACCTAGAAAATTATCAAGTAAAATGGTTAGAAAGCATTATCCTTAGTAAATTTTGGCTTCTTTATTTCTCAATTCACTTTGTACATTGCTTTTAAGTGATAAACTTATTTTAATTATCATTATTCAGCAGGGTGACTTAACTTTCTTAGTGATAAAATGAAGGCAAATTTATGAAGGACAAACATTGTTAGTTTCTGTCTGACTCCATTGTTTTTCATAATAAGTCAAGAAAGTTATTTTCAATTTTATCGACTTTTCTCTAATTTTATGATTTGAGGCATATCATGGGAAATCAGAATCTTTTGATTCTAATATCCTTTGGCTATCTTCTAATAGTGTCATGTCCCTTCAGTCAAATGGATTATTAAACATTTCAGTTATTGAGAATTATAAAGTATTTTGTTCCACAAGTGTGGGAAGGTTGGGTTGATTACTCAGGGATGTGAATTACATCAATTTACAGCTTTAAAGTAAGGACCAAGTCTGTGTGTTCCCTCTCTATTATGATCCTAGTTGTATAAGTGAAATAGAATTAGCGGAAGGTTTCATAAAGTGCTTTGGAGATAAATTCTAGCAAAGTCTAAGTATCCAGAGAGATTCATGTTTCTCTCAGTAGTTAAATACACAGAACTTTAGGAATTATGTTTGGAGGTTTCTTGACTTATGATGAGGTTTCTCCTGTTAAATCCATTGTAAATTCAAAGAATGGTACATTGAAAATCCACTTAATACACTTACCCTGCCAAACATCATAGTTTATAAACATAGTATACTGTATTGTTCATTTACATGTGTGATCCCACAGCTGACTGGGAGCTGTGGTTTATTGATTCTCCTCACCATCAGAAGAGAATATTTTAATTAGCACTGATAGCCTGGAAAGAGATCATATAACTTCAAAATGTAATTTTAACGGAATGCATGTCACTTCTGAATCATCATAAAAACAGCAAGTTGAACCATTGTACATTGGGAACCATCTGTACTTATATTATGTTTTTTTAATTATCATTATTCAGAAAACTGCTTAATGGAGCAGAATGGCCCCTCAATCAGCATATGAAAAACTTAGATTCATTTACCTCATATTTTCATATTAATTAGATGAACCTTGTAATTTTATAGTGTCCTGCCTACATCACAAAGTGGTTGCGCATGTAAAAGTCTTAAATAGTTTGTGTTGTGTTATGGTTTAGATATGAGGTATCCCCCCAAACCTCATGTGACACAATGCAAGAATATTCAGAGGTTAAATGATTAAATTATGAGAGCTGTAACCTAGATGGTGGGTCAATTTACTTAAATGGATTAACTGGGGGATAAATATAGGCCAGTAGGGTGTGGATGGAGAAAAAAGGCCACTGGGCGCCTGACTTTGTGAGTTATCCTTTGTCCTTGGTGAGAAGAGCTCGCTTTCTGCTTCCTGGATGTCAAGTCCTATGAGCTGTTTTCTTCCATCTGGCCCTTTCCATATGATGGCTGCCTAACTTTGGGCCCAGATCCACGGGGTCAGCCAGCCTCTGAAACCATGAGCCAAAATAAACTTTTCCTCCTCCAAGTTGTTCTTGCCAAGTATTTTGGTCACAGAGATGAAAAGCTGATGAAAGAGCTTGAAAATCCACTGGAAATTTGAATTATGTATGTATGTTCATACTAATTAAGCTTCTTATAAAATTTCTTTGAAACCTCGTATTTGATCTAAATAGATGCTGAGACAATTAGAAACTACAGTTGCATTACATTGTTTAAATTATCAAATTTCTTATTCATTTCAGAATAGGTTTAGCCACTTGGGTTATCCAAAAGCAAACAGGAATTTCACAGCTCCCCACATTTTGGTGTACATATAAATTATCCAGCTCATTGTGTTCAACTAAAGAAAAGTTCAACAGATATTACTGATTATTTTATAATTAAACAGAAGAACAAAAATTGGAAGTGATTTGATGCAGCACATATACCTAAGCTCATTAATTCTAAAAACACAAACTCAGTGTGCCAACTGGATATTCCCAAGTATGGGTGAGTATAGAAAATGCAATGCTAGTCTGAATAAGAGGAATAGGTGTTTGTCAAAACAGTTTCTTCAAATGTAGGACATCACCAAATTAGGAGTATTAAAAGTCACAATATGAACACTGAAAAAAAGCACCAAAATATAGTTAGGAGAATAGCGTCACAGAGTAGGTTTTTTGACAATATGGGTATTAAATAATTACCTTGACCAAGAAAGTGGAAGAAGGAATGGAAAATAATTTATTATCTAATGCATACAAGAAAAATGAATAGGTGAGACATGGAGCAGACAAGGGAACCCAGAATTTTATTGTATCTTCTACATTATTATTAATGGGAGAATTGTGGGTAGCAACAAATGATTCTAAAGGTTAAGAAACTTAAAAACATAGCCTCAGACAGGTTGATGCATGAGACACTATTATGAGACTGTAATATGGAATCATAATGAATTTTTATAAGATTTCACTCCTGGTTTTGGCCATAACAAAGGATTTAACCCTGGCTACACCCTGTAGCTATCACATTAATCATGTTCTAAGCTATGTGCTTGAAAGAGTGATAAAACCCATATTTCTTTTCAACTCTGCAAGAGGAGTTTGTTTATATCTT
This sequence comes from Urocitellus parryii, assembly GCF_045843805.1. Lineage (NCBI taxonomy): Eukaryota > Metazoa > Chordata > Mammalia > Rodentia > Sciuridae > Urocitellus > Urocitellus parryii. The sequence goes on along the minus strand of NC_135531.1, from coordinate 34,282,910 downwards.
CTATGTATTTGATCTAATGAAGGGCTGGTAGAATCACCTTTAGCTTTAAATCACTTTAATGAGTCCTGCTTTCTAATTACCAAGGGAAAACAATCAGACATATTCATAGTCCAGGATGCTCTATGGATTCTTACGCTTGCAATAGACCGCCAATTATATTAATAATCTGTAATGGTATGGCAGAGAGAAATAAGCTCTCTAAAATCTTACCTAATGTATTATTTTTATATTATCATCATCTTCATCATCACCATCATTATGAACCTTGCTCTTTGCATATGTCAAGCTTCATTCTTTGAGTTAATCATGTGAATAATGCTTGTTATTTAGTTGCTTTTAAGTGTAGCAATTCATAGTATTAGAGTCTAGTTCCTGATGATTTGTAATTTCCCACACCATCACATTTTAAGAAATCTCCTGAAAAATGTCACACATAATCTTATCATTTATCTATTGTAAAATTGAAATTAAATAAGTGTCTCATTAACAGTTTTATATGTCTCATATGACCAGGAAAAGCTGCAACCCACAGTGATTCTTTTTTTTTTTTTTGATTTTTAAAAATTTGTTTTACTTAGTTACACATGACAGTACAATAGTCTTGACATATAATACATTTGAATCAGATGGGATATAATTTCTCATTTCTCTGAGGGTACAGGTTGCAGAATCACACTGGTCATGCAGTCACGTATATACACACAGTAATAATAATGTCTGTTTCATTCTACTATCCTTCCTATCTCCCCAACCCCTCCTCTCCCCTCCCAACAGTTCTCTCTACTTAAGCTAGGGTAACACTATTTTTTTTCTCACATCTTCATACATGTATTTTATATAACAATGAAGGTCTCCTTCCACCATCAATGCAATTCCCTTTCTCCCTCCCTTTCCCTCCCACGCCTCTGCCCTATGTAGAGGTAATCTTCTTCCCATGCTCTTCCTCTCTTCCCCATTTTGAGTCACCCCCCATATATCAGAGGAGACATTAGGGATTTTTTTTTTTTTTTTTGTATTGGCTAACTTCACTTAGCATAATCTGCTCTAATACCATCCATTTCCCTGCAAATGCCATGATTTTATTATTTTTTAGTGCTGAGTAATATTTTATTGTTTATATATGCCACATTTTTTTTTTATCCATTAATCCATTGAAGGGCATCTAGGTTGGCTCCACAGCCTGGCTATTGTGAATTGTGCTGCTATAAACATTGATGTGGCTGTGTCCCTGTAGTATGCTCTTTTTAGGTCTTTTGGGAATAGTCTGAGAAGAGGAATAGCTGGGTCAAATGGTGGTTCCATTCCCAGCTTTCCAAGGAATCTCCATACTGCTTTCCAAATTGGCTGCACCAATTTGCAGTCCCACCAGCAAAGTATGAGTGTACCTTTTTCCCACATCCTCGCCAGCACTTGTGTTGTTTGCCTTCATCATGGCTGCCATTCTTACTGGAGTGAGATGGTATCTTAGAGTAATTTTTATTTGCATTTATCTGATTGCTAGAGATGATGAGCATTTTTCGTGTATTTGTTGATTGATTGTATATCCTCTTCTGAGAAGTGTCTGTTCAGGTTCTTGCCCCATTTGTTGATTGGGTTATTTGGTTTTTTGGTGTATAGCTTTTTGAGTTCTTTGTATACCCTAGAGATTAGAGCTCTATCTGATGTGAGAGGGGTAAAAATTTGTCCCCAGGATGCAGGCTCCCTATTCACCTCACATATTATTTCTCTTGCTGAGAAAAAAACTTTTTAGTTTGAATTCATCCCATTTGTTGATTCTTGGTTTTAATTCTTGTGCTATAGATGTCTTAATAAGGAACTTGGGGCCTAACCCCACGTAATGGAGATTAGGTCCCACTTTTTCTTCTATTAGATGCAGAGTCTCTGGTTTAATTCCTAGATCCTTGATCCATTTTGAGTAAACTTTTGTGCATGGTTAGAGAAAGGGATTCAATTACATTTTGTTGCATTTGGATTTTCAGTTTTCCCAGAACCATTTGTTGAAGATGCTATCCTTCCTCCAGTGCATGTTTTTAGCACCTTTGTCTAATATAAGGTAGTTGTAGTTTTGTGGATTAGACTCTGTGTCCTATATCCTGTACCATTGGTCCACCAGCCTGTTTTGATGCCAGTACCATGCTGTTTTTGTTACTATTGCTCTGTAGTATAGTTTAAGTTCTGGTATAGCAATACCACCTGTTTCACTCTTCTTGCTTAGAATTGCTTTAGCTATTCTGGGTCTCTTATTTTTCCAGATGAATTTCATAATTGCTTTTTCTATGTCTGTGAGGAATTCCATTGGAATTTTGATCGAAATTGCATTGAATCTGTATAGTGCTCTTGATAATGTGGTCATTTTAATAATATTAATTATGCCTATCTATGAGCAAGGTTAGTCTTTCCATCTTCTAAGGTCTTCTTCTATTTCTCTCTTTAGGGTTCTATAGTTTCCATTGTATAGATCTTTCATCTGTTTTGTTTAGTTGATTCCCAATTATTTTTTTATTATTATTATTATTATTATTATTATTATTATTTTAGGATATTGTGAAATGTTAGTTTTCCTCATTTCCTTTTCAGAGGATTTGTCACTGATATACAGGAATGCCTTTGACTTATGGGTGTTGATTTCATATCCTGCCACTTTGCTGAATTCATTTACTAGTTCTAGAAGTTTCTTGGTAGAGGTTTTTGGGTCTTCAAGGTATAGAATCATATCGTCAGCAAACAGTGCTAGTTTAAATTCTTCTTTTCCTATAGTTATTCCTTTAATTTCTTTCATCTGTCTAATTGCTCTGGCCAGTGTTTCCAGATCTATGTTGAATAAAAGTGGTGAGAGAGGGCATCCCTGTCTTGTTCCAGATTTTAGAGGGAATGCCTTCAGATTTTCTCCATTTAGAATGATCCTGGCCTGAGGCTTAGTGAAGATAGCTTTTACAATGTTGAGGTAAGTTCCTGTTATCCCTAGTTTTTCTAGTGTTTTGAACATAAAGGGGTGCTATATTTTGTCAAATGCCTTTTCTGCATCTATCAAGATGATCATGTGGTTCTTATCTTTAAGTCCATTGATGTGATGAATTACATTTATTTATTTCCCTATGTTGAACTAACTTTGCATCCTGGGGATGAATCCCACTTGATCATGGTGCATGATCTTTTTGATATGTTTTTGTATCTGATTTGCCAGAATTTTTTGAGGATTTTTGCATTTATATTCATTAGAGATATTGGCCTGAAGTTTTCTTTCTTTGAGGTATCTATGTCTGGTTTTGGAATCAGGGTGATATTGGCCTCGTAGAATGAATTTGGAAGTACTCCCTCTTTTTCTATTTCCTGAAATAGATTGGAGAGTATTGGTATTAGTTCTTCTTTAAAGGTATTATAAAACTCAGCTGTATATCTGTCTGGTCCTGGTCTTTTCTTGGTTGGTAATCTTTTGATGGCTTCTTCTATTTCCTCACTTGAAATTGGTCTGTTTAAGTTGTGTGTATCTTCCTAACTCAATCTGGGTAGATCATATGATTTAAGGAATTTATCAATGCCTTCACTATCTTCTATTTTATTGGAGTATAAGATTTCAAAATAATTTCTAATTATCTTCTGTATATCTGTAGAGTCTGTTATGATATTGCCTTTTTCATTCTGTATGCTAGTAATTTGGGTTCTGTCTCTTCTCTTCATTAGCATGGCTAAGGGTCTGTCGATCTTATGTATTTTTTCAAAGAACCAACTTTATTTTTGTCAATTTTTTCAATTGTTTCTTTTGTTTCAATTTCATTGATTTCAGCTCTGATTTTAATTATTTCTTGCCTTCTACTGTATTTGCTGTTGATTTGTTCTTTCTTTTCTAGGGCTTTGAGATGTAGTGTGAGGTCATTTATTTGTTAGCTCTTTCTTCTTTTAAGGAATGAACTCCATGCAATGAATTTTCCTCTTAGTACTGCTTTCATAGTGTCCCAGAGATTTCAATATGTTGTGTCTGTGTTTTCTTTTACCTCTAAGAATTTTTTAATTTCCTCCTTGATGTCTTCTGTAACCCATTGTTCATTCAGTAGCATATTGTTTATTCTCCATGTGATGTAGGAAGTTTTTTTTTTCTTATTTTATCATTGATTTCCAATTTCATTCCATTATGATTGGATACAATGCATGGTAAATACTCCTTTGTATTTGCTAAGAGTTGCCTATGGCATAATATATGGTCTATTTTTGAGAAGGATCCATGTGCTGCTGAGAAAAAAGTATATCTGCTTGATGTTGGTTGATATATTCTATATATGTCAATTAAGTCTAAGTTTTTAATTGTGTTATTGAGCTCTATAGTTACTTTATTCAACTTTTGTTTGAAAGATCTGTCCAGTGGTGAGAGAGGTGTGTTAAAATCACCAATGATTATTGTGTTGTGGTCTATTTGTCTCTTGAACTTGAAAAGAGTTTGAATGATGAACATAGTTATACCATTGTTTGGGGTATATATATTAATGATTGTTATGTCTTCTTGGTGAATGGTTCTCTTTAGCAGTATTTAGTGTCCTTCTTTATCCCTTCTGATTAACTTTGGCTTGAAGTTTATTTTATTTAATATGAGTATGGAATACCCCTGCTTGCTTCTGAGGTCCATGTGAGTGGTATGATTTTTCCCAATCTTTCACCTTCAGTCTGTGTATGTCTTTTTCTATCAGAGGAGTGTCCTGTAAGCAGCATATTGTTGGATCTTTTTTTTTAATCCAGTCTGCTAGCCTATGTCTTTTGATTTGTGAGTTTAAGCCATTAACATTTAGGATAACTATTGAGATATGGTTTTTACTTCAAGCTATGTTTGTTTATTTCTGTTATTTAACTTTATTTGTTTTTCCTCTTTGATTAGTTTTTCCTTTACTGTATTACCTCCCACTGTTGATTTTCATTGTTATTTTTCATTTCCTCTTCATGTAATGTTTTCCCAATGACGCTTTGAAAGTCTTGTTTTCTAGCTGCAAATTCTTTTAGCTTTTGTCTATCATGGAAGGTTTTTATTTAATCTTCAAACTTGAAGCTTAATTTTGCTGGATACAAGATTCTTGGTTGGAACCCTTTATCTTTCAGCATTTGAAATACGTTGTTCCAGCATCTTCTAGCTTTCAGAGTCTGTTTTGAAAAATCCGCATTAACCTAATTGGTTTAGTCCTAAATATGTTCTGCTTTCTTTCTCTTATGGCTTTTTAAATTCTCTCCTTGTTCTGTATGCTGGGAATTTTCATTATAATGTGTCTTGGTGTGGATCTCTTGTGGTTTTGTACATTTGACATCCTGTAAGCTTCTAGGATTTGGATTTCCGTTTCATTCTTCATGTCTGGAAAGTTTTCTAAAATTATTTCATTGAAGTGGTTGTTCATTCTTTTGGTTTGGACCTCTATACCTTCCTCTACCCCAATAACTCTTATATTTGGTTTCTTAATGTTATCCCATATTTCTTGGATGTTCTGCTCATGGTTTCTTATCAGCTTTTCTGAGCTGTCTACAATCTTTTTGATATGATATACTTTCTCTTCATTGTCTAATGTTCTGGCTTCTAAGTTTTCTACTGTGCTGGTGATACTCTCATTTGAGTTTTTAATTTGGTTTATTATTTCTTTAATTTTCAGGATTTCTGTTTTTTTTTTTTTAATAACCTCTATCTCCTTATAGAGTTGATCTTTTGCTTATTGGATTTGTTTATGTAATTCATTGTCAAAGTGATCTTTCATTGTCTGCATTTGCTGTCTAAGGTCTTCCTTAAGACTACAGATCATCTGAACAATGTATATCTTGAAATCTTTATCTGAAATTTTTTCTGCTCTAGCTATTATCTCCTCTATTTTTAAATTGTCCTGCATTGTTTGTGACACTTTTTTTCCTTGCTTTTTCATATTGCTCTGTGTGACTCTTGTGTTATTATTTTTCTCCTATAAATTTGTATTGCTCTTAAATAGTTCCGAGATCTCTCCTTTGTGATGGGAGACAATGTCTACAGATATTGGATTCAATTTTAGTTTACAATATATTCATAAGCTTCATCAAAGGCATACAGATTCTGGTGGCATATATCAAACTGAGGGTCAGTCATAAGACTTTATGTTTAGGGTGAAAGATGTGAAGGTATGGGGATTAATATATCTTAGTTACTTTGAGGAAAACTCTAATGACAGGGGTTATTAACAGGAGAATAGACAGGAGGTATTTTAGGGTGGATAAGTACATGGGTGGACAATAAGAAGTATAGAAATAATCACCTATTTGCATTTAGTAATTTATATGTAGTAGAAGTAGTAATACTTGGGAGGTTGGGAGAGGAAGAGGAGAAAAAAAGTAAAAAGAAAAGAAGAAGATGAAAGAGAGAAAAAGGAATTACAAAGAGAGAGAGAAGATAGATAAAAAATAAAAAGGAAAGAAGGAAAAAGAAAGAGAAAATAATAATAATAATAATAATAATAATAATAACAACAACAACAATAATAACAATTCACTCTTAGAATTCTATTTTTTCTCTTTCAGTAGGTGGTATTGTGTATTCCAGGTTGAGCCACTGCTCTTAGGGTGGTAGAAGCAATCCGTGTGAGGCAGCTCTCCCTCCCCTGCCAGGTGCCTCTCCAATCCCAGTCTCTTTGGGTTGTTCCTAGTCTCTATCTCCCTTACCTCTCCTGCACACCAGGTCCCAAATACTAGGACTCTTCTCTGCAGCCCTGGGTTCACTCTGGGCTTGTGTTGCCCTAGTTGCCCTGTGCTCCTGATCAACTGGGGGCTACCTCTGTGTTGGGAAGTCACCAGGTCTTCACAGCTGTGGAGAGGGGGAGTTGGAACCCAGCAACTTGTACTGTCTTATTCCTCTAATAGCCATACCCACTGAGAGCTGGGGAGAAAGTTTTGGGTTATCATAGCTCGGGAAGGGGGGGTTGGAGATCTGGCACCGTTTCAGTTTCATTTGGCTCTGAAATTCACGCCCATTGAGAGCTGGCAAGAAAAGTTTTGAGTTATCACAGCTGGGTAGATGGGAGACTGGAAATCACACACCTGTTCAGTCGCCAATCTCGGCTGTCTGCTACACCCACCTAAAGCTGATGCAGTAGGTTTTCCAAGATGGCGACTGCCCGTTTATGTGCCAGGGTGTCTGGTGAGGTGGGGGGGGCTAGGCTGTTCATCCACTATGCCCTGAGTTCAGTCTTTGGTCTGGTGCCATGTGGTGATGTGGGTCACAGTCTGGCGAGCTCTGATCTTAAATACTCTGTGAGCCTGTGTTTCTATGCTGCCAGACCTCCACAGCGCTCACCTCCACTCCTCAGAGGCCATTCCCGGACTGCGCTAATGCTGGCTGGCTTCCACATAGAGCAACTCGGGTATTCTCGTGTTTTGGCCTGCCCTTGTGACAAACCACTGTTTAAAATCCTGTCACAAGCTCCATGAAGCTTAAATTCATGAATGGGGGTCTCCTATGCTAAAAAGTGACCAACCACTCACACAGAGTCCCACCAGTACAAGTTCTCCTCTACTCTGCCATCTTGTCTGTCTCCCACAGTGACTCTTGAAACTCTTGTGTATCTAGGAACCCAAGGGATTTTTTTCCTCTAACATAATAATCAGTAATTTGATGTACTTTCAAGTCCTTTGGCCTGGTTTGATTATTTTTAAAATTATTATGTATCATTAGTAGAAACAGAAAGAAAATCATAATTATAATGATAAATTAAATTATGTTCTATTTATTTCTTGCTTTTGGATAAAGCACTTCTAAGCATGTTTAAAATTCTCTGTTATAATACATTTAGAATCAGTTTAATTCAATTGCTAAGAAGAAAAGCTTTGTCCTGACTTCGCTTTTAAACTTTGCTCCCTTGATCAACCATCATATATGTGCAAACGAATTTGAAATACATTAGACCACAAATACTGCAAAACCTCAATGCAATGGTCTATTTATAGAATATGCAGAAGACACAGTATGTTTGTAAATAGTTATATAAAATATCATAAAATTATCTCTGTGATTAAAAATAGAAGGGGACTCATTTTTATAATTCTGTGTTTCACATTTGTTTTAATACAAATGCTAGAGGAGCTGAAGGCCTAGAATTTTCCACTAACCCCTTGTAAGAGTTTTGACTATTAACTCCTCCTCCTCACCACTCTTTCTAAACTCAGTCTGAACAGCTTACTGGTGCTAAAGTGAATGTACAGGTCTACAGACCTTTTACATGAGGAAATTTATATCTGAAATTAGAACAGTTAAAACTGAACTTTAACTTGCCTACCTCAGTCTAACATATAAATGCCTATTTTTCTGTTCCCCAGAAGAATTGACAGGTTGAAGTATTTGCATGCTGTAGTATTTTAAATAAACACTTGAACTAATGACTTTAAACACAAACCATCTTCTCTCAAGTTCCCAACGTCAGATCTCTTCTGTTTATCCAGTTGTAATACTCCTTGAGAAATAGATATGAGGATATCAAGTCATGTCTGAGAAACCTACAGCTTTCTTGGTGTGGGTAAATCAACAGCAAACTTCCTCTGAAAAATGAAGTGGGGGAAATCACATCTATTCATTATTTTTTTTTTCTATAGTAAAAACTTTCGGACTCTTTAGCCATTTATCATCCGAGTACTTTCTCTGCCTTCTCTAAAAAAGTGGTTCTCAAGCTCTAGCATGTATGTGAATTATCTGGATGGCTTCTTATACACACCAAAGATTCTTCTGACTTAGTATTTCTAGGGTAGAGCCTGAGAATTTATGTTTATTAGAGGTGTTTCTAGTTTGCAGTGATGCTAATGTTTCAGGGAATACCACTTAGAACCATTGCTCTTGCTCTTGGATTGTTTTTACTCTAGGAAATAGTTGAATCAAGCACACAGATTATAGAATCTTCTACATTTTTTTTTTAATTTTTCAGGAAAAGCTTAGCAGAGGACACATATAATGTTCTTTTTAAACACTTGGGCAGTAATTGAAGTTCTGAACATTTTTGCAAGTATCCCATGAAACACCCCAATATAATGTTCAAAAGAACAAATAATTTTAACAGTTGCTTATTATTGAAGTCATCTACCTTATTATATACTAGTGCAGAGAACCTGGGCATGGTGCAAGCACATCTTTAATCTCAATTACTCTGAGTGGCTGAAAAAGGAGGAGTGTATGTCTGAGCCCACCTGGGTAACTTAGTGAGACCCTGTATCAAAATTAATTTGAAAAATAGGGCTAGAATGTAGTTCAGAGGTAGAGCCCTGGGTTCAAGTCCCATTACTATTCCCAAAGTGTTTCAATTAGTGGTTTATACAGTTTTATTTTTAAATTTTATGTTTAAAATTTTATGTTTAAATTCTTTAACTAGAAACCTCACTTGATTGTTTTAAACAGAAATTTGAAAGTGCAATAATTTGCAAAATAAAACTATAATTTTAAGAGGGAAACTAATGCTTATTCTATAATGTAAAAGTAAGTTATATTGAAAGTGAACTTTTTTTTTTTTTGTACCAGGGATTGAACCTGGTACAAACAACTGAGCTACATCCCACCTTTTCCTCCAACCCTTTTTTGTATTTTATTTAGAGTCAGGGTCTCACTGGGTTGCTTAGGGCCTCGCTAAATTGCTGACGCTGACTTTGAACTCCACGGCCTTAGCCTCAGTCTCCCCAGCCGCTGGGATTACAGGTGTGCTCCACTGCACCAGACGAAAGGGAACTTCTTAAATATAATCAAACCCTAAAATAAGTAAGTAGTTTATCAAATATGGATGGATATTTGTTTGTTTGCTTTTGTTTCTTTTTCTATTTAAATAATTTTCAGGTCACTTTGTTTCTGTCTGTAGACATTTTTAAATAACCTCTTTGAAAACATGTTGGCATTATGTCATGTAAAATATGCAGATATGATCATCATCAGCTAAATGAGGCTAAGTTTCTCTTTACTTTTTAGTGTGTACCTACATAGTCTTTCCACTATGAGCTTACCCATTCCTTACACATTCTGATTTGTATGTAACTATGAATAAATCGCCTTTATTTTTGGTGCCATTTGTCAGAGAAACATTTATGAGTCAATCATTCAGTTTCCTTCTCTTCTCCCTGTACACGCAAAACTAATATTTTATCTCTCAATCAATTCCATACTAATCTTTCTGTCAACATAAGCCTAAACTATTGAACAATGAAAATCAACACATTTTTTGTCCTCAAAATAACACAATTAGAAAACTTTGTAAAACTTTTTTATTTCACTATCAGTGAAATATGGTGAGATGAATGATTATTTTAATCAGCTTTTTCAATGCTGTGACCAAATGATTTGACAAGAACAATTTTAAAGGAGGAAAAGTTTCAGAGGTCTCAGTTCAGAGATAGTCAACTTCATTCCTGGAGTCTCTAACTGAGGATACAAGTACATCATGGCAGAAGATGGTGGAAGGAAGCTGCTCACATGGTGATCAGAAGGCAGAATCCACTGGCTCAGTACAAAATACATATCCCAAAGGCCGGGTGCTCATCTCCTTCCACACCCTACCTGTCTTCAGTCACCACTCACTTAATTCCCATCAGGAATTTAATTCATTGATGGGTTAAGACCTTCTTAACCCAGTAATTTCACCTCTTGGAATGTTTCAAACACAAGATTTTGGGAACACCTAATATTTAAATCATAATAATGATCAATTTGTTCAAGAACAACCATCCTTATTCATATTTATACTAGGATCTAAAAGTGTATTTCACATTTTCTTCACTCCATCACTTAAGATGGAGCCACATAATTTTCTCTAAAATGACATACAGTTCTATTATTTGACAATAGAAACTTAAGCATCATTATTGCTCTATTCCCTCAAATGTACAAATACACATGCCAGTGATGTGTGAACTGTTATCAAGATGTAATATCTATCAACACACTCCCTTAGAGATTCTAGATTGTCAGTAATAACACAATAGGTGAAATAACTGAGTCTACCAACTGCAAATTCATCAATTAAAAATATTCACCTAGAATATTCAAATATCAATTTCCTCCTAAGGCAGAATTTCAAGCTAAGATTAAACCTTTATTAACACTGCAGTGTTTCAAACATTCTTTGAAGTTAATAATTCATTCTTTGTGCACTTTCCTTCTCTTCTGTGTGCATTTACCCTGACTGGTGAAATGATACAACCTCTTAGCAAGCTCGAATCTAGTCACCTTGAACACTTTCTCTCTCTACTGGGAAAAATGTAGGCAATCATTGGACCACAATGATTATGTTTAATGTGTCTTTTGAATTCACCCACTTGACTTCATTGCCATCAGTGCAATGTAATGTAGCACTGTATTCATAATCAATTATTTTAATGTTTACTCGCTATAGTAATTTTTGCAACAATGTAAGTTTGGGGGAGGTATCATGACTATTATCCTAACCAATCAACCATCTAAAACTTGTTACATTGTCTCAAATGTACTAGATCAGTAAATATTTGTTAAGTTAATGAGTGACTACACATTTTTACTACCACTAATTTTTGCCAGGTTCCCTTTCCCTTTGACTGAATGTAGTAGGACATGTGAGAGTCCATAAATATAAATTTAAAACATTCCAGAGAAGCCACGAAACATGTCAGTAAATTAAATGTGAGTGCTATGGTCATTTTGGTCATTAAAAAAAAAACAACTATAGCTCCAGCAGACAAATGTGTTAGAGAGCTGCCTGATTTTGCTCTTCTTTGTCTCTATTGGACGAGCTCCAGGTAGATGCTGCTTTATCAGTTTGGAGCCAGAAAACTGATGAAAACAGTCCATGATGAAAATGTAGTGTGAGAGAAATAAATCTTTGTAAGCCAGTGAGATTTAGAGGATCCTTTGTTGCCTCTGTATGGCTACCTTATGTTGCCAGAGGACTGGTTAAAACATTAACTACTTATTTTTATTCTGACCTTATGCTATCCAAATTCTATTTTCTCTCTCTCCATTAAATGCCTTCCTTTGAAGTCAAATGGCATAATTGAAGTCTATGCAATCCATATCAGAATAATGGTTTATATCATATATAATACAATACATATGATATAATGAAAAAACTGATATTGATACATATTTTTAAAAGATCAAAAATATTTATTATATTATTTTATATGCATTCTTTAGCTTTATTAACATGTGGAATATAAGATTTAATGACATCTAGTAGTTACTTAATTTGCATATCATGGTAAAAGTATATGATTAAAATACTCATTATTCCTATTTCTGAACTGTTGAAGAAACTGTCAACATTACCATGACTTAAATTCTTATTTATAAGAAAATGCTGTTTTTGAGAGAGGGGTCTTTAAAACTGAGGCAATATGTTTTTCTTATTCAAGTTCAAAGGAAGCTTGAGTTCTATCCACAGATATCCAACAGGGTTTGGGGACTCCAAATAAGGGTTGGTGATTCAACAGACAGAAGTTTGTCAGAGAAAAAAAAGATGTGGAGGCTCTAACCAAAACTCCAAAGTGGTTTCTAAAAGACTAAGTGAAAAGGAATGGATTCTATTTACTTCTCTTTAAAATGATGCATAAATAGAAAATGTCCATTAAAGAAAAAAAAAACAGTTTTCATAGTGTGCTAAAAGATACAAGACAAGCTATCTTATCAATCTTATCAATTTCTTCAGAACTTTTGATAAGTTATCAAATGAAGATCAGAAAGTAAGTCCAATATTTAAAGCCTAAGAAAAATATTAGAAGAAAATAGTGAATGAACATAAAATATTATCTTTTCAAAATGGGCATCTGTTCTTGTTACAGATTTAATGCTGAGCTGCTGCTTATTTCACAGCACCAAATCATCCATCACGTCACGAATGTACTTGCCACACCAAGGAACTATCACTTCTATTAGGCTGAGTAAGTTGAATGGAGTCCTCTTCAGCTCAGTAGCATCGATGTACGCACATATGTCACAGTATGTTTGTGTTGTATAGAAAATAAGTTCAAAAGCATCCACTTTTAATAATGTACTTAGTGAACTATTAAATTTAACTCCTTTAGTTGCATTTAAACATGGAAATATAAAACTTAACAGTGCAATGAACCACCAATTAAACTTACCTAAATAAAATGGTTTACAATAGTCTTCAGGTTTGAAATTATTATTGAATATTTTCATTTTATACTTAAAAATTCCTATTTATCCAGAGTGATAGGAATGTTATTCCTAAATAAACCAACTAAATAGTCATCCAAGAACATAAAATGGAATATAGCTTTTGTATCTATGTAAGCGTGTGTGTGTGTATACATATATACATATATAGAGAGAGAGAGAATGAGAGAGAGTGCATATATGTGTGTGCATGAAATAGTGTGTGTATATTAGATTAGCAAGTCTAAATATGAAGTCATAATTGAACTCCTTGAAAGAGAGAACAGAAACCAGAAAGTCATTAAGGATAATACTGAAGTAATTTTGAATTTTCAACATTGTAATGTTTTATGGTTTCAATGTAATATTTTTTCAAAATATAAGATAGTGTCTTTTGTTTTTGTTTTGGTTGGAAATGTGATTATAAGAATCAAAGAGTTTATAAAAATTGTGAAAAATAAAGATTGTACAATTTTGAGCCTCACCTCCATTCTGGATTCCTCCCCACACCCCATAGTTAGAGTCACTTATACTTATCCATAGGCTTTACATAAATTTTTACATTTTTTTCAAAGAAAATAATGTAAGACATAGACACATATATGTGCATGTATATGGTGACATCTTGCTCTACAATTTGACCCTATATCTCTTACAGAGGCCTTTTACTCTTGTCTTGTTTCATTGTTCTTAGTATACCAAAACAGAATGCTGACATGGTCACAGGGAAACTTTTTTTCTCAAAAGAACAATGTGTGGACATTATATTTGTGTGTGTGTGTGTGTGTGTGTGTTTGTGTGTGCATGTGCGTTTGTTGTGTGTGTGAGAGAGACAAAGAGAGAGAACTAAAATGAAAACAAATAGAAAATACACTATAATCTACATCTTGTAACAAGATGAGAAACTGCTGTTTTACATCATTGTAGTCTTGTTATGTAATGTGATGGTAAATGAACACATGGGACATGTCGCCAAAAATAACTTTTTTTTTTTTTTAGTGTAAAATTTACCATTTTAATCTCTGGAAGGTATACAGACAGTGCTATTTAGTGAATTAGAAACTACAATGGTGCATTGGTAGTCAAGAGCTACATGAGGGGTAATGTGGAGTTGTGGATTAATTGGTACAGAGGTCCAGTTGAGGAAGTTGAAAGGTTCTGGAGCTGGACACTGCCTTTTCTTATATGACACATAAATAAAACTACTTACATTGAAATTATGACACACAATTTTTCTTCAGTTTGTTTCCAGGCCTGCTATAATGGTGAAATGTACTCATATGAAAGAGCTTGAAATTTCTTGGACCCTTAGTTGCATTTCACATTGTTATGTGAAATTCTTCTGTAATAGCTTCATTTATGTGTGTGAATTTTACTGTCTCATGTCACAAAATACGCTTAGTTTGTGCTTTGCTAGGAGATGAGGGATGGTGGTCTTTCCTCTAGCTGTGTTTGTTCCAAAGTCAAATTTATGTCACTATCTTTGATTCCAATGCTGTAACCTCTAGTTTCCTGTTGGAGAGGTGTAAATGTTCCTTTTAGTTTCAGTTCCAAATTACATTGTAACCATTTTGAAGTCAGTGAGAGAAAACTAATTTCACACATGTGGTGTCAAAAATGTGAAAAACTAACCTGTAAAGACAGTGACCTGGCAGCCATAACCTCGTCTGCGTACACTCAGAAAATGGCATATTTGTTATAACTGCTACACTGCTGACAGCAATAAGACAAAAAAAGTTTTTAGATACATCCCAATTCAGAAGTGCTCATCTGGAACAATATTATCATTTACGCATTGACCTGATGTGGTGCACTGGCAAAATTCAATGATGACAGAAACTTTCTTTCTTAAATTCTGTAGAAAATATGTTCCAATAAATTTTATACAAGAATTCTATCTACCCCTATTATTTAATTTATCTTCATTAGCTAAGTTAATATAATGTGAATGCCCTAAGAAGTCCTGTGAATACAAATTTTTCCAAAAAATCTAGGGCCCACTTTTAAAAGGTTAATATATCATCTTTGCATCTATGACAAACTGATTAGAGGCTATTATTAATATTTCTGTAGCTAGAAGCCTTCTTGAAAGAAAAGTACCCAAAAATGGAAAATATGTCTGTTAGCATGCATCATTTCTCTTGTCAGTACCATATTTTGAAATAAAAGACTTCAAAAATTCTCTATAAAAAGGCAAAAACAAGTATTTCAATCATTCAGGTCATATTCAAAAGATCAAATGTCAAAAGTGACTGTAATTGATACAGTTTGTACTGGATTATTTAGTTGCTAAAAAAGAGGAATGTTGAACAAATAATCTTTAAATTCAGAAGTAATGATAGTTTTAGAGGTTTTGTTTGTTTGTTTTAAGTCAGGCAAGAAAACAGACACATTTAGAGTTTAAAATAGAAATGGATTGTTCTATAGCCTAGTTAAGTAGTAGCTCTCCAAGTTTACTCCTGAGAAATCCAGAAGCTGTTTACATTCCGAAAATACACTAAAACAGGAGGTATAGAGTTCAGTAGGGAAGAATGGATTCCCAGGGGTAATCATCCCTACCAAAATAGGGGAAGGAGCTATCAAGACAGCACTAACAGCTGTCCATTACATCTTAACAAATGTTGCAAAGTATGTTCAGTTAATTCTCAGACATTAACAAACGTTTCTTTTCTTTTTTGTTTTTTTCCCCTTATTTTTCCTACTACAGACAATCGTCTTTGGGCATTTGTGGGGTTTTATCTCCCCCCACTTTTTTTTTTATTTGTTACTTTATGGAGGTGAAATTGTTCAGAGATAATTAAGTATTTTGAGGTTATTTATGCAAATTTAAAATATTGTTCAACAAATTATGTAATAAGTTTCCAATGCCATAGCTTAAATATAGTTTCCTTTATCTTATATGAGAATTAAAGATTGGTGTTTTTCCCAATAAACAACTCTGCTTGAAGTTCAAGTCATTATTCCATTTCCACCATGTCCCATTAAGCAGAAAGTAGGAAAGGAGAGGTGGGAAGAAAAAATATGAACTTCAGAGACAGAATAAGCTTTGCTAAATTAAGACTTTACACTCCCCAATCCATAGTATCCAATATCCAAGCTCTAGAGTTAGTTAGAGAAAATCTCAAAGAAACAAAGTAGTGGTTATTTTAATTCACTTTCCTCATGATATGTCAATTGTGGAGACCAAGGAAGAAACAAGGTAATAAATTACCTGAGTATTAATTGATGAGGCATATCATATACTTGAAACACACATGTATATAAAATATATTTTACATATTTAGTAGTTAAATACACATATATTTTAAGTTTGCTTAAAACATTTAATTCACTAACTTTCATGTGCCTGTAGACTCTGGCTAAATTTTTCTGTATATGTATGTGCAAGTCAAAATATAAAAAAAAATACATTTGTATTTGATTTTACACTCATATAGACAAAGAATTAAACTTGAAATTAGTAACAAAAAGTAAATCCTCTTACCAGTGAAGCTCTATATCAGTAAAGCTTTCCTGGATAATGCTTGATTAAATCAAGAATTAAATGAAATATGTTTGAAAATACAATATCAATGTGAATATATAGGGTTAGTAGAAATGGTGTCTGGAATAAAATTTATAGCATCAATTTTTAATATTACAACATAAGAATAAATAATATTTTTTAAAAAGTAAATAAGAAAAATTTTAAAGTAAAAACAAGACTAAATAAAAAAGGATTTAAAATAAAGTCTCTAAATTGATTATAAAATACTCTAAAACTAAACAAGATCTTGATTTTTAAAAAAAATCTATAAAATGAAAATAAATAAAGTCACTAGTATAAATTGTAAATTATTGGAGCTATAATAATAGATGTAAAAGAAAAAAGTGCTTACAAGTAAAAATTTTTATCCACATGCAAATGAATTGACCATCTTGTTGAGTTAGCTAAAATTTGATGGAATCCATGTGAAAAAATAATAAGAAATGTTATCCAGGATTACTGCATAGACATAGGGAAGTTTCATCCTGCACAATGATAGTAGCCTAATCCACTTCACAGCTTACCATGGACAGTCCCACACCTGAGGAAGGAAGGTTATTTTCTGTATTCACAGAATGGTTCTGTATGATTTAGCTTTATCTTTTCTGACTCTACAGGAGTACAATTTCTTCCAGACTATTTGAGCTGGGCATTCAATCAAGTGCTATCAGCTCTCCTACGTCTCAGTCCTTCAGAGCCAGCCTAGAATAGTTTCTCTCAGCCCTCAAGCTCCCATGCCTTTGAATTACATCACAGGCCTTGCTGGGTCTCCTGCTCATGGGCAGTAGATGATGGGACTTTTCAAAACACTTTTCAATTCACTTAAGTCAATACCTTAAAACAAATTTCTTCCTAGAGAGCCAGGTAGGTAGGTTGGTAGACAGATTCTGTTGGTTTTGTTTTTCTGGTGAACAATGATTAATATAGGTTTTGCTATCAAGAGTGGTTCCAGAGGAACATAATGTATTGTTTTTAAGTGTTTTCAGGGTTATCTCTGGATTTTCTAATCTTGTTAGATTGAAAGACACCAATGATCTTGATTCCAGTAGTTTATAGAACTCTGATTGGTTGTATGACTAGGCAATATAGATATAGGAGGTATCTGCATTGGGCATTTTAACTCAGCCACTTGTAAAGAGGAAAGAGCTGGGTAACTATGGATAAAATAATTTTGAACACTTGTGTAAAAATAATGAATGAAATAATGTGGGCTAGTTCCTCACAATGTTTGTTGGGCAAACTTGTAAAAGAAAAAGGTGAGCTCAGGGATTACAGTTCCCAGACCAAACGCTGTCTAACTGCCTTGCAGGTATTTATGTGTGTCCTGAAGGAAGCCCTTATCTCCTATAGCATTAGGGCTAAGATTGTTAAAAATCAAATACAGAATGTCATCCTGTGTCTGCATGAATTAAAAGCAAATTGATCTCCCAAATTTCCAGGGAGTCTGCTGTTTTAGTCAAAAATCAAAATCTATAAATTGGAAATGTGTAGAAAGATCATGATGAAATGTCAGACTTTAAAGCAATCAATTCTAGTGAATCTTTTATGCCAGCAGAAAAAAGGCTCTTAATCCCCATGGCAGCAACATTGTGAAACTGCAGTGACAGTGGCCTCCCCAGCCCTAGTGGTGTCATACTTTATACCCTAACTGAGTGAATGCATTTTGCATTGCCTGAGAGTACCTCAAAACCCCCCTTCCTACATATACACAGGTCATTTCTGGGGAAGATAGTGATGATGTTTCTCAGTACCTGTATGTATCATTTCTATTTGTTTCTAAACTTACTGCACAACACAAGTTTCAGCATATCCTAAGAGTTGAGGTATACACCAGGAGGATGAGATTATGACCCAGGAGGATGTATGCAATACCCCTAAAAGAATCACTTTGGTTTTATAATTTCGACAAACTAGTTCATCTTCTTGGGGATAGATATGAAGGGGATAGACACGAAGGATATGAGATTGGGATGTAAAGAAAATAAAGTTGGATCAGGACAGATTTATAAATGCATGCACAATAAGCAGAGATTCAATTTGCTTTACATCAGGGAGTAACAACAACAGTTTTTGTTTGTTTGTTTGTTTGTTTGTCTGAACATAGGTAGAAAGGTAATCCACCTTGACTCAATTGGAAGTGGCAGTGCAGAATTGGTTTAACTAAAGTTTAAGGACATTTAATGTTGAAATGTAATTATTGTTCAAGGCATAACTAATCAAAGTGGGAAGGTCTAGGAGACACACCTTTTCCTAATACTATGAGAAGAAAATGTAAAGTGAACCCAAAAAAGTGTAAGGTGAACCCAAATCCCTTTGGTGGATTGCTCTTGTCTATAGGTTACAATATATCATGGGAACTGTAGCCACTGATTCAAGGGAAACAAATGCAATAGAAGTAATCAGAGCCTTTGATGTCTCCAAAGACAACATGGGCATGGTTACCATAAGGGACAAGAAAATGAAAGGAGCAATCAAAATAACCTGACATGCACAGACCTATTTCATGATAACTTGATCATGGTATTCCTAGAATGAAAGAAATGGAATCCTAGTAAATTTTTGCTTAATCTCTGCAAGCAGAAAATTCTGTCAAGTGAACAAAATTCTGACATGAATTACAAAAGTTCAGACCCTCAATCAGTGTCCAGATTGGAGTGAGTTTATAGATCTATAACAGAACTCCTTGAATGAAGGAGAGTCAGATTCCCTTAAAAAAACTTTAGTAAAGGGATTTACAACTTTTTTCATCATTGGGGAAAAGGAAGTAATTAGACCTTAAAGTGACTACTGAGCTGACCCTGATTCCAGGAGACCCCAAATATGTCTGTGATACCTCACCCAGTCATTATAGGCGTTTATGGAGTTTAAGTTATCAATGGAGTTTAATCTCAGGTCCATCTCCTACTGGGCCTAGTGAGTTCTCAAAACTGTTCAATGGTTATTTTCCCAGCTTCAGATATATAATTGGAATAAGCGTACTTAGAAACTGATAAAGTGCACATATTGGCTCTCTGATTTGTGAAGGGGGGTCTATTATGTTGGGAAAGGCAATTAGAAGCTGTAAGATTTCCCTCAAAGAAAAAAAAAGTAAAAGAATAAAATGAACATGAAGCAAAAAAAAAAAAAATAATAGTGCAAGAGTTGCAAGCATTAGTGTCATGAGGACTGAAAAGGGTGGTGAGTCCCACCACATTCCTATCCATTGCTCCCATTTGGCCTGTGCAGAAGACAACAGATCTTGGAGAATAGCAGTGGATTATTGTAAGTTTTGACAGATATGGCTTCATTTTTTGACCAAATTAACACAAAACCTGGTACTTAATAAGCATCAATATTGATCTGAAAAATGCCCTTTTATTCATTAATGTTTGCAATGTCTGCTAGAATAGTTTCTATCAACTTGAATGGCCAGCCATATAGCTTCTCTGCCCTATAACATGGTTGTATCAGTTTTCCAGCCCTGTGATATTCTTTAATTTGCAGGGATCTTGATCACTTTCCTTGATCACCTTTCCTGATTCATTTGATTGAAGAAATTGTACTTATTGAGCCTAACCACTACTGTAGACTTATTGTGAAGATATTTATATGCCAAACAATTTATAAACCTGGTAAAATTCAGGGTCCTTCTACCTCAGTGAAACTTCCAGGATTCCTATGGTGTGGGACATATCTAGACATCCCTTCACAGATGAAGAATAAGTTGTGGCTATGGCACCTCCCACAACCAAAAATGAGGCACAATGTCCAATGCTTACTTCTGTATTTCCCAGGAAACATGTTCTTTATTTGGGGTGTGTTACTCTATCCCATTTATTGAATAAAAAATGTTCATTTGCAAGAGGCTCAAGAAAAACCACTTTAACAAATATAGGCTTTTGTGCAAGCTGCTCTGACACTTGGACCTGGCAAGCACTATCCTGCTTTAAGTGATGTTGGCAAAAGAGGATGTGGTTTGGAGACTTCAATAGACCCTAGATAAGTGAATGGAAATGTGGCTGTCAGGATTTTAGAGTATATCCTACTTACCAATGAGGATAACCCTGACTGGCATAAAGCTCTTATCCTGTAACTGGGTCTTAGTGAAGACCAAAGGCTTATCTATGACCACCAATTTATCATGCATTTTGACCTACCAATCATGAATTTGGTATATCTGACCCACAAAGCCTTAAAGTTGGGCATTATCAGCAGTACTCCATCATCAAATAAAAGTGGTGCATCTGTGCATGGGCCTGTGTAGGCTCTGAATGTGCAAGTATTTTACATAAAGAAGTGTCACAAATGTCATTTGTCCCCACTCCTGCTATGTTGCTCCCTTTTTCCAGGTTGTGCCTGTGGACTCATGGAGATATTTCTATAGTCAGTTTTATTATATAGATTTCCTTGGGTCTGAAGAGTAATTTGTCTCTATATATTTCAAAAGAAACTATTTGGCTTGTACCTTTTATGATTTATAATGCACCCTACTGTACATTTCTTTAGTTTATTTAGAAATTTTGTCTTTATGAATGTAGTTGTCCATTTTCTTCCCCTGATTTTGGAATTTGAGGTCATTATTTCTCTAAATAGGCTTTTTGACCAATATTCAGTCTTCTGTGCTCAGGGACTATCATAATATGTACAATTCACTTGATGGATGGGGTTTGAAAAGGTACACAGTCTTTATCTGTTCAATTCCCCTTAGCTTTGTTCCACTTTCTGGCAAATTTCAAATGGCCTGTCTCCTATTTAACCGATTCCTTCTACTGCTTGATCAAGCTTGCTGTTGGACTACTTTAGTAGACTTTCATGTTTAATTATGTTCTTCATTTGAAAAATTTTTATTTTATTTCATTTTTATAAATCTTTATCTTTGTCGATATTCTGATTTTGTTCATGTATTATTATCCTTATTCAATTTGGTTGTATGAATACTCATAATTTAAAACTTACTAAACTTCCTTAGGAGCCTTATTTTTTATTCTTGGTAAGGCTCTTCATAATTTCATAGACATTTATTTTGTTTCTTGCTTATATTGTCACTTTCACCGATTACGTTTCTTTATTCTTCATATTACTCATAGGTTTGTCTTAGTGTATTCAAAGATGAAAAACAACTATCTCTCTCAGTTTTTATGGACTGTCATCAACCAAGGAAATCCTTCTTTGAGCAGTCAAGCTGGAGATTTTGCAAAACTCTTTCAAACCTTATGTGTAATATATCTTTAATGGACTTCAGCCATCAAAATTTGAATAAGAGGGATTTATTGGTTTCTTTCTTTTCTCAACTTATGATCCTGTAATTTTTACTCCTTCAGGTTTCTTGCTGATTTGCAGTTTCTTAAACTGACATGTGGGAAGCATGCTCCACCACTCTCCCACCTCCATAAAGAAGCCTTAAATCCTATTTTTCCAGTCTTTCAGAGCTGTGTGGTTGATACAGGAAACCACTCATCCCTTTTTCCTTGTTACCAAGTGCCCCCACCAAATAATCCTGTCAGCATACCTAAAAGATGAGACAGAAAATAACACTGTGAGCAGTAAAACAAAAGACCAAAATGTTTAAAAAAAGTATTCCAATCTCTCTTTTCTGCAGAAGATGTAGTTGCAAGCCAAGATCTCTCTCAGCTCTGTACTGTGCCAGCTTGTCAAGAGCTGATATGGATAAAGTAAAAGTGCCCTTCTTGCCCATTTCAAGTCGGCTGTCCTTAACTGTGTGCTCATTCTGAATACTGCAACTTCTTAACTGGATTTTTGCACTTTCCATTAAGATATTTGGATATATATATAATTGTTAAATCAGTTTAAATATGAAGAAACAAGGTCTGGGACTTCCTATTCTCCCATCTTGCTGATATCACTCTTAGTATTTGTATTGTTCATGTTGTGCTAAGAATATCCATAGAATACATTAAAATCACTTTTGTACATATTGTAGAATGTAACTAGTGAATACATGCATCAATGCTGTGGGGAACCAGGGTTCTCAGTGTGAGAAGACAGAATCAAGTGTGAGAAGATGATAGGAATAAGGGTAAACTTATGGAATTTTTTAATTGCATTAATCTATATTTCTATATTTATATTCCTAGGTATCATATTTTTCTAACCTTAAACCACAAGCAATGTTATAGCCAATGTGCTTAGCTCTTATTTTTGAAATATCATGCTGCGAGTTCACAACTAAAGAAAACAATAATTCCAGCACTTTAGAAGAGACAGTCTTCTTTACTATTGATCTATTTGTTTATCTTCACAAAAGTAAAGTGTCCTGATTACTCTCTTTCTATAGTACGTCTTGAAATCAGATAATGTCAGCTTTCTAAAATGTGTTTCTCTCAAATTTGTTATTTTTCAAAATTGTTCGGACTATTTGAGGCCTTTGAATTACATATAAATTTCAGAATCACCTTTTGATTTTTTGGACACACTGCTATAGGGTTAAACAGGGTTACGTTGACTTTGTACACGAATTCTTGAAGAGAATTCGTTTCTTAACACATCTTCTAATTCCACAGGGATTGCATCTCCATGTATATAGACATCTAAATTCTTTCACCTATATTTATAGATTTCACTGTAAAATGTGTGCACTTCTTTTACTAAATGTATGCAAATTTATTCTATCTGATGATGTTTTAAATGCAATCTGTATTATATTTTAAATTATTTTATGTATTTTAAATATATTTTTAAATTATTTTTTATATATTTTGAATTATTTGATGTTAGTATAGTGTCCCATTCACCACATGGAACTTTTCCATAATTCTTTGCAGATAAAAGGAACTCTTCCTTTCAAATTTGATGATAGTGTTGTTTTTAGGGAACAGAATTTGGAAATGTCAGAAATAAAAACAGAATTTGTAGGGAAGATGGCTGGATACGTAGTGGCTGTGCAGAGAGAGAGGGAGACAGAGACATAAAGAAAGAGACAAAGACAGATTGGTTTATGGGTTTGGCAACAGACTCAGAATGTGGAACTAAAGAAAAGAAAAAGAACAATGCTAAATCATACTTTCTTCTTAGTAAAATAAATGCTGAAAGAAAAGTGAAGAATTTTTAATTTGTATTACCTAAGAATTCAAAATATATATTAAAAACATAGTTTAAGGAGTGTGGAATCCAGAGAGAAGATGTGAATTAGAACGCATATAGTCATGCCATTTTTTAAGTGGACGTAAACTTCAAGGAAGAGGAAAGACAAGAAAAACGTTCAAAATGTCTCACCCTGATTACATCTGTGAAGCAAAATACCAACCTTAAAATGTTTTAAACCATTTGGATTGCTTCCTGAATTGCAGAATGCCAGATTTATAAGTAAATGAAAAAGACATTTAATTAAATGGAACTTTTTTTTTTTCAAAGCAGTATGTGTTCATCTTGAATAAGTATATAAAGTTTGGTAAAGTCTTTAGTACTTTCTCTGAATCAATTTGACCTTTTAGTATGTTTCTTCAGATTACTGATGCTTTAGTACATTCCCTTTATTAAGTCATATTTTTGAATTTCATTTTACAAAATCATTTTGCAGAGTCTTGAGAGTTACCAGTTGTATGACTTTGTGTAAGCCTTTCTCTTACTTACAGACACAGTTAGAGCATAATTATAACCCATTAAGCTCTCGTTTTTAACATGTGTCAAACACTGGTAAACAGCAAGCCTGGAGAGAATCAGCAGGGTGCTGACTTTTCTTAAGAAACTCTCTTCCAGAAATATAATAGATGGAATGATTATTTAGGAAGCACTGATAGAGCAATATATGTCCATTACAGGAAATGCTATTTTCCTTTTGAACTTTTGAAACAAAAGAATAAATGTGCAACAAGAAGTATGAATGAATAAAGATTAAATTATGAAGAATAAATGACAAAGAAGTTGTAAATATGCATGGAATTTATTGTGTCTTAATTATTCACAGCTAAGATTTTGACTAACATTTATAAGATTTTTATCTGAATGTTGAAAACTGAATAGTGATTGATTGAAAGGAAAGAAGAAAAAGAACTAGATTTATTTAGCTTTTCCATTTTTATTAATAGTACTATATATTCAATTAAAGCACTGAAAATCTTCTTAACTCTTTAGTTAAGATTCATGCTTGATTTTAAATACAAAGATACCAGTTTTCTTAAAAAAAGTTTTATACCCTAAGATCATTGCAAAATATATATTTTAAACATATTTGAGGTGGAATAAAAATATAACGCCCAAAATATATGTAAACATTCTTTAGAAGTACAAACATGACTTTATTTGAATAAAAGACCTTTCTTTGCATGTATACTTAAGGTCCTTGAGGTAGGTTATCTAAATAGTACTCTCCTGACAGACAAAACACAAAAAGACAGACATAGAAGAGAAAGCCATGTGAAGATACAGGCAGAAATTAGATCCACAAGAGGCCCTGACACCTGGATTTCAGCTATCTTTTTCTAGGAAGAAAAGATAATACACTTTTTATCTCTTCTTTTCAAAATAGTCTTTAAGTCTCATTGTTGTTTGAATTTACAACTGCCTAATGATATGTGATGGTGAATATCTCATATACTAATGTGCTATCTGTATATCTTCTTTAGTGAGGTGTCTGTTCTGATCTTTTGCATTCTTTTATTTTCTTTTATTTCATTCTTTTTTTTTTTCTTTTTGATACCGGGGTTTAACTCAGGGGCACTTGACCAAGGAGCCACATCCTCAGCCCTATTTTGCGTTTATTTAGAGAGAGGGTCTCACTGAGTTGCTCAACACTTCATTGAATTTGTAATCCTCCTGCCTCAGTGGAAGATAGGCATGTGCCACTGCACCCAGTGGGTAGTTATTTTCTTATTGTTAAACTTTAGGAACTCTTTGAATATTTGGCATAACAATCTTCTATTAGATGTTTTTTTGAAAATATTTTCTACCAGTCTCATATGTAATGAGAATGACATATTCTCATTCTTTTCAATTTTGGTTTTAAGAGACCAAGTTTTTTGTTTGTTTGTTTTGTTTTGTTTTGTTTTGTTTTGTTTTGTTTTACACTGTATCACCAGGAATCCAAAACAACATTGAAAAAAAGAAAATGAACCTAATTTTCTTCAATATCTTTTGTTTAAAAATCGAAATCAAATATTTACTTCTAGTCATGTGGAGTATAAAATTCAGAACTAACCCCCGAAGATTAACTTGAAAATTAAGGATAAATGAAGAAACTTAAATATCTTGAGATATGGAATTATACATTGCCTTCCCAGTATACTGGGTAGCTTATCCTAGGGAATATCTAGAAATAAGGGAATACAGCATAAAGACTGAATTAAAGAATAGCACTCTTGAGTACATCACAAAGCTTTACTGAGTGGGTCCCTAATAAACACTGCATATTTTCAATTTGGGTCTCTAAATGATCCCTCTAGAATAAAAGTAATTTGAAATTATGGTTTGACAGAGCCTAAATCCAAAATATCCCAGTGTTACAATTAGATTAAAGTGATTAGGGATGGCTAAAGTCCCTTGTCTTCAGCCTGAAGCAATCAAAAAAATTCTCTAGAGAAAGAGCCCATGATTCTGGGCTAAATTTTTCTTCGGCTTTCAAAAAAGTAACCTTCAGTAATCAGTAAAAATCATCAGGAATTTCAGAATAAAAGGTGAAACAAGGGGCAAAAGGAACTAAAGACTGTGTCAGAATTGATCTAAAATAAATTTGGATTAGGAAATTATACATTATTAAAAATTATAGTCTTTACGAGTTAACAAGCAAACACACACTCAAAAAAATCCCCCTTTATTATGCACTGAGCACTGTTATAAGCATGTTTTACTTATGGACTCACTTAATGATATATGTGCAGATAAAGAGGATCGGACATGGAGAATATGTCCAAAGTTGCACAGCTCCTAAGATGAAAACCTGAGATTCAACTCCACAAGGCCTTGTTCTATGCTGGTACTCACTCATACTGTGTCAGACTCACTCTGCCCATAAGCATCTGTTCACTGCTGGGTGGGCCAAGTATTCCTCTGTCATCGACTACCCTTCCTCTTACAGTTCCTTGTTCTGCTAAAGCTAAACCTTGCCCTGAATTTGTCAGTGTCTTAGTTTTTCTATATGAATAGTCCTACATTTATTTTCAAACTGAAATGCAGTTTACTTAGCATAATTTTATTTTTGTTGTAGATGTCCCTCTCACAGTCTTACTCCTCCCTGATTTTATCTGAACTCTTGACTCCCCAGGTCGAATGCACTCTAACTTTGTTGTATTTCTCTTCACTACACTGCTGAGTTGAACGTCTTTTCCTCTTCATATATCCACCTTGCTAATATTTTTAAGGAGCAAACCTCCCATCCTTTTCCTAACCAAAAACGTCTCCAAGATTCTGAGTTATCCATTTACATAATAAATAAGGGTTTTCTGAGTTTATCTCAAAGATTTCTTATGTATATTTACATATGTGCTAAACTTGTGTATCTGGGTCGTTTTTAAAAATTTGTTTTATTTTAATTTATTTTTATTTCTAAAAATAAACACACAGATATAGATACTTATACATATGAATATACATACACATATATAAATGGATATTGTGTGTATGTGCATATGTACTATGTATATATATAAATGCAAATATATGTATGTGTGTATATATATATAAATCCACATTTGTGTGTGTATATACATATTATTATCTTCCATAAAATATCTAATAACTACATAAAATTACTCAGAAAATGTGTGGATTTAAAACATTGAGTTGTGTTTCTCTTGAAGAATTACGAATTAATGTATCAGAAGAGAATAGAGGCTATTGTGTGTTCTTTTATTTGGATCTCACCCATCAACTGATCTATCATTTGTCTTTTTGACAAAAGCAAAGTGACATCATAGAGGAATGAAAAATTACTTAATGCACTTCTGGTACTTGGTAAGAGACATTAAAAAACCAGAGAAATGGAACTATGTGAAGGTCAGGACAAACATCTTTCAATTTGATAATCTATTAATACTTATACTGCTGGAAGAAACCATTAAATAAAGATATAAAAGTTTTTGAAAATGCCATTAGGTTTAGCTGAAACTACACTGACATATTCTTTGAAATGACACATGGACTGTTCTTCAAGAGGTATTATGAATGAGTTGTGAAATGTCATCATTTGCACACAAAGTTTTGTGCTGTCTTTCCTGCCGAGTATTTACCATCTCCATTAAAATTAATTGGGATATGAAGGTGGTAAAATTTGATGAGTTATAGTTTGCTTACTCACTTCTTATTTGCTAAATTAGCTCTATCTACACACAAAATGTTATTTGGTTCATATTTATTTTAGTTTCAGGTTATTAAACAAGTTTTAGTCTCTGGGTCTGGTATTTGAGAACCAGCTTTCTGTAATTTAGAAAATGTTGTATGAGTAATACGGATATGAAATTCAAATTGCTGTGCAACGAATTTCTTTCAAATACAAATTTATACAATGTGTTGAATGTTAATTAAGTCTCTTTTAATTAAAGATTCATTTTCTCTATACAAAAGAGAAAAAATATTTTTAGTATCTTTCTTTGAACAAAGAAGTTTATAAATATTGTAATTTAATCCTTACAACAATCATTGTTAATAAGTAGTATTGCCACCATTTAAATAAATAAAAGAAAAGGACACTAAAATTGAGTCAGTGTAAGTAATTTGCTAAAGTTGAAACACCTTGTATGTCATGGATGGGGAATTAAAAAGTCCATTTCTGTAAGTCTAAACCTATGCAGTTTTTATTGTTCCACGTGTTAATAATAGTATGCTTTGGGATGTCTTAAAATACTTTCTCCATCAATGTTGAGCACAATGCTGTGACATAGTATTCATTAAATTCACACTGATTGAATATCTATCTTAAAAGGCAATTATTATGAGATCTTACATGATTTACCTCCTTTCGGTACTTATGAGCCCAACTGCTGCAATTTAATCCTCTCATTGTTTGTAATTCCTACATCGATACCTAAAAGTTAGATTTTGTTATTTTCCATTCTATGTTTGCATAAAGTGAAACCCTGGCATTTAATTTATTCAAAGAATAATATCAGTACCAGATACTCTTCTAAGAAGAGTTAAAAAATTGGGGGGGGGTAATTATGTTCTGTGCCCATATGAATCCTAGGGTTGGACAAAGAACAAAGGTATTATTTCTAAAATCATATGAATTAACTTTAAAAGGCATTTTTTGTTGTTAATTTTTTTGCAGCAAATGCAAGCTGTGCTACGGATGTCAGTAATAGGAAAAGTTAACCTACCATAAATGCATTCCATATTTACTGGTGTTTCTGATGGGTTCATTTGTTAGTTTTCTAGACCATTATTTCCCCCAGTTTCTCCCCCAAAGATTCAATGCCTAATTCCTACAATAAATTTCCTAGTCTATAAAACTACCTTCCTCATTGGGTCCTGATACACATGTGGTGCTAAAAATGCCCTATAACTTATTAATATCTACAGGAAAAAAAAACATTTTCAATTCACAGATCTGATTAGCCAAATGATTAACCTTAGTGTAATTGGAAATGGGATGACCAAATGTTATAATCCTCCATGGAGACAGCAAGTTAATATTTTTGTTCTACTAGGTAACTATCAGGAAGGTACTATGCTGTTCAAGTCCCTAGAAATTTCCAAACCTCAGATTGTCCTATTACTATTTTAAAAACTATGCAAAGAGCAGAACAAAGGCTCATATCTATTCTGAAGTTGGTGATCTAAAAAGAGACTGGTAGGAGATGAGATCTGAGGCAAAAGGAGCCAAATTCCATAAGCCTTTATAGACTATTAAAAATATTGATCTATCTTATACACAGGATTGGAAGTCACTGACAGGTATAAATGGCATGGCAATACCCACTTGTTAAAGAAGGACTCAGGCTGCTCTGGGAAGAATATACCAGAAGGGGCTAAGGACCACATGGAAAGCCACCAATAATGGAAGAGAGGAAATAAAAGAAAAGGAAAGACGGCAAAGACAAAGAAAGGGGAGGAGTGGACGGCATGCTCGTGTTGAAAACTGTTAGATTCTATTTGTTTTAAACAGAGCCAACAGAATTTTGCTGAAAGATGGAATGTTGGATGAGAGAGAAAGAAAAGATTAGAAACAATTTTAATAGAATGACTTGAACTGCTGAAAGGATCAAAATGCCATTTGTCTAACAGAGTGGGAAAATCAGAATTTGAGGGTTGAAAGGACAGAGTAATTTCTGACATACATTTGAAATATCAGTTATATGTCCTTCTGAGAACACTAAGAAATGAATCTGTGAAAAATTCTCAGAAATATCAAAAAAGGAATTATCTACCTGGGAAAAAAATTTAAGGCTTTAAGAATGGATAAAATCAGCCAAAGAGGTCAGTTGTGGGCGATTTGGGTCTGGACAGGGACACAGGTTGCATTTGTAAGAATTGTAGGTGAGGAAATGTGTGTGGGCAGGGAGTTAGGTCATTGAATGATGGTATGAAGGAGTTTATGAAAAATCTCTTCTGATGCTGGGCTCAGTAAAATAAAAGGAAAGAAAATGGACTAGAGGCTGCGGTTATGGCTCAGCTCAGCAGTGGAGTGCTCGCCTGGCACATGCAAAGCCCTGGGTTCGGTCCTCAGTACCACATAAAAATAAATAAATAAATAAAATAAAGGTATTGTGTCCAACTACAGCTAAATAATAATAATAATTATAATAATAATAATAATAAGAAGAAGAAGAAGAAGAAGAAAATGGACTAAACCTGAGGGTGGAGAGAGAGTGATGATGTTTTGAGGGAAGATTATAGGTTAACTGTATAAATAAGGATTACTAAACATGACTTATTCAAATGATATTGGTTACTATGGCTGTTTTGCACTAATTAGGGCCCTCTATACAGAGGAAGAATCCTGGGAGGTTAATCTAAGTAGGCCTGGTGTTTTGCCAGAGTAATACCATAAAATGAGGGAGGAAAATAAATATTTTTTTTGTATTTTTAATAATGAAAAAGAAACCCCAATATAAAAAACATGCTAAAGATCCTTAAAGACAAATCTTAGTCAAAGGGGCTTTGTGAGCAATTCTGCAATTTTACATAGTATATATTTTAGAAAAAAAAAAGCTTAATGGAAGAAATTTGTGAACAAGATCAGCACAAAAGGGCCTTGGGTCTTAGACTGTCATTAAGATCAGAAAGACATGAGCCAGGGGCAGTGTGCTCTGAGGGACCAAGTGCGAATTTGTCTTCTATTTCTTTCCCTGCTCATTATTCAAATGTAGAGAAAAGTTATGCATGTGAACAAATAAACTAACAAAGAAATTAAATCTTAGGAAACAGTTGCCCCACCTCTGTGGATACAGGACCTGAGGGATAGTGAATTTAGTTAGATGCAGGGCAAAAGCCACTACCCATGTAAGAAACAATGAAGGTGGCCTCTTGCCTAAAGAACTAGAATCCTAGTACCAGCTGGCTCATGGGCCCATTTTTCAGCAGTCCTGCTCATGACATTACATGTGAGGTCATGGCATGTTAGGGGGAAGTAGCTCAAGTGTTGGTACAGTTAAATGATAATATGTTATGAATGCAATCCACTGTGAACTCATCTTGTCAGTCTGAGATGGTTGTAAAGGTGATTCAGTGCAATGAGAATATAAAAATTTACAAGCAAACTGATATTTTTATGCCACCTTCAGTGATTTAAACAAACATTAAACATATTTAAATAAATATAAACAAAAGCTTATCATCATCCATGGAAGAAAATGAAACTGAAAGATACTGATAAAGGAACAAATATCTATGTGTGTGTATATATATATATATATATATATATATATATATATATATATACACACACATATGCATATATAGAAAACATAATTTTCTGCAGAAAATTTATTGAGAATTAAAATATTAAAATGTGCATGGTAGATACAGTGGAAAATAGGATTACTAATATTTAAAATCAAGGGTAAATGAGAGACTGAGCATAAATGGCATTGAATTCTCAAAGGCCATCCACTATAATTTTACAGCAAAATGAAATGATGAGCTATAAAGCAAGGGATTTGCAAGAAGAAACCTTTCTCATTGATCTCTTCCATTTTAATTTTAGAAAGAATGCTTTTGATCTTTTTTATTCCTCTTAGTGGAATATTTAACTATAGCCTGGGATACGAAGCTGATGTTCAAGAAGAGTTCAAATGAAACATAATTCTGTTGAAAAATATTAAAGACCTGGATTATTTGTTCTCTCATTCTATTCTTTCTTCCCTTCCTTCCATTCCCTTCCTTCATTTCTTCCTATTATTCCTCCTTTTTATATTTAAAATATTTCAGTAAGACTTCACATTAATTTTTCAGGGTTTAAGAGCTGCTTATGTGTTGCTTAATATGTTACAACTTTGAGTTGGTGGCGAAATGGTAATATAAGCTTTTCATATTCAATAAGATTACAGAAGAAAATCACTGAATATAAGCATAATCCCCTTGCTCAAAGATAGTTGATTTAACAAATTAAGTAAGGTAATTAGAATTGCAAATAGGAGAGAAAGAAGAAAAGCCATCAAAAAAAAGTAGAACTTTTGGTTGATTCTTCTGTAAAGATAATAATTCATTTAGTCCTTAAGACTTTCACTTTTATATCTTCCATGTTCAAACATCTAAGAAAGCCATTTGGAAAGTGATTTTATAAAATAGATAATAATATAATATGTCTCAGATAAAATATAAACTCAGTTTCAGGCTTATAATCTAATCCATAAATATACCTAAATAATTGAAATTCCCTTTCTTCATATGATCAAAAATGAAGCCACTATCAATACTTTTTTAAATGTAAGACTCTGTGTTTATGGTTAATCAAATATATATTTCCTATAGAAACAGAAAGTAGTATGCAGAAATACCTCACATCAGCACATCCTAAATCAACCCATGGAAGTTCTGTGATATACTCTTCTGAATGTTTCCCCTGCTCGGTCAACACTACCCTTGTACAATAGTGAAGCCAAGTATTCTCATTTTTTTCTTCCTCTAACATCCCACACCCAGTCTTGTTCTCAATCTCAGTCCAATTCTCTCAGCCTCCATTGCGTTCCAGAATAATTGAAGCTACCTAACTGAACATCTAAAACCACCATATTTCTCATATCTGATCCATTCTCTATGTTTACCATGTGTGAACTTTTAAAATTTATCACGTATCTGTGATATATCTCTTCTTCATACATTTTGATTGTCCATACAATGTAGTCAGATTACTCAATATATGATTTAATATACCTTTCAAAGTACTTATTCCCAAGTCTGACTGTTGCTTAATTATCCTTTGTTCCTAACATTTGTTTGAATGTGTCACAAGAAGGAGAGAGTATTAAACACTGATGTAC
This sequence comes from Urocitellus parryii, assembly GCF_045843805.1. Taxonomy (NCBI): domain Eukaryota; kingdom Metazoa; phylum Chordata; class Mammalia; order Rodentia; family Sciuridae; genus Urocitellus; species Urocitellus parryii. The sequence goes on along the minus strand of NC_135531.1, from coordinate 34,249,933 downwards.
ATTATTGACCTGGAATTATAGTGTTCCCCCACAACCAGTGTCCAAATAATCTATCTACACCTAATTATTCCCCTTTTTTGCAGAAAAAGTATTTTCTACCTACAATTTCTTGGATACTATGCCTGAACTATCAAGAATGTCAAAAAAAAAAGGATGCAATAATTTGTCAAGCAAGTTTTGCAAATGGTCAATGCATAAATTTATTCTCAACCATCTTAAACTTTAAAAATGTCAATTAGCATGAATACAAGTAACAATAATTATTGGCAAGGATGTTAGGGGAAAATGCATGCTCATATATTGCTGGTGTGACTGAAAATTGGTGCAAACACTCTGGAAAGCAGTATGGAGATGGGGATACCTCAGAAAACATGGAATGGAACCACTATTTGGCCCAGTTATCCCCTCCTGGTATATACCTGGGTTTTAAAATTAGTATGCTACAGGGACACCATAGCTAAGGTATGAAATCAAACTAGATTCCCTTCAACAAAAAATGTAAAAAGAAAATAGAGTATATATGCACAATGGAGTATTACTTAGCCATAAAAATGGATTTTTATGACATTTGCTGGTAAATAGATGGATCTGTAGACTATTTTGTAAAGAAAAATAAGCCAATCCCCTAAAACCAATGGTCAAATGTTCTCTCTGATATGTGAGATAACATGACATGGGGTAGAGGAGGAAAAGGATAGAAATTCAGTAGACTAGATAAAGGAAAATGAAGGAAAGGGAGGGGAAATCGGAATAGGAAAGACATTGGAAGAAATCTGGCTTAACTGTCCTATGTGCATATATAAATATACCAAAGTGAATCTCTACATTGTGTACAACCACAAGACTGAGATCCTAATCATAAGATGTACTCCATATTATGTGTGTGTGTGTGTGTGTGTGTGTGTGTGAGAGAGAGAGAGAGAGAGAGAGAGAGAGAATGAATGTGCTCTATTGTCATGTATAAGTAAAAAGAACAAATAAAAAATAATGTTGAAAAAATGTAGATTAGTACATTGAGACAAAATTTTACAGTAAAATATAGGCAAATTCTAATAAGTAGGTGTCATTATTTGTAAGACAATAATGGCAGAATCAGATGTATTCCTTGCTACTAGGAAAAACCTATATATACAAGTATAGTCAAGGTATTTTAGACAGAGGGGAGTGAAAGGAGGGGTGGTGGTATGGTTGTAGAAAGGACAGTAAAATGAATAGGACATTATTACCCTGTGTGCATATATGAATATATTACCAGTGTAACTACATCATGTACAACCAGAAGAATGAGACGTTATAATCCATTTATGTATGATATGTCAAAATGCATTTCACTGTCCATGTATAACTAATTAGAACAGATAAAATAATCATAAAATAAAAGGAAAAAAAATCTGTGCAAAAAGACAGAAGAATAACTACATATACCATCTCATATTTACACAATTAAATGTTAGGCAACCATTGGGGAAAACGAGGCAATTATGTTTATTAACTTAAAAAGATCTAGAATAATTTTAGGGGAGATGAGACAATATGCAAGCCAAAATGAATAGTATGATCCAGTTTTAGTAAGAAAACATGCAAAACCTCTTGTGTGAAATGTGATTCCTATTTTGCATAGAAGATACTCTTTTGCAAGGGAATTGTATCTAGCAGATATATATGCAGGAAAATAAGTTAGGGACAGAGCACCATTATTAAAGAGTTTTAAACAATTTCTACTGCAGTGCTATGGAAATGTTGCTATTTTTTCATTCTTTTAGCTTTTCTGGTCTATCTTTTCATAAAATAAGCCAGAAAAGTGACTTATTTGCATAATAGCAACCCTTTCAAAAGTTTAGCTTTTAGTGATGTGGTGTGAGTGTACTCACCCAAACACACTGCTTCTGGAGACAGTAAAGGGAGAGGATGTCATTCTGGTTGCATTCCCTTAATTCATTAATTCATCTTCTTAGTGGCTGTGATTGTGTGTTGTGCCCAGGATGGACTTAATTAGATGTCTGGCATATTGTCTAAAAGGTCTGGAAACCAGAGTTTCACCAGGGTGTGAGGAATGAAGCACTTTGTACTTTTGTATAGCAACTGCAGTGCAACGCCCTCATGACACAGTAATCCTGGCACCTTTTTGGGGGGTGGGTAAGTTCCAAGACCCACAATGGATGCCTGAATTATTGGCTAGTACCAAGCCCAATGTATACTATTTTTTTTTTTTTTTTGTAGATACACATACCTAGGAAAAGTTAAATTTATAAATTAGGCACAGTGGGAGATTTATAGTAACATAATAAAAGATAGCAATTATCACAATATGCTGCCATAAAAATTATGTGAATGCGATCATTGTGTGTCTGTGCCTCTCTCTAAATATCACATAGCACTTTAACCTTTTCACATAATGGAAACACTTTAGTAGCTCTTGTGGGCATATCTGAATTGCCAGCAAAACTAAGCAAGCATTTAAGAGTCATTTTTTAAAGTAAAATAAGGGTCACTTGAACACAAGCAGCATGATACCTCAGCAGTCAGTCTTATGGCCAACAAGCCTGAGAGGTGACCAATGGGGGTGGCATGTAAAGTACTGACTCAGAGAACAAAAGGTTGATTTGAATTCCTGTCTCTTTCCTGCAGGAGGGACAGGGACAGCACCAGATTTTGTCATGTTATTCAGAATGCCCCACAACTTATAAATTATTTCCAAAATATTTTTCCAAAGTTTTGGATTTAATGTTTTTGGACCACACTTGATCCAGGTCACTGAAACCACTGAAAAACAAAACAAAACAGTACAAACAAACAAAAACAACACAGACAAGGTAAGTATGCCACAAAAATTTACCAACTCCCTGCCCACAGAGACTTTTTGCATATCTTTGGATTTTGACAAAATTAAATGTTTGAATGCCTTGACTGAATATGAAGCAATGGTCTTGTAGGATCTCAATGAACATTTGTTTGCATATTTTCCGTAACTAAATTGGTATTTATCATCTGAGCAGTTTTTAGAAATCTTGAAGCTAACCAAATAGAATTATATTCATTTTCTCCACCTGTCAGCTTTTCTAATAATGCTGTTAATAATTAAATATTTCAATTTATCTGTCCTTCAGCCATAGTCTCATGAGAACTCACTATATTCAAAATTCTTTCCTACATGTGGACATCTAATAGTGAGACAGTCTGGAGAAATAACAGCACTAATTACCTTGTCCCAGGGTATAACTTCCCTTCAGATTCTATTATTGATCTTCTCTTTATTTTGCTACCTTCCCAAATCACAAATTAATTTCTACTAAGTGAATTAAGTCTCTAAACAGTACAGAGTGGGAGTATCATAGTAATAATGGAATCACATATGTTCAAAGGCCACAAGTTAGCAGGTAGGTTATATTGTTTTATTTTTAATCCTGACAATATTTCTCTTCATAATTATTCATTGGTGAAAATGCCATTCTGGAATTTTCAGGAAGTAATGAAGAAGGATATGGCCACGTATGCTATGAAGTAAGAGTGTATGTGTAATTCCACTCACTACTTTCTTTAATGAGAGTTCCTATGAGATTCTAAGAAAGCTGTAGGAGAGAAAGCAGAGGATCAGACTCAAAAGCCTGTAGTTTCCTCAGCAAATCTTAGCCCTAGGTCTATTCATTGCTGTATCGACATAACAGGATGAGTATGATGTTATGATTTTTTGTTTTTGTTATTTTTTTCTCCCAATTTCACAAGAATTCACACACACACACACACACACACACAGCAATACAGAGCAATCTAGTTAAATGCTGCAGGAAAGTTGGATGAACTTTTTGATTAAGTTCTCACACTCTTATGGTGTATTCAGTAGATATATTTATTATATATGTCTTTTGCTCCACAGATTGAATTATGAAATAAAATCACATGTAAAGTATAATTTCTTTTTTTAACTGATTTTCTCACTAATTCTGATTTTATTAAATGTCTATTCAACATACAAAATAAAATTGAAATGCCCAACAACCTTTCCTGCAAAGGTGAACTACTTGGCCATTTAGTGTCCTATAAACACAGAGGGCAGTGCTTTAAGTTGAAGTTACTGACAATACATATCAGATAGAAAAATAAAAATCAGCTCATCAATTATAAAATATTATACATTAAGAGTTTAGAAAAATGCCTAAAAGTACTCCATTAATACTAACTCTTATTTAAAAAGTAATATAATTGCTCTCGTAATTTGTACGAAATTATTTAATTGATCTTTCCACTTCTTATCCTTTAATGCTCAAGTCTAGATTTTAGAGCTATGTCTAATTCAGCCAGGTAGATCAAGACTTTTACCACAAGAAATTTGCTCATTTACTGGGAATATAATATTTACTTCATATGATGCCATAATAAAGAGAGCAGAAGTTGTTAAACTAAAACACATTCCATTTTTCACCTGGGAGGAAGTGAAGGTACATCTCCTCCTAGAAATATGGATCTAGTCAGGCTGTGGGCTAGTGTTGAGGAAAACACATTTACACTATCAAAATGTTTTCAATGGTGTTGTTGCAGACCACTGTGTAAAATATTTCAATAATTTAATGTTGGGAAGAGATAAGAAAAACACCTGTTCTAAGTTGCTCAGTTTGCAGGTAATATACACAATGGAATAGGAAACCATATATAAATACTAATTCCATTTAAAGTAACTTTTATATTTATAATAATAATTTATTATAAATTTTACATGTATAGTAAATATATTTTATATCTATAGTAATACTATAATAATATGATTTTATATTTATTATAATAATTTCTTATATTTATAATAATAAAATGGTGAAGAAATTTTAAAAATGTGTTTAAACTTTTGTTCAGTTTTTATTCAGAATAATAATGTCTAGGCTTTATTTCTAGGAATTCTTTGACCATATCCTCTTATTAAACATCTGTATATTATTAAAATGCTATGAAATATTTTGTTTACTGCAGCTTGTGAACAAAGCAGGAATATGACATAATTTAATATTTTTCTTATAGACATACAAAACTAAAATAAGTGTAAACTTATTTTAATGAATAAATTTGTAAAGATAAAAATAAAATATTAGGGTATTATTATCTCTCTCATATACTATGTATAGTTTCCAGGTTTCACCAAAGACCATGAATTATTTCTTCATAATCTCATGGTTAAAGCATTAGTTTTTGAAATGCTTATTAATATTGATTTTTTTATTGCTATTGATAACTTGATTTTTTATAATTAATATCAGTAATTACAATTATTAATGTAACTTAATTTGGATGTTGAACTAATTAAAAATTTTTGATTATAAAATGTATGATTTTTCAAAAGAAAGGAAATAAATTATATTATATAAAATTAATTAATAAAATTTCAAATTATAATATCCCCTTAGAAACCAACTCCCAAATTCTACTGTACTGGAACCACTAATTCTTAAGTCACTAGAAGATACTTATTAAAACATATCTTTTAATCAAGCCACAAATTAATATTTACTAAATATTAAAATAGTAGAGATTTTATTATTTAACCATAAGTGCACTACTTTGTAAGATGAATCCTAATTTTTTTAAATTTTAGACAAAACAAAAACTTTAAATTTTGTAAAGCAACTTGAGTCAACCAAAGTACAGTATTTGGAAAAACTCAGCATATAGCTACACTTTTCTCACAGGGCTAGGGATGTAGTTCAGTAGCAGAGCAATTGCTTGGCATGTTCAATGCCCTGGGTTCTATCACAGAAATGCAAATTTTAAAAAATCTAAAAATTCCTCACAGAAGAGTAAATAACTGAATTTCAGTACTAAATCTGAAAGTTGAACAAAAATAATTCTAGGGAAAAAAGAATTTGACATAAATATTAAATTTATTTATTAATTTATTATTGAATAAGCATTAATTTATTTCATTATTACTTAAGTTTTGTTTTGGAATATATTTGGCATTGGGAAAAGTTCTCCTGATATGTCATCACAAATTTTTATTTTTCTTGTTTTGTTGTGAGGAAGTAGAATTTTTACTATTTATAACTTGAGATTTACTTTATATATGCTTCTTTGCTAAATTAGTAGTTATTATTTAAAGATTTTTTTGATCCTATGTATTCTTGAGTATAGTGGTGAGTAAACAGAAAATGTGTTTAAACTTCTTGCTTAGTTGAAATTTCTTGATGGAGAGATAGGAAATATATAATGTATAATAAGTAGACACTTGGTAAGTAAATTATATTGGTAGGTGATACCTAATGCAAATTTTTTAAATAGCAATTGTGTACAGTACAGTGCAGACAATTTATGGCTGGTGGTCAGGTTAGCCTTCTCAGAGAAAATTATTCTGGAGCAAAAATTTAAATGAAGGGGCGATCCATGTATATCCCAGGGATGAGTTCCCAGAAGTGGGAGCAGCTAATTTGAAGGCCTTGCAGTTAAGTGTTAGAGGAGTGAAGGAGATGTGCTTGGTAAGAGCATGAGTAAGTGTTATAGGGGAGTAGAAGGAATGCAGGTGTTAGAGGTAGAAGGAAAGAACATTTAAATTATTATAAGCTTACATTATAAGAAATTTGCCTTTCACTATGAATGAAATTAGGAGTCCAGGATGGGTTTTAAAAAGAAAGATTATGTGATCTGACTTAGGTCTCATAATCATCACTTTTGTCAGAGAATAAGGATGAAAGCTGGGAGACCAGTTAGGAGACTACTGCAATTACCCAGGTGAGAAAGGATGGTGTTTTATAAGAGATAAGAGCAGGATAGTTAGTGAGAAGTGATTAGATTCATAACAGGAATAATTTCCAACTACAGTAGCACTTGTCTAGAAAATAATGAAATTGAATGTTGTCCTAATCTGCTGAAACTGTTAAGCAGCCTTAAACACTGAATGGGCTACCAGGTGATGCTGACTAATTACATAACTTCTTGTTGATCCATTCACTAGATGCTCAGTGGTCTTAAAGGAATGGTTTTGCCTTGTTGATGAACAATCAATTTGTTTGAACCAACCAGACTTGCAGTTTACCATCTAGAGGGGTTTTTCATACTTTAATGAACCTGTCACGAATCTCATTTTCCTACACATAAAATTTTCAGCTTATTCTCTTAGAGGTCTATTCACGAAGTCTCTTGTTTATGTGTTCACTTGCATAATAATGAAACAAAGCCAGTTTTTACATTTTAATTTAAAATCAACTTATAAACCAATGCATTCACCTTTACTTTTTGTATTCAGTTATATCTTAAAACTAGTGCTGGCAGGATTTCCTGATAAAATGGGAAATAGGTATGTGGAGAGATAGATAAAAGGAGATATAAGACAGATAAGTCTAAATTATTTGATACAAAGACATATTATGATAATTTTCAAAACATGTCAAAAAAGAAGGTAAATAAATAAGGATTTAGGAATGTGTATGAAATGAAATAACATGAATATAAGTAAAAAGGCATAACTCTACCAAACCAAAATAATTCAAAAAATGAATGTAAACTTTATTGTTTATTATTGAAAATAAGTCTGTGCTTCTTGTTTATATGTGTCCCTAACTACTTACCGAGCTAATGTTTTTTGTCTGTGGTATAACAGAATTTAAACTCTTCGGTTAAAAAGAGTCTTATTGTTTTTAGAGTGCAAACAAGTATTGGAATTGAAAAACTAAAAGGAGGCTAGCCTAACAAACATATTTCTTACCTGAAAAATGGACATAGCATGAATTATATAGTCCTTATTTGAAAACATCAAGTAAGAAAATTCAAAAAACCTCAGACAGCTCTCAGGCAATTTGTTCCCAGGCATTGTCAAGAAACATCTATTAACCTACTCAGCACCTACAATCAATTTTAAAATGAATCAAATGCATTCTAGGCGTTTTTGTATTCTAGAGCAATATCTCTCTTTGCAAATTTTAATTAATGTCACAAATGATGCTACTTGAAAATCATCCAACTTTGACTGAGGGTCTGGAGTCCACCCAAATTACCATAACTCAGGTACTCCCATTAGTGCCTTCTGGAACTTCTTTATTGCATAAACAACCTCCTCTCATGCCTTAGCAGATTTCTCACCAACTTATCGTATTACCATAGTTGCTCAAGATTTTCTAGTGATAGAAGCTCCCTTTTCCAGTCTTATGCAATATACCATTAGGGTGGAAATGTTCTCATTCTACATGCTTCCAGAACAAAGACACTTCCAGGCCATATGAACATGAACCTGTATAATCAACAGACTAGTATCATTTGGGTCTGTGAAATTGGAATTTTGTAATCTGGAATATCTATCAAGACCTCCATTTTGAGGCAAACCTGGACCATCCAGCTTATTCCACCTCAAGGAGGGCCTGATTTTTCCTGTCCTCAATTCCCATGAGTTGTCACACTATTGGTGGAGGTCATTCCTATCCTAGACCCCTTAGCTACCTGGGTAGCCTGCTGGCAACTACAAAGTAACAAGAGTACATATACTTAGTGAACATCAACACCAGAACACCAGGGCTATTTCAAGAAATTTTTTCCTATTTCATGATATTGAATTCTCACCATATTTTAGTTATTCTTGAGAACTACTAGGAAGAGGGCAGGAAGAACTGGATGATGGGTCTAGGCAAGGCCATGTGGAGAACTATCCTGAAGTAAAGTGACCGGACCTCTCCAGGAAAACTAATCCATTCTACTAACATCCTATAGAAGGAAAGTCTTCAAGAATATGCTCTGTTTCTGTTTCCAGCTATAAGCTTATATGGACCGTGTGAGAATGGTAATGTTTGTCTGGCACTTTGCCCTGAAAAATTCACCTAGTGAACAAAACCATAGGGTAGCAGGGTGATACTTAAAGAAGGGGAAAATGCATTATTTGGCCAAATGGGAGAGTGTTCAGGAAATATTTATAAGAAAGAAAAAGTGAACTAATAGTAACCCTGGTCGTTCTTACCACATAATATTTTAAGTAAACCAAGAACTGTAGACAATTTTGAGTTTTATTCTTTTATATCTGAAATTATTTGTTTTATTTAGAAAATAATACAATTACTAACATCTACTATGCATAGTAGAAATTAAATTTAAATTAATTCTAAATTAGCCTAATATTTTTAATTTTTTATAATAGTGATGTTTGTACACAAATCTATAATGTTTAAAATATTGAGTTTATATCAAAGATGATGAATTGATTTCAAACTCATTTGTCTCAATGGAAAATTAGCTTAGTTTTAATTGATAATTAATTGATAAAGTGTGCAAATTTTTTCACAGTTGTAGAAAGTGAGTATGATTAAAAGTATTCATCTGTGTTTCACTGCCAATCACAAATGAGCTTGTCACTATTTTCATAGCACAAGTGACATAGCCTTGCCTTATTTTCATTCTGGATTTGTTACATTTAAACCTCAATGAGTAATCATACTAAAATAGTTTAATTTTCCAATTTTAAAAGTTATGTTTAATCATTGTTGAAGAAAACACTGTGATTATTTATTATTGATATTAAACCAATAATAAATGCTGGTCACAGCCTCACATACAGTTTCATATTGAATATTACATAAAATGTTCAATAATTGAAATAATCTATAATTAACAGTAAGTGCACAAGTTTGTGTAGCTCAGCAGTAATATGCATGTTTAGCATGTGCAAGGGCCTGAGTTCAACCTCAGCTCCAAAAATTAATAAAATTTAAAAGGATGCTTTCAAAAGCTCAGAACTAGAGCTCATCTGATGTCTGATATTAATACTTTACATACAGATTTGCAGTTTTTTCAAGTCCCTTTCAAACATTGTCCCATTGGATAACCACAACTGTCTATGTTGAGTAAGGTAGGAGGTACTAGACTTCTTAGTTTCCTGGGAAAGACATCCTTCATTCATTAACTCAACAACTAGAATCTGAAGGGTCCAGGTTTAATACCAAGTCTATTTGTATCCAAATGAAGTACAAATTCTTGTGAGTCACAGTGTGTAGACTTATTTACTCATGAAAGTAAGATAAAATATCTATGCACTTTAAACATACTTCAGTCTCTTCCAAACATCACATACCCAAAAGGCATGAAATGCTAATGCAATAGAAGGATGAAAGTAAAATAACAAAAGGATACTTGAATCTACCAGGATAATTCTGTTTCTACTGGAAATTCTGATTTCAGTGGTGGAGAGTTAAACTTTTTAATAAGCCAGAAAGGCAATATGAAGTTTTTCATTCAGAAGTTGGAAGCATAACATACTGATCAAATTTGTGTTCTAAACTAATCCTTTTATTTAATTAGTTAAAAAAATACTACATGAGAATTTAACATACATAAGACACTAGGAAGATGTGTGAACATAAAATGGTATAGGGTCTTGATATGTATGGAAATTCAATCCATCGAAATTAAACAAGCAGAAAAAATATTATAATTAAAAGTTTGTTATGACTTGCTCATTCTTTAAGAAGTATATTTACTCAACAAAAAAATAGTTATTGTATTTTCTGTTATATATTAACAAAACTAAGGTTTTTGCAATATGGATTCCATGTATAATCACACAGCTAATGTCAGAGAGAGAATACCAGCACCATTTTGGGTACTAATATTTCTGATATGAATCCATGCCATCTCACCTAACAAAGTTTCTATTAGTACCTCAATTATAAGCAAAGGAATAAATCTACTATGAATGTATTACTATTACCCACTCTGTAATTAGGCCTTACTTTTTCAGGATATCTATTAATGAGACAAGCAGATTTTGCAGATAAAATGTTTTAGTGCCTTTACTATACATGATTTTGTTTATAGTTTCAAATTTAATATATTAATTCCTTATTTTATTTTATTGCAGTCTATAAATAAGGCCTTAAATATTTAGGTACAACAATAGCTAGAAATGTAGTTAATATTCTCCATGTGGATGCCAACTCATTTCTCTTCCCGTCGGCATTGGATTTAACACCAAAGTAATGTTTTATTTATAGCCTAAGGGAAAATCCTGTACTGCTGTAACTTTTAGCAATGTTTCTATTAACCACCTAACTGCTCTGTGGGATAATATTGTATATAAACTCAACACCATCACACCTCCCTTGACACATATATATTTTTTAAAGATGATAAGACCATATGAAAGAAAAAGCAAATATGTTTTAGGAAGAAATTTACTGGTTTCTCAAGAGCATTGTGATTGATTTCTTAAAGTGGATCTGGCACTAACTCAGAGAACATTCAATGAAAACCTTGTTTGAAGTGTTTTGCAGTTATATTGAATTAATTTCCAGTGAAATCCTTTCAATGCGTTATTATCATAAATTGTAAACATACAACATATTTTGGTTATTTTAATCTACCCAGTTATTATAAAATTATGACATGATGTGGTCATTACTAAAATAACTCAAACTAATAGTAAATGACTTCAAAATTTTTCAGAAATGATTACAATCAGTAATAAAAGAGTACCTAATAATTCTTGTGGACCTACATCATGCACTATCACATTCTTGAGGAATCCTAGTTATTGATGACAATATACCTATAGATAAATTTGAAAAAAAAAAAAACCTGTTCTAGGTATCTCTTTTTCTTCTCTTTGTTCCTTACATCCTGTGATCTAATCTTCCTTTACTTCCCCAAGCTTATCTTTTCCTTCATCCTCACTTTGTTTTCTGCCTAGATTGCTCACTACACACAGAAAATTTCTCCTCTAGTGCCTTTCCTAACTAATTTCTATCCACATCTTCAATGAAAATTTATATCTCTATGTTTTTTCGTGGTATAAGGATATTTGAGGTTCACAAAACTGTACTGGGAAACTAATCACAGTTGCTATATACTTTGTTGGTGCCAAGGGAAAAATAAACATGTAAACAATACCAGACAAATAATATGATCTAGGAGTTGAGAAACATATTCAACCAATTGAACAAAGGTACACACCAACTTGATATTATAATAAATCTATGATTGAGAAATCACACTTGTCTACAAGGAAATAAAGAAACAGGTTACTAAATAAATTCACCCAAACTAACTTTTGGAACTAAATAAATTTTTCTTTGATGCAATAGGCAGTGCTACTTTGTTTTCTCTTAGCCAGCATCTTTAATATCTAACACTTTTTAAAAAAAGTTATCCATTTATATATTTATCAAGGTTATTACCAGGCACTTTTAGTCCTTGGTTGCTGACATTTGCTAACAAATAAGCTACTTTTATTATACAGTCAGAATGCTAAGGTCCTGAGTATATGTCCTGTTGGCCTGGACATGAGAAAAGAACAAAAACAAAACAGCATATGCTGTTTGAGGAAATGTTTAAACATACTAATATAGTTATATTTATTAAGTGAATACATTAAAAACTGGGTTCACAATCACTTAAATATAAATTAAAATTGTTCTAGTCATGTCACAAGATGATGACAGTGATAATTTCTTCAATTGGCCTTTAATACATTCAATTTTCTTACTTCTTTTTGGGTTCTCTGGAATTATATATTTCATTTGTGCAACCACACCAATAATAACAATTCAAACTGTTATGAAACCACACTCCATGATAAGAGAGCTAGAATAAAATGCAAAATTACTAAGAATTTTAATTTTATAGTTGGAGAGGTAGTTTGTTTCCATGTGCTTTTTATGTTAATATCATTACATATTCTATAAACACCTTTAAATAGGAAATTTATTCTTATAATGAATGAAACCAATATAGTTCAACAGATTAATCACCTTACTGATGATCTGAGTACCCACTAGCACTAAAACTTGAGGATATGTACAGGAATTTAAAAGAAAATAATTTATTTGCCTGTGATGTTCATTTCTAGTTTTGAAGAAGGAATTTAAAAGATTTTTAGATGATATGCAGTATTTCATGTGGTCACCAATTCTTTGAGAACAAAGTACAGGAAAGAGAGAGAGGAATTGAGGAAGATTTGAAATTTTAAAATATGATATTTAAGGAAGAAGTCATGAACAAGGAAATAAGGAGGTGAAGGATCCACCCAATGGACATGGGATGAGAATATTTCATGAGAGGAGAACAAGTGGTAAGGCACAAAGAGGGAAGAGGCCTTCATGTTCCATGAACAATCAGGGGGCCAGTGTGGTTGGCCTGGAACAAACAAGTAGGAAAATCCATGGTGAGTATAGAGTAAAAATGCTGAGGATACCTTTTTATGGCTTATATAGTTATTTCCCAGGTATTGGTTGTTATTCTGAAAGATATAGAAAGCTATTATAAAGTTTGAGCAGAGGAATAATTGATTTGATATTAGATTTTAATCCAAATTAGTCTGGATGCTACAGAGGAAGCCTTAGCAGAGTAACACATACCACTTTTAACATTATTGCCATATCCTAGCTTAGAGAGGGCAGTAGCCAAAAAGCTTGAGCAGGTAACCATTGAATTAAATGTGTCTATGTAGCAAAATCCACAGGATGTGTTCACATTGAATGGGACTGGGTGCTAAAGGAGAAGAGGACTCAAGAAGGAAGATAATCTTTTTGTCCTGAGCAATAGAAAGGCTGGAATTACCTTTTAGTTAGATAAAGGTAAGTGTAGGAGGAATACATTTGACAAGTGTGTGTAGATGAGGAGTGAACACTGAGGACTGAGATGCCTCATAGATCTTGAGGCCAATGTCAAGTGGGCATTCGTGTACACAGTTCAACAGTTTAAAGAAAATTGTTCATTGGCAACAAGATGTGGGAGAACAGTAGATAGATCCTGCTGATACCTGACCAAGCTCACCTCATGTGTGCCATAGTCTTGGGCACTCACCCAATATGGATTTGACAGCAGTTACGAATTTTTGTTTTGGGTTCTTCAGCTGGAGGTGGCTGGAGGCAAGTCAGAATGGTGGAAAAATAATCACCTCCTCAAAGAGCCCTAAATGAAGGAATAACAGAATAGAATGCATTAAAAAATATTCCTGTCTCATGCTTAGGAGCACAACCTGAGCATGGGTTTTCTGTCATTATCATGGTTTCTCAGCAGGATTTTAAGTTTTCAGTTCTACTCATAACTTATTTAAAGAGAAGTTTATTTTAGTCCTTTAGATTCCTGACTTCCTTATGTGTTTAATGGTATTTTCGCAGATTTTATTTGTTTCCCAAACAAACTAGTTGGACTTGAATGCTAGTCTCAGGGTCTCTTCTGTGGTGAAACTTCTAGCAATAAAGGCAGATTCCAGTGTGCTGGTGGTGTCTATGCTAGGAGACTAAATAAAATCATTAAGCAGTAAATGCAGGCAAGAAAAGAAATGACCTAATGTCTAAAACTTAAGAAACTTTGAAATTCAATAACTAGATAGATGAAGGAGAAATAGCAAAGTGTAGGTAAAAACAATCTTAAATAATAAAGAAATTGTATATGGAAACTAATACATCAGAAACAAAGTGAAAAAATATTTTTCAGGATGAACAGGGTGATAAATTTTGAGAAATTTTACTCATTTTTCAAGGAAATTGAAGATTGTTACACTGATGACCATTAGATTTATTAGATATTAGAGGCAAAAGACTAGAATTTATAGAATTCTAGAAAATATAGGAAGATAGGATTAAAAACATAACTAAAAAATTTAGGATTATTTTTATATTTACTTGTTTAATCAAATTTTTAGGCTGTGCTAATTTCTTTTCCTTCATTTTCTTTGTTTTGAAAAAAGACATTTAAAGGCCATACTTAAGTGTAAAGACTTCTTCTTTTTTTTTTTTTTTTTTTTTAGTATTTTACTTTTAGTTGTTGCTGGACCTTTATTTTATTCATTTATTTATATGTGGTCTGAGAATTGAACATACTGCCTCACACCTATGAGGCAAGTACTCTCCACTAAGCCACAACCTCAGCCTAGGATAAACCTCAGCTTTTAAAAAGCTTTATATCACAATTATTTCCCATATACCCCATGTTTAGTGAGTATAATTTAGCGATTTTACTTTATTCACAAGTTTGTGAATCATCACTACTACTTTCAGAATATCTTTTACTCCAAATGATACCCTATATCCATAAAAAATCTCTCTTTTTTACTCCTTATTATGAATCTTCCTAACCCCTGCCACAAATTAATCTACACTCTATAAGTATCAATTTACCTCTTATGTATAATCATATAAATCAAATCATATCATAAATTGATTTTGATGTTTTTATTTCCTCTGAGCAGTTTCAAACTTCATCTGTTTTACAGCATGGATAGTATTTCACCCAGGCATCTGCATAATATTCTATTGTATGTATACACAATATTGTGTGTATGCATACACAATATTGTGTGTATGCATTTATCAGTTACTGGGTATTTGGGTTGCTTTCCTTCTTTTCTGATTACTACAATGCTTCTATGAAGATGGCATGCACATGTTTCTAGCTCTCCTGGATGCCCAGTAATATCACAGCTGGGCCACATAGAAATCTATGTTGAGGCACAATCCAAGTCTTTTCCAAAGTGGTTGCATCAGTCCTCATCCCACAACGAAAGGTTATGAGGATTTCCCATTTTCAACACATCATCACAACTGTGGGCTAAGGATCTGTTCGTTTCCAAACTTATGTGAAATGTAATGGCATTGTAACATTATAAGAGATAAGAACGTTGAGAGGTGAGTAGGCCAGAAGGCTTCCCTCTCATGGCTTGGATGAATATTGTTACAAAAAGGTGATTTTGTCTCCCTTTTGTCTCTTTGTCCCTCTGCCTCCCATGTAATGTCACTTATCATTGGACTTGTCAGCTTCCAGAACTGTAAGCAACTAAAGTTTTGTTCCCAGTCTGTGGCATTATAGCAGCCCCAAACCGAGGCTCACCAGCATTTGTGCTTGTCCATTTTAAAAATTATTAGATCATCCATTCTATTTATCTTCATTAGCTTTAATCTGTATTTCTGAAATGACTAAAGATGTCGAACATCATGCCATTTGATGTCTATTCATATACCTTCTTACAAGAGCTGTCTAATTACTTCCTATGTTTATTTGTAACTGAGTTTTTCACAATCATATTGAGTACCTTTTTAGATAGTCTCTTTTTTCAGGTCAATTTTATTTATTTATTTTTAATTAGATTATATATTCTTTTAAATAATTTATATATATTATCCACGTACTTATATATATTATATAGTTATATGCACATTTATTATATATTTATATGTGTAATTAGATATTATATGTGTACATGCATATTAGTGCTTTGTAGTTATACATAGTATTGGGGTTAATTTTGACATAATCACACAAGCTTGAAATACAACTTACTCCATTTGAGTCTCTACAACTTCTTTCCCTCTCCTTCTCCCTCCCCCTATTCCTCTTCTTCAACACTACTGGTCTTCCTTCTGTTTATTTATATATTTTTTCAATTAGTGCTTTATAGATACTCATAAAGGGGTGAAATTAACTGTGGTATATTCATACATGCCCATTGCATAGTTTGGTCAATTTCATACCACTTTTCCTCTTTTCTTTTCCCTCCTTCTCCCCTTAAGCTTCTTCCTCAGAAAGTCAAAGGTTCAGTACTTTGTCTTATATGTGAAAACTAGACCAAGGGAAAAAGTTAGGGTAGGGAGAGTCCCACGAATATAGAAGCTAATTTCTTTTCAATGCTAAATAATATCTCAAAGCCTAGATTTATTACACTTTATCCACTCACCTACTAAACAAATGCCTTGGCTGCTTCCAAGTTTTAACAATTATGAATAAAGCTGTTATATAAACACCCACATAGGCACATGTTTTCAGTCCTTTTGGTAACAGCAGGGAGCATGATTGCTTAATTACATGGTAAAATACGCTTAGTCTTCTAAAACACTGTCAGGATATCTTCTGTAGTGGATGTATTGTTGTATTTTTCCACAAGCAATGTATCAGAGTTTCTGTTGACCCAAATTCTCACTAGCATTTGGTTTTATCAGTGTTTGCAATTTTGGCCATTTTAATAGATGCATAGTAATATCTTATTGATGTTTTCATTTGAATTTCCCTGGAGATTGCTGTGAAGTGTCTTTTTTATTTTTAATACATTTGCATCTGTATATCTGTTTTGGTGAGGTGAGATATGTTAAGATATTTTGTCCATGTATTCATTATGCTATTTACTTTATAATGTTGAGATTTGAGATTTCTTTATATATTTTGAAGCATAGTCTTTTATCAGATATGCCTTTTACAAATATAAAATATCTTCTCCCAGGCTGTGTGGCTAGTCTTTTCATTATGTTACTAAATCTTTTGCAGGACTGAAATGTTTGTTCTGTTTAAGGCCAACAAATCAATCCTTCTTTCATAGACTTTGTCTTCAGTGTTACATCTAAAATGTCAGCAACAAATGTCTACAATTTCTTCTATTATGTTTTTTATCAGTTTTATAGTTTTTCATTTTATATTTAGGTTTGTGATACATTTTGAATTAACTTTAGAGAAGAGTGTAAAGTCTGTAAGTATATTCTTTTTTTCTCTCTTTTTAAATTTTGCATATACATGAACATTCTTTATAGCCTCACATATTGAAAAAGATGTATTTTCTCCATCATATTTTTAAACCTTTGTCAAATATTAGTTGACTTTATTTTGGGGGACGATTTCTTGGCTTTCTATTCTGCGATTTCTCTTATTTTCCAATACAGCACTTTGTTGATTATTGTAGGTTTATAAGAATCCTTGAAGTCAGGTAGTTTAAGTCCTCCAACTTTTTCTATAATATTGTGGTGTAGGTATAGTGGGTTTTTTTTTTGTTTGTTTTTTTGTTTGTTTGTTTGTTTTTTAAAAAAAACCTCTCCATAAGAACGTTAGACACCATTTGTTGATATCTGAAAAATAATGTGCTGAAACTTTTTACTGATATTGCATTAAATTATATCCACCAATAAAGGAAAAACTTAGATCTTGATGGAACATAACAGGGCCTTTTTAGATATATGCCTTGAAAATATTTTCTCTAATTGTGAGGTAATCTTTTGCTTTCTTGCTGGTGGTATTCTTTGAATCAAGTCAAGTAAACATACAAAATTACATTTTTTTGGTTATTTATTTTTTTATTGCTGTTCTAACCATGAGTTTATTATCTAATGTTCACTCACAAAAATATTAAATTGCTATTTTTTCAAAGTTATGTAGTTTAACTTTTACATTTAAGTGTTTGATGCATATTTAGTTGATTTTTAAATGTAGTAGGATGTATATGTCTTTTACATATGGATAGCCAGACTTTCCAGAGTCATTTATTGAAAAAAGTTATTTATTTTGCATTCAATTCCTTAGATATCCCTGAAATATTTAATTATCCATGCATACATGAGTTTATTTCTGAATATTTAGTTAATCTATATTGAAAGAATCCTCTAAGCAAGACAACTCGCCGGGGAGAATTCCAATTTTATTGCAAAAGGCTGTGTGCTTATATAGATCTAAGGAGAAATGGCAGGGCTTAGATAAATGGCAGGTCTCCTGGTTACTGGCAAGTTCTTCCAGATATCAGTTCTGGAGCCCAGGAATTAGTTCTTTGTTTTTAATATCAATAAAGTAATTTTTATTATTTAATACTCATCAAAATTTGATATTTATGAACACATAAATCAATGAAATAACAAATTTTAAAAAAATAAAATACTGAGCGTTTACCCCAAATGCAGATTGCAGAATCACGCCGGTTACACATTCACAATTTTACATAATGCCCTATTAGTAATTGTTGTATTCTGCTACCTTTCCTATCCCCTACTATCCCCCCTCCCCTTCCCTCACATCTTCTCTCTCTACCCCATCTACTGTTATTCATTTCTCTCCTTGTTGATTTTCCCATTCCCCTCACAACCTCTTATATGTAATTTTGTATAGCAATGAGGGTCTCCCTTCATTTCCATGCAATTTCCCTTTACCCTTTCCCTTTCCCTCCCATCTCATGTCTCTGTTTAATGTTAATCTTTTCTTCCTGCTCTTCCTCCCTGCTCTGTTCATAGTTGTTCTCATTATATCAAAGAAGACATTTGGTATTTGTTTTTTAGGGATTGGCTCGCTTCACTAAGCATAATCTGCTCTAGTGCCATCCATTTCCCTGCAAATTCCATGATTTTGTCATTTTTAAGTGCTGCATAATACTTGGGAATCAACCTAACAAAAGAGGTGAAAGATTTATACAATGAAAACTACAGAACCCTAAAGAGAGAAGTAGAAGAAGATCTTAGAAGATGGAAAAATATACCCTGTTCATGGATAGGCAGAACTAACATCATCAAAATGGCGATATTACCAAAAGTTCTCTATAGGTTTAATGCAATGCCAATCAAAATCCCAAGGGCATTTCTTGTAGAAATAGATAAAGCAATCATGAAATTCATATGGAAAAATAAAAGACCCAGAATAGCAAAAGCAATTCTAAGCAGGAAGTGTGAATCAGGCGGTATAGCGATACCAGATTTCAAACTATATTACAGAGCAATAGTGACAAAAACAGCATGGTACTGGTACCAAAACAGGCGCGTGGACCAATGGTATAGAATAGAGGACACAGAGACTAATCCACAAAGTTACAACTATCTTATATTTGATAAAGGGGCTAAAAGCATGCAATGGAGGAAGGATAGCATCTTCAACAGATGGTGTTGGGAAAACTGGAAATCCATATGCAACAAAATGAAACTGAATCCCTTTCTCTCGCCATGCACAAAAGTTAATTCAAAATGGATCAAGGAGTTTGATATCAAATCAGAGACTCTGCATCTGATAGAAGAAAAAGTTGGCTCCGATCTACATATTGTGGGGTTGGGCTCCAAATTCCTTAATAGGACACCCATAGCACAAGAGTTAATAACAAGAATCAACAAATGGGACTTACTTAAACTAAAAAGTTTTTTCTCAGCAAGAGAAAAAATAAGAGAGGTAAATCGGGAGCCTACATCCTGGGAACAAATTTTTACTCCTCACACTTCAGATAGAGCCCTAATATCCAGAGTATACAAAGAACTCAAAAAATTAGACAATAACAAATAACCCAATCAACAAATGGGCCAAGGACCTGAACAGACACTTCTCAAAGGAGGATATACAATCAATCAACAAGTACATGAAAAAATGGTCATCATCTCTAGCAGTCAGAGAAATGCAAATCAAAACCACCCTAAGATATCATCTCACTCCAGTAAGATTGGCAGCCACTATGAAGTCAAACAACAACAAGTGCTGGCAAGGATGTGGGGAAAAGGGTACACTTGTACATTGCTGGTGGGACTGCAAATTGGTGAGGCCAATTTGGAAAGCAGTATGGAGATTCCTGGGAAAGCTGGGAATGGAACCACCATGTGACCCTGCTATTGCCCTTCTTGGACTATTCCCTGAAGACCTTAAAAGAGCTTACTACAGGGATACTGCCACATCAATGTTCATAGCAGCACAATTCACAATAGCTAGACTGTGGAACCAACCCAGATGCCCTTCAATAGATGAATGGATAAAGAAATGTGGCATTTATACACCAGGAATTAGTTCTTATTGGGGCTGAGGTTCCCCGCCAACAAGATTTGAAATTGGCGCCAGCAGGAGAGTTCACACCCACGGGGACTTTTCATGCCAGTAAAAAAAAAGGGAAAGTAGGAAGAGAAGGTCTTTAGGCTCCATGTTGGGGTTTTTCTCTGGGGTGCGGCTGCCATTATACTTTTCCCAACATATATGTCTATGCTTATGAAAATATTTCAGTCTTAATTACTGTAAACTTGTAACAAGTTTTCAAGTTGGGAAAAATTTAAGTCCTCTAATATCTGTATTTATTATATAATTGTAGTTTGTTTTACTTTGAAGGATTTTCCTACTGCTACTTCACTACTGCTCATCCAAACAACTCCCCCTCTTTTCTCAGTGGTAAAGAACATACATGACAACTCGCCATTTCAAGAGAATCCACTTTTGAAAGTACTTTGAAAGAAAATGACTTTTCCAAATGTGAGGAAGAAGCAGAAAGCTGTGATTCATACCCAGAGGAAAGGTGTTAAGGCTCTTAGCGTAGGCATTTATTCTCTTGCTGAGAGCAAACCTGGATTTTTTTTTTTTTCTGGATGTTAAACCTAAAATAAACCTGGGTCTACACCCCAAGAACTTAAAATCAGCATTCTGTAGTAATGCAGCCACGATAATGTTTATAGCAACTTAATTCACAGTAACTACACTGAGAAAACAACTTACATGTCCATCAATGAATGAATGGATAAAGAAGCTTTTGGGCTAGGGATGAGGCTCAGGAGGTGGCGCGATCACCTGGCATGTGTGGGGCGCTGGGTTTGATCCTCAACACCACATAAAAATAAAAATAAAGATGTTGTGTCCACTGAAAACTAAAAAATAAATATTAAAAAATTCTCTCTCAGGGTTGGGGATGTGGCTCAAGCAGTAGCCCGCTGGCCTGGCATGAATGAGGCCTGGGTTCCATCCTCAGCATCACATACAAACAAATATATTGTGTCAGCCGAAAACTAAAAAATAAATATTAAAAAAAATTCTCTCTCTGTCTCTCTAAAAAAAAGAAGCAGCAGCTGTGGTATATATACATAATGACATATTAGCATTAAAACAGAAAAAAAATTATGTCATTTGCAGGTTAAATGGAGGGAGTTGGAGAACATTATGCTAAGTGAAATAATCCAATCCCAAAAAATCAAAGGCCAAATTTTTTATCTGAAAAGTAGATACTTATCTATAAGGGGGGATGGGAAAAATGGAGAAATTTTTATTGGGCAAAGAGGAAGTGAGGAGGGGGATGGGGCAAGGGGGCACGAAAGATTGTGGAATGAGATGGACATTACTACCCTAGGTATATATATATGACTGGGCATATGGTGTGAGGCTACATGGTGTACAACCAGAGAAATGAAAAGTTCTGCTGCAATTGTATACAATGAATCAAAATGCATTCTGCTGTCATGTATACCTAGTTAGAATAAATAAATAAATAAGTTTAAATAAAAAACCTAATAAAATATAAATAATTCATGTAACTACGAACATCTTAATATAAATTTATATAATTATAAATATACTATTATATGTTTACATAATGTGTACTAAATATACAGATATATAAAACATCCATCTACAGAAAAAATCATTGCTCTATTTAACTGCATTAAAATTAAATTTCTGTTTTTAGAAGAATATGTGCAAAGAGAAGTTCCACACAATATAGTCTCCTCCTCCATGAGGAGTCATGGAAGTCATTATTTATCAAAAGAATTTAAAAATCTGATTCATCAAAAGAATTTAAAATGAAATACATATTATTATATAACACGTAACTTATAAAAGCAATCCCTTGCATTTATTTATTATATTGAAAGCAAGTGTGTGTATAGTATAGATTGAATATTTATTGATAAACTCATTGAGGAAATGAGCAAGGTCTTCTTCAATAGTACATTTTCCTCAAAGCCAAGAATATTCTTTGACAATAGGAGACGCTTGTCAAAATAACTGCTAAGAGAATGACTCTTAAGAAAATAAATGTTGAAAGAAAGAGATAGGTTAACTGTACTGAGGGGGGAAAATGAGATTCCAGTTTGGCAAATTACATATTTTAATTCTATTTTCTTGCTTATGTGTCATTGTAAATTTATTTGTTCTTTGCTCTCTCTCATTTTTGTTATACAGGACAAAATTCATATTCTAGATCTCTCTAGTGATAAAATAGGCAAAATATCCAGATATTGTTGAGAACAATAAATGTTTCTCAATTGTGCATAGGAGGAAATGAGATAATCATGGTAGTGATGAAATTCCATAGAGTGTCCAGGAAGAGCTATGTGATGTTAGCAAAAAAATCACATGTACAATAATGTTATTCTTGTAGTTTAATACCTATATCTAATATCCAGCATTTTTGGGGTGACAATATACCAATCATTCTGACCTGCAGTGAAGAAGTGGGTGTTTTGCTCCCTTAGCTTAAGTATAGAGGAGAAGCAAAGCTTCTGCTAAAAAAACTGTAACAAGATGTGCAAATACTGAAGGCCCCAGTGAGAGGGTTTGGAGTCAGAATGAAGTCTTTGCATATGGGTAAGGACTTCAAGATCTGAGGTGACATACAACAGTCACAAAACAACACTAACCAACAGACCTAGAGACCTTAAAAAGTAAATCACAATTTCTGGCCACATTTTTAAAGGTTTAGCAACTGTTTGTTCATCATAAGAGACTAAGATGTTTGAGAACCCTTGGTTCCTTTGAGGATCCTATGTACTCTGTGTCATTGCAATCACAAAAGTCACATTCATCTTTTATATATGTATATACATTTTCACAATGCTATGAGAATAGAGAATGAATCAGTTAAGCAAAGGAACACTTTTGAAGATTAGTATTACTAATTTGCCCTAAATTTAGTAACTTTTTCCCTCTTATTACCTTTTTGGTGATAGGGGATGTAAGGGAAATTAGATCTTATCATTATTCTGTCTACATGTTAATTTCCTTTGAGTAAGTTGTTTAATCTAAACTCACTAATTAGTCAAGTAATCAGATGATTATTGACTATTATAAGATACACATCTACTAAAATAATATTACAAATTATGTAAAATGCTTTTGAAATTATGATATAAGATAATTGAAAACTTTATTAACATTGTAATTGTTATCGAAGTAGTAACACATTACCAGTGGATCACAGGGAGATAAATGAAAAACATTGTCAGTACAATTAAAACAAATAATCGAGAACATAAAAGCACATTTGAGTTTTATAAAGTGGATGGGGACATGGTCCTCCTTACAAGCAAGATGTTGTTCAGGATAATGGGAGTTTTCAAAATACATATGTTTTAACCAATTTAACTTTGATTTACTCAAAATTAATAATCATTTCTTCTTTTTTCTTCTATAATTATTTATTTATGTATTTATTTTTTGTACCAGAGACTGAATTTAGTTGCACTAGACCCTGAGTCACATCCCCAGCCATATTTTGTATTTTATTTAGTTGCTTAATGCCTCACTTTTGCTGAGGCTAGCTTTGAAGTTGAGATCCTCCAACCTCAGTCTCCCAAGCTGCTGTGATTACAGGTGTGCACCACTCTGCCTGACTTTTTCTTCTCATTGGGTAAAATCATGAAACATTTTGGACTTTGAAATAAAAAGAACAACTAAACACCGATGCTTATTCAATCTAAGTTATTGATCAACAACTTAAATATCAGTTTTAAAAAACTAATTACTTACAAAGGCCAAAAAGAAAAAGTACTATGAAAAGATTCAATTATCAGTTCAAATACTAAATCAGACTGAAATGTAATTAAATAGTGAATAAGCAAGATGAAGGAAGTCAAAATGTAAAATGTGTACAGGAAGAATATATGGATAATGTTCAACACTCTAGATCTCTAGAAAGTCTCAAATTCACAATGGATAGGAGAAGATGGGGTTGATGATTTTCTATGATCATTAAATATTTAAAGGATCCAACAACTTTTTAGAATAATTTTTGGTCTAAAGTATTGTTTGAAATTGGTCTGTCATGTTCAATATTGGAATTATTCTTCATTCTTTTTTTTTCTTTTTCTTTTTTTTTTACAAACTGATGGTATTCAAAAATAATTTTGAAGGACAACTTTTTCTTAGTTAAAAAATAATTACCCTTGGCAAATTATATCAGTGCTAATTTCCATCAAACAAGCCCAGAATGTCATTTAAGATGAATAAACTTCTAGATTGCTTAGTCCTGCAGAACAAGAAAGTTAATTGCTGGAAATTTTTTCTACTTTAAGGCTACTTACAACTACAGGAAACTTCAAGTGAATATGACTGATGATTGTTTTAAAAAACTAGGATAAAATTCTTCAAATTGAGTTTTTCATACTAAAATCTCCATCACCTGTATGTTGTAGAATATGCAGGGGCTTAAGTAAATTTTAATTTCAAGCCACATTGCTCAAAAATGCTAAAATATATTATCACTTGATTTATTTTTAATGAGTAACATGATTCCAGAACTATGAAATATTTAAATTGAATCAGATGCAAATAAAATATTAGTTAAATTATTTGTTGTGAGAATTTCTCTTGGTCTATTTTGTATTTGAGCATTTTTATTAATATTAAAGGATTTTAATAATTACTTCAGAATACATTTACAGTAGAAAATTATTTTTTTTACAAAGTTACATTAATCATTCCATGAGATTGGTTGATTTAGATTAATTTTCACTCTTAAAAAGTTCTTAAAATATTCAGCCAAATATACATAATATATTTTGATAACTAAGATGGGCAGAATTTTTAAAGTTCAAATATAACTAGACAGTGAAATAAGGTATTTCACAGCTATTATCATGAATCTAGTCCAAATTGTATATGCATTTATTTTTAATGTATTTAGATTTTAACATTTCTGCTATACTGTGGCTAGTCACTAGTATATTCTGCACACTGAAAAATCCGTGCAATTATTTTTCTCATGTAGTTGTCTTAAGATCAAATTCTAAGCTAAATATTTTCAGATATTTCATGTCAAGTTTTTCCAAGTATCTTATTCATGCCTTTTTGTGAGAGATAGATCTATCTATATAAATAGACACTAATCAGAGTTACATATCTATGCTCAAATTTTTGATCAAATGAATAAGTTGAAATTTATGCAAAACAAAATAATAGTGATTTTTTTTCAAAATTTCCAGATAATCTTATCTGAAAGCCACCTAATAGTTACTCCCAAAGGATCTACATTTATAGTTACATGCAATAAATCTTACTACTGACTTTAACTATGATTTATATAATTAAGTTCATGTATGGTTGAAGATAGTTTAATATAAATTTTCAATTTCCCTTTCCCCAAAAATGTCTCTTATATTTTAAAAATGAAAGTTACATATTAAGAGAAATGGATTATTAATACATTTAATTTTATGAATACATATTATATTTTACAGCTTATTATTTCTAATCATCACCTTATATTTTTGAATACTACACAATTAATTTATGGTGAAACTGAGAAGAAAAAGGACTACATTTTGAATCACTGTGAAGTAGAGAATTTTAATTCTCAGTAAGTGGAATGAGCCACCATTGTTATTAAACCAAGTTCTATGAATTTCATTTCCTCTATTTTTATCAAAATTATAAGAGAACAAAACCCAAGAGTGCATCTTGGAATAAAAATAAATTAGCAATTGTTGCAGAGAACTTGATCCCATTCCAATTAGAAGTGTGAGCCTCCTTTTAAAAGTCATATGAATTTATATGAATAATGAAAAATAGTTACTGACAGATTTCATATTTCCTTGCTAAAGTTGTAGCTGTGAAATGCTTTCAGTGTGATTGAAAACAAACTCACTATCTTTTATCTTGGTATAAGTTAAATCCTTTTTTCTTTTAGCATTTTTACTCATTTCCGTTTTCTGTTTTCTTAGAGTTTGGGGAAAACAAGCATTCTGCTTCCCAAATTTACTACATCTATACTAATTATTCTTAAAGGAAATTCCTTTAACTAAGAATCTACAATCTACAGATCAGAGATTTCAGAAAAATCATTTGGTAATCAATGTATGTAAGAACACTTCATGAGACCTTGGGAATAATACAAATAAAAATTTTGTTTCTCTTAAAATATCTAAAAATGAAAGAGTAAGATTAATATAATTTATGTAGTACTTAACAATATTTTCCATACCATCAATAAAATGCCATATAAAAAACAATTTCACTGTATATCATACATTCTTAAATTTCAGGCACTAAAGAGGAAAAAATAAAACTCATAAAAACACCTTTGTGTGTGTGTGTATATACACACACACACACATCAATTGGTGATTATAGCAGTCAGATTTATGGCACAAAATAAAAGCAGTATAACTAAAAAGGATAAGACAGTTTTTTTTATGGGATCATTTATAGAAGTATAGGCAGGACCAAGGGGGCCAAGGAAAGGCAGAAAATCACCTATATATATTAATAGCAGAAGGCCAATATTGCACCCCACCTACAGCATCATTGAATCTAAGAGATTACCAGAATCTGGAAAGATGCTCAGGTCTGGGATCTCTGGCCACAAATGGAGGAATATATTTACTATGAGTGCGGTGGTATAATAGGAAAACTACTCTTTTTCTCTTTTTTTCCATTCTCCAAGTACCTTCCATTGGCCCAAACCAGAAAGGAGTCTGGGTGGCTTAGTCTATAGGCATCCATTTACCAGAGCATTGCACCTTGAACAAAATGGCCAAGGTCAGAGAAAACATCTGAGTAACAGAGATTATTTAACAAAATACTGACTTTACAAACTGACTTTTTTTTTTTGTAAAATTGACTTTTTTTTCTAAAGCTTTTTACTTGGTTCAGACTACCTATCAATTACTGTTGCATTCTCATACATTTTGGAGGGTTGAAAATGGACTACAATTTCAGAAATATTTTGTATTTCTCTCAAATGAGTAAACTTGTTAAACAAAATTCATCTTTACAAGAGATTATTTTACATCAAAATATTCTGACAGAATTAGGATGCTGCAAGGTCTTCACAGCTTTAAGAAACTGAATTTGACAAGATGAAATGTAACTGATATAATTTCTCTTGGCTAGATTAAAAAATCTACAAAGTCAAAGCACAGCATGGTGCTTAGCAGGAGTACAGGTAAAACTTTCTTAGGAAGTTCTGCCTGTGGTCAGTCAGCAACTGGAGAATCAACAGAAGTCCAGGGCTGTTTGATATGGAAATCAAATCTAGAGTTAGAGGTGCCGCTTTAGGATAGAGTACTCTTCTTTATTTTGCATTCATAATGAGGAGCTGAAAGATGAGTCAGTGATAGGTCGAGTCACAATATAACAACTTCCAAATGTTACTTCCATGAATCTTAAGTGACATGGCAAATATACTCGAAGATCTAAATTGCCTCATTCCATCAGGATGTAGTGATTTATACCATAAATTAATCACAATACTGCTAAAAGTGAATATAGAGGTAAATATTTATGTCTAATGCCTGTAGGTAAATGTGAAAAATTAATGACTAACTCATGCCTAAAATCTACTCCATCAGAGATGTCAGCCCATTTTACATTAAATAACTGATAAAAACAAACCCACTAAACAGATATTCTAGTATTCCCTTAACAGAAAGGAGAAAACTGGAACAAAGAGAAAATATTTTGATCAGGGTCACAGAGTTAATGGTGATATCTGAATTTTAATATGTTAATCTAGTTTTTGAAACTGTGTTTTAGTCATTACTTTATACTCTTTCTACCTGAGGTTTTTACATGTTGGAATAAGTTTAGAAAAAAAAATATTTTTGGTGTTTTAAGTGGTCATGTTTCCCAAAAGATTAAAATTATAACAAGCTTTTGAAATGAGTTAAAATGCCTCTGGTTACATTCTGAACATTGTATAATTCTTTCCCTTACTTTATCACTGACACTGTATCATCTACTTGCTTTTATTTGGTTGCTTTCATCCAAAGTCAGATCATGGAGCATAAATTAGAAAGTAACATTCTCAGATTTATGTTTTCAGCCCAGAATTAGTGGAAATTAATAATTACAAATGTATATTTTCAGCCCAGAGTTAGCCACTGAGCTCCTACTTAAGAGTCTCCGGATTTTACATTTTGATGTCTCAAACTTTCTGTGCATTTTTAACATGTCAAAAGTTGAAATACTACGGAAAACAGACATGAAGTAAAATTCTATTGGGTCAGAAACTGTGTTCTCTGAGTTCATCAGTGTATTAGTACAGATTAGCACAGACACTGAGACAGGTCATATGAAGATTCCAAAATATTTACTGAATTATGTGTAAGAGTGAAAAAAAGATGAAAGAGACACAATATATGCCAATGCCTGGAATGCTGGTACTTCCTGTACACTTTAACCAATTATGTTTCTTATTTGCAAGCCACAGAAGTGAGTATTCCATCTCACAGCACCTTCGTGTATCCTGTGTGAGCTTAACATATATAACAGAGTTTGTGTTTCCTTTATTGGATGCTAGCTAGTGTAGGAGAACCAATTGACATTTCCAAGAATTTCCAGATTAGCCTCCATGAGATGAGGATCATCTCACCTCTAAGCCAAGGACCCTTTGCTTTGGAATGGCCTCAGCAAACATTGAGGTGGTTGGAAACAAGCTGACAACTATGAGGTGAGGTGTATCTTTAATATTACTTTAAAAAATATTTTTAGTTGTACAAGGACATAATACATCTATCTATCTATCTATCTATCTATCTATCTATCTATCAGTCTGTCTGTCTGTCTATCTATTTATTTTGCAGTGCTGGGGATTAAACCCAGTGCCTCACTCGTGCTAGGAAAGCTCTCCAACACTGAGCTATAACCCCAGCCACTCTTTAATACTACTTTAATATTTGTTTTTGTGTGTGTGTTAGTTAAAACATTATTCCCAATGGAGTGTGGAGTTCTCATGAAGCTATCATTGTTCTTTCACTTACTGATAGCCAGGTGCTTATTGTGTATCAGAACCCAAGAACAAGTCAGAAGTAGTTTCTCAAAAAAAAAAAAAAAAAAAGATTTTCTGCTATTTTTACAAAAGAGAGTAAGAAAGTATGACCTTGTTCCAAAACACAAGCACACAAGCTATGAATATTCCATCAGAGTGTACCACCATCTCTACACAATAAATGTTTAACTGGACCAAAAATCAAACAAAAAACCAAAAACACTTATAGGTGTCAAGTATTAAAACAGTTCAAATCACAGCCTGTGCATTCAAAGACACATCTCTTAATCTGGATCCCAATTAAACCTTGAGATGTTTCAAATGGCATGAAGCAATGTTGCAAACAGTCTTTTTAAAGTAAGTGGCCAAAATGTTCCTTTTTATATGTGATTAGAGAGTTAAAGTATAAAAATGTAGTTCAGTGGTTTTCATTTTGGCTTGACAATGCAAAAAATGTCTCTATCTAGCAGTGTATCTTCTCCATTGAACATATATGTCCCCAAACCTCACAATAGGAGCATATTTTTGTTTTAGGTTCTTTAAGCAAATGCCATTTATAAAGTGCATTCTCTTCTTACTTAAAATACAGAGTGACATAAAATTAAGACACAAAGTGAAGAACTATTATGACCCTGCATTTAATTAATTCTTTTGTTCTCTGTTTATTGGTATATATGAAGCCTAATTTTCAAATTAGCTTGCATATGAATGCCCAAAACAACATTAATTTGTCTCAATAAAAGAAAAGTAACCAGAAATTGTAATTAATTGGTCTCAATAGAAAGAAAACAATCAGAAATCTTCTAAAGCTAAAAGATTACAGGTCGTGACTTCAGTTGCAACATGAAGAACATTAGATTGAAATATTCTTCCCTTTAGCTGCCCACAACAGCTATGGTTTAAACATGTTTTAGCTACCAAAAAGTCATGTCAAAATTTAATCCCCATATTGGGATATTATGAAGTGGGGCCAGGTGTAGTGGTGCAGGTTTATAGTTCTGGGTATTCAAGAGGCAGAGGCAGTAGGAACACTTAAGCCCTGTGCTCAAAAGTAGTGCAGACAGCATAGTGAGATCCCATCCGAGAAAGAAAAAAATAAAAAGATGTGAGACCAGGTGTGAATTTTAAAATGTGCTAAAGTCTCTTTCCTAATGATTGAATTGATAATTTTATCCAATTCAGATATACTGGGATAATGTCTTAATGGGACAGCTAAAGAGTAAATTGCTATAAAAACTGATTTTACTAGGTCTTTTTCAAGCTCCCTGTTTCTTGCCTCAAGACTTGGCCAGCAAGAATGCCATCACCAGATGTCACCTTTCAACACTGGACAAGAACCATGAACCAAAAGAAACCTCTCTTCTGTACAGCTTCTTTTATTCAGTGTGTGGTACTGTGCTATCAGCAACAAAAAGCAAATCAAGGCAATTGCTATCATATCTTACAGTGTTTTTCATTCACTGTATGTGCTGCATAGAGATGGTTGCCTTTTGTTCCATAAGAATTGAATTTAATGAGAACTTTATTTCAGGTGACATTTATTAAGCACTGGAAAACTGCCTATCAGAAGTTGCCAGATTTTCACCATTCGAAGTTAGCCAGGATTGAGCATTCTCTTTCAGGCCTGATTCTCCTGGTAGAATTCTGAATTTGTCACAATTTTTGTTTACATGTGATTATAACTTATTTTAGTTACTTTCATCATAAATGTAAGTTATTCCCAGAAAATTCAATTACTCTAGGCACAAAACATGTTGCTGAAAATCAAGATTAGGGCATATTAAATAAAAAGAAAGACACAGAGCTGCCAAGATTAGCCTCCTCAAAACATTGCGGCGCTCTACCTGGATACCCACTACCTCTTCCACCAGGTCTGCTGTGTCTGGACAGGTGCCCCAATCCTGATGAATTCCATTTCATTGGGACATTTAATACTAGGTCATTAGGCTTCCTACTCTGTTGATTCTGCTATCAAAATTCTCTAAATGTCATGGAGCTTTTGCTTCATTTACTAAAGAGTCAAAGTCTTCCGTGGTGAGAGGAAAAGAAGACAGGACTGGTGAGCTTTCATGCTGCCAACGGGGATGGATTATCTACTCTTCTTCAGTTTCCATGACAGATGGCTTGGTTGGCTTGCACCTATCTTGAGATTTCACCCAAATCTAAAGGGTAGCCAAGACGAGAAAAATGTCCAGTGAATTAAACAAAATGTGAAAAATATATGAGGTAAATAACAGAAGTAAAAGAAACTTAGCAATATAGCTCAAATCTTTACTTTGAGCCAATGTCATCATTTTAGTGTGCTTTGTGAAGCTATTTTCTTTCACTTTATTGTGACAGTTAATCAGTTGTACTCTTTTGAAGAACATATGAAATGTACATTATTAAAATTTTAAAATATATGTATTGAAATTGGGGAAATATGAATTTTATTTAATGTGACCTT
Source organism: Urocitellus parryii (assembly GCF_045843805.1). Taxonomy (NCBI): domain Eukaryota; kingdom Metazoa; phylum Chordata; class Mammalia; order Rodentia; family Sciuridae; genus Urocitellus; species Urocitellus parryii. The sequence goes on along the minus strand of NC_135531.1, from coordinate 34,218,077 downwards.
AACACATAATCTAATAAATGAAAATCCAAAAACCTTCCTATAGAATACTAAGGGTTTTCTGCAAACTACACTATACACATAATAATGGAAAATTAGAAATGAACCAATTGTACTATGTACTATATGTGGAATCCTTCCTTACCACATGCCTGGTCCAAGCACAGTGTCAAAGGCATTGTGCCAATGAGCCTTTCTAGGACGCTATGAACCTTGTGCTTGCAACTTAACCAAGTAAAAAGTATGTAAGCTTTCAGAAACTCACAGAGTCTGAAAGATGTAACTGTTCCTAGTCTGTTAGATTCAAATAAAGCATGGCCTGCAGGATATATTTGCGTATTTGAAGACAGCATCGTCTAAACAATTCAATGGCTAATTATTAGTGAGCAATCTCATGGGTCACAGGGAAAATAATGTTATCATTATATTCCTAATTTGGAGATCACTAAAATAAGTGAAAATAAAGCTAAATAAAATTATATAGTGTTCTTACATAAGTTGAATAAGATAAATTTATTTTTAAAGAAATACAATGCTTATGTTTATTATACTGCTTTCACATCTATACAACAAAAGTTAATTTGATGAAAAATATTTTACAATAAATATAGGGAAGGAAGTTACACTTTGTAAGTGTTCTGGTAAGATTCATATATATATATAATTGAAATAAAAACTTACCAAATAGCCTTTGTCTGATTTCACTCTATATAAAAATTTTATCTAAACTAAACATTATGCATAATGTGAAAAATTTAGGTAACTATAAGGTGTTTGCAATGTTATCCATACAAGGACAGATGGTGGTTAGAAGAGAATTATCACCTACACATTTTTACAAGCATTAAAAAAAAACGTTTTGAGTGATGACAGATAAATCAAATTTGATTCTCATGAATATGTAAATCACAATATTAGTGCAACTATCACATTAGGATAACAATTTTTAAATCAACATAAACACAATAATTTAGAAAATGACCAGAGGTTCAAAGAATAGTTAAAATAGGCATCTAGGAAACGAAAAAGAATAATGACATAAATATTCATAAGTAATGACTAGTTTTTAATAATTCATAAATATAAATATTTTGGAGTGATTATTTTCTGTGCAATGCAAATTTAGATGCTGGGAATAAGGTGATAAAATTCAGATGAGAACGCTAGCTTTAGAGTGCTCATATTCTCTGGTTGAAAAATATAAGAACCAAGTAAACAAAGATACAAAGATAATTTCATACTGTGAATAACACTGAATATGAGGGGGAAAGACTAGAGAGAACATGTGATAAAGTTTGAGGAGAAGTAGCTCATCCTGGGCAGGTTCAGTCAGTTCTTCCTGGGTGATGAGTTAAAGCTGTGATCTTTCTGGTCATGGTAAGAAGAAGAGACAAATAATATGAAGAGTGGTATACCATGGATAGGTTGCTGAGAATGGGGAGAGCTATATCTCTCATGATTTTCTGGGAAAGCTATAGAAAATGTTTGAATAGATTCTAATTTCAAAGGGGGAAACTTTAGAAAATTTGGTGCAGAGAATTCACAATGTTAATAAGTCATTTTGATCTTCTGTAGAGAGCTTGGTAACGCCAATGGAAAAAGAAGGAAACATGAAGTCCAGGTGGAACACGATTGCCATGGCCCCTGTGTAGGACATTGACTTGAATTATCATAAAAGTAGTAAAGATGGTGAGATGGAGTCTGAGGCATTGGAAAAGGAGATTTCTGGTCTTGCATGTATGATAGGGAGAAGAAAAAAAATCATCTGATTTTTGACCTAAACTAAAGAGATAAAGCTATTGTTTTATACAAGAACCTGTGAGAAGATTAGGTTTAGAGATGGATTTCTGACTATAAAATTTAGAGTCTCTGAGATAGAAAAGTAGACATACTAATTCAGCTTTTGGAAATTTAAGCCAAGGGAGAGAATGTGATAGATATGGAAAATAAGCACATATAATAAGTATGTATATACTTTCTTTTAATTTAGGACTCATTACCATATATGTGTCTTCAAAGGCATGCTACTGAATTAGATAGACATCACATTGTAAATTTACAAAATCAATAAGTATGAAATCTACATCTTAACTTAAGCATTATAATACTATTATGAACAATGTAATCATAATTCATTTATAAACAGACAATGCTTATTTATAATTCATTAAATGTTAATAAAAATTTTAATGAATTAAAATCATTTATTGAGCATGAATGTAAGTACAATGATTTAGATTGTTTATGTTATCTTAACAAGTGAATTTGACTGTTATAAAATACTGCTGGGCCTTGTAGTGCATGTGAGGTAATGATAATGAGATTAGATTTTTACTAAGACTTATGTTAATTTATATTTGTAAAAGATTTTTTTTAAATTCCCTTTAATCCTTAATTGTTATATTGTCAGTTGTGGATTGATGATCAAATCGCCCTAAAGCACAGAGGTTGAAATCTAGTCTCCAGTCTGCTGATATTCGGAGGTGAGGAATCAGTTAGTGATTGTACCTTGAGGGTGGAGCCCTTATGAATAGGGTATTTGTCATTAAAATAGAATAAAGAATCCAGAGTTCTCCCTTATTGTGCTACCCTGTAAGGGTACAGAAAAAATGTGCTTTCTATGAACTAGAAGATGGACCCTTACTGGATCATGAATCTCTGGTACCTTGGGTTTTCCAGACTCCTGAACTGTGAGAAATACTTTATTATTATTATTATTTATAAGGCTGCCCATTTTTTGGTATTTTGTTACAGCAGCCTAAGCAGACTAAACACACTGTCACATTTTGCTTGGAGACAAAGTTAGAACATTAACATGTCAGCAAAGAATATTAAATTAACTTGATTCACCAATATATAGTTCCTGGACCTGAACTGGCATGACCAGGGAACACGGCATTATGTCTAAGTTTGCAACCACACCTGATGTCCATTAGTATTAAGGTGTTCTTCGAAGAACAACCTCTCTGGAACACAATGACTACATAAAATCTGGAAAAATCCTATGTAGCCAAATCAAATCAGGGATCGATTATAAAAAGGCTACTCTGTATTCCTTATACCATATGGGCTATCTAATTCTGCTACCATCACTCTGAGCATCCCTTCTATACTACATCCTTGTGAAAATGCAACTTTCAGTTTAATTAAATGGGAAAAGAAAATGTGTCTGCCCCATCCAAACACTGTACTAGTGGATGCATGTGTGTTTCAATTTAGAAAAGTTACTCCACTCTGAAGTTATTTGTCCCATAGGAAATGGATTTTATTGAAATATTTTATTAACAAATAAATGCACTCTTTTCTACTTAGTTAAGTATATTTCACAGGAGACATATGAAAGAAATATAAAAGCTAATTATAGAAACTGGAGAATTTGATCCATTTTAAGCTGCAGGTAATTATGAAAAGAAAAACAAAGATTAGAAAGGTCAAGGAAACAGCCATCTGCTTAACAACCTGACCATCTGTGGAAGATATTTCAAGGCCAGTTAAGAACTCAGAGGGCCCTAACTGTCACCCAAAAAGATGTTATTCTGTATCTGAACTCAAAATATAAAGCACTGAACATCTGAGCATTGACATCACCTATTTTTAAATTCAAATCAACTTCAATATACCTTCTTAATCAGAGAAAATATCCAGTTTCTCATAATGAAATTATGAAGATTAGAATGAAATGAAAAACATAATATTAATTCATTATGATTTTTTTTTAGAATTTTTATTTATATTTTTAGTTTTCGTCCGACACAACATCTTTGTTTGTATGTGGTGCTGAGGATCGAACCTGGGCCGCGTGCATGCCTGGCGAGCACACTACCACTTGAACCAACAAATGCTCTGTTACAGTTGATATTTTTGATGAAAATGAACATTTATGAAGTATGCATTTCACTTGTATATAGTACTATATTTCAATTTTATTTTATATAAACATAAATTAATATAAATTAAGTTTCAAATGCATATATAAGAAAATTGATTTAGTTATTTAGCCAGAGAATAAAGGTAAGTCTTCCATTCATTTCCTCCTAGCAAAATGTCATAGACTAAATAAATATATAAATTCCTCAATAAAATATAAATGTGTGTGATTCTTATTTTGAGCTGCTAGGTTTTAAATTACACATATTTGAAACATCTTGAGATCTCCTTATCAAAAATAAGACATTCTTTCATTATATGTCTTTTTAATTATTTCCTTTAATTAGGTGTTCATTTGTATATTTCTGAAAATTACTGCCAGAATTTATAACTTTCTTCTATCTCCTGCCATTATGATTTTTCTTTATCATGTGGTCTAGTTATTCATTTGTTTTATAGATATTCATTTTTCATTCAAAGGTAAAATAATCTCAGCAAAATTAATGAGTTTTTTTTAATTGCAGTTGGTTCTTTGATAAATCTCTTGCTACAGTGAAATCGTGTCATCTGGAAGTCCCCTCTGTAATAGATATTAAGCACCATTTCTGAATTGGGAGGCAATCAAGACCCAGAGAATGCAGAAGTGAAAAAAGATGGGCTTCTTACCATGCAGCTTGTATTTCACAGGGGAAATAGAAGAAAGTGATGAATGCCCCTATGGTTAAACAGAAAAAAACAAAACTTTTAAAAAAAATTGACATTTATAATCCCCACATAAACAATGTTTCTTTTATTCTGGCCTTTTCTATTATTTGCTCATTAATTTTATTCACATATATGGATCTTTTCTTCAAAATCAACTTGTTTATGCATTGTTAAGGAAATTTTTCAAGACCCCATGCGGTCAAAGATTTCAAGTACATTTTGTTCACAGTACTTTCTAGGTTTATTTTTTGGTTGGTTTGTTTGTATTTTTGATTTTTGGTAGCTCTCAAATTTCACCCAGCTGAAGCTGACTTCTGTACATGGGATGCACTGTAGAGTTGAGCTTGTCCTATGTCATTTTATCCCAGCTCCACTTTTTTCAAATGTCTCTTCTTTCCTCACTGACCTAATGAGCATTGTCCATCATCTACTAAAATTGTCTGTTCCTAGGACTTCTGCTGTACTTCATTGATTAATCCTGACTCAACACTACTATATCAGCATTAATATTGATTAACGAGTCCTGGTATTAACAGAAATTTTCCTCTCACTACTTGTCAGAATTGAGCTGGTGAACAGTAAGTATTTCATATGTTAGAAAATTTTCTCAACCATTCCCATGAAATACTATGATGTAGAAACTACATACTACATGGTCTATATTTAAATTGGGAGAAAAAATTCCTTAGCCTGAAATAATTATATCTAACATTCAATAAATGAATACAAGTATTTTTTTTTCCTGAGTAGAAATCTCACAATCTTCAGCTTAAGAAGTTAAATGGGATTAAAAAAATATTTCTCTGAATCTATAATTTTATTTCATTTTAGTTAAATATTATTTATGCTGACTTTGTGGAAGTCTTTGAATATTTGCAAGGCAAGTGGGTATTCAAATGTAATAAACTAAATGCACTATTTGATTTTCACCAGAATGTTATTAAAATTATGAGCATAAATAAAATTCTCTATTTCTATGAGTTTGATGTACCCACCCAGAAACTTAGAAATATTGATTTATTGTCATTACAATGTCTTTATAATGATTATGTTATTCATTTTCCTTCACTAGGAAACTAATATGTATTTAACATCATCACAAAAATGGATGTAATAAATAAACATGAGATCTGTATATATTCATGTTAAAATTCTACTTAAATTTCCTGTATCCAAAACATGTTCTGATTATATTCATCATTTGTTTGAAAAAAAAAAAAAACCTCTGGGTAAAAATTGTAAGAATATGTAGGTATTTAAATATATGTGTATAGACATAAATAAGAGTATCTCAAGTTTCTTTAGGAAAAAAACATTGTCAGCTGACAAAGCATGTTTCTGACCTAGAAATGACACTGCCACAAGTGATTAAGTCTTACAAGCAAGACCAGCTCGTGCCTGTAATTTGAAACTTGCTTGAGCATCAGATACCTTTTATGTGTGTAAAATAGCCAGGGAAGTAATTGGGTCTACTTATAGTAAAAGCAAGTTCAGCATTTTCAGTATTTTTTCCCCTTTCCCGAACTGATGTACAGTTTATCTCTACTCAGCTGAGACAAATGTTAAAAAAAAAAGCAGAGGTTTGACACAGCATTTGTGCTCAGCTTCATTAGTGAATTGAAGAGGAGAAAGATTAAAACCTTTCAGCCCTATTCAATTTAAAAATTCAAATGATGTAAAACAGCATTATTTCTAAACTGTTAAAGTAAACAGAAAAAAGTGTTCTTTATTAAGCTAAATTCTTCCTAGTATTAATGCAATGATGTAGAAGGATATAACTTATTTCTCTAAAGCCTAAGTAATAATTTGGGAAATCGTGAATCACCTAGGAAGTATCTTGGAAAATTCAATTCCTAGGACATGCCCCCAGAGATTATCATTTAATTGGTCTGTTATGGAGACTGGCATTGTGTTTCTAAGGGCTGCCAGTGTATTTCTCATGTGTAGTGAAGAATCAGAACCACTGTTTTAATATGGCCCCCACTGTTCTGACTTAATTTTGGAAGTCATTAATTTCTTTAGGCCACTAGGGTATTAGAGTCAGCTGTAGATTACCAAAACCCACAGGCCTAATCTCTGATAATGAATAAGTAAAAGATTTATTTGTCTTTGGATTTTGATATTGAGATTCATATTCAAACAGGAACATGATCTGGAGCACTGGTGTAGGGGCAATCACAAGATCAATCTGACTTCTACTTCTGATTTCGCCCTTTGGTCATTATTTGGAAATATACTGATGACAAAGACAAAGAGGGAGTCCTGTATGATCTACAAAAATGTTATCAAGGGCAAGCTTACACAGTGTTGTTACCACCTCATGAGTGCCATTTTCTTCTCATTGCTGGGGGAAATGGAGACTATGGAAGAAGAATCCTGACTGTGCCTCCCACACAGAGGCATAGTTTAACCTCCCTAATTTTCTCAGCATTCTTCAGACACAGACAATGTTTGTAAACAGAACAATTAAAAGGGTCTAAAATTCTGAGAATTGTAGAAGTAGGAATAATATCCACAGCCTTAGCTGTGGAAATGACTAAAGGGATTTGGTAGAAGTGAAGATGTGTGTGTGTGTGTGTGTGTGTATGAATACACGTGTATGTATTATATAGATATATTATATATATATACACATACATACATATATATGTATATATCTATACATAATGATGGGATTCATTGCTACATATTAATAAAAGCATACAATATAACCATATGTGATGTCATTCGCCAATGCTTACCTCTCCTTCCCCACCCGCCAGTTCCCTTTCCTCTTTTTAAAAAGTTTGTTCTTTTAAGGTACACATGACAATGAAGCCAGAGCAAAAGAAGAGTCAGTGTAGGTAATGAATGATTGGGTCAAGAAGATGGAGGCTAATTCAAAATGAAATAAAATGTTAATATCTCCAAGCACTTCCCCCTTCTTTAACCTGTTGCTAAGGTTAGCTGCCTCCAAGGAATTGTTCCTCCTAGCCATAAGTTGTTAATGAAAGCCCCACAGGCTGCTACCTGCTAGCCTGTAACCCTGCTTCTTTTCTACCCTTGGATGACACCACCTTTTAGTCACCATATGCAAGATGGAAGGAGGGGGCAACAGAACAAAGGAAATTTGAAATCTATAAAAGAGACAGGATGCTCCCATTCCCTTGGACACCAACCTGGACTCCCTCTTCTATGCAGGAGTGTCTGTCTCTTTGTTCTATTCTTTAAATAAAACTTTTTGCGCTTGCCACGGTGCATGTTCAATCTTCAGTACCATGGGAACAGGGACTGGATCCTTATTTTTAACATTGGTGTAATCTCTGGTCTCTCCTGTAGAGTGTACTTCGACATATTATATATACATGAAGTGTAAATTATTCTAATTAGAATTCCATTCTTTTGTCAGTACACAAAAATGAAAGGAAACTTTTTGTTGTTGTTATTGTTATTTGTTTGTTTTTGTTTTCTATTCTAAGTTATTATAAAAGATATGGTTCAGGAGCACCCAAATGGAAGAGATATTGGTAAAGGGCCCCAGAACTTCCACAGTCTATCAAGGAACAGAAGCCTCTTAGAACATGTATGTTTCTACTGAGCTGGAAGATCAGAAAAGTTTCTCTTCTCCACTCCTCAACCTTACAGGATGTATTCTCCACTCCTCAACCATACAGGATCCTACCAGGATAGATTCTTCGTTTAATCTTCTGCTGCACCTCCTAAAGGAATGGCAGAGGGAAATACATAGTAGATGCTTTAGAAATGTTTGTTTAAAAGTGAATAAACAAAATTTTAATTTTATTTAAATATTCATTTTATTTAGCACATTAATTGTGTATAAGAACTTAACCAAAAAAGCATGCAGAAGTGTTCATGTATTCTACATAGGCACCAGTGTTACTTACCAAAAGCATACCCCGTGGACAGGACTTTCACATAGTTAGGCAACAGAGAGTTGGTGTAGGTGAATGGGTTCCTTCAAGCATATGCAACAAGATTTGGATCATTCTGGATGCTAACTTGGTAATGAAGTATGGAATACCAAAGGTTATAACTTTATTTATTTCAATAGATATTGTATGAGAAGAGAGTGCCAATTGTAGAATTAGAAGAGGAAAAAAGCACTCAACTCACTGTGTTCATTTCATATCAGGCCAGTATTTCCAACTTAATTCTGATTTTTTAAATATGTCTGTATACAAAAAATGTGTGTGTATATATACATGTGTACACATGTATATATGTATACATATGTATGTGGTGTGTGTGTGTGTGTGTGTGTGTGTATTATGTATCCAGAATCACCTTCCCAAACATGTTCAAATCATAGTGTTTGGGATCTCGAGATACATTTAATTACGTGTAAAAATGGATTTTGAAGCTGTAGTTAAGTTTATGAACTTAAAAGCTAGAGACCTAATACACTATTATCCAAGTGGGACTAATCAAATTACATGAGCCCTCAAAACTAGGGAGCTTTCTCCAGCTGGAAGCCAGAGTGTTTAAGCTGAGCAGACATCATTCATCTTTGCTGACTTGGAAGATGAAGGAGGCCATAGCCCGGAAAGAGAGACAGCTTCTACCAGCTGATGATGGCTCCCAGTGGACAGTGAGCAAGGGCACAGAGAACTCACTATATCTTTCTTGCTTTTGTCTTTCTGGGGATTGAACTCAGGGCCTCACATATGTTAGGCAAGTGCTGTATCACTGAGCTACACCCCTCCCTCGTCCATTTTTTTGATTGTGGTGTTTAATTTATTGCAATTTAACGTAGCTGTTGATAAGGAAAAACTTTCCATGGCCATTCTGTTCATGGTTTTCTGTCCTGTGCATTTGGTCTCTTTTCCTCTGACTGCCTTCCTTTATGTGTCTGGTTCTGTGCTGATAGGCTTTGATTTTTTTTTCTCTTATTTGTTTGGCCTCTAGAATTTTTTTTATGGTTACCATCGTTTGACAAAATATCTCATAATTGTTTATTTTAAATTGCTAGGGACTTACCTTACATACACAAACTATTCTTTTACCCTCCACATGTGCTTTGTAAATGATGTCATCATTTTCATTATTTAGTGCATGCCTTAATGCATTTTCATAGTTGTCTTCATTTTTTATATTATATATATATATATTAATATTTAATTTTTAGTTTTTAGGTGAACACAATATCTTTATTTTGTTTTTATGTGGTGCTGGGCCACACCCACTTGAGCCACATCCCCAGCCCCTATTTTTTATATTTTATCTACTATGCTAGCATTAAACATGGTGCACCTGCCACCATTACAGTATGATAATGTTCTCCACCTGTTCATATACTTAACTTCACCAGTGATTCTTTGTGCTTTTGTAATGCTGGTCAGTTTCATTTTGTTTCAAATGAAAGAACTCTCTTCATCATTCACATAGACAGGTCTGGTGCTGATGAGTTCCTTCAGCTTTTGTTAGTCTGGGAAAGTCTTCATCTCTTCTTAATTTTTGGAGCATAGTTTTGCTTGTATATTATTCTGGTTTGGTGTGGATTTTTTCTTTCAGCATGTTGAATATATCCTTATACTCCCTTTTGATCTGTAAGCTTTCTGCTCAAAACAATTTATTGATAGTTCTAAGTATATTTTTCTTTTGCTGCTTTGAAAATTATCTTTGTCTCTAAACTTGGACAGTTTGAATAATAGGGTTTTTGGAATTCACTTATGTGTGAACTGTTGGAATCCTGGATCTAGACAATTTTTTTTCAGCTTTTTTTCTTCTCCTGAGGCTGCCATATGAGTGCACTGGTTTCTACCTCATGTCCCAAAGTCCTTGCAGCTTCCCTCATGTCTTCCATTTGTTTCTCTCTTGGCTCCTTTGACTAGATAATTTCAGTGACCTATCACTGAGTCTGTGGTCTCTTCTGTCTGCTCTAGGCTGCTGTTGAGCACTTGTAGTAAATTATTCAGTTCAGTTATTGCATTTTTCAGCTGGAAGATTTCCATTTGTATATTTAAAATATTTTCCATCTTTGTATTGAGATTCACACTTAGTTAATTTATTGTTCTCCTGGCACATTGATCATCTTTATGTTAGTTATTTTGTCTTCTCAGATTGATTCATATATTTCTATTTCACTAAGGTACATTTATGGAGGTTTCTTTTCTTTTTTTTTTTGTTGGTCGTTCAAAACATTACATAGTTCTTAATATATCATATTTCACAGTTTGATTCAAGTGGGTTATGAACTCCCAATTTTACCCCGTATACAGATTGCTGTATCACATCAGTTACCCTTCCATTGATTTACATATTGCCATTCTAGTGTCTGATGTATTCTACTGTCTATCCTATTCTCTACTATCTCCCCTCTTCTCCCCTCCCCTCCCCTCCCTTTTCTCTCTCTACCCCCTCTACTGTAAATCATTTCTTCCACTTGTATTATTCTTCTCTTACCCCTCCTTTCCTCTTATATGTAATTTTGTATAACCCTGAGGTAGAGGTTTATTTTCTTCTGTTGTTTGAAACAGATTTCCCTGTTGCTTGCTTTCCTTTTATTCATTTCACTGTTGTCTTCACATTAGGAAAAGAGTCAAATATCTCAGTCTTTATGGATAGGCTTAGGAGAGAAGACTCTCCCCTGTACACTTATTCAGAAATCCTGGTATCTTTGAGTTTGCCCAATAGATATTCAAATGTATCTATTGGACAAACTCAAATATTCAAAGGTATCTATTGGACAAACTCAAAGATATCTTTGAGTTTGTCCAATAGATACCTTTGAATATCTATTGGACAAACTCAAAGCACTGGATGTGTTGTCCAATTTTCCAGAGAAGTTTTCCTAGGGACACATGGGATCCTACAAATTCCTTCTGATAATATGACTGTGCTGGGAGTCAGATTCATATTGTTTTCCTACCTACTCGGAGTACAAGAAGCTTTCCACTTGTTTCTGGATTTCACACAAAAGAAGTTCGTGCATGGATTCTTGTCGACTTGGTTTGTTTGGGAAGGAGGGTCCAAAGTTTCCATTCCATTATCTTACTTATGTCACTCTTCTTATCAGTCTTTGTGTTCTTCAGTTACCTTTATATCATTCTGGTAGGAGCATATGTCAAAATTCTTCTGCCTTACTTGCATTTTCCATACATTTGCAAGAGTCTGTCTCAAGAGCAGCTCATCTTTAACATTAGAGGTCATAAGTCAGTCATTTCTTAGTTGATATTTCTCTTCATAATATGGGTATGTGTTTCTGTTTCTGTTCAATATTATTTATTAACTGGTATAGTCAGAGTTTTCACTGTTTTGACTAAAAGATCTGACCTGAACAATTGTAGAGAAGGAAAAGTTTAGTAAGAGAATCATGATTTCAGAGGTTTCAGTTCACAGACAGCTGACTTCATTCCTAGGGGCTGGTGGTGAGGCACTCCTGGAACCATGTGGTTCAGGGAAGTGGCTCACACAATGATCAGAAAGCAGAGAGAGGAGACTCCACTCACTGATACAAAAATGTATACCCCCAAAGCCATGCCCCCAATGTCCTCTTCCTCCAGCCACACCCTGCCTGCATTCAGTTACCACTCAAGTAATTCCATGGGGGAGGGGGTGTCAATTCACTGATTGGATTAAGACTTTCCTAACCCCATCATTTATCTTCTACACCTTTTGCATTGTCTAATTTAAAAGTTTATTATGGACAAGTCAAGTTAAATACATCCTGTGAATGACATTCGTTATTGAGAACTCTGTCTTTTGGTTTTTCTGGTCCTACACATTTCTGCTTCACTTTTGAATAACGAAGCTAGCTCTTAACACACTGATTCTCTTTTCACTTCCTGAAATGTTGATATAATGCAGATTTGGTGTGCTTTTCTCTATTACTTATTATCTGTATTCTTCTTACCCCCAGGAATTACAGTTGTGTTTGTTTAACAATCATCTCTGTGTAAATAGAAAACTTTTTACTAATTATAAAAACACTAGGTGCTGCAGTCCACCTCAGGATATAGTCCAATGTGAATAACTCCTGTTATCAATGTATGTCAATTTCTCAAGTTGCATTTCTCTCATGAATCACACCTATACATATTTGTATGTTTCCTTTATGTTAAATATGGAAATGTATATAATATATCACATTGAATATATGATGCTACTGATTTTAAATTATTCAATGGTTTTAGGTATTATTAAGAAAATTATAGTCTATTAAATTAACTATGACAACTCATCTATTCAAAAATTTTTTTGATTAATAATGAAAAATATGAAAAAAACTATTGACATAGGTTTTATGGCTTGGATATGAGATGTCCCCACAAAGCACATTTGTCCATAATAATATTTTAAATTAGAAAGGCAATATCAATAATTAATTTTAATTTCTCAAGTTGGGCACAAAATTTTGATGTAATCCTGTAAGATATTAATCCAATAAACCAGAACCAAGGTGTAAAATATATATAAAGCTGTGCTTATAACACTGACTTCCGACTACTCTAGTTTCTGAAAATAAAATTGACAGGCTAAACAAGGAACATCAGCTATAAGTTTCTAAAATATGTCATCTACTATACGGAACAAAGTAACCTCAAAACACTTAAGACAAAAATCTTTAATATAGTAAAATTGTTTAAATATGTCATTTATCCATTAGGCTGTCAGACAACACTCCTACACACAGGAAAATGACTGCATTCTGACAGTTGGAGTTGTACAGAAGAATTTTTGTGCTGCAGAGGCTAAAATACATGCCATGAATATGTTGCAGAAAGTATATTTGCAGTTAGGAAAAAGACAGGATTAATGTCAATTAACTCTGCATCTGAAATTAGTGGAAAAAATCAGTAATGGAGTAATTCTAATAATTTGTTAGTAAAAGGAAAAATATATCAATACCAGATAACAGAAATATAGTATAAATTATTATAATTTAATAAATCCATAATGAAATTCAAAAGGAAAAGGATGGATATGATTTGATTAATTTGTTTTTTATCCTTTTTTTATTACTGAACAACATTCTCATTTTTTTTCAGACAGGCTCTTATAAAGTTGTTGAGGGTGTAAGTTGTTGAGACTATTCTCAAACTTGTGATCATCTTGCCTCAGCCTCCAAAGTAACTTAGATTATAGGTGTGTGCCACTGTGCTCAGCAGCTTTAGAAGCAGATGTGATTTGTTAAGATATAGAGATACACATTTTATTGCTAATAAAATATAACTTCATTTTATGTACATTGTGTAATTCATTCATGGTGCAATTTTACCAAAAACCCTGCTTAGAGATACGACCCATCATTTGAGAGCTAATTATAGGTATGATCCATCATTAGAGAGCATCATTTCAAATTACAGGCTAGAATAGTTATTGACCTAGAAGAAGCAGAAATAATCACTAAAAACACCATCACCCAGCAAGCATCACCACAAAATTCTCAAATGTTTATTTTTCTTGTGGTATGCATTCACAATTAGGTACTTCCATTACAGAGTTAATAATTTCTGCCAAAACTTTGCAAGAAAAATATGATTGGAGTCATACAGGAGAATAAAGAACTGGGGTTCAAATGTTTATGTGGTCTTTCTAACATCATACTATCTTTAAAAATAGGGTAATGAGGTATGAATCAGATACAACACAATCCACAGCCTATTATCTATCTATCTATCTATCTATCTATCTATCTATCTATATATAATTACACACATGCATTTGTATATACATATATAAATTAATTATTTACTATATTGTATAAAGAATAGGCCTGGAATTTAAAAGTTGTTTCAGATTTTGAATTATTTGATTATATCCTTAAATATATGTATTTTTTTAGCTTTTTATAAACCTCATTTTTTTAGCCTATAAAATGAAGAATAGTTGCCCATATTTGCATGTATTCTTCTTTTCTAAGCCCTGAGTATGAAAAATCTATTTTTCCAGCCATTCATCATGCAAAAGTATCATGTATGTTTCCTTGTTGTAATTGTTAGAATTTTGGATTGAAAAGACAATCAAATATATACTGTTTGAATCATTCAGTCATCAAAGTAATGAAATAAATAAATATATAACAAAATATATCCATGTAAATATATATATATATATACATATGTAAATCTGTGCATAATCATGTGATGTGATACACACATATCCTTATTTGATAAAAACAGGATATGGAAAAGATTGTTACTAATGAGGAGTGAAATGAATTAAGCTGATCTTTGAAGAGACTGCACTGAGGAAAGCTGATGCCTTACAAAAGAAATGGGGAATGTCATCAAAGGCACAGGGATAAAGGGAGAACCTTACAGCAAGATTGAGCTCCTCATGTTTTAGAGTCACCAAGAGTGCCCGAGTGGTCATATTGGAATGAGCATGTTGACATGTAGCCTTCTTTATCAACTTCACTACAATCAGCCAAGTGTCTACCAATGTTAACTTCACTTTCATAATGAAGTAAATTCCCATGCCTTCCTGCTCCTTCTAGTGTTACACTTCGGTCAGTTTTCTATGTATTACCAGCACAGGTATACTCAACAGTCAAATCTATTATACTGGTAAAAAGAATCCAGTGTATTTTAAATATATTCAGAATTTAATACAACTCTCTCAGTGTGGTCTAAATTCTTCTACATGTCTATTTATAATAGGACTTGCCAATGGATAGATACAAAATGTTAGACAAAAACATTATTAAAGAAAGTTTTTATATTTTGACTTGGCTTGGTGATGATAAAGGCATCTATTGAGATATACTATACAAAGGAAAACAACTTGGAGGAGGAGTTGAGGTAGAAAAGAAAATATGTTGGACCTATAATGTAGAAATACTTGCTAATAACCCAACTGGACAGAAGTAGTGGTAAATTTGAGGAGTAAATCAAGTAAGCAAATATCTCACAAAAACAAAGAATTCCTGGAATTCAATACATTGGTACTGCAGCAAGAGATTTCATGTGCATAATATATTGTCTTTAAGAGTGGAATTATTGAAGATAAAAATATTGAAATAACAGTGGCATGTAAAGAATTTAGGCCATCCCAGACAATGGAGAATGAAAACTCATACACTCAAACACACATACATTCACACACACACACACACACACACATACAACCTCACACACAAAGTTTTTAAAACGGGCTAATTGTTCTTGGAACATAACTAGGTTTTAATAAAAGCAAAGTTAAAGAAACATTTAGAAAATAAATTGGGGTCACTATAGGAATTTTTTAATGATAACTTGAAGCTCCGGAAGCTATGGAACTTTTTGCATGGGATGGAGAAGATGTTAGATTGGATCAAACTGAGTTAAATAAAAGCTGTACAGGTAAGTCAGACGTGACACCTGGTCAGAAGTGCAGTGAGTGAGTGCAGGTGACCAAGGGGAAGATTGCCCAAGGACGTGGTGCAGAATTCAGGTCCCCTTGGAATTTGGTATGGGAATGGCAGGAGGTGGAAAGATGGATAGACAGAGGCTCTGGAGAAAAGCATATGAAAATTTGAATGAAGGTCAACACAGGTTTCTTTCACCAGTCCGTTATTCCCTTTCATGGTAAAATATGCAAATATCAATTATCTCTCAAGAGCAGGAATATATGGACTTTTAAGACATATTAGCTCAAAAATGTTGAAAATGGGGATTAACATTGAATCCACCATGGTATTAAATATATAAATATATCTTCTAGTGTGGATAGAATCTTCCATTTTTATATGCTTCTGTCTTTTATGTATTTTCTGTTACTATAGAAACTTCCTCCATGGAGCCATATATCTATTTTAATCTTGTCAAGTCTTTCTCAAGGTAAAAGTGATCAACATTTTAAAAAAGAGAACTGATGGAAATTTTTTTACAGAGTTTCAAGGGAATACCTAATCAGAAAAGTGTCTATCTACAGTTATGTTTACATAGTTTCCCACGTCTCAGCCATACAAAGCAATTGGAACACCCAGCATTTCTATGCATGCAGTAAGTACACGTATTTTCCTTTTATTAAATATTTTGTAACATGAAATTTTCAAAATGCTAGTTTAATCTACTTGTGGGTTGTGCTTTGTGTGACAATACACTGAAAGATAAGCATATGTCTTTGAGAGTTGCGTAACTTCTATTTGAATCTCAGATTTTTTTTATCATGCATAAAAGAGATTAGTTCCAGTAAGCATCAATGATGGCATCTGTAAAATTGGAGTAACCACAGTGCCCAACACATAAATGGGCATGTGTTTTTATTTAAAGATATTAAAAACAGATAATATCTGTATAGCATAGTGACAGGGCCACTTCAATATTTATATCAGCATAATTCACAATAGCCAAATTATAGAATCAGCCTAGATGCTGATCAAGAGATAAATAGATTAAGAAAATGTGGTACATATACACAATGAATTACTGCTCAGCCATAAAGAAGAATGAAATCATGGCATTTGCCAGTAAATGGGTTGAAATGGACAACATCATGCTAAGTTAAATAAGCCAAACTCAGAAAATCAGGTGTGGAATACTCTTTCTCATATATAGAAACCATAGCAAAATGAGGGGGAAATTGTGGGAGGGTGTGGATATCATAAAGATATAAGGAAGGTCAGGAGTAGAAAAAGATAAAGAAGGAGAGGGAACAGATAGGAAAGAGTAGGGAATGCAGAATGTGTGTAACAAAATCACATTTTATGCATATGTAAATATACCACAGGGAATTCCACCCTCAGTAAAGGAAGGAGAATAATAGAGGTGAGGAGGGAAAGGAAGGGGAACTGAACCATAATGAAATGAAATAAAATAGAATTCCATGCATGTATGACTTCTCCAAATGAACCCAACTTTTATGTATAACTGTAAATGCTCTAATAACAAAAGGAAAGAAAAAGAAAAGCAGATATCATTGTATCTTAGAAAGGGCTCATCACTTGAAGCTGAATCAAGCTTATCAATGAAGCTGAATCCTGCTAGAATCAAATTCCTTTTTCTCCCATCTTCCAACTACATTCTCTTATCCTTAATATTAATGCTGCCTCGGTTTCCTCATCAGTATAATATTTATACAGCATTACCTATGGCATAGGCTTGATATGAGAGAGTTATAATGTATTTAAATCTTTATGCTAAATACTAAGTTACATCAGCATTTCTGTTAGTTTGTATTTCTTGCTTACTCAGAAAAAAAAGGAAGGAAGTATCATAGAAAGAAGACTGTTTTTTTATCCATTATATGTAAACTAAAAATGTATATTCAGATATGTTTATTAGTTTTCCTAGACTTCAGTGGGCAAAAGTGCTCAATAAAACACAGAACAATGTGCCAAAGGCTGAAGAGAACAAGAAAAAAGGAGGGGGTGGGGAGGAGGGAGGAGGGGAGAGGGAGGGAGGGAGGAGGGGAGAGGGAGGGAGGGAAGGAGGGGGGAGAGAAAAAAAATAGCTGAGTCATTTTGTGAATGAAAACATTTGTAGAATGCAACAGGCCACTTACTTTTAAGTTGTCAAATGACACTAAATTGAATATCCTCTGTAACATATTGGAAAATGTATCATCACCATTAAAATGAAATCTAAAAAATAGAGAAAAGCTGTAAAGGCTGAATGAAATTTTGAAGGAACAATTTTAAAAAGAATGCTTCCTGATAGAAAGTAAGTAACACGGACAAAAGAAGGAGAGAAAGCAGCAGCTAACAGGTCACAAGTAACCACAAAATGGTAGTAAATCTGCCCATGGAGACATTAATGTTCCATAAAGTACATCATCCCTGGCTTTAGGGATTTTTCAGAAGTGTAAATTATAAATTCAGCATTAAACATGTAATTTTTGTTATTAACCAAGACTTTACTGTATTCAAACATTTTATTGCCTTGGCTTTGAAGGGGGTAAAAGGAAAGAATGTAAAGATTCCCGGGAAAGCCAAACAAACCCAACAAGCTTGGAAACCACAGGCTGCTATTGTAACTTAGATGTGTTCATGGAAAATGCTTTTACTGCAAAGTTGGTCTTGGCTTCCTTATCTAAGTGTTCACAATGATTTTAACAAAACCAAACCAAACCAAACAAAAATATTCACTGTTGAAACAGAAAAATGTCCTGTGGATAGCACCTTCTGTGGCTGGTTCTCTGCTGTTCTTGGCTCCTTTTTCATGACCTGGAGTAGGGATGACACATTCTGTAAGTGTTGATTCAATAAATATCACTTTACAAAAGGGAGAAGAGAATTAAAACAACAACAACAACAACAACAACAACAACAGAAAATTAAAGGAGAAAGCAGTCAAGAGGAAGAAGGAAGGCAGGAAAAAAATTAAAGGAAAGAAAGGGAAGAAGAAAGGCAAAGAAAGGAGAAAAGGAGGAAAAAAGTTAAGAGAGGAAAATAAAAATGAAAAGAAAATGGAATTTCTCCTTCAGATGAGAGCAAATTATGTTTCCTTTGGTAGAATCCTAGATGCCCCTGCATGTGGAATTGGCCTACATGTTTTGAATTACAATGAAACCTAGACAATGTAAATAGCATAAATACTCAAATGATAAACACTGTTTATTGTTTATTTGTATTTTTTTCTATTGCTTTGCTTTTGGTACCAGGGATTTGATTTTTGGTAGCAGGGTGCTTAAACACTGACCCAGATCCCCAGCCTTTTATTTTTTTTTTATTTTAAGACAGGGACTTTTTAAGTTGCTGAAGTTAACTTTGAACTTGTGATCCTCCTGCCTCAGCCTCCCTATTTCCTGACACTAGAGGTGTGTGCCATGCCCTGCCAAAACAATGCTTTTTTTTAAATTAAGATAAAGTGATGATAGATAATACAGTCAAGCCACTTGAAAAAGTTTATAACAAAACTATAATAAAATAAAATCACAGAAAAAAATTAGTAAAAAACTCCTTTAAAAACAGTGGACCTAGAAGTGGTAGCAATAAGATAGTAGAGTAGCATATCCCAATCTTCATTCATTATGAAAAATCAACACTTAGCTATTGACAGATATAAGTAACTCTAGGAAAGCTCTAAAGTCCAGTTAGGAAGATGAAGATAATGGAGAAAAATAAAATAACCCCAGAGAAACACTGGGAAGAAGAGTTTCATTTTGCAGACCTCTTCCCTACCTATTGTCATAGCCTAGCATCAAGGGGACACTCTGAACAAACTGCCAGGTCTTTGGGGGATAAAATGTGAGCAGATTGCATGGCTTTCCTAGATGTTCAGGAACTGTCATTGGGTTTCACACCTTGCAGTTTTAGGAGGACTAACAACTCTGAAATATCTGCAGGTGGGTAGGAAGAGGATGACTTGAGGCTTTCAGGATCAGCCACATGGTAGATGCCCCTGCATGCAGAATTGGCCTGTTTTACAAAAGACCTCAGCAGCTTTCACTGCTAAGGCCCTTAGCAACTACCACAGATGTCACAGTTAAGGGCACTTTGTGCCACAATGAGCTCAATCCCTTCCTCTCAAAACCCCCCACACGCCCAGGCCCTAGGCACTTTGCATGGTCCAATATGGTCCAAACTCTGGCTCGATGTGGCAAGCCCTCACACCTTAGAAACCTGATCTACTGCTTAGCAGGCACACCATGCATCTATGAACCAATGCCACAGTAGTCTCACTGGGGACACAGACACAAGAGTTGTGGTTGCTGCATGCATGCCTATACTTCAATGGCTATCTTAGCAGACCCCCTCAGGTGCTGATTCATTGGACACTTGTGCCTCTGCCATTGCAAGCATGCCCACATGCTAGTCCAAGCACAAAAATGTATCTCTGGCTGCGACTTCCACAAACAGGTGGAAGAGAACATGAAGATCTCAGGAGTTATTTCCTAAGGAGGCCCTGAGAGCCAGCCTACCTGCCAGAAGTACCCAGAGTACTGGCCACCGAGGATCCCTTCCCCTGTTACTGTGTGGACATTATAACACTGTACCACCCCCAAAACTAGAACCATTGCATCTCACCCAACCAATTCCCTCACATCCAAAGCAGTTGAAGTTCTCTCCACTAAAACCAGTCTATAGTTTCAGAAAAGTACTCCCACAAATGCAGAGACAGCAATGCAAGGTAACAAAATCATCATCATCATCACCACCAACAACACAGAAACATGTAAAGTTATAAACTACTTGGTAAAGAATCAAAATTGTCCCTTAAAAATGAAGGTATAGTTTTCATAAAACTTGGACTGGAACCAACATTTGACCCAGCTATTTCACCTCTCTGTTTATATCCTAAGCACTTAAAATCAGCATATTATAGTGACACAGCCACAACAATGTTTATAGCAGCTCAACTCACAATAACTAAACTATGGAACCAACCTAGGTAGCCTTCAACAGATGAATGGATAAAAAAATATGTAATATATATACAATAGAATATTAGTCAGCACTAAAGAAGAATGAAATAATGGCATTTGCCAGTAAATGGATGGAGTTGGACAATATCATGTTAAGCAAAATAATTCAATCCCCAAAAACCAAAGGCCATTTTTTTTTCTGATATGTGGATGCTAATTCACAATTAGGAGTGGGGGGAGTTATGGCAAAATAGAGCTACTTTAGATTAGAAAGAGGGGAGTGAAGGGAGGGGAGGAAATATGGGGGGTAGGAAAGATAGTAGAATGAAACAGACATTATTACCTTATGTACATATATGACTGCATGACTGATGTGATTCTACAACATGTACAATCAGAAAAATGAGAAATTATATTCCATTTATGTACAATATATCAAAGTGTATATATGTATTCTACTGTCAAGTATTACTAATTAGATCAAATGAAAACAAATAAAAGCAGCATAAGAGGAAAAAGAAAATAACTGAGGGATAAATTTAACCAAGTATTGTACACTGAAAACTGCAAGATAATAAAAAATTGAAGAAAACACAAATAAATGAAATATTTTTATCTTGAAAAAAAGTAAGATATAAAACATTTTTAAGACAAACAAAAATAGGATGTTTGTCATCACTAGACCAATATTACAAGAAATGCTTAAGACAGTACTTCAAATCAAAATAGAAAAACAAACATCAGAGCAAGATGAAAGAACAAGCTCTTTGGCAAAGGTCAGCAAATAGACATACACAGATTATTAAAATGCTGCAAAGGTGCTAAAACATTTGTGTTTTTACAGTAATATAAAGGTTAAAAATCAGCTCTTTATAAAAGCATTCTGAGGGCTGGGGCTGTAGCTCAGTGGCAGAGCACTTGCCTAACATGTGTGAGCCACTGGGTTCGGTCCTTAGCATCTCATAAAAATGAAACAAATAAAATAAGGGTATGGTGTCCATCTACAGTTACATAAAAAATTAAAAAGCATTCTGATATCAAGAACTAAGTGTGGGAGGCATTAAAACAAATGTTTTTAATATGATTGAAATTAAATTATTTTCACTCAAAATCGAAAGATTTCATGCCAAACATTCACTAACAACAAACAAAAACTTTAATTGATACACAAAACAAATAGAAAATAATCAAATCACATGTGTATGAAAATCATCAGATGACAGAGGAAGACAGCAAGAAGAGTAAATGAAATCAACTGTAACCCTGTGTGGTGTCTCATGGTTATAATCCTAGACCTTTGGGCAGCTGAGAGAGCAGGATTGCAAGATCTAGGCCAGCATGGGCAACTCAGCAAGACACTCTCTCAAAAGAAGAAAGTTAAGAGCTGAGAGTGTAGCTCAGAGGTAGAACACCCCTGGGTTCAGTCCCAGCAGTGGAGAAAAAATAAAGAACAAAGCAACAGCAAAATGTAGGGGAAAAATGACAAAATGGCAATAAAATTAACCACTTATCTATAGTTATGATTTTAAATACACAGAAATGAAACTCATAAATTAAAATTTACAGAGGGGCTGAATTAATTTTTAAAGAAGATCCAGCAATGTGAGGTCTACAAGAAATATACTTTAGATTTAAAGACGTACACAGGCTCAAAGTGAAGAGACAGAACATTTCATGTTCTGGTAATCAAATGGGAGCAGGAGTGTTTATAATTATAATAAGCAAAAAGTATTTTAACTCTATAATTGTCTCTAGAGACAAAGAAGTCACGACTACTTTGATGATTTAATCTGAGGATACATTCATCAGAGAGATATACCAATTATTTCTATATAAGCACACAATATTACAGAACCTATATATAAGTCAAATATTGATTTATAACAACAAAATAAATATCAAACATGAAAAATCCATATGCAACAACATAACCGACGATTGAAAACTGAGTGAAAACAGTATGTAACCGGTATAAAAATACATGTGTAGAATGGAACAGAATATACAGCCCAGAAATAAATCAGAGCTTTAAAGATCAACCAGTTTTGGTAGAAGGCATCTGGAAGATTCATGAGGAAAAAAAGGACTCTTCCATAAATGATGTTGTATTTCATTCGTATTTCAAAGAATGAAATTGTATTTACTCAGAGCAACTACAAAATTATTAAAAATGGATTAAAAATATACATATAAGATTTGAAACTGTAAAACATTTGGGAAAAATAAAATCAGGGAAAAAAGTAATCCATAGTTAGCCTATGGATTTGATGGATATATTTTTAGGTCATTTATTTTATAAATATAAATATATAAGGAACACATACAATTCAATAGCAAAGAAACAAATAATAACATCATAAAAATATTTTAAAACGGGCAGGGAACCTAATATTTTAAAAAAGGAACAGATGGTTAAAAGTGTATAAGGTAAGCACAAATAAAACAAGTCTAGGAGATTATTTAATGAAAAGGGGAATTCATAAATACAATGAAAGGGGAAATATAAATGTAATGCATATGGGGCATAATACATTAAAAAGACCAATAACAACTACTAAAGTGTGTGGATCAAATTATACAGCACCAACATGTAAAAACTTAAAATTGTTAAAATGTATGAAAGTATGTAGAAATAAAATTTAGATAGAAAATTTAAAAAAGAAGAAGACGATGTAAGTATGAGAAATAGATGTTTGAAAAGGCGTTTGACTTTAGTAATCATAAGGAAAATGCAAAACCAAACCAAATTAGTTATCACCTCCCAAGTGTTGGAATGTTTTTTATAAAAAACAATAAAGACAATAAATGTTAATGAGGGTGTGGAGAAAAGGGGCTTCCTGAACACTGTCAGTGTTCCTATTGGTGGTTAAAACAGTGTTGCTACTAGAAAACAGTCTGGACTTTTCTCCCAAATTAGAATAGAGAAACATACAACCCACAAACTCCTTCTCTGGCTATGAGTGAAAAAAATCAAATAAACTCTCTTAGGTGCTAGAGCATGCCCATGTTGTTTTTTGCTCATGTTAGTGAAGATATGAAAAATATGTCTATCAATTGATGAGTAGATAAAAATATTGTTACCCACAAATATATACACATGATAGAGTATTATTCAGCTTAAAAAGTAGGAGATCCTGCCCTTTGTGGCATCATTGATGCACCTAGAAGACAATGCACTGAGGAAAATAAGCCAGATTTAGAAAGACACATACTTCATGATCTCATTATATGTTGAATCTATAAAACTCAGACTCAGAATCAGAGAGTAGAGTATTTGTTACTGTGGTATGGGGGTAGAGATGGAGACATGTTTATCAAGGGTACGAGGTTTTAATTATGCAAGATAAATAAGCTCTGGATATATAATTTACAACAATTTGACTATAGTTAATTCTATTGTATATTTTAAATTCAAAATTTGCTAGGAACTCCTGTGTTTCCATCAAACACACAGAACTATATGAAGTGGGGGATATGTTCATCTACTTTTTTATGGTGAGTATTGCCAATGTATATGCACATAAAATCATTAATGTACACAACTTACATATAATTCTTAATTTTCAACTATACCTCAAGAAGTAAAGGAATGCAGCAACAAGATAATATGCTCATTCCAGATGATGTAACCTGAGGGAAAACTAGAAATGACTACGGATCTCTGTGCTGGGCTTGTTGACAGACAAGACAAGTATGTAAACACAATGAGCTTCAGGAGTCTAATTATCCTATAAAAGATGCTTACCACACCATCAGGAAAAGACAATTTTTCACTGAGTAACAAAATCTGAATAAAATTTTATATAGGGACACAATACTTCAAAAAATAGTGTCTTCAAAAGGACCATGTCAAAATATGATAGAGACAGTATTCACAGGATTATTTCTTAACATTACATAAAGATCATAATGCTTATACCAGATTCTCTGAAACTTTTCTAGGAAGCTAGATTATTTTCATTATGTAACTTTCTGGTTAAAATCAGCCAACCCT
Organism: Urocitellus parryii; assembly: GCF_045843805.1. Taxonomy (NCBI): domain Eukaryota; kingdom Metazoa; phylum Chordata; class Mammalia; order Rodentia; family Sciuridae; genus Urocitellus; species Urocitellus parryii. The sequence continues at coordinate 34,193,287 of NC_135531.1, read as the reverse complement.
GTTATCCAATATTTGGACTGGGACAAAGAGGTTTTAATATTCTATATGTAGAGAACTAAATTCAATTGTGTAAATTAAAAGAGTTAAATTGAATGTTGATAAAACAGGGTAATAGTATTTTAATATGTTTTATATCAGTCTATGCAAATTTATATACTAGCATATACGTATACAAGTGTGTTCAGTTATATATTGAAATAACATATATACATGCACATACATGCACACATACATCTATGTATATACATATAGATATGTACATGAAAGTGAATATATGTATTCACTCTAATTTTCACTTCTCTGTTTAATAGTAGATTTTCACTCTTCAACTGTGTTACAGAGAAAGGTGGTGAAAATTTAATCCAGTGCCTTTGCTATCTCAGATTTCTCCATGGACATTAATAACCTAATGCTGTTGCCCGTGACAACATCTACATGGAGATGTGACTGCAGAAGGAAAGCAGCATTCAACATGAGCTGGAGATCCACAGCATGGCGTTATTACTATTCCTTTTCTGTGTTCTAGACTTGCATCTTACTCATAATTACCATAAGGAAGCTCTTTGTGCATTTTAATCTGATCCATTCTTGGCATGCAACAATTCTCAGAAACTTTTTATAAATAGGAAAAAATCTGTGTTGGTGGACTGTGTAGTTGGTGACTATACCTTGTCACTTGATGGATGAGAGAATAATGGTATGTGATCAATGAAGCAGTCATGGGAACATATCAGCTTAATACAATTTGCAAAGATATTTTTTAAAGTTTTATTTCCCCATTTTATTGTCATCACTCAAGTCAGTTCCACTGAACAGATATAATGCCATTTCTGTAGTGTTTACGTCTCTTTAAACACAAGTATGCAGTCATGACACATTATTTTCTCACCTAGGAAAAATATGACTACATGATTTTGGAGGTTGTTTCTATTAATTTCCAAATAAATTGGAATCATGTTAAGGTAAGTGCAGGGGAACGATGACCCTCTAAGTTTTCAGAACAAAGATAATATGAACAAGAACAAATTTATTATGTTTATTCAGAACACAGTGCCTTCTTTTACTAGCTAGAAACACATCCACATAAGCTTTCCGAAGTTCAAGTTTGTATGGGAAATTCATGTGAGATGTGATTAGAAGATGATTGTTGACTTATAGTGACAAGTAAAATTTGTGAAATATGAAATATTCAAACCATACTGATATATAGACTTAAATATTAATTTACCCTGTCATTTCCGCTTCTTGGTATCTTCAATATTTGTAGTCATTGACACAGGAATTTTGTTTAAGAAAAAAAAGTCTTAACTAAAAATAACCAAAATCCTAATGTGAAATATCTTGATGAATTCGTTACTTATATTAAGAAAGATTCTTGACTACTTGATTGACCAATTTAGTAGGTCAAATAAAAACCAGGATTTTTTCTACCTTGCTAGCACTCTTTAGTATTTTGGGTTAATCCTCATACTTCCTAACCTTAATGGTCACAGTGAGAGTTCAACTTCATTAATTTTGATAAGAAAGTAAACATTTCTCAGAGGTTAGCTAACTTCACCTCTCTCTCATTAGTCAGTATTGTGGATCATGTTCCAATGCTCCAGAGCCAATCAGTCAGTAGCAAGCAGAATGGGGCGTTCAGATGCAGGAAAAATGGAACTGAATGCACTGTCCTAAATTAGTGCTTCTTAATCTTTACTGAGTGTCACAATCATGTATGGAACTATCATAAAAGTACAGGGACTTAGGACAAAAATCTCTCATTAGTTTGTTTTGCAATTTGTCTCTGGGGTTTTGAGAATTAGTATTTGCTAAAATCCTCTTCATGTCCATGGGGGGAAAATAAGTCACCTTTGTTAGAGTCTGTAAACAAGTAGGATGGTGCCTGGTATTTTGCCAGGGGGGAGTGGTTTGTGAGGTGGCGCTAGGGAGCCATTAAGTGTGGAGATTTCTTATTGGTTGACTGCTGTATCTAGTTTATGTTAATTAAGATAAGCTGTGTGGAATGTATAAATACCTCTATTGTCCTACAATAAACGGATCCCACTCCTGCAGTATCAATCTACACAAGTTGTTTGTCACCCCCCGGTTATTTTGCTGCAGCCAGACTGCAGCACACCTTGACCAATGACATGCCACTGGAATTTGGATGCTGAATGATCTCCAAAGGCCTATGAGCTAAAGGCTTGCTACCCCTTGTGGTGCTATGGGGAGTGGTGGAACCATTTCCCATTACTGATTTCTTTCCAAACATTGGCTTCTTACCTGAGCACAGAGCACGAATGACGTCAGTTCTGCAATTTTTCTTGCCATTAGTATCTAGACTGTCTTATACAATTCTCCAGGTTCTTTCATTTTCAAGAAAAGGGGATTGTATCTTGAAAACTAATGGAACAATGATAGTAACCTGTACTTCCTCTTGCGCCTATACAAGAGAGAATAGCACTGAAACTTTCTGAACCTTGGTTGTGGTGGATGACATTGGCATGAGGGTTAATTATTGGTTTATATTCTATGTGTTCTAATAGAATTCAAAGAAACAAAGAAACCCTCATGCATTAACATGATGAAATCACAAACAAACAAAAAAAGGGCAGACATTGAAGAAATGACGATTAAAAAAAAAACTTAGTAGTAAAGAGAAGTTTGATATTTAGTATCCCAGGAGACAGGAAAGAGAAACAGGTACAAAATGAGTGAATATGTGAATAATAAGAAATATGCAAAGGAATACAAGTACAGAATAGCATAGACCTCACAAACGATCCCTGGCTTTGTGTGTTTGTGTGTATGTAGAGAGAAAAATGTTTAATTGCTGTTAGAATCTGTGAGGTTACAGTTATGCATATTTACCCTCAATGTCTAGACATTTTAATGCCCTTTTATCTTTTGAATCAGAATGAAATTACTGTTTAAAACTTCTTTCTAAATAAAGTCTTATTTAATAAATCAAGAAACAATGCCTTTTTGATATGTTTTTGTATTTGATGTGCCAGAATTTTACTCAGAATTTTTGCATCTATGTTCATTAGAGATATTGGTCTGAAGTTTCCTTTCTTTGATGTATCTTTGTCTGGTTTTGGAATCAGGGTGATATTGGGCCATATGATGTGTTTGGAAGTGTTTCCTCTTTTTTATTTCAAGAAATAGTTTGAGAAGTATTGGTGTTAGTTCTTCTTTAAAGGTCTTGTAGAACTCAGCTGTGTATCAATCCATTCCTGGGCTGTTCTTGGTTGGTAGGCTTCTGATGGCATCCTCTATTTCATTGCTTGTAATTGATCTGTTTAAATTGTATATATCATCCTGATTTAGTTTGTGCATACCATATAACTCTAGAAATTTGTCAATGCCTTTGATATTTTATATTTTATTGGAGTACTGTTTTCCAAAATAACTTATAATTATCTTTGGTATTTCTGTAGTGTCCATAGTAATATTTCCTTTTTCATCATGGATGTTATTATTGAGTTTTATCTATCCTTCTGTTCGTTAATATGGGTAATGGTTTATCGATTTTATTTATTTTTCAAAGAACCAACTTTTTGTTTTGTCAATTTTTTTCAATTATTTCTTTTGTTTCAATTTCATTGATTTCAGCTCTGATTTTAATTATTTTCTGTCTTCTACTACATTGGGGTTGATTTGTTCTTTTTTTCTAGGGCTATGAGATATAATGTTAGGTCATTTATTTGTTGACTTTTTCTTCTTTAAAGGAATGAACTCCAAGCAATGAACTTTCCTCTTAGAACTGCCTTCATAGTGTCCCAGATATTTTGATATGTTGTATCAGTGTTCTCATTTACCTTCTAGAATGTTTTAATCTGCTCACTGATGTCTTTTGCAACCCCTTCTTCATTCAATAGCATATTATTTAGTCTCCAGGCATTGGAGTAGCTTTTACTTTTTATTTTATCATTGATTTCTAATTTTATTCCATTGTGCTCTGATAGAATGCAGGGTAGTAGCTCTACATTTTTGTGTTTATTAAGAGTTGCTTTGTGGCATAATATACTGTCTACTTTAGAGAAGGATCCATGTGCTGCTGAGAAGAAAGTGTTTTTGCTTGTTGATGGATATTATACTCTATATCTATATTGGTCTTCCCTTATAAGTAATCTGATTTTTCTCTCTTGCAGCCTTTAAAATTCTATAATGCACCATGATCATTTAGGGTTCATCCCAGGGATGCATGGTTGGTTCAACATATGGAAATCAATAAATGAAATTTACTACATTAATAGATCCACAGATAAAAATTATATGATAATCTCAATAGTTGCAGAGAAAGCATTTGACAAATACAACACCCCTAATGTTCAAAATGCTAGGAAAACTTGGAATACCATACATCAACAAAACATAACAGTTATAAATATATATGCGCCAAACAAGTACTGTAAAGGGTATCTATGCTAAGTCCTGGGTCAACATCATTCTAAATGGAGAAAAATTGAAAGCATTCCCTCTCAAAACTGGAACAAGACAGGGATGCCCTCTTTCACTAATTCTATATAACATGGTTCTTCAAACTGTAGCCAGAGTAATCAGGCAGACAGAAGAAATTTAAGCGATATGGATAGGAAAAGAAGAACTCAAATTATCACTATTTGCAGACAATATGATTCTATACATAGAAGACACAAAACATTCCACCAGAAATCTTCTAGAACTAATAAATGAATTCAGCAAAGTAGGTAGATATAAAATCAACACCCATAAATCAAAGGCATTTCTGTACATCAGTGACAAATCCTCAGAAAGAGAAACTAGGAAAACCACCTGATTTACAATAGCCTCAAAAAATAAAATATGTGGAAATAAATTTAATGAAAGAGGTGAAAGACCTCTACAATACAGCATATTAAAGAAAAAAATTAAATAAGATGTTAGAATGTGGTAAGATATACCTTGTTCTTGGATAGGCAAATTAATATTGTCAAAATAACCATACTACCAAAAGCGCTATACAGATTTAATACAATCTCAATCAAAATCCCAATGACATTCCTCATAGAAATAGAAATGCAATGAAAATAGAAAAAGCAATAAGAAATTCATCTGGAAAAGAGACCCAGAATAGCCAAAGCAATCCTTAGCAAGAAGTGTGAAGCTGGTGACATTACTTTTCTAGACCTTAAACTATACTACAGAGCAATAGTAACAGAAATAGCATGGAATTGGCACCAAAATAGCCCTGTAGACCAATGGCACAGAACAGAGGACACAGAGACTAACCCGCATAATTAAAATCATCTTATATTAGACAAAGGTGCCAAAAACATACATTGGAGAAAAGATAGCCCTTTAAACAAATAGCACTGGGAAAACTGGAAATCCAAAATGAAATTAAACCCCTATCTCTCACCAAGTACAAAACTCAACTTTGGATCAAGGACCTAGGAATTAAAACAGAGGTACTATGCCTATTAGAAGAAAAAGTAGGCCCAAATCTTCATCGTGTGGGATTAGGCCCCCACTTCCATAATAAGACTTCTATAGCACAAGAATTAAAGTAAAGAATCAAGAAATTGGATAAATTCAAATTAAAAATACTTCTTATCAGCAGAAGAAACAATCAGTGAGGTGAATAGAGAGCCTATAAAATGGGAGAAAGTCTTTACCACAAACATATCAGATAGAGCACTAATCTCTAGATTATATAAAACACTCAAAAACCTTAACACCACAAAAACAAATAGTTTTTTTTTATATACATAAATGTGCCAAGGAACTGAACAGACACTTCTCAGAAGATTATGTACAATCAACAAACATATGAAGATATGTTCAACATTTCTAGAAATTAGAAAAGTACAAATCAAAACTACTCTAAGATTTCATCTCACTTCAGTCAGAATGGCAGCTATTAAGAATAAAAACAGCAATGAGTGTTGGTGAAGATGTGGGGAAAAAGGCATACATTGCTGGAGGGACTGCAAATTAGTGCAGCCAATCTGGAAATCAGTATGGAGATTCTTTGGAAAACTTGGAATGGAAGCAGCATTTGACCCAGCTATTCCACTTCTTGGTCTATACCCAAAGGACTTAAAAACAGCATACTACAGGAACACAGCCATATCAATATTTCTAGCAGCACAATTCACAATAGCTAAATTGTGGAACCAACCTTTATGCCCTTCAGTAGATGAATGATAGGAAAATTATGCTATATATACAAAATGGAACATTACTCAGCATTAAAAGAGAATAAAATCATGGCATTTGCAGGAAAATGGATGGAGTTGGAGAATACAGTGCTAAGTGTAGTAAGTCAATGCCAAAAAAACAAAGTCCGAATGCTTTCTTTGATATGAGGATGCTCAATCATAATGGTGATTATGGGGAGTATTGGGGAAATAGAGGAACTTTAGATAGGGCAAAGGGCAGGGAGGGCAAGGAAGGGGCAAAGGGGTAGGAATGAAAGTATGTGTTAGACATCAGTATCCTAAGTACATGTATGAAAACACTGATGATATGAAAATACTTTGTGCTCAACCAGTGACTTGAAAAGTTGTGCTCTATATGTGTAATATGAAATTATTTGCATTCTGTCATCATGCATAATAAATTAGAATAAATAAATAATTTAATAAAAAACAGAAATAATGCCAAAGGCATTTTATTAATATGAAGACATGAATTTACTCAAGATTATTGTTTATTTCAAAAATATAAGAACATAAATTAAAGTACATTAATTTTCTACTTGTTGCATTCCCAGCTCCTCTCTTGGATATTCTTTGTGAAACATTTTGCCTCCACACTTTGTGATTTTGCAAGAGAATACTTGTCCCATTTAAAGCACTCAGTCTTAAATTTATGTGATTTTTAGCAATTCCATAAGGTAAATGACTTGCATGCATTGCATCAAAAATAACAATGAGCATGAGCTAAGTACTTACCATTTTAAAATAAACCTCATTGGAAATAAAATACAAAAAAAAAATATAGTGGAGATAAAGATCATGATGGAAAATCTACCTAAATTAAATTTTTTTAAAGAAAAGAAATATTATATACAATAAATTAATCATCCAGCTATTTCCAAAAGCTTAATTTGGAAACACATATAACTATCCATTGAAATGAGTTAGGGTACATCTTTGTATTAGAGTTTTAGAGAGCCATTTGCAAAGCACTGTAACTGGAATTATAAATGAAGTTTTCTGGAGTAAGGTACTTGGTTCTAAACCTTAGATTTACTACTGACTAGTTATATGACCTAGACAAATTGTGTTTCCCCTTTGTTCTTCACTCTCTTGTTCCTAAAATGAAGAGATATACTGATTATCATGGGTAGTGGTAGAGGTAGTAGTAGTGTTACCCCTAAAACTATTTTGATAACTCATGTTTGTGCAGAAATGCTGCTTCCTCTTTATTTACTAATTATACTGAAGATTGCAGAGTGACCTGTCCACTAAACCTGCCTAAAGTGATTTATTACAACTTGTAACAATAAATATTGTTTCAGCTTGTGTAATAAATATGTACCAAATCCCAGATTTCTGTTTGTTGTCTCACTGTAGAAACAATCAATCATAATTACTAAAATAATAACCTCAAATACTCCCTTATCTGTGTGTGTGTGTGTGTGTGTAATTTGATTACATTAGAAAGGCACAAACTAGTGAGTGACACAAAAGAATCTCTGTGATATAATATTAAGTGGAAACATCACAATGATGGAACAGATCAGGAATTTGTCAAAATTTACAAATATTTACTCCTTTAAGAATGTCTATCATCTATCTATTCTTAAAATACAGCAGAAGGAACATTAGTTCAGAATACAGAAACTGAGCCCAGTTGAAAGGTTTAGTGTAAGTATATTATCTTCTCTTTTTCCTTTTCTGAGAAAATGTCAAGTGGCATGTAGTCATTGCACCTTTGTGGGCCATAGGTTAATGACAGTATCCATTCACAAGTCCAAGCAATTCAGCACAGCAAAGAACAGCTGACTTTTTGTTTCCAAGGGGTTACTAGGGCCTGATAGCCAAGCCTTTTGTTCACTACCAGGTGGTTTCTGTAAATGTTGTTTTCAGAGGATTTATTACCTCCAATGGGGCATGAATAGAGGACCATAAGGCCATCGGAAATCATAACACTATTACATCACTTCAGGCAGGTTCAATGGGCAGGCCATACTATATTTTCTCATATAAATAGTAAATAAAAGAGAAACAAATTTTCTAGACAAAAGAGCATTTACCACAATTTTACAAACACTTCATGATATCTGTTATTAAATATGAATAATGTTTCTTTGTCTAATGATAATAATCATTGTCTTAAATAATATCCTTTTCTTATAGTGAAAAATGAATAAATCATAGTAAGTATCAAGTGGTCTTCATGGATATTTGACTGCAGTTACACTGGAATCATATCCTGAATATAAAAGGAGAAACAGAAATATACTCAAGATAATGACCTTTTGGTGAGAAATGCAAGTCTGAATTTTTGGGTAAGCTCAAAATGCATAATTAAGGTTTATTCAGGAAAAGTGTGTCAACTATTTCCCTATTTCAGCTAAGGTAGTGGTATGAAAATTATTTATAATTTGTTGAGTTAGAAAAAAATTCATACTAATTCAAATTATTCTATCAAAAAATGTAACTGGCACTGTGTATGAAACAAATCACAAGTTTAAGAACACTATATTATTAATGGAAGATAGGATTAAAGATGATTTTTGATTTTTATATAGCTTTTCTATGACTATATAAATTAACATTTTTACTAAATGTTACCTAATAGGTAAAACTACATGGAATTTTAAAACAGCTCCATTATGACGTTCAAACATCTGTGCAATAATCACACATGTAAATCTGCATGCAGTGTGAGAGAAGTCACTTTTAAATTTTAATGTGTTCTTCAGACATAGAATGAAATATAGTTAAGAGTAAAGATATTAAGTACTTCACTGTTAATATTGAGATCTTTTATAGCTCTTGATAGTTTCTGAAATATTTCCTCCAACTATGACTACCCATATTCTTCCATGAACACTGACCAATTTCCAAAGTACATGATTCCTACTTGTAAACAACACTTAAAATTCAGCTCTCAATGGAAAATACATATCCTAACCTGAAAAATTTAGGACATTGTCTCCATTATTTCTTTTGTAGTGATGCCATCTTCTTACATAGAAGTATACAAATTACTGAAAAATGTTTATATATAAGTGTAAAAATTCTATTTGCACACACATACACAGATACCTCTAGGTTTTGAGACAAATAAAATGAATTTTTAAAAGTCCTAGAATCTTAGTATTCAAAAGGGATTGGGTGATATTCTATTTAAATTCTTATTCACTTTGACATGCTGCAAAAACAGAAATATGTACTACTGATCATGGGTGATTTCATAAGGATGTTGAGCACATAGTGAAGAGGGCTGGAAGAGAATCAATCCATCAAGGGATTTGCTGCTAGGCAACCTGCATTGTTCACCTGCTGAAGATCAAGTCATCTCACATCTCACCTCCATTTTGATGCTACTTGGCATAGAGACACCCAAGTGTACACTTTCGGTAAGGACCAAAGCCAGTGCCTTTTCACTACCTGTTTTCACCAGGGTACTTAGTTTGAACAGCACAAGAGTCTGATTGTGATTGCTATTCTCATTCTGGACTCAACATGTGCATTTAAAGGTTCCCTGTGAACATGTCTAGCACAGTGCAGGGCAATGCAATAGCGATTCGTTTTTAATTCTTTGAGTTTGCACAAAATTAGAGAAACTTTCCAGACACTCAAACAAATCCCTAGACCAAGATAAGTTTTCTCCCTTTCAGCTCCTCCTATTTGTAAAACTACACATTGACCCTATTTTTTGCCTAGTCCTTTGCAGGATCCAGTGCCTGCTCTTGGTTACATGGTTCCTATTTCTTGTTTGGTACTCAAGAGCATCAACCTCGTTATTCACCATTCTCTTTCTCATGTACACTCATGTTTGTTTTGTTGCTGCCCCTTCCTCTTATTTTAGTATGCTTGTTTTATGATTGAATGAGAAGGGTATTTCCTACTAAGTGATTTTATTAACATTGGTCCTTTTCTCCAATTTAAATGACTACAATATGCAATTCATTGGTACCTTTCCCTTAATACTAATCTTTTATTGCTTTAGATTCTACATTAGGACACAGGTATTGGTCCTGACTAGTGTACACTTGACTCTGTCTAAGCAGATCTTGGTTAGCATCAGTGGAGGCAAAGTCTGGGATATCTTTTTTTTTAATTTAATTAATTAATTTAATGTAATTTTTACACTAATGGAGCAGAACTTTTCATTTCTCAAGTTGTACATGACAAGGATGTGGAGAATAATGTGTAGGATATCTTGATCTCCAGTGGGAATGAAAGAGTTTGCGTAGCAACAAATCCAGCAATGCATAGATTCTTTCCAAGGAAAACAGATAATTCAAATCAATCAGGAAAAGCATTATCTATAAGTAAGTGGGATTTCAGAAAATAATTTCAAGATCTGTATAAGTTAAGCCTTTGTAGATATTCTAATATAAACAACTTAGAGATTAATGGAACTATGGACATTATAGCAAGTTCATGTTCACATTGAGCTAGAATTGCAAAATGGGAAGAGGTGTGTCAAACTTAAACAGGCACTTCAGGCTTGTGAACTACAGGATGCAGTCAAGATATTGGATGTAATTTGTGGAAGGTTTGATTGAAGGTATGGGGTCAGCTTTTAAACTCCCTCATGTGGTTATTAGCCAGAAGGTTCATTTCCTCCTCATGGGGACCTTTTCACATGGCTGTCCACTCCTGAGCAAGAGATGAGATTTAGGGTGTGCACACACAAGACATTACACTGCCTTCTAAGAATTAGTAAGGAGTCAAGAATCATTTCCACTATTAAGTTATTTGCCAAAGATACTAAAGAATTTTTTATGTACATTTTGGCCATTTGACTTCCTTTGTGAAGTGTATGTGTTCAGTCCTTCTTCCCATATATTGATGGGACATTTAGTCATGCTAATTATTTGAGTCATTTTGGATATTGACTGTCAGAAGAATGATTGGCAAAGATAATCTCACATTCTTTAGGCTATTTCATCACACAGTTGATTTCAAGGTAACTTGAATCATAGTTTTGGATCATGCTGACACATATTTAGCTCAGAATAAACTACTGGTTCAAATTGTTCATTAAAGGAGAATCATTATGATATAACCAAAGCAATACTGAGAGAGTCTTGCAAAAATGGAGTTAGGTAGCTAGGACAGGGGGCATTAGGAACAGGGGGCATTTATGCAAGATCCCAGAAACTTGTAAACTTTCTTTTCAAATAGGATATGAAAGACAGACACATTTTCTGTATGTCTCATGGTCTGTATTTTATTGAATGCATTCCTGACTGGAATAAGAACTTGGTCACTTTCTCATTTTAACAACAGACATCTGAAATAACTGAAATCATCAGCAAGCATATTGTTCCCAGAGGATCAAGGTGCATATCACGTTATCAAAAGTACTTTGTAGATATTTACATTTTGCTTATACATTATTTTCCTTATGTTCAATCAACCATGTACCATCTTTTTTCTTTCAGTGTTTAATAGCTCTTATAAGCGCCTACTTTCCCTGCCCTTTGTAAACACTAATTCAAGCTATCTGAACCTATATCTAAAGTCCATTTCCCTTGGAGTTTCTGAATTTGATTTTGCCAATGCAATTGATATAGTAATATTGCTTATCTATTTATTTATCTATTAGTTGTTGATAGACATAATACATTTTTTATTTATTCATTTTTATGTAGTGCTGAGAATCGAACCCAGTGCCTCACACATGCTAGTCAAGCGCTCTACCACTGAGCCACTACCCTAGCCCTTATTTTTTACATTAGTTTATTCATCAACACTTAGAGAGTGGATGTCATGGTAAGGTCCTATTTTAAGTAACAAAATAAAGTAAATAAAACTGTCAATTATCCTGCACAATGGGATAGGTGGCATGTCATACTAAGTTTCTGTGCATTTTATCTCAAAATATTTGAGGTCAACTTTCTTTCAACTCTCTTGGTTTCTTTGTCTGAATCCTCCTTCCCTAGCCCATCTTTGTTCTTTAAAAAGTGGAATGGTTTTACTGAGATATATTTCAGTGTTTATCAATTTGATTAAATTTCCCCAAATACAAAATGTATCTTTTCAATAGGTATTTGTTTTAGTCAGCTTTTTTGCTGCTGTGACTAAAAGACCAACCAGAACAATTTTAGAGGAGAAAAAGGTTATTTGGGGCTTACAATTTCAGAGGTCTCAATCCACAGACAGGAGATTCATTCCTTGAGGCTCTAGGTGAGGCAGAACATCTTGGCAGAAGAGTGTAGTGAGGAAAACAGTTGGCATGATAATCAGAAGCAGAGAGAGACTTCACTTGAGAGACAGAAAATATATACCCAAAGCCACGCCCCCAATGCCACACCCATGGAGCCACACTCACCTGCCTTCAGTTACTGCTCAATTAACCCCATCAATTGCACTGATTGGGTTCAGGTTTTCATAATCCAATCATTCCCAGTCTGAATTCTCTCACATTGTCTCATATGAGAGCTTTTTGGAGACACTTCACATCCCAACCATAACAGTACTTAAAAAGCTATTCCTCTTTTTAACTTCAGTAAAGATTACTTGAATTCTTATAATGATTTATTAAAGCAGTGCTCCATTGTTTGGGTTTCTGCTTTAGGGGCTTCTGCTTTTGGGTTTTCTTTTACTATGTTTCAAAATATTTATTATCTTTAGAAAGTTTTCTTATGATTTTAATGTCTTTTGATTTTTAAAGTTATATTATCTTTCTTTCTATTAAATTTTGCCAATATGTTTTTATTTACTCTTGGACTTATATACTAAGTTTTTCTGCTTTTTAAATTCCTCTTTGTATATTGAATTCAGTCCTGGTATTTTTTTTCTCATTTATGAATTTTCTCTGGTAAGATTTTTAAATCTGCTATCATGTTTGCATTTGTTAACTCACTGATTTATAACTTAAAATATTTTGTAGCAAGATTTTTGGGACAATGTTTTCTTATTTTTTTCTTACAAACAATGTTGTGGGCAAAAACCAATACAAGAGGCTTGGGAAGTACAGATGGAATATCAGGAAGACACAAAATTATGGTTGTTATTTTAAGTAGAGATAGTTGTCTCATTCTTGGTTTGCATGCTAAGCAAAGAACATCTTGGCTCTTTTTTATGGAAAAAAAATACTTAAAAGAATGGCTGATAGATAAATCATGATTTTGTAGCCTGACATATTTGATTGACAGTTCTTTGAACATGAACTGAAACATCATATCATGTAAAAGAAGAAGATGAAAAACATTTTAATTACCTGTGACAAAAGTTAAAGACACATGTGAAAATTAGAATTTGGAAAACTGTCCCTGAAACTTTCTGCTTGAGAGCGTCTCAATATTTCAAAAATTTTCTGATGAGATCAGTGGTGATATTAACCAGTTTGATTGTTTTTCACATTTTTTTAATGAAGCATGTCAACTTTTGGAAGATCTGCATCACACTCAGGGAATTGGTAATTACAAATGACTACTACACGATGATACAAAACAAAGCAAGAGAAAAATTATGACCAAAGGCTGTGCTTGGTGGTGCATGCCTATGATGCAAGTGGCTTGGGAGGCTGAGGCAGGAAGACCAGAGGCAAACCCAGCTTCTGCAATTTAGCAAGGCCCTACATAACTTAGTGAGACCCAGTCTCAAAATAAAATGTAAAAAGGACTGGGTACATGGCTCAGTGGTTAGCCATCCCTGGGTTCAATCCCCACTACAAAATATATATATGTGTGTGTGTGTGTGTGTGTGTGTGTGTGTGTGTGTGTATGACTAAATTACATATATGATTAAATTATATGCATGATTGAATCATGTATGATTATATTATATGTAATTAAATCATATATATATATATATGATTGAAGTGCAACATAAACCAGTGTATATTAATGGAACAGAATATTTTTAAAAATCACTGATATTTCTTTGACATTAGCTAAATGTCAAATATCAAATTCTTGATGCAACATGAAAAGTATCTTTAATAAACTGAGAAGGCTATTGAATACAATAGCTTATGTACACAAATACTCATATGTACATACACACACACGAGACTTGATTTCCTTCATAAACATACATTAGCATAAAAGCGTTTTGTTACAGATTGACTCTAAATGCAGATATGACAATTCAACAGTTTTCTATCAAGTCAGTCATTACAAAAAAACTAAAAAATTGTGATAGTAATATTCTGTTTACAAATTTTGGGGGAAAATGTAGTACCTTTGATAAGGAAAGATGATAATCATTTATTGCCATATTATGCAGGTAAATAGATGTCACTTTGTTGGATTTACTAGAAATCAGGTTTTTTTTCTGCATTAGCTCATGAATCATAGAATGCAAAGTCCTTCAATATAGGAGCTGCAGAACTTAAATCAGTTGTCCTAACATTGCAGTGACTAACTGTTAGGTCTTTTGGGTATTTCCATTCACAAGACCTCCAGTTGACATTCTGCTTCAGCTGGTGTCTCTCTGTAGAGATGCTAATATCATGCAGCTCTTGAAGGTTCCTGGGCATAGGCAACCCCTCATTGGTTTTTTTGGTTTATTATCTTAGGTTTATTATGTGGTTTGGGGAGGAAGTAGGGAAAATCAGGAAGGGGAAAAGATTTAAAATCTAGACTAAAAGCATTACCATCTCACCAGTATCCTCAAATCATTAGTTTTATCATCATTTTCTTTTCAAATTTAATAATGCCTTCATATTTTATACCTCAATTTAAAGTGTCCTCTGTCTTTGGACAGTGTATAAATTTAGGGTGAAATAGTAAAGTCATTCTGATTTATTTTTCCTATTGTAAAGAGATGTGATTTTTAATGAGGGACAAAAAATTACTAATAAAATAACTTTAATATTTATTTAAAATATATTTTATTAAATTTTTATTATTAATAATGATATGTTCAACATATTTTGCCTACACTTAATTTTGTTGTAAAATTCAATGATATTGGTATCCCTATAATTGTTTTAAATGTATGCACACTAAACATCTTTTTATCTCTTCTATTTAATATTTTTTTTCCTTGTGTTATCTTTTAAATATGTTTTCCATGTCGCTAACAGTGACTTTGGTGATATTGATTTAATTATGAATGCTTCTAATGTTCTTTAAATAACACCTTCTGTCTATTATTGTTTAATTCATTTTCTGTATCCTCTCAGGTCATTGGTTATATCCTTTTATGGTTTTATGAAAATTAAGAATATTTCACAATGTTTACATTGTCTGTGTAAAGACATTTACAATATATTTGGCTTAAATCTTAATTTTCCTACAAATGTATGTTGAACAAATGTCAAATATTTTTGTAAAGTCATTAATTAATGAATGAACCAGCAAAATGTCACAAATGGTTTGGAGATTTCAAAATGTGCACATGTGCACTGGCACACAGAGCTCTGAATACATTTACAAATAGATATAAAATTTGTCAGTATTATCAGAGCAATATTGTCAGAGCATTAGCCACAATTTGTCTTTCTAGTGCAAAAATTATTTGCATTGTACTGTTTTCTACACAGATTTTTTAAAAAAATATCTCAAAAACAAAATGATAAAGATAATGATAATATAGGGGATAAAATAGATTAAGATATAAAATTAAACTTTATTAACAATTTAGAAAAATAAGTATTGGCTTTATTTTCCAATTTTTGAAATAATAGTTTTCCAAACATATCTTACATTTTATCATTTGTTATTATTTGTATTCCCTTGTCTTAAATATATGTGGTATATTTCATCAACATTGGAATAGGAATATATTTCAAAATGCAACCTCTTTCTTTATTGCACATTAGATACTCAAGATGTCTGGGTAATTTTAACCATGTTCTAATTCAATTTGATTCTAATGCATTTTTGAAACAGAGAGGAATAAAGCCCCCATCTACTTTCCCATGTTTAAAACAAATATTTAACTGGTTAAATAGTCATATGATTGTAAAGATAGCAGCCAATATAGGATTTAGTTATGTGTTTAATGTTTTAATAGAGGTAATTTTAACACTAGCTCTTTAATTGCTAGTCTTTGGAAGAACAGTCATTCATTTACCTGAAATTTTCTAGTCTTTTCAAAACAATGAAAATTATATAAAATACTATTAGAATTAAGGAGTTTGTACAATTAGAATTACATATAAAGAATAGTCTTTCATTTAAAAAATATTGTCTTCTCGTTGAAGTGACTGGTATTTGGGATTAACAACTTCAATTATTCCTGAAGAGGAATCCATGTTACTTTACTATTCTTGTATTATTTGGAGAGGAGGGAATATTTGCATTAACAAATACTTGGATAAGGTAGTAACTAATTCTTTAGCTGCTATGTAATTGTCAAGCAAACATCATCTGCTTTTGAGGTGGGCAAGGAATTAAGTTCAATGACCACCATTGCATAGTGGAAGTCCACATGATAATCTTTTCCCTTATACATTCTTGTCTACAAATTCATTTTCAGTACATGACTAGAAATGTATCTACAACTTCACAATATATATTGAAAAAAACAGAGCTATTTAATTGCTCTGCACATCTAATAACTGGTATAACAAAGTATTTATACTCCATCAGAGAAAAGCACTCAGAGGAGTTTTTACTACTATTATTACTACTAGTACTACTACTATTACTATTTGGACTGAACTGAGGATTGAACCCAGGGCCTCAAGAATGCTCAGCAAGCACTCTACCACTGAGCTGTATTCCAGCCCAGTAGGAGTTTTTTTTTTTTTTTTTTTTTTTTTTTTACAAAGCACTGAATAAACATTAAAAAACAAACAAAAAAAATTGGTTATTTTTTGGAAGAAATAATTTTAAATAATTTTAATGAAAATCCAAAAATTGATCTCACCCTAAATAAATATTTTTCAAATTTCATGAAGAATTTTAAAACACAATGATTTTAAAATGACATTTTTACTAACAAAGAGAATTCTCCAAATATTACTTCTTAGGGAATAAATGGGAAAATATATTCTTATACAAACACACATATGGTTTAAGTAATGTTTTAAATTATTTTATGTACTCCCAATTTTTTTATGCAGATGATTATCATGAAAGAAATTCTTATATGTATGCAAGCATACATTTTTACATTTTTTATACATAAAAGAGTTGGCACTGAAACACTAAATATATTTGATTTTTACAATATTTGAATGATATATTAATTCCACTTTCCATATTCATTTGAATGAAAGTAATTGATTATTTAGTGATATTATATTTGATCCACATAAAA
Organism: Urocitellus parryii; assembly: GCF_045843805.1. Taxonomy (NCBI): domain Eukaryota; kingdom Metazoa; phylum Chordata; class Mammalia; order Rodentia; family Sciuridae; genus Urocitellus; species Urocitellus parryii. Next base: position 34,175,933 of record NC_135531.1, on the reverse strand, counting down.
TAATTATCATATGCACACGAATAGCTATAGGTCAATAAAGCATAAATATATGCATACACACATGAACACTGCTTACATCTAATTCATGCATTATAATCTACAAGAACACCAACAAAAATTGAAAAAAGACCCTACAATTTTAATGAATACATTAGTTAAAAAAAATCTCTTGAGAAAGCATATGGCACTTTAAATTCACTGCAGGGAAAAGAAAGTACTTCACAATGGAGTAGAATGGAAAACAAATAGTTATCTAGGCTTCTCTAAGTACAGAAAAACACTTTTGGATAAGAGACAAAGCTGTACTTAAATACAGGAGACACATTACATATTTTTCTGTGCTGAGAAGAAAATGTTGGGAATATTTTCGTTTCATCAGTTAAATAGCTATACTCCTAATGTTTTCTCCTTCCGTTGCCTTCTGCTCCCTGCCTGTTCCGCTCTTTATTTTTCTTTTTCACCTTCTTTCTTTTTCATCAAGCACTTTCCAAACATCTGTCTTCAATAGGGTTTAATTCTGACAGTCAACAAACACTGTTTGACTTGCCAGGTTTACTTTCAGCTCTACTTCAGGAAATCGCATTTTGAATTCACTTTGTGTAAGTGGAATACAGTATGTAGGTGATAAGGTCTAATCATAGATGGTTGTACAATATTATACATCTTCTGGACAGTTGGGCTAAAAGTCACCTCAAAATGCAAAGCAAAGTAGAAGACTTCCAATTTGGTTGTGAAAAATATTTTTATTTAGAGGTTGAGAACTATCCCAAAACAACATTAAAAAAAAAAAAAAACCCACAAACATCTAGGTCTATTTCTTATGCAGTTTCTGGTCTCTCTCTCTCTCTCTCTCTCTCTCTCTCTCTCTCTATATATATATATATATATATATATATATATATATATATATATATAAACTTATTTATCTAGTTAAAGCCCAGGCACATAATCCTTATACTAAATGTACTGAATCAACTTTTTAAACTTATTTATGTATTGCAGTACTAGGCCAGGCACAAGTGGTACATGTCCCAGGGCCTGGCACATTTGAGAAAAGTGCTCTAGCACTTAGCTATCTCCACCCCCTTTTAAATTTTATTTTGTTAAGTTGACTGGAACTTGCTAGTAACCTAGAACTTTATATTCTTGTACCTCAGATTCCCAGGTAGCTGGGATTGCAAGCTGGCCCCACTCCTTCTGATGCTAATTGACACACATAAAGAAACTTGTTAATGATCTTTACTGAGAACCATTTTGGTAAATTCTGGGAACTCTTTGTATGACCTAGGTGCTCTCCTTCACATCAAACAGGTCTATGAATGACATTAAAGTACTAAATACTCTTATTTTTAGTGTCCTCAATATGCATCTGCCTCTGCAGGGAGTTCCTTCATAAATGTCTCTTACTGATATTTTGGTATATTTCTAAAGCTTAAATCAAATACTGTACTCAAGTTTGTTTGATTTTGGTGATAGGGATTGAACTCAAGGGCACTTGACCAATGAGCCAAATGCCCAGTCCTGTTTTGTGTTTTATTTAGAGACAGGTTCTCACTGAGTTGCTTAGTGCCTCACTTTTGCTGAGGCTGGCTTTGAACTTTTGATCCTCCTGCCTCGGCCTCCCGAGCCACTGAAATGGTACAGACATGTGTCACTGTGCCTGGTTATATTCAAGTTTTAACAAATTTATCAACTTGTATCATTAAGGACATGAATATGCTTCCAGAATGCAAGTTTTAATCACCTCATGATATTCCATCCCTTATTTATAATAATTTACTTCAATAATCTACTTTGTTTCTATACAACTATTTTCAATGTTTTCCTTCTTTTGTACACAATTATATAAAAATTCAATTATAAAAAAGTTTCATATGCCCTTTGGGCTGATTATTTTACATGAACTATTGTAAGCACGCAGATTAAATAAATGAATATTTATTCCCAAATTGCCCTTCAGAGATGGTAAAATCATATAAGAAAATATAATAAAAAATCAATTTTTTACAAAATTTAGTTATTAAAAATCCATCAAATTTAGTTTGTGTTTCCTCCATATACAAAGTATGTATGTTTTTGTTAGTTAAGTTATTTCTTTAATTTCATTGTTTAATATCTTAATCTGAGTTTCCCAGAAAATGAATTCTGAAGCAAACAAATTAGGAGCTATTATCTTACTCTTCAAATAATCTTGAAGAACATAAGGAAGGGAACAGAATACTAAAGGCGTAAAGGAGGGATGCCCAACACAATAGTGCTTTATGAATGTGAATGTGAAGTGACCAGTTGCCTAAGCTACAAGTGCCTGCCACATTAGCCCTGTAAAGTACAGCTCAGGAACATCAATCATAGAGAAGAAAGGGAGAACGACTTTTCCTCTGGCTTTTTCTTTTCTTTTTTATTCACTATTTTTAAATTAATTTTTAAATTTATATAAGACAGCTGAATGCATTATAGTTCTTATTACAGATATAGAGCACAATATTTCACGTCCCTGGTTGTAAGATAATATGTTCACACCAATTTATGTCTTCATACATGTACTTTGGATAATAATGTCCATCACATTCCACCATCATTTCTAACCCTATGGCTCCTTTCTTCCCCTTCAACCTCTCTGCCCTATCTAGAATTCCTCTATTCCTACCATGCTCACCTTCCCTAGCCCACTATGAATCAGTCTCCTTATATCAGAGAAAACATTCAGCATTTGTTTTTTTGGGGGGGATTGGCTAATTTCACTTATTATTATCTGCCTGCAGTCTTGGCTGGGCACAGCATGACGAGCCACTCACACCTTGTAGATTCAAACAGCAATTCTTTATTCCTGAACTCACACGGGCCTCTACACACGTTCTGGGGAAATCCCAGTTCTGCCTGCCAATTCACGTCCCAAAATACTTTCTCAATTCCAGGAGAACTCAACACGGGAACTCAGGCAGCAGGAACACCCTATTCCCAGCAGCAATAACCTTAAACCTGGAACTTCCCTAAAACCAGATTGTCTTAAACCGGGAACGCCTTAAACCGGGAACGCCCTAAACCCAAGCAGCGGGATACTTCCTCAAACCTGCAGGATACACCTTAAACCTGGATCCACCCTCGTCCTTGAGCAGGGTTACCTTTCTCAAACACACATGCAAGGTCACAGCGGATTTCCAAGGCAAGTCCATTTAACATGGGGTACGCTGGCAAGGAAATTTCGATGTGTCATTCCTACTTGGCAATGGCCCTCAGCAATTATCTTCTCTAATTCCATCCATTTACCTGCAAATGCTATGATTGTATTCTCTTTTATTGCTGAGTAATATTGCATTGTGTATATATATGCCAAAATTTTTTAATCCAGTCATCTACCGAAAGGCATCTAGGTTGATTCCACAGTTTATCTATTGTGAATTGTGCTGCTATAAACATTGATGTGGCTGTGTCCCTGTAGTATTCTGTTTTTAAGTCCTTTGGGTATAGCCCAAGGAGAGGGATAGCTGGGTCAAAAGGTGGTTCCATTCCGAATTTTCCAAGAAATCTCCATACTGCTTTCCATAATGGCTGCACCAATTTGTAGTTGCACCAGCAGTGCATGAGTGTAACTTTTCCCCCACATCCTAACCAACAGTTATTGTTGTTTGTATTCTTATAGCTGCCATTCTGACTGGAGTAAGATGAAATCTTAGAGCAGTTTTGATTTGCATTTCTCTAATTGCTAGAGATGATGAACTCTTTTTTCATATATTTGTTGATTGATTGTACATCCTCTTTTGAGAAGAGTCTTTTCAGGTCCTTGGCTCATTTATTAATTGGGTTATTTGGGTTTTTTTAGTACTTAGCTTTTTGAATTCTTTATATACCCTAGAGATTAGTGCTGTCTCCGATGTGTGAGAGATAAAGATTTGCTCCCAAGACACAGGCTCTCTATTCACCTCACAGATTTTTTCTTTAGCTGAGAAGAAACTTCTTAGTTTGAGTCCATTCCATTTATTAATTCTTGATTTTAATTCATTTACTATAGGAATCTTATTAGGGAAGCTGGGGTCTGATCCCACATGATGGAGATTAGGGCTAATTTTTCTTCTATTTGACACATTGTCTCTGGTTTTATCCTTAGGTCTTGGTTCCTTTTTGTGTTAAGTTTTGTGTGTGGTGAGAGATAGGAGTTTAATTTTATTTTTTGAATGTGGATTTCCAGTTTTTCCGAAACAACTTGTTGAAGAGGCTATCTTTTCTCCAATGCATGTTTTTGGTACCTTTTTCTAATATATGATAATTATAATTTTGTGGGTTAGTCTCTATGTCCTCTATTCTGTACCATTCATCTACCAGTCTGTTTTGGTGCCAATACCAGCCTTTTTTTGTTATTATTACTCTGTACTATAGTTTAAGGTCTGGTACAGTGAAAAAACATCCTTCACTCTTCCTGCTAAGGATTTCTTTAGCTATTCTGGGTCTCTTATTTTTCCAGATGAATTTCATGACTTCTTTTTCTATTTCTATGAAGAATGTCATTGGGATTTTGATTGAAATTGCATTAAATCTGTATAGTGTTTTTGATAGTATGGTCATTTTGATAATATTAATTCTTTCTATCCCAAAGCAAGGTAGATATTTCCATCTTTTAATGTCTTCTTTGAATTTTTTTCTTTATGGTTCTGTAATTTTCATTATATAGACCTTTTACCTCTTTCATTAAATTGATTCCCAAGTTTTTTTTTTTAAACTATTGTAAATGGAGTAGTTTTCCTCATTTCCCTTTCTGAGAATTTGTCACTGACATACAGAAATGCCTTTGATTTATGGGGGTTGATTTCATATCCTGCTACTTTGCTCAATTCATTTACTAGTTCCAGAAGTTTTCTGGTGGAACTGTTATGGTCTTCTAAGTATAGAATTATATCATCAGCAAATAGTGTCAATGTGAGTTCTTCTTTTCCCATGTGTGTTCCTTTAATATCTTTTGTCTGTCTAATTGCTCTGGCCAGTGTTGCAAGAACTATACTAAATAGAAGTGATGAAAGAGGGCATCCCTGTCTTGTTCTAGTTTTTTGAGGGAATGTCTTCAATTTTTCTCTATTTAGAGTGATGTTGGCCTGGGATTAACATAGGTATCCTTTATGATGTTGAGATGTGTTCTTGTTAACCATAATTTTTTCTAGCATTTTCAAAATGAAGGGGTGTTGTATTTTATTGAATGATTTTTCTGCATCTATAGAGATGACCATATGATTCTTAACTTTAAGTCTATCATTGTAATGAATTACATTTATTGATTTCCGTATGTTGAACCAACCTTGCATCACTGGGATGAATCCTACTTGATGGTGGTGTACAATTTTTTTGATGTTTTTGTATTTGATTTGCCAGAATTTTATTGAGAATTTTTGCATCTATTTTCATTAGAGATATTGTTCTGAAGTTCTCTGTTTTTGATGTGCTTTGCCTGGTTTTGGAATCATGATGATTTTGGCCTTATAGAATGAGTTTGGAAGTGCTCCCTCTTTTTCTATTTCCTGAAGTCAACTAAGGAGTATTGGTATTATTTCTTCCTTTTACAGTCTTGTAAAACTCTGTGTATCTATCTGGTCCTGAGCTTTTCTTGGTTGGTGAACCTCTGACAGAATCTTCGATTTCATTGCTTGAAATTGATTTGTTTAAATTGTGTATCTCATCCTGACTCAACTTGGGCAAATTATATGACTCTAGAAATTTGTCAATGCCTTTGATATTTTCTATTTTATTGAAGTACAAGTTTTCAAAATTATTTCTAATTATCTTCAATATTTCTTTAGTGTCAGTCATATTTCTCTTTTCATCATGTATGTTAGTAATTTGAGTTTTCTCTCTCTTTCTCTTCATTAGCATGGCTAAGGGTCTGTCAATTTTATTAACTTTTTTAAAAATAACCAATGTTTTGTTCTTTCAATTTTTTCAATTGTGGGTTTTTTTGTTTCAGTTTTATTGATTTCAGCTCTGATTTTCATTATTTCTTATCTTCTACTGGTTTTGGTGTAAATTGTTCTTTTTCTAGGGCTTTGAGATGTAGTGTTAAGTAATTTATTTGTTGAATTTTTCTTCTTTTAAGGAATAAACTCCATGCAATAAACTTTCCTCTTAGAACTGCTTGCTTAGTGTCCCAGAGATTTTGATATGTTGTATCTGTGTTCTCATTCACCTCTAATTTTTTTTAAATCTCCTCCTTGATGTCTTCTGCAACCCATTGTTCCTTCAGTAGCATATTATTTAGCCTCCAGGAATTGGAGTAGCTTTTATTTTTTATTTTCTCATTGCTTTCTAATTTCATTCCATTATGATCTGATAGAATGCAGGGTAGTATCTCTACTTTTTTATATTTGCTAAGAATTGCTTTGTGGCATAATATAAGGTCTATTTTAGAGAAAGATCCATGTGCTGCTGAGAAGAAGTGTAATCACTCATTGATGGATGAAATATTCCATATATGTCAGTTAAGTCTAAGATTCCCAGGCTTGTAAGTCATATCACCATTTCAAGTGTTAGTCTGTTATGGTTTGGATGTGAGGTGTCCCTCCAAAGCTCATGTGTGAGATAATACAAGGCTTAGAGGTGAAATGATTCAGTTAGGAGAGCCTTAACCTAATAGGGATTAACTGAGCAGTAACTCGAAGGCAAAAAGGCTATATGGATGGAGGAGTTGGGTCATGAGGGCATGCTTCCAAGATATATATTTTGTATCTGGAGAGTGGAGTTTCTCTTTGCTTCCTGACAATCATGTGAGCTGTTTCCCTCCACCACATTCTTCTACCATGATCTTCTGCCCCATCTTGATCTCCTCAAGCCAATGGACCAAGCTGTCTAAAGTTAAGACCTTAGAAACCATGATTCCCCAAACAAACTTTTCCTTCTTAAAATTGTGCTTATCAGGTTTTTAGACACAGAAGTGAAAAAAAAAAACTTACTAAAACAGGGTCTTACTTCTTTTCCACTGTAGCCTGACATTGATACAGGAAATCTATAAAGAATTATTTGCCAGACTGTCACTTTTGTATTTTGAGCCTGAGTCTGATTATCAGCACATACTTCACTGTAACTGCAAAAGATTGATATCTGTTCAAAAGTTTCATTGGAATGTTAAGAAAAAGAATGCTCATATCTTTTTGGTGGCACTACATATTAGTAAAATCACTCTGTAAAGCTGTATGGCAAGTCCTAAAAAACTTCAAATGGAACTACCATATGACCCAGCTATTACACTTCCTGGTATATACTCCCCAAATCTAAAATCAGCATACTATAGAATTGTAGTCACAACAATGTTTATATTCACAGAATTCACAATTGCAAAACTATGGAATCATGTACCTGTAAATAAATGATTAGATAAAGAAAATTGGACACACACACATACACACACACACACACACACACACACACAATGGAGTTTCACTTAGACTTAAAGAAGAATTTAGAGATTTACTGGTAAATGTATAGAACTGGAGAACATCATGCAATGTAAAATAAGCTACACCTAGGAAGTAAAAGACCAAATGTTTTCTCTTATATGTAGAAGCTAGATCAAAATAATAAAGAAAAAGAAAGTTGGTGGCATTCCATGTAAATACAAAACAAATCAGTTGAGTAGAATAAGGGGATTGAGTAGGAAGGAGGAGGGATAGAAAAGGGGAGGAATAGTAGAATCAATCTGACCTAACTTTCCTATTTAAATATCTGAATATACTGCAATGAATTTCACCTTCATGTATATCAATAATGCACTAATTTAAGAAGAAAAAAAACTAACAAAAAAAGTCAACTCTGAGGTCCTGTGTCTCCTTTACTTGGCATTTACATGGATTTTGCTTCTTTAGAAGTGAGATGTTTATTTTTCATGATTTCCAGTTAAAGTAATTCTGTCTACATATTTCTCCAAGTGCCTAGCAGTTGAGTATCACAATGGCTCACTTACATTCTTATACCATCTTTACTAAGCATGGGTAAAAGCCAGTTAAAAGCACATGTATGCTATTAGATTCTAGACTTTACCACCATACCCCTACTTCCTTCACTGAGATCTTTGTTTTCTAATTCTTAATTCAGTACAAACTTTGACTTTGAGGATATGCTTTCTAGGGCCACTAATAAGATCAGTTTTGTAGACATAGTAAACATGAAATAAACTACCTTTGTGCCATTATTTTACTATGGTGTATAATCTCAAGGAACAGTAGAGATTAAACATACCATTTTAAGTTGTTCTATGTGAGGCTGAGTTCCAAAAGAGCTGTATAAAATGTAGCTCAGTTAGTGGAAGAAAAGGGGAAGAATTTGTCCTCTGGCTCCAGTTTCTTATTTTTCAGTTTCAGAGCACATACAGCATTATGAAATCGTAAGTTCTCTTTGTACATAGAGAAGAAGGTTCTCAAAATGATGTCAAAATGAAACTGCAACAATAAGTATAAGACACTGAAGCTCCAGGATGATTTGAGTTTTGATGAATGAAGTAGGCTATAGTGCTGCTCACCCCAGTGACATCTGCAACAATGGTAAGGAAGACAGGTTCAGTAGTGGCGTAAAGGAGAGGTTCAGTGCAAGTGGTTTTTAAGTTGTAGAGGTGCATATTGCAGAAGTGAGTCTGGGCAATGCAATCAGAAACATTACTAATTTGTACTTCTTTAATAAGAAAGAACATATTATCCCCAGGCTTTTTCCATTTGGAATGGGATGGAGTGGAACAGTTATGTAAATGTATCACTAAAGAATTTTCTGTAGAGGTTCACTCTCAAAACGCTGTAGAAAATGAACAATGATGACTGCTTGGAAGACATCATTAATATGTATAGCTTTCATGAACAGGAGAAGGAGTTCTAGTGAAAAAAAAAATGGAAGGTGAATATTTGAAATAAAGGAGGGTGCTAGCTTTAGAAAGAACATTTTAGATAATGTTTAAAAATTATGAGTGTACTGTACTCTCAAATAATATTAGGTAATCAAAGTAAAATGTTACAGCCATCAACAAATTTGATTTTTTGTCATTAAACAAAATAATTGAACCCTTCTATATTTAGAATAAATGACAAAATTAGTTCTTGTACCGAGTGGAACTAAATGTGTTTGTAATTATTCAATGTGAAAGGATGAATATCAATAGGAATTAAAGAACCAGTTCTTGAATTGCATTTTTCTGACCATACTGTGATTAGGGAATCTTCCCCTATTATGTTTGCTCATTTGCCAAAATAATTAAATTATTTTTTATAATTTAACTTCAATATTGTTTTGAAAAAATAAGTACAATAGAAAATTTTAAACAAATGAATTTATATAAAAATGTTTCCAGGAAGGTATGTATGCCACCAAGTTGGGTAGAAGAAAATGTTGGAGAACTCACAGGTTCTTATCACCAGCACCACCCTTGATGGTGCTAGGCAAACCACACCAAATACACATTCATAAATTAATCTTCTTTGTTTTTTTAAACAAAGTATTATGTTATTGAATGTCAGAAACAGTACATTCTTTTAAAAACCCTGTTATTCCAAGATTTATGCCATATCACTACAATTTCAGAAAGTGCTAGAAGAGCTTATCAGTTCTCATCTGGTACTTAAGCATGTGGTTATTCTGCCTACACCAGACAAGAGACTACATCTCTATCTTTATTGCAACTATGAGAAAGTTGGCCTCAACTTATTTATTGTAAAGAATATTTTATTCAGTTTTTTTTTTTTTTTTTTTTGCTACAGTGACTAAAGGACCTGACCAGCACAATTGTAGAGGAGAAAAGGTTTATTTGAGAGCCCATGGTTTCAGAGATCTTGCCTCAGAAGGCTGGCTTCATTCCTCAGGGCTCAAAGTGAGGCTCAGCATCATGGTGGGAGAGTGTGGAGGAGTGAAGCATCTCACATCATGTCGATCAGAGAGGGTGGTCTCCACGTGCTATATATATATATATATATATCCCAAAGCCACACCCCCAATTCCCACTTCCTCTAGCCATACCCTACCAGTTCAGTTACCATTAAATTAATTCCAATCAGGGGATTAATTCACTGTTTGGGTTAAGACTCTCAGACACTCACAACCCCATTATTTTTCCTCTGAACCTTCTTGCATTGTTTCACATGTGAGTCCTTGGGGGACATGATATATAAACCACAGCAAGGACCAAGGAGGGAATTCCATATCTTTTATTGTATTTCAGATTAAGGCAGTAGTAGTCATTGAATATATTACCCAAAGTAAGATTTTACAAATTAGGTAAATTCTTGTGGAGGTATCAGATTTTTTCTTTTTTTCTGTTTTACCTCCTACATAATATGTGTGTGTGTGTGTGTGTGTGTGTGTGTATGTGTGTGTGTGTATAATAATAAAACCTTTCTAAGTGTGGCTCTCACATTCATTACATAAAACAGTTTAGTTGAGTGACATAACTAGACTACCTTCTAGGCAATCACTTGCACATATTTTATCAATAATACAGACTTCCAGAATTATGAATTACAACAATATTTTAACCCAAAAAGAAAACAATAAAATTAGAAGAGGAAACATTTCATAGAGGAGTTCATTAGTGAGGTTCTTGGCTGATTGCCAGAGGAAAGAGAAGTTGAGAAATAAAGCAGAAAAAAAAAGTGGAGGTAAGCGGAATAAGTAGTTCTAACAGGAATCAAGAGAACAAGAAAAGCTAGTAGGTGAGAAAAACCTGGATTGTTTCCACCGAGTGTCACTATCACATATTAAAATAAAAATTATTGAATAAGCAGTGACAATCATTGTGATTCCAAAAGTTTTCTCTCTCTTTCCTCCTGAGTGTTAAGGGTGTTAGATTTTCTCATCATTCACTATTACAAAATTGATTCCTTCTCAAACTGTGCATCTGAAGCCCTTTTGTTTTCCTTCTTCTCAATTTCCTCCACAGCATGACCTTGTAGGCATAGAAACTGCCTCCCTTTGGCCCAGTAACACAATTTCCTGTAGTGCCCTTCAAGGTCATGGTCCACCCTGGGGTTATAAGAGCTCTCTCACATTGGGGGGGGGGCGGTGAGGGCCAATGATTTTGGTTTCCTGAACCATCCACACCTTCCCATATGCTCATGAATGAGACTGCCCATGTCCAAAGCACACTGCAAGAAAGATGAGCATCTGTCAGGGATTGTAGCCCAAGCCACACTGTGATTTTTCAAGGAGAAAAAATTTTCTTCTCTTACTTTGAGATAAATCTAAGTGTGTACCAGCTAGAAGATTTAAAGCTTGGGATTTTTTTTTTTTGAAAGAGAGAGAGAGAGAGAGAGAGAGAGAGAGAGAGAGAGAGAGAGAATTTTAATATTTATTTTTAGTTTTCAGCGGACACAATATCTTTATTTGTACGTGGTGCTGAGGATCGAACCCAGGCCACACGCATGTCAGGCGAGTGTGCTACTGCTTGAGCCACATCCCCAGCCCCCAAAGCTTGGGATTCTTGAAAATAGGATATATATATATATATATATATTTTTTTTTTTTTTTTTTTTTCTTTTTCCCCCACTGTGGGGAGAAGTGGTAAAGACCTGCTGAAATGCCCCTGATGTTTGCACTGAGAGACCCTGACTTTGTCAGTGTTATGGGAAAGGTGCTTTGTCACAATGATGAGCACACACTGCAGAGAGGTGTAGGCAGGAGGATCTGGCTGGGTATCATCTATAGAGAGATTTAGGAGGAAAGTTGATAAGTGAGGGCACTCAAGGACAGTGGGGGAAAGACATTAAGAAACCTGAGAATCTTGGGCATAAAATTTCCTGTTGTTAATGGTAACAAATTTTATACTCATCATATGCTATTGCCCCATAGAGAATTTTAATTTCAATACATTTCTTAGGCTTTCATTTATATCCCAAATGTAGCAAAGAATGATATTATATCAGATATTTGAAACAGAATGTCTGAGTTATATATTACTTACTTCCATTGGCTAGCAAGTAAATTATGTTAATTGGAAATTTCTAAAAATTATCAGGATGAGTTTATATGATGTTACTCTAGTATATTAACCTATTAATATTAACACATATTTTATCCTATATAATCAAATCTTGGGCCATTTTCTTAATTATATCTAGTGTTCATTCAAAATCCCAAATACCTGGGAGTCACTGTGTTCCAAAAAATATTATTAGTAAAACAACACTCTTTTTCTTTTCCTAGAACTTAACAAATTTTTTCAACTATTACTGTTTTCACCAACTAACAGAATTATATTCATGTTAATTTTAAGTAACGTTTTATCCTTTTATCAAAAAAGTCTACAATATAGTTACAATCTCCCTAAGATAAGTGTGTGCAAGACTTTATCATGATAACTATATTATAATCTATGTTCCTAATGATAATATTAAATTGCCATGTCAAAGTGTGAAAAGTTCACTGTTACATAAAATATATGAAAAACATGCATTGCATGCTATTTTTTAGAAGGAAATACATATGTTATAATGCCTCTTATTTTTGATATGATATTGTGCCAATAATTTACATCAAAGAAAATTGTCCTTTTTCTTTTTAAGAGAATAACTATTGGAAAAGTCTTATGGAATGCTTGATCACATGTCTATACCTGCATTGATTAAATACTTGGGCAACAGGGATGAAGCTACTGGCAATGCCACTGACTCCTTTACCACAAGGTTATCCTACTGAGTGAAGGGTAGACATCTATAATAAAAAGATGGTGATATTTCACATGTATGGATATAAGAGAAAATGTGTGAGGCAATCAAACACTTGTGATAGCATTTAGTCTAATGATTTTTAATCTTCAAGTTTCTGAACCAGTAACACACACAGTTTACCAAAAATTATCATCAATATTTCAAATAGCAGATTATCACCAAAATAAATATGCATTACCAATTATTAGAAGAAAGCTTTCATAGAGACAAAATACCATAGAGACACAACAAATGGATATTCATGTTGAGATTTTATCTTTAAGAATAGGGAAAAACTTTAATGAAAGAAATTTAAAATAATAATCATAAAAAGATAGTGGAGGTGCCAGATAGAGATAGCAGGAAATAGCATTCTGCCAAGTTTAACTTCAATAGAACTAATTGTTGAAAGAAGCGAAGTTTAAGCACTCCATGACTACATGAATATAAATGAGTATACAGGTACTTATTTTATGATAGAATAACAGTTCAACTTAACTATAGAAAGAATAATTTAAATAAGACACTAAAAGAGTTTCATTTCCTTCTTTAAAGCGCTTTCTGAGTCACCAGGCAACACCACACTTTGTTTCCTAAAGAACAGAGCATATACTTGATAATAGATCTGTGATTCATGAAGCAGTTGGCAGAGTTAATATCCCAGCTTCAGAAAAAGAGAGTCTGCAAATAGTCTATCAAATTGAATAAGTACATGGGACCACCCACTCAGTAATTCATTGACCCATTTAATTCAATATTTTTTTTCCTATAATAAATAGAACAGAACTTGGAGTCCAGGCCAAAATATGATTTTTAAAAAAAATATCAAAAGCATAGTGTATATAAAGGGAATCATGCACATTAAACACCACATTTCTATGCCTCTTACTTTTAAGACTTTTTCTTTGGCTCTGAGTGACCTTTCATCTCATAGTCACAACATCGCTTTGACTAGTAAATGGTCCTTTTTTATTGCTATAATCATTGAGGCTTTACCATATGCTTTCTAACGGGTGAACATGAAAAAAAGTAAAACTAATCATTTAAATTAGTTTCAGGGATACTGTTCTTGGCATAGAATAGAGTGAATGAATCTTTTGCAGCCATTTCAACTCACAATGTACCAGCTTCTGTAGATTTAACTATCAACCTATCCTATATTTTCTTGACCTTGAACACTTATTAACATTTTATTATTCTGGAATCCGAGTTACTTTATAATGACCGTACTCTTTTATGATCTGTTATAATAATAGATTACACAATTATTTTATAGGATAATATATTAAAATCCTCTGAATTTTTAAAAAGCCTTTGAGCAAAATGTGAATAGGTCTAACAAGGAAAAGGAAGTGTCCTTGTTCTGTTTGCTTAAACTCTGGCTTGTCTCATCAGATAGAATACCTCACTTAGAAAAATCCATAGGCACTGAGGAAGAGTTTCCTCTGTAGACCACAAATGATGATTCTCTATAAGGTAGTATAAGGAATCACTCTTCCTGTTCATACAATAAAACCCTTCTCCTTATTATTATTCTATTATTATCCTAATAATTACCACATATGATATTAAGGTGGTAATTATTATATGTGGTAAATATTTACATATATTTATAAACATGATATATAATACATAAATATTAAATATTCTTTCATTTTTCATATAAATTTATTTGATAAATATCAAAGCTTATAACTATATCTCCCCATTTTATATGCCACCTTTACTATTGAATCTCAGTAACTCTTACAAAAGTACATAAATCTAGAAATCAGATATGATTTTTTTTCTGATTACATGATTAGTTTGCCAGAGAGTGGAATGCAGTATATTTAAAACTATCTCTGGTTAAAATGAAGCAATTAGCTTTTGATCATGTTTGTGGAAAACGGAACTTCAAAGCCTCTAAAATTATCAGAGACATACATCTGAATGAACATAACAATGAAATAGATAGAAGTGCATAAAATATTCCTGGGACTTTTTACTATTATGTGTTCAATAGAGTTCCAGCTTAATGCATTCTTTATTGCCCAGAAATTCATTTCATTTGCATTTTAACTGGGTTTTAGTCAAGTTAATACTTTTTCTTCCCTTGCTGTAGTTCCACAACTACAGCAAAAATACTTAAAGAAGAGAGAAAAAAAAGTCTATTTCTACTAAATCTTAAATCAGTTTACCAAAGAAAGCTGATGCCTATAACAAGCTCACTAGTTTGTACTATGTCAACACACAAAAAAATTGTACTATGTATTATAGAGAAAGATCCATTAAATGGCAAGCAGTTTTATGCATTTATGCTAAACATTTCATACCAAGGTAGATTCAGTAAAAATCAACATCTAATTAGTAAAAGCCATAGAACAACCAGACACTTAGAGGAATTCATTTGATTTTCACAATATATAACATCACATTTATCACGCATCATCCAAAAAGTTTTGCACATCAAAGGAAATTTAAGTTACATTTTTTAAATGCAAACTTTCAGATCAGTAGTATGCCAGATTAGTAGAAAAAGCTTTTAATTGAAAGAAGTATATTCATGATCTAAATCTCAATCTGAATAACACAAGGAAAACTAATTGTGACACAATATATTAAAATAAACCCCACCATCATGCTCACCCACAAGACTGGGGTCTAGTTAGAAGATGATATATGCTATGCTTGTATAATTTTATCAAAATGGATTCTACTGTCATATACAGCTAAGAAGAACCAATAAAATAAAATTTTCTAAAATGATAATTAGCACTTGAGTAGATTGGCCCCCTTTAGGCAATAGAGTGGGCACTATAAAACTGTTCAGGCAGCAGGAAACTTTATTTAGATAGATTTAGCAAATATATTTAGATGATAAGACATCTACTTTTAGCACAGCCATTCAATGTTTACTGAGAATAATCTCTAAATTTTCTTTCAATCACATTTTCATTGAAAATTTGTGTAATTTCTTAGGTAAATTTTAAAAATTGTATTTTTTTTTACTGAAATTTAAGAGACATAGTGCCTTGTTCTCATTAACTTACTACCTTAAACCCTCATTTACATTTACAATGCTTCTTGTGATATTTGGTGATAAGGAAGTGTCTATTGCGAAGAGTTGCTGCTGTTAATTACTATATTTAAAAGAAAATATAGTAAATATAAAATATATAGAAAATATAGCTGTCAATCATTTTAATTATTCATAATAAATGTACATGGGGGGAGTACTGTATTTGTTTTAGGTGTATAATAGCCTTAGGAAAACAGAAAACTGATTTGAAATGATTAATGGAAGTTAAACTGAAAAAAATGTGTTTTATTCCTACTTGCTACTACTGATTAATAAACATAAAGACTAGAATTTAAAAAAGAAAACCAACAGGTATGACGATGTAAGGGGGAAAAAAAGAAGAAGTGGGTCACATTAGATTGGTAGAGAGAAGTGATGAGAGGGAAGGGGAGGGGAAGGGGGGATAGGAAGGGCAGCAGAATAAAATAGGCATTATTATTGCTGTGGGTGTATACGTGACTGCATGACCAATGTGATTCTGCAACCTGTGCAATCAGAAAAATGAGAAATTATATCCCATCTGATTCAAATGTATGATATGTCAAGATCATTGTACTGTCATGTGTAACTAATTAAAACAAAAAAAAATCATCTTTAAAAAAAAGAAAACCAAGACAAACCACTAAGACTTCAATAAATTGTATTATCCAATTGACTTCAAGCACATTCTCAGGATAAGGTGAAGCCGTGATTTTGTTCTCTAATTCTAACACTGGTTCTGCTGAGAGAAAGTACCTCCAATTTAATCTATGAAAGGAGAACCTTCCATAAATGAATAAGGAAATTCATAAAGATATCCATTTACCTTTATGTTATAAACCTAATTATTATGAAATTTATGTTGAAATTTCTAAAATTATATATTTTAAGTTCAAGTCGATCATATTTTAGAGTGTTCTGTTTGTTTACCTAACTACCTACCTACTTATGTTGGTCAGCTTTTCATCAATGTGACCAAAATACCTGACAATAACAACACAAAGAAGAAAAAGATTATTTGGATTCCCATCTCTCTGGGCCTCGGGAAGGCAGAACATCATGATGGAGAGGTATGGCAGAGGAAAGCTGCTTAGCTTAAGGCAGCAGAGAAGCAGAAAGAGAAAAAAAAAGAGAGAGAGAGAGAGAGAGGGAGAGAAATATGAGTGAGGAACACAATATTCCTTAAGGGCACATCCTAGATGACCTACTTCTTCCAACTAAGTCACACCTACCTACAATTATCACACAGTAATCCACTCAAAGTATCAATCTATCAAATGGATTAATCCACTGATAAGGTTATAGCTCTCATAATCTAATAATTTCAGCTCTGACCATTGCTGCATTGCCCAACATGAGCTTTTGGGGGAACCCAGATATCTAAAGCATAGCACTATCTATTTATTGGATTAACAGTTAATATGAGATTTACAGTCACTTTTTATTTCCAAATTCAGCCCTTCATTTATCCTATTGTCTCAAAACTTTTAACAAAATATGTTGGCTAACATATTCATATATCTTTTGGATATGGAAAAGAGAAATATATATTTTTAAAAGTACATAAGTATATTCTCATGACATTAGTTAAAGAACAATGAAAGCACTTTCAACAGAAGTTAGGATACAGTAAAGAAAATGTTAGCCAGTAATAGAGAACAAAGTATGAAGAAAACATACAATGAATCATATAAATAATATTAAATTTATTCCATAGAAAACTAATAAAGTGACAAATGTTGACAAGAAAAGTGGAAACAAACAGCGAAAGAACAAGGCAGAAAGAGAAAAAAAAAAGATACTATAACCAAGTAATAAAGAATAAAATTGTCAACCATAGCTATAGGAATTAAAATATTCAAAGGCAATAAAATGAAAGAATTATGCCAACAGTTTTGCAAATTTAAATATGATAGATGTATATCAGTAAAAAGTTACTTTCAAAGACAGATGTAAGAAGAAATACAAAATGTGGCTATGACAGGTCTATTACAATTAAAGAAATTGAGTCATTAATTAAAATAAATGCATGCAAAGAAGCATACACACAATCTGGATGACTTCATGATTAAGTTTCATCTGACATTCAAAGTACAGATAATTCCATATTATGCAAATCATTTAATACGTTTTAAAAAGAGAAATCATGCTCTTTTCATATTATTAAACTGAAAAAAATGTTTAAAAAGGGAAATCATGCTCTTTTCATACTATAAAACTGAAAAAAAAACACAAATTAAAAAATTTTGACTTAAGAAAATATAGCCAGGATGTGGTGGCACATGCCTGTAATACCAATGACTTGGGAGGCTGAGGCAGAAGGATCCCAGGTTTAAAATTAGCCACAGAAACTTAGTGAGGCTGTAAGCAAACTGGTGAGAACCTATTTCAAATTAAAAAAAAAAAAAAAAAAAAAAAAAACATCAAAGGCCTGGGGATGTTTCCTCAGTGGTTACGCATCCTTGGGTTCAATCCCTGGTAAAAGTAAAGAAGAAAGGAAGGAAGGAAGGAAGGAGGAATGAGAGAAAGGAGGAAAAAACTATGGCATAATAATATTTCAAAAAATAAAAACAGCACAATGGCATTCGAGGTATATGTAAAACATATGTCAATTTAAAAATAAATAAATAAATAATTCCTAAAAATATTAACAAATAATATATTCCATATCCAATAATATATTCGAAGTATAATAGATTACAGGTTTCCAATCAATCTGTCTGTTCTCTATTTAATTAAATTAATGATGATTGGTTTAAAAACTACTAACACAGCTGAAAAAAGCTTATATATAAAAGTATATTTTTTTTTCAATTTTTTATCTTTGGGAAAGTTATTTAAATATTTGCTCATTAATATTTTGTTAATGTTATCATTTTTCAATTTACCCAACATATTTCAATAAAGAAATAAAATTAAAGTATTCAGTTAAAATAGCATTTGGCTGTAGCTATATCATATTAACATATTTGTATAAGGAACATATGTATAAAATCCTTAATAATTTATACAAAATAACAATATTTAAGCATCATTACTGAACTTAATATGCTTCAGTGAACTTAATATATGCAATAGAAAATGAATCTCAAAAGTTATAAAATAATTCTATTTTATATTCTATTTAACATCTGAAAAGTAGTCAAGGAGTTTATATATTTACTTTATATGTTAAAATCTTTCCATTATTAACTCACTCTCTGTCATGAGCAGTCAAAATATCATTCAAATGTTTTTGAAAACACCACTAACAAAATTAATCAATATTAAAATATCAGAAAGAATATTAAGCTTCTGATCTTCTCAAATTCAAGCATAATCATAAGAATTTCAAGGAAAGATTTTCTAAATTTGGAAAGCCTCATTTATTTATAAACCTATCACAGATTTATGTCTATTCCTGTAGCAGATATTTCTAATACTCAATTTTTGGTACACCTGTTTGGACCACATTTATAACTTTTTTGCAGTTAGTGGAAACTATGTCCAGTGTCCACCAGTCCCCTATAAACAAGACACCTGTGTCATTTGCAGCACAGGGTGTTTAAGAGAAAGGAGTGAGTGCTTCCTTCTGTCTCTGCCTCCACCATGGTATCAGACAGTCCACGTTGAAATATAAGAACAAGAAGGCAACACAGCAGCTGAGGAAATCTGAGACACACATGGGAGAAAGTTCTCCAGAAAATTGCCAAACTCACACTACTTGGTATGAGCAAGAAATGCAGTCCTGATGAATTAAGACACAGATATCTGGTTTTGCAGTCTAATATAATCACTCCTAAATAATCAAATGGATCAGTTCCAAAAGATTTATTTCAGTCTCACAATTTGTCTTACACACTCTCTGGCCCTCATCCTGTTGAGATTTAATATACTGCAACAGTAATAATTTTGTGACCGAATCATATTGCTCAAAGCACAGTGATCACAAAGGTCATTCTTTATTAAGGACAGTGCTTATGATGGAACATCCAGAACAAATTATAGTCAGGACACACAGTGGTTTTCAAGTCGGATGCTATTCCAGTCCTTACTGAGCTATAATATATGCCAAAACCTTGAGCACAATATACTGTCTATTCTTATATTTATTATGATGGTTTCTGATCATTAATCATGAAAGACATCTATGCTTGCAGCAGATAAATACGATGATTTTAGTGATTGGTTGTATAAAATCTCCGTGGAATGTGCAATAGTAAACTGTGTGAGATCTGTCGGTTACAGGTTTCCAATCTATCTATCTGTTCTCTGTTTGCTCAGCTCTTGAAATATTGTCTCCATTATTTGTGGTACATTGGCCTTCATAGTTTTGACTATTTCTATTCCTAGTACTCATTGTTCAGTCTCAAAAGAACATGGTCTCTGACTGTTAACCATTAGTATAAAAACACCCTAATTTGATATGACATTAAAAAGGAAGTCTTTGATGAAGTTATTTTCACTGTCTTAAAAATAAGTTTTTCACCAGGCTGGGGTTGTGGCTTAGTGGTGGAGTGCTTGCCTAGCATGTGTGATGTACTGGGTTCAATTCTCAGCATTGCATATAAACAAACAAAATAAAGGTCCATCAACAACTAATATATATATGTATATATATATAAAATATTATATTATATATATGTATAAAATATAAAATATTTGTATATATAAATCCATTTTTGATATGGAGTTTAACAGTGACAAAATTTTAGAAATATTCAGTGGTAACAGCATTTTCAATTTTTTGTGTAATCAATACAGAGATTCTATAGTAGTATAGTTAGTTACCAATGGAGATGTCTGCTTGTTTTTCTGGAATGATAAGAAAATGTAGTCTTAGAAAATTATTGCTACATTTTGGTTTTTTGGAACATACTATATGAATATTACTTTAAAAGAGAGCATGAGAAATATAGAAAGATTTTCAGAAAAAAAAGAAAGAAAACTCTCATTTGTATGAGTTATGTGGTGACTTTATCAGAGGTTTGAGTCAAAGCATGAGGTTCAGTTAGACTTTTTTAAATGGCCCCTGCCAATCTTTCCTGGAAACTCTCTTCTTTGCCTCTATAAAACAGAAATTCTATCATTAACATAAATTCAACATTTATTCATTCTCTCCATGGGATGGACAAACAGGATTGTGATTTTTATGGGTCTGCTGAACCTCAGCAGCCCAGCTCAGTAGAAATGGAAAGGATCAAAATAGACCACAGGTATACAATAAGTACTCATCTATTTTTATATAAGTGCTCATTTTGCTACTCAGCCAGTAAAAGATAATCTATCACTTTGGAAAGGACAAAAAGGTTTTCCAAATAGGGAATCTCTTGAAAACATGCTAAGTATCAGGATGTAGTTATGTTGGTAAAGGTGAGCCACCTCATTATTGGTAGAAGACTAGGAAAGATATTCCAGTTTAGAGCAAGTGGTGGGACAGGAAGAGGAAAGGGTGCTGAGAAGGGTTGCATTAAGGAGATAATTTAAATTTCTACATAAACTTGAGGAGTTATGAAATACAGGAATATCTTGTTAAGAAAATATGTCATGTTAATCTAACAGCATTGGCTACATTGGCAGAAATTTGAAATCATAAACTTAAATCCAGACATGCCAAAATTGTAGACAAAACAGTTAAGTATCACTCTGGATTGATTCAAGTGTTGTACTTTGTTAGAATCTTGAGGATGTAGGGAAGAGTTCTCAATAACTTTCAATAGTCAGTCAATGAAGCCTTTTAAAAATCTAGGTCATAGAAACTGACATGTTAAATGGTAGTAAGCATGAAGGCAAAGCAAATCCAAGAACATACTGTGTTATGAAATGTCCATCCAAAATGTGCTGGAGAATAAGAAAAAAGAATACCATGAATTTATGGCTAATCTTCTCAGTTCTAAAGCCACACCAGGAATCTAATGACATACCCACAAGATTAGGTTTACATTATGACTCATATTTAATTGTATTCAGTATTTAAGTAATAATAACTTTCTATTTATATTTTATATTACTTTAAAATAGATTTCAGGTGCTAAAGTATGGAATAGAAAATAAAAATGGCTTATCTTACATCTAGGAACAGAAAAGATAGGTAAAAATTTCACACTAAAGAAATGTTACTTGTAGAGCTACTAAAAATATCCAATAGATGAAAATCTTATATCTTACGTCTAGTCTAGGATTTCAGGGAACCACATTAAATTCTTATAATTTTTACATTTCACCATATTCATAAGATTAAAAAAAATTTGCCCTTAGGCATTATGCTTTTTAAAACTGAGACTCAGAAGAAATATGTTTTCAAGTAGACATGAATAATGTAAGAAAAAAGTTTGCTCAAAAATTGATAAGAAATGTTTTGATAAATATTATATTTGAAGTGTGTTTTTTTTTCTTTCTGTAGTTGGAGTAGTGTTAATCACAAGTGATAATATTCAAACAGAATTGGTAGGACCTGGAACAAACAGTGCAATTGATTCTGTCCTGTTCTGCATTATCACAAAGAATCTGACATTTTGCCATTGGGGTGGTTAATGGGCTAAAGACAACATTTTCCTATTTTTTCTGTATAAGCCCCAATGGTAGGTTTCTCCTTATCAGAAATCCTCAGCTTTGTTAAAGAGTTAAAATGTATTACATTGAAATATTTAAATAATAACAACAAATTTGACATCAAATCTAGGTATTGTTGTCTTATGTAAAATAAGCCATATATGGGAGCTTATTCAACTTTTATACATTTAATGATTTGTAATTACAGCTTCTGGAGACTTTTTAAAAATACAAAAATCTTATTTATTCAAATTAATAAAAATGATCATAATCATGCAAGGACATTGCTAGGGCTATGTAGGGCGTGGCTGCTGGCTTCCTGGTCTTGAGGCTGCACATGTGGCTGGGATGGCTCCTGGGGATCAGCCAGGAGGCAGTGCTGTGGGTGGTGACAGAGGAGGCAGACCACCTCCAGGATAGGTCCAGGACTCTTCCGCCCTCGTGGACAGCTTGTACCTTCCCTTACAGACTAAGGGATGGGTGTACACATAAACTTGCTCCACCCCTCTGACCTTTACCCTGATTGCCTCCTGTGCAGTATATAAATAACTGTGTGTACTTTCTTATTAAATGAGGATCCTGCTTTGACTGTTCTCCCAGACATGTCTGATTGTCCTCCAGCGAGGGAGGGCTGAGTGTGGGCGGCCAGTCGATCTTTACCTTTCTTGGCTCATCCTGGTTGGGGCCTGCTTTCCCTGCTTCCCCCGCTGGTCAGGAGGAGACAGGGGCCTAAAAAACACCAACAAGACTAAACCCAGTGTATTGGCCAAAGCTTGAGAAGGAGCCTCCTCTTTAACCTTTATTAGCTCTACTAAAACCTCCCGAGACTATTCTCTTTAGAATCCCTTTCTTCTGATTTCTTTGTGAGAAATTGCTGATTGTCACAGGAAAATTAAGTTTGGAAACCATAATATTGTACACAAAATTGTAAACATTTGAAAAATAGTGAAAAAATTTTTATGGGCTGGGATTGTGGCTCAGTGGTAGAGTGCTCACCTAGCATATATGAGGCCCTGGGTTTGATCCTCAGCACCATATAAAAATAAATAAAATAAAGATATTGTGTCCAACTACAACTAAAAAAATCTTATTATGAACTTTAATAATGATGTATCAATATCATTGTATTAATTTTAACAAGTTTACTATATTAAAATAAGGTATTGATAATAAAGGGATTTTTTGAGGAGTCAGAAATACACAGAAAATATGTGGAAATGTATATTAAATGCACCATGTTTCTGAAAGTCTACAAGCGTTCCTAAAAATATGCAGTCTATTGTAAAGCAATCAAAGTAATTGATTTCAATAGTAAAAAGACAAATAATCTAATCAAGGTGGGAAAACATTTAAATAATATTTTCAAAGGAAGATGTGCAAAATTACAATTAGCACATTAAAGTCTATTCCACCTTAGATAGGGAGATGCATCAGTACCACAAGGAGAAACCACTCCATAGACAATAATACGAGCTTAAGGGAACATAGAAAATTGAAGCCCGTATGTGTTCCAGGTGGAAAAGTAAACTGGCATAGTCACTTTGGAAAACTATGTAACAGTTCCTCAAAATGTCAAAATTAGAGTTACCATATGATTCAGCAATTCTATTCCTAAGTGACTACCTCTAAGAAATAAAAAGATGTCCGTCCAAAATTGTGAACATATGTGTGTGGCAGCATGACCCCTAAGTGCTAAAAATAGGAAATAACCAAAATATCAATTAACAGATGAAATGATGAACAACATTTACATATCTATACATTCAAATATTAATTGCAATGAAAAGAATGCTATATTGATACATGGTACAGCATGAAAATTATGCTAAATCAAAGTAAATAGTCACAGAATACTAAACCATACGATTCTATATGACTTTCTAAATAAGAAAACTATATCCAAGTAAAAAAAGTAAATAGATTAGTCATTGCCCAATGATGAAGCCTAAGTTGTGGGAGAGGAAAAATGTTTGAGAATGATCCGATATTGTCCTCTCTTTAAAAAAATCACAAATTTACACTTTATCAGGTGAACTTTGTAGTATAAAAATTAAGCATCAGTGAAGTCCAAAACCAGGAATTATAACTGTTTCCTTTTGAATGGAAATCTGTTTTTTTAATAGTAATAGATTATTTTAACTAAATATATGATCTTGGGCAAGTTAACTAACTTCTCAATTTCTCAATTTCTTTTTTTTTAATTTTTATTTTTTTTAGTTATATGTGACAATAGAATCTGTTTTGATGTATTGATACAATCATAGAATATATTTTATTCTATTTAGGATCCCATTCTTGTGGATGTACACAATGTTAAGATTCACTGTGGTATATTCATATATGAAGATAGGAAAGTTATATCAATTCATTCCACTGCCTTTCCTATTTTTATCCACCTTTCTTCGCCTTCATTGCCCTTTGTCTAATCCACTGAACTTGTATTCTCCTTTCTCCCCTATTGTTGATTAGCATCCACTTATCAGAGAGAATATTCTACCTTTATTTATTTGGAGTAATTGGCTTATTTCACTTAGCATGATAGTTTTAGATCCATCCATTTAAAGGCTAATGTTATAAAGACATTATTCTTTATGGCTGAGTAATATCCATTGTATATACATACTACAATTTCTTTATACATTCATCTGTTGATGAGCATCTAGGTTGATTCCATAGCTGTTATGAATTATGGTTCTGTAAACATTGATGTGGCTGTGTCACTGTAATATGCTGATTTTATTTCCTTTGCATATATACTAAAAAGTGGAACAATGGTCAAATGGTGGTTTCAGTCCTAGTTTTTTTTCAGGAAATCCCATACTTCTTTTAAGAGAGGCTGTACCAATTTGCATCCCTCCATTAATATATGAGTATACTCTTTTCTCACATCCTCACCAATATTTATTATTACACATATTCTTGGTAATTATAATTCTGACTGGAATAAAATGGAATCTCAGTGTAACTTTAATTTGCATTTCTCTAATTGCTAGAGAAGTTGAATATTTTTCATATATTTGTTGACTTTATTTCTTCTTTTGAGAAGTATATGTTTAGTTCCTTTGCCCATTTCCTGGTTGGGTTATTTATTGTGTGTGTATGTGTGTGTATGTGTGTGTGTGTGTGTGTGTGTGTTAGGCTTTTTGAGTTCTTTGTACGTTCTATAAATTAACACCCTCTGGTACACCTGTACCCTCTGGTACAGGTATTAAAGATTTTTCTCCCATTCATTCTGTAGGCTCTCTCCTCACAATGTTGATTATTTCTTTTGCTGTGTAAATGCTTTTTCTTTGATACCATCCCATTTATTATTACTTTTTATTTTACTTCCTGCACTTTAGAGTCTTGTTGAGGAAGTCAATTCCCAATCTGCATTATTGAGTGTTGGGCTTACATTTCCTTCAAGTAGGTATGGGGTTTGTAGTCTTTGATACACTTTGAGTTAAGGTTTTTTTTTTTTTTTTTTTTTTTTTTACAGTTTGGGAGATAGGGGTTTAATTTCATTCAGCTACATATGGATTTCCAGTTTTCCAGCACTACTTATTGAAGAAGAATTTTTTTTCTCCAATGTAGGCATTTATGGCACCTTTGTCTGGTATAAGATAACTGTATACATGTGGGTTTATATCTGTGTTTTCTTATCTATTCCATTGCATTCATGTCTGCTTGGGTGCCAATACCACGCCATTTTGTTACTATTGCTCTGTAGTATAGTTTAAGATCTGAAATTGATATGTCTCCTATTTCACTTTTTTTCCCCAAAGATTGCTTTGGCTCTACTGGATCTCTCATTTTTTCCAAATGAATTTCATGACTACTTTTTCTATTTCTATGAAGAACATGATTGAAATTTTAATAGGAATTGCATTTAATCTGTATAGCTCTTTTGGCAGTGCAGCCATTCTGACAATATTTATTCTGCCTATTCAAGAACATGAGAGATCTATCCATCTTCTAAGGTCTTCTTCAATTTCTTTGGTGTTCTGTAGTTTTCATCATAGAGGTCTTCCACCTCTTTTGTTAGACTGGGAAATCTGATTTTAACTAGCGTTTCAGCCAGCTTTTTCAGTGCTGTGACCAAAGACCTGACAAGATCAATGTAGAGAAGGAAATTTTTATTTGATGCTCATAGTTTAAGAGGTTTCCATATGTAGACAGGTCCATTTCCTTGGACCCAAGGGAAGGCAGAACTTCATGGCAGAAGGGAGAGGAACAGGATAGTAGCTCAGGATATGGCAATCTGAAAGCAGAGTGATAACTGCTCCTAAGGGACAGAATGTAAATTTCAGAAGCATACTCCCAGGGACCTTTCTGCTCCAGCCACACCTCACCTGCCTAAAGTTATCACAAAGGTAATCCATATCAGTGGATTAATCATCCATTGACTGGATCAAGTTTCTCATTCCTAATCATTTTACCTCTAAATTTTCTTGCATTGTGTCACACCTGAGTTCTTAGGAAATACTTCATATACAACCATCACATTTAGTTAATATCATAAGATTCACTAACACCAACAAGCAAAAGTTTTTGCTTTCTGCATTTTCCCAGGAATCCCTGAGGCTTTATCTTGTGGAGAAAGGGCCTCATTCTTTTGATGGTGTGTGTTTCACAGAATTCTCTCTGAACATATCCCTGACACCAACAGAAGGAATCAATGGTTCAAGAGGTTTTCCACAAAATTCACTTGAATATCCTGAAGCTTTCATAGCAATCACCAGAGAATATTCTCCTCTCTTAAGAGATAAAAAACAAACACACCAAACAAATAAAAGCAGGGTGGGTGGAGAGAGATAGAGATCATGGTCTATTAAACTTTATGCTCAAACAAGCCACAAAGTCACACCCTGTGATTCTTCCTTCACAACAGATGGAATGCTGAAACTTACTAAGTTCCTTTGATAATTCTTTGTTCAAAACTTGTTGTAGTCTTTTGTGAAGTCCACTTGTTGGAGAATAGAGGTGACCCATCCAGAAGGAGGTGTGAATCCCAGATGGATATCCTTACTGCTAATTGTGGCTCCTCTAAGTCTGGCAATAAAATCCAAGTGACCTCTGAGTACAAAAGACACACACTCATCAGAGAAACACTGCTCCACCTGCTACAACACAGTTGGGATGTATTGAAGGTTATAAAATTATTAAAAGAAAAAAATTAAAATCACATAGTTAAAATGACAGAAAAAGTCACTACACCTTAAATTTTTTAAAGGCTCATAAGTGTAAAGAGTCAAAAAAAGATCAAAAATAGAAAATATACTTTTATTAATGCACCTCTGAATGCTATTTTTATAATATACTCTGACTATACACTAATTACTTTCCAATATGAAATTATTGTCTACTGCTCTTTGGTATAATTGACATATTTTGTCATTAATTATTATTTAGAAAAGTTTATTTTTTAAGTTGTTTTAATTAGTTACGCAGGATAGTACAATGATCTTGACATATCATACATTTGAGTCAGATGGGATATAATTTCTTATTTTTCTGAGTGTACAGGTTGCAGAATCACATTGCTCATGCAGTCACGTTTATACCCACAGCAATAATGTCTATTTTATTCTGTTGTCCTTCCTTTCCCCCCTTCCCCTCCCCTCCCCTCCCCTCCCATCACTTCTCTCTACCCAATCTAATGTGACCCATTTCTTTTTTTTTCCCCACCTCGTCATACATGTATTCTGTATAACAAAGGGGGTCTCCTTCCCTCTTCCATTCAATTCCCCTTCTCGGTCCCTTGCCCTCCCACCTCTCTTCCTTACCTAGAGGTAATTTTCTTCTCATGCTCTACCTCCCTACCCCATCTTGAGTCATCTCCCTTATATCAGAGAAGACACTCAGCATTTGATTTTTAGGGATTGGCTAACTTCACTTAGCATAATCTTCTCTAATGCCATCCATTTCCCTGCAAATGCCATGATCTTCTTATTTTTTAGTGCTGAGTAATATTCCATAGTGTATAAATGCCACATTTTTTTTATCCATTCATCCATTGAAGGACATCTAGGTTGGCTCCACAGTCTAGCTATTGTGAATTGTGCTGCTATGAACATTGATGTGGCTGTGTCCCTGTAGTATGCCGTTTTTAGGTCTTTTGAGTATAGAAAAGTTTCCTTACATGCATTTTTATGTGATATAACATTTTAGAAATGGGGTTATATTTGAGAAAACTCCAAACCTTTTTGGTACATGAACTGTAAGAATTCTGTATATTTCAAAGTATTTTTTTTCTACTTTTACTAATCTCAAGTAGTCAGTCATCAACTACTTTGTCATTAATATCCTCATGGGAATAACTTTTATTAGTTCTATATCTCCTACATTGTTTTGATGTTGTATGTCAAATAAACAAAGAATGTAAATTTTACAAAATATATTATAATGATTGATTTCCTTTTTGATAAATGGATTAGCAAAACCCAAGGTCTTAAATGTTAATTATTCTCAAACTTATAGCTTACTTTTGCTGACTTACCATATTGAATGTTACCTGAAACTTTTGCTTGTAAGTTTCCTATTTGTTGTTTTTTTTTGTGGTAGTGGGGGTGAAACCAGGGCCTCATGCATGATAGTCAAGCCCTCTAACACTGAGCTACATTCTCTTCCAATTTATAATTTGTAATCTAAAAATATTTTTCTATTGATTTTATTACTTTTATTTATTATTACTTCATATTCCATATCTTTTGTTGTACTAGGGATTGAAACCAGAGACTCTCGAATGCTAGGCAAGAATGTACCACTAAGCTACATTCCCCAGAGTTTCATTATTTTTCTTTTATTGTTATTTTATTATGAGACAGCATCTTGCTAATTTTCCCAGCCTAGCTTTGAAATTGGAATCTTCTTGCTTCAGCCTCCTGAGCAGCTGGGATTACTGGGATATGCCACTGCACTCTGCCCCTTTCTTATCTAATCAGTATTTTTTCTGAGTTCTTCAAGAAAGTAAACATTCAAAAAAATAAAGAAGCCTTTCATGATATCTAGATTAAGTATCTGTTATTTTTCATGGTTTATTTTAAAAATCTAATTTTTTAAAAAAAATTGCAGTTGAAGGACATATTTTTTTTTGAGAGAGAGAGAGAGAGAGAGAGAGAGAGAATTTTAACATTTATTTTTTAGTTCTCGGTGGACACAACATCTTTCTTTGTACGTGGTGCTGAGGATGGAACCCTGGCCACACGCATGCCAGGCGAGCATGCTACCGCTTGAGTCACATCCTCAGCCCCAGAAGGACATATTTGAGCCATGTAAACTTCTAGAATAAAATTTAGCATTTTATGTTTGGGTTCCACTTCTGAGTTTTTGAAAATATGTTTTAGAATGCTTGAAATGATTTTATGCTCATAGTGCTAAGCATGAACAGCTTTATAGTGGGCAGAGTATCTCCTTCACTTAAAAAAAAAATTGGCTGCTAACTGAAATAAGAAAAAAAAATGCAACAAAGCAGGAGCCAAGAAGTTCAGGTGCTGTGAAGGCAGCGTTTTCCCTGATTAGAGTCAGGGCTTATGCTGGGCAAGCACATATTGTGCAAATCCTTGGTGTCACGACTTTATGTGAGTCAGAAGTCTAGGCCATAGAAGTATTTTGGGAAGATATTATAGCACGAGGAAGGTTGGCAATAACTTAATATATATAAAAGTTACTCTGAACATATAAACACTTAGTGCTAAATTCAAAATAAATGTCCCCAAAACCTTGGTCCCAAAATAACCCAGGTCTCAAATGTACCCCACAAGTGTTCCAAAAACAAAGTCATTCCAAAACTACCCAGAAGATGAAAATGGTGCAGATGGAAAGTGGTATTATTAAATATTTGTGGTCATAATACTTTACACTGTCATATTTTATAAAAGTGTGCTATGTGCCATGGTTGCTAGTATCATTTGCCTTCATAGTAGATCTCTTTTAGGAAGGGAACAAAGACAAGAAGACATCTTGTCCTTGGGAGAAATCTCATAAACAAAAGACTGAAGGGAGAATTGTCAAATATTAATATATTAAAACAATAGCTTGAGCAGGGATTAAAGATTGTTGGGGAAAGCACCGAAATTTCCTAGAGTTTGTTGTTTTCTGCAAATGTTCTACTATGATACTGTGTTTCAAAGAAATCTACATTAGGTGAAATGAACAAACATGCACCTGAATTTCACAAGTTTACTTCTAAAGAGTCTATTATTGGGGCTACGGTTGTAGCTCAGTGATAGAGCAATTAGATCCTCAGCATCACATAAAAGCAAATAAATGGGACCATCTCCAACTAAAAAATTAAAGCACTTTAAAAACAAAAGATTTTTTTATTGATTTGCAATAGTTTTCTAAAGCTTACAGCAGATTACCACACAACTTAATGCCTTGCAACAATGCATATTTGTTATCTCACAGTTCATGTGAATAAAAAAATCTGAATGTAGTTTCACTGGGCCTTTTCCTTAAGGTCACACAAGACTGCAATACCACTGTCCCCTGTGCTGCATTTTCATTTGGAGGCTCAATTGGAAAGTAATGTTTCTGTCTCATTAAGATTTTTGGGGGAAAAAAATGTGTCTGTATGACTGACCTCTCAGCCCCAAATGTCCACTGCAGTTCCTTGCCATATGGTCCTCCTTGTAGATAACTAGTTGCCTGGAACATTACTTCTTTCAGGCTTTAGTGGGAGACTAACTCTATCTGCTCATGCAGCAACCTGCATAACATAAGCTGCAGTCAGGGCCATGTATCCTATAACTTGGCCAGAGTCAGCTGTTGAAAGCTGGTAGAATCCCACCCACACTAATGGAGAGGCTTGGACTAGGGAACAAAGACATTAGAGGCCATCATGGGGTGCTCCCTACCACAGTAGAGAGACTATTATTTTTATAATGATTTTGTGATTTAAAAAAAGCTTAATTCATAGTTACAGACACCTGATACCTAGCTAGTGATGTCAGATAAGATCTAAGAATGAGGGAAGAATAAATCCAGTGTGAGAAACATGTGATATCCTTTAGTAAATACAGAGAAACATCATGAGGTGAGTAAATATTTCACCCCTATGTTTTCTTATTTTACTCCTAATTATAATTTTTAAAAAATATTTTGATTCTAATTTCCACTTTCACAAGATCCTGTAAGAATGCCATGCTTTTCTTGAGCAAATTGACCAGGGCAAGTTGTATTTGAAGAAGGAAAGCCAATTATTGGTATTTGTACTGAGAGAACCTGCAAATTAATATTTTACAAGACTCTGTAAATACTAAATGCTGCTTTTCTTGAAGTAATCAAAAGTGATAAACATAATAGAATTTATATATTCTAATTTATTATTCTCATATAATGTATACAAAGAGGCATGTGGAAAAAATAGCCAATGAAGAATTAATTCCACTCATATGTTTCCTGGAGGTTTTCAAAAGGAAATAGGATTTAGACTGACTTGTTAAGATTAGTTAAATAGAGGGAAGAGGGAAGAGGAGTACCCCAAAGAAATTAGTCTATGCCTAGGCAGGTAGATTGAAAGAAAGTCTCTATTTTGAGATATACTGAAGATATGTTTGTGTTTAATAACTGAAGACTATTAATAGAGTTAATTGCTAATCTAAATTAGGGAACTTTAAGGTAAGTCATGCCTATCCATCTCTAGAGTAGGATTTTGTTCTTTAGGCATAAAGATTAGGTAAAGTGTTGACTGCTCAGTAAGTGTATGATTAAAAGGCAATTAATTAGGGGGCTGGGTTGTGGCTCAGTGAAAGAGCACTTGCCTAGCATGTGTGAGTCACTGAGTTCGATTCTCAGCACCACATATAAATAAATAAAATAAAGGTCCATTTACCACTAATTTTTTTAAAAGGCAATTAATTAGTCTTCTTATAAAGAATATTAGATTGGGTATATTTGAAGGTAAGGAGAAAATAAAAAGCAATAGTCATTTATGTTTTCTTTTTTAGAGAACATCAATTAAACACAACAAAATGTTGCCATTACCTCATACTAAAAGAATTTCTGGATGGCATTAGAGGATGTAATGCATAAATAAGAGGACCTAAAACAACAATCTCTGAAGCTATAAGCAGGAAGATGAAAAGAGAGAAAAAATAATTCTATATGAACAATCCCAAATCTCATCAGTTTACTGTTGTTACCATGTAAATGTAGAAACACATCCAACAAATGAGCACTGGAATTTCCAGTTAGGAAACTTGAGGCAAGTTCTCAAGAATTTCTGTATTGCCCCTGCATTGGTAACCAGGTGTAATAGATATCATGTGTTCATTTCATAGATCAAAAGGGTGAAAAAAGAATCAGTGGTATATGCAATAGAGAATATATAAGTCTGAGTAACACTAGCCAAAAAATGATTACTTGGCTGTAATGATTAAGAAAGAAGCACTGAGGATTTCCTGTATGTGTCTGGCTTCTGCAAATCTGTGAGAGTGAAGACATTAACAGACATGAAGTAGTACAGAGGACAAGCAAATACATTGGATTCATTTTGCTAATATTTAGATGAATATATAAATATATATAATTTTGGCATCAAAAGAGAGATCTATCAATTAAATATTGGTGGAAAGGTGAAATAATGTTATGATATAAAGTGAATCTTTTAGAATAACAAGAAAGCTATTTTCTTAATTTGCTCATTTAATTTTCTAAAATTACCTCTCAAGAATGAAAGCATCTTTAACTTATAAAACAATTCATATTTTTTTCATATCTTTATAATGTTATATAATATATAATCCTTATAATGTTAACTATTGAAAAATTAGAGAAAATTAAATCAAAGTTAATAAGCATATTGAACCATTCATGATAACTTAGTTTACATTTTCAAGTAAATAAACGTAACTCTATACTTTAAATTTATTTATTTATTTATTTTTTAAAAACCCTCTATCTACCACACCTAGGTGTATATC
Organism: Urocitellus parryii; assembly: GCF_045843805.1. Taxonomy (NCBI): domain Eukaryota; kingdom Metazoa; phylum Chordata; class Mammalia; order Rodentia; family Sciuridae; genus Urocitellus; species Urocitellus parryii. The sequence continues at coordinate 34,142,805 of NC_135531.1, read as the reverse complement.
CAAAAGAGTTAAAAACAGCATACTACAGTGACATAGCCACTTCAATGTTTATAGAAGCTCCATTCCAAATAGGTAAGTTATAGAAACCAACCTAGATGCCCTTAAAAGAGATGAATGGATAAAGAAAATGTGGTAAATATACACAATGGAATATTATTCAGCCATAAAGAAGAATAAAATTATGGCATTTGCTGGTAAATGAATGGAACTGGAAAATATCATGCTAACTGAAATAAGCCAATCCACAAAACCAAAGGTCAAATGTTCTGATATGTGTATGCTAACAAAGAACTTGGTGAGGGGAAGAATAAAAGTTTACTGCATTAGACAAAGGGGAGTGAAGGAAGATAGAAAAGATAGGAATAGGAAAGACTGTGTAATGAATCTAACACAACTTTCTCATGTACATATATGAATATACTACAGGATATTGCCACATCATATACAACCACAAGACTAGGATCCTAATTAGAATAAGTTATACTCCTTGTTTATATAAATATGTCAAAAATATTTACTGTCATGTTATCTAAAAAGAACAAATAAAAAATAAAACCAATTAGGAATTTTCAAAAAAAAATAATCAAAATCATCTATGACATATTTTTTTAAAAAAGCATACCTTAGAATATATTCAACCTCAAGATTATATGTTTCTTTTAATTACCTACTATTATATAACAAAATATTTTAAAAGTAGTAATACAAAGCAGGGGAAAACCAGTCCTGAAAGTCTCTATTTGCAGTTTGAGTATACACAGCTCAGGAGTGAAAAGCAGATTTTACATGTTTACAAGATTGTTGAAAACAAAAAGAACATGAAATGTATAACAAAGATCATATGTGACCCATATTTTACCTTTACAGAAACATTTGCTTACTGCTGACCCAAGACAATTCATAAGCATTGTTTCATCATTAGTTTGAAATTAAGGCAGGGATAGCTTCTCACTGTTTTGCACGACTTTGGCCAGAATGAGGCTAGAGGGTTCAAGATGGCATCTATCAGGGCTTAAAGGTGGTTCTTGATGTTGACTGGTGATCTTGGCTAGAGCTGACAGCTGGAAGGACTGGTGATTAGGAACTTCTTTGGAGTTAGCAGTTGAATGGACTGGTCCATGGGCTCTTGGAGCCTTTTCATGTTGCTGTCTTGAGTTTCAATATAGGATAATTGTTGACTTTTTAAAAGGAACATTCCAAGAGAGGTGACTGCTCCATATGCCTTAAGACCCTGACTCAGAATTTGTTGAACATCACTTCAGATACTCCTTGCTGATAAAGGCCACCACATCACCATGCATCTTCCAAGGGGAGAAGAAATCAAGCCCATCATTTGAAGGAAGGAAGGCAGAGGTTTTCCTCTTTAGTTCATCAGCTAGTCCTCAGAATAAAACTGTCATTTTTTTTTTTTGCAAACTTCAAATAAAGCAGGAGAATATTATATAATTTAACAATAGTATGCAATGCAATTTTGTTGCGAGATTCAAAACAGATATGGCTAATAAAAATTTAATGATGTAGGGAAAAGGCACACTCATAAGTTGTTGGTGGGATGGCAAATTGGTGCAATCACTATGGAAAGCAGTATGGACATTTCTCAAAACCTGGAAATGGAACCACCAATTGACCCAGATATCCCACTCCTCAGTTTATACCCAAAGGACTTAAAATCAGCACACTACAGTAATACTGAGTAAAATTCAATAGGACATGTCAATGTTTATAGCAGCTCAATTCACAATACCTAAACTATGAAATCAACCTATATGTCCTTCAATGGATGAATGGATAAAGAAAATTCTGACTTTTGGCTGTAAATGGATGGAGTTGGAGAATATCATGCTAAGTAAAATAAGCCAACAAAAGGCCAAATATTTTCTCTAGTATGCAGATACTAATTCACAATAAGGGGGAGGAGCACTAGAGAAGAATAGTGTTAACTAAGATTAGGTAGAGGGAAGTGAAGGGGGGAGGGGAGGAGATGTGGGGATAGGAAAGAGTAGAACAAAACAGACATTGTTCTTTACATATATATGTGACTGCATGACTGATATGATTCTACAATATGTACATTTTAAAAAATAAGAAATTGTGTCCCATCTATGTATGATAAATCAAAATGCATAAATGCATTCTACTGTCATGTAAAACTAATTAAAACAAATTAAAAAGGGGGAAAATATGATGTTATGTAAATATTTATCAATTCTCACACTTTCTTCCTTTACTTTTTTTTCTTGGTTCTAAATATACAGTATATGAAAATCTAGAAAGTTGCATTTGAAAATAGCATATTTCAGTTTCCTCTCTATGCATTTATTTTTATTATTAAATCTAAAGGAAACGTTTAGACACAATATTTGGAAATATAATTTTATATTAAAACACTAATGAGGTTATTTTACCAAAATTTGAAATAACTTCTTTGGGAATAAATGTATATGAGAGTGAATTATATTAGCTCAGGAATTGGTACACACTAAAAATAGAGGTTCAAATATATCAAGTGAGAGAGTATAATACTGGAAACATACATTCTGGTAAAAATTGAGGTTTTAAAAATACAAGTTTCTTTGTTAAATGTCTCTAGCAAATTTATATTTTAACTTTATAGTATTTTTTCTTTACTTTAAAAATGTTATGTTTAATTTCACTATCCATTAATAATATACTGGTGGAAAATTAGTGGAATGGCTATTTGAACTATTTTTCCCCCTTTTTTAAGCTCATTAAAGGAAATCATTAAGAACATTATTAGTAAATTATCCGTCTGTGTTGGAACTTGTTTTTGCACCAGGCCTTAAAATTGCTATTATTCAATCAATATAACCTTTTATGATAACAAGAACAGATTCCATTTGAATGAAGTTCAAATTTTCCACTTGGTATAATTGTGGAGTACAGTTTATTTATTAATAATGTAATACACTTTAAAATATGCATTGTAAATGCAAAAGTCTACACACAGAGATGTGTGTAGATATATCTCTAAGCAGATGTATTATTTTAAAAATATTAAATATCACATAAATAGTATCTATGTTTCTGAGTAAAATTCAATAGGACATTTACTAATTTTTCAAACTAATCAGTAAGCCTACCATATTTCCATTGATGCTAGCAAAAGATTCTAGACTTCTTGATCAGAAAATAATTAAAAATAATAATATTATTATATTGCTTCTTGCTTTCCAGGCCAAAAAAAAAATCAAAACATAGAGTCAATGAATTTGGGTATATGGATACTGTGAACACGATTTATATCACAGTTTAGGAATCCTGGGCTTAGGAAACACTAAGCTTTAATAATGGGAAACCAGTAAATTTACCCAAACTTTGCCCAGAGGAAAGACATTGTCTCTAGCAAACCCAAACACATAGGCCCTCTGCTCTGGAGGGAGATACAATCACTTTTTTATAAGGTTGATTATTATACAAATATTCATGAAAAGGAAGTCTATATTAAGCCTATCAGTGTATCTGATCAAATGGTATGTAGAAATTCTAGAGGCCTATGGAGAATATCTCTGAAAAAAGATTATATAATTTTTACTCTTCAGTTTGAAGGTGATACATGTGTGTTTAAGCATATAAATAAATAACACAATCACTTAATTTTTTTAAAAAAGAAGATTTTTATGACTAGCAATATCAGCATAACTTTAAACAACTCTACTTATTAAGCTTTTAAAATTATACAGATATGTCTGTATAATTACCACATAATGCTAATTTGAAATATTTATATGAGGTCTCTAATATTTTTCTAAAACCACTACTCTTGCTAATGGGATAGCTTTAAAGTTCAGTGGAATATTTTGTGGATTATTGGTTCATGAGTAGAATATTTAATATGAAATCTCCTTTTAGAAATTAGATTGCCCATATGATGTAATTTTATACTTTGATTTTCTTAATTTATAGGAAAATATCAAAAAATGTATTTACCACGATCAGTATCAAGAAGCTTTTCCCCTAAGTTTTCTTCTAGTAGTGTTCTTAAAGTCCTTGGTCTTTGTTTAAATATTAAATACACCTTGAGTTAGATTTTGCGTATGAGGTGGATGAAGGTGTGATTTCACTTTTTTGCATGTGAACATCGAGAGTTCTCAACACCATTTACTTAAGATACTATACTTTAACCATTGTGTGATCTTGACACTTCTGTCAAACGTCAATCGACTATGAATCTGTAGATTTATCTCTGGGCTCTATTCTATTACCTTGTCTGTTTTTCTGACCGTAACATGCTGCTTTGATTACTATGGATTTGTAGTAGGGTTTGAAATCAGGTAGCAATGTATTTCCAACTTTACCATTTTGCTCAACATAGCTTTGGCTATTCCCTAACTTGTCACATAGAGTAATACAATATTGGTTGGAAAATAAATCTTTAACATTTTGCATTTATTTAAATTTACCTGTCAAATATAGTTTTCAGCAAAAGGAAAATTAACTGAGGACATGGATAATGTATATTTATCTGAATCCATATCTGTTGAAATTAGTGTTATCATATGATTTGTTGGCAAAGTCAATATTTTCAGAATTTAAGATGCTATTAATTATATCATGGCAAGCACAAATTAAGATTCTCTTAGACCAGAATTTATAGCCACCCTCATTATCACCTGAAGAGTACTACTATCAGTAAAATTTATTTCTGCTCTGAAGAATCTCTCATATCCTTTAGTTCTGAGTCCTTATTAGAGAAGTCTGTAAATGACAAATATTTCAAAGAAGATGTTGCATCATATATCCTTGGACAGGGAAATATATCTATCTATCTATCTATCTATATATATATGCATTTGTATGTATATATAAATTTATGTATTTATATATACTTATAAATGCATATGTATATTTAAATATGCCCATGTCTGTTGAATATATTAAATATTCAAATACATTTACAAAATATTTTAATATATATAAATTATTATTAAAGAATAATTTAAATATATTTATATATATATATATGTGTGTGTGTGTGTGTGTGTAAATATATATATATATTTCCCTATCCAAGTTCACCTTAATCTAGGCTAGTATTCATAGTATAACTCATAAAATTCTGTGTTGTGCCTATTTCTGTCTCAATCTCTGTGCTATGAATGACTTATAGTTTTTTTTTTTTTTTCATTTAATCTCTACTCCATACTGTGGTCGGTTCTGTGATCCTCACCATTTTATAGAGAAAGAAATGTACCTTAAAGAGGGTTAAGTTGTGTGTACAATGCCTCCCCAGTTTGTATAGGGTAGAGCTGGTCACAAAACCAGTCAATATGACTCATCTGTATTTTCCACAGTCAGGTAGTTTTTAATGAACGTGTGGTTTTAGTGTCAGTCAGTCAACCTCGATACTCAGCAATATCTATATAATTTGAATTAGGTAATTCCTTAGACAAAGCCCTAAGGACATTAGTTTACTTTTAGTGAATGGTGGGAAATAGTTGGACTCTTAGATTTGTTCATTTTGTACCAAAAAGATAGTAATAAAAATGACCTTACACCATGGATATTGATGAACCACCATGAGCGGGAATGATTAAATGCTTGCTTCTTTTACTTTACACAATTTCCCCAGATTCTGAAATATGTTTCTCATGACTTAGGTTTACTAGTTGAACCATATTTTAACAGTAAATGTAGAAAATTTAGCCAGTGAGGAATGAATACATTGTACCCATGGGAAAGATAAAAGTGAAAATCCTTTTAAAATCACCCATCAGCTTTCTGCCCCTCGATTATGCTGATTTATATCTGAACCTCTGAGAGTAGAGACCATAAAATGAAGATGTGAACTTACAAAACTGAGTCAGCTAAAGGAGAATTTTATGTACACATCTCCCTGCTCATTAGGGGAATGTCTAGAGAGTTATTTTTTCCTTCAGCCTTCAATAACTTATGAAGAAAATCTACCAAGATTCAGTCCAGATGGATGAATGGTCTATGATGAGAACATCAGCAAAGGCCTCAAGGGGAAAACCTCTAATCATAAAAGCATCCTACCAGGTGGATGAGGAGCATGTAGAAAATAATTCTTCTTTATGATCTCAAATTAAAATCTGTTCACACTAGGCACATTGAGGATGCATGTTCCTTCCTTGTTTGCCAAAACAAATAGGGACTGGTCAAGTAAGTTTAGGACCCAAAATGATCAATTTCTTCAGGTCTCGAGAGAGCGATGAGGGAAAAGATATGGAGCTGCCTCTCCTTCTAACAAATGGTATGTGCTACTCTCAGCTCCATATCAGGACATATGCAGAGAACCCTAGATGGAAATTAAGCTTACAGTATTATAATTGTAACGTAAGATTCTAACCAAAAAGCCAGTGGATCGACATTACTGCACAGAGACATCCCTGTGAGGGTGAATACATATGCAGACATAACAGAACTAAAATGAAAAAGGTTGAGGTACACCTGGCACTCGGACTTATCAAAGACACCTCTTTGCTATAATGCTAAAAGCCAAACACCTAATTATAATGTTTCCAACAATAGTCATACCCCAGAGTGATGTGTATAACTCTGATTTCCCTATGACATTTATCAGGCATAAATATAGCATTTAAAACTGACAGCTAATGTGGTCTTTTAATTCAATAAAAATCCCCATGTGAGGCATGGATAGGGCTTGTAGATATAAAGGTGATGAAGACAAGAGTCTACACAGTGACGGTGAGTAGAGCCTTGGCTGGAAAATTACAGTAATTTTAAGTTTGCCTATTATTTGATGTAATAATGCTCTGCATTGGATTGAGGGAATAAACACAAGAGGTTTCCTATGAGAGATAATGCTTAAAATGAGTTTGAAGCTATCATTCGCTTATTTGCACAGAAATGGGGGAATAGCATATTACTGAAAGGTATTGGCCTTTGTAAAGTACAAATGCATGACACTACAATGGAAGCTTTACAACTTCACGGAGAGCTCTTTTATTTACTGTAGTACCTCAGTAGAGACAATGGCTGACATGCATTAGACATTCAGTTAATTATTTTTGAATAAATGACAGAATTTGATGGGTTTTCTCAAAAGAAATCAATTTAGTACTGTTGAAGGAGCGGTGTCAGGGCTAAGCTGACTCTGAATTGTTCAGGCAGAAGGAGGACAGTAGAAGGCAGGAGGTGATGGTGTGTAGAAAGTGTGGGAGCTCTCCAGGGCTGGGTTCATTGGGGACTGTCTCCCCAAATTGGTAAATATACTTGGATCTGGAGAATACAATAGAAATCTCAAGGCCAAGGGAATGAGATTTTTAAAAAAAGAAGAAGTTTTCACTGGTCTGTCAGTCCTCAAATCTGGAAACTCTTTCAGGATTCTCAATGCCCTGGTGAGTTTTTGAAAATAGAAAAATTGATTAAATGATTTTATGCAGAGGACTGGTACAGTCAATTTTATATTTTAACCTGGCAAATATTTATAGATTAAGGGCAAAATGAGAACAATCAACCAACATACAGAGAATAGAATATGATCATTCTTCTATTCAATAGCTCATCCTGAACAAAGCTATAATGAACACTAGATATATCTGAGGATCTGTGCTTGCCACATTAAGATACCTATGAATAAGCAGGAACCCAATCTCTGCCCTGTGGTGCATTTAATCCAGAAGCTGGAGAAATAACAAACTAGTGAGATGAAGTGTGAAGAATGATAGAACAAAATGGGGAACAATTAGTGAGGGTATAACAGAATTAATCCAATGTATCCAGATATAAAGAGGTGCAAGGTGAGATGTAAGACAGTCAAAGTTAACTGGGCAGAAGAGAAATGTGTTCAGGCAGTGGTTCAGCTTGAGGGAAGATCTCTTCTTAAGAAGAGAAATAAATATCACTAATAGAATTATAGTGTGAGAGAGAAGTAGAGAAGACCAAGACAGAAAAAGTAGGCTGTGAAGAATTTAAAATCTTTCTTGAAGCCAAAATAAAGTCATACTAGAAGGAGAAAAAAATCCAGGAAGAAAATACGAAAGAATGTAGATCTATTTTGCTAAACACTCATGCTAAGTTAAACAATGGTTTTGTCAGAATTTATGCAAAAAAGTAAAGGACTTACTTTGGAATTATAATAAATAAAAATGGGAATTGGTAATTGATTATAAGGTAAGCAGGTTAAATTACATATTCTGACATTCTGGGTTGATATTTAGAGGAGGCACAGACTTTTTCATAGTGATGTGTAAAGAGGCATGAAGTGGGGTACAGGGAGTGACAGCGAGATTAGGTTGAGGGGTTAATCATAAAATATAGGAATTCAGAAGAATCGTACATAGAAGAATGATAAACAGGCACTTTTTTAAAATGATAAATGTTTACATTAACTCACAAAGTATGTAAAAATGTTAAGGATTTTGGACAAAACCATTCTTTCCAAAAATCTCAAACTTTAAATATGAAGGGCTAAGGCAGTCCTCTCCAAAAGACCCCCAGAGAATAGAAACAATAAGAGAGTGGTTTGGGTGCCGGGAAATAAATTGATTTAACCTATTATACAGGCTGGCAAATTTGAAATCTGTGGTATAGCCAGCAGGCTAGAGCTTCAAGAAGGTGTTAATGCAGCAATTTTGAGTTCAAAGGCTAGAAAGTAAGAATATTTAGGTTGCAGTCTGGAGGCAGAGTTAGGTTTTTGAAATCTCACTCTGATATTCAGATTTCCACTGCATTGGAGGAGATTCATTCATGTCATAGAACTTAACCTAATTCCATTATTGCCAGTGTTAATTATATCTAAAAATACACTTGGAGCAACATCTACATCGGAGTATGACCACAAAATTGTTTACCACAATCTTGCCTGGTGGACCCATAAAACCACACTTTTTAAGAGCCCCAAATGATAGGTGGCATCGGGTAGCCTAGTCTAGATTGGCTATGATGAGCATCTGGGGAAGGAATAATCAAAACTGCTCCAAAGTCCAACAGTTCAAGGTCTATAAAATATCCTTAGTGAAGTCTCATGATCCTGGAGAGGTATCTTCAGGCTTAACCCTGGTCATTAGGTAGAGTGCCACTACTGAAGTTGCAAATACAGGAGCAGGCAGATATAAGAAAATGCATGCTAAATTATATGTTCTGTTTGAAATATATAAATTTTGCTACTATGGAAGATCTACCAGGAATTGACTGTCTTTGGGGATTTTTGTTTTTGTTTTTTATTTTTGTTTTTTTTAGTACCAGGGATTGAACCAAGAGGTGCTTAAGCATTTATTCACACCCCCAGACCTTTGTATTTTTTTTTCTTTTTTGGAAACAGGATCTCACTAAGTTACCTAGGGTCTCACTAAGTTGCTGAGGCTGGCTTTTGATTCAAAGATCCTCCTGCCTCATCCTCCTGAGTAGCTGGAATTATAGGCACACACCACTGTACCTGGCAACTTATGGGATTTAGAAAGAGACATTTGCCAAAGTAAAAAGAAAGAAAGAAAGAAAAAGGTTATTTTATAGAAAAATAAACTTTCAGCAATGGGTAAAGGAATGCACAGGGAAAGGTAGAGATAAAAACCCTGCCTTTTCTCTCTTCGGCCAGGACTTTACTGCTATTAAGGACATTTGAGCTTGATAGCAGTCTCTAAGAGCTCATAAATTGAGCCTCTGAGTAAGCAACATCAATGGACTGCTTGTTAAAAGATGGAAGCCAAAAAATGTCTTTTTCTTACTATCATATCGTGATTTTAAAGAAGTCTGAATATTTTGCAGAAACTTGCAGTCAGCAGTTGCCCTTCCTCCAGATGTTCACAGTCTAATGCCTGGAACCTGTGAATATGATATAAATGATTGCATGAGCAGTTAGAAGCAAAAGAAGGATGTACAAGTTTTAGTAAGAGGAATACGAGGATGGAAAGAGATTTAAAGCATGAGATTCAGCATACCTTTCCCGTGTTTGTGATGAAAGTCTTCATTAGCCAAGAAATAGAGGCGGTTTCTAAAATCTTGGAATGGTCCTCACCTGGGAATGCCCACATGGAAATGCAGAATCCTAGGAGTTCAGAAAACTATATACTTCTACCCACTTAAGTGAGAGAGGAAAAGAATTCTCCCCTAGAACCTTCAGAAAGGAATGCAACCCGGCCAACATCTGGATTTTAGATAAGTGATACTATGTCAGAATCATTGAGAAATAAATATATATTATTTTTATTTTAACCTGCTAAATTTTTGATATTTTTAATGATAGCAACAGAAAGTTAATGTTCTTGCAATTAGTTTAATTTTGTGGATAACTTTTTGTGCTTATGATATCTTGAATGGTAGATATAGGAAAATTGTTAAAATAATAATTAAAATGCTACACATTTGCAAATATCCAACACCAATTTGCTCATATTGTGTATGACAAACAAAAATTCATCTTAATATAAAACTTTCTGAGATTAATCTACATTTAATACTTGTGTTAGAGCATAAATTTATTAAAATGAAAGAATGTATAATTATATTCTAAAGTTTCAAACACAGGCAAAACTTAAGTCTTGAAAACCAGGATGGCACAAATGTTTATGGTATATACTTTATCATGTCTAACAAATGGTTACTGAAATAAAGTAGTGCAGCCAGTATCTATTTTCCAACAATAATAAGTTTTTGCTTTTCCCTAAGGGTTGTTGAACCAATTCACTCAAGGGTAGATTAAAATGAACTTTGGGCCTTCAGATACATAGACTTATGATACCAAAATCATTTTCTTCATATGTTTTCTTTCTTTCTTTTTTATTTTCTGTAATTTATATTATTTATAATATACATGTTCAAAATCGAGGATACTGGTTACTTTTATTAGGGAAATAAATCATTGTCAGGAAGAAAGTGGACTAATCATTTTAGTCCATTTGTCTCCAATTATACCAGGAACTAGAACTGGGTAAAGACATATTCCTTGAGGTTGGTCTTCATCTTAACATTAATATGACAAGAAATAGCAGCAAATGTTCATATATAGGACTTTGTGTATTTTCGCCACAGGCTATGAAGTCAGCATGATTTAGTTTTCACTTCATTTTAAAACCTTTAAGAACTTCACAGCATTTAAAATGAGTGTGTTATTCTGTAGTTTATGGGAACAACAGCTCTAATATTTCTATACTTTATAAATTTTACTTTCAATCATTTTTGTTTTGATTTTATAGTTTAAATGATTTTTTTCTTTCAAGATAGGAAAAATTCTATCAAATTAACACCCCACATTTCTTTGGCATTTAGCATATACAAGTCAAAATAGGAAAAAAAATACTTAATTTAAAAGGTAAACATTATTTGACACCACTGTAATTTCTCCCATGCTATCAAACATAGCTTCATTGGTTCCTTTGTTCCAAGTGTTTTGCAAATAATTTAGTGAATTATAATTTACATAGAATATATTACATTTTGGAGGCTATAGTAAAATTCAGTGTATTTTTTTTTGCCTCGATGATTTGCCATTTGTATCTGATGAAAAAAAATATACAGAATGCAGATGGCCAGATATTAAGTTCTATTTTATTAGAAAAGTAGATCTTGTGTGGCTGAGTACTTCACATGATTTAATCCCAAGCCAAAAATGATTAAATAAAGAAGATATAGGAAACACCTGGATTTTAGCTAATTTACTGACTTGATCTAACTCTAAGTCAGTCCTCTGGTAAGACCCAGCAAACCATTTCAGAGTACATATCACAGGATAGTTAAAGATGTTATAAATGTCTGTTATAAATATTGGTATTTATTTTGAAAAAAAAATAATCTAGTATTAATCTGGCATGATGTTACATTCTCAACACTTATTTTTGCAAATCCTTATATCATCCCAAGCTGAAAGTTAGCACAGAACTTCACTGACAGTTTTAACAGCTCCTGGAACTGCTCCATGTAAAAAAAAAAAAAAAAAAAAAAAGTTTGTTATCTGGTAGTCCTATAATTATGCCCATAGTTCTTCATTGTTAGGGAATCAAGGATCTCTCAAGTGCTCTTTTTGTGGAATTCTGATCATTGTCCTAGGAGTACCTGACCCATTACCATATTTATACCAAAGGAATTAAAGACCTAAACTCACTTTTTATGTCCAGAAACCCAGCTACTCCAAGAACTTTGACAAGCCCCTGAGTTCCACTATCTCTCATCAGCTGTTCAACTAAAACATACAATCAGTGGTTGACATGTAATTTGAAGATGGGGAGAAGGGAAGGAGAGTGTGGCATCCCTCTTCTTGGAATCACTTCTACATTTCTATTTGTCCATTTTTTTCCAATTTCTTAAAAATTATATACAATTCCTGCTTCTATCCATTTGTTGCAGCAAATGAAACATGACCAAACACTTCCTGTTTAAAAATGTATGCTATTACTTTCCATTTGTTTACCAAGTTGTATATGTGGTGAAGCAAAGTACTTAAAATTGATTTGACTATTTCTAACTAGAGGAAATTTCAAAGCCTCATCAGTCATACTCTATAATCACCACCATTGCATTCCAGGTTTTCAAAGGAAGTTCAGCAGTGATGGAAGAAAGAGGATTTCAGTTAATACTGTGCTCATGAAATAAATAATATAACCTTCAGGACCTCAAGAGCCTCATGTTCTGCCACAGTGATTCCCTGAACTCCCAACATCCTCAACCTGCTGCGAATTAGCCACCTGTCCTGAAGCAGTCTACAAGCTCCTCCCTCGTGTCTTACAATCTAAGACATCCCTAACATCTGCATGCAATATGATTTTCTGTTTGATATCTATTATTAGTTAAACTATTTGAGCAGTTCCTCTGTGCCTCAAAGTTGAGTAGGGTCATAGCTAGGCAAAAGATAAAAGAAGATGATTAAAAGGAATAGCCAAAAATGAGACAAATAAATAGTAGATGGATCTCCCAAAATTGATATTAGCTCCTAGTGAAACAGAACCAAATGAGAGATAGAGATATAAAATCTATCTATGAGAGAGAGGTAAAGAGATTTATTATTGGGATTGGCTCATGGAACTATGAAGGCTGAGAAATCCCACCATCTGCTGTCTGCAAGCTAGAGAACAAGAAAAGCTTGTGGCGTGATTCGGTTTGTGTGTCAATGTCTGAAAAACAGGAGAGCCAACTGTGTAACTCCCAGCTTGAATCTGAACACTTGAAAATTACAGTGCAGAGAAGTACTGGTGAACTAGTTTCTGGAGGCAAGAAAACCAGCAACTTCAATGTCTAAGAGCAGAAGATGGATTCCCAGGAATACAGAGAATTTCACCTTCTTATTTAGTCCCTAAAAGCCCCTTCTCCAAGTTCAGCCACACCGAGGGTTAGGACCACAACATAAGAATGTCAGGAGATAAAAACATTCAGTCTATAACAGGAGAGATGCATTATCTGGGTCGTAATTGAAGGAACAGTATTGAACAATTAGTGCTGGATTTTTTTTTTTTGAGAATAAAAAATGAGACATTTTAAAGCAAAATCTAGTTAAAAATTCGACACAAATGTGTTACATGTTTTATTCAATAAAGCCTTAAAATTATGGGATATGAAAATGGAAAAATTTAAAATCTCTTTGATAAGTAAATACTGAAGAGAAAACTCTATAAATAGCTCATTTAGTGCTGCTTTTAGGTTTGGTGAGAAGACCAATGTGGGAAAGAATGGTAGAATACTATTTTGCCTATGAAAATAACAAAATATAAAATGGTGACCATTGGGATAGAAAATTATATGAAAGTACAAAGAAAGATGCAGTAGGAAATACCAATAAATGTGGCAATAAAATTAGATAAATAGCAAATTGATCAAATCAGCAATGACAGTAAATACTAACACAGGCAACATTATAAAGTAAATGATAAATCTAAAGTAACATAAGTGCAGGAATGTTACATAACATTTATGTAAATTCTCATGAGTAAATCTCCCTATAAAACAAAATTTGTATCAGATTAGTCTTTAAAAATACAGATATACATGGGGCTGGGGATGTGGCTCAAGCAGTAGCGCGCTCGCCTGGCATGCGTGCTGCCCGGGTTCGATCCTCAGCACCACATACCAACAAAGATGTTGTGTCCGCCGAGAACTAGAAAATAAATATTAAAAATTCTCTCTCTCTCTCTCTCTCTTTATTAAAAAAATACAGATATACACTATTTATGAGGAATTTAACAAAACAAAATGCTATAGAAAGGATGAAAATAAAGGATATAGCCAAGATAGACATAATACTACCTTAACAGCATACTTCATGAGGAAGGTGTGTATTTTATCACCTATCCAAAAGAAAGTACCTAGAAATTAATTGCATGAAGGTAGATAAAAGAAATATAACATATTAATACAGTAGACATTTTAATAAACTTGTTTCACAAGTCGAGTAACAAATAATTTTTAAAGAAAAATATTAAAAATGACATGCATAATTAGTCGGCTATAATAAAGTTGAACATGCAAATATTACTAAATTCAATTTCAAAGTCAAGTGTGTGTATCAAAGATCAAATGATCATCATCTTTCAATTTAGTTCAGCATGATATGTTTTCAAAATCAAACAGTCCCTAAATATTTAAACTCATGCTTAAATATTAAAATATGCATTAAATAAAAATGCATTGAAATGGAAAATCTGAAATTTAATGAAAGAATATTATTCAAGAATCTTGAGGGAAAAATAGCACCATTAGGATATATGTGTTTGCATATATGCACCCTTTGTCTGTATGGTTACATACTTATATACCCTCTGTAAGTGTGTATGAAGATACTTATTATGAGGGATTTGTTCATGTGATTTTGGAATCCAAGAAGGTCCACAGTGCTCCCCATGCCAGCTGGAGGCCCTGCAAAGCAGGTGATGTAGTTTCTGCCCAATCCTGAAGGCCTGGGAAGCAGGGGAGGCAATGGAGTTAATTCTAGTCCAAGCGCAGGAGATGTTTTTCCCCCAGTTCACCAGTCTGTGAGGAAGTAAAAAGGGTGAGGCCTCTTTTCCCCAGTTTTTGTTTTCCTGAGGCCCTCAGCAGTTTGGATCACCCATTGCACATGGGTGAAAACGCCTTTACTGAATCCACTGATGAACATGATGATGTCAAATGGCCTCACTGACAAACCTAGAAAGAATGTTTCATCTGGGCACCACTGGGCACAAACTAAATATAAAGTAACACCATAATGGGAAATAGCCAAATAACTACAAAAATATCTTTTATTTTATAACAACCATTAATTATTTGAGTAGATAATAAATACCCAAATAGTATTTATGATATTGGTGTAAATGGATAAATAAGTCATAATATGAAATTGTACAGTAAATATCCATAAGTGGATGGAAAGACACATAATAAGTACTAGCCTCCTAGTGTCACCTTACGAAAGACACACAAACTGAATTGTCTTTCAAGGAAATTTTTTCTTTCACAGTTCTGGTGGCTTGATGTTAGAAATTAAAATATTGGTAGGACTGTACTGCATCTTTTCTTTTAAATTCATTCCAATTGGTTATACATGGCAGTCGAATGCTTTTTGACACATTATACACAAATGGAGCACAACTTCTCATTCCTCTGGCTGAACATGGTGCAGTCACACTGGTAGTGTAATCATACATGTATATAGGGTAATGATGTCCATCTCATTCCACCATCCTTCTCCCTCCTACACCCTTCTCCTCCCCTTTATCAAATCCAAAGTTCCTTCATTCTACCCTACCCCCCATTATGGATCAGCAACCACTTATCAGAGAAAACATTTGGCTTTGTTTCTTTGGGTTTGGCTTATTTCACTTAGCCATGATATTCTCCAGCTCCATTCATTTACCTGAAAATGTCATTTCATTCTTCTTTATGGCTGAGTAATATTCCATTGTGAATATATACCATGTTTTCTTTATCCATTCATTTGTTGAAGAGCATCTAGGTTGGTTTCATAGTTTAGCTGTTGCGAGTTGAACTGCTATAAACATTGATGTGGCTGCATCACATTAATGGGTATAAACCAAGGAGTGGGATAGTTGGGTCATATGGTGGTTCTATTCCAAGTTTTCTGAGGGGTCTCCATACTGGTTACCATAATAGTTGCACCAATTTGCAGTCTCACCAGCAGAGTGTAAGTGTACCTTTCCCCCTGCATCCTCATCAACACTTATTGTTGCTTTTATTCTTGATAATTGCCATTCTGACTGGAGTCAGATGAAATCTTAGAGGAGTTTTGACTTACATTTCTTTAATTGTTATAAATGACGAATACGTTTATTGATTGATTGTATTTCTTCTTCTGAGAAGTGTCTGTTCAGTTCTTTAGCCCATTTATTCACTGTGTGATTGTTTTTATGGTGTTAAGTTTTTTGAGTTCTTTATATATCCTGGAGGTGAGTTTTCTCCCATTCTATATGCTGTCTCTTTATATTATTGATTTTTTCCTTTACTGAGAAGTTTTTTTAGTGTGAATCCATCGCATTTATTGATTTTGATTTTACTTCTTGTGCTTTAGAAATCTTGTTCAGGAAGTCAGGTCCTAAGCTAACATGATGAAGATTTGGACCTGCTTTTTTCTTCTATTAGGCACAGTGCCCAGGTCCTAGTGCTTAAGTTTTTGATCCACTTTTAATTGGTTTTAGTGCAGAGAGAAAGATAGGAATTTTGTTTAATTTTGCTACATGTGAATTTCCAGTTTTCTCAGCACCATTTGTCGAATAAGCTATCTTTTCTGCAATGACCATACTGCATCTTAATCCAAAGGAGGACTCTTCTTGCTTGACTCTTGGTAACTTCTGGTGGTTAGCAGTAATCCTTGCCATCACTAGCTAGTGAATGCATCACTCCAACTTCTGCCTCCATCGTAATGGAATATTTTCCTGTTTGCGGGGGTCCACCACAATCCAGTATGTTGTAATTTTAACTTAAGCACATCTGCAAAAACTTCATTTCTAAATATTCTAAATAACACCACGTTTATTCACAGGCAGTGGGGGTAGATTTTAACATATTGGGGGGAAAAATTCACAATAAGAATTAACATTGTTATTACTAGAAAGATCAACTATTTTTTTAACTAGCCATGATCTACAAAACAACTATCATGAGTCTAAGTTAAGTTAGAATTAAAACTGGCTTTTTGATATGAAAATTGGAGAGGAATGGTTCTGATAGGATTATCACCTGTTACTGAGTTGTATAATCTAAACAGATGATTTTGATGTGAATAAATGAGAAAGAAATAGAGCAAATATTCAACTAGTTTGCATTGTCCATTAGTTTCAGACCATTCAAGCCTGCTACCTCCCTCTCCCCTCAAAAATGACAAATCTATAACTCCCCCTACATTTAAATTTCTTTATTTAAACTAGGAATAAGTATTTGACTTTGCTAATAAATCAAATAGTGGTGATGAAGAAAATTTAGAGTCCATTTTCTCTTATTTCACTTTATAAAATAAAAATATCCTTACAAGTTGCCTATTGTTAATCATTCCATGACATCTGTCTAAACACTTTTTCAAACCAGAGAAAATAATCAATGTGCTTATTTGTAAAATTAGAAACAAGCAGCACTCTCTTTTTTATAAAAGTATATTTCACTCTAAAAACTCTTATTTGCTGTTTCCCCTAATTTTGGCTTTTGGACAGTAACTGATTTTTTTGAAAGATAAGTGCCATTAGTTGAAAATTACTGTATAATGTCCAGATCCATGAGTGGTACATTTTGTCTTTTGGTGGTACGATTTATAATTTTACAGTGTTGAGACATTTTCAATAAAAGAACAATATGGGAAGATAATTTAAGGGGATTAACAATTTTTCAAATGCCACAGGTCAAATTATAATCAATGTTTTATAAATTTGCTTAATTAAGACTTGGAAATAAGTTTAATTTATGTGGAATTTAAAGTACTCTTAACAGGTTGGACACATGTAATTGCCTTTAGTACCTATAATCATCTTGATGCATAATTTGCAAAGATTAGGATGAAGATGAAGTATCTGGAAAAGCACTAGGGCACAAACATTCTTGATAAATGTTCATATCAATGTGCAAATATCTTGAAGAGCACTCAGTGTTGCTACTTCATTTTTAATAATCTTGCACTATTTATCAATAAGAACAAAGTAAACATCTTGCAATAATTGATGTTAACAGTACTAAATAGCAGTAATCTACTTGTTATTTATAGAAAGAATTTTTGAGACAAACTTAAATTGTTTTTCAGAAGGTTTAACAAGTTCCCTTTGTGTGCAGTAAACTGTACTAGAAAATAAAACTTAGTTGTTGCTTTTAAGAAGTGTGCATGCAGTTGCTAAGAAATGATTTGTTCAACAGTAAGTATAACATGTGTTAAGACAGCTAGAGAAAGTGCCTAGAAAACCAATCAGTGCAAAGAAACACTAAATCTGTTCAAGTGCCTGGGAGAACAATCTTTGTAATTATTATTCTTGTCTCCCAATTTGGTATCAGAAATGTTAACTAATCTGAGCTTACCCAGAGGACCTTTTCTCACTGTGATGATTTCTATTCTTTACCAAGAAATAAATTGAGCTCTGCTGCACTTTTTGTTTCTCCTCAAGTTGATGACTTTTTTCTTCATCTTACAAATAGTCTAAAATTCAAATGATCCCCACTGGAACTCCTTTCCTTTCACTTCCCAAATATTCAGCTATATTATTGAATCTCTTCCTTCTCTGCCAGGATCAAAATATAGTGTACATTATGTTACAGTTATAAAAAAATTCATCCAACTAGCCACCTGAGGTGGTGCATGACTGTAATCCCAGCGGCTCGGGAGGCTAATGCAGTAGGATTGCAAGATCAAAGTCAGCTTTGGCAAAAGCAAGATGCTAAGCAACTCAGTGAGACCCTGTCTCTAAATAAAATACAAAATAGGGCTGGGATGTGGCTCAGTGGTTGAGCACCCCTGAGTTTAATCCCCAGTATCCTCTCTACCTCCCCCCACATAGAAAATAAATCATCAAACTAAATTTTAAACTTTTTTTCCTGATGCTTCATTTCAGTGAGTAGAAAAGAGATGAGAGAGAGAGAGAGAGAGAGAGAGAGAGAGAGAGAGAGAGAAGCATATAGTTCTCAGGGAGAAATCTTTCTGCATGCAGAATTCTAGGAAAAATGCAGTTTGCTTTAAATGTGACTGTAGCTTACATCTCAATAATTCAGCATGATCTTCATATTACATAGAAGAAGTCACAGGGGTAACAGAAATGACTTCAGGATGAATGCTCATTGTGAAGCTTCAGGGCATCTCGCCTGATATTCTGCATCGCCAAGTTACTTCTCTTTGATGTGGACCTACCATGGCTGTGTCTGTCCCTGATCCGTACTGGTCCAGAAGATTTTATTATCTTCAGAAGTGATCATAAACTGAACTGTTTGTCTTTCTAACTTCTCTGTTACCCTTTTTTTCCCAATAATATTTTATCTTCCAGATTCAATCAAGGGAAAGAATATTGTAGGCTAGCACAGGAACTACAAACACTTGCATTCTGAAAGAAGAGTTCCACTGTTGTTCAACTCATTCTGTTCTATGGCCCTGGTATACAAAAACATGTTTTTGTTTTTTGTTTTAAATGTAAGTTGTACACAAGGGGTGGCCAGGAATATTAATTTGAAAAGTGTATGAGTTCTCAAATGCAAATGTCGGTAGTCAAAATGCCTAGTCAGGAACTAAGGGCAGCTAAGTGAGGCGTGCCTTTATCCTTTGCCTCTTCTGTCAGTCACCCCAAGACTAAGAGGCAAACACCTTTGAAGTTGAAAAACAGCTTGCACACTCTGGGATCTCTCAATAAAGACTAAGGAAAATAAACTCAGAATGTACTGTCATGTTTAATGACCTATTGAATAGATTGAACTTGAGTAATAGGAAATATCAGTTTGATCATATGAAATAGTTAATGTTATAGGTCAAAACTGGCCAAAGGATGATAGCTTCACAGAGTTTAAATTAATAGATCAACAATAAAACCACTCCTTAGAATTAGTCTAGATGACAAGAAATAGAGGAATTATTTGTGTTTAAATTCTAATATACAAGAAACTATATATATATAATATAGTTTTACATAATGTCACACATAAATAATTTCTTTTTTAATATACATATAATTCTACTTTAACATTTGAAGTTTTCTTTAAATTATAATGAATAACTTTACATTCATATAAAGAGTTTAACATGGTATAATTTCATCTGCTCTAACATTCTATCACTTGTAGAAAGCAACTTTAATTTATACATTGCTAATAAACAGTCGACTATTCTTAGTACTATAGATCTAGGATATTAGTGATACAACATTTCTTGAAAGATGGTGTCTCTATACTCAAAGAATTTTGCTTCAAGACACTGACTTTAATTCTCACATTTTTGAAGCTTGTATAAGTCTGTAATCTTTTCAGAAGGGAAACCTTGTGTGTATTTACATGATGGAATTAAAGACAAATTAGTTCATAGTCTTTAAAGTATGGGTAGCAGCGCAAAAGTAAAGTTAACTTTTAGATTGGTATACTATATTTTTAAAGTACATAAATATTTGAAGAAACTTTAAAGATTGAACTAATACAGGTTCAAGATAAGGCTAACAGGGCTAATCATTTGGATATCTATGTGACAGTTATCTATACATTGGTTGGCATAATGTAATAAACTAAGTTGAGAAAAAAAGTCTGAATTTTAAATAATAAAAATATTTAGCTGAGAAAATGTAGAGGATAGCTTTTAGAGATGGAATATCAGAACAGGATTTGTTAGTGTCAAATTTGAATTAAATTGGTGAAAAAAATATATAATCAATGTATTATTGATAATATAATACAATATAATATGTAACATATATAATCAATACATTATTGGAAACTGACTGGAAGGCAAAGATTGATTGGTTGATTGATTGAGTACTACAGATTGATCCCAGGGGACTTTAACATGAACCACATTCCTAGTCATTTTTATCTTTTACTTTGAGGCAGGGTCTCATTAAGTTGCTGAGGTTGGGTTTGAACTTATTAAGACCATCTTGCCTCAGTCTCTAACCTTGCTAGCATTACAGGCATGTACCACTTCACCAAGCTGAGGGCAGAATTCTTTTGTTTATTTTTCTTCTATTAGGATGTGTAAATATACATCTTAGAAATAAAAAAAATCTATATTCTATTTATACATGTTTCTGAAATAAACATATAAGACACAAGCATACATATATAATTGTTGAAAATTTTAGCTGATTAAAAAGTGTCATCTTACTGCTACCTGCTTAGCGATTGAACAGTTTTCTGAACGTAGGCAGTAGATCAGCTTAGGAAAATTAGAAATGATAAGAAATAACTTAAAAAAATCAAATAACAAAAAAGTTAGAAATGATAAGAAACAAATTCAAACACTCAAATATGGGTGAAAAATGGGCCTGGTGGGCAAATCAGCCCTGGTGGGGATCTGTTCTCTAACAAAGAACAAGAGTCAGCGTGTTTTACTTTACAGACAAAAAAACATCAAAAGGAGTTATTGTGAGAAATGCTTACTCAAGATAAACCAAAATGAGGCTGTGGGGAAAACGGCCTAATTGGGGGCTTTTCAACTCGGTGTTTCTTCTTCCTCCAGGAAGCTGACATTTCAACTTGAAGCTTTGAAGGAATGAATTCTGTGCGACCCAGAGTCCACTTTGAGCAAGGTGTCACCAGGTGACTGAGCTGTCTCCAACTGGCAAGATATCACCAAGAGTTCTCAGAAGGGCATTGCCTCTTCCTTGAGATAGTTCAGACAAATCTGTAATTCATTTGCTGTTCCCTACAGTTTTAGATTTTTGAAGATGAAATTGCTCATGCCATGCTTACTCTCCCTCCCCTTATTAAGAAGGCAGATAACTGAACATATTTCTACTATTCTTCTCCAATACTGAATTATGTCAAGAAAATCAGGAGGTGAATGCCACTAGCTTCAAAAAAGAAAAATAAATAAAATAATGATAGTTTCAATTTCATCATCATTTAATCTAAGGGAAAAAGTTGTGGTCACAGAGACCTATGTGAAATTTTAAGAGTTTCAGACAGTATACCAATTTAATTGAGTGTATGGAATAAGCTTGGAAATGGCATTCTTAGGAAAACAAAACAAAACAAAACCAATGTAAAAAAAAATGTTGAAGTTCATTCAGCTGTCATTGTATTATGACATTTATATTGCTACTTCTATTTTGACATACACAATTTCGGGAAATACTTAACTAGAATTACTATGTTAAAATTAGACTTCCTAGATATAACAAGGATGGTACTATCATTATAAAACGTTAGGGACACCAAATTGGTAAAGCATACCTTAAAATATTATTTTGAATTTTGCCTATAAAAGAAAGAAGTTAAAAAGTGTTATCTTTCTTATAGGAAATGTCCAAAGAATGATTTATCATCAGATGGAAAAAAAAAGGTGTACCCTAAGTATCTATATTATATTATAGTGTCTAATACCGTATTTCTAGTAAGAAGGACCAGGGCTCTGTGGGTTAAGGGACATCTCCTCATGTCTGAATAAAAGTCATTTGAATGATCTAACATTAGCCCATACTAAATTGAAGAAAAGGCATACAGATTTATTAATGATCACAGCACCAGGGGGAATCACAGGAGAGTGATTTCCCAGTAGCTCAACATGAATCAGAAACGTATAAAACCCCTTTTCTATAGGAAAGGAGGACCATGGCGGATGTGCAGGGGAACAGTGTAGGGAAATTCAGGGGACTTGGAAAATATACAAAGTCCGAAAAGAAAGTTGTTTGGGCAACAGAACAGACAAGGAATTGCACATGATTCTCTATGGGATTGAAAATCAGGACTTTGCTTTGTGGCAAAGTATTAGCAAGCATACTTAGAAACTTCAGTCTTTCTTCCTACAATATAACTAGTTTTCTCTGATTGAAATTTCTGTAGGAAAACTGAAGGTAACTGTGCTACTCTTTTGGTAGGGCTGGACCAGTTGATGAGAGAACTTTCCGGAAAATCTTTTCTTGAACTAGGAAAGGGAGAATCAAGGAAAGATCCGAGGAACATTTATTCTTGTGTAGATCTCTGGCCTCTCACCATGTCAAAGTAACAGTCTTTGGGGTACCATTTTCTGATTCCCAGGAGCTTCGTGGAGAAATCTGGACTTGTATATGTGGCAGAGAAAGTAAAATGTCAGATTGTGACACTTTGCTATGCAGGAATAAAGATAAAGTAAAAATAAAAACATGGAATTACTGGTTTTCCACTGGCCCATTTTGTAACAAGCTTAATATCAGAGGAGAATGATGACTATCAATGACTAAAACACATTAATTGTATGGTAACATGAGTTGCTAATAACATAGCAAAAAATAAAATTGAACAAATATTATACTGAATATATGGCTAGAATAGGTACCTCATCATTAGCCTTGTTTCTTAGTATAATCAGTAGCCTGCTTCTTTTCAGTGGTGGAATTCACTCAACCTCAAAACAATGCAACTTGGCATCTGAGAAAAAAAAAAAAACAGAATTAAAAAAGTCACTTATTCTCACTCTTCACTCTGGAGTAGGTTGTCACACCTAGGAAAGTCACTGTGATTTACTCATTTATTCTGAAGTACTTTATAGGACTGGAATTCAAAAGGTGTCCTCCCCACATCCAGAAGGAACAAAAAAAAAAGAATCTTTACTTGTGTAGACAAAGGGATAGAGACGAATCTGAACAAAAAGGTCTGCTTAAGTTCCCCCTGTTTCTCATCAGTAGATCACATCCCTCTTGTGCAATCTGTCTTCTCCACACTGTACAATCTTTATCAAACCTAAGCACAGAATTATACCAAGTTTACCTGTTTCCTAGGGTCTTCATGTCAACCAGTCTGTTCAACATGCTATTTTCTTGTTAATCTTTGGTTATACAGGCCTCAGTCATGAACCTAGTGTTGAATGAAAGTGGATTATTTTTTATCCCCTATTTTGTATCAATTAAAGAAAATTTTATATTCTGGTCCAGTGTTATTGACAGAATGACACACCCACTTAGTCAGGAATTTATTAGCACAACACAAACACAAGTGGGAATGGTGAGAATGTATAAATTCAATCTGGAGTTTATTTATTCTCTTAAATGATATTTCTTAAAAGTCTAAATTTCTGTCTCATACAGATATAAAAATGAACAAATGTTAAAAATTTTATTTTACATATTAATCAATAAAGAAGCAGGCCAAGTATTTTAGCCAACAGATAAAAAAAATTAAAAAGCAGGCAAATATAGATCAAGAATATTGAAATGAATATGGAAATGGAAAGAAATGCATTTTTTTCACAGTGGAAGATAATTTAACCTTACAGGATAAGATTTGCATGTCTATAAACAAGAATTACTTTGCATTGTTCTTAGTTATATACAACTTGCAGTGTTGCAAAATAGCTCAAAGATAATGAAAGACTAAAACTAAATAATTGAAGGAGGGCTTCCTGTAGAAAGTACAAAATTTTATATCAACTTACTATTTTGCCTGTATATCTTTATATATATATATATCTTTATATATCCTCATAAAACATTTTAAAATCCAACATTTTATCTAATTTAAAGAAATAGATAAAACATTCAGATCTAATATCTCATCTAGATCAGAGGTTAAATGACAAAAGTATTTACATATTTTAAGCCTAATTTAAGGTTTATTTATTTTTGTTATGGGGTGCTGGGGATCCAGAGCAAGGACTCGGTCATGCCAAGCAATAGATTGACCACTGGACTATATCCTCAGCCATAAATTAAATTTAATGAAGAATTTACCTGTGTGAAAACATGGAAATTCTGGGATTATACACGTCAAGATGTTTGTAGACAAGAGACCTTTGGGACATATGATCCACAATATTGTTTTACATTTAGGTGGAAATTTACATAATTGTTTTTTTAATATATGTATAAAGTATAAGAAAATAAGAACTATTGTAGTAACAGCTTTGTATTTCCAATTCAAAATGTATAATTGATTTTAAATTAAAAATTATATCTTTTACACAATGCTGCAACAATTTCTGTTTACCTGCATGCAAATTTTTTAATTTAGTAGAGTTAAAAGAACTATTTAACATTTAGGAATTTTTTAAGTAAACAATGAAACTATACAAAAGAACCCAATATCAGGCAAACGTCACATAAAACACATGGTTTAAATTGCTTGGCTTCCAAGGGGGGGAAATAAAGATGTTAAAAATAAGTTCAAAAATCTGAAAGTAAAGTTTTCCACCTGCTCATATGAGTTTTAGGTTAGAGGAAGAAAGGATAATCCTATAGTACACAAACCAGCCTGATAATTAAACATAACAAGAAACTCTCAAAGCACATGTATACAATATTCTTTGGATTTTCATATGAACTGAGTAAAAACTGAGCATAGATTCTAGAGGCTCTTATTTTGTATTTGTCCCACTTCAATGCTACCTTGTAGGGAGACCAATCATCCCCATTCCAAAATATCCACCTCCATCTCATCAGAGTCTTCCTTAATATGATGGTTGATGCCTGCTGTCCTCTGATTCCTGATATGCCCCAACTCAATTATTGTTTCACTTATCCTACTACTGAGTTTGTTATACTTAGAGATATATAAAATTCCATAAATTGTCAGACTCAGAAGGTTCTACCACGTGAAGTTTAATTAAAACATAAACACATACTCCCTCCTGCCCCATTATAGGCATTCATGAAAATAGTGCCTCTGTGTCAGGGGCCATTCCTTTGGTAATTGTCATTGAGAGAGTTACTTTTAATTTTTGTTCCTTTGCCTGGAATTCTAGATTCTGAAGAAAAGCCACACAAAAAGTTAAGATAATTACTTCTAAAAATTCATTTAAATTTGCAGAAGCCAAAACATATACTGACCTTCAGATAGCATAGGATTATATAAGGTCCACCTTGTTCTTCAACCTGTATATCACCCAACGTGAAATGTATAAATTGCTGTGAGGTTTAACTCGCAGCAAAGTATTATGCTTTGCTAAACATAATACAGGAACTATTCTCAGCCGGTTCAAGGCA
Source organism: Urocitellus parryii (assembly GCF_045843805.1). Lineage (NCBI taxonomy): Eukaryota > Metazoa > Chordata > Mammalia > Rodentia > Sciuridae > Urocitellus > Urocitellus parryii. The sequence continues at coordinate 34,116,829 of NC_135531.1, read as the reverse complement.
GGAAGTGGGTGAGGACAAAGGAGGCACACTCCCTGGATGAAGAAGACTCATTCTCAGCATGGACCTTCCTGCCCAAAGTTCTACTGTTCTTCCTTTTCTTCCCTATTAAATCCCTTTCAACCCCCGGAGTTCCCCAAATTTTTAGCATGGAGAAAAATAATCCACTCTATTTTCTCAGAGTAAGCTTCCAATACACCTGATTTCCTCCCCACCAACTCTATCTTCTGACTATTGCCTTTTGCGTGGAGAGCAAACAGCTGGGTCAGGCATGCTCCACTGTTATGTTTAAGCATGATTCTCTTTAATGCACCATACTCTGGCAAGTAGTGAAAACTTGTCCACAGAAAGGGCCTTGTTGGCTTACTCAAGCCACTATCAGTTCCTTCCATGCCACAACATATGATTTAAGAGAAAATAGTTATTAGAGTCTCTTGTGATTTTTCCTCTATCTTTGCAAGCCAGTTCCACATAGTTGTTTCTGAGTAAAAGTATCTAAAAGTTTATTTGTAATAAACCATTAATAGTTGCTGAGTTAGTGGGAGTGGGCCTTTTTCTTCTCACTATGCAGGACATGCAAGCAAAAAAAAAAAAACTGCCTTAATTTAAAATTTTACTACATGCTATTTATTTCCAAGATGGAAGCACTAGGTATCAGCGTACAGCATGCTTTATTGCATATCAACTTCTATACTAGGTATCACTCCATAGTGTGTTTATTATGTACAACATATTTAAAATATGTAGACATTATAGAAATAATATGAGTATACTTAAGAATATAAGTATACTCTCTATTTATGTCCAAATACATGTAATTGTTTTCATAAAAGTATCCACGAAAAAGATTGCATAAACCAGCAGTGATGGTATGGTTTTCAAGAATTACAATATTCTGCTGTGGCATATACTACAAATATGATGGAACAGTTTTTCACATTTTCATTGAAACAAAGCTTGATTTTGACAGTAGCATGGATTTTCATTGTCTATGGATTACAAGTGAATTTATTGTGTTGGTGATATAAGTTCCCTCATAAGAGACAATAAAACCTTGCTTTTTTTTCTTTAATTATTTTAAATTGATTTTTTAAAAATAAATGACAATGGAATGCATTACAATTCTTATTACATATGTACAGCATGTTTTTTCATATCTCTGGTTGTATATAAACCATGTTCATACCAATTCGTGTCTTCATACATGTACTTTGGATAATGATGTCCATCATATTCCACCATCCTTTCTAACCCCCTGCCTCCTCCCTTTCCCTCCCACCCCTCCGCCCTATCTAGAGTTCTATTCCTCTACCTTTCCCTACCCCACTTGTGGTGAGCCGTTTCTGTGAACTGTGGCCGCCATTACAAGATGGCACTGGTTTCCGCTGTAGTCTGTGACAAACAACTCCTTATCAGAATGAGTTGGCACGCTGTGACTTGGCACCCTATGAGAAAAGTCCACGTGGCAGTTGTGCATTGGGGCTTTATCTGCTTTATTAAGGCTGGGGCACACGGGAGTAGGGAGAGAAACAAGCTAAAAGACATGTCAAAACAAAGGCCTGAATAAACTGCTGAAGGAAGAATCCTGTGTCGTGTTTCCTTTGCTGGCGAGGGGTCGCGGCACCCACTATGAATCAGTCACCTTATATCAGAGAAAACATTCAGCATTTTTTTTGGGGGGGGAGGGGATTGGCTAACTTCACTTAGCATTATCTTCTCCAGCACCATCCATTTACCTACAAATGTAATGATTTTATTCTATTTTATTGCTGAGTAATATTCCATTGTATATATATGCCACATTATTTTTATTCACTCATCTACTGAAGAGCATCTAGGTTGGTTCCACAGTTTAGCTATTATGAATTGTGTTACTATAAACATTGATGTAGCTGTGTCCCTGTAGTATGCTATTTTTAAGTCCTTTGTGTATAGCTGGGTCAAATGGTGGTTCCATTTCCAGTTTTCCAAGGAATCTCTATATTGCTTTCCATATTGGCTGCACCAATTTGCAGTCCAATCAGCAATGTATGAGCGTGCCTTTTTTCCCACATTCTCGGCAAGACGCATTGTCATTTACCTTCTTAATATCTGCCATTCTGAATGGAGTGATGATATCTTAGAGAAGTTTTGATTTACATTTCTCTAATTGCTATAGATGATGAACTTTTTTATATATTTGTTGATTGATTGTATATCATCTTCTGAGAAGTGTCTTTTTAGGCCCTTGGCCCATTTATTGATTTGATTATTATTGTTTTTTTTTTTTTTTTTGTGTGTGTGTGTGTGTTTAACTTTTAGAGTTCTATATATACCCTAGAGATTAGTGCGCTATCTGATGTGTGAGGGGTAAAATTTTGCTCCCAAGATGTAAGCTCTTCTTTCATGTCACAGATTGTTTCTTTTGCTGAGAAGAAGGTTTTTGTTTTGAATTCATCCCATTTATTGATTCTTGGTTTTAATTCTTATGCTATAGGAGTCTTACTAAGAAAGTTGGGGCCTAATTCCAAACCATGAAGATTAGGGCCTACTTTGTCTTTTATTAGATGCAGAGTCTAGTTTAATTCCTAGGTCCTTGATCCACATTCAGTTGAGTTATTTTTATGGTGAGAGATAGGGGTTTAATTTCATTTTGTTGCTTATGAATTTCCAGTTTTCCCCGCACCTTTTGTTGAAGAGGCTATCTTTTCTCCAATGCATGTTTTTAGCTCCTTTGTCTAATATAAGATGTAATTTTGTGGGTTAGTCTCCATTTCCTCTTTTCTGTACCATTGGTCTATCAATCTATTTTCATGCCAATACCATGCTGTTTTGTTACTATTGCTCTGTAGTATAATTTAAGGTCTGGTATATTGATGCCACCTGCTTTGCTCTTCCTGCTAAGGATTGCTTTAACTATTCTGGGTCTCTTATTTTTCGAGATGAATTTCATGATTGCTTTTTCTATTTCTATGAGGAATGCCACTGAGACTTTTATCAGATTCCATCAAACCTGTATAGTGTTTTTGGTACTATGGTCATTTTGATAATGTTAATTCTGCCTATCCAAGAGTAATAAAATTCTTGGAAATCAAATACAAAAGCATATCAAAAATATAGTGCACCAAGATCAAGTGGGATTCATCCCAGGGATGCAAGGTTGTTTCAACATACAGAAATAGATAAATGTAATTCATCACATGAATAGACTCAAAGATAAAAATCATATGATCATCTCAATTGACACAGGAAAAGGATTTGACAAAATATAGCAACTGTTTATGTTCAAAAAACTAGAAAAACTAGGGATAACAGAAACATATTTCAACATTGTAAAGGCTATCTATGCTAAGCCTCAGGCCAACATCATTCTAAGTGGAGGAAAAAAATGAAGGTATTCCCCCTAAAAACTGGAACAAGACAAGGATGCCTCCTTCACCACTTCTATTTGACATAGTTGTTGAAACGCTGGCCAGAGCAATTGGATGAAAGAAATTAAAGGGATACCTACAGGAAAAGAAGAACTTAAATTAGCAATATTTGATGATGATATTATTCTATACCTAGAAGACCCTAAAAGGTCCACCAGAAAATTTCTAGGACTAGTACATGAATTCAGCAAAGTAGTAGGATATAAAATAAACACCCATAAATCAAAGGCATTTCTGTATATCAGTGACAAATAGTCTGAGAGGGAAATGAGGAAAACTACCTGATTTACAATAGCTTCAAAACAAAAACTAAAATAAAATAATTGGGAATCAACTTAACGAAATAGGTAAAAGACTTATATAATGAAAACTACAGCACCCTAAAGAGAGAAATCAAAAAAGACCTTAGAAGATAAAATCTTGCTTTTATTGTCAGTATTCAAATTGATGATAAAAATAGGTTTTTTCATGGTTTCCAGGTAGAAAGATATGTCTTCATTTTGCAAGTTCATAAAACTTCAGTTAATAGGGTAAAATTAGTTATTTATATGGACTTTGTCTTACTTCATTCCAGGGTGGATAAAATAGAGCCATATTTTTTAATGAATATCATTAAATTCAGTTTAGGGATAGTCATTTAATCTGTTATATACCACTTTGTCTAGCTGTGCTCTATCTATTTCTCTTTAATCTCATTTTTGAAAAGGGTTGTCAAAATTCCTTTCCTTATGTCTTAAAATTTGACAAGTTCTATTATTACAATTTTAGTTCTTGTGTAGATAATAATTTTGAGCATTTTGTTTTGTTCTATTAATAACTTTAACTCAAATATAACTTTAAATATCAGGTTATATTGAAAATGCCTTTTTTTAGTTTGCTCTCAGTCTTTGGCAAATGCTTATATGCACAACATAAAATGTTTAATTCTAAATGCCAACTCAACATTTATTTTTTATAGACTTTCTATTTTACAGTGAGTTTTAAATTTATAGACAAAAATTTACAGATCATACAGAGTTCCCAGAACCTCACTGTCAACTTCCTCTATTATTAATATCTCACATTAATATAATTTAATTGTCACAATTAATGAAACAGTTTCAATTTATTTTTAGTAAGTCAAGTCCATGTTTTTGTTTTAATTTCTCTGGTTATTTATTTCATATTTAATTAACTAGTAAAAATAGATATTTTATTGTATACAACATAATGCTTTGAAATATGTGGACATTATAAAACAGCTAAATTGAGCTAATTAATACATGCATTAATGCACACACTTCTCATTTATTGTAGTAAAACACTTAGAATCTACTTTCGTAACAATTTTTAAAATATAAAGTAAATTAACTATGGTCAACACGTTGCACAATAGGTCTCTTGATTCCTCCTGTCTGACTGAAATTTTATGTTCTGTAGCCAACATCTCCCCAACCCCTTGTTCCTACTCCTGTTGACCATCATTTTCCTCTGTATGAATTAGTGAGGAGAATTATGAAGTTAGTATTTTTAGATTCTGCATATTATTAAGGTCATGTATTATTTGTCTTTCTATGCCAGGTTTACTTTATTAGCATAATATTTCTATGTATATCCAAGTTGTCACAAATGACAACATTTCTTTATTTTTTTTAAAGCTGAATACTACTCTGTTAGGTATATAATGCCCTATTTTCTTTATCCATTCTTCGGCTAAATGAACACTTAATTTGATTCCATATTGTAAATAATGGTGCTGTGAACATGGAAATGCATCTTTCGTTGACACACTTATCTCATACTGCCTTATTTTTTATTATAGTATTCTTCTTTTTTTTTTCCTTGAAAGCATCCTAGATACCTCCAGCCACCTAATCTCTATGTCTTATAGGATCATCTTGGCTGTAAAAGCCTCTCATACTTTGTTTTTGATACTTTTAGTTTCAGAGAACACTAGGCAATTATTTTGTTAGAACACCCATGCTTAAGGTTACATAATATTTTCTTCACGATTTAATTGAAGTTATGGGATTAGAGGCAGGAAGATCCCATGAGGAAAAGCATTCATATCACTTTATATCCAAGTTCCATGCTAATCACTGGTATTATCACTAATGATGTGGAATTTATCACCCTCTTGATGAGGCGTTTGTCAGGACAACAACAACATTTATAGAAAAATAATCTAACACAAAAATTCGAGAAAATATAATATAAAGCCAAAGCTACTAGAAATTCTCTAAAATAATAATAACAATAAAGTGTATTTTCCATTTTGGAATTTGCCTTTTTTCTGATGTAATGGAGGCTAATGTGTAACACCTTACGTATATAGTGGAACTCTAACCAAGTAAAGTAGCTTTCAGAAGTCCCTGGGGGATTTCAAAATACAATTGTTGCAGAGGACACACTTCAACCATAAAAGGCAGCTATTGCTGGAGTCAGATTTGCCTTAAATCTTTCTAATAAAAATATGTTAATACAGTCATTCCAGCTACCTCTTTTCATAATATCATAGATTGCAAAACTAAAGGATTATTAAAACTATCTTGTAGTATAAACTGCTTCTTTAGTTAAATAAATGGGAATTTGTTGTCTAGTCCATTAGTTCATTAGCTGAACTTTGTCATCTTTTATATTTTTATTCCCTTCCTTTCTTTATTTGTATTTTCACAACTTGGTATGCAAATGAAGTTGGGAATATGCATATGAATGCATATGCCATAATCCCCTGTATAAATCTGTAGCTAGTTAAGATTTTAAAGACATTCTGCCTTATATCAATTTTTTTTTTTTGTACCAGAGATTGAACCCAGGATTGTTTCACCACTTTTTATCTTTTACTTTGTGACAGGGTCTTACTAAGTTTCTGAGGGCCTCCTTAAATTGCTGAGCTTGGCTTTGAACTCATAATTCTCTTGGTGTAGCTTCTGGAGTCACTAGGATTACAGAAGTGCATCACTACACAGGCTCAAAGAAAATCCTTTGAATTAAAAAAGAGATTATTATTCTCCTCCTATCAGCAAAAGTAGTCTATAATTGGCCATGTCATTCAAAAAGGTCAGTACAAAATTTTTCTTCTTTAATTTCAAATAATTCCCCCAAACAAAGAATCATCCTAATATTACATAATCTTGCAAATATCAATAAGTGTGAAATCTAGATTGAAGATCTAAGATAAGATGCCCCAGAATGATGTAAACATCTTTACAGATGATTCTAGTTTTTATAAGTGAAGAGACTTTGATTTTGTTGAATGGGGAAAAAAATGTAGGTTTTCAAAGCTTTTTTGATTTCTTGATTAGATATATACCAAGCCACTGTACATTTCAAGTTTTCAGTAATTCTATAAGTCATATAGCTGGGAAACTCACAGCAAAATGCAAAGTAGTAAAAGTGTTTTTATTTTTATTGAATTTGTGCTTTGGAAGTCCTGGGGAGACATCCAAGGGCCTACTACATTAAAATCAAGTGCTCTACCACTAAGCTGTATTCCCAACTCTTTTTTCTTTCTTTCTTTTTTTTTTTTTTTTTTTTTTTTGACAGATTGGCTTGGCTTGCAATCCTTCTATCCCAGTCTCCCAGGTAGTTGAGATTACAAGCATGTTCTAACAAACTCACTTGGTTAAATGGTTTTTAAATTGGCCAAAAAAAGCAAGAAAATTGGAAGATCAAACAATAAAGTCAGAGGGGAGAAATACTTCTGAGTGATAGCAGTATGTGAGTAAGCAACTATCCCATGGCTTTTGAATGTGCTTTCACCAGCTGCTGTCAAGGTTCCACTGTTAACCAATGCTGAAATCTGTATAACTTAAGTGATTTAAAGAGCTGGGGAAAGTATCCAACACTGTTAAACATATAACAAACACCTAATAAGATTGGGAATTGTAAGTGTTGTTGATCATAAGCTTTTCAACGAAATCGGTAGATTATAGTTGCTATTTGGTAACTAGGTGAAATGATGAATAAGTTTATTTGTTCCTTTATGCTAATATATATATATATATATATATATATATATATATATATATATATGTGTGTGTGTGTGTGTGTGTGTGTGTGTAATACATAGGTAAAATAATCTGCATTAAGTAATATATTATTGATGAATTAAACACAGATAAATTAATGCATAAATTATTTTATTTAATTCCTAAAATATATGAATTATAAATATGTTTATACATAATACATATATTTTAAACTATAATTTATTAATATTTATGTATGTTAGAGATGTGATATACCCTAAAATATACAAAAAAAATTTAAAGAAATAAAATAATAATTCAGTATTCATGTTGATTAAGATAATCTGACAGTTTTTTTCTTTTTTTCCCAGAATGAATTTCTGGTGTTAGTGTCAAGACATAACTAACATATGAAAATTTATGTGAATAAATATTTAAAAAATTAAAAATAATTGAAGAAGTTTAAAGTGAGTCCATTAGTAACATGAAAATGATCATATTTTACACTTGTGTGAAATAGTCAACTGCAAACTTCCAGGAGTCTAATAAAGAGCAAACTTTATTAATTATATAATTAATCATGCCAACTATCTAAAGACATTTAGTTGGTATAAAATTCTTTAAAAAAGAAAATAATAAGTAAACTCAAGGGACTTTCCTATTCAAAATATTTTTATAATTGACAGGATCAGTTTTATAAGAGGCTTCATTCATGGACTCAAAATAGTTATTGATCTCCTACAATATGAGAAACATTGTACTGAAGCTCAGATGAAATAAGAACAACAAATTATCTTATTTATATAATCTGAAATCAATTATCAAGCAATGCTAAAATTAAAAAGGCAAATACAAAGCTAAATTTTACTAAAGAAATACATCAGATAGCACTTATGAGGAACCTTTAGATCACTTGTGATGAATCAGATATCTTCTCAAAGTAAATCAGCTTTATGTAGAAAACCAAGGCAATCTCATTGTGAAGAAAACTGGGAGTTGATAGGGTTGTTCTTCATGTGAGAATAGCCAAAAGTTACAAAAGAATTGAATCCTAGAGGAGACTAGACCTAAGTGCTCACTGTTATCCCTTACAATAATATGACCTAACCATGTAAGCAATGATTGTTCTGGAAAGAGGAGAAAAATATCCCAGTATTTAGAATAGGTTGTTTCAAATAGGTATTCTTTTGAAATACCTGTATAGTATAGAAGTATAATTATTATTGTTGTAATTAAAGTGCACAATTTAGGATTCAGAGACTATCATAATCAGAAAACCACAAGTAGGAATAACTTGCAAAAATTACATTTTGAGACTGAATATGAGAGCTGTGTTGTGATAAACACTGAAAATGCTACATTTTATAATCTGTATAAAATAAGGAAACAGACAAACTTCACCTGAAGGGATCTTTAATTTGAATATTAAATCCTAATTCTCCAAGGTTAAGTCTTTTTTTTTTTCAGATTCCATATATGAATGAGATCATGTAGTATTTGTTTCTGTGCCTGGCTTATTTCCCCTAACATCATATTCTACCAGTTCATCATGTGGTTGCAAATAATAGGATTTTGTACTTTCCCTATGAATAGTATTCCATTGACTATATAGGAATATTTATATTTAGACATACACTATATGTGCATGTATGTATGTGTGTGTGTATATATATATATATATATATATATATATATATATATATATATATAAATTTCTTTATTCATTAATCCATTGATAGGCCCTGCTATTCTATGGGAGTATGAAAAACACTTCAACATATTAAATTCATTTGTTTTAGATACATAGACCAGTAATGAAATTGGATGCATTATATGGTAGTTATGTTTATAGTATTTTCAGGAATCTAGGAGATATAGTTTTAAAAGAAACTTCATGTATTTATTTGTTTATTTCTCTCTCACATCAACTCTTTTCTGTATCTATACTCTGGCTCTCAGAAAAACCTTGGAAAATTGTACCATTTCTGCTTTATTCTTAAGAAATAAAAAAATAACACAGTAATGTTAGATTACAGTCCCCATGTAACCTGGCGTGACCAGGCCTAATCATGAGTTCAAAGCTGTGATCTTTTGAATTGGTTTTCCTTGTTCTCAGATCTCACCTGTTTCCACAAGAGTCTATTTTTTTAAGGGTAGATAGAAATTGCAATTAAATGGCTTAGTTAGCTCTAAGCTAACTTCTTTCTTTGTAAATAAAGAAAGAAGCCCTTCCCTTACTTATCTTGGCACATTTACTTTAGAAAGCTTATAAAGACTTGGGGTTTTTTGACTCTTTGAAATCTGCAAATGTTTTAAAAAATCTAAATGGTGTAGCAAAAAAGAAAGCAAAAAGCTAAGTCTCTTATTAGTTTTAATTGGGAGTATCTTTCTCAGTTTATGGGATCTAACGTCTGTCTATCTTTTAGGAAAACAATGTTCAAGGTATTCAAGGTGCAATCCCAATCCTCTAGGGGTAGTTGGAGATGATTTATACAGCTAACTCAAAAATGAGTTTGTGTTTTCATTTGTCTAAAGTCAAGAAAGTCACAAATGATCACTTCAATTACCAGGTGAATTTAGGATGGACTGGACTGTGTATGACTAATAGTACTAACAAGTTCTCATAATGTGTATGCCATATGTGGTATCTGCTTTGCTTGGGCAATGAATAGCTTTTTGTTTTGTCTTTGCAATCTCATTGTTGATTTTATGGGAAATACATTCTGATTTATCATTAACTTAATAGTCAAAGAATTTTATTTCTATTGTTTGTGGCAAAGATTTTTTTTTAAAAATCTTACTGTGAATATTTGATATTTATAATATAATGCTATGGAACATATATAGATGATGGTAAAATAGCATAAAGAATACAAAAATAGAAGATATGTAGAACTGATAAATTTTAAGATCTTAGGTTCAACATGAGATTTTATTTTAATTGTATTTTCTCAGCACTATACACTAGTCTCTTGTGCTGGAGAGAATAAAGAAAGAAGCTTCTCTTATACCCTATTATTTCTCTTCCTCATTCAGTTCATCACATGCAGACAAGGGAAAATAGAGCAATAAGGTAGTAAAATGTTGTTGTCTGGGGTGGGTCTGTAAGAAGGAGAACTCAGCCTGTACTTGGCCAACAGTTCAGACTTGGGCTCTCCAATACAATTTTCAAATTATATTTCCCATAAGCCATTTCTATGCCTAATCATTCTTTGTACATTCCATGAATTGATTTATTTTGAGTAGGGACTATAGTATATTCCTCAAGGAGTTCTAAGCACAAGGGATATAATAATAAGGAAACAGACAAACTTCACCTCAAGAGATCTTTAATTTGAATGTTAAATCCTAATATTAGCTAAGAGACAGACAAGGGAAATATGGGTTAGTAGAGGACATGTGGAAATTTTAGTTCAGGTGTCTAGCTCTCTACTTTAGTCTGGGTAATACAATACTCTGATCACTGCATTATATGAAATTCCTTTGTAGAAGTTCATTTATTTAAATTAATTTTAGTGGAATTCAGTTGAATTTTCTACAAACATTCAATCACTAAGACATAATTAAGCCACACTGGCCATATTAAGAACAGATGCAATGGAAGGGCAAACGGGGGAAGAAGCTAAGTTTTCCTCTTATTTGATATTACAGAAAAGTAATTTCTTTAATTAGCTAAGAAACTTAATACATATGCATTCAGTGTTTTACATTAATAAGGAATCAAGTTTCTAGAGGTCTCATGTATTCATTGATTCAGATTGCTAAATTTAAATATTTGGGAGGCTTGGAAACAACAAAAATGTTTTTCTTACAGTTTTAGAGACTGGGAAGCCAAGATTGAGAAGCCAGCAGATTGGTTTCAGGTGAGATCTTCTATCCTTGCTCAGAGATCATCAGCACCCTTTGTCCCCACATAGCAGAAGGGACAATCCCATTCCTGACCTTATGATGTAATCCTTCCAAAAGTTCTACCACTTAATATCATTTCAGTAGTCATTTTGAGATTTCATATAAATTTTGGAGGGACAAACGTATTCAGTCCATAGCATTCTGCAAAGATTGTAAAGTAGGTACGATGTGATGAAAATGATGGAGGAACAGCTGCAGGAACATAAACCTCTCATGGGCGACTGTATATTATATGGATTGTTAGAAAGTTGAAGCTATTTCATAACAATATTCTGGCTCTGCATGGAGCAAGAATCACTGAATAATGACTGTGCAGGAAAAAATGGGAGGCTTTAAATGGTATGTTCAGGTTTTAAGACTACTGGGAATGGTGCCATAGACTGGGTGAATTAAATGGGAGACATTTTTTTTTTTCTCACCATTCTGGGGGCTAGAAGGCTGTGGTGAAGGTGACAATGGAATTGTATTCCAGGTCTCTGTCTGATTTGTGGATGGTTGTGTTTCCCCCTGTATCTTTGTAAGGCCTTCTCTCTGTATGTGTCTGGGTTCACATTTACTTTTCTTATAAAAGTATCAGTCATATTAGATGAAGGCTCATACTATAATCCTAATTACTTCTTTAAAATTTCTTTGTCCAAATATGGTCCAATTCTGAGGCTCTGGTTTTGAGCAAATGATAATGTGAGTTACCATCTTCCTGGAAGGAGTTCCACTGTGATAGGGATATAAAGACTATGGAAGTGTCTATCACCAGGAGAATGTCCTGGGTTTCAACCTGCCCACTCATTTGCAAGTATTGGGTATACCTAAATCTTGTGAATTAGACAAGGTTTTACTGACATAGAGAAGAGACAGAAAAATAGCTACAGCTGTGACTGTACCCCGTGCCCCTATGGCTAGCTGGTACAACACAGTTAGATTGTGGACATAGGCCACCCTTGTTCTGATAGTGAAGGACCTATTCCATTCCCATCAGGTGGGTTAGGATGGGTTCTTAAAATCAGGAATGAGTTTATCATATATTTTGTTAAAGTATATGATTGGAGCAATTTTGTATTTAGGGGCTACAGATGTAACTCATTGGTAGAGTGTTTGCATAATATGTGTAAGCCCCTAGGTTCAGTCCCCAATACCACATATACCGCCCCCACACATTGAAGAATAATTCTATGTTTAGAAATTTCATTCAAAGAAACACAGTGGCTTCAGAAAGAAAAAAAGCAAAGATGTTATTCTATGGAAGTCTTAGAAACTCAATGCATCACTAATTATATGGAGATATGTGGCTATAGGCAATTGGAGCTGACTGTAATCAATTACAAAACAAGTTTAAGATTTTTGAGTGTTTTATTGCCAATAGATGCACCAGTCTGAATTAAAGAATGTTGTGACTGTTAAGATGAAAAATGATTCTTGGGTTTCTGAGTTATTAGATACTGCATAATACCAACAAAGCGGATAGTCTTCCTTTGTCTTCAAATGTAGCCAAGGAGACTGGCAGAAAAGGAAAAGCTCTCCACAAGACAGAGCCAGGAATCATAGGGAGCAATGTCCCAGGGCGCCCCTTCCTTTTAGAGTCAACAAGTCAAAACAGAGCTGATTATTTCTGAAGAATAAGAGAATATGAGGACTTTACAACTTTTCCTTGGCTTTTAGAACTTCTATTAACCATCTATTTGTATGGTTGCACTATTTCCTCTATACCCAATATGACCATTTAAGACTTTATTTTACAGCCTTGTTATTGTTCTAAAATTCTGTTCTCTTCTCTTCTCCTCATTGGAGGGAACATGTATCTTCTCAGGTCACATATCATCAATCAAATGCAGCTGCATTCCAATGTGATACGGATTACAGTTCTCAAATTGTAGAATAATTGAATGAAGCTTTTACAGTATCTCAGAACAGGTGAATGGAACTTAATTATAGGAAAGCAAATGTGGTTGATAACAGAATGGAAGGTGGCAGAATATTTCAAGTATTCATATATTTTTACCTCCTTTTCATTCCTGCCATGTTTCCCTGTAGGTGGGTTATACTTCCCAGAATTGGGGCTTAAGCATACAATGTGTTTGAGCCAATGATATGTGAACAAATATTCTGTTTTCCACGTCTTCTAGAAGTATTCAATGCACCTATATCATCCCTAGCTTTCAAACCAAGTGAACAGAACATTGAAGAGAAGTGGAGTTCTTTGGAACCTAATTTAGGAATAATTACTCTTTCCAGATGAAAACTGTTCAGAAAAGATGTAAAAACATCCACAACCATAACAAAAAATATTCTATTATCATAAGTAATTGAGATTTTGAAATTATTGACTACTTCAACAAAAAAGTATTAAAACAAATATCTCATCCAAATAAGGACTCATGCATGCATGCAGGATGATGGTGTCACTCAAGTAGAAAGAAAGTCAGTTTTCAAAGTCAGAGGAAATGAGCAATAGTGACCAATAAGCTATGGACTCTTGCCATGGAGGTCGTTTTTAAAAAATTCTTCTTTTGAATAACCAGATCCCATAAGCAAAGAAAAACTAGATAAAATAAAAGCAGGGAACTTTGTGCTTGGAAACAGGGTAAAATAAGGATATTAAAATTTACTTTGTGATCTGTGAGGTGTGTGAGGAGGGCCTCACCTCCCAATTTGGCGTTTCAATGTATAATGCAAAATTTGTGGGTCAGAGTGGAGTCTGTGAGTTCTTTATGAATCTCTACCAGTAATATTTAAAGTATTTCAGCTTCTGTATCTTTCAAAGTAATCACATGCTTTTAATTTATCATGGTTGCATTTCATGTTCATAAGGATAGGTCAATTAAAATAGTAAACATTGTATAGTTTAAAATAAGGATGTCTAAGTAGATGATTTACTACTATCATTGAATTTAATGTTTGTACTTCAATATATTTTTGTTAAAATATAGAAGAATTTTGCTCTTCAGTATATTAAGCACTTTTATTCTTTGAATTATATAAATATACTTAAATAGTTTTTTGAGATATAATTTACATACTATAAAATATATCTGGTTTACGTATATAGTTCAATGTTTTTTAGTATAGAGTTATGCAATAATAATCACACTTTGATTTGAAAATTTTTTTTCCTTTTTCCCAAAACCCCATGTCCATTAATAATTCATTTTTTCACTCTCTATCAGTCCCTAACATGACATTATATTTTTATGTATAGATTTGACAATTGTGGAGATATTTTTATAAATGGACTCCTACAGAATATGGTCTTTTGTGACTCATCTTTCATATACTATAGGTTGTAGCATAAATTGACTCTCTATTTCTTTTCATGAACAAATAATTTTCTATTTGTGAATCTATCACATTTTATTTATTTTTTTCAGCCACTGACAGATATTACATTATTTTCATTTCTTGACAACTTGGAATAATGCTGCTATAAATATTTATGTACCAGTTTCATGTAGACATTTGTTTTAATTTCTTTGGGTAGTCATTTAGGAATAGAATTAGATCACATGTTAACTCTGAATTTACTATATAGATATTTGGGAATGTATTTACTTTCTTTAAAACTGCAGAAAAATAAAGCTACTCTTCCTAAAATTCTGAGTAATATTTTTAAGTTATAGTGCTATCACTTTTAATCATCCATAGCAGTTATGATCTACGAGAGAGAGAGAGAGAGAGAGAGAGAGAGAGAGAGAGAGAGAGAGAGAGAGAGAGCGCACAAGAGCTCAGAATCTATGAGTTTCAAATTTAAGATGGTGGCTGCTTCTGCCCAACACAGATTTTTATCAAAATAGCAGTTGTACTTACTGCAGTTTCTCTGAAAACCTAAATGACAAAAATGATCACATAAGGTAGTAATTTTGTAATTTTTTGGCTGAGTGGCCCTGAGTCTATTGGCACCCAACAGTGAGGAAAATTATTTATAAACAGCTACATTATATGCTATACCAAGTTATATAGTGCCTCAAACTTTAAAACTATTGCAAAAAAAATATTGTGCCAAAGATTTTACATTCTTATTTTTTTACCAAACTCAATTTCAAAGTCAGATTTTTTTCCCTCATTAAATCAGTTTCATTTTATTTCATACTATTGTTTCTGTTCATTGTTCTAGATTTTTTAAAGCAGGTGTTTCTTGAAGTACTATATAAGCCAAGGGGGAAAAAAAGCCTGAAAGTATTTTTGTTATCCATAAACATAAAGGTTTTTAAATTACATGTATTAAGATTGCAACTTAAGAAACTTTTTGTTTGGGGAATACATATTTTTCTGTCAAAGAAGGTGTTATATTGGACTTCTTATCAGGGTTCACAGCAGTGATGTAATAACCACAGATTAAGGCTACTGGAAGTAGATGCTGATTACCTAACTCAATTCATTGATTTTTGAAGTGTCAAATTTGTCTTTAAGTTTTTTTTTTTAATTTCAATACAGTGATATGATGTTTGTAATGGGAATGGAAGTAAAATGATATTTTCCTAATTTTCCCATAATTTAGATCTTATTTGTTACAATAAAGTACACTACCCTGATTATCCCACAGTTACATTCAGAGTTAGTGCAGATTCCCCAATGAATAAATATGTGTGCTACAGACTATCTTCCTTGTCTAATGGCACAGGGCTGCTGATAGAGCTGAAACTTTAATCCAGAATGATCTCACATGAAAGCACCTGAGCTCCTTTTACCCCATCAGGGTTCCTCTCCATTAAATTCAGTCATGGGATCAACACATGTTGAGTCAAAAGTTTTTAGATAGGTGACAGGGTTACAAAATGTAATACCAACCAAGTTTTGCTGAGAGATTACAGCCACCTGGCAGAGTAATTACTGCATGCAATTACAATAGAGGGTGGTAAATTTCAAATTTTAGTCTCATATATGTGGCATGAAAGATGCAAATGACTACAGTTATGCTTGGAGCAAAAAGGTTGAGGAGCATTCATTTTTTGGAAATTGATACATTATATAGGATTCTGAATAGAAGATGTTCAGAGAAAGGGATATTGGGAGAATAATGGAGAACAGAAGCAGCATCTTATATAGATAGCCATGATAGGAAGTTCAGAACCAGAGTCACACATTGCAACATGACATGTTGAAAGGAATTAATCTGGAGTGACCTCCTTGGCCTAGATCACAGAGGACCTTCCATTATAAGCTGAAGTGTTTTCACTTTTTCTTGAAAGTTTCAGTTACCTAGTGACAAGTAAGATAAGAAAACAGGTGAAAGGCCACGGTTTGGACATGGCATCTACTGCAAGATTTTGACAATAGAGCAGAATTTTCCCTAACATTAATGTCTTTGCATTTAGAAGGAATGCATGATTTATTTTGAATTTCAAAAATCACTGAAATGAGATAATTATATTTTCAAATGGGATGGGTTAATTAACAAGATTGGAAAATAATTTAAGGAATGAGATTTCAGGATGAAAAACCAATTAGGAAGCAGACAGGAAAGGATAAGTCAAAAGAGATGGTGTCATTGAGGAAAGTGGCAGTAAACACACCAAACAAAACACAGGAATCTGCCCTATCTTGGAAGTGTTTATATAATGACGAAGAGGTGAATTGAACATTCCTATTCATCATTAAAGTGTCAAAATTATTTTATCCTAAAGGTAATACCCAGTAACTACTAACATCTTTTTTAAACACAAGCTGCTTTCTCACTTTCACTAATGATTATTCATGTTTAGTGACACTGATAATGTTTCTCTTTCTGATTATTTGCGTATTGCAAACTTTTTACTTTCAACATCCTAACAGTTTGACCAATATATAAGTATTATCTTTGAATCCCAAAGCACCAAAACGTCAATGACATTACATAAAAATTTTTACAGATACTTGTAGCATTGTAAATAATGTATCATATATGCCATAAATGTGGCTAATGATGGCTTTTACTTTCCTTGAGAGTTGCACATGACATATTTCCATTTTTCTCAAATCCTTTGGTTGATCAGTTTTCTCTATTTTTGCAACTTGATCTAATTAGAGAATTTCAACATGTAATGCATTAATTTCAAATATAGATAATATATTTATTATTATTTTTCTTATTACTTAATGTAAGCACATTCAAAAATTAAGAATTCCAAAACAATGTTTTAACCTTACATATGTGAAATAGAGATATTAGAATAAGTGAATACCTTGAAATTATTTTCTGACTATAGACTGTATTTCCTTTAGAAATAGTGCATATATATTTATTTATCCTTTCACTTATGTATTTATTTATTTAGACAATAAATACTCCAGATATGTTTGAACATTTTAAAATTATACAATGATACACTGTAAAATTATTATTTTCTTCTTTTGGAAAAAAAATGAGGATTTTGCTTCAGTGCCAACAAAATTCTTCCAACTTGCTTTTTTCCTTCTCTCTGTTGGAGTCTGGCAATGCTACTGTAATGTCACTGAGACTGCAGCAATTAGCCTTCTTTTATTGCTGAGCAGATGTTCTAAGTGATGTGCTCATTCGACATGAGTTGGGACTGAGATATCAAAGCTGTTATAATTTAATTCTGGTTAGGTCAAAAGGCTTCATTATTATCAGTCCAAAATATTCATAAAATATAATAAAACTTGCACTTATTTCCAATTAAATTGAGTTTCACTTAGTCATGGAATGCCACAATCTCCCACTGTCACATATGGTAGCATGAGCTGCTGTTTGACAAGTTAATATTCATGTTCATGATCATAATCTGAGGGGGTTTATTTGTATACATAACAATCATTGCTGATTTATTTTTATTATGATACTGAGAGCAGCTGATTTAAAACAGCAGGAAAAATATTTTCTGCATTATTGTCTTTTCCAGACAATAGGCACTCTGAGAACCTTCCTTTATTACCAAATTCTCTAAATACTTTCCTATTACTCATAAAAAAAATTTACATCTCTAAAAAGCTGTCCTTTTCTTTCATCTCTACTTAACTTTCTAAACGAAAGAAAAATCAACTGTCAACTTTTTGCAATGCCGGATTCAGTTCCAACTTGCACAATTGCATTGTTTGTATGATGAGCTTCCACAAATGATTAATTTCCATCTCTAAACAAAAGTAATAGCCAACTGCTTTGAAATAGATCACTCACAACCTACATTAAGTTAATGCAAACCAATTTAGTCATTAGGATTGTTAAATTAATAGAATTGACTTTGCAATTTTCTGGTTATTTCAGTCTTAACCACTGAATCAGATCCAATCTATATTGACTCAATCAATTTGTAACAAGTGACTATTACTATAGCTAAAGAAACAACTCTGTGCCTATTAAGAGAGCATTATTTTTGGCATCTTGCAAAGTTTTTGCTATACAGCACTAATTCAACCTGCAGTCAAGTATTGCCTAATGATGACCCCGTCAACAATGGACTGCATACATGAGAGTATGTACCATGTAGCCTAGCTTTGTAGTACGCTATATGATCTGAGTTTGTGCATATACACTCTATGAAGTTTGTATAGTGACAAAATCGCCTAATGCACACTTCTTAGAATGTATACCCATTGACCCACACATGACTATACTTTGTTTACATGACAGAATTATGAAAACAATTCATGATTTTCTACTTAAAGGGAAGGCAGTAGACATAACTGGTCAGATGCACTAAGAAGACTAGTAGGTGGATGCAAAACCTTTTACATGTTCCCAGGAATAGCAGAAGACTCATATATTAAACATAAGTCATTATCTGAAATTTACATCAAAGAGCATTCACTGATAACCACTCTCCTACTACATGACCACATCATCCCCACCTTCCCACACACATATACAGCTACTGTTGGCCACTACTCTCTCAATTTAGAGGAAACCACAATCATTTAGTTTTTGTTGATAATATTAATTCATCTCATCGACTAATGACTCAGAAAGCTCAAAATTATTTATCCTCCCAGCCTTCATCAACCTCAGGTATCCAGAATTCATAGGTTGGTTATCTGGTTGAAAATTAAAATACATAAAATCATATATAAAATTTTACATAGATGTGCTTGGTGAATGTTTCCCTTTTTCTAATTGTAGAGATAAATGCTCTCGTAGAATTCTTGAACAGTGTTCAAATGGCAGAGCTGAAACAACCCTCAAAAGAAACATTCTGAGCAAATAAGACGCCTTTCTTCAGAACCCATGGATTCACTGATCAGAGGCCTCTATGGTGCCAAGTCCATAAAAGGATACATGGGTCCTGGAACTCATTTTCAAATCCACTGTTTTCTACTCATCTTATCAGTCTGTTCTCCACAGTGTTTGTGTCAGCTCACAGCCCCTGAAAAGCAGGAGACAGAACTTTCCCAAGATTTTATCTAAGAACTTGATTGAAGAAGCCTGTGATTACACGAGTCAGAGGAAATGAAGAATGGGCTGCCTCTACTTAGTTGTTAAATAACAGTGGAAATCTGTCGCTAAGAGAACAAAAAGAAAGGTAAGTTGCATGAAGTCTCTGAGACCTGAGGAGTCAGATCGCCTGTCTGAAAAATTCTGTCTCTGCTGAGAGTGGGCCTGCCTTCCCATTGCCCCACCAACAGTGGCTGCAAAGACTCAGTAAGGTGCAAGTAGTTTTTGTTAAAAGGCAGTGATGGGAGTCAGAACTCAGCAGCTGGGGCTCTTGTTCTATTGTACTTGTTTGCAGTTGGAGGTCTCTGAGGTCCACTGTCACTGTCACACCACAATGTCTCCACACTCTAAAAGCATTTTCTGCTCCTGTATTCACAGTTTCCTTTTTTGTTTCTCAATGGTATTGCTTTGTTTTATCCTCTATTTAATGAACATGTTCATTTTTACTATATAGTGCACTCCTTCCTGCCTGAAAATACAGATTCACGCTGTAACATTGTGTTAAAACAATGACAACAGTTCCTCCTCTGACAATGAGCTCATTTCTGTCTTGTCTCTCATTTCTCCAGTTCTTCTGTTCCCTTTACTAGCATCCTTCTTTAAAAAAAAATTTTTTTGTTTGTTCTAATCTGTTATACATGTCAGTAAAATGGACTTTGAAACATTGTATATAGATGGAGTGTAATTTCTCATTCCTCTGGTTGTATATGATACACAATCCCACCAGTCATATAGTTATATATGTACTTAAGGTAAGAATGTCTGACTCATTCTACTATCCTTCTTACCCCATGCTCCTCCCCTCACTTCATTCCCCTCTACTTAAACTAATCTAACTCTATTCTTCCCTAGCCCTCCCCCATTAGAGTGAATTAGCATCCACATATCAGGGAAAACATTTTGGCCTTTGGTTCTTTGGGATTGGCTACTTTGGCTTAGCATGATCAATGTTCATACCAGCATAATTCTTGAGAGGAATACCATGCTCACTGTCTTAGCCTTGGAACCTGCCTTGTACTTGTGTCCACCACTGGATGGTGGCAGAGTCTAATTGCCAAATCATTTGTCAATTTCTCTCACTTTATTTTATTCAATATTGCAGCTGTGACACACACACACACACACACACACACACACATGTATATATATATATATATTCTAAGTAGGTACTAAGCAGAAATCCTTATTTATTTACCCATATTTCTTCCTCAAACACACCACATGTCAGACGATGGAGCTACACTGCATCCAATTGTGTAAGTAAAAAAAAAATGGAGTCACTTTACACTCCTATGGCCACCTCATCCATTATCTCCTCTTGTACTTTATCTTTTTATCTTTATTCTATCCATTTTTTCTGTCCTCCACTCTATGCACGCTGGTTGCTCTCTCATATGAGTTATGGCAATAGCCTCTCTACTCATCCCTTCTTGTCCCTCATGATGTTCCCAACCCATTCTCCAGAGAGTTATCAGACCAGAATAAAACTTACACATTAAGAATCCAAAAATCAGCCAGGCGTGGTGGTACACACCTGTCATTCCAGCAACTTGGGAGCCTGAGGCAGGAGGACCACAAGTTTAAAACCAGCCTCAGCAACTTAGTGAGGCTTTTAGCAACTTAGCAAGATCCTGTCTCAAAATAAAAAAGGGCTGGTTGATGTAGGTCAGTAGTAAAGCATCCCTGTGTTCAATTCCTGGTACATGAAAAAAAAAAAAGAAAGAAAGAAAGAAAGAAAAAGGAAAAGAAAGAAAAACAAAATGAAAAATAAGAGAGAATCAGAAAATCTTATTTTAATCTTAATGCTTTTCTATTGCACTTAGAAGGAAATATAGGATTTTTTCCTTAAGATAATCAGAACTCAGCTTTGTCTTTCTTCGATTTATCATTTGGACCTTATTTCAACTGCAGTTTCTAACGTTCTATTACAAGAGGTTTTAACTTATTAAAAAATGCCAAACTTTTTCTCATTATTTCACAATTTCCTCTGCCTTGCACATCGTTATCTATATTTCATTTAGTGTGACCATTCTAATTTATTTACTGGAGAAATCCAGCATAACATTAGTGTCCTTTTTCTTTTTTTGAAAATATCAAAACAACAAACTATTCTTATTTTTCAATTCTTCAAATAAATGTCACTTCATCAGAAACCTTGCCTGTGCCTACTTTCCAAAGAATTTTCCAAAGTTTTTTCCCTGCCTAATTTTCTTCAAGCATATATTTTAATTATCATACATTTTATTAAGTTTGTAACTGACTGAATGGTCAAGAATTATTTCACATCCTGCCAGGAAAGCAACAAGTTGATTGAATGATGATATATTGCTTTTGTGTCACTCATAATTTTCATTTTAGACTAGATAAATTACTTCAAATCTAATTCTTCTACACTAAAAATGTAATATATCAATAATAAATGGTTAAAGTATTTCCAAACCTTCCCATATTCATAGTTTTCCAAGTTGTGTTTTGCTCCCTGAAATCGCTGCTGCCCTTCTTTCTTATGCAATAGTGTCCTTCACACTGTTAAGAAAATGGCAAGTGTAGGAAACATAAGCAATTTTTTTTTTCAAAGACTATTTTGTAATTTTCCAAACTTTAAAAACCAAGCCTCTGGCATATATTTTGCTAGTCTGGGTGTTGATATGTTCATAATCTCCTGGGTGTTGATATGTTCATAATCTCCCTAGAAGATCCTGAGTTTTGATTCCTTCTACACGTAGTCATATAAATTGTTCTGTATTGGCATGGCAAAGCATGAAGCTTTTCAATTCTATCACAATCATAATAACAACCAGAAACACTTTCCCATATGCTCATTCTTCAGTTGTTCAGGCATCTGACTATACCAAAAGGGCCACCACCTCATTCTAATTCTAATAAACTTTAGCCACTTCAACCCTTCTTTTTTTACCCTAAGCTATATATCTCTTGTACACATTGTAAGTTGAAGGGACATTTCAATTCTTGTTTTACTTTGGTTCCCTCTTATGCCTTTCAGTTTTTCTTGGGTATAACTTTCCCGCTCCATTGTAACATGCTAACTACATGGTTGAGATGGTTGGGCTGTGGTGAGGACAAATTTGTATGCTGTAGACCGCCTACTTTTGTATGTAGTCCCACATAGAGGAAAGAACCAGCCAGCTCTCTGGACTTTTCTAATATGGGTACTAAATTCATCATGAGAGCTTGAGCCTCAGGAATAATCACTTCCCAAAGTTCCTTATCTTCAAACATCTTCACACTGAGATTAGGGTTTGAACATATGCAATTTATGAGGACATTGATAATACATTATAATCTTTCAGTCAAATTTTGGAAACTTAATTGCTAATATTTATTGTTATATCTTTACCTTACCAATGTGCTACAAGGATAGCTCTAAACTCTGTTCCTTATCTGTATGCAACTTAGAAGAATCTAGTCATATTCTATAAAGCAATTAAGAACAGTATGAAGATCATTTTTTTTCCCAGAAAAGTTTTGTAAACCATTTGTGATTGCAGTAATTCTCTTTCTATTTAAAACTCCAATAGTTTTTAGGCTTTGTTTAAAAAATTGGCAGTTATAATTTTACAACCTATGAGGACTCATTTAAAGATGTGTTTTGTTGTATGCTTAATGATACATCTTCTCTCACCTCACATAAGAGAAACGGTAGGGTTTTGCCCTGACAATGTCACAGCTGTTCCAAATTCCCTTACTTAGTCACTTCCCAGCTTTTATAGCTTATGCAGCTGTCAGCAGCAATGACTTTCTCTTTGTTAGGCAGGGGGAATGTCTAAACTTATAATTAGACCTCAGTTATGAAAATGTAACTAGTTAATCATAGCTTTCATTAGAGTTTGTGCATTCAAAAGGGATTTAAACATAGCCAAGAATGGTTGAACACACTAAACAAAGGTAGCTTGAATTATTTCATGGTTTATTTTCTAATTCAGATACAAATTTTCATCCTCACCACACCACTCACAATTATCATCTGAACTATTATTCAGTATCTTTAAATTCTTTAAAATGTTGATGTCACCTGTTAACTACATTATTCAAACTTTTCTGTCCTTCTTTGATGAAGTCATCTTAATTACAAACCTGACATATGTGTAAGCAAGAGAAAAAAAAATAGTAACAACAATCAGCACATTTTACCGCTAAAATATATAATCAAATAGGGGCAAACAAAACTACAAGACAATGAATTTTAAACAAAACATATAATATGTGTTACTTATTAAAATAAGTCATTGATAAGATTATTTTTAGTTAATTAAATTTAGATTAATTTATTATTTTTCAATTTCCCTCTTCTTTTCTCTACTTCAACTTCTGTGAAAACCTGGTTACCACAGCACATCTTTGTACACTTGTACTTCTTTATTGCAAAGATTTTATTCATGAAATAAAAATGACTTTTTCCTTTTAGCACTACTATTTCAAGGAGTTACCATAATCTGAAATACATTTAAAAAAATAATAATTTGACAATATTTGGTTAAAGGATGGTTCCTTAAATCATATAAAACATGTTCAAAACAAATTTTAATTTATCCTTCAAATAAAAAAGAATTAAGTTAAATCTTTATAGATAACATGTTGGCCTTCAAGAGTTTATAAGGAAATCATTGCCCCTTTCTTCCTTCTGTAGTTAAGACCAGAAACAGTCTTTCAACTCATGAGTAACTTGTGCTGTTGGCATTCTATACTTCTGAATTCAACACTGTACAATTTTTACGTTTTTAAAATTTATTTCTTAGTTTCCACTAATCGTGAAATTAATAAAAATATTGAAAATACTCTAAGCTTTCTTGTACCTTGACTTCCATTTTCTTTTCAACTTGGTTAACAATTTCCTAACTCATGATGGGCTCATATTCTAAAAAATGAATTCTCTTTTCATCACTACTCCCAAATATACAAAATTCAACTCAAAAAAAAAAAAAACAAACAAACATATCACTCCCATCTTTTTTTAGTTGTGAAGTTCCTCTAAGTAGCTGAGTTCATTTTTTTACCTCATATTACTCTCTGAAGAGGCCTGGGTTAATCTCAGTCTTCCACTAACTTCTGCTATCATCCACATGCCTAATTGCCAAATTCTTAATTCCTACACAGCATCAACTCTGAAATACAGTGTTTCTGATGGCCATCTCCATTTGTCATCCACACTGGATATCCCAAAATATCCAAGAAGGAATTCATGTTAATTCTTTATAATGTTTATACTTTTTTTTAGTTTTCCTTAGCTCAGAAAACCATAAAGATCTCACCCAGTGTGAGATAAAATAAAGAATTATTTTCAACATACTCAAGCTATAATCAAGGCCTGTTGGGCTTGCCTCTGAAATATTTAAAGTTCTTTATTCTCTGCGATTTTAACCTTATTCAACCTGCAACCATATTTCCCCCGCAATTATTGCAGCTATATTTTTTTTTTTTTGCTTTTTAATTTGGTCTTCAGTCATCTATCTTACATAGCCACAGACTTTCTATTTTACAAATTTCTTTCACTTAATTTTTCAAAACATAAATATGATCTCATTAGCACTTGTATGATAATTCTTAGTACTCTACAAAATAATTCAGAACAATATATATTCTATGCTTTTATAATTATATCAAAATGGATTCTACTGTTGTCTATAACAAAAAATAGAGTAAATTTGCAGAAAACAACTTATTCTTCCAAATTAACTGTACAACACCTACTTTTATAAAAAGAGTGAGAACCTAACTCTAAGACATCAGAACTAAAACCAATTCAATACATAGAAATCCCTCCATGATGTGATCTCTACATGTCATTATATCATCTGTAATAATTTCATCACTTTCCTTTCTAGAAATATTAAGCCAACTTAATTTTTTTAAGTACATGTGGTATGTTCCTTCATCCATGAACCTTTGCAAATCTGGCTCCTCCTGAATGGGGAAACATACACCATATATGTATACCATATGAACTCTGAATCGCAGTGTGGCACAAAGGAATTGTCCAAACACTGTGCTAAACATCTTGCCCAAATTTTAGTCTGGCCCCCACCAGTGCTAACTCATGTCCTTCAAGAAGACCCCAGCCTCTATATTGAGTGTGGTCAAGAAAGCACAATGCTGATAAATCATAAAAAATGTACTTTGTCTTCACCAACAGTACCAAATCATTTTCAGCTTACTGTGTTTTTGTAATTTTTCAATTTTTCCTTTCCCTTTGGCTTCTCACACTCTGCCTATTTTGTCTTCAGCTAACATTGTCCCAACCTGATAGAACCTGTTTTGTTTCTCTCTCTCTCTCTCTCTCTCTCTCTCTCTTTTTTTTTTTTTTTTTTTGTGTGTGTGTGTGTGTAGAGGAGGAGGTTCCAGGGATTGAACGCAGGGCACTTGACCACTGAGCCACAGCCCATCCCTATTTTGTTTTTTATTTAGAGACAGGGTCTCACTGAGTTGCTTAGTACCTTCAATTTGCTGAGGCTGGCTTTGAACTTGCAATCCTCTTTCCTCAGCCTCCTGAGCCACTAGAATTACAGGCATCAGCCACCATGCCCAACTCTCTGTTCTTTAAAACCTCAGGCATAGGGGGAATTGAGTTCCTGTTGACTGTGGATTTTTCTTACATTGCAGTATTCTAAATAAAATCTGTCTCACTGCCTTCAACAAGTACCCAGTGTTTTTCCATCAGGGCATTGAATAGTATCTACTTTTAAATCTTTCCATTTCAATCCAAGTACCTTACTCTGGAAAACCTTCCATAACATTCCCACAGACACACATGCACCCACCCCCAACCCAGCCTTAAGTATAGCTACTTTGTAACCTACTATAAGATAGTTCTAAAAAGATAAAACTATAAACTTTATGGTGGCATGAAATTAATACACCTCAAAAAAGCAAAGCTTTCTGTCTGAGATTTTAAAGAAACAACAGAGATTCCTTATTAAAATATTTACAAATGGCTGGTTGCAATGGCAGCAAAACTAGCCTTAAAAAAAATCAGAGTATGGAACCAGAGGAGGTTTATGGGGAGAAAATG
The DNA here is from genome assembly GCF_045843805.1 of Urocitellus parryii. Classification (NCBI taxonomy): domain Eukaryota; kingdom Metazoa; phylum Chordata; class Mammalia; order Rodentia; family Sciuridae; genus Urocitellus; species Urocitellus parryii. The sequence goes on along the minus strand of NC_135531.1, from coordinate 34,090,180 downwards.
ATAATTTCTCTACTGGACAGAATTTATTTGCCTGGATAGGCAAGAATTATAGGCATTTCTATCAGTAATTTGCAATTTATAGAACTGTAAAGTAGCTTGAAAGCAATAAAAGCCCTTCATAGAATCAGAATCAGATACCTAAATATATGCCATAAACTATGTGTGCTTTTCATTGAATTACAAATTCTTTGCTGTAGCTTTTATATCTCAAATTTAACCAATATTAATAGATAACATTAATTCTATTTTTCTCAGTATAAGATAGTATAAATGTAAGAATGTTAGAGTACCACTAATGTGTAGCAGCAAGGGTTTTAAAAATAGATTTAAGTTAAGTCTAGCTTCAGTAATACACACACACACACACACACACACACACACACAGACACTCACATGTATCATTTGGTGGTTATGTGAATAATTTTATATAATCTATATAAACAGAAAAAAGAAAAGTACTGCATATCCCAGTATACATGACTATATAACAACGAATGAAAAGGAAATACAATTTAAAGTTACATTTTATAGCACAATTTTTTTTAAAAAAATGATGCACCTATTAAATCATAAAAGCTTAATATAAATATTTTGTCAAAAATGAACCTTATAATAACAAAATTTCTATCAAATTCTAGTAATCCCAACAAAATACTTGAAATATCAAAAACATGAGGAAAAACACTTTTAAAAATAATTAAATCAAAATCATTTTAAAAAAATCACACAAGGTTATAAGAATGTGGGTATGCAATAATATAATTTTCTGATAAATGTTTTCTAACATTCCTCAGAAGTTAACTAAAATATTTTCTTCTTTAGCCTCTGGGTAAATGCATCATCTTTTAAATTTTCTGTGCCAAATACCTAATTACCTTAAAGTTAGCAGCTTCAAACAGCCCCAAGTACCTCAGTTTTGTGGGTCAGAATCTGGGAATGACTTGGCCATATCTCCTCTTTAAGGTTTTAAGACGGCTTTGTTAAGTGTTTAACCAGGCAGGAGCACAGAGCCATCTCTTTCCTGCTCACAGGTTGTTGGCAGCTTTCAGCTCCTAGTGGTTGTATAATTCATAGTAACTTGCTCCTTCAAAGACGATAAAGAGAGGTGGGGGGGGGCAGTGTGAATCTGCTAGAAAGATGAGTTGTGTATAACTGTTTTCCAAGCAAGTTTGAATCTTACACAAAATGACCTTGGGACTTAACTTCCTGTCTCCTTTACTATTGAGTAATGAAGTGATACAGGTATTGAGATGTCTTCCTAAGTGTTTATCACTTTGGTTAGAAATAAGTTACAGATTTTGCCCACTCTATGGGGTGGTGGGCATATGCCAGGATGTGTGTAAAAATCCCAAAGATGCTGGGGAGACACTTTAGGACCTGATCACCACCATCTGCAATAAACGCACAAGCTATTTCACAGTCTTCAGATATTAATATAAGATTCTTCTAAGGAATCTTAATGAAACAAATTCATTTTGAATTTGAATTTAGATTGAAAAACAATTTCCTAAGGAACCAAGTCCAATTGATTTTGTTGTGTCCTACTCACAAAGTAAACTGGAAAATTTTATTGTAAATAATTTACCTATAATATTAAGAATGATGTACTTGCACTCAAAGTATCCAAATAAAGTGTATTTTGATTGAAATCTGGGAAACAGTTACCTTAAAGCCTGTTTTCCATTTACTTGTATTCAGAAAGAGAGATGACTAGGTTTTCAAGTCATTCTGAAAATTACTAAAAATTCTTATTCAAAAGCAGTAAAGCAGTAGTATCCTAAGGCAGGTAGGGGGTATGAAACACCTACAATAACAGGTAAGTAGAGTATAAACCGATGATCAAGTGTAGCTATTTTATACTGAAATAGAAAGTGCTGTGTAAATTGATGCTTTTATTTCCTCATTTTTTTATTCCCTTCAAATTATACTGTCACATGTCTATATTCATTTAGTCTCCAACCCTGTCAGCATATTTTAATGGTTTAGAATGAAAGTTGATTACTATTTTTACTTTAAAGAGGAAGGAACTTGGTCAAATTATGTAAAGACAAAATGTATGTGTAGCTGAAGCTGCAGTCTAAAAAGGGTCTTGTAGATGAAGTCCAGGGACTTTGTTCATTCACTGAACATCTGATAACTGCACCTCACTGATAGGAAACAGAAGAAGATGGGCTCTGTTTAACAAATTGGTCTGCATAGAAAAATCATTTGAATGTTGCAGGATAAATGTAAGGAAAGGTTTTAAGAAAAAAAGATGATAAGACATGATGACATTCTTCAAACAAATAGAAAAATAAATTATAAAATTTATTATGAGAAATAAGAGACCCAGAATAGCTAAAGCAATCCTTAGCAAGAAAAGTGAAGCAAGAGGTATCACAATACCAGACCATAAACTATACGACAGACCTATAGTAACAAAAATGGCATGGTATTGGCACCAAAATGGACTTGTAGACCAATGGTACAGAATAGAGGACACAGAGATAAACCCGCATAAATGAGATTCTGTTATAACAGACAAAGGTGCCAAAAACATTCACTGGAGAAAAGATAGCCTATGCAACAAATAGTGCTGGCAAAACTGGAAATCCATATGATAGCAAAATGAAATTAAATATCTATCTCTCATCCTGTACAAAAATCAACTGAAAGTGAATCAAAGACTTAGGCACTAGAACAGAGACCCTGCATCTAACATAAGAAAACAGTAGGCTCAAGTCTCCATCATGTTGGCCTAGGCTCTGCCTTCCTTAATAAAACTCATAAAGCACAAGAAGTAAAATCAAGAATCAATAAATGAGATATATTTAAATTCAAAAGCTTCTTCTCACCAAACAATAAATAATGTGAGGGAGAAGCTACAGATTGGAAGAGAGTCTTTACCACATGCACCTCATAAAGCATTAATCTCTTGGATATTTAAAGAACTCAAAAAAAAATCAACACCAAAAATACAAATAACTCAATAAATGGGCTGAGGAACTAAACAGACACTTCACAGAAGAAATGCAAGCTATCACCAAATATATGAAAAAGTGTTCAACATCTCTAGCAATTAGAGAACTGCAAATCAAAACTACACTAATATTTCATCTCATTCATGTCAGAATGGCAATCATCAAGAAAACAGGCAACAATAAATGTAGGTGAGGATGTGGGGGAAAAAAGTACACTCATATATTGCTGGTGGGACTGCAAATTGGTGCAGCTATTCTGGAAAGCAAATTCCTCAGAAAACCGGGCATGGAACCACCATTTGACCCAGCTATCCTACTCGTTGGTTTATACTCAAAGGACTTAAAATCAGCATACTACAGTAATGAAGCCACATCAATGTTTATAGCAGCTCAATTCACAATAGCTAAACTACTGAACCAACCTAGGTATCCTTCAATAGATGAATGGATAAAGAAAATGTGGTATATATAGTGAATGGAATATTACTCAGCTTTAAAGAAGAATGAAATTATGGCATTTGCCAGTAAATGGATGAAGTTGGAGAATATCATGGTAAGTGAAATAAGGCACTCCCCAAAAAACAAAGGCTGAATGTTTTCTCTAATATGCAGACGCTAATTCACAATAAGGCAGAGGATACTAGAAAAGAATAGTGTTACCTTAGATCAGGTAGAGGGAAGTGCAAGGAGGGGAGGGGAGGAGATGTGAGGATAGGAAGGATAGTAGAATGAAACAGACATTATCACTTTATGTATATATGTGACTGCATGACCAATATGATTCTACCATATGAACACTCAGAAAAATGAGAAACTATATTCCATCTATGTATGTCAAAGTGCATAAATGTACTCTATTGCAATGTATAACAAATTAAAACAAATAAAAAATTTTAAAAAAGAGAAGTGCCAGAAAAATGTTAACAATTTTTCAGTTAATAGCCTATAGAGGGCTGGGGTTGTAGCTCAGTGGTGGAGGGTTTGCCTAGCACATGTGAGGCCCTGGGTTTGATCTTCAGCACCACATAGAGCTACAATAAAAATGTAAAATAAAGTTATTTTGTCCATCTACTTTTAATAAATTTTAAACTAAGTAGCCACTGGGATCTCAATTAGAACAAGACACATTACATGCTTGTATAATGATTGCAAATTTGAATCTAATGTCATGTATAACAACAAAAAAAAAGTTAAAAAAAGAAAAAAAATAGCCAATGAAAAATAAATATTAAAAAACAATCAAGCAAACCTTGTAGCAATATCCTTTAAAACTTCATATAATAAAAATGGTTGATAGTTCGATGATTAATTTTTCTTGGTACTGGGAATTGAACCCAGAGATGCTCTTCAACAGAGTTACATTTCCAGCCCATTTTTATTTTTATTTTTTTACTTTTTTGAAACAGCTACTTTCACTAAATTGCTGTATATCTGGCCTTGTACTTGCAGTCTTCCTGCCTTGACCTCTGGAGCCTCTGGGATTCCAAGCGTGTGCCACCGCACCTGGCTTACTTCCATTATTTCTAAAACCTACTGATCTCCCTTAAATAACAAAGTGCTTGAAGAGCGTGTTTGGTGATGGAGAAGAGAGAGACTGAGATGAAGAGCAGTTCGGGTTTCACTTGGGAACCAGTTAGTGTGTCACTGTCAATCTGTAAGGGAGCACTTACTGCATAAGATGCCAACTTGAAACTCACTGAATTTAAACAACCAATTATTTTTCCATCGTCTTCAGAGTGTCTGTACGGTTCTCCTCATCGGAGTTGAATTTTCCTGGTCATAACTGACCTGCTATTGCTTCTGTGTGAGCCTGCTAGGGGATAGCTGTTTGCTTATTCTCTGGCGACTGCTCACCATCTCTTGTCTGGACACTCATATTCCCAGGCTGACTGGTTTGGCATTGCTATTAAGGTGAAGGCAGGGGAGAAATGCAGATGTGTGATGGAAGTGTGTGAACACTCTTGAAACCTAGGCACATAGGCAAAAGCCCAAGCAAGAAATAAGGTCAACCTGAATTCAAGGGGCTAAGAAATAGACTCCTTTCATCATGGGCAAAATGAAAAGTTGAACTTTAAAAGAGAAGAAAACTGTGGGACTCTTTTCAATCTACTGATATAATCGGAATGAGGGAATCTTGTCTTCTGTTAATGTTACCAGAATTAATGAAGAAATTGGTGTCCTGTATTGGGCTTTCTATTATAGGTTCATGAAATCCATCTCTGCATTCACTGATAGAAACTTGGCAACTTTAAGTCACCCATGGTGGTAGTACACACACACTCATAAATGAAGGGTTTTATGTCAAGGATTTTTTTTTTTGGGGGGGGATCGCTGCTTGTTTAATATTTGTAGCATATCATTGGGTACATACATAATCAAAAACCTAAAATACATTGTATACTACATGGGACATGTAAGGCAATAAAACTGAAAGAGAAGTTTAAAAAAGTTTAGAATTCATGTTAGAAAGTTGAAAGAACTCTGGATATCTGTGAAGTGATTTCAAAAAAAATGAAAATAATACCATGCGGGAACTATTATTGGTTATTACATGATAGAGATGAGCACTGACAGGAATTGGCTAGTTTTTGAGAAAAAATTGAAGAAAATGGATTCCACAAATGGAAGGCCTGATGAGACTGGAATCATTACCTGCCTCATCCTACTAAAGAATGTGGGAAAAGATTGAAAAATCTCTTCAAAGGACAAAGATTCAACAAAATTTTTCAATCAAAGGAAGCTGCTCAGCTTTGTAGCTCCCCACCGTATGGACTCAACCTGAAGCATTTGCCAGAACTCTGGGTGCTCTTCTGCCATATTTCCTGCTTCTCTGTCAGCCTTTGCTTTCACCTCAACCTCAGTTACTCCAAACTCTTGTAAAAATTACTTTAAAACATTTGATTGACAAGTATTTCAGTTAGAAAGAGTAAACTTTACATCACAATAACATTTTATTGAATACAGTTATTTACAACATATATTTAAAGATTGCTGAGAGTAAATTTTAAGTGTTCTCACAAAAATATATGTCAGGTAATATGTATGCAAATTAGTTTGACTAAGTAATTCCATAATTTATATGCGTATCAAAATATTATGTTGAATACCATAAATATATATGTAATTCTCTTTGTCAATTAAAATTAAATAAAACAAACTATATATTCAAGTGTACAATATGGTGATTTAATATATGTGCACATTGTGTCCTGATTACTACGTAGTCAAGTTATTTACCATTACATTATCAATTACAGTCACCATTGTGTGTGTATATGCATGTATGTATTGGAGGGGAAGGGGTGAGCTGTTTTTTGTTTGTTTGTTTGTTTGTTTGTTTTATCAAATTTCAAGGAAACAGACATTAATTTTTCTTCTTGAAATATCACAATTTTAAATGATGATAAATAGTAATTTCTAAGAGCTAAACTATTTGCCTTACCACCCAAAAGAATTTGTTTGACCATTGTGTTTTAGGTACTTTATAATATTTCATAACATTGCAAAACTATCCTGAATGTTTCTCACACTAGACTGGATTTCTATCAAATTTTTTTTATTATTCATGATAATGTATTAGATATTTATTTAATAACAACCTGCTTAATGAAGTAATTAAAGGTGGTACATGTAAAAAATGTTTTCAAATATATATCATAATTATTTAGCATGTATTTATTAGAAAACATCAGTATTGATTCTATTATGCCATCATTTTATAAAAATAAAGAAAATATAAAGAAAATTATAATTATTTTAAACAGTTGATTTCAAACCAATTCAGAGTTAGGATATGTTAAGACCTTAAAAAGTTGTTTTAGTATGAATAATAAAAATCTTGATTCAACAAATATAGCATATATTTTCATGAGTTACCTTTACAAATAAAAGAAAAGCATTTCATGTAATTAAATTTGTACTTAGAGCAAAACTGGTATGAATTATTTCAAGTCAGAACTTTATTAAAGATGTTTAGTAAAATTTTATACATATACGAATATACTAATAAATATTACATATTTAACTATTTTAAATAAATGTTCACATACAAATACCATTTAATAATTACTTATTTGAAAGTATCCAATATTAAAATTATAATGCACTACTTAAGTTTTAAAAAACTATAATTAGCAGGTTTTTAGGTGTACATTACAAGGTTATAATGTGTGTGTGTTTGTGTGTGTTTGTGTTTGTGTGTGTTTGTGTGTGTGTGTGTATTTTCAAATCAAATAACTTTTTTCTATTGGTTTATCATAAATGAAATGGTGTTTTCACCCAGAAGGGAATAGTTTTGCAGAAATGAATATGCCCTATGAGTAGTAACATTTGAGTTGCTCCTTTGAGTCTTCCACAACAGAGAACAATCCATTGCAAATCTGCTGCCATAAAGTTTAGCAATGCTTTGCTGTGATTTTCATATAAAATCTTGCATTGCCCAGCTGCTACTTTTTCATTTAACAGTTTACTTTCTTTTCTAACGAGTTTTTGCTTCATTTTCTACAAAGTGTCAGTTCTAAAAGCAGTGCTCTGGGGATATCAACCACAGTGTAAATCCCATTAGTTTCCAGACTTTGATTTGCCACACCAAGTTGGAAAAAAAAAAAAAAAGTAGGACTGCATGATGAGAAGGTAATATTTAAAAAGAATCTATATTTTATATTTATTTTCCAATTCTAAGAAGATTATTGTTGTTTGATATATTCTGAGGAAATTAAACAACTTTCCACAAAGAATGGTGTTACCATTTTTTTTCATTCTACTAAGAATAACAAAAAGGGTTAAACAATTAATTTAGAAGTACTTTTTTACAAGGGATCTTAAAATATAAAGGTTTTCATTTTTGAGCACTTAGAAATTTATTTTTGAGAATTATTTTTTATCTTGCATTTATTTATTTATTCACTTTAAAGTTGAATGTGGACATCCTTTCTTGGCATCTATTTGTGCAATTCTTTATTATTATTGTTGTTGTTGTTATTATTTGTTTTGGTTTTTTGCAGAGATACAAATTGACCCAGGGTCTCTCCCATGTTAGTCAAGTACTAGAATAAGTTTTCATTAAATGATAATTCTCTATTTTAAAGTCCTAATTATTAAATAATGTATTACCAAATAATGGATCTGTATAGAAATGAAAACAGTATAGTTCCATAGATGAGATTATAAAATCTGATTAGTGGGGCTGGGGCTGGGACTCAGTGGTAAAGCACTCCCCTGGCATGTGTGTTTGATCCTCAGCACCACATAAAAATAAGATAAAGGCATTGTGTCCACCTATAACTTAAAAAAATACATATTTAAAAAATCTGATTAGTGAGGGTCTTTAGTTATAAAGGAAAGTATATCCTGCCTAGTTATAATAAACTGTAAATGAAAACAGAAAACTTAAAGCAGAAAAGAAGATATCATTATTGAGGATCTGTGTTGCTTACAGAATAATATTGTCCAGATCTAATTTTTCAAATGGATGAATGAAGCAAAATTATGATAAACTGCAAAATGTTTAGTTTTTATCCATGTTTGTAGAGATATTTTCAAATAGAGGGTTAATGACCAAATCATAAAAAATAGATGATTTAAAGCACCATCTCTGTGTTCAATACATAAATATTAAAAATACACATATTATCTGTACATTTTCAGTGATTAATGTCATTAACTGGAATAAAAATTTTATTGAATCATGTATAGATTTTAAATTCCTATTTTTAATTCAAAACCTGGAAAAAAGGATATCAGTTTAAATTAGACTAAAGTCACTTCCAAATTATAGCTCTCATTTAACAAAGAACTCTACAGGATGCATGTCAAATTGTAGAAGTTTTAAGTTTTGATACTTTTACTATGAAGTGTAATAGGTCTGGATATTTATTTCCTTCAAGTAAAAGTAGAGCTTTATTAAGAAGAAATGGCAAAAGTCTTATCCAGAGGAAATTGCCACAATCATTTCTACCTGGAACCTCCAGGTATCAGTGTGCAGTACCTTAGTTGGAACAATGAACTGAGTACCAAAATAACCAAAAGTTATGTTTTAGGTACAGCTTCCAGATTTATGGAAAAGAAGACAGGGCCTCATTTACTGGAGTCATAATGTATTAAAATGCAGATACCTGATAAAGATAATCTGAAGGTGCCTGAAATTAAAGGGTATTTAGTTGGTCATGAGATCAGCAGTTTCCTCACTGAGGTATTGCTTCACAGTTCTGCAAGGAAAGTATCATTTTGTCTGAGAAAGAAACAGGAAAGAAAGAAAATTAATGCTTTTTCCTCCTTCAATGCCATCCCACAAGACTCAAATGCAAAAATAAAAAGTAGGCTAGACTCTTGGCACCTTATTTTATTTTCCTTCTTTTCAGTGGTTGAGTTTGTTTATTAATCATTAGTAACAAAAAATATAGGTAATTGTAAGAATTACTAATTAGCAACTCTGCATGTGAAAACCTGTCCCTGCAAAATGAGAAGAGACAATGTTTGTATTTCTTCTTTGTGGACATTTACTAACTAAACAACAGGGACACTGAGATTACTGTTGAAACATTTCTATTCATCTAAGACTGTCTAGAGAAATATAAATAATATACAAAATGGACTAAAGAAGAACTAGTAAACAGATTGATTTTCCTAAATCAGTCTTCTAACATACACTGTGACTTATTGTTTCCCTAATATTTGAATATATCCAAGGCATATTTTGAATTAGTCTCTTTATTTTCAGGTATAAGAATTTCATCTAGTGTTGGGGTTGTGGCTCAGTGGTAGAGCACTTGTCTCACATGTGTGAGGTACAGGTTTCAATTCTCAATACCACATATAAATAAATTAATAAATAAAGGTCCATTCATAGCTAAAAAAAATTAAAAACAAAAAAGAATTTCATCCATAAGAACTAATTTTTGTTTAGGTCAACCCATCTAAATCTTCTACTTAACATCTAGTCAAAAGCAGCTCCCTTCCCTTCAAGTTGAAGAATCAGCAAAGGAAGAAGAATCGTGTAAATAGTAAGTTGAATTTAATTGTGTAGTGATATATCATTTCTTTATTCTTTTTCTAGTCTGCCTGCAAATGTTGAAATAAACTCCACAGACTGTCAAAAAAACAAAGTTGGATCATTTTGTAGTTTGAAATTCTCTTAAAAAGGAATACTTTTAGATGATTTGCTCCATTTAACTTGATTTTAAATGATCTGTTTCTTATTTTTATAACAGATGTGAAAATTCTCCTTGCCTTTTGGCCTGACTGTTGGGGGTACTTTGCTGTTTTAATATTCTTTCTTTATTTTGCCCCCTACCTTGTTTTGAGTAATACCTACAAATGAAATGACTAAAGAACTAAAACTTTTCAACTCTTAGAATTTCTTGAAATTTCTCCCAACATCCAGTACTTCTGAGGATTCTTCTCTATTTCTGATGACATTGACTTGACTCCATCTTCCTGTTTCCCAGAAATGGAATATTAGCAATGCAGATTTTTTTCCCCAGGTACTTCAGCATTTTGTTTGTTTGTTTGTTTTTGGTGCTGGGGATTGAATCCAGAGCCTTGAGCATGTGGGGCAAGCACTCTACTAAATGAGCTATATCCCCAGACCATACTTTGATTTTTGTAGAATTTCAGTTGACACTAGCCAAGTTATGGAACCAGTCTAGTTGCTCATCAACAGATTAATTGATAGAGAATATGTGGTGCACACCCAATGGAATTTCTCTCAGCCTTAAAGAGGAATGAATTTATGGCCTTTGCTTGTAAGTGGTGAACTGGAAAACACCGCACTAAGCAAAACAAGCCAGACCTGAAAAGTCAAGGTCCACATGTTTTCTTTCATATGGGGGAGCTAGGGCTGGGATATAGCTCAGTTGCTAGAGTGCTTTCCTTGCGTGCACAAGGCCCTGGGTTCAATCTCTAACAGCACACACACACACACACACACACACACACACACACAATCATATGGGGGAGCTAGACCAAAACAAGGGGAGAATGGGGAGAGAGGATCTCATGAAAACAGAATGGAGATCACATTGGAAAGAAGATGTAAGGGGAGATAGGAGAGATGGAAAGAGGAGGAATGTTGTAATGAAGTTGACCAATATATGCTATGTAGATACATAAATATACTATAGTGAATTTCAGCTTTATGTATATCTACAAACATTAATTTGAAAAACTATGAATAAATAGAAGGAAGAACAGCAGAATAGAGGAAGGAGAACATGATGAGAGAGGAAAGTAGGAAAAGAGTAAATACTGGGGACTGACATGGGGCAAATTATATTCCATGCATGATAATTATGTCAAAATGAATCCTAATAATATGTTTAATTATAGTGCACTAATAAAAACAGAAAAGCTTCTTCTGACAATGAGTAATGTCAATTTCATTGAAAATGATAATACAATCACTATTTAAAACTGAGAAACAACACAACTGGCAATGTTCACTCTTTAAAGTTTAACATCTCCTGACAAATTTGATGGCAATCAATATAAAAGGAAAGAAGTCTTTTTTCGGTATAATCATACCACTTTGTTACCAATTGTATTGCATTTATAATCTTTTCTGTTTAAATACATTTAAAATTGTGCAAGAAGGTTTTGCCTGAATTCCAATGAAGATTTTTTTAAAATATAGTTTGATTTTTAAGACTTTTGCATTAGCACCTAGCTTATAATGTGCTCATGTAAGAACAAGAGTGTCAACAAGTGAGCAACTCTAGGAGAGGTCCTGATGAATGGTCCTGTCTTTACCTCTCATAACCATAACCCCTAACCTCTCATAACCATAACCAGATTAAGAAAAACCCTTTGTCATCATCAAGTCAACACACTAAAATTTAAATCAGAAATTGAACAATAAATATCAATGATCAACTTTAAACTAGACAATAAAATAATTATTTTTGTTTGTTGTACTGTGCCTAGTTTTAATATAATGAGCCTACCTTTAAGAATAATTGAGAAAATAAGAGATTTTAATACCAAATCAAGATGATTAGAAATGCATATTACATGCATTGCTGACCACTTTTTAAAAATTAAACTGCTTAAAGATGTATTATAATTAAACAAAAGATAATAGATTTTATATTATAGCCAGATAAATTAAAATAAAAACCAAATCAAATCTAGAAGTAGAATTTTCTTAATTAAGACATTAAGATCTAACTAATAGCTTTCTTTACATCTGAAAGCAGATAAGAGTCCTTATTGGCAGCTATATTAAGATACATTAAGTCTTACCCTTTCTCTTTATAGGATCAGTTTAGAAGTACCCATGTCCAGATAAATTCCATTTCAAATCTCGACTCCAGCCATTCAATTTCATTTAAATTGAAAACAATGATTATAACAATCAAATTACCAAATTAGTGTCTCAGTCGTATTTGGCTATCCTCTCAACCAAGAAAATTAGATTGACTTTTAACATGGAGATAAAACTAACAACACAAATTTAAACCTGAAATGCCAATTCATTGCCTTACACACAAGGTTCTATTAGTGTTTCTATTCATCAGTTTCTTCTATTTTTTAAAATTTATTCAAATAATGCTTTTCAAACACATTTTGTTTTAAATAGAACATATAAAGGCACCTAATATTTAGCTCTGCTAATAATTTTTAGAATGCTATATCATATTATATAAGACACAAAGAATGATTTACACACTTCTGGTTTCAGAAATGGCATTTCTATAATGTATTGGCTAAGTAGATTTTCCTCATGCCTAGGCATCAAATTCTTCTTTTCCTAGTACAGATGTTCAGTAGGGAAGCACACATGGTTCACAGACATGATTCTATAGATGAGTGTTTCCTCCCACCACACCACTGCAATAACACTATGAAGGTGACTTTCCACATTTTCTTCATTCCCATTCTAAAAAATTTCCTCCAAGACAGAAATTTGTCAGAAGATAACGAGCCTCTTAGTTTCAGTCCCTTGGGAGTTTATTAATAGAATCATCATTTTCTTATGCACAAAAAATCATTGTTCCTTTTATAATTTGTTAGTTTTCACAGAATTTTTGTGTGATGATCTGGAGACATATCATTAGTTTTAACAATGCTAAACGTGATGGTTTTATTTCATTGGTGTATCTATTTCCTCTTATTTTTCAGTAGGTTCTGTTATATATATATATATATATATATATATATATATATCTCAACTTTATTTTACAACTCTCAATTTTATTTTACATTGATTTAGTTTAGAAGTATTTGCTTTGGAATTTTGAGCTCAAAATCTAGAGAACTCTTAGGAAAAATTATTATTTTTTCCTGTAAATCTTAAAGAAAAAATAAAATTGTTTAGGTCAATTCACAGTGTTTTCTCAACAAACAGAAAAAGATTCAGAATGATTGATGAACTTGGGAAAATCATGTGTGCTCAATTTTATTTCCAGAATATACGATCAATCTTCAGGAGAAATGTAAGGCACTAAAACTTTCCACAGAAAGCTGAATAGAAACTAATATCCAAATCTAGTAAATAACTTTAATTTTATATTTAAAATGACCATTTGAAGATTAAACTTCTAATAACTCAAAAAAAACCCTAGTAATTCCAAGGACTTAAGCATTTCAGAAAAATATGTCTATGAAACACTCATAACTTGCATTATAGTATAAAATATTACTATATACTAATTTTACCACAAATTTAGTACTTTAAGGAACACAAATATTATCTTAAATTTTCTGTCATTCAAGAGGCTGGGCACAATGTTGCTCTGTCATTGGTTTAGTGCCTTTTAAAGCAATATTAACAATCTAAAAACGAAATGCTGGCCTAGTCTGTAGTCTATTCTGGAAAAGTTCAGCTGGGGAGAACAAAGAAGAAACAACTTTATTTGTGTTTTCATTGGCAATGTTCAGTTTCTTGGGCTCCCAGGACTGTGGGGGTCAGTTTATTTCTGGCTATCAGGTAGATGCTGCTCTAATCTTAAAAATGTTACTTTAATTCAGTGCAATTTGGGGATTCCCAATGTATCAGCACATTTTTTTGTTACTATAGTAAAATCTTGGAGGTGAGTTAAATTTGTAAAGACATTTAGTAAAATCATGATCTGGAGCTTTAAAGGGCATGAACCATGAGTGGCTCAGCTAAGCTGAAGATGCTCTGGGCTTTGTCTCATCATAGCAAATTGCATTCATGGCAGGAACATGTAAGGGAGCAGATCACAAAACAGAAAGCCAGGGAATGAAAATACAAGAGTTCAGGCTCACTCTTACAAGAGCATCTTCTTGCTAGAGTTCTGGGGTCTCTGTCTCTTCTGGGTACAGCTCCCCTAAAAACCTAAGAACTTTGCACTAGGCTGCAGTTCTTAAAGGTCATATCTCCCAATTATTATCATGGTGAAGATTATGTCTCTCATGCATGAACCTTTGGGAAAATATCTAAGCCATGGTGCCCAATGTTGCTTTCTCACTGGCATGCATTCCCACACCTCCAAAACTGGGTTAAACCCAGGGCCTCTCACATAGTATGCAAGTGCTCTACCACTGATCTGTAGCCCCTAGCATTGCTTCCTCACAGCCCCTAGTCAAGACACTCTTCTTGTTACATGTGTTAAAATTATATGTTATACAATTATGCACATATATTCACTATCATCATGATACCTTGTAGACATCTCATTTAATGGAAGTTGATCCCAGATCCTGTGCATACTTAAAAAGAACAGTTAATATCAAGGATTGAACACCAATATGTAAATATTAGGAAATGAGGATCATGGAGGTCATAGAATACACCAATTAGATTTTTCTTGATTACTTCTAAAATGTTAATTTGCTTTGCACTGAGATCTTACAAAATGTAAATCCACATAATGAGGTGAATTTTCTGTAGTCTAAAGATTAAGTTGATACAAAGAAATATCTAACTCCCTTCTCCATGAAGTAGCAATTATTTACCTATCTTTGTCTAATTATTTTACTCTTCTCATGATTTATGTTACATATTTATACCCCAAACAAGCCTTCATCTACAGAAAGAAACTACCATGAGGTGCTGACATCAAGGGCTTACTTAGTAATTAGAGAGTGATCCTCTCCCACTCACAGTCTCCACCATTCCATTATTCCCCCATTTGCCCTTATCAGACCAAATCTAGATAACCTTTTTTGTGTGTCCAGAGTGAGTTCTGTCTAAAAGCAGGTGAATGAAACAGCCTCAAAAAAGTAGAGGGAAGAAGTGAGGAATAAGAGTGCCCTCCTGTGCAGGAGCTGGGTTTTATTTATTGCTGCTTAGGATCTATTTAACCGTTTAAGTTGAAAAAAGTCCATGTGAATCATAACTATACATTTTCTTTCTTAAATGTTACTAGGCAATAATACATATAAAAATGTATAATAAAACAAAGTGTTTATAAGAGCATAAGTTCATAAAAGAATCACCATCCCTCTAATTCCCTCAATAAATTGATTATGAGTTTTGGCCTTTTCTACCGCATTGCTATTCTCAAGCCATAATCTTAATGAAAATTACTATGATTCCCTATTTTTGTCCATTCAAGCTGCTATAATTTATACCATAATATGGGTGGTAATGAACAGCAGAGACCTCTCCCAATCCTGGAGATTCTTCAAAATCAATGTGCCAACAAGGTCTGCTGAGGACCCCATTTCCTGTATATAGACCCTGAATTCTGCATGAATCCTCATATGGCAGAAGGGCTAGGGTTTTCCTGGGGTTCTTTTTTTATTAGTTCATTTTACTCATATATCATATCAGGGTTCATTTTGATGTACTAATACAAGCATGGAAAACATTGCTGTAATTCATTTCTGAGGTACTTTTATAATACACTTGCCTTTCTCCAGGGTTCCACCTCCATGACCAATGCACCTTGCAAAAGCCCTGCTTCCTAATGTCTCGGGGGTCAGGATTTTACTCTGTGAATCTGGGGGACAAAGTGGTTCAGACCATAGAATTTCCCATTCAGTTACTGTAGGTGTAGACTAGCTTTTTTCTTTCTTCAGTTTTGTTGCTGGGTTTCTTTTTCTTATACACACATAATGATAGCCTGAAACAAAACCTCCTTGGCATGTTTTTAAAAGAGGACATTATTATACCTCCCAAGACTTCCTCCTTGGTTTTCCCCCTTCCAGCCTTCACTTTGAAAGCCACACCAAAGTACATGATTTCTTTGAATCCTGACTTGTGCCTAGAATTCTCATGTAAGTCTGTTGGTCTGACAAGCTCCTACTTCTCAATTTAGAAATAATACCCACCAAGAAACTTATTTACTTATCAAGTTTATGTCCTCTCTCTCTCTCTCTCTCTCTCTCTCTCTCTCTCTCTCTCTCTCATCCTTCACTGATGTTTCTTGACTCCTTACCTGTCCTCCTCATAAGAACATATGATCCTTTAGGGAAGATATTGCTCAACCAATTCCTCATCAAGCTGGTACTCTGTTAAATTGTGACCTTTCTTGTGATACATTGTTGGTTCTCTGCATAATACCAATTTTGTCAGAGAGCCAGCACTGTCTTCTTATTGGCAGAGAGAATTGTGGAAAAAACTTAGTCTAGTTAGGAACTGAGCCAGCACATGCCTGGGCTACATTCATCATAAATATTCATCTGTTCTTGTTCTCTGCTTGTAGTGTTCACAGAACAAAACTGGGGTTTCGGAATTTTGACTATACTAAAACACTTTGTGAATCAGGAATGTCAGTTTTGTCTCTTTCTTACTGTGAAATTCAGTAAATGTCATTCTTATTTTTGGAGATTTTTTTTTCCTTTTTTCTGACCTCCCCTTTTGTGCAGTTAGAAAATGCTAAAAAAAAAAAAAAAAAAAAAAAAAAAAAACCCAAAAAACAAAAAAACCTCAGTGTCGGGGGAGAGTAAACATTCTTGTTCATTTTCCTGCCTCCCTTCATATAGGGGACTTGACTGTCCTGTATCATCCCAAACTGGCATTCATCCCTCTAAATTGCACCCATTTTGGTTCCTCCACTGCCTCTTAACAGTGTGGATTTTTGGATCTTCACTTTGTGCCCAAATTGGCAAATGTCATGGGAGAAAATGCATCTGTCAGATGTCAACTCATTTTCTGCAATTCCCTAATTTACGTGTTTTGGGTTCTTCAGATACTATGTTTCTTGGTAGCTTTCAATGTATATTCTTTTATAGTTATTCACCTTTCTGTTTGCTCTTCATAGAAGTATAGGTTTATGATCTATTCTCAATATCCAAAATGTGTGTGTGTGCGTGCATGTGTTTCATCTTTCCTATAACCAAAATCCATCAGAAGAAACATTTTTCACTCTCAAAGATTAATGATAGGCATTAATATACGCATTGTGTTGTTTGTTGAATACATAATGTCAGTGTGTTGAACTGAACATTTATCAAGCATATTTAGACCAAAATCTCATTTTTCTGTTTTCTTAGATATCAGTTAATATATTGGGGAGTATAATTTGCAGAGAAATTTCGAAATGATTTAACCAAGACAATTAGTATGGATGTTTGTGACCCTCCAAAATTCAAAAATTGAAATCTAATCTTTATTGTTATGATACTTGGAAGTAGGTTGTTATGGTTTAGATGCTCATGGGGGAAACAAC
This sequence comes from Urocitellus parryii, assembly GCF_045843805.1. NCBI lineage: Eukaryota > Metazoa > Chordata > Mammalia > Rodentia > Sciuridae > Urocitellus > Urocitellus parryii. Next base: position 34,072,644 of record NC_135531.1, on the reverse strand, counting down.
GCAAGAAGGTTGGGATGAGAAATGACTGGGTTAATAGCCTTGACCTATCAGTGAATTAATTCTCTGATGGGATTTACTGAGTGGTAACTAGAGGCAGGTGTGTTGTGGCTGGAGGAAAGTGTGGCTTTGGGGTGTATATTTTGTATTTGAAGAGTGGAGTCTGTCTCTCTCTCTCTCTCTCTCTCTCTCTCTCTCTCCTTTCTGATCACCAAGCAAGCTGCTTCTCTCTGCCACACTCTCTGCCATGGTGTTCTGCCTCACCTTGGACTCTGAGGATTGGAGCCAGCATAGTATGGACTAGGACCTCTGAAACTGTGAGCTCTCAAGTAAACTTTTCCTCCTCTACTTTTGTTTTGCTAGAGTCTTTTAAACATAGCAATGAAAAAGCTGACTAAATAATAGGTCTTTTGTGTATTAACTAGGGTATGGGGGGGGAACATTTATGAATGGAATTTATGCCTATATAAGTAGATACCAGAGAGCTAGTCCTTGTTTCCACTGTGTGAGAATCCAAGAAGTTGACTATCTGCAAGCCAGAAGAAAGCCCTCATCAGACCTCACTATGCTGGCACTTGGATCTCAGATTTATCACATCTCTAACCATTGGAAATAATGTTTGTTGTCCTAGTAACCTAGGCTATAATATTTTGTTCTAGCAACTTAAACTAAGATGAAATTTGCAAAAATTATACCTAATCATACTTACGTTCTCTAGTAGTATTTACTGTCTCTTTTGTATATATTAAATTCAGCCAATTATTATGTTGATAATCTTGACACGACTTTTATATTAGAGCTACTTCTTTTAATTATGCATTACTAGGTATCTCCTAATATTTGTTCCAAGGTATACATTCTCCCTATAAAATTCTAAAATTTATTTTTTTAATAAGTCATTAAATTGGTTTTAGAATATGGCTATGATATTAAAGCAGAATAACTACTGAACTTTCAGATATTTCCATCTAGAGAAGCTACCGAGGCCATGGCTTGATAAATTTAGCAAAAAGATTTAAGCACAGAGATTGAAAGTATGGAAAAGGTGATGCTTATACTTGTCCAAAAGAAGGAATTCAGGAGTGTCTGTGGACCAAGGGGAAATTCCCATATAAAATAAAAACTTTCCTTCTCCTGGGTAATCATTTCATTATACCTCTGTTATGGTCCCTAAAAGGTAGTACCTCCCACACTATAAGCTGTGTGTGTGTGTGTGTGTGTGTGTGTGTGTGTGTGTGTATTTGCCTTTTTTATGTTTTTTCTTGCCATACTAGGACTTAAAAATAAAATTTTATTCACTTTTCATAATAAATAATTGACTCCTTATTTAGGTGAAGAAATAAATACTTCACAAGCATCTCAACTATTTCTTTAAGAGAAGAGTTAGAATGTGCAAGCACTCTGGAAAGCACTTTGAAGATTCCTCAAAAAAATATGGATGGAGCCACCATATGACCCAGCTATCCCACTCCTAGGTATTTTCCCAAATGATTTAAAATAGGTATACTAAACATACATAACCACATAGTGTTCAGAGCAGCACAATTCACCATAGCTAAATTATAAAGTCAACCCAGATGCCTGTCAACAGATAAATGGATTAAGAAATTATGGCGGACACATATACATATATATATATATATATATATATATATATATATATATGTATGTATAATGTATATGGTTTTGATTTTCATTTATCTAATTGCTAGAGATGTTGAACAATTTTTCATATAATTGATGATCAGTTGTATTTCTTTTCTCTGATGTGTCTGTTCAGTTCGTTATCCCATTTACTGATTTTGTTGTTGTTATTGTTTTAAGGGTTTTGTGTTCTTTTTGTATCCTAGAGATTAATGCTCTGAGGTGCATGTGGTAAAGGTTTTCTCTGTTCTATATGCTTTCTCTTCACATTATTGTTTCTTTTTCTGAGAAGACACTTTTTAGTTTGAATCCATCCCATTTATTGATTCTTGATTTTACTTCTTGTGCTTTAAGGGTCTTGTTAAAGAAGTTAGATCCTAAGCAGACATGTTAATGATTTCTGTATGTTGAACCAAACCTACATCCCTGAGATGTACCCCAGTTGATCATTGTGCACTATCCTTTTAATATGTTTTTTGTATGGAATTTGCCAGAATTTTATTGAGAATGTTTGCATCCATGTTTATCGGGGATATTGGTATGAATTTTTCTTTCCTTGATGTGTCTTTATCTGGTTTTGGTAACAGAGTGATACTAGAATGAGATTGGAAGGGTTTTCTCTTTTTGTATTTCATGGAAAAATTTGATGATTATTGGTGTTAATTCTCCTTTGAAGGTCTTGTAGCACTCAGCTAAAAATTTGGTTCTGGGCTTCTCTTGATTGGCAGCTATTTGATGGCATCTTCTATTTCATTGTTTGAGATTTATCTGTTTAAATTGTGTATGTCCTCCTGATTTAGTTTGTGTAGGTCATATTCTCTATTAATTTGTCAATGTCTTCAAAGTTTTCTATTTTATTAGAGTATAAATTTTCAAAGTAGTTTCTAATTATTTTCTATATATGGTAGTATCCATTGCGATGTTTCCTTTCTCATTACATATTTTAGTAATTTGAGTTTTCTCATTCTCTTCTTTAGCTAGGATAGAGTTTTATCAATTTTATTTAGTTTTTCAAAGAACAAACTGTTTGTTTTGTCAATTTATTGAATTGTCTTTTATTTTCTTTTGTTTCAATTTCATTAATTTCAGCTCTGATTTTAATTATTTTAATAATCAATGATTAAAAAAATAGGAACTACTCTAACTCCTGGAGACAAAACAATACACCATTTAATGATGAATGCATAACTGAAAAAATCAAGGATAAAATAAAGAATACTTAGAGCTAAATGAGAGTACCGATACCACATATCAAAATCTCTGGGACACTATGAAGGTATTACCAAGAGGAAACTTCACTGCATTGAGCATTCAGTTTTTGTTTGGATGATCTGTCCAGTAGTGATAGAGGTGTGTTGATGTCACCCAGTATTATTGTGTTGTGGTCTATTTGATTTTGATTTTGAGAATGGTTTGTTTGATATACATAGATGCTCCATTGTTTGGGGCATAAATATTTATAATTGTTGTGTTTTTCTGAAGTATACTTTGATTAAGCAGTATAAAATGTCTTCCTTTGGCCCTTTTGACTGAATTTGGCATGGAGTCAAAGTAAAAAAAATATAGAAAGAGTGAAAGGGGACTTGATAGAGGTTGATTGTTAGCAGGAGAAAAGAGATAAAAAAAAATCCAGAGAAACAGATAAGTGAGAGGAAAAATAAATAAAGAGAAAGAAAAATAAATAAAAAAGAAAAAAGGTAAAAATATAAAGATACACAATAAAACTATAAAATATTATTTATATATTCCAGTCCTCAGCAAACTAATGCATGAAAACACTTGGTTTCAAGTATAGTAGAAATGAGAGAGAGAGGAGAAAAAAAATCAATGGAAAATTGAACAGTTCTTTCCAGTGGCATTTAAAAGTTTCTCATCTTCCCTTTTCCACTGATAGCCAGAACTGTCTGGAGTTTGATGGTAGTTCCAGTCCAGTGGGTCCAGGACTGACTGGCTACTCAAGGTGATAGCAAGATGACCTCATACCCACTTCCAACTCTCCTACCTAATGTAGCCAGCCCCATGTACTTCAGCACTCATGGAGCAGCAGGTAGCCTGGTCTCTCCAGTCTCTCCAACCTGGGCTCCTCTGTGGGCCAAAACTCCTCCAGTCTCTGCCTTTTCACAGGACCACCTGTTCCAGAGAGGCCTACACAGAACCAGTCACTACCTGAAAGTTCTGGAATTCAGATACCTCAGGCTTGGCCACATTGCAGTTCCAAGGTCTCAATGCCATTCCAAATCGCTAAAAGTCCACCAGGGATGTGCTCATATAGAGGAGCAGCCCTGTGAAGAAGCAGGAAGATGCCAACCACCAGCACTCGCTGTAGAAAGACCTCAGGTGCAAGTAAACTCTCAAGCATCCTGACACTGGGCTTCCAGGCCCTAGACATTGTCCCTAGAGTCAGTTGCACCCTAAGATGGCAGTGGCAGCAAACCTGCAGGCACTCTGGCATTGGACCTCTGGGCAGCTATGGCAGCCTATTTACACATTTTTTATGATTAAATAATTAATATATTTTAATTTTTTTCCTAGCCCTATAAATAGATAACCCAAATACTTATTATTAATTGCCTATACATAATTTAATAAGTTTTGGAAATTTTATACTCTAGCATTTGTTATCTCATATTTGTCTGTTCAACATGTTTAGGGTTTTGCATAGCCCTATATTGTTTTAATTATATTTTTGTAATATACCTAACATAAAAATTTTGACCTATATTTACATTTTAAAAATAATATTTCTAAGTGTGAAAATATTGTTAAATTTATTTTTCCACATAAACTTTGAAATTATCTGTAGAATTCAATACTGCATTTGTTCTTTATTTTTGTTTTGTTTTCTTTTTTTTTCATATATTCCTTGACTGCATTCTACCTGCTGAGACAGGCAGCTGAGACTCAATGAGGAAAAGATGTAGAGTTGAGTTCTTTCAGGGGCTTTATTTTAATATAAAAGAAAGATGTGCAAACAGGAGAATAAGTGAATAAACAGGATACAAACACAACACTGAGGCTCCACAGCATATGCAGTATGGCCCCTCCTTTAGGCTGGGCTGCCCCTGTCTCTCTGCTGTCTATACACAGGGAGAGCTTGCTGGTCTTTCTAGAGGACTGAATTCACTCTGTAGGAGAACAGGAAGTGCCAGGGAATGACACCATAGGGCATGAATGACACTCATGATTGAGGACTGGAAGTGCCTGTTTCTCCTCTCTGCTGATTTGAGGACGGACAGTCCAAGTCTTGTTGATTCTTATCCTTCAGATGAAACAGATTGATGGTGCCCATCAATGGTGCGCCTCCTCCTGCTTCTTTTGTCCTTTATAGATTTTTTTTAAAAGCACTTCCTTAACTGACTTGCATACAAACTGTCATCTTAGATACTGTTTCTGGTTAACCCAGAAAGGCAGTGTTATGTATATTAAACTGAAATATGTGTTAAATTATTTCCTCCTCCTTACTAAATAAATGTATGGCTTTTCATTCCATGTCGCATAAAGATTTAGGTTCATCTCTTTGTCTCACAAGGTGACATGGGTGTAGCTTATATGGCCTCCTGATCTTCTTTAGTACTTCTCTTTATCACTGGATTTTAACACTGGTGAATTATGGGATGTTTAGACACATTAAGCCCTTCTCAAAGCCAATTAACATGCTATTTTTTTTCCATCCTCTTCATCCCCTATATTATTTAACATCTCAACCTGAAGACTTCTGGATTAAGTAGTATGACTATTTCCAAATATTTTCTTTTTCCGTAATACCATCATCCATTCCCCTCCTTTCCATATCTCTTATCTTAGTTCAGGTTGCTAAAACAAAATTCCACAGACAGGATGACTTATAAAAATGGAAATTTATTTCTCGCCATTTTAAGGCTGAAAGATTGAGCTCAGGGTGCCAGTTGGTTGGGCCTACATCTTATTGCATTTCTCAGATGGTAGCAAGAATGAAGTAATTCTCAAGGTCTCTTGTTATAATGTTAAGGCTGTTTACTGGTGAGGAGTTCTTGCTTCCCAGAATGCTGAAGTATAACACCAGAGAAGCATGCCATGCTGAGGCAAAGGCTTTATTAAAGCAGAAAACACTTCCTCCCTGAGGAAGAAGGGGACCTGAATGGTGGAATCCCTGGAAGGGGGAAGTCTTCCCTTTTTTATATCTTAGGTCTTCTTTTAGTCCTCCCGCATTCCTGTTCTTTGTTTCCCTATATCCTACAGTGATAGAATGGAGGTGAGAAGGCCAAAAGGTGGGGGATAGGTGGACTGCAGGAGTCATCTGGGCAAGAAGGGCCTGGGGTGGTTTGATTAGCACCTCTCTGTTTGCTGGGAGCTACTTCATTATCAGTTCTTTAGGATGGGTTCTGGGCCTTGGGGACATTAACATTTCAATTTCCCCAGGTACAGTTCTGTTTCCTGAACTCCATTCTTGATAATGGTCTCCATTTTCTTTATCTTACTCAATATTAGACCCAATTTACCTAACTACACTAACTACCTATCTTTAAATCTGCTTCAATAAGAGTACTAACCCTGTTTACAAGGGCTCCATTATCATGTCCTAATCATCTCTCACAGATACCATTTCCAAATTTTATTACACTTGAGATTAGTAGTTCTGCATATTACTTTCATGGAGACATAATCACTAATTCTGTTCCACCTTACTATTGCCAGAATATCTTAATAATAATTAGGGTCATTTGATTCACCTTATAAGATGGAATGACAATCAGCTAACTGTACTTTATCTCTGAGCTGGAACAACTTGGTTCCATTTCTTCTTGCAGTCCTCTACCATGAGATAAGGTTGGATCTTTCATCCTAGATCCCAGAATGAAAAGACAGGTAAGACAACCAGAGCAGAGCAAAACCCAGCAGAACTACATGACAACAAGACAGAACCAGGCAGGTACCAGCAACAGTGTAATAAGAAATGAATGTTTGTTTTCATAAGCTAACATATGCTTGTGTGGTTTTTTGCATTGAATCTTAACTAAACAGAAACTTATCTCAGGAGTGGGATTTGGCTGTAATATCAAAATCAGCTCTATTTACTAAACTTCGAAACTATCAGAATGCTAATAGTGAGTGTTGTTTCAGTCACTTTATGTGACGAAATGCTACCAGAACGAGGAGATCCAAAAAATGACAGGACTAATTGCCAGAAAGAAGTACAAGATCCAAGAAATTCTAGAATTTGTAGATGGAATATGAACTGATTCTCATAAATTATGTGCAAATTGTTTTAAAGTACTCTTTTCCCTAAGGCCTTACTATGACTCAAAATAAGAGAAAGACTCAAGAACCACTAGAAGAATGGGTACTATAACTCTTAAGTTGGTTGATTGCCTTAATTCATCCCTCAGTATATATTTCAGTTGAATAAAACACCTTAGGGAAATAAAAATAAAAACATCATTTCCCTAATATTCAATAGGTTCAACATACTTCTAACCAAGTTGAGGGAAAGAAAGAAAAAAAATGGGAAAGGCTTCTCAGAAATAATTGTAAATACACCTATTTATACATGAAAAATAATGGAATCATGGATTTACTAGAATCTATAGATATTTTTAAAATTAACAAAACTTTGTACAACATGGTCCATCCCATTCTGTGGCTAGGTTGGATAAGAGGGTCTATAACTAAAGGGAAAAAAAAAATCTGTCCCTTTTTGTTTAGAAAGATGTTTAACTTTAGAAACTTGGCTGTTGTCAGAGATGACATCATCTCCAAACTTCTTGGGTAAGAAGGTGAATGGAAGAGTGAGAAGTCCCAGAGGGCAGGCCAGTAGCCACAGAGAACTCAGGACAAAGAAATGCTCCCAAGGGGAGGACCTGGGGCTAAGTGGAGAGCATTCATTCTGTGCAGCAGGGGAATACTTACAGTATTATCTCAGAGGTATTTGGGGATTTCTGTGAACCAGTAGCCAAAGTGAGACCTTTTTCCTGAATATGTAAATTTTAGATGCTCTAAGCCATTGTATATGGTGTTTGTGGAGACTTAACTATCTTGCTTTTTTACCTGGTAGGTTTCAAGATCAGGAGAAGCTGCATCTGGGAACCAAGAAATATTGCAAGTCTTTCAACTTTAAGCTTCAAATCTTATTGGAATGAGATTAGGTTTACTCTCTTCAGCGGGAAAGAATGTATTTTCATATAGGAGAGAAAAAAAATTGTGCAGACTGGTATTTTGCTTAATTTTCTCCATTATCTTCTCTTCCCCTCCAAAAATATTTTACGTGCCCTGTTTTTCATGCCCCAGTGTTGGCCTTCGATATCTATATGTCTTTCCTTTTCCAGTGGGTCAGGTGTATGTTACATCTAAAGTGTTCAACATGTGTCTGTAAATAGGTTCAGACTTTTTCCCCTGGTTTCTGCCTTCAGAACACCACACAGCAGTTGCGGACAGCTCCTTCAGCTTGAAATCCAATATTCTAAGAGTCCATGAACAGCCAGGAGGAGCCATTGTCAACTGGCCCACTCATGAGATGAGTTATCTGTGACTGAATCCGATATGACTCTCTGTTACTATAGAAAAAGCTTACTTATAGAACACCCCAATTTATTATTTTATTTTGCTTCAACATTAGCTCATATCTTTTCAATGGCTTTATGTGTAATTCTTACCCAGATTTAAGAATTATTTTTTTCATTTGTTTAGTTCATTTTCACCTGTTACATTTATTGCCCAGTGTGTTCAAGGGAGTCTTAATCTACTCACTGTGACCCTAAAGATTACATAGTTACTGGTACGAAGCAGATACACAAAAATATTTTTGAAGTAATATATGATTAAATTAATCTTCCTTCATAATAATATATCATCTATAAGAACACATGTTATACCTATTTATAACACAGGAGAAGTTAACAATATCTTAGAACAATTCTTAAATTTTTGTCTTGTAGTTTATTTAAATTTGGATGATTTGGGATGTATTTATTTCCATATATACAGTTGGACCTCTTTAATGGCAGTGCCTATACTTCAATGCCTAATATCATTTGCAATCCTGCAGCTTCAAAACTTGCTTAAAATTAAGATTTGATTGTCTTTACTCTGAAAATAAAGCTGGAGCCTCTCTCCAATACTGTATGCCTGCAAATGTTTTTACAGGTTCATTTTTTTTTTCCTAGTCATCTTTCCTCGATTTTCTTTGGGCATGAAAGTGAAGCATTTCACTGAAGTGTTTATCAGCTGACATGAAGAAATATTACAGCTATTCTCTGAAGCACTCTCTTCAGTGCTCTGGTCGTTTCTTTGTCCTTTATCATTCAGTGTCATTCTGAGTCTTTTGGGCTTCCAATCATTCCATTACAGAATTCAGAATATTTCTTCACTAAGCTTGTAGACCCTGCAGAGAAACCAGCTGGTAAAATAATGACTGGTTATGCTCTCCTATGACATGAAGAAATGATTTTTGGACCACACCATGTCCACTTTGCAGATAAAATAACGTTTATTTTTCTTTTATATATATATATATATATATATACATATATATATATATATATTTGTGTGTGTGTATTTTTCTTCTTCCAATAGAACTCAGTTATATATTCTCAACTTTCTCAAACTGAAAATCTCTTTACCTATTTATATATCAGGAGATACAGTTGGTATCTAGCTACTTATCTATTTAGAATCACCCTATAATATTTAAATAGTAAAATATACTTTATTCCTCCAATGTATAATTTAGTTTCTAGCTTCATGCTCACTAGTTCATGGGATCTTCCCCAACAGTGTATGAAATAAACACACAAATAGCTCCATTATAGAGATAAAGATACCAAGGAGTGTAGATTTGAAGCAGGTTCCCTAAAATAATGTAGCTTTCATGTATACTAGTTATGAGCCAAACCAGAGTAGTATATATTAATTCACATTGATTTCTATAAATAAGTTTCAGTCATCTTTTTCACTGCTGTGACTTAAAAGACCTGAAAAGAAATATTTTGGAGGAGGAAATTTTATTTGGGAGGTCAAGATTCAGAGGCCTCAGTCTATAGAAAGCCTGATCAATTTCTTGGGACTTGAGGTGAAGCTGAACATCATGGCAGAAGATGTAATAGAGGGAATGATCAGGAAGCAGACAGAAAGAATAAACAGCCCACAAAATATACACCCACCGAGGACACACCCCCAATGATGGACATCCTCCAGCCACACCCTACTCACCTTCTGTCACAACCCAGTTAATCTCATCAAGGACGGAAATTCACTTGGTTAAGGCTGTCATAACTCAATCATTTCCCCTCTTTATCTTTTGCGTGTTCTCCCACATGTTCTTTTGGGATCACCTCACTTCAAACCATGACAGTAGTCTTTAAAATCACTATGACAATATTTTCTAAGAGAATCTGACCATTTTAACAAAGTGTAAGCATTTGAACAAGTTCTAAGTGATTTATCTGAAATAGACTCTACTTCTACTTTAAAAAATGACTAGATATTCCTCCCTTAGAGAGGTTTATTCATAAATGCTCTATGATATAATACACTATTTCCAGCTTATGAGCCAGCTTATGGGTTACTGTGTCCCTTACTTCTACCCCTTTAATCATGGAAACCTTTATCTTCATGCAACTCCATGAAGATCTTTCACTGATTTTGGTAAGTATAGTTCCCAGTTGACCTATGATGCAGAATGTTCAATATGTAAACCTTAGTTTTTAACTTCTAAATTTGGAAATATATTGTTATACCATGACTTAGCCATTTATGGTTAACAGAGATCATAGTTTTAAGAGTTGAGATAAATGCATGCAATAGATGTGTTCTTCAGAATAAATTCCTTAAATCTCAAATGAAATATTGTACAAATCTGAGTGTATTAAATTTGAATAAACCCCATATTTCTAGTTCCATTTCCAGATTTGTCTAATGGCATAGTTCTTGGTACACTAAATATTCAAAATTATTTTTTGTTGTACTTAGATTATATGTGACCTCATGTGATATTATAGCATCAAATGTGGAATGCTTGATAAGTATCATATTTTAGAAGGTAGGTATAGGTCTTAAGAATAGCAAAATCAGATTTTAAAAAATGCAAAGATTCATAAAATGACCAAATCACACACTGAAGAACTTCCTTTGCATGTGGATTGAATTTTTGTTAATGTTTTCTAATTTATGATTTATAAACCTACCAAAATTCCATATATAGATTTTGATCAAGTTAAGCAGGAAAACTCTTGGAAAAAAATATTCAATTAATTGTACTTTAATAAAAACCTCATTTATATGAGCCTACTTGTAAAAAATTTAATAATATAAAATGTTCTAATTTAAACTGAAAAAATATGTATTTGAATAAGAGTAATATGAATCTGAACATATAAATTATTTTAAAAGCTTTTTATAACTATTAATTATGTAGGTCTAAATTAAAAATAAATTAATACCATTCCAAAAATTAAAAATAAGATTTTTCTAAATTATATGCATGTTCCATAAAATATACATGACTTCTATTGTTGAGTACATCAACATGTCCTCTCCAGGAAAATAAGGTAATCAATCATTTTGCCAGCCTTTTTGCATTTTTCCCAAATGAGTTGAGTCAATTGAGGAATAATGAGTCGTGTATTATTCAAATCCACAAAATCTGTGTTGCTTAATAGTTCACAATGAAACTAATTGTAACAAAAAAATACTATAAATTGCATCACCTGTGTTTGCTTTAATCATTAATCTGTAGTTGTTAGAAACACATCAACATGATAGACATGGGCTTTTGACAGCAGGCTGGAGAATTCTGAAGATGCAAACAACATTATTAAATCATGCTTCAAATATGAGCATAGGAGAAGTAAATATCAATGGGCCTTTTGTGGGTTAGAAATTAATGTACTGTCAAAGAGTCATTCCCCTTCATAAGAAAAAGGGAAATTCACAGAAATTTAAAAAAGAAAATCATGAGCATCAGCAGATGCCTCTGTATTTCAATTAAATACCATCGATATGGAGCATGTCATTGTTAATTCCAGAAATGTTTTAAGCCATAGTATTATTTATTTAGTAAGGCGGGATTACTTGCTTAGTCTCTCTCTTGTCCTGAGTGTCTGCCAGAAAACAATGTGTGTATCTGAGCAGCACATTGGTCTTTTTACTTTGCTCTTTTACTCCCTTGAGATTGCCTAATACAAGCCCTTATGTCAATTTTTCTTCTATACTTCATATGATATTCTGCTGATGCTTCTTTTTCTTTTCATCTATCACTAAAAAAAAAAATTCTCCTTTCCTCAGATAAATCAACCTCCTTTCCTCAGATAAATCAACATAAGTACACAACTTTTGTGTAGGCAATTTTTTTTTTGTGTGTGTAGGCAATTTGAACATGCTCACAAAAAAAAAAAAAAACCACTAAAGTTTCATGAAGTTTCATCCATCTATCACTGGAGAAATTTTGGATTTAGTGGTTTCAACAGTTTTTGAACCTACCAGGTACATTACCTGGTTGTCAGTTGGGCAGTGAGGAATGAAGGGACTGATTTTTGACAGCCAGAAAAGCCAGAGCAGTTTTACAAGTATGTGTAAGAGAGAGAAAAGGTGCTGGTTGTGGCTGTGAGAAAGCCTGGGCAAATAGGTGGGGAACATGAACACACTGTACTTTCAGTAAATCAGTGTGAATCTCCTAACCATAGAAGCAGGAGAGAAAGAGAGCAAACAAGGGATCAAGAACCAGGGATTAGCTGCTTCTCAGCAGCACCTTCCTCCCTATGGCTTCCCAGTCTCCTTTGTTCATGGCCTTATTCAACTCTGCCTGAGCCTATCTTTTCTGGAAACTGAAAATGTAATAAAAGAGTCCTTTCGTTAACATTTTTTTTTTATGTTGACTTTCATAGAGTTCAAAATGGAGAAAGCCAAGCACAGTAAGAGGAAATAATAAGGCATCATTTACTACATGTTTTAAGAAGAATAAACTCCACCGTGATCCACACCTGGTAAGAGTCATAAATCTTTTTTTTTCCCTTCAAGTTAATAAAAACACAATGTACTTTTTCATTTTTCATGCTCTGTGTTGTATTTAATATGCATAGTTTATGCAGTATTATACTTGCTTGTTTTATTTTTTATATATCATATTAAATTTATTGGGCTATTTATCTACCTTTACAATTGATAATATTTTCCTCATAGACAGGATTATCTCATTCATTTTGATGTATACAGAATTGGTACACGGCCTAACAAATAGGTGTTCATTTTACATATGTAGAAAGAAGAAATCATGTGTCATATTTATAACCTTCAGTATACAGTTTTATATATTATTGTATTCTTAGGAGTTTTACTTCAGAAGTGTTTTACACAAGCAGAAAAATAAACAGTATCAAGAGATAAAATGGGGAAGGGATCACATAATAGAAAAATGATTTCTTTTTTGTTATCCACTAATAAACTTTGGCACTTATACTTACATTTCATTCTCCACAGGTGAATATATATATTATACATATAATCTATCTATCTATATATCTATATATATACATGTATATATACACATATATATGTATACACTTTGTATATATATATTCTTTGTCTTCCTCTACATGTTGTGCCAAAAAATAGAATTTGTGTTAATCACTTCTCAGAGGCCCTTCTAAAGCACTATATGAGCAATGTTCTCATACATTAGGAATTTCTCCATCTAAATTACCATGTATATTCCAAGAAGATATCTAAAAATTTTGAACTATTAATGGTGTGAAGAGTATTAACATGTTAACATAAAACTTGCATGCTGTCAACAATTCATTACTGCAAAGGTTAAAGAAAATCTAAGAAAATGAAATTTTAAAAAATCAATTTGTGCATGATAATTGTATATACTAAATAGTGGTAGATAGGTTTCCAAATTAGTTAAATATTTTTTTCCCTTTCTCATTTTCCCATATCTCTGAAAGTTGTCATATTTCCTGCCATTTTGATAGATGGTATATTCTACTTTTACATTAATTTGTATTTTTCTACAATTAAGATTATTTTCACTAATTATTAGATATTGAATTTGCTTTACTCTGAATTTTCCCTTGAATTACACGCATTTATATCATCATATATCTTATTAGAATCCATCATCCATATACTTAGTAAATATATTTTTTCAATTCATCATTTTATTACTTGCTTTAGATATCTCTTAATGTACACTCTCTATATAATCAAAATTCTATTTCAATTATTGTGGCTCCAAGCCTGTTTTATTAGGTGTGATAGAATTTGATGATTTTAACCCACTTGAACCAAATGTGTGAGATATGATATGTCAAGATCATTGTAATGTTTTGAGCAACCAATTAAAAAAAATACTTGAAGTAATCACTTACAATTTTGGCTCTGAATCTTGGGGGTTTCTGTCCATGACTAATTGGGCCCTTGTGTCCAAGGCAGCACATTATGGTGAAAGTGTGTGGCAGAGGAAAACACTCCCTTCATAACAAAGTGAAGGAGAGGAGGAGGAGCAGCCTGATCTCCCAATATGCCTTTTCAACACCTGTCCTCAGTTATCAGAGGACCTCTAATAGGCTCCACTTTTAAAGTTGCTACCACTACCCAATCCTGACATTCTAGGGAACAAGCCTTTCACACCTGGGAATTTGAGGATATTCCAGATCTAAAGTCAGTATTAGTTGGTACATCATGTCTACAACTTATTATAAATAAAGAGATATTACTAATAATTTTTAAACTCCCTGTTTGTCATTCAAGTTGCATTTGCCTACAGTTAATTAATAACCACTGTCTTAAATCTTTATAAATATGGCCTTGTCAAAATATGTATCTATCTCTAAGCTTTATATTATTTAATTTTGAATATCATAAAAATTCAGATAGGTATGTTTTTACATTTTTTATTTAATTAGTTTTCTTTATATATTTGAGGACTTAGAACATTTATTATTTTATGAGTACTCACAATTTACTTATCCATCCAAATGACTAAGGGTAACCTTTTTGTTTCAGCTGGTTGGTTCTTATCAACAATGTTACAATGGATTTTCTAATACCTAGTGACTATGTATAATATGTGTCTTCAATTTTGCTACATGAAGCTAAAACTGACTTTAAAACTGTTATTTTCCCCTTCTGTGAAGTGTTTTCCTATGTTTTTTTCTAACTAACAAATTTATTTTTTTAATTAATGAGTGGTTCTACAATAATCCATTTAAAATTATATTAAGGTCTCAAGTATAGTCATGCATCAATAATGTGGATGTATTCTGGGAAATACATCATTATGTGATTTAATCTTTGTGTGAACATCATAGTGTGTACTTACAAAAACGGAAGCCACATGGTAGAGCCTACTATACCTGGTATAGTAGGCTATACCTGGGCTACCTGGTATACTTATTGCCCCAGGCTACAAACTTACTCAGCATATTACTCCATTGAATATTATCAGCAACTAAAACACAGTGGTTGGTAGTTATGTATCAAAATATACCTACACTTGGAAAAATTTAATTAAATACTTAAAAAAATGGTATATTGTGTAGACATTTTTCCTTCCTTCCTTCCTTCCTTCCTTCCTTCCTTCCTTCCTTCCTTCCTTCCTTCCTTCCTTCCTTCCTTCCTTCCTTCCTTCCTTCCTTCCTCTCTTTCTGAATAGAGTTTGCTGGACTAAAAGTTTCCCTGGGTGCGTCAGGTGAGTGGACACAGGGTCAGGATCCTCACTATTACTGTCTTCCACCTCCACATATTGTTCCACTGGGAGGTTTTCAGGGTAATCACATTCACAGACCTAATATCTCCTGTGATAACAGTTCCTTCTTATGAAATACCTCCTGAAGGACCAGCCTGAGGCTATTTTACAGTTAAACAGTTATTTTCACAAATAGAAATACATTCTAAAATAATAATAAAAGTATAGCACAGTGAATATATAAAAACCACTCTTTATTATCATTATCAAAGCTCACACTTGCATGTGCTATCCTTTTTATGTGACTGGCAACCCAAAGCTTTGTTTACACTAGTGTTACTACAAACACCAGAATACACAACAGCTACAGTGTTACCAGGCCGAAGGAGTTTTTTTTAGCTCCAGTATAATTTTATAATTGTCAAGTTGTAAATCTAGTCTCCTATTATTGTGGACATTGATGTATGTTGCATGACTATGTCTATATGCACATATCTATATTGTTATGTTGACTTTTTAAAGGAGGAATTATATTTAATTAAAATGTTTTTCTACCTTCTTTACTATCTTTCTCTTGGATGTGACATCTTCTCTGAATAGAGTTCTAAGCAGCTTTTCAAAAAAACATATATTAAACTCTTTATTAATCAGATGTACTCCTTCTTTTATTGGGTGATATCTCCCGCCTGCTTGTGGGGTTAGATTTGAGTGTGGTAGCTTCTCTGTTGTTTCTTGGAGAGCAAAGGCTGCTTTCTTTCAGAAAAATGTGCATCTGTGCTGATGTGAAAGAAAAAGCCTTACTGAGTTCATATGTCAATCACTCCAATCCCAGGACTCACAATTCATGATTCCTGTTTCTTTTCTGTTTTACTTATGTTCTTTGTATTCATACTTTACAACTGAAGTAAACTGAATTTCTTCCTGAAATATTTCCTAGTTAAGCCCACTAGTATAAATCTCCACCAAAAACATTGAAATTACACGATTTTATTATTGATATTTCTAATCTCAGTCTTATTTTTCCATGTATGAAAATTTCTCCCAACATGTAAATTTTGATTTCAAAACTTCTCCTTTTCAGTTATATTGTGATTGTTGGTGGTGATCTAATACAGGAAGGAGTCCTTCTCATCCTTGCCCTTTATAAAATTTGTATCTAGAAAAGTTACATTTCTCCAAGCTACTATAGTCCCTTCCTTATACTTTTCACCTTCATTTTATTAAATGCTTAATTTTGACTTAGATATTACTTGAGATCAATTATTAAGATGGCCTTATTAATCTACTTTTCAACTTAAACAATATAGGAAATATTCATATAGGCTAAAATATATCCTAATTATAATTATTAAAAACAATTGAAAATGCACATGTTCATTTTTTTCTTTGTTAATTTATAAATTTATATTAACATATAGGTGGGAAAGTGAGCATTTTAAAGCATCTTTAAAATATAATGTAGGATAATTTTCATTTCAATTAAGCCTAGTGGTTTAGTCAATTTTGCTATTTACTGAGTTAACTTTTAAATTAATATAACTGAATTAAAATTTCTTAAAAGATAAATATATAACGAATCAATAATTTAAATTAGAAGTGATTTATAAATACAATTAAATTCTCAGAGAGCATTCTTTTTTCAAAAGTTATGCTTTTGAAAGAGAGACATGGAGAGCAGAATTACGGAATTAATTATGTCCTGCAACATCTTATATTTTATATTATCTTAATATGGTTTTAAAATTTAAGTGGAAAATCAAGTATACTTTACAAATAATCATGGACATTAGGTTATAGGAGATCAGAGCTTAACATAAAATCATCTAATACTATCAAGAAGGAATATATTAGTACAAAATAATAATAAATAAAAATTGGAAAAGTTTTCCTTCACAATTTTCTACATCATTAAAGACTATCTTGAATAAACAGTTCTGCATCTTACTGAGTATATGGTTGAGTGATTTTTGTTTATCTCTAAATAGATGTCTCTTTTGATTATAAATAATCAAAACTTACTTCTTTAAGAAGTAATAACCTGACTTTCCTTCCAAATCTCACTTTATTGCACTCATTTCCTTTTGGTTGGCCTTAAGCTGAGGAGCTTAGACTTGGATAGAAATGTTTTCATTTTCTTATATTATTGGTTTCTCTTATCTTTAATTTTAGGACCTGATGTAATATTTTTGTTTTGTTTTGTTTTTTAAGTGACTTATATTTGCCTGCAGAACATATTAGATAATGTAAGTCCTCTATTCATAATGGAAAACTTGTTTCCTCTACCACAAAGTTTACAGACATTGAAAATCTACATATTTCTTAATAATAGGTAGACATTATCACTAGTCCTAATTATGAATTGTCCTACAGTTTTCACTTATTCCTGAATATGTCCAGCAACCCCTTTGCTAATCCATGTTGTTTATACCTCCTTGCAGATTATAAAACAAAAGTGTTTTATTTCCTATAAAGATAATCAGGGAATGACCAACTTGGGCAAATTGCAAAGTTGCTTCCTGGCAGGGTTTCCTAAACCATGTCTACTTCTATATTTATCCCTAATTCATCACCTTCTCCAGCCACTTATTTGAACAACACAAGTGAACAAGTGGCCTAGTCATCTAAGCATTATTCATTTTACAGTGTTACTTTCAAAAGTTTTTTCTGCAGGTCTATTTTATACTGGCTACTTTGGCTGGCAGGTGCTGGATTTATGTTCAGTGAGTTACAAGCACCCAGGCACTTTTGACTTACCTGAGATAATACTTCTAAGTAATTCAGTCTTCATAACCTCAGTGGAACTCTTGTTTAACACATATGAGGCACTGGGTTTAATTCTTAGCACCCCATACGTAAATAAATAAAATAAAGTTATTATGTCCTTCTATAACTAAAAATATTTTTTTAAATGACAAATACTTTGACTTATGGAAGTCTATAACTTTTTAAGAAGACATATTTTATTGACCCTATCACTGCTTAGCATGCAGCTGTGCAGCTGCTAAGGTGATGAAATCTTTGTCAACCAAAATAAGACTGAACTCTTCAGAAAATATATCTGACACAACATGATTTCAAATTTTCAACCAAATCTAAGTGGGTTGTAATAAATTTGGCTTGTAATAAACTCAATAATTCTCTTAAGTATTTTATCTTGAAATTACATGAAAAATAATGTTATATTCAAATAACATATAAACTTTCTTTTCTCTTAAGAAGAATGTGAGGGATCCTTTTTGTAGCATTACCTAAAATACTAAGTAAGATTATAATATATATGTGTGTGTATGTGTGTGTGTGTGCGTGTGTGTGTGTGCGCACATGTAACATATTGGATAGTTTGTCATCTGACATGGACCCATGAATAATGGAGAATTTTGAATCATTTTTATATATGTATATACAAACATATTTTATCACATACTTTCAAACAGAATATAATTACAATTAAGTAAACTATTTAGAACTTCCTAAATTATATATGCATACCAAGTTTTCATATATTATAAATTATTTTCAAACTAGTTATAATATAGAAAGTATCTCTGAGATCAAATAAAAATCTAGAGTTCTAAGTCTGGCAAGAAAGTACCAACCAGGAGATATAGAAATCACTGGAAAGCAATCTTATCATTTCATGAAAAAGAGCCAACTTTCTCAATTTTACTAACATCTTTTACTTTAAAAATATATACTGTACATGATTTCTAGAGTCAAACATACTAGATGTAAGATTTTCACTCTTCACATTACCATAGCCTCTCCTAGAACATTAAAAATATTTTCTATTCTTCATGTGGAATTTTTTTAGGAAATGAAATTCTCACTGAGAATAAAATGACATTGACAATAATAAGTTTGTCCTTATATAAGTTTGGTATTTCCAATTGCTTTCTTACCAAGTGTAAAATATACTTCCTAGTACTTGTTATTGTGTTTTCTCATTATTTACTCAAATTCTTACTCTTTAAAATTCCATTTTCATGGTCAAAAAGCATAGAAATTGAAATGCACTCAAAATGAATGATAATGCCTTGTTGCTCTCTGGTTTGTCCTAGGAGTCAACATTCACACCTGGCATTGACAGCTAGTCAGCTCATCTCATTCCTCCCCTCTGTGAGCTAATGCTCTTCCACCTGGACATTTGTTTTAGAGCATCTCCAGGCCTGTTCTCTTTTCTCTGTAAATTATCCATTGACCTTAAGTCTTAGTTTGGTTCAAAACAAAAGCAGATTTTGACAAAGACTCAAAAGGAATAGCTTATTTTGTAGGTCATCCCAAGAATCCCCAAAATAAAGATAGAGAACAAGTGAAGTGAAAAGGAAGTACAGATAGTTTACAACAATATGTTACCAAGGAGTTCTTGGTGTGCATGGCTGGTACTTAAACGTGCTAACAAACAGGAATAGAATACATGCTTTGGAAGTTTTCAAATCAACACCAAGGGTAAGTAAGGACATTTTTCTATCTGTGTTTGGCTGAGGCTTACTAGAGCAAAATGTTATGTTTTAGTATTGCTTACTCACTTTGTGAGTTGTTGAAGAAGATTTTTTTCAACAAAGAAGTCTTGACATAAAGAAAAGCAGACTCAGCAGTTGGAGTCAGTGCAGTGAATGCAAAAGACAAAGGTATCTGAGTAGCGCACCACCAGGGCCAACTGCATGTGTTGTGTATTGAAAATTCATGTTTGTTTCATATAAATGTACAAACACCTTTTCTTGAAATAGAACAAATAATTTCACATGAGATCTGGCAAAACTATTAAGTGTATCTACTTTTTAAAAATTATCTATAGATTGAAGTCTTTTTAATCACTATTATTTATTTGAAGATATTCTAGTAGATTCTATTGTTTTAATATATTTTTGATTCCCTGTTCACTGTTAATTGGATAAAAAAAATACAGATTTGAAATCCTGATGGCATTTTTATGGCATATTACAATTTAGTCTTCATCTGCTTTGGAATCAAGAAACAAGGATTTTTATCTGCTGCATCTCTTCATATTCTTGCTTTTCTTATTATTATCATTACTATTTTTAAATATTTATTGTAGTTGGATGCAATACCTTTATTTCACTTGTTTATTTTTATGTGGTTCTGAGAATCAAACCCAGGTTCTCGCGGGTGAGAGGCGAGCACTCTACCGCTGAGCCACAACCCCAGCCCATTTATCATTATTATTATTTGTGATAGGGATAGAACCTAAGCCTTTTGTAGACTTATCAAGTAGCCTACCAATGCTTCTTCCTCATTCTACACCTCTTTATCATAAAGCTTTCCCCCCTATTTCCTAAACTAGACATTTTCATATCTGTTTGATATCAGTTTTCTCCACTTTGACCCTATTTACTCTTACATCATTCCCATTCATGGCTTAAAGATTCCACACAATTTAATTATTCAATGTAAAGACTATATAATATAGACAGTGTGACAACTCAGAAAATAAAAATGTGTTGTAAATTATATACTTATATTCTATGTTTCTAATCAATATAGTTTAAACTTAAAACAGATCATCAGGCTTTTCATCTGGCTACAAGTAGAAACAAAGCCAGATAATATTTGCATTGTATATAATGAATGTTTTTTACTCAAAATTAATCATGATTTAAATTTAGTTTTTTTGTTATGCACAATCACAAAATAAGCTGAATTTTTATAAGCATTAAATATTTCTAAATAAACTAATAATTTAATTTGTAACTGTAGGTGAGTTAAAGTATTTCACACTTATAAATGAAAGTGTGTGTGGGCAAACAAGTAGATGATTTAATAGAAACAAATTGTATTCTTTATAGAATAAAAAGTCTGAGGATCCAGGCTAATCAATAGTCAACATTAGGCATCTCTGGACGACTACACAAAAGCTTATTATTCAAAAAACTCCACTAGAGAATTTCCACCACAAGTAATAAACCTCTTTTATTTTCCTCATCATTGATTCATGTGTCTGATGATTTAAAGTCTCAGAATAATGAGTCAAATGAACTTAATCTAAGTTGCTCATGCTGAATCTATATGAAGGCACTAGTTCTGATCGCAAAGAAGTTATAATTCTCTAGAAGGAAATCCAACTATTTTCAAGTGTGAAGGAATGAATACTGGTTTTTTAATGATAAAGTAAAAATAGTTTCTCTACATGGAAATAGAATTTGGATCCTCTTCCAGAAACACTGAGTTGATCAAATATGAAAACTCTTTAATGTTAATAGCCTTGGAGAAAATGAGCTAATTTATTAGCAAGTTATTTCATGGCTGTAAAGTGAAGTATGCACTACTATGACTGATGTCCATTACCTTTAATTCTGTCATGGTTCTGAGATTTAGAATCTTACACTGTGATTTTCCTTTGGCCTAGAAAAAACATGGTTAATATATAATGTATTTTAAATCAATAAATTGTATGTAGAAAAATGTGTAGAATGTGAAATTTATCCATGAAGGATACTAGGAAAATATATTGTGAGATTAAGTATAAGATAATTAAATTGGGATTTTGTTAAAATTTCTATCTTTCCCCTTTTATTCATGTACCCAATTGGGAAAAATTTTCCTATTTAAATTTCACAAGTAAAAATAATTTAACCTAAACAACTGGATATTCATACAGATATCTCATTTCTGGTCTTCAGACAAGCTATGGTAAATTATAATAATGGCCTCAACGTTTTCATGCCTTTGAATTCAACGTCTTGCAATATGATACTACAGGTTCTCTGCTAAAAAGCACTAATTTGTTTCTCTACCTAATGAAAGCAGGTATGACTTGCGTTGACCAAAGCGGCATTAGCAAACATGAAACAAACAAAGGACTGGGAAACATGAGCACATTTGTCATTTTCTTTTAATGCTGTTGGAATCTCTAGTCAACATGTGAACAATTCTGGGTTAGCCTGGCAGGACAAGAACAAAACACCATAACCTGGTTGCACCTGTTACCTCCAACAGCCTACCCTCAGAGGCAGAGCTGCTTAGTGAACCACCAACTGGGCACAAAGGCATGAGTGAGCCCAACCAAGCCCCAACTCATTCTGGTCCTGTCATTATAGAAAATCAAGGGAGAAATAGGTAATATTATTTTTTAAAACAAGTTTTAGGATGGTTTATTATAGAGCAAAATCTAAATGGTCGATAAGTTCTGATGGGTTGAAATATGTCCATTCAAAATTTATGCATTGTAGTCCTAATTCCAAGAACCACAGAAGATAGCCTTATTAAGAATTAGAAAAAAAGTCTCTACATAATATTTTTTTAAGAGAGAGAGAGAGGAAGAGAGAGAGAGAGGGAGGGAGAGAGAGAGAGAGAGAGAGAGAGAGAGAGAATTTTTTAATATTTGTTTTTCAGTTTTCAGTGGACACAACATTTTAATTTTATTTTATGTGGTGCTGAGGATCGAACCCAGTGCCCTGAACATGCCAGGAGAGTGTGTTACCGCTTGAGCCACATCCCCAGACCAGTCCCTACCTAATTTAATTTAATTTAATTTAATTTAATTTAATTAGAGATCATATTGGAATAGAAAGAATTAAATTGAGGGTTTTGTTACAATTTCTATGTTTTCCCTTTTATTCATGTATCCAGTTGTGAAAAATATTCTATTTAAATTTCTCAAGTAAAAATAATTTAACTGAAACAACTGGATATTCATACAGATATCTCATTTGTGGTCTTCAGACAAGCTATGCTAAATTGTAATAATGGTCTCAAAGTCTTCATGCCTTTGTATTCAGCATCTTGCAATCTGATACTGCAGATTCTCTGTTCAAAAGCACTAATTTGTTTCTCTACCCAATGAAACCAGGTATGACTTTCTTTGACTAAATAGGCATTAGGAAACATGAAACAAAATGAGTAAAATCGATTTAGACATAAATAAAATGAGTAAAATTAAACTAGAAGATAAAGAATGTCACAATCTGAACTCACAATCCTCCTGTCTCAACATCCTGAGCCACTTGGATTATGAATATCCAGTTGTGTGTGTGTGTACACACACACACACACACATACCAAAGTTTCCCTATCCATTCTTCTACTGAAGGGCATCTGGGGAATGGAAACACCATTTGACCCAACTATTCCATTCCTCGGTTTATACCCAAAGGATTTTAAAACAACATAGCCTAGGGACACAGCCATACAATGTTTATAGCAGCACAATTCACAAAAGCTAAAATCCTCCCTTTTAATAGCTTAGTATCTTTAAATCATCTTCCAAAACACAAGGTGGGTTTCTGGATTCCAAGTGGATTTGTAGAGTAAACACTAGATCTTCAGGACCTGGTTTCTTATACTTTGAATTAGGAAGAATAGATAAAGAGGACATATAAAAACATAATCTTGCAAACATTACTGGGTTTCCTATATGCCTGTGTTATCTATTTACATAATGCCATGAAGAGGATGAATTTTTAAATTGATGCTCATTTTGTTGGTACAAAAGAAAATCAGAGTTAAATACACAGATAAAGCCAAGGACAACATTCTCTTTCAAACTGCATGATCTCCTCTTTAAAAATTCACTCTAAACATACATAGGTATTTGAACTCATTTTGAGATTTGAAAAATGATATAGAATTGTATTTATTTTTCTATATGCCTTAATCTATTAGCTAGAAGTAAAATGCTTTTAACCAAAAAATGATCTAATCTCAAAAAGTAAAAATCTGTTTGCCAGGCAAAACAATTATAGTACATTGAATCCACCATGGTCCCCAAAAAACTAATTTTAATGAAAGTCTTCATATTGAAATTGTGTAACATGTTGACTATTTTTTTTTAATCCTAGAAGAAAGCTATTAACAAGTTAAAGAGACTCCTCTTTTTCAATCCTTATCCACTTAAAAGCATGTTGAAGTTTATGGTACATGCAAGGCATGAGTTACTTTGAAATATAAAATTCAGAGATGTTGTAATGGCATGTACCTGGGTTGCCATTTCTCCAGAGGCTGAGGTAGAATGATTGCTTGGTCCCTGGTGTTGGAGACAAGTGTGGGCAACATTATAAGACTCTGTCTCAAATACATTTAAATGTATATCTGTGTACATAATTTATGTATACCTGATTCTGTATATACATATATTATATATCTATGGTTGTCCTAAAATGATGAATTTTATGAATTAAAATGTATTATATACACACATATATATACATAATTTAAATGTATATATGTAAATTAAATTTTTATATTTAAAAATTAATATATAATTTTTATATATAAATTAAAATGTATTATATATACATATATACACATAATTTTATATATATATAAAATTGTGTCTGTGTGTGTGTATAATTCCTTCTTATAACCTTCACAATATATTTAATAGTTCTATGAACTATTTGAGAAGAATATATATGGACTCAACAGGTTTTTCCTGATATTACCATAGCATCTTTTAAATAAATATAAGAATTAGCTGTGGGGCATCAGATAATAAAGAACAAATAAATTAATAAATATTCTATCTTTTCTAGTATTCTGAAACTAAGCTTTCGTTACTGTGTCTTTGCCCCAAACATTCATTACATTCTCATTGTAAATATTTACTTCAAAATAACTAGCTTACATATCTCCTTACTTTTATAAATAGTACAATAACCATGGCATCAAGCATGAGAATTGCATTAGGTATCACCAATATAAAATTCAAAAATATTTTGACATAGGTAAGTTATATCTCTGTGCTTGCTCCTCTTTACTTGGTACACTGAGAGAGAAGGGGAGAATTTCAGGTGAAGTTCTAAGCTTTATAGTTCTGTGCATGGTAATGCTGGGAGCTAAAGCATAAGTTACAGCAGGAATTACATAACTTAGGGGGAAATATTGCTTTTAAATTTGTGCAAACGAGAGGTTGGCATTTCTATGGTATGCATCCTTAGAAAGCAAGATATTAATAAATAATCTAAATGATCTCTTTGTTCATATCATGTTTTTTTTCACCACTAACAGCATCATCACTATCTCTTAAACATAGAAAAGGTTAAAAAGTATTGTAAAATTAAGCATTTTCACAAAAATCAACTAGGATGAAACCATCTGGTAGTGAGCAGGGGATATGGCAAACTCCTTTGGCCTCTGGGTTCAGAAACTAAACTCTCAGCATGGCCAAAAATGTAAATTCCCTAAGAATGTATGAGCTGTAGTGAGGTAATGGGACACAATCTTTCAGGCTCTGTTGAGAAGAGGCTGAACAAGACTGAAGACACATTATAACCATAGCTGCAGCTTCCAAGGACACAACTACACACTGACCTGGAGGGTGTGGCTGGCAAGGGCTTTGTTTTAGTTGGCTTTCTCATCACTGTGACCAAAAGACCTGCCAAGAACAACTTTAGAGGAAGAAAAGTTTATTTGTCACTCATGGTTTTAGCAGTCTCAGTCTAAAGATGGCCAGCTCCCTTGCACTGGACCCAAGGTGAGGCAGAACATCACGCTGTAATGTGGAGAGGCGAGAAGCATCTCAGGACATGGCAATCAGGAAGCAGAGTGTCCAGTCTCCAGGGACAAAATATAAACCCCAAAGGCATAGCTCCAGGGACCCACCTCTCCAGGCATACCCTGCCCAGTTAATCTAGATCAGTGGATTAATGCACTATGTTAGGACTCTCATAACCCAATCATTTCACTTCTAAATTTTCTTATACATCAGCATTTGGAAGACACTTCATATCTGGATCATGACAAGTTGTTCATGGGGACTGGTCAAGGATGACTGTGTTCCAGAAACTGAATTTTCATATCTATCACTTGAGAATGTTATGCAGGAACTCTCATAAGATATTGTTCCAACCAGGGTATTTGTGAATCAATTATAAGATGGAAAGGGAAGTGAAAGGAAAAACAATTTCCCTCTCAGGAAAGGCTTACAAATAACATTTCTTGTGAAAAGTAAAAAATGAGTAGTCAAAATATGTGTGTGTGTGTATACATGCACAAACACATACATGACATACATGTATTCTGGTGTGTGTACATATGTATATATACATGTATACACATATAGCTATATATATATATATATATATATATATATATATATATAGAGAGAGAGAGAGAGAGAGAGAGAGAGAGAGATGTAAGAAAAGAAGCCTATGGAATGTTGAAAAAGACTTAAATTTAATTGGGAGATATGTAAGTGTTCATAGAAAACGGCATCTATAAACATGAACAGTGAACAGTAGGTCAAACCACAGAACCAATTTTGAATCAAGAAGTAGTTTTAAAAATGTGCTAGAAGAATTTTTTTTTATTAAAATAAAACAATCAGCACAAACAATAAATTATTGTGAGAACTCTACAAAATTCTGTTTTACTGTAGATAACAAATGGACATTGAGGCACTGGCATGTCAAATGTAGTATTCAACAGGTAACCAGAGGAGCAGAGTCAGGGTTCCAACTGAGGTGTCATGAATTCTAACATTCAGGTAAGTCTCAAAACCATGTTTCCATACTATGGCCTATAGTTAAGTTGGGTAGTTATAACTAGAGTTCATAAATGCAGTCATCATACAAGAAAAAAAGGAATGATGTCAGAAAGAAATCAGGGCATTTTAATAAATGTGGATGATGACTGCATATACGTGTGTGTGTGTGTGTGTGTGTGTGTGTGTGTGTGTGTGTGTGCTGCTGGGGATAGAACCCAGGGCCTTGTGCATGCAAGCCAAGCACTCTACCAACTGAGCTATATCCTCAGCTCTCATTTATATTTTTAAAATAGTGATTAACAGTCTAGCAATAACACATAAATAAAGGAAAATTTGTCAGTTTTTATTTATTTAGTTAGTTATTTTAATTAGGTATATATGACAGCAGAATGCACTTTGATTCATTGTACAGAATTGCAGTACAACTTTACATTTTTATGGGTGTATATGTTGTAGCATCACACCATATGTGCAGTCATACATGTATCTACAGTAATGATGTCCATCTCATTCCACCATCTTTCCTGCCTCCATGTACCCTCCCTACTCTCCCTACCCTTTGCCCAATCAAAGTTTCTCCATTTTCCCCATGCTTCCCCCCTCCCTGTTATGGATCAACATCCACTTATTAGAGAGAACATTTGGCCTTTGGTTTTAGGGACTGGCTTACTGCACTTAACATGATATTCTCCAACTCCATCTATTTACCTGAAAATACCATAATATTATTCTCTTTTAATGTTGAGTAATATTCCATTGTGTATATATACCACAATTTCTTTATCCATTCATCTATTGAATGGCATCTAGTTTGCTTCCACAGTTTAGCTACTGTGAATTGAGCTGCTATGAACATTGATATGACTGTGTTATTATAGTATGTTGATTTTAACTCCTTTGGGTACAGACTGAAAAGTGGCATAGCAGGGTCAAATGGTGGTTTCATTCCATGTTTTCTAAGGAATCGCCATACTGCTTTCTAGATTGGCTGCACCAATTTGCAGTCCCTTGCATGCATAAGGCCTTAGGTTTAATCCCCAGCACCACAAAAAAAAAGAAAGAAAATTTTCAGTTTTTTAATAATATTTATTCAAAATTTGGGTAAGTTTACAACAAGAAATAGATATCAACTTTCATTTTTCAGCCTTCAAGATGTTTTAAGATGTTCTTTATTTTTTTGAGGGGAAGGGGTACCAGGATTTAACATATTTGGACTTAAATGGTAAATATGAGTGTCATAGACTATTAGGAGGCAGAATCAATATGACATTGATTAATTACAAATTATTATATTACATCACAAATAGTGTAGGAATTTTAGGATGTATCTGGCTTCTTTACCAGGGAAATCAGAGGACATACTTAAAGGGCAAAAAATTATCCCATCAGGTTACATTTAGAGAAATGTTGATACTAGCTATAGCTCAGAAGAGTCCGAGTAATTTACTGCCTTTTCTGACTCAGTAAGAAGCGATAACAGGAAGAAATCAGGGCATTATGATCAAACATGTGCATGGAGTATCTCATGACTAAGGTCAACACTATGAAATTTTTTTCAAAAAGGATTGAATTGCTAGTTATCAGTAGGAATAAAATGTTCCTATAAGTTCAAAGGGATACTGTGTGGTTGTTTTAAATACCACCACAGTCTAAAGTGTTAGAAGGACAGTACAGCACCAATACCTGAATTGGGGTCTATTCTAGCAGCTATAACAAAACGTCAGACTGTGAAGCTTAGAAAAAACTCTAACAGTTCTGGAGCCTGGTAAGTCCAAGATCAAGTGGATCTGGTATTCAGTGAGGGCCCCTCTTTTTCTGTAATCTCAGATGATGGAAAGGGCAGGCTTCTGTATGGGGCATCTTTTATAAGAATGCTAATCCATTTATGAGAACTTCACCCACATGGCCTAATCACTTCCCAAAGATACTTTGTAATCTATCTGTCTCAAATTTATCTGAACACTTAAGAGTTATGATAAATTTAAAATGCAATGAACACAATGTTGCTATGAATGTGAGTATGTTCTGAATCCAGGGACCAGCCTCCAGGACACATTCACATTTCTGTGTCCTGACATACTCTCTCCTTGATATTTTGTCTTATCTTTTTATTTTATTTATTTCATGAACATTAAATTTCACCAAATATTCAGACATATCATATCATGTATATTATCTGAGTATTCTTTGTATTTGAAATAAGATTACTGTTTAAATTCAGATTAATACCTTTTCTCAAAAGATTTAATCTCTGTTCATTAAAAACCTAGAGTGTTGTCAGACAGTTTTGGCATTGTGTTTTGTTTTTTGGGAATGAGGAACTGTTTTTGGAGTTAGTAAACAGAACTTAAATTTACATCTAAATAAATTATTCTGCCCCAACTGAAAATCATGGTATTCTATTAACAAAATCAAATACTTGTAGTGATACAAGTGTACCTTGGTGACTATCTGATATTTGTCAAGAGTAATAAAATCCCCTCAGTCTTTGAGAAAGAAGATTTCTTAAAAGGAAGTAAAAATATAGAGAGAAATTATTTTTGCTTTAGTGTGTACTTGTTATCTATAAAAATATGATGAAGGAATAATGTTTAAGTTTTATGTTTTTTCTGTCACCAAAATTTTACTACAAGTTTTAATCAATACAAACTGTAAATAATAAATTTTATTACATATGGAAAAATGTGGATCAACTATGGGTTTCAGAAATAAATTACCATTACTAAATAATTGGATTATTGTGATAGGCGGTATCAAGAGTAGGTCCCAGTGACCCCTACCTCCTGGAATCCCGCCCTTGTGTGAGTCCCACCTACAGAGTACACTGAACTTATCTCACATTTGGAGAATATTGCACTACATAAATGATGAGATGCCACTTCTGAAATTAGAATTTTTTTAAAAAAATACTAGCTTTCATCTTTGGTTCTATTTCATTTATATGAAAATGAAGAACAGAGAATGGAAAAGAGGGGACCTGTTAAGACATAAATGGTGGATTATTTTCCAGATTTCAATACAGAGATAAATTGTGAACAAAATAGAATATATACTCACTTATAGATCTATTTTTAAAAGCTGCAATTAATGGGGAGATAAATAGAATTCTTAATTTGGAAGTAAAACATGTTATAGGAAAATTTGTTCAAACATATAATTGTTAGGAAAAATTATGAAAAATAAAATAATAAAAAATATATAATAAGCTACACAACAAATAAAATGTTATATATTTAAAATACACATTATGTGTATATGTTTGTGTGTGCATTTAGCTTACCTAATATAGATAAGAAATCTGAAGTGAACTTAGTTATGAAAATACCAGTTCACAGTGATATTTGTCCAATAAATTTTCTTATATTTTAAAATAATAGTTTATAATTTAAAATAAAAATAATATTTTATATGTTTCATAGAATAACATATATGCTGTATATATTTTATGCTAGCATATTCCTAATTTCTTAAAAATTACAATATTAAAAATTTTGGGAAAATGTTAATAAAATATAGCATTTGATATATATGTGCAAAATCTAGTGAAGAATAATAATCAGATTTTAAAGAATTTTTTAAAAGAATTTTGTTCATCCAGTAAATGATTATGTTTTCAAAGAGATAAGAAAATTTTCCAAATATATTCTTTTTTTTTTTTTTTTTGGTGGGGGGTGTGACCAGTGATTGAGTTACCAGGCACTCGACTGGTAACCAGATCCCCAGACCAATTTTTTATTTTATTTAGAGACAGTGTCTCACAGAGTTGTTTAGGACCACACTGTTGCTGAGGCTGGCTTTGAATTTGTAACCCTCCTGCTTCAGCCTCCCAAGCCACTGGGATTACAGGCCTGCACCACTGTGCCTGGCCAAATATATACTTAATTAATGATGAATCATATTGCATAAGATAACAAATCCAGAGCTATAAACTATAAATAAGTTATTGAGTAAACAGACTAATAATGAAACTACTTCTATCACCTGAGAAAATGTAATTTTTCTAAACTCGAAATCCTCATCTTGGTAAAATGCTGGCAACATTATCTTTGAATGTGAGAACAAATTTTCAATTAAAGCTTAAATTTTGCAAATGTTTCCAATAAGTATCAATCAATTTTGAAATTCCAAATGATGTTAAAGTGTTTTAAAACAGAAAACAACAATAAAGGGCAGCTTTTGTTAAAAGCATCAAAGACTAGTTTTATAAAATCAAAAAGTGGCATAGTTGAAAGATATGATTAGGTTTATGTTTACATATTTGTGACAGGATGTTAGAAGATTGTAGAAATTTATCTATAAATACAGTATTTACTTAGATAAACATTCTCATATCAGTTTGCAAGGTTTTACCCTAGTTACATAATTAACTTACAGGAGGAGGCAGAGGTGAAAATGAGTTTGCTCAGGTGGGCGTTCTCACCCAGAGCTGAAACATTATTAGGCATCAATACATACACACAACTTCTCATTTAGAGCATCAGCTCCAGTTAATTTGGTTTATGGCTGTGCTTTAGAGAAATGACAGTCTTCAAATAGAGATTAGATACACTGTAATAAGTTTTTTACTGCAATTTAATACTTTCTAGGAGGATTTGATTCCCCCTTTGGTTCATTTACTAGTTGTATTTATCAAAACGTATGCAAGATTTCAGTAAACAAGTCCCAAATACCCCCCTGAATGAACTTCAGGGGGACACTTACAGGCATATTTATGGATATGTAAATACCATGAAGGGCATGACATTGTTTGTCTCTTCTCCACAATCTCACATTACAGATAGCATAATAATATCTCACATTATTATACATATTATAGAACTAATTGTAAGCTTTTTCAGAATAATTTTAAACGTCAAAAATACTCAGTTTGAATGAAGTAGGAGCACAATTATCAACCATTCTATTTCAAAACATTCAGAATGCTTGCTAAGAACAGCAGCAAGATGAAGTAAGGTTTTCTAAACTATAAGAAAATAAAAATAGAGAAATTTAGCATTCATTTTTTCCCCTTTAGATCTCCTGCTTAAAATGGCAAGCCCCATATGGGGCACTTGTTCTCATTTACTTCGATCACCACTCTTCTTTGCTATCATTTCAGGCTTGATTTAGACCTTGCCATACATTATTTAGACTAGTTATGTTAATTCAAATGAGTGGATATAATTTTCTACCTTAATAGGAAATAAATCACTTATGAAATGCCCATAACAACTTTTGACAGAGCAAGAAAATGAAATTAGGCAATAATTATCAATGAAGGAACAGTAGTAATAAAGAAAAGAAAAAAATGAAGATGGATGGATGATGTCTAGTGGAAGTCATTTTTGAACTTTTATTTGTAATGCCCATAGAGAATTGCAGGGGAAATGTATAGATAAGTGAGACCCAACTGAGTAGAAATTCCTCTTTGGAGTTCATGACTTAAAGTCAGCATTTATTTGCTGTTTTCCACTTTCTTTAGTGGCATGCAATAAGTTACTACAACATAATGTACTGTCTTTATGAGGATTATTATGATATTACTAGTTTAACAAACAAACAAACAAACAAAAAACTACTAACTAAAATGTGACTAAGACAGGATTGATGTAGATTATACAGAGGTTATTTCCATTTTGAATACAAGAGCCAAAAATTAGCCAAAGCTTAATTTCTCTATTCTTAACATTTTCCTCTAGCTTAGAAATTCCTCTAGCTTAGAAAATCTTACTTCATTCCCTTTAGTTCAACAGAAGCAAGTACTTGTTATAATTTCACTTCTCAGATCATGTTCAACTTTAAATCTTTTTTTTTTTTTAACATGCACCTTTGGACTCCAAGTTCTTTGAAAGGCTGCTGCTCAGCACATATTTCCACTTGAAAATGAATTGCCTCCCCTTTTTTATTTCAGTTCTCTTAGAGCAAGTGTTATAGGGGAGCATTGAGGAAGCTTAGTGAGGAACCCCAGCAGTGTAGGGTAGTGGCAGAAAGGTATTAGAACTAAAATAGTAGATTAGAGGCATTTTCTCAAGTGTACTTTGCCTGGAGAACACCTTGTTAATCTCACTCAGGACCAAGCAAAAAATTAACAATACCTTTGACAAAGGGATTCAGATGTTTGTACCATGACTATTGTTAAAAAAAAAAAAAAAAAAAAAAAAAAAAACTGCAAAGTAATCTATTACCTGTTACTAAAAGTGATGAAAAATGAAAACCTTGAAAATGTTTCAAGAAACATTATTTTCTGTATATTTAGTCCATTTGGTGAGATTAAAAATAATAGAATCATCTTTAAATTGAGTAGTAAAAGTGAAAAGAACCAGAAGATGCAATTATGAAGATAATAAAATACATAATATACCATATGATAAATGTAGAGTTGTCAGAAAGGGAAACTACTCTAACTTGTATCTTTATTTTTTACATCAATGTGTTAGAAAAAATATATTCTGCATTACCAGGATAAAGGCAGTATAGTCAACAAAATCATGGCTACCTTGAGTGTTCAGATGTAAGCGATTTTGCATGGATAAGATCCACTGGGTATGCCCATGATCAGGCTGCGCGTGTGGATGACCTTTCTACTCATCCTGTAGTTAAACTCAGCATTCTTTGTTCTCCATTGTCCTTTGTTCTCCATTGTCCTAATCTTTCATGTGTAAAACATCATCCTTCTAAATTCAAGGTAACTGATATGGGAAGCCCTTTGGGCCTGGTTCCAGTAATGACACCATGTACTGATTTTTATTTTTCACTAAAATAAATGGGACTAGTAAATCACAACTATTGACAACACCTTGGTGATTTTCTGAATGAATCCACACTTATTTAAAATCCAGAAACATAGACAAAATTCTCATCAGAAAGTTGTGAATTTATTTGTTATTGGACAGATGCATTACTGGGTCAGGGTGTTGAGGGAATACTATGCAGGGAGGGGAATGCAGTTGTAGCTGGAGACTGAGGTTCTGCAAGGAAGGAACTATCCTGGAATGCAGAGTTGTTTTGTAGTCTCAGTTAAATCAAATTGGTTTGTCGAGGGCCCATTTTTTCCAAACTGTCTTGCTGATTTAGTTGGAAATCACCAAAGTAACCAAGTTCATCCTCTATGTGTTGTAAACTCAGTCTGAACTCAGCAGCAAGCTAGTTACAGCATACAGGATTCTAACAATTTTTTTTTCCCCCAAATCATGATGCTGGCTCCCATCTTCCCTGTTAACCTCTTGAATCCAAACATAGTGATTCAGAAGATGGAGAAGTAGTTTATGAGTGTCTGCTATGTGAATCCTCCTTTGATTATCATAAGATCTAATCAAACATTAGCAATAAAATCTGTTGTCCTCCTCATTTTAGCCTTCAATAACACATTTCTCTGTTTGGAAGAGCATTTTTTTCTTTGCTTTCCAATACTAATATTATGTTAGTGTATGTATATATGAAAAACTATATACCTTTTAGTAAAAAACAGAGTTGAAAGAGGGTAGATTATAGCTTTATGTTTACATATTAGCCAATAGTCATACTGCTCAAACTTCTTGGAGTATTTGCATTAAGAAAATTGCACATATTTTATGAAATAGAATTTTAAATATTTTTGAAGCAGACAAGTATAGCTTTGATGTTATCCAGTGTGCATCTTGTATCACTTCTTTGGCTCAAACAAGGTAGTATAAATAAATATTCATTAGATAGATGATAAAGAATAGAAACATGGTATGTAATATCTTCTTTTTTCAATTGTGTTGCTTAATGCATACCCAAGATGATCAAAAGAAAAAAAATAGATTGGAATATTTTATAATAAATATTTGGTCTGGGATGAGAATATTTATGAATTTTTGTCATTGGAATGAATCTTAGAAATCATTAGGGCCAAATTCTCTTTCACATAAGCAATAGCTTTTATATCATCCCTGAAGTTGAGCATTAGCTTTTCCTTTTTAATAAAATTGTTACCTGGAACTATTCTTTCCACAAACACACAGTTCTAATGTTAAAGGACACTTAAATCTTCTGATGCTTAGATGCCATCCTTTTAACCTCTGTGCCTCTCTTCTCATTCATCTCTTTGAAGACATTTAAGTTTCATCTCTCCACTTTTTTGAAAACCAGTGAATTACCATATATCTCAAGTCTTCAGTTTTTTTATATTGAGAACAGTTACAATAACTGAATATGTTTAACTGCTTCTCATAAATCATATTTGAGAGTAAAAAATCCTGAGAAGTATGAAATCTACTCTTACATTTCTATATTCAATGTCTTCTTAAACCATAATGTTAAGATTTGAAGATATAATGGGTCTTTAACTAGTAAGTGGGAAACAGAAATGTGGTAGGCTGTTACAAGATAGTAAACAATCTAGTTTCCAGAACATGTAAATGTTCCCTTGTAG
Organism: Urocitellus parryii; assembly: GCF_045843805.1. Classification (NCBI taxonomy): domain Eukaryota; kingdom Metazoa; phylum Chordata; class Mammalia; order Rodentia; family Sciuridae; genus Urocitellus; species Urocitellus parryii. The sequence goes on along the minus strand of NC_135531.1, from coordinate 34,037,529 downwards.
AACAAAATGATTTTGCAGCTATTAATTAGGATTTGGGGATGGAGGAGATGATTCTGTATTACCCAAGGTGTCTTTATCTGAAACCACATGTATTCTTACAAACAAGAACATAAAAGGATTTTAGTGGAGAATATAGAAGAAAAGGTCACGTGACTGAAGCTGAAGGAAGAAGTCAGGGAAAAGATGGCATACCTCTATACTGTGGATTGAATTATGTGTCACCTACCACTTTTCCCCAAATTCCTGTGTTGAAGTCCTAATCTCCAGTACCTCACAATGTAACTGTATTTGTCGATAGGGCCTATTAAGAGGCAATTAAGTTAAAGTTTTTTGGAATAACTTTCAGTTGTAGTTAGCAGCTATGAGCAGCTTGGAGGTCTTGAAGAATCTACACTCTTTCAGGCCTGATAGGAACTCCTGCAGGATGGGGTGCTCTGCTCTAGTAAGCCATTAGTGAAACCACGTCCTTAGCACTTGTGGTTAGTGTTGCCAAGCTACCAAACCAGGAAACTGACAGCCAGGAGCTTCATGCATGAAACTCCTAACTTAGAAAGCCCCCTCCCCTAAGGACAAAGACCCTTCCTGATGATAGCAATATTTACAGCATCCTCAGAGTGTGGTTATATCAGGCATAAGATGATTGGCTTATGGATATTATCTTGCTCATGTATGATTGATGGGCACACCCCACTTGTATGCATTCCAAAAATAAACTGAGCCACTGGATGATGACTTGAGGTTTGTATCCTGCCAGTTCTCTCTCCAGCTCCCTGAGTCTGTGTGTTGATTCCGCATCTCTACCCCCATGACTGAGGTCGTTGCTGAGCAACTAATTGACCACATCAGTGACCAGAATAACAGCAATTAAGTTAAAGTTGAGTTCAGGTGTGCTCTGATACAACATAAGAAGAGAGTTTAGGATACAGAGAGAGGAACACTCTGACAGGTGACTGTGTGGAGAACTGTCAATAAAGCAGTTCAAGAAGATGGCTACATACCAGATAAGGAGGGAGGCTTCCGAAGAAATGAAATCTGCTAACTCTCCAATCTTGACTTTAGTCTCCAGAATTGTGAGAAAATAAATTTATGTTTATTTTGTTATTATTATTATTATTATTATTATTATTATTTTGTTAGGGCAGTATTATTTTGTTAGGGCAGTTTGAACAGATTAATACAGATGGGCTCTGAAGACAGTGAATGGGACCTTGAAGGAAAGAATAAAAGGCATGTAGCTGCAGATGCTGGAAAAGACAGACAAGTGAAATCTTGCCTAGACTCTAGGGAGCCTGCCCAAACCCTGCCTTGATTTCTGCTCATTAACACTCCAGTAACATTAACTGTGGCTGAAAAAATCTGCAAGCTTTGATGATTGGTTACATTATCCATAGGAATAAACTAGAAATAGATAGGATGGGGGTGCTCAGAGAGACAAGCAGGCCTGTGAGAATAGGTACTCATGGAAAATAACCAAAACAATATTAGATTATCTAAATGTCAAGTTTAGGCACAATAAGGACATTACTATTACACATAAAAGAAATCCCATTTAGTGACAATTCTATTTTTTTTACAAGTTGATAATTGAGTGTAGGAAATTAACAGTCAATTTTCATGTGTGAAGACATTTGAAATTAATATTAATCCTTAATGAAATGGTTTGGGCTAGAGATAATGTCCCAGAGAAAGGGATTTATCACATGCTCACATAATATCTGAAGCCCATAAGTCCCCTCAGGATGAGTGTACATTCAGGGCTGATAAATGTCATGTGAACACAAAATCTCATCATAAACTTCATGAAAGCACACTTAGTGCATATTGCACCACAAAGTTTAGCATGTAGGACTAAGCATAGACTAATGTTACCTTCTTGTGAGTTTATCTCTTTCCACCAAGTGAATTGACTAAGAATCCTATGGTACTGATCATCCACCTGAAGATACCGGGTCCACAGCTGACAGAACTTGGAAAGGGTAGTGATAGGCCTGAGATTATGGCAGTGTGACTGCTGATGGTAAAGGCTATTAATGCAGTCAGGTTCATGGGAATTTTGCAGCCATCTTAAAATATCGAACTCTGTCAGGTGTGATTTTCTACATTGTCTGCTATCAATGTTTGCCTCATATATTTTCCTTCCTAGGAAATAATAGATACATGGAATCTTAGGCTCCTTCAGAGGTAGTCCTTCAGGAAGGAAGACACAGAATTAGAGAAACTCAACCAAGTCCTGATGGACGTGTGTGAGTAAGAAGAAGAAGAAAAAACACTATTAATCTTTTGAGATTTTGAGCCTATTTATTATAGCAGATTACCTGACCTATACAAGATAACCCAAATTGCAATTTTAAAAAATAGCTTTAAGCTATAATTTGACATTAATAAAACTTTTTTGACTTATAATCATACATGTTGATATTGTTTTATTATCCAGATGTAGGAAATACCATATTTCATATGCACTTATTTTCTTTCTTTTTCTGATACTGGCAATTGAACTCAGGGCCTTGCAAATGGTAAGCAACTGCTATTCACTAGCTACATCCCCAGCCTGACTTTTTTTTAAAAAATCATGTTGTAGTTAAGAGAAGTAGATTAAATAATATCACAGTTCATATTGCAAAATAGCAAATTCAATTGTATTGTCACCATATTTTTACATGTTCACAAGAATTAAAAGACAAACTGCACGACCAGCATGGCCAAACTAGCGGGTTTCGGTGAGACATGAAAGAAGATCAGAAGAAATAGTCAACACATGGAGATCCTGGAGAAGCAGGTCTAAAGAATTACACCAGCAATCTTTATTATATATGTCTCTAAATCAGATTATAGACTATGCAAGCATTATTCTTTGCTATTTCATTAAAGTTACAGAGTTAGCAATAATATGCAGATATTTCCTCAGTTACAAACTATAGCTAAAATGTGCAATGCTAGGAGCATTGTGGAGTTCTCAAGAATGTCCATTGTTTAAAGTTACTAATTTGTAGGCAGATTCAGGAGCATCAGAACTGGTGAAACATTGTGGTTTTCTCATCAAGGAAGTTCCTTCATTCCTAGGAGCTGCTGTGCCTGAGAATAAGGTCAAGGCTGATAAGACTCTAGCATGGAGGACATCTCCATAGCAACTGGGCATCCTATGCCTTTGCACAGAAACTTTCCCAGTCACCAAGTATGCCACATCCCTGAAGTCATCAAGGACCCCAATCTCAGACACTGGTCTCCTAGTCACTGTCACCACTCTCCACATTTCTCCCTTTTTTATTTTTTAAATGCAAGTGATGGATCAAGACTTGAAGTCATTTAATTTCTCTTTGGAAGATTCTGCATCCTATTTTACAATACAAAAGAGAATCAGTAGTAAGCATAGAGTTCCAAGAATGTACCAGAATAAATGTTTTAATACATTTCAGAATTTAAAGATTTTTAAAGATTTCTAAATTATTAAGTATTTGATCAGCAAGCCATGCAGGACCCAAAGAATCAATTTGACTTTCTTGAATGTTCTTGATATGGTGATGTAATTCCATATGGTCAAGGCTATCATTATTTTTTTGCCAAATGCCCAATAAATGATTTTTAACTTTCTCCTAGTCCCATTGAGAAGCATTATATTTTGTTGCTGTAACATAAACATATTTAAGGTTAGCACGACAATGAAGCTTTTGTCAAAATTTAAGGGCAGCAATTTTATTTTCAATATTAATAATAATAGCTACTAATGCATTTGATTTTGCTTTCATCTTATCATCAATATTTGCTTGATTTTTAAATCTTTTGAAATATTTTGTGCTAAATTCTCAACAAATTGAGCATTATGTATACTATTGGATAAAGTATAGGGCAGCAGTCATGCCAGAAACTAAAATAGATATCAAAAAAACTATTCCAACTACTATAAACCCAAGAGCATGGCATTGTCTTTTTAAAGGAGCATGAATTTGCTGTAAAACTTGAAATCCAGTTTTAGAATACGAAGCCTCAGAAATATTAGCTGTAGTCATAATAAAAGAAGGTTGTCTTAATACTAGTATGCCCTGTCATTTATTATATCTAGCAATACAGTTTGTCAAGCTGCATTTGTACCAAGTTAGATGGTATTTTTCTCTTTCCTATTTGCTATAACATTTTCAGTAATTAAAACATAAGGGAGTTGTACACAGGTTTGCAAACCATTACAAGGAGCCACTTCACAATCCTTATTGACATAATTAGATAAAGGGGTGCCAGTAAAGTTAAGGAAATCTGAGGTGGCTATCAAGCATCAAAGACCTCTTTGTATGCCACAGGAGGTTAAAAACATTACTTATAAATCCTCCAAGGATCATAAGTTTTTGATACAAATGCTTTTCATCAACTTTATTAAACCAATCCAAGATGTATTAATTACTGCAATAGATGTTATGACATACTAGCCAAGTTTTGGCACAATTCACCCATTTAGGAAAGACACCCACTTCTGTACTATGATTAGGACAGTAAGGCAAAAGTAGGTGTTCCATAGGGAGCACAGTCACATCATTGGGTAGTTTCATTTTTATAACTGTCTGAATATATTTAGTTACATCATAAGGACCAGTAATTTTGGCTCCCTTAGCTCCCTTATATGCTGTCTTACTTTCTGGGGCCACGTTTAAACAGCCAGTATTGTCATTGTGGGAACAACATATAGGTAAGCTCCCACTGAATCCAGGATAATTAAATCCAACTGAATGGACAGGTGTAATATGAATATCTGAAAATCCTCTTATCATGTGCATGTCATTAATAAATATAGGTATAGATTTTCCAGTCCACAGAGCAGGATAAACTAAAGGTGGATCTGGAAAGTAAGTTCAGTAGGTTTCCTCAAAACCAATACTTACCTGACAGCTTAGTAAAGCCAACATGGCCAAAACATTGTGGCAGGAGATTTTATATTCCCCTGTTGGTTGACCATGTATCTGTTCAGCCTGGTGAGTCAGATTCTTCAAATGTCCCCGTGTTGGCAAACCTGCCTTCTGGGTTCCTCGAGTTCTTTGCCTCTTCTTCCTCAAATTCTCATCCTTGGTGGGTATTGGATTCAACACGTCAGTTGTCAGTTTCAGTTTGAACTGTGGTTCGAAGCTTTCCATGATGATGATGAATAACAAGTTCAGGTACCCAAATAGGATGAGCTGCACTTCCTGGAAAAAATACAAACATGACCTCTGCCCCCCATAATCACTGGATCTGGTCCATCACACTGTCCTGTTAGTAAGTCCCGCCAGACCACACCTGTTGAGCCTGCTGTTGTAACAGCAGTGTGACCCTCAGCATCACAATTCAAAAAATTTAACACAAATAAAGCATGATTTAAACAATTTTGTGGGGTCCTATTTCCCCCTCTTCTGTTTTTTATAAATGTAATTTTATGGTTAGATTAGCTCACTCTACATTAGTTTAGCCTTGAGGATTGTCAGCTATACCAGTTCGGTGTTCAATATAATACTGATCACAAAATTGTTGACAAGATGAACTAGTATATTCTGGAGTATTATCAATTTTAATTTGCAGTGGATAGTCCAGCACTGTAAGAGCAGTAAAATGACTTGATGTGAAATTTTACTGGCCAGGAAAATTAATAAAACTCACCTACAGGGCATATAGGGATTGTCAAAGAGCACCATAATGGAAGAAGGCTCAGTTTCTCTTTTTAACAAAATTATGAAATGGAGTTAAAGATTTTTATGGAGAATGGACAAGGTGGAGCCATTTAATAAAGTTTGAAGACTGTCATATGGCCCCCTTAGGAGTATGAGAAATAGGAAACATCAACACATATATAGACTCCTGTAAATTAATTCTAGTAAGCTGTGCAGTCTTAATGGCAGTTTCAATTTTTAATAATGTAGCCCTTGCCTCTGTAGTAAGCTGTTAAAGAGAGGCCACAGAGGGATCTCCACCTAATATTTTAAATAAAGGGCTCAAATTTGTAGTAGATAGTTGTAAGCTATGTCTTTACCAAATGATATCTCTTATTAACTTTGGAAAATCAATTTGTATGTTTTGTGGCTGAATCATGCACCTGTAATTAGGCTGGCCAAATATAAAAAGGAGAGGCGTTTTGTACTTTTGTAAGGCACTAATAAATTACAGATATAACATTTATAAGGAAAATATAAAATGAAATTTAACAAGAGTAAAAACATCTTTAGATTGTATGATAGCTATGAGCCAATAAGATGATTCTTTTTGTAATCCCAAAACTTTATTTAGTTATATGTTTCCTATTTATTTTAAGATGACAGAAATTTTATAACAAAAATGTATCTTTTGAGCTTAACTTTAAATGAACTTATTGGTTACCTTAACAAGGAATAAAAGGCAGAGTCTTAAACTTAGGCGAGTTGACCTCTTGACGAATCTTAAGTAAGGTGTTTTAGTTTTGAAAATAATTTTAATATATTTTTACATATTATTTTATAAAGTTTATATATATATATATATATATTAGTCTATGTGAATCAGTTAACATAATTTAACATTACATCTGAAATATAAATCAAACAAGTCAAGAGAGCCTCTAACACTTTTGTGGAAAAGAGGCAAAATATCTTTATTTTTTATATTGTAAAACTTTAAATAAAACAGGATCACTTTATTGTCTAATAAAAGTATGTTTGATTTTACCTCTCAGTTTAGAGAGTATGTCAAAATTTTATAATATATGACAAATTATATTTACCTAATTATAGGATATTAACATCACAGAAATAAATTTTAACTATTTTTTAAATAATAGACCACTATTATAGAGAAGTTTAATTTGGAGAACACTAGGTTTGTAAAAATATTTTCCTAAACCTTATATTCAAAAGACTTATATATTAATACTCTTTGAATACAAAGAAACCAGTTAACACCACAACAATTACACTGATGTCCTTATATTAACCAATTTAAACTTTTGGAGAAAAATTTAGAATCTAGAATGTAGCATAATGCGTTAAAATAATAGTTTATCAAAGTTGGGCAATAATTTGTTAAGACAAATTTTTTGATAAAACTTCACAGGCATAAAAAATTATCAATTTAATATTTTAAGAAATTTTTTATGACTTTAACATATAGAGGATTAAACTTTGGTTTAAATTAGTACATTAATATTTTACTTGTGTTTGGGGAAAAATCAATATTTTATTTTCTTTCAACCCCTTTTTGGAAGCTTAATTAACTATGGGTCTCTATCTTTTGAATTGGAGCAACTGTCCTAAGAGTTTGACTGCTTGTCCTTGAAATGTAACAAATGTTTATGAAAAGAACATTTTTTTTCTTTCTGTTTTCATAAGCATGTTTCATGCCAGAGAGTCTGTTCAGGGGCCTTTAGCCTCATAGATTAGGAAATTAAGTTTTAAAGAAAAAACAAAAGCCACAAATAATTTAATTGCACTAATTATATATAACCAATTTAGTTACACACAAATTTTTTAAAATTTTACCCTTACAAACTTTTTATCTGTTTCCCTTCATCAGCCATTTTATATCCCTATCTTAGCTATTGATTCCTTTATAACTTTACATTTTGAAATAATTGTTATAAAATTTTTGAGTTATTTCCAATTACTCCTCTTAATAAGATAAAATAATTTGTGCTGTTTACAGTATTTTGATTGAAACACAGTTGAAACTTTTTGGATATTTTACATATAGAATCACATCTATTAGAACTTTAACTCTTAGCAACCTTTTATAACGTAAAAAAAACAGAAACAAATAATAAACTTTTCTGTAAAATTTATCAATTTAAAAAACATATTTATGAAGATTAATCCCATTTATGATAAATCTAATTTACTCATATAATTTATAAAATAAAAATATCAGAAAAATTGTAATTAATAGTATTAGCCATCTCTTTCCTAGAAGAAAAATCCTAGAAGCAATGGATATTACATTGCATTTTAGACATTTTTTAGAAATCATGACTTTATTGTTCAGCCAATTAGAAAAATTTGTAAGTTAGAAACTTTAAAGACATCTATATTTTTTATCTGATTACTTGACTTAAATTAAGTTATTTGGATCCATTTTCTAATATAGATTTTAACTGATGAGCACTCATTTATCTAAATGCCAATTTTGATATTAAGTACATAATATATAGACATAGGACAGGCCTATATAATTGGAAATGCCAGGTATAAGATTTAACAGCTATGACAAACACTGAAAATCAATGGTTTCAGATAGCCAGCTATTTGTCTGTGATGGTTATCAGACTCATTCTGATAATCTATGTGATGGTATCAGATAGACAGCACCATGTCTATATCCTCCTAAGAATTTATTAAAATAAATTTTTGAATGTATTGGCCTGGATAAATTGGCCTCTGAACAAAGACATAATGTAAAACCCAAAATAATACTGATCAGAAAAATACATTAACTTATGTAGACTATTAAAAAAATTACATGACCACAATACAAACTCCTTCATCAGGTCAGAGAGTACTTTTAGCTCAAAGAAGAATCAGTTGAGATATTTAAACAATGTTATAGCCTGTGGAATTTTCAAAAAAGATTTTTGAAAAAGAAAACTTGTACATTTAGAATTTTTTACTTCTCTCTCTCTATGCTGTAACTAACATAAGGGAGGAGGAGGTTAAGAAAGCCAACTGAAAACAGATAAGACAGCCAGCCAAGCAGTTTGGATTTAAAAGAGACAATTTTATTCATTTTGTCTTAACTGTTTTTTTCATAATCCTAGTAAATAAAAACTATAAGATTTAAAATGTAATTTACATTTTAAATATAAGGCTAGGAGAGCCAGAGATCCAGAAAAAGCTAAGAAGTAAAGAAAACTGTTGTAACCATTTTTTTTCTTTTGTAAGACTATAAAGCATGTCCTTATAGTTTATATTTTATCTGTAGAGCTCCTGGACCCTCTTTTTTATTTCTTTTGTTCCTCCAGCTTTGAGCTTTAAGCATTACTTTAAGCAAGATGCCAATTGTCCTTGTCTTTAAATTTACCATTCCCTCTGTAGGAAATTGGGGGCAAGTTTCAGTAATAAGTTTATAAACCAGAACAACTATGCTTTTCTAACAGAACCACCTCTTTTGTTAATCGTATCTACGAAGATAGACACATAATGATCCCTCTTTTTGGATCCTGTATATCCCATGTTTTACATCCAAATCTGATTGCCCTTCCCCAAACCTCAGTTAATTTAGAAGTCTTTTATTCTCAGCCCACAGGATGCATGCCTAAACAGAAGGGTATCATCATCTGAGATTGAAGACACTCCCCTGTATCCAGATCCATAGCAGGTTCTGGTGAGGGGCAAAGGGAGATTGGAAGAAATAAAGTCAACACACACAGATCTTGAAGATAAAACAGCTGGGGTAGGAAAGAGTGTTGCTCTCTGATGGAGAAGCAGAATTACACCAGCAATATTTATTATATATGTCTCTAAATCAGATTAAGGACTATGCAAGCATTATTCTTTGTATTCATGAAAGTTACAGATTTAGCAACAGAATCCAGCTATTTTCTCAGTTACATTCTACAATTGCAATGTGCAAGGTTAGGAGCATTGTGCACCTCTCAAGTAAGTTTATTGTTTAAAGTTACTAATTTCCAGACAGATTCAGGATCAGCAGAACTGGTGAAACATTGTGGTTATCTCAGCAAGGAAGTTCCTTCATTCCTAGGAGCTGCTGTGCCTGAGAATAAGGTCAAGGCTGATAAGACTCTAGCATGGAGGACATCTCCATAGCAACTGGGCATCCTATGCCTTTGCACAGAAACTTTCCCAGTCACCAAGTATGCCACAGCCATGAAGTCATCAGGGACCCCCAATCTCAGACACTGGTCTCCTAGTCACTGTCACTGCTCTCCATAAGAAACTGTTTAATTGAAATCTGTGATGCCTCACACATCTCATATGATACACAGCTATTAACTTCTATAATAAAAGCAAAACAAAATGACTGAAGTAACTTGTTGAATAAACTTTGACAAAATTGATTTTTACTCCACATGTTATTGCATGTAAAAATAATAAGAAATTATTTTTGATCATCACATCTCTCCTCTTTCTCTGTCCTATCTCTTCATATGTAGACACACACAAACACACACACACACACACACACACACACACACACACACACACACTCAGAGATATACACATGAAGACACTGATATAGATCAGTGCCTCTATCTAACCGTGATGAAAAAGGGTCACTCGAGATGGTGTGATGGACCTCTCATGCAATCTTTGTTTCCAATATATTGGCTATTCCCTGGAACAGAAGGGACATAAAAGAAAAAGAAAGGAGGGAGCTTGGGGGAGGAAAATCAGGGGGAAGGTAGAAGGCAGGATGAAGAGTTTGAATTCAATAAATCTGGTTTCAGGAAAAAAAAAGTGGGGGTGGGTATGGAGAGAAGATGGAAAAAGTGTACTCAGGAGAAGCTCATTTGATGTACAGATATATATTTTTTCATAGTATTCTATTACTTTCTTTAAAATTATTCAAGTGTAGTTTGAAGTAAATTACTCAGCCTCTTAAGTGACATTAAATACTTCAAACTTGTATCCTGGAAACCTGGTGCAGTGTGGCAAATTGGATTTTACAAATAATTTAATCTTTTTTGACTCAGTAACATGAACAAGAGTTGTGAACGAAGTGAAATTAGAGAAAGACCACCCTATCAATCTTTACTGTACATAAATTTAAGTATTAAATGAAGAAATACCTAATAAAGGATATGGGCTAAACAGTAAGAAACCTCAACTATTTCTGAATTCTATAAGTCTTTGGATCTTTACATTTATAAATAAAGCTCATTATTATCTTCTATCTACAATAACCAGAATAATAATTAAATGGTAATATAGATGATATACATTGAATGGGTAATTAGTGTGGAAATATATATAGTACTAAAATTCTCATAATTTAAATGGATCAAATATATATTTTATTTAGTATTATTTTAAAGCCATCATTTTTTTAAAAAAATTTAAACTGTATTTTTCTATTTAAGAAGACACCACTATTAAACACATATGACATTGTCTTGAACTTAAAATTAATAATGTGCAATAAACACTTAATGCAGTTAAGTGTTTATTGCACATTAAATCACCTGACTGGAATTACGGAGGGCCACACAACTAGCTAAATGGGGGGAAAAACTCCTTCAGAACAGCATGAGTATAATCTGAAAGAAAAATGAATAGTGCTTCAAATGTCAAAACACAATATTATTTTTATTTGAAAGATAAAATTTCTATTATAAATTGAAACTCAATTCAAACTATGAAAAATTAATGTATATTACAATGTTTCACTTTTTGTTCTTTTGCTTTATTTGTAATTTCATGTTATGCTTCATCCCAACCTGAATTATCTTGAATTTTTAAATGCCTATTTTTTTTTAGTTATAGATGGACATAATACCTTTATTTTATTTATTTTTGTGTGGTGTTGAGGATGGAACCCAGTGTTTCACCTATACAAGGGAAACATTCTACCATTGATCCACAACCCTAGCCCTAAAGGTCTATTCTTAAGAACAAAAGTAATAAATTATAAATCTAAAATCAATAAAAAACTGTTTAACCATATTACAATAAGAATATGGTGGTTAATTTGCTAATGTTAGAAAAGATAGTCTACTATGAGTAATGATTTTCAACATGTTTTTCACCTGCAATTGTACCTGGAAACTCTTTCTAAAACATTGCTCAGGGAGCTCCCTTATTCTTCTTTTAGAAGTTTAATGTTGGATATCGCTGAAAAATAAGTGTCATTAGTATTCTTTTTATTTTGTAATCCTTTTTGTTTTGAACACACTTTGCTGATATGAAAATTGTTAAAAAAAATAAAAAGAAACCTATGGTTTTCCAGTAACTAATATATCATGCTTTTATTGTCAGATTTTTATAATACATTTGTGGTAGTAAATTTAGAATGTTTTCAGATTTGAGTTGATATTCAATTTGAACTTCAACTTAGTTGGGGTTTATGGTATAAATGTGTCCTTCAGTATTCATGTGTTGGAATATTAACTCCAAAGTGACAGTATTAGGAGATGAATCATTCAATAGGGCTTGTGGTCTTGTAACTGGGTTGGAAGGAACTGGCTAGGCCCTTTGTCCTTTTGACTTTAGCCATGTGAGAACACCCTGATGGTGCCCTCTAGTAAAAGTGGGCAGAACCCCATCACACCTGAAACTGCTGTCACCTTGATTTTGAACTTTCCAGCCTCTAGAACTGTGAGAAACAACTTTATTTTACTTGTAAATTATCTGTTCTGTAGTATTATGTTACAACAACAGGAATGGAGTAGGACAATAGGTGCATTGAACCCACTTACATTTATTGATATTACAATGTTTCATTTTTGTTCTTTTGCTTTATGAGCATTATGTTTTTTTTTTTACATTTTACTTCGTGACTTGTTTTTATGTTTTATGTCAGTGCATTATACTTACACATAACTGTGGAGTTCATTTTGAGATATTCATGAATTAATTTAACTATTTTGCTTCATTTTGATCCCCAGTACTCCACTTCTGCAGCTCCCTCCCCCTGGGCCATTTCCTCTATTCTACTGGCCTTCCTTCTATTTATTTATTATTTTAAATCACTGCATCATGGCTATTCATAAAAGTGTGATATATTCATACATGCATACATAGCATAATTTGTGTACCATTTATTCTATGGTTCTTCCTTATTCCCATCTTTCTGCTTCCACATTTGTCCTCTATTTCTACTTCATGATTCTGTCTTATATTTTCTTGAGATTGTCCTTTTTCATTCCTTATTTATGTCTGGCTTCCACATATGAGAGAAAATATTTAACTGTTGACTCTTCTAACTTGGCTTATTTCATTTAGCATGATAATGTTCTCCAGCTCCATCCATATACCAGCAAATGCCAGAATTTCAGTGGTTAATTTTCTAACTATATCTTTATCTAATACTTTTTTTTAAGTTCACTATTTTTCTTGCCTGTTATGAACAAAACTTCATGTTACCTGTTATTGATTTAGATATGAGGTGTCCCCCAGAAGCTCACATGTGAGACAATGCAAGAATGTTTAGAGGTAAAATGATTAGATTATGAGATCCTTAATCCAATCTGTGCATTAATCTCCCGATAGGGTGAAACTGGGTGGTAACTCTAGGGAGGTAGGGTGTGGCTGGAAGAAGTGGGTCAGTGTGGGCTTGCCTTTGAGGTTTATGTTTTATCCATAACACGAGCAGCTTTCCCCCTCTACTTCCAGATGGCCAGGTCCTGAGCTACTTTCCTCTGCGACATCTTCTGCCATGACATTCTGCCTCACTCCAGGCGCAGAGCAAAGGAGTTGGCCATCTACGGGCTGAGCACTCTGAAACTGTGAGTACCAAATGAAGTTTTTCCTCCTCTAAAGTTCTTCTTGTCAGGTCTTTTGGTCACAGTAACAAACAAGCTGACCAAAACACCTCCCTTTTAAAGAAATTGACCTGTAAAGAGAGAACAGAGAGTTTAATCATAGAGCCAATGGGATAAGAAAGGTTTTATTCTGTCTCATTTTTTTAAAAGGTAAAAGAGAATCAGAATAATGGTAGGATTCAAGGAAATGAGGAGTAATATGTGAGGGAGTAGAGAAGATGGCATATATAGCAGAGGTTGATCAGTCTAAAATCAAGAATAAAAGCTTTCATAAAAACTGAGAAATTGACAAGGCTGAATATAGATTCGAAAATTGAGAGAAGGGAGTTGAATGAGGAGATAGTGGTTTATGGATTAAGTGACAGTTGAGAGTATTCTGTGGTGAGTGGGGTAAAGAACTACTTTAGACAAGGAAAATCCTCTCCAGCAGAGGATGAAATGTCTAGAGTTGAGAACTAGAACTTGGTACATGGGTAAAAGTTTCTCTGGAAGAGTAAGAGAAGCACATTGTGTACAAGAGAAGGAAGTCATTGAGACTAAGACAACTACTCTGTGTTTAATCCTTTGATATTTTCCTCCAAACAATAAAGAAGCTTTAGGGGAATATATTGAATTCCTAGATCCACATCTTTAAAATGGGGGAATAAAAGTGTGAAGAGTGTTATCAAAATGTAAATAATATATGAACATTTCCTTGTTGTTTGTATTATTTTATTTGACCAAATCAGTCACACATAGCTGATTTAAGGCTGTAAATAGCAGCATTAGCTTCCAGTTTATTCTCAAATTTCCAGTATTAGCATTTTTATTAATGTTTTACAACAAAGATTGTTTTCTGGTCTTGTTTATGGATGAATGTGTCATTCAAATATAAATTTATCACTAGGAAAAAAAGAAGCAGACAACCTACTTCACACAAAACTGATGCCACAGGCATCTCTCTAAGGCTACCACAACTACTCTTTGTTTAATCCTTTGATATTTTCCTCCAAACCATAAGGAAGCTTTAGGGGAACATACTGAATTTCTAGATCCACTACCCATTATCTTGCTCATAAATAAATTATTTAAACACACTTTTGTTTTTAAATTTGTATAATGTCTATTCGGAAATGTCATTGTCAAAATACAATAAGAAGACACATGTAGATTCCTGGCAAAGAGTGAATACTCAAGAAAAGTAAGATTTTTTTCTCACTCCTTTAAGAAATAAACTTGGGTAAACAGTGTTTTTATAGTTTTTCTTAGAAACTGACTAGTTGCAATATTTTATTATTTAAAATAATAACAGAAAAGAAAGAGAGATAGAAAGGAAAGATATTGCATAATAAATGGATCACTTTTATCTTTATCTTCAAGGTTCTACAACCCCTTTAATATAATGTACTCAAAAATACAATTAGTGATGTTGAAAATTTGGCATTGCTATTTTGTACCATTTTGTATATGAGAAGAAGCTTCAGGAATGAAAGCATTAAAAGAAAGTGATGATGCACATTCTTTTCTTTCTTTTTTTATGTTGTTGAATAAAATAAGTCTGGATTATCTCTCTGCATCCAAAATATAAGTCCTGTTTACGAAATGTGTGTGCACTTAAAGAAAAATCACTTACTGCTTATATACCACATTCCTATACCCATTTTATTAAACTAATTACCACAATTTAAATTGTCTATTTCTCACCACATCAGTGCTTTACCCAGTGTTTATCCTGGGACTCAGTTTTTACTCTTTTTAGCACTATCATTAGTTGGACATTACACTAAGGTTCCTAGCACAGTGTGTAACAAGAAAGTGTCACAAATACTTAGCGGATTCAGTGTTCCAAAAATCAGCAACATATCCAAAAGCAACATGTTCATTGCATTTGGCAATACAGACTATAAAACATTAGTTGGTAAAGAATAAGCAAAGAACATATCATTTTGGACCCTCTATTTCAACCAAATTCTCTGAAACAAGATTCTTCACAGGTATGCCTGATTTATTAAAAAATAAATAAAAGTATTTTGTAAGTAAAACAGAAAAATACATAATCTTCCTTACTATAATCTTATTCTACATGATATTTAATTACATAGACTTTAAGATAAGAAGTAAACAAAATCTTGATTTATGTATTGATTTTGACTAAAGGGTTGTACAGTACAGGCGAATCATGTAACTTTCTAATTTTAGTTAATTATAAAATGGTAAAAATATAGTGGCAATATAGTACAATTATCAAATGTGAGAGGTTCAAGATAAACATGACATGCACATATTTTCAAACTAAAAAAATATTTCCACATATTAATAATATTATTAAACATTTGGCAGTATTGTACCTACTAAGTTCCAAGAAGAATAAATAAGACAAATTAAAATCAATAGCAAAATTACACGAATTCAAACATTTAGATAATAGAACATTGTATTTCAACAATAAGTAACTGGTAGCAAATAGAGAAGAAGGGTTTTAATGTAAAATATATATCAATCCAATGTAGAGTTTAGCAGAAATAAGAGAGAAGCAAGTGCAAAGTACAAGGATATTAGGGTGTTAAAATAAGGAACCAAAGTGAGAATGAGAACTGAAGGGAAAAGGAAAATATGGGAGAACTATATTCCACAGATATATGCTAAATGCCCCCATTTCTCTAATATAAGTCATAGACTTAATAAGGAAACTTGGGCATAAGTAGATTTGTATATTGTAGAAATAAATATTCCCGAATATAGTTCAGTTGATTATAATATATAACTTTATCAACATTAAAAATAAATCTTTTTATTTTCAATGCTTATTTTTACTTTTTGTCAAATAATGCAAAAGAATGACAATATAGGGCATCTTTAAGAGGAGGTTTTGGAGTCCACTGGCTTGGGTGAACTCCAGTAATGTGGCAAGGTCATGGTCTACTGGAAGAAGAAGATACAAATGCTGATTCCCAGTTGGGATGATATTGGAATTCAAATGTCATGTTGTCATGTATCACAACAGTACTGTGTAAATGAAGAGTTAGCAAGAAATTTAAAACTTACTTCCATGGATGGCTGTGTATTTATATACACAAAGACATATTGAGTACCTATAGGAATCCAGAAAAGAAGAACATTATGGAAAGCACTTTGGGGCAGCTAACACAACTGTCAATTTCTTAATTTTCTTAACCATGTATAGTATCACCACCCTTAAATATGGGGCTGGACTTATTTTCTCACTTTTAACCAAGAAAATGCAATAGAAGTGACATAATTACCAATATAGCACAGCAGAAAAGATGCCATTTTACTTCTGAGATTGAGTTACAAAAGGATCTGATTTTTTTTCTTGCTTGCTTTCTTTTGTGTGCATGTATAGTTTCTTTCTCTCTCTCTCTCTCTCTCTCTCTCTCTCTCTCTCTCTCTCTTGAATTAGTTGACCTCAGAGAAGCCAGTTGTCATGTCATGTAGTGGGATGATAGTGGAATTCAAATGTCATGTTGTCATGTATCACAACAGTACTGTGTAAATGAAGAGCTAGCAAGAAATTGAATACAGCCAACAACCATAACACTGAGTTTAGAAAAAGAAAACCTCCCTTTGGTTGAGCTTGCAGATATGTTCACATACCCACATACCCTGCCAAGAGCATAACTACAAATTATAAAACATCTTGAGGTGGCAGAAAACAGGTAGATGATGCCTGGGTTTCTGAACCTCAGAAAATGTGAGATAATAAATGATCATTGTCTTAGGTTATAAAATTGTGTGAAAATTTGTTATGTAGTGATAGATAACTATGTAACCATCAATTAAAACAAAGATATTTTTGATGTATCCGTCCATGTGGTAAAGCAAATGCTATGCAGAATTTTCTTCTTCCTCTTTTTCTTTGTGTTCTTTGCCTACCTCATGGTAAACACCAAGAAGATCCACGGAGAACAAGGAAAATGTGGAACTGGCCTGAGATCTTCATGGGGTCAGGAGCTGTACATAAGGAAAATCAAAGACTACAAACATGCAACAATTTAGCCTTTGTATGAAGTGGAGGAATGTATGCCACCAGAGTTGATAAGGAGGCATCACTTTTTGAGGGCACACCTAGACACTCAAGAGGCACAATATGATTCTTTGCTTATACTTAAAATTGGAGATGCTTCTAAGACCATTAGTAGTAAAGAACATTATCTATAAAATATGAAACTCATTCAAAAGTTTATTCTCCAGAGTGTAATTTTCTCTTGGTAGTTTTTTAAAATAAAACATGATCAAAACTTGACTATTTAAATGCAATCTTAGGATCATTCAGGAATAGTAACCTATGTGCTAAAAGTGAGTTAATACAGAAGTCTTTTATAGGGCCATATTTCTTCTGTTAATATCATGTTATTACCAGATTTGTTTGGAAACTATTGCCTTATAAGCTTCCTTTCAAAATAAAGACAATAAGAAAGAAATACAAATTCTACACATTAATAGCCATGGAATTAGAGAAAATTCATTGATGAGAAAGCATTTCCACTGCCTGCTTCTGGCAAAAAAAAAAGACAGCCGGGAGGGGTTACTGAGCACTCACTGAGCACAGGTGAAATAGTCCCCATGATGATGACTTCCAAGTCTGTGTCTACTCCACCTTTGTTTAAAGATCTCACCACTACAATAGCCTTAATTTTAATTTAAAATTACTTCCACAAAACTTCCTCATTTTTCTCCAGAGGCTAATTTGCTAAGTTTAGTCTTTTTTTCCCTTACTCCTGATTTTAAATAGTTTAAAAACACTTATTTTGTATTTTTTAACTCATATCAAAGTATCAGTATGTTACTGCTCTTGTGATGCCTGGGTGGCCTCCTCCAATCTTGCTGTCTCTGAGGACAGGATGTCTGAAGGCCAAGTTGCTCTTCAGGAAGGCTGACTCAAACTGGTTGGATCTAAGTTGGGCTTTAGAGTGATGGCCAGGCAGCCTCCAGCCTCATAATAATGAAATACATGAAAACCCACCCCTCACAGCCCATCCTTTCCTTCCTTTCATTTTTTAAATTTTTTTTTATCTTATATCTATAACCTGCCTGCCTGAAAGAGAAGGGAAATTAATTTATGAGTTTATTTTCCACTTCTATTCTTGGACAAGAATAAATGCCCTTTTGACTGCTTAGTGTTTGATTTTGCTATTGGTTCCTGAATTGCAAAAGGGGAAAAAGGAGCCAGATTTGGGGATACAAAAATTGATACAAAAATCCTTATCAATGTGATTCAGATTGATATTTCCATACATACAGCATGCACTGATTATATCCAGCTACCTTCTTCCACATTGGCCTTCTATCAACCTCTGGCATCCTTCTTAGTCCCTAGTAATCACTATTCTACTTTCAGGTTGACTTTTTTTTTTTTTTTTTTTTGTAACCACATGTGAGAGCCCATGAGGTCCTTATCATTCTGTGTCTTGCTTATTTCACATAATATCCTTTGTTTATTTGTGTGAAGATTCAAAATAGTTAAAATACAAAATGAGCCCAGTTCCATTGACAGATGAATTGATATAGAAATTATGGTAAATATATACAAAAGAGTATTATTAAGCTATAAAGAAGAATAAAATCTGTCACTTGCAACAAATAGATGAAACACTAATATATTACACATTTTCATTTTTTCAAGAAAAATGGAATATGTAGAACATGAAAATATTATTTTATGGAGTTTGCATTTTACTCACCAGCACATGGTGTTTTCAATTATGATATATAAGTTTAAATTTGATATGCTATGCTTTCAACACATTAGATCATACTATTTTTTTCAGCTAAATGTGTCCATGAATGTGAATAGCATATTTATAAAATTTAATACATATATCTAATCAATAACATTACTACAAATTGGCACAAAAATGAGACTATGTGACATTATATAAATCTAGATTCAGATTCTTCCCATGATACATCCTTCAAAGTTTTCAGCTACCAGTATTGTAACCAAAACCATAGATTTAAATCTTGGGTGACATATGTGCCATGGAACACATCATGTGTTAGTCAGCTTTTCAACTCTGTGACTGAAATATCCAAGAATAACAACATGTAAGAGAAAAGGTTTATTTTGGTTCATGGATTCAGAGACTCAGTTAATGGTGGGATGGTTTCATGCTCTGAGCCAGTGATGAGATGGAACACCATGGTGGAAGGATGAAACTGAGGTAGTCTACTCAGCTCATGGTAACCGGGAGGCAGGGAAAGAAAGGGCAAAAGTCTATAGAGAAGATGAACTCTTCCAGGAAATGCCTCCTTGACCTACCTCCTCCAGCCATGCCCCACCTACCTGCAGTTACCACCCAGTTAGTCCATTCAAAGGACGATGAACTGATTAGGTTCCATCTCTTATCATCTATTCATTTACACAGAAGCTTTTGAGGAACACTCCATATACAAACCATACCACATCAGAACTGTTCATTAAAAAATGAATCATTGGGGCTCTCTGCTCCTCCTGGTTCGACAGGAAGCCACCTCTTCCTGTCTCGTGCAGTGCCAGCCACATCTCTGAGACTCGATGGTGAAGGTTGGAGTGAATGGATTTGGCTATTGGGCACCTGGTCACCAGGGCTGCTTTCAACTCTGGCAAAGTGGATATTGTCACTATCAATGACCCCTTCATTGACCTCAACTACATGGTCTACATGTTCCAGTACGATTCTACCCATGGTAAATTCCATGGCACAGTCAAGGCTGAGAGCGGGAAGCTTGTTATCAATGGAAAGTTCATCTCCATCTTCCAGGAGCAAGATCCAAATGGGGTGATGCTGGTGCTGGATATGTTGTGGAGTCTACTGGTGTCTTCACTACCATGGAGAAAGCCGGGGCTCATTTGAAGGGTGGTGCCGAAAGGGTCATCATCTCTGTCCCTTCTGCAGATGCCCCCATGTTTGTGATGGGTGTGAACCATGAGAAGTATGACAGCTCCCTCAAGATTGTGAGCAACGCCTCCTGTACCACCAACGGCTTAGCCCCCCTGGCCAAGGTCATCCATGACAACTTTGGCATTGTGGAAGGACTCATGACCACAGTCCATGCCATCACTGCTACTCAGAAGACTGTGGATGGCCCCTCTGGGAAACTGGTGTGATGGCCGTGGGGCTGCCCAGCATATCATCCCGCATCCACTGGTGCTGCCAAGGCTGTGGGCCAGGTCATCCCTGAACTGAATGGGAAGCTCACTGGCATGGCTTTCCGTGTGCCCACTGCCAATGTGTCAGTTGTGGATCTGACCTGCCGCCCCCTGAAAGCTGCCAATAAGATGACATCAAGAAGGTGGTGAAGCAGGCATCAGAGGGCCCCCTCAAGGGCATCCTGGGCTACATAGAGGACCAGGTTGTCTCCTGCAACTTTAATAGTGATACCCACTCTTCCACTTTGGATGCTGGGGCTGGCATTGCCCTCAATGACCACTTTGTTAAGCTCATTTCCTGGTATGATAATGAATTTGGCTACAGAACAGGGTAGTGGACCTTATGGTCCACATGGCATCCAAGGAGTAAGAGCCCCTGGACCACCTGCCCCAGCAAGAACACAGGAAGAGAGAGGCCCTCAGCTGCTGGGGAATCCCTGCCCCTAACTCAGTCCCTCAACACACTGACAATCTTCCTCCCTCCCAATTTCCATCCTAGATCCCCTGAAGAAGGGGAGGGGCTTAGGAAGCCCTACTGTCACATACCATCAATAAAGTTCACTGCACCCAGCCAAAAAAAAAAAAAAATCATCATTTTGCCTGGAGCAGTGATACACACCTGTAATCCCAGCAGCTAGGGAGGCTGAGGCAGGAGGATCATGACTTCCAAGCCAGCCTCAGCAAAAGTGAGGTGCTAAGCAAGTCAGTAAGACACTGTCTCTAAATGAAATACAAAATGGGGTTGGAGATGTGGTTCAGTGGTTGAGTGCCCCTGAGTTTAATCTCTGGTACCCCCCCCCCCAAAAAAAAAGTCACTTTCCTTAATTATAAAAGTCTATGATGCATTAAAGTTTTGATTATTTATCAACTTGGTTTGTATTTTATGGATTTTTATATCATAAAAATCAACCTTAAATTCATATCTAGTTCTGCACCTTGGAAGTATCTCAAATAGTCTTTCTTCAGGGAAGGTAGGTTTTATTCCTTCTTTTGGAAGCACAAATCAGGTACAATAAAAATAAATAATCATAGATTCTAACAGAATATTTAAAAAAAAGGAAGTCAGTATGAGAGTCAGTGGAATTGTTATGTAAAGAAGGTGTAAATGAAGTTCTTTTACATAAAAAAGAAATTTTAGAAAGGCTAAATGGATCCCCCACAATTGTCTTGCTAGAAGAAAATGTCAGGGAAATTCATACTTGGATCTATCCTTGAAATGGGCAATTAGCAATATCATAGTGATTGGGGAAATGCTTTTGTCAATGATTTATACCTTAATATGAATTAATCACTTAGGACTAAAAACATCAAAATGTTCTTATTAAGCCATCAACCATTTTTTTTAAATATGTAATTCATGTTAGCTGGTACTTGCATCACATTTTACAAGTGGCTGATATTCATTTAGTTTTTTTTTTATTTCATCTCTGAGAGGTGAAATGTCATTGATGATGGAATCTTATTTCAAGTCTAAAATGTTGTGCAAGAGAAATGTTGAATGCCATTTCATTTAGAAATTACAAATAAATGTCATCCTTTGTCAGGAATCATGATTATTTCTTGACTCTCCAGTCATTTAACTCATAAAAAAGATTCTCATAGTTATTGATAAATGAAAATAAATGTCAAAATCTTAGTTCCCAAAATATTCTTTACAGAGCAGATAATATTTTTATGCTTTGCACAGAAAGCACATGTAATATATTCAATAAACTATCATTATTATTGATGAACTCATGTGCATTGGATACTCTGGGAAACAATTCTAGATGGGCTTCTTGCATTTCTTAAAATATTTTGAAGTCACATTAACAAATTCTTTCTTTATATTAAGGATATTTAAAACATAGCCTTGAAATATAAATAGGATATCTCCTTATGGATAAGGAGACGTGCTTTTGTTTCCTGATCAGAAAATTAAAACAATGCCTCCCTCCAGGTAAATACTGGACATGTTTTCTCATAGTCCCTTATAAATTGTGTTTCCTGAACTTGATTTTCCTCAGCTATAACCTGATGTCACTATTTGTACAATGAACTAATTGCTCCTAGTTGTCCCCAATGAAATTGGGAGTGGGAAAAAGATCAGGCCATGAGAACATGAAGTTCCTGTTGCCAACAGTGAGTAATATGAGTAATAAGAACCTGTATCTCAGACCTGGGTGTCATGTTTTCTGGTGTCCCTGAAGGATATATGAGAAGCTAACTTGTTAGCTTAGAGTAGGGGAAAACTAAGACCCTTCAAAGATTTTCTTACCCTCTCTAGTGAAGACCTAAGCTGTATAACACTCTTTGTCTCCATCTATACATTTTGTGTCATACTGTCTAAAAGGCAAGACATTTCCAGCTTTCTATTTTTCACTATGATAACAACTTCAGTATCCATAACCAAACTTGTACTGACTGAAAGCTCAAACTTTTCATCTTTTTGAAATGTGCCATTTTCTTTTATTAAAAGTTGTGTACTCAATAGGTAAGCTTAGGGAATAATAGATGTTCACTGAATTAGACAAAGGGGAATGAAGGGAAGGGAGGGGACATGGGAATGAGAAAGACAGTAGAATGAATTGGACATCACTTTTCAGTGTTCATATATGAGTACATAACCAATGTAATTCCACAACATGTCCAACTGCATGAATGGGAAGTTGCACTCCAAGTATGTATGATATGTCAAAATACATTCCACTGTCATGTGCAGCTAAAAATAACAATTTTTTTAAAAAAAATTGTGTACTGAATTATAGCTGAATAAGTAAATTTATATAAATGAACTAATTTAATCTTCTCCAAAACCCTGAGCAATATTGTCACATAAGTTTCTTTCTGAAAACAATAATAATCAAAAAGTAACAATAACATAACCAAGAATACCCAGTCAATAAATACTTTCTTCTCACAACCAGCACCTTGCATATTACCTAGCTACTTTAAAAAAAATTTACACTTTTGTGTTGTATATGTGAGAAAATTATTTAATATATGCTATAAATCTCCATAAAGAATTTCATTGATATCATATATAATATTTGGAATTATTTATCAATATTACCAGAAAGATGCTTTTTCTGTGAATTCACAAATTATTAGCAAATAAAGAAGTTATTCTGAATAAAATATAACATGATAACATCATTCAATATATTTTTAAATATGTCAATAAAACACTACATATTAAAACCAGGGGGATGCAAATGAAAGAATATATGAATCTTCAAAATAGTTTCTAATTATCTTCTGTATTTCAGACATATCTGTTGTGATATTTCCTTCTTCATATTGCATTTTGGTAATTTGAGTTTTCTTTTTGTCTTCATTAGCATGGCCAGGGGTTTATCTATTTTATTTATTTTTTCAAAGAACCAACTTTTCGTTTTGTCAATTTTTTCAATTGTTTCAATTTTATTAATTTCAGCTCTGATTTTAATTATTTCATGTCTTCTACTGCTTTTGATGTTGATTTTTTTTCTTCTTTTTCAGGGGCTTTGAGATGTAGTGTTAAGTCATTTATTTGTTGACTTTTTATTCTTTTAACGAATGCATTCAATGCAATAAACTTTTCTCTTCATACTCCTTCATAGTGTCCCAGAGATTTTGATATGTTGTATCAGTGTTCTCATTTACCTCAAAGAATTTTTTTATTTCATTCTTGATTTCTTCTACTATCTATTTATCATTCAATTGTGTAATATATCTGTGAAGATGACCTTCTTTGGGATCAGGGACTTTGCACACATGATTAACTTAACATGAAGTCAGTCCTACACATAAAGGTCATTTTCTATTTGTCTTCATTTAATTACAGGTACTCTATAATTTATAATTTTAATATAATTCTGGCCTATAGTCAAACATCATATAATTATTTTTCCACTGATATTTTTAATTAAAAATGAGCATGTTTATAGCATAACTCAAGTTCTTAATTTTGATTACTGTTAATTACTGTGAAGAACGTAAGTTTAATGCATGTGTTTATTTGATAGTTTCCTTAGTTCACTATGAATTCTGTATTTCTTAGTTCTTTTTTATCATAGTAAACTTATGTTTTGAATAATCTCGTATTTTGCAAAGAAACAGTAACAGTAAAAATAACCAGTCAAAAAAGTATGAAAATTATGTTTTAGCTTTAAATGTAAAATTTACACACAAAAGAAAAATTGAAGAATATCCAGAAGTTACAAAAAAACC
Organism: Urocitellus parryii; assembly: GCF_045843805.1. NCBI lineage: Eukaryota > Metazoa > Chordata > Mammalia > Rodentia > Sciuridae > Urocitellus > Urocitellus parryii. The sequence goes on along the minus strand of NC_135531.1, from coordinate 34,012,795 downwards.
CAACAAATTAAACACTAGAAACAAAACAAATGATACATTATGGCAGAAATTATTTTAATAGAAAAGTATGAAAAAAGAAGGTGATGGAAGAAAGAAAATGAGGAGGAGGAGAGGCAGGGAGAAATGAAACTTGATACTTTAATACATGAATGTTTATAAACGTTAAGACAAAATAAAAATGAAGATATTGCTGAGATAAATAATGTTGAAAATATAAAACAGAAATACAGATTGAATAGATATTAAGTAGAAATACCTCCTTGAAAGTAAGTAAAAAATTAATAAGTGGGTATTTTCCAGGTATATATAAAGTTCTAAAGTGTTTCCAATAAGAATATAAAACCAGAATTTACTTATCATTACTAAAAAAAAAAATGAATTAGCAATTTAAAGGAAAAGCTGGAGAAAAAAATCCATATGATAAGTCAATTTTATGAAATGATCAAAGAAATAAATACTTCAAGCCTATAAAATTTTTCCTGTGTACATAAAAGAGGAAAAGAGATCACTAGCTCACTTTGTGATTCTAGTATATTTGCCTCATATTCTCTAGATGGTGATAATGACTAGCCAACACATACAGGTAGAAAAAAGGGGAAGGGGAAGATTTTAAAGGATTCATAAATTTGCAGTTCATACCCCCTTTCCAGAAATTCTACAGTCTCCTGTGCCTTACAGCATGTTTCCCCATAGTACTCACTATTTAAAAAATCAAAATGTGTCTTCTAGCTATCTCTAGCTGTAAGTAAAACTGGGATATCCTATAACAGTAGAGTTGCCATGGATATAGTGCACCTCCAAACATATTTGAGAAAACTTCAAATATGAAAAGGAAAAATGGATAATGCAGAACCACCCCACAGCCACTTCCCTAGTTCCAAGCATGAAGGAGGATTATGTAAAAATTGGAAATAAAAAGCAGTTGAATTATGTTTCGGCCAAAATCCTTTGGTATAGCTAACAATATAGAAATGAATTCCTTTTCTACCCAATGAGATGGAATCAAAACCTGGAAATACGTTCATCTTTTCCAAAAGCACTTAACCTACCACAATTCATTCCTTTATTTTTTAACATATTAGTTGAGAACATTATAAACATTTTAAATTATTAACATCAATAATAGCTGGTCATTTTTAATATCTACCTTGTCACATACAATTTTTATACATAGTGTACAACTTATAAGTGATTGACTTGTTATATCTCTCTGAAGAGAGAAATTTTTATTGGTCCATGAGTGAGTAGTACCCACATTTCTAGGCTGGCTTCTTTTCTAGAGAGAGACTTAACTGCCACTCATTTGCTATTTCCTAAATTAATTTCCATTATAATGGATTTTCCAGCAAGAATAAAAACATATATTTGTTTCTTTGTTCTATTTTTTTAATTGTGATATCATGTTATTATTTGCAAAGTTTTTGTATTGTAAATTCACATATTACCACACTTGTCTTTTCTGTCTAGGTCCTGTGCCCTGTATATCCATAATAATTCTGGTTGTAGATATTTGTTCAGTAATATTTCAAACTTGTACCTCTGCTGGTCACTATGGTATACACCTCTAATCCCAAATATCCAGAAAGCTGAGACCAGAGGATGGAAAGTTTGAAGCCAGCTTGAGCAACATAGCAAGACCCCATCAAAAAAGAAGAAGAACAAGGAGGAGGAGGAGGAGGAGGAGGAGGAGGAGGAGGAGGAGGAGGAGGAGGAGGAGGAGGAGGAGAAGGAGGATGAAGAGGAGGAGGAAAGTACCTAATTTATATAGATATGAGAAAATTTTCTTTTGAGCAAAGATTGATAAAACTCTGAAAGTATAGTCAGAAAAATAAAAATTGTAGATCTTGAAAGTTTTGGGGGAAAGCAGATTAATCTAAAAATACATTTCATTTTAACAGTAAAATAATGTTTTTTCATCTTTTTTTTGTATTTAGGGTTCAGTTAATGTTGATTACATAGAAGAACTGTGACAAACCCTCTTATACATCTGTTGATTCTGTTGTTCTTTTTGTACTTTTGAGGGTAGTGATACATGCAGAATTTTAAGTAAATTTCTGGGATCGACATTAGTAGGAATCTCCTTTATTTTACCTGTGTTTTCATACTTGGTCAGCAATTTTGCTGCTGAATTCCACATTTTCTAAATAGATTTGGGCCACATGTACCCAAACCTGGAGCACCCTAGCTTCTCCAAATCTTACAGGAAAATTGCAAGGACCTTCCACTTCTTATACAGTCCTGGTAATTGGCCTTTGGACAATTAGGGACTAAGAAAGTCCCAAATCATACCAGGTGCTCACTTCAGTTTTGGAATATACCTTTTTACAAGGTATTTTAAAACGTCCCATTCCCATCACATTAGAAATTAGGTGAATGAGCAAGGAGTCTGCACTCACAAAATGCTACTATGAATGTTTATTTTCTGTCCCTTAATTTTATTGGTAGGAGCATAGTGAAAATTCCAGGGACAGAGTATAAAAGGAGTAAAGATTTGACAATTAAAATATGTTCATATTAAAGTACTCTCATCCAACACCCCCCCCTTTTTTGTACTGGATATTGAACACAGAGGTGCTTTGCCACTGAGTCCTTTTTATTATTATCATTATTTTTTAAGGCAGAATCTTGCTAAGTTGCTGAAGATTTCACGAAGTTACTAAGACTGTCCTGGAACTTGGAATTCTCCTGTGTCAGCCTCCCAAGTCACTGTGATACCGGTATTTACTACTGTGTCCTGATAAAATTCTTCCTGATATATTTAATATTTGGGGTCAACTGTAACTTGAAGGTTGAGAGTGAGATTCACACTTATTATTGGCATCAGTGTTCTATAACATACCTGTTCTCTAGTTTTTATAAACTTGTCCGAATCTAATGGGACTCAAATAGAATTATGTTTTTCTTACTCACCTAGGTACAATTTATTTGTTTTTTTCTGTGTCAACAAACTATTCCTCAAATAGTTTTGAGGGATATTATCTATTATCTAGTTATTCTGCCTAAGTCACAGTGGTCATGTGTTTGTTCTTAAGCCATAGTTTTTTTCATTATTTTTGGCTCTAAAATATGCTTTAAAGCTCCCTCTTTCAATGATACATGGTCCTGTCTTTCAAATTTTCTCCATTAATATGATCAACTAACTCGACCCCAATGTTATATATTTTATGTTCTAGAAATAGAGTTAAAACTCTATAATTTCATTGTTTTTCTTCATTTCTAAGATCTTTTCCTGCTAAGGGGTAAGATCTCACGTAGGTCTCATCTACCACTATATTTGCATCATTTCATTCTTTCCCAGAGTGGTCGCTCTGGCTTGCTCCATTATCTAGCTGTCAGCACCTTGTTCAAGCTGAAAACATTCTTAAATTTGTAATGCCACATCTCCAGTGCCTTCAGTATGACTTTTAATATTATAGTCAAAGTGAATTCTTTAATACAAAGAATTCCCATTTATTGAACAGTCAGTATTTAAGACTCCAATTTCCATTCCCCTCACAACCTCTTATATGTAATGGAAATTGTGAGGGGAATGGGAAAATAAACAAGGAGAGAAATGAATTACAGTAGATGGGGTAGAGAGAGAAGATGTGAGAGAAGGGGAGGGGGGATAGAAGGGGATAGGAAAGGTAGCAGAATACAACAATTACTAATAGGGCATTATGTAAAATTGTGGATGTGTAACCGACGTGATTCTGCAATCTGCATTTGGGGTAAAAATTGGGAGTTCATAACCCACTTCAATCTAATGTATGAAATATGATATGTCAAGAGCTTTGTAATGCTGTGAACAACCAATAAAAAATATATAAATAAAAAAAATAAGACTCCCATTTCTCTATGCAGTTGCTAATATCCATAAAGACCCTATAATTAAAACATCATTGGTTCTCATTTTCAATATTAAAAAAATGAGGTTCAGAAAAGTAAAATAATATGACCATGGTCAAATTTATTGTACGTAGCTAATATTTGAAATCACATCTGCCTAAAACCAAATATTATGCTTGCTTATAACAATCCCCATTAATATTTTTATTCTTGTTTTTACCCATTTATGGTAAAAAAAATTCCATGCATTTTTAATTATTCTCCATTTTTGCTTTCAATTTGGGTGTGTGTGAATGTGTGCGTGTGTGTGTGTGTCTGTGTGTCTGTGTGTGTGTGTGTTGCTGAGGACTGAACCCAGGGCCTTGTGCATTCACACCAAACACTCTACCAACCAAGCTATATCCTCAGCCCTAATTTTTCTATATTTTTGAAGAGTCAATATCCAGTAAGTTATTTTTGATATAGTTTTGAGTTTTTTCTGTTACATGAAAGACATTTGGTTACAGACTTTTATGCAAATTGAATATATTTTCAAGTTAATATACATCTATATAGTTTGATGATGTTAATTGTCCACAAATGAGTTCTTGCTCCAAAAATTTTTTTAAAGCATTAGAAACACCTATGAGGACCAGGAAATTTGTAACCATTATCATTACTATACTATTTTAATTGAGAACTAGATACAATTTAAGTATGTCTTATCTAAATTAGACCCTTTTATGACCATAAAAATCCCATTAACAGCAATATAATATTACTTTCAACTTTTATATATTTTAAGAAATCTTTGTCTCCAGCAAAATGTGTTAATTTGAACAAATTCAGCATAGTGTCCTAATACAAGTTTTTCTAAAGGAAATTTATCAGGAATTGTCAACAAATCGGAAAATATAAGGAGAAAGAGTGAAACATGAGATGGATTTTCCTTCCATCAGGTGAGCCTGAATTGGACAAGAGTCTCCATCAAAACTTTGAGCTATGGGTTTTCATCCTAATTTCAAGGCTCCTTCCCAGACCACAAAAGCAGATCAATTAAGCTACTCTCACCACCTCCTTTCTGTTACAGAACTGAAACTGTGGAAAACAAATGTGTCGATTGCTTTTCTGTTTTCCTCTTAAAAGTTGTGCCAAAGTTGGATGCACTCATGCTTTTCTCTTGGAATGAAATCACAACAGTTGATTTTACAGGTACCTTTTGATGATTTGTCAGATTGTGTAAACTCTGTCATTTTAATGCATTCTGGAGAGATTAGCTTGTAAATGTTTGTCTTTAGGCATCTTCTAAATGATTAAACAAAAGCATTTGCAGGAATTTTCTAGTCCTTCCTTCCTTTGGGACATTTAGTTTTCAATCTTCCTTTTTACCTAAGGGGCAAGTGATAACCAAGAATTACATACAAAACCTACACGAAATGATTCTGGTGTTCTCCTTAATATGGGAATTTACAGGCTCACTTTAGTGTTTTTCCTTATGGAACCAACCCATAATTATTTGCTGAGGAAATCTTTTGGATCTGCTGATAAGTACTCCCTTGTCCCACTTTTGTGCTATGGTTGAATAGCAGTCTACTCAGGAGGAAGTAAGAGTTGGACCCTGCAACTCTCAAAAGAGAATTCAATCATTCATGCAACAAATTTTTATTGAATGCCAGCCATATGCCAAACACACTGTTCAGGTCACTTAGATTGTATCAGTGAATAAAAAGACAAAAATAATTGCCCTTGTGAAGGAGATCAGTATGGCTGCAGAAAGTTAAAACAAAATACTTGGGCTGCAATTATCTTGCAACACAAGATACTCAATCCAACTATTTCTGAAAGCCTATATCCCAGAAAGCACAGTAGCACATTTATCAGAAGTGTGGTTGAGAAAAATTATGTTTGCTTTGATTTTCTAGGGCTGCTACAACAAAGCACCATAAGATAAGTTGCTTAAACAACAGAAATTTATTGTTTATAAGTCTAGAAGTCTAAGATCAAGGTGTGAGCTACATGGATACAATAGCTTGCAGAAATATCATATTGTTACCAATTGCACTGGATTAGGGCCAACCTTAATGTCATTATTTTTGTTGTTTATAACAAATTATATGTTTATTTCTGAAAGGATTTGTTTTAAAGTAACATTATTTGCCTTTGATGAGAACTAAGAGACTGAGGGAGAGGATATGAGGGAAGAATTAAATGCCATCACTTACACTTTAGTTAACATATTACTCATTTAAAACAGTAGTGATAGCTGACATTCTGACTGGAGTGAGATGAAATGTTAGCATAGTTTTGATTTGCATATCTCTAAATCCTAGATATGTTGAACATTTTTTCATATATTTGTTGATTGATTGTATATTCTCTTCTGATAAGTGCCTGTTCATAAGTGTTGGTGAGAATGTGGGGGAAACACATTGTTGGTGGGACTGCAAATTGGTGAGGCCAATCTGAAGATTCCTTAGAAAACTTGTAATAGAACCTCTATTTGACCCAGCTATCCCACTCCTCGGTTTATAGCCAAAGGACTTAAAAACAGCATACTGCAGGGACATAGCCATACCAATATTTATAGCAGCACAATTCACAATAGCTAAATTATGGAACCAACCTAGATTCCCTTCAGTAGATGAGTAGACAGGGAAACTTTGGTATATATACACAATGGAACATTACTCACCATTAAAGGAGAATAAAATAATGGCATTTGCAGGTAAATGGATGAAGTTGGAGAATATAATACTAAGTGAAACAATCCAGTCCCCCCAAACCAAAGGCCAAATGTTTTTTTGCTATGAGGATGCTGACTCATACTGGTAATAGGAGTTGGAACATGGGAGGAAGGGAGGAACTTTCGATATGGCAAAGGGGAGGGAAGGGAAAGGGCAAAGGGGTGGGAATGATGGTGGAATGAGTTAGACATCATTACCCTAAATACATGTATATGTCACAAATGGTGTGAAAATACTTTGTGTACAATAAGTGTTGTGAAAAATTGTGCTGTATATGTATAACATGAAATGAATTGCATTCTGCCATCATGAATGACAAATTAGAATAAATAAAAAATATGTGTATGCATGAACAACTCACATATCTACAATGATTTTTAGAACACAGATAATCTGAATGGAACCTAAAATATTTCTATTTATTTTTTATTTTTTTATTTTAATTTTTTAAATTTTAATTCTAATTTGTTATGTATTACAGCAGAATGCATTATGATTCATATTATCATATAGAGCACAATTTTTTATATCTCTGGTTGTATATAAAGTATATTTACACCAATTGTGTCTTCATACATATACTTAGAGTAATATATCTGTCTTATTCCACCATCATTTTTACTCCCATGCCCCCTTCCTTACCCTCCCACCCCTTTGTCCTATCTAGAGTTATCTATTCTTATCATGTTCCCCCTCCAAACCCCACTATGAATAAGCTTCCTTGTATCAGAAAAAACATATAGCATTTGCTTTTTGAGAGACTGGGTAATATTCCATTGAGTATATAAATCACACTTTCTTTATCCATTTATCTACTGAAGGGCATCTAGGTTGGTTCCACAGTTTAGCTATTGTGAATTGTGCTGCTGATAGGCAGAAAAAATATTGTCAAAATAACCATACTACCAAAAGCACTATACATATTTAGTATAATTCCAATTAAAATCCCAATGACATTCCTCCTAGAAATAGAAAAAGCAGTCATGATATTCATCTGTAAAAGTAAGAGACCCAGAATAGCTAAAGCAATCCTTAGCAGGAAGAATGAAGGAGGTGGCATTACTATACCAGACCATAAACTATAGTACAGAGCAATAGTAACAAAAATAGCATAGTATTGGCAAGAAAATAGATTGATACACCAATGGTACAGAATAGAGGACATGGATACTAACCCACATAATTACATTTATCTTTTATTAGACAAAGGTACTAAAAACATACATTGGAGGAAAGATAGTCTCTTCAACAAATGGTGCTTGGAAAACTAGAAACCCATATGCAACAAGATGAAATTAAACCCCTGTCTCTCACCATGCACAAAACTCAACTCATAGTGGATCAAGGACCTAGGAATTAAACCAGAGATACTACGCCTATTAGAAGAAAAAGTAGGCCCAAATCTCCATCATGTTGGAATATACCCTAATTTCCTTAATAAGACTCCTATAGTGCAAGAATTGAAATCAAGAATCAATAAATGGGATGGATTTAACCTAGAAAGCTTCGTCTCAGCAAAAGAAACAATAATGCCAGGAGAGAGTTTACATCTTGGGAGAAAATTTTTACCACTTGCACACCAGATAGAGCACTTAATGTCATTTTAACTTATTATGTTCTGCAATGACCCTATTTTGAAAGAATAATTTCACATTCTCAGACAATAGATTTAAATTTTCAGCAAATGAATTGGTAAGAGATCACAATTGCATCTGTAACAAAGTTTGATAAAAGGCCTGGACATGTATTATGGCAAAGAATCAGGCCTCTGTACTTATCCCATAGAAGTTGTTACTGTTTTTTTTTTTTTCTCTCTCTCTTACCTCACCTATAAAAATTATCTTTCTAAGAAATGCTTGGATTTGTGCTTGGATTTGACTTTTTAATTTTTTTAAAATTTTTTATTTTTATTTTTGTAGTTGTAGAGGACAGAATGACTTTGTTTTATTTGTTTATTTTTATGTGGTGCTGAGAATCAAAGCCAGTGCCTCACACATGCTAGGTAAGCACTCTGCCATTGAGCTATAGCTGCAGCCTCAGCCCCCAAAATGTTTTGACTTTGTGGCCCAATTACCCACTGACAGATTTAAGTTAAAAAAATAGACAAATCTTTGTTAATTTTAATATACAGAAGTTACAGGTCAGTTACTAATTATACAGCAGTGTCTAATTAAGCCTCTATGAGAATCCATCTAGGAAATATCTTGATCTCTAAGTATTAATATTTGTGGACTTAAGGTAAATGCTCAATTGATTTTTTGTACTTAGAGCAAATGTGATTCACATAATCAACAGTGATTTTAGTTCTTATTTTTGCTTTTAGAAACTGAAATTCCATAGTACATTTGATGATGTGGTATTTTACAGCAATATATTGGCGCGTACTAATATCTGTGTCTTCATTCTGTTTGTATCTTTTTTTAAAAAAGAGAGAGAGAATTTTTTAATATTTATTTTTCAGTTTTCAGTGGACACAACATCTTTTACTTTATTTTTATGTGATGCTGAGGATCAAACCCAGTGCCCCGCTCATGCCAGGTGAGCGCATTACCATTTGAGCCACATACCCAGCCCAGCATTTTTTTTACTGATCTCATAAACTGTTTTTTTTAAATCTTGATCTAGTGTCTGTATTTTGTATAATATTTTACCTATATTTGGAAACTAATGGATTTATCAAAATATAATAACTATACAAATAAAATCATAATTAAATCTCCAAACCACTAAGACATGAGATATTATTTATTAAACATATGAACAGAAACTTATTTTCAAATTGTAAGTTATGACAATTATAAAAAATTTAGTGAACATTTTATCTGGAATAGTTTTCTTTTAAGTGCTTTTTGTTATGTCTGAAATATTCCATTCCACTTTGGTTCTAAAAATATTCTGATTTTATGATTATTTTCTTTTGCACAGACAGGTCTTTATCCTAGACAGCAGTAAAGAATTATTTCAGCCATTCTCATTGAAAATTATCATAGAAATATTCAAAGCAATTCTGCAGGATAATCAGCATATCCACTATACGGTATTTCATAAATTTTTTCACACATTATGCCTTAATCACAAAATTTAAAGAAAAAAAATTTTCCAGAAAGGCCATTTGTCCAACAGTCTCCACTTTATTGACATAACTAGTGATTAATAAAATTGATTTTCTACAATTTAGTTTTGATGGACATGTACATGGGTGACTCAGTGGTGTTTCAATTCACCATTACAGATTAGTAACCTATCAAGTACTAAGATAATATAGATAGAAAAGTGAGTACCTTATCAAACTCAGAATAAAATTCTTTTAACTAAATTAACTTTTTTTTTTTTTTTTTGTTAGAGACAGGGTCTCTCTGAGTTGTTCAGGGATTCTCTAAATTACTGAGGCTGGCTTTGAACTTATGATCCTCTGCCTCAGACTTGCCTTAAGTTAACTTTTTAACATGCGAAAGTAACACACAAATGTATGTTCACCATAAAAATTAAGAAAATTGTAGATGTGCCTAAAGCAAAAATGGTTCTTTCTATTTTCTCCATGAATTCTTGAAAGTAGTTTAGGATACATCAGTCTTAAGATTTTTATTTTTTGTTTTTATTCATTTTTACTCATTAGTGTTTGAAGGTCCATATAAGTGAATGTGTACACACACATATTTATTTTTTCTTTCATACTTACAGTGCAAACTACTAACTGACTCTTTTGTAGTAGTATGGTATCTCCATGATTAATTTCAAAATACCTGAATAAGTCTACTGTACTCTTCATCTGCTCTGCAGTTTCACTATCTTTTTAAGATGAATTTGTTTAAACAGCATTTATCTTAATTTTGTATTTTTAGATTTTTGATTGTTGCCTAATCAAATGAAAGCTTATTTGTGGGTATCATTGATCTACTTCCTCCAGTTCCATGTTCATGATTTATTGTATGTTGATTACATAATGTGCTCTCATTGTAGTTCCATTTTTGTTTGTCTTAATTTATTCTCCCCCCCACCCCAGTATTAGTACTTGTTTATTCTGCAAACAAGGTTCAGAAATGCACAGACACAATGTGCAGGCTGGGAACACGTGGTGTGGTCACATCACTCAAGCAGGCTGCCGCTGCTTTGCTGACCAACTGCGCTTGGCTCTGGTGAGCACTGTCACCGGGTCTCTTCCCTGGGGTCAGGCATTCTAATCCTGAAGAACCAGGGTTCCTTCACTTGGGCCACCACCTCCTTGTCACTGAACGCCTCCACTAAGGAATGTGCAAACTTAAAGCTGTTCCTGGGCCCACGGCTGGTGAGGATCAAGCCATTCTGCTCCATGCAGCGCAGTTCTCCCATTCATCATTTTGTCTTTAGCAAGTGGGTGTATTTTAAGTTTGCTTCCAAAAACTATTTCATGAGCCAAAAAAGAGCCGGAGGATCTGCTCTTAGATGGCAACTTTGAGGCATCCCTGTTCTGCCTTCTTCAGGATCTCCTTCACAGCAGTGGACGCAGACACATTTTGTGCACCCAGACTGCTCCCTGATAAAACCACCACATCTGGCGGTCCCTCCTTTCATGCACCTTCAAGTCTGGCATCAGTACAAATGACAACACCAACACCAAGGCTACATTGTACTGGGTCTTTTCCAGACAGACTTTCATCCCAGCTCATCTCATGACACACACACACACACACACACACACACACACACACGTGTGTATATATATATATATATATATATATATATATATATATATATATATATATATTTTTTTTTGTACTGGGGATTGAACTCAGGGGCACTTGAGTCACTGAGCCATATCCCCAGCCCTATTTTGTACCTTATTTATAGACCGGGTCTCACTGAGTTGCTTAATGCCTCACCATTGCTGAGGCTGACATTGAACTTGCAATTCTCCTGCCTCAGCCTCCCAAGCCACTGAGATTACAGGCATGCACCACCATGCCCAGCTTAGGGTTCTTTTTGAAGCCATATTGATATTGTATGTTTTAAAGCGAACGTGGATCACCCCAGCCTATCCTGATATTTAATTTTTAAAATTCCACATTTCCTCCATTTCTATCATTTGTTAAATTTGTATATATCATTTATATATATATATATATATATATATATATAGAGAGAGAGAGAGAGAGAGAGAGAGAGAGAGAGAGAGTTTTTAATCAAAATGCTCAATTAAATACTAACCATGCCAGTCAAGAGTTAAGTCTGTGGTTAGGTAATTAGGTATTAAGTTGTTAGCTTAAATTACATTTTGTCCCCTTTATTACATTTTAACTGCATAAACTCATATGATTTCTTCAGGTTAGATCAAAAAAATTCTGATTTGTTTTTCTTTTCTTGTTTTGTTTTTTACTTGCTTTTTCAACTTACTTGAGACCTTTCCTGATTTACAGTTTTACTGACTGTTTTTTAACTCACTTATTTTTATCTCAATATAATTATGTTCTGTGGTCCTTTCATATTTAAAATATCTTTTCTAGCCTTCCTCATTTATGATACAATTAAATATCACAAATGACATCTTTATGGGAATTTTTTCCCTTTTGCTGAGTGGGCAAAAATCTCGAACAGTATATCTAGATGAATGTATAGAACAGAGAAAATAGAGTACCCAGGTAGAAATATAGAAATAGAATAAATATAAAATACTCAGGGAAAAAAATGCGGAAAACACACAAAAAAACAAAAACCACAATGACACAAACACAATAAGAAGATGGAGAGATCCTGGCTTTTTTGAAAATTGTTTCCTCTTCCTTCCCACCCTTACTGCTGGTTAATTAGGTAAGAGCAGTTTTCAGTACGTGCATTTGCATGCCTGCTCTTGATGGCCATCAAATAAAATGCCTATGTCCTTAAACTGATTGCATATGATCAGTCACTCTTTTTTCCGGATAAGAAAATTGAAGTGCACAAGTAGTTAACAATTCTTCCTAAGTCATGCAGGTGAGTGGAAGGCCACTTATTCAAAGCAATGCTCTCCCTTTCAAACAGGATCATTTAATATAAATATTGAATTCCACAAGGTCACATAATATCATTTCTCAGAATGATTTACTTTCCATCCTTTCTGTAGTACAAAGACAACTTCTGATGGGAAATCTTTCATGTTGCCCAGTGAGATCAGCAACTTTCTGAAGAGTTGGGAGTTGGGAAAAAATATTGCAACTAAAGGAGAGCAGTGATATGCGATATAACATCAAATAAAATGTAAAGCGCTGCTTGAAAAGGCTTGTTTCAAACTACGAGAGGTCTGTGGGACTGCGCCTCTGGCTTGAAGAACTGCTCGAGGAAAATGTGCCTGATGAAAAATGATGTTCTCTGCTCCCTCAGCTCTTTCTTCAAGAAAGGCTCAACACATTCAAAAGTAAAGCAAAGCCATTCTTACCAGAGATTTCAATCAGGGAGTATGTCGCAGACGCTTGGAATCGGTTTCTTTTCCCAACATCCTTTTTTTTCAGTAAAAGTCTTTTATGAAAGATAACAGATTCTTAGGAGGGGAGGCTGGGGAACATCATATCAAACGGCTTCAAATGTCGATACACTTGCATTTCAAACTTTAAATTTTATGAGCTCAGTATAACGGAAATAAAATATATAATCAGGACAGAATAAACAATCATTTTCACATAGGCGTGATGTTATTCCTTTTTACTGGTAATTCTGTATAAATCTTCTGGATTTGTCATGAAATTATTTTCATAACTAATTAAACACAGTTCAGGAGCTACTGTGACTAAATGATTGTTGAGATAGTCAAACATTAAAATGGTGAACTTGGGGGTGCAAGTTATTGGGGGAAGGCGATCTGGTGTCTAAGGAGGAGGTAGATTTCTGTGTGTGTGTGTGTGTGTGTGTGTGTGTGTGTGTTTTCTTATGTTTTGCCTTGTTTGAAGCAGGTCACACTCACCTAGCACATGTATCTTTTCCTACCAAAGAAGGAATTAAATTATTCCACAACTCAGGATGTTCAAAAAGAACACTGAACAAGAGCAGAGAGGGAAGGAAAGGCCTTCAGGAAGAGAGCTGTAACCAAGTAAAGTATTCTCCATAGAAAATAAGAACATGCATTTGACAGAATCTGCCAGCATATTTAATATAGAGAGAGTGTTAATAAATGCATTTCCTGAGCAAGTACAGATTGAAAATTATCAGTGGGTAATGCCTAAATTCCTGACATTAAATTGAAGTTGCCCTTTTTATAGAGATCTCTACTTGGCAAGAAAGAATATTGGAGGATGTAACAAACCAATCAGCATTGTGCAAAATGGGCAAAAATGAATATCAAACACATACATATTTAGTCTATGTCACTTATACACGGATTTTTACTAAATCTTGATACCATTGACTTGGAAGTTAAAATTAAAACCACTTCATCTATAACTAGTATGTACTTCCTCTTTTTTGTATGTTTGTATAACAATCTCTATGTGGTTCTCAATTTATGATATTGTTTCAGTTATTTCTTATCATTACAAAGCAGCTTCATTCATTAATCCTGTAAACACCTTTTGAACACGTAAGGAATATTGAGTTTGAAGGCAGAATCATGCTAAATTCCATACCAAAATATATAATAATACATTTTTTTGGTATTCCAATGCCCAGAATATGAAAAGGAAATAAGCCATGTCCTTTAAAAAATTGTTGCTTCAAAACATCTTAATTTCATTACAGCAGATAACGTTTTTAAGTTAACAGAAAAATCCTATTTTAATGAGTAGTTGGAGAATTTTCTCTCATGTTGGACTATTAAGAACTGAACTAAATTCCAGGAGCATGCCTACTGTAAAATTCATGAGTGAACTCTTAATATATTGTAAATTCCTAAATAAGTGATTGACAAAGGATCCTGCATAATCATTTTAATAAGACTCTTCTAAAGCTTTTGCTTCTTTTCACAGTGCTGATATCAAAAATAGAAGCAAAATATTATCACAAGCATAGTAGTTTAAAACATACTGCCTTATTAACAAGCCCAGGAGTTTTAAATAAAGAAAAACATACTAGTCCCTAATATGCATTCTCACATTTTTCCTCCTGTGTGCAGCACTGAAAAATAGCAAGATCTCAGCATATGTGGCCACTTTGGTCAGTACCACGTGTGTTAAAAATATGCTACTTTCTAAAACTATTGCTGACTTTATTAGAAATGGAGGACAAACTGAAAATAAGTTCTTGATGCCTGAATCAAGATAGTTAAACTGCAGTTAAACCAAGGACATCAAACTCAAAAGAGAGATGACTAAGGGATTATGCTGTTAGAAAACACTAATAGAAAACAAAAACAAACTCAAACACAAAAACAAAACAAAACAAACAAACGATAACAACAACAACAACAAAAAAAAACCCAACAAAGATGAACTTACTGGAATCAAACTCTGTGGAGAAGGGCATTGTAGGAATGCATGAGATGTAACAAGCAAGGTACAGAGTCTCCATTTTCCTTGACACATAACTATAAAATGACAAACTCTCCAAGTCTGGACTTCCTTGGGACCTTTCCTTTCCATGTGGGTTAATTCATATCCACAGGAATAGGTTGAGTTATTGACATAACTGAAGATTCCTAGATACATCTCCAGTGAATCTTCTAGAGGAAAAGCTCTTTTTTTTCCCAAATGGAAATATAAATAACTTACAGCTAAAATATGTAGTAAAAGGAATTCTTCACAGAACACCCACAATCATTTCTGCCTACTATGCAGAAATTTTATATACTCCTAAATCAAAGAATGTAGGTAGTGAATATGTCTGAACTCACTTGGTGAAATTCATCTGATTCAATTCAAAATATTCCTGTCATTTCAGAACAAAAAAATTCTATGTTTGTTATTTTGGAATGACAAAACTGTACTATATCTATTGCTTTTAAATAAGGTTCCTATGATCCACGTTGGACTTTTTTATTTTCTTACTAAATCCATATAGTGAAAGTAATCGTGAAGTAAATGCACCTTGCAAACAGAATATATGGAAATTCATGTAGATCTATCACACATCATAGTGACATTTAAAAAGTTGTTGGTGTAACAGTTGGTTTGGAATTTAACATTATTAATGTAAACTATTTACAGTCCTATTAGAATTTGTTCCTCTAATTAAATTCACCCAGTTCCACAGGATCAATTTCAAGGTATTGCAAAACTGACGGAGCTTTACTTTGAAAGTCTTAAATATGTATTTTCTTTCTTTCTGAATTTGACTATGCTATTTGGAGTTTTATACTTCATATTCTATAAAATTAAATTGAAACATCTTTACCATCTGGTAGTTTTGTGGATAATTTAGCATACACCCACTTATGGTAGTTTATTTCAAAGTAGTTCCCATTACACACTGATCTTTAAATATTGGAACTTCATTTTTAAATACTAGTGTGTTAAAATTATGTATCTCCAGTTGTCCATAGGCTTCACTATAATTGAGATAATTACAGTCTATAAAAGCATAATTCAGGATTCTCATTATGAAACTGTTGTTCTCTATATGTGGTAGGTATGAAATGTTTAACCAGTAGCTCCCCAGTTGTTAGAACTGAGGGCATATTTGTAAGGAATACACAGTGATGGCGTTTCTCAGGTTTTATGTAGTTTAAATTTATTTCTTCACTGTGAAAAGGTTTTGCAGGGTTTACAAACTCTCATAGCCCCTTGGTAGTTCTAAAAGAATGTGAGACCTGAAGCACAACTCAAAAAGAACTAGTGAGGCCATTCACAGTGGCTGGACAGCAAATTCACCATGACATGTTCAGTCATATCTAGAGGAAATGTGTTAAAGCAATGAGCAACAAAAAACTTTTGAAATATCAATCGAAGTATTACAAGATCATATAATCTTCTCTAATTAATACAGAGGGAATAATTTAAGAAAACAACCATTTCAATTTGAATGGTTCCAGTAGTCTAGCAAAAGAAATAGCAGAGCATAAAATATTGGGTAATTATGACTCCAAACAAGGTAGAAAATCCTGTAAGTGACATTAGAAAAGGTTTCTGCTTAGGAGCAGGAATGAAATCTTGATACAAGTACCATATTGCATGTTTTATTTATTTTGTGACTATTTTTTTTGTAGTAGTAAGGACAGTTATATAAAATATAGGGTACTAATAATCTTTGCTATTGAGTTGGAAGTGCAATCAATGATCAGAAAGTTTAATTACCTTAACATCTCATATCTTCTACCAGGTGGATCAAGCATTTGAAAACAGATGAATGTGAATCCAATATCTTTCTATTAAGTGCACGGATATTATGACATAGGTATAAGTGTGTCAGTAGAAAACATATACAAGTTCTTCCTTGTCATATTCTCTGATGAGAGAATACTTATCCTATTCTCTGATTTCTCCTTGATAGGTACATCATGATCTATATGGAAATTTTCTTTTGGAAATTTTTTAACATATGAAAAATTTGTTTTCTTTGAAAATATCCTACTGCCTTTAGCTTTAATTTTAATTAAGTATATATGACAGCAGAATGCATTTCGATTCATTGTACACAATTGCAGCACAACTTTGTATTTCTATGTTTGTACACAAGGTAGAGTCTCAGTCATACATGAACCTAGGGTAATGATGTCCATCTCATTCCACCATCTTTCCTCTCTCCCCCACCCCCTCCCCTTTGCCCAATCAAAGTTCCTCCATTTTTCTCATGTCCCCCCCATTTATGGATCATCATCCACTTATCAGAGAGAACATTTGGCCTTTTGTTTTTTGGGACTGGCTTACTTCACTTAGCATGATATTCTCCAACTCCATCCTGCAAATGCCATAATTTTATTCTCTTTTAATGCTGCATAATATTCCATTGTGTATATATGCCACAGTTTCTTTATCCATTCATTCATTGAAGAGCATATAGGTTGCTTCCACATTTTAGCTACGATGGTCAGATAGTTGCATTTAGCCTTTAAAATTCTAAGTATATAATACATTGTATTTGACAGAGAATGGCTTTATGTTTAACCTATTATCTGTATTAATAGAATATTTTAAACCACAAAAAATGAAAATATATTTCTTCATCAGATTCTATGTGCCCCAAAACTTATTGCCTAAAACATAATATCTTGTTACTAAAAATAAATTTCAACTGAATACTAGAACATTAATAAAATAATTATGTAAGATTATTTTATAACAAATTAAAGAAGCATACTATCAGAATGTCAGAAGATATTATTTATAATTTAATTAATGATTTGTTCATAATTTTAAATTATTTTTTAGATATTAATGGGCCTTTATTTCATTCATTTATCTACATGCAGTGCTAAGAATCTAATCTAATGCCTCACACATGTTAGGCAAGCACTCTACCACTGAGCCACAACTTGAGCCCCAATATGTTCACAATTTGGAAGTACTGTGATTTTAACAACATGTGGTATTTGTGCATGTATGCATGTCTTCTCTATGATTTGAATATCATTTTCAATATCAAGTTGAAATTAAATTCCTACTGTGATGGTAATTACAGAGGAGACCTTCCAGAGGTGTTATATGATTCTACCTGTTGAATGCATTATTGCTATTATCATAGAGTGGGCTAGCAACCATCAGAGTGGCTTTGTTATAAAGATGAGCTCTTCATGAGGAGACAGCCTAAAGAGTGGGAGAAAATCTTTGCCATCTACACCTCAGATAAGTCTTTAATTTCCAAGATGTACAAAGAACTCAAAAAGTTTAACACCAAAAAACAAATAAACCAATCAATAAATGGGCCAAATAACTAAACAGACACTTCACAAAAGAAGAAATACAGCCAATAAATATATAAAAACATGTTCAAGATCTCTAGCAATTAGAGAACTTCAAATTAAAACTATGTTGAGATTTCATCTCACTTCATTTAAAATGGCAATTATCAAGACTGCAAATAACAATAAATGTTGGTGAGGATGTGGGGAAAAGGGTTCACTCATACATTGCTGGTGGGACCTCAAGTTAGTGCAACCATGCTGGAAAGCAGTATGGAAATTCATTAATATCTCAGAACGAAACCACTGTTTGAACCAGTTATCTTACTCCTTGGAATATATCCAAAGAAGTTAAAATCAGCATAGTGCAATGATGCAGCCACATCAATGTGTATAGCAATTCAACTCACAATAGCTAAACTAAGGAGCCAAAATAGATGCCCAACAACAAATGAATGGGTAAAGAAATTGTGATATATAGGCACATGGAATATTATTCAGCCATGAAGAAAAATGACTTTTTGACATTTGCTGATAAATGGATGGATCTGGAGACTATCATGTTATGTAAAATAAATCAATCCCATAAAACCCAAAGTCAAATTTTCTCTCTGATATGTGGATGCCAATCCAAAACAAGGGCAAGGGAGAATTTCAGCAGATTAGGGGAATGAAGGGAAAGGAAGGGGGGATAAAAATAGGAAAGACAATGGAATGAGTCTGACATAACTTTCCAGTGAACATAAATAAACACATCACTGTGAATCTCAATATCATAACCATTCAAAAAACTGGTATCCTAATTATAATAATATACATTCTATGCTTGCATAAACTTATGAAAATAGCTCTACTATCATGTATAACTAAAAACAAAACAAAAGAAAAAGAAAAAAAGAAAAAAAAAAACAGGTAATTTTTTAAAAATGAGCTCTTTTTTTTTCTCTGTCCCTATGCACCATGTTATGATTCAACAACAAAGTCCTTATCAGAATGCAGTACAGGGGCTGGGGATGTGGCTGAAGAGGTAGCGCGCTGGCCTGGCATGCATGCGGCCCGGGTTCAATCCTCAGTACCACATACCAACAAAGATGTTGTGTCTACCGAGAACTAAAATATATTTAAAAAATGGACAGGCTAATAAATATTAACCTATTAAAAAAAAAGAATGCAGTACATTGATTTTGGATGCTCCAGTCAATAGAATTATAAGGAATATGTTCCTCTTTTTATATATTTTCAAGTCTGTTTTCTTGTTGTTGTTGTTGTTTGGGGTTTTTTTTGTTGTTGTTGTTTTGTTTTGTTTTGTTTTTGTTTTTGTGGTACTGGGGATTGAACCCAGGGCCTTGTGCAAGCAAGGAAAGCACTCTACCAACTTAGCTGTATCCCCAGCCTCTCAAGTCTGGTATTATATAGAAACCCAAAACAGACAGAGAGTGACTATAAGAACAAATTGTCTAATGACAGTTAAGACAATTAAGACCACTATATATTATTTACACAATGATTAAAGACAATCACCTGTGTCTTCTCAAACATGATGATTAAAGAAAGATAAAAAATAAAAATAATAGAAAAAAAACATTAACAATCTTTTCTGAATATAAATGTACTATATTTTGACCCATTTAAACTGTATTGGGGGAAACTGAAAGATTATTTATAAAAAGTTAGTCCTAAATATTTTTTGAGAAAATAGAGATTGAAATTGATATAATTGCGAATTGGCACCAAATATACATTTTAGGTAAAATATAATATTTTATGAAATGTTGCTATAAAATACTAATAACATTTTTAGAAAAGATTATTATATGGTTTATTTGTATAAAGAAAAATATTCTTTGAAAATTAGGGAACTACATTTTCCTTATTACTTAAAAAACTCCCAATATTAAGCGTATTTGAAGAAACTCCCATTTTCTCATATGCATGAAATATGCTAAAAAGGCCAGATAATAAATGTCCATTAAATTATTTTCTACTTCCATAGTGATCTGCTTTGGACTATTCTGCACCAAGAAAAGGGCGATAAAATTATAGAAATAAACAGAGGTCTGAATTTTTATTCTTTGTCTAATGATGAACTTAAAACATATACAATCAATCTGGCTGATTTGATTAATGTGAAATTTGAGGAACTATTTGTAATCTCAAAGTGCAATTGCTATATTTACAACATATACCTTCCAGGACAAATCATTAAAAGCCATGCCTTAACTTTATTAATGCTGTGTTTGCTAACATGGTGGTCATGAACTGGTTTTCAATAGCTGTGTTAGAGACGGCAATCACCTCTGTCAACCAAGAAAACTTGAATTTGACAATAACAGGTGAAATTAGTTATGTACTTTAATAATAATTAAATTAATAATATTAATTTTTTATTATGTACTTTATAGACTATTTTTATAGCAGTAGCAATATCTCATTCAGTAAAAATGCTTGTTTGTTTAATTTTACCTTATATCCTTGCTGTGGAACACATCTGTAATCTATAAAATATTACTTAATAAAAGAATCATCACAGAGAGAACAACTTTCTTCAACTAAAGATGAAAATTGGATTAGTTATATCAGATTATAAAGATAGTTAATTATTACTTAAATAAATCCACTTGTATGAGATACATGTATATTTGGCCTGAGAAGTAAAACATGACAGATTATATTCAAAATGTCTTGTGACTTAAAAACTGATCAGAGGGTTTTTAGCATTTGGGTAGATAGAAATCAAGACAGGTCAATTTTCCAACTGCAATAATTGGAAAAATCATAATAATTTCAATATATACATGTACACACATACATATGAACACACATATTTTTAAGGCACTGGAACAACACAAAATAAAATTTAGTTTTGATGGAGGATCAATATTTCCATGGTAAAAAAATAATAATTATCATCAGTCATTCCCCCCCATTTTAGGAGTGCACTAGTCAATGAAATAAGTCAACCTAAAAGTTTTTTTTTAAGCTTATTGACTGCAATACAATTCACACTGTGAATGATTAAAGTGTGATTGAGTTTTTAAAAATTCAAAATAAACTGTTATTACCTTTAATGTCTTATTAAACAATGTGGCTGCATATGAGATTTATAAGAAAGATCAATGATATTTTTATATGCCAGCAACAGATATAAAATTTAAAAATATGATTCAATTTACAGTAACATCAAAATGTTTAGGACTGGTGATGTAGCTCTGTGGTTCATAGCTTTCTTAGCAAGCACTGTTATGGTCAATCATAACACCCTCAGATAAGGCTGGGAAAAAAATGTCCAATGCAATGAAAAAATATCAAATAAAAATGCAAGCATCGATCTCAAAAACTACAATTATGTATTGATATAATTAAAATATTTCAATAAAATAATATACCAAGTTTATGGATTGTAAAACTTGACAATGAAAAAAAGTAATTATTTCTGAAAAAATACAGATATTTCACACAATTCTCATTAAAATTTCATCAGAATTTGATGAAAATTACAGTCTAATT
This sequence comes from Urocitellus parryii, assembly GCF_045843805.1. Lineage (NCBI taxonomy): Eukaryota > Metazoa > Chordata > Mammalia > Rodentia > Sciuridae > Urocitellus > Urocitellus parryii. The sequence goes on along the minus strand of NC_135531.1, from coordinate 33,991,024 downwards.
GTAAACATATGGGATGTGAAATATATAAGCCACCCAAGCAGAGTACTAAAACAAAACAGGACATCAGGCACTACCTGATATCCAGACTTATTATAAAGCCATGGCTTATAAGGCAATGGTTTACTCCTAGATTCACCAAGCAGTGGTAAAGAATTCATTTCCACTAAATAGCCACATTTATATGATGGCCTGATTTATGATAAAGGCAATTCTCCAGTACAGTAAAATGGGGATAGTACTCTTAATAAATTTAGTTGTATCATTGGCTATCCACATTAAAAAAAATTGAATCGTGACAGTTATGGTTTGGATATAAAGTTTTTCCTCCAAAGCTCCAGAGTTAATGCAGAAATATTCTGATGTGAATCAATTAGATTGTGAGAGCTGTAACCTACTCAGCATCCTACTTCAAATGAACCAGCTCGGTGGTAACTGTAGGCAGGTGGGACTTGGGTCACTGGAGGCATGCCCTGGAAGGATTGCTCTTTCCTGTACCCTCCTTCCTCTTGCCTTTTAGGCATCCTGTCCAGCATGAATGAAACAGTACTCCTCTATCTCACCCTTCTCCCCTAATGTTCTGCTTCAACATGGGCCCAGAGTCTAACCATCATGAACAGAACTTCTGCAACTGTGAACCAAAATAAACTTTTCCATCTCTAAGCTGTCCCTTTTCAGGTATTTTGAACACATTCCTATTATATATTTAACATAAAAATAATAAAGTTCAAATAAAAAACCTATAGAGCAAATACCATTTATGAATATGGAGTAGAAAAAATATTTTGAAACTATGATACAAGCACTTTTCGTAATAAAAAATAAATAAAAGTTAGATAATATGAAAAATAACTTCTGATGATGATGATAATATTAAGGTACTTAGAATGCAAGACACAAAATAGAAGGCAATGTTTACAATATATTTATATTTAAAATTTATCAAGGACATTTTGAAAGTACTCTAGTAAGCCTGATAAATTCAATGGAGTTTGGGTAAAATGTTTGAGGAGATAACCACATGAAAAAAAATTCGGAGATAGCCAGAAAATTATTTTAAAATATTCTTCCGTTGTCAACAAGGAGATATAAGTTATACTCAAAATGCAAAACAACATCTCCCTTCTCAGACTGAAGAAAGTATAAAAAGCTATCCCTCTCCTTGGTCTATACCCAAAGGACTTTAAAACAGCATACTACAGGGACACAACTACATCAATGTTTATAGCGCACAACTCACAATAACAAAGCTGTGGAACCAACCTAGATGTCCTTCAGTAAATCAATGAGTGAAAAAAAAAAAAAAGATGTGGCGTATATACACTATGTAATATTATTCAGCAATAAAAGAGAATAAAATCATGGTATGTGCAGGTAAATGGATGGAGTTATAGAAGATAATGCTAAGTGAAATTAGCCAATTTCCCAAAACCAAATGCTGAAAATTTTCTCTGATATAAGGAGACTGATTCATATTGGGGTAGGAAGAGGAGCATGGGAAGATAGACAAACTCTAGATAGGCCAGAGGGGTGGGATGGGAAGAAAGAGTGTAGGGGATCAGAAATGATGGCAGAATGTGATGAATATCATTATCCAAGATACATGTATAAAGACATGAATTGGTGTGAATATACTTTATATACAACCAGAGATATGAAAATGTGCTCTATATGTGTAATATGAATTGCAATAAATTGTGCTATAAATAATTAATAAAAAGATAGTGTAAAATGATGGGAAACTCAGTATTGGCAGTGTAACAGAGATAATGTAATTAGCATTTTGTTATGGTTAGAGTGTAAGATGGTTTACAATATAATTGTATGGATACAATGATGTAAACTAAGCAAGCTAGACCCTTTAGGATGCTCATTAGCAATATTTGTCACACACAGAAGCACACACACTCACATAAAACGCACACACTCCACACCACCAATATTACTCCTGATTTACAACAAAAGAATGAAATTCAGGTACTCACCAAAAATGTGCATAAGAATATTTACATCAGCATTATTGCAAGAGATTTAAACTTAAAACAACTTATAGTCTAACAAAAGTCAAATGGAAACGTGTATTTTGCCATATATACAAAGGGGAGTATATTATACCATTGGGTATGAGTGATTGACAACTATATGGTAATGATGAAGAAAACATTATTATTATTATTATTATTTGTAGAGCTGGAGATCCAGGGCAGGGCTTCATACACACTAAGCAAGCCCACTTCCAATGAGTTACACCCCAGCCCAAGAACATTTGACACAGTATGCATTGAGAAAATAATACTATATACAAACATGCATATTCTTTGATTCAATTAGCATGAAGTAAACATTATGTGATATAATGGACTGAAAGCTGATGAAACTTAGAATAATGGCTGCAGTGGAGACAAAAGTAATTACTAGATAGTCAATCAAGAAGGCGTTCCTGTGTGTCTATAGGCATGATTATTGATCCAGATCCTCAATAAGAACTAGATTATGAACATTTAAAAGTTTAAAAATTTATTCAGTTATACAGTATGTTAGGTATAACATTCCAAATGTAGATAACAATTCAATAAAGGCATAAATTGCTATAACAGCTTATGTCACCAAATCACCTAAATCATTTTGTGAAAAAGATGTTATTATTTTGGTGTTATGATTAAAAACTATATATCTTATTGAAAAAAGACAAGTAATAGGCAAAAATGACAATTAGAACACAAAAATGATGACTAATATTAAAGACTGTACATTACTAAAATTCACTATGAAGTTATCTTAATATATATCATTTTCCCTTTATATGGAGGATTGTGTTTTGTGTGGTTTTGATTTTTTTAAAATGCTTTCTTGTCTGAAAATACAGTTTTTACATATTTAAGGTTTAAGTATTGATTGTATATTAAAATCAAGGAAATGGCAACATCTAATCTTTCTGCTTCTAGAGAAATCAGCAATTCTGCACTTCAACTGATTATATAATATTTTGACCTGCTTGCAAGCTAACTTTTAGTCTGGAACTTTTTTAAAATTGTATTTTTAAAGACTTGTGACTCTTAGCAGAATACAATAGACACTAGTATGGCTGTACGTATAAACATGGCTGTAAAACCAATGTGATACTGCAATCTGTACACATGGAAAAATATGAATTCATACCTCATTTGAATCAAATGTATGATATGTCAAGATTATTGTAATATTTTGAGCAACTAATAAAAAAATTAAAAAAAAAGACTTGTGACTCTTGGGTTACAGACCAACGAACTTTTTTATTCATGACACTGAAAGAAGCCTAAGCTTCCTGTTCACATAGACTTACCTTGCCCCCAAGTGCTATGGGAGGCAATGTGGAATGATGGATGACGTGCACACAGGGAATTTGTTTTATTACGAAGGAGTTAGAAAAGCCCCAAAGTTATGAAGGAGCTGTAATGGAACCTGCTCAGACTTGACCTCCAAGGAAGGTAGTATCTGTATCTGTATCGTGATGACAGCAGAACACTTTGCTCTAGACCCATGCATTATCCCCATCTTCCAAGGCTGATCACTAAAGATATATTCTAGAAAAGAAAGTTAGAAACAATAATGATCAGTTCCTCAGACAGAAAGTTAAGCAGAAAAACAAAAATTGCATGAAAAATGGTTTCCCATCTGAGATGTGAGAAAATACCAGTGAGTGTTACTGAATGTTTTAATAAAGGCAAACACTAATATTATGCAAACTGTTTCAGAAAAAAAGAACAAAGAACAAATTGCTACTACAATTTTAAATTTCTTTTTTTGAAGCCAGTCTAATTTTGAAACCAAAATCTGACAAGGAAATTACAAGACTGGGTAATCACAGTTCGGCTTCTGTACCTACCTCTGTGTGTCCTAAATAGAATGTTGGCAAAACTATTTCAGAGATGGATAAAATAGTTGTTATGTAAATAACAACTTACCAATTGACCAATTCCAGAAATGCAAAGCAGATTTGAAATTCAAAACTCATTGTAGTACAACACGTTATCCTACTGAACTAGAAACATTATGTGTCCTCAAGAAATGCAGACAAAGCAAATTTGAATGGCTATTCCTCTCAGCTCTAATATCAGGAATGACCACAGTTTCAGGGGTACAGAAATAATGTAATCCCAGAGAGGTTTGGGTAAGAAGAGGAAAAGCATTAACTTTTTGATCATTCTCAACACCCTATAGGCCATTCTCTATTTAATAATGAAGTAAGTTCCAGTACTACTTAATATTCATTGTCTTTCTTTTCTTTCCAGTTTGTGAATCCAGAGATTGGTCCAGATATAACACACATGAAATGTAATGACATTCTTCATAGGGTGAACTAGATAGAGATATGTATTGTAAAACACTTAACAAATTCACATAAAAAATTTTAATAAGCATTCACGTTCATGCTCAAAATATTAAATATCAATATGAAACTTTTGTATTATACATAAATCATAATTTTAAAATTAAAATATACAAATTTTGAAAATCTAGAAAAAAATGCTAAAAATAAATAAAAATATTTTACTGTATTTTATTTTTTACTAAAAGTACATTTTGGATGCACTCAGAACAAAATTACATTTTAATCTTTTAGACAATACAAAAAGAGTAGAATTTAAGATTGAATTTTGCTTACTTTTAATTTAATAAAAGAATACTTTTGTGAACAGTTCTCTCTCTCTCTCTCTCTCTCTCTCTCTCTCTCTCTCTCTCTCTCTCTGTTTTGGTAGTAGGGATTGAACCTAGGAGTGCTTAACCACTGAACCATATCCCCAGCCTTTTTCATATTTTATTTAAAGACAGGATCTCTCTGAAATGTTAAGGGGCTCACAAAATTGCTGAGACAGTTTTTGAACTTTCCTTCCTCATGGCTCAACTTGTGAGCAGGTGGGATTACAGGTCTGTGCCACTGTACAGAATAAACTCTCTTTTTGAAAGGACATTTGCCAAAGAGGGGAAAATTTCATTTACTTGCTACTTTTTTAATCAGTTATTTGATTATGGCCTATAGGATCCTAATTTTTTATTTTGCAAAGCCCAGAGCATTGTATGAAGGTTCCTACTGTCTTCTACAGTTCTGTTGCATATCAATGGATTTTTTAAATTCTTTCAGCAGTCTGTTAGTGGCCTTTCTTAGGCTTTTTCTGAAGGAAGATGACCTGGGTTTACTTATTAGTGAGAAGAATTGCATTTCCTGCCTTACAAACGTCTTGTGCTGTTCATTTCCCCCTGGAGTGTTTTCACAGGAATCTACCAAATTATAATTAGTATGACCTAAGTTTCAATTTTTCAGGAACAGTTTTGGACTAGTTTTATTTTTCCAGCACAGTTAATTTTGGAGTCCCATTCTCTCTAAAAGATGTTTAATGTGAACATTAGTTATTTGTCCCATTTAGAAGTAATTATGCCCATAGGAGCACCACCAAGATTGTCAGTCCAGATAATTTCCTCTATACCTGAGTACTTTATAGGAACACATAGGTGAATATCATGAGATTAAGTCCATAAATAAATTGAGGTTATTTTATATGGAAAGGTCTTTGTTGCTTCAATATGGGTGATGCAGTGACTTGCCTGTTATACCATTCATTTTTGAAGCTCATCAGTGCATTCTGAGATGTGCTACACCATGTCCCAAATCTCTGAAAGTATGTTAATTCTGTATTTTTAGTGGAGTGGACTATCAAAAAAAAAATGAATGGATTGTGAATGTATGCAGCATTTGTTTGGATTATTACCCTTTGTGCCTAAGCCATTTCACAAACCAACCAAACTTTCTCTTCAGATGGCAAATTATAAGGCAAGTTCATCATTGAAAAAAAAGTATAAATGGAGCAAATGGCAAGAAAAGCACTATTCCTTCTAAGTGGACAGTTTTGCTTATAAATTGGGTCAAATTCTCAAAAATTGGGCATGATCCACAATTAGAATGCTGTTTTTATTTTCATTGAAACATTGTGGTGTTCTTAGAGGAATCACTTTTAGAAATGAATATCAGACAGTTGGATTATTACTTTCTCGTGAAGGTCCAGTAACACTCAGAATTGCTACCAAGAATTAGAGGGAAAAACCCAGTTCAAAATGCAGAGGTTGGGGCTGGGGTCGTAGCTCAGTGGAAAAGTGCTTTGCCTAGCACCTGCAAGGCACTGGGTTTGATCCTCAGCACCACATAAAAATAAATAAAAAATAAATGCATTGTATCCATCTACAACTAAAAAAAAAACAATGTATATATTTAAAAAAAAAGAAATTTAGAGGTTGTCAATATCTGTCAGATTTATATGGTCAAACCTTCAATGAGGGCTTCAAATACAGATGCTCCTTATTCCGTTGGTTCTAAAATCAAGAGGTTCCCCAGCCAGGTCTTGTTTTCCTGTTGCCAGAACTTTGCCATAGGATTCTTACTTATAGGTCTCTTTGCAAATTCGACAGCTTGATAAAAACTCCAGTTTCCATATCAGATGTGATATGTAATGCTTCTAAAATAAGTAGAATTAATTAATTAAGGCTTCAGCTTATTTTTTCCTCTTTGTTGATCTTTGAACTAGTTTATGTTTGTCCATAGGATGTGTTTGTTGAATGTAATACAACAGTTCTCAGGATTATTTGGTATCAGGGAACTATAATTTTAATCAGCAGCAATCTTTATCAACTATTCAAGATGTCATACAAAGTCATAATAGTTTTCTCAGTGGGACTCCTCGCTGTAATGTAATCCTTGTAAAGGAATGTTTTAAGCTTACAAACATTTCTATTACAAAGATGTGGGAATGTAGAGTAAGTATCTCAGCTTTTATATTATCTGTTCATACTTTAATGCTACATCTATTGTGATATCCATTTTTATTTTATAACTTGTTTATGGATTCTTAATCCATACTATTTCAGACATCTATCTGTCCTATTGATATCTTAAAAGTCATTTGCGATTTTATAATCTCCACTTCATTTAGTTTTTAAATATAATATAATCAGTACCTCTCTCTGAGGATTTTCTTGATTCTTTGCTGTTGCTCTTCTTGTTTCTTCATTAGATATTTAACAATGGATTTCAGTTTCCCCCTATTGTTTGTCAATATTCCCATATACAGAAAGGGAAAGTGCCCAGGGAATGTTTATGTGATTGATTATCCAGCCTGCCTTGAGGAAGAGAGGATTCAAGTGAGAATGTCTGCTCTTTGGTGAGTCATTGGTATTTAAGACAGTCCCATGTTTAACCTCAAGAGAAGTAGCAAATTTGTGGTTTAAGAAGATATACTAAACACAAAAACATTTACTTCCCGTGTTTCACCCCTGAAAACCATGGAATGATATTTTTAGCTTACAATAATCCTAGAATATAAGAAGCAATGATCATAGATAAGACTAAATAATTCTTGAAGAGTAGTTACAAATATTGCTGTACCTTATTTCTTATGGCCATAATTAAACTCCCAGAGACATAACATTTTTTTCTCTGAACCAGGCATACATACTCGAATTCTCATCTGACCATAACAGCGGAAATTTTCAACAAGGAAAGATGTCTCTGCAGAACTTCATAGAACAACATCCTGATGTTGTCGGTGGTTCCCTCCCTTCCTGATAGCAGAATCTTTCATTCCCAAATTATAAAACTGTCTTGGTCATATCCACTGCTTATGGCTCTTTCCTCCCAAGGTCTGAACGGAGTTGAGGTCAATATCTATAATCAGATCTTGCCTGTTACTCTTATATGGTTTTTATAGTCATATATAACCGTTGCTTCTTGTATTCTAGGATAAATATAAATTAAAATAATATTTTATGTTTTTCAGTGGTCTAACACTGTAAGTTAATGATGTTGTACTTAATTTTTCTTTTTGAGCCACAAATTGGATTCTTCTCTTTAGGTTAATACTGAAACAGGATTCTGTTTGTATACATGAGATGTATAAAGGTGTGTGCATATCTGTGTGTCATTTTTTAAAAATCCTCCTGTTATCCTGCTTTACACAGTGACTATTTTTCTAATTTCAGATGTAAGAATATCTTTTATTTATTTCTATTCAGTTTCTGTCTTTCATTTATATTTATTGGTTTTACATTTTCTCTGAACACATCATGTCACTTCTAATATACACATTTATTTTTTCTCATAATTTTAAATTTATGTTTGCCCTAGGTTATATTTCCTTAATGTTATCTTTTATTTATTATTTGCATAGATTTTAGTATTTCCTCTTGAATTTTAGTTTTCTAATTTAGTCACATGTATATTTGTAATAACTTTCTTTTAATTCACTATTTCTTTTCCATAGGGATATATATGGGGTTTAAGAACATAGTACTTAATATTTTAATATCTCCTATCTTAAATAGCTTATATCAAAGTTTTTTGATGATTGAATTTTTATGTTTATTATTATTTTTTCTTTTTTATGGTACTTGGATTGAAACCAAGGATGCTCTATCACTGAGCAACATTCACAACCCTTTTCATTTTTATTTATTTATTTATTTTTGTTTTAGAATAGGATCTCAGTGAGTTGTTGAGGAGGCTTAAAACTTTCTTTCTGCCTCATCCTCTTGAGTTGTTGGGTATAATTCTGTTTAAGTAAGTTTTTCTAAAGTTTAATTTTGTACTTTTTATATTATTAGATTTCTTTAATATCTAATAATTCTTAGTTATTATTACAGAGAGGACTAACTCCATTATGAAAGGTAAGTGACAGGTATTCTTCTACACACATGAAAGTCTATGTTCTCCTTCTAATGAGAAGTTTGCAGTCCATCCATTTTGATGTGTACGTTTTGATGTTCGTTGCATACACAGGAATCTAAAAGAAATGTTAGGGCAGATCTCTGACAGTCATTATTAAACTTTCATTCAATTCAAAACTCCCTTAAATCTCAACATCCACGCATGTGTTGGGAGGCCAGTAGCTGCCTTAAACTCTGTTTTATATTATTTTTCCCTATTATATACAGCAAGGGTCTTCTCCAGAAAATTAGTACATTTTGGAAAACACTTGTCCAAGATGTTTCTGAAGGAAAAATCTGGAAGACCCTCTGTATCTAGTAGATCAGTTGTCCCAAATGCCCATCCCCAGCCCTTTTTATTTTTTACTTTTTAGTTCTATTATTTACTTATTATGACAGTTGATCTTTTCAAGTTGCATCTTAAGTCTATTTTATGAATGTCTAGTTGGTTTTCAAAGTTAATTAATTTTAATCTCCCCTGACCTATCCTAGTGTTTTGTGTTCATGGGCATATGCAGTTTTACTTGAGTTTTTTGTAGTATAAGAATATGCAGAGGTTATATGGAGCATTATGTTGATTAGGTTGATTCAGTTGATTCGGCTTAATCAAGAAACGGAGACCAAGTTAACATGTATTAAGACATACACTTACTTTGCTTTTCTGATTTCCCTTGAAAATGCACACAACAATAGTTGTGCTTGTCACATTCATGTAATTATAAAATAGTCCTATACCAAAAATAAATTGTTTCTCTGAAACATCTCATGCCTTTGTATATTCAGGATTTGATAAAATGAGCAACATAAGTGAATGTTTTATGGCCCAGTGAGAGCACTCATAAATGAAAATAGAAGCTTTCCTCTTTTTCTAACATAGGGAAATGGAAACTTTCAAAAACATGCTTAGAATAGACAAAACTGAGGTAGACAAACCAAAAGTCCTTGACATTTATGTCTGTTTTTCATCAAGTACATTTGGAGCTGCCTCTAAAATTTGTATTCACATCTATCAATCACATAGGGCAGGATCTGTATTTCTTATTGGCTGTATTTATCTAAAATCAGGTAACAAATAGCCTTGATTGCTTCAAACAAGCAGTGAAAGAATTTTATTGTACACTGGTAGAATACAAAGGACTTTCAAGGCAGTAAAAATCAATTAGAATACATTATTTTGGCTCAGTTTTTTTTTGAGGGAAAAATTAGAATAAAAAATTTATTTCTAACACTTTTAATATTCCATAACAAAATTAAGTTTAGAACATTGCTGAATTTGATGTAAAATAATTTAAATTTGAAAGAAAATATTCTCTAATTCTTTTTAAAGTTAGAGATTTGGGTTGTATGTTTCAATGAATTAGCCATTTAATGAAGTGAATAAGTAATGGGCATGTTTATTTCAAGGGTTTTTAATTGAAATGAATTACTTAAAGTAAAATATATTTCCAAACTGTTTAAATTGCATCCTAGTTCATAGGAACTTTCATATATCTGAAATAGGTAATGGACTTCAAAATTTCAGTATCAAGAGACAATTAAGCTTACATGTGTAACAATTACACTTCAAAAAAAATGTACCATCACAAAATTAAAGTTATTTCACTCAGAATTTCAGTGTTTTTCACTGTTTTATGAAAAATTTATTGCATATATAAGTATAAGAAATGATATAATAAAAACCTATGTTCCTACAATTTGTTTTAAATAATTATAAACTCATGATTTTTTCATCTCTATTCCTAGATACTTCACTTCTTACAAAATATGAAGCAAATGTCAGAAATCATCTCATTTCTTTTAATCTATGTCTTTAAAAGAATAAAAAGTTGTTTAAATATGTATGCAATATCATTATCATACATGGAAAATAACAACTTTCTGGCTTGAATTCATATAAATTATATTTTGATATAAGCTAGGAGATCATCTTTTCATTATTTAATTGTTTAGCCAACCTTCTTCATTAGAGATTCTTTGATTTCCAACAGGAGAGATATCTGGTCATCTATTTGTTAGTATTCATAATAAGAGGCTTTTTGATCAATACAAGGTTGCATATTATAAAATAATAAAATTCCAGTCTTTAATAAAAGGTGTAAATACTTTGCTAAAAGAATTTTCATCTATTACTTATTTATTATGATACCTCATCTTTTCAAGTTGGATCTCAAGCCTATTTTATGAACGTCTAGTAATTTTTGAAACTTTCTTTATTATCTCATATATTTCCAAGGAGCTGTTCTGCTTGGGGGAAAACTAGTATCCAGAGGCAACAGTTTAAGTGTTCCTTTCAGTTGATCATTGTTTTTAGCCATTATTCATACATGGGATATGTTTTTATTTTGAGATAAAAATACATGGTGAATTCATAATGATGCTTCTGATTTAAATTCCAAAGTATAAAATTTTTGTCAGTTCATTTCATCTTCTTATCTGATTTTTGTCCCTCATGTTTAAGAATTCTGTCTTCATCAGCATCAAAAGTAATAAAGATTTTCACATTGCCACATTGTTTTCTCCCAGTACCAGGGATTGAACTCAGACCTTTGCATATGCTAGGCAAGTGCTCTTCTGCTGAACTTTATACCCAGCCTTTTTATATATTTTAATTCCAAGGCAGGGTCTCACTGAGTTGCTAAGGCTGATTTCCAAATTGAGATCCTCCTGTGTTAGCCTGTCAAGTAGCTGGGATTACAGGTGTGTGCCAGGATGAAAGATGTGAGCCTTTGTCTCTCAGTTTAACTGAGTTTTCTACCCTATGTTTTGTAAAAAAAAAATAATGTTTTTTGTTTCCCTTTAAAATCTTTTTCTTAGTTTTATTGGATTATTTTCTATAGTCATTATATTCATTCAAATTACTATCTTGTGAAGTCACATGGTGAAGTCCTACTCTGGGTGGATATGATGCCAATCAGATAGATACACATGAAGTTCCATTTGTTTCCTTCTATTTTTAAGATTTGATATAGTTTTAGTATAATAATTATCAACATGTGAATTGTATTGACTTAAAAGTAAAATCTATAAAACAACAATTCAAAAAGTTATTTCCTGTTTTCTTCCTTCTAGAAGATAGGTATCTATTTCTTTTTTCTTTTTGTGTGTTTTCCCCTGCATTTTTATATACACATACAAACATGTTCTTATATGTCACAATTGTCTGTTTATGCAACCTTCCAATTGAGATGATGTGTTCCGGAAGAAATAGGTTTTTAATCATGTTATCTTCAAGATCATTCTTAATCATCATTCTATAAACCCTTAATAGACTATATTTCAATTAATAGGTATTTAATAACTTTCTTCTTTTAAATGAATAAATCACCACATAAAATTTGTAAATAAGAATTATATAGTAGGAGCATAGTTATTAAAAGATTTCAGAGGATGTGAAGTCAACTCCCTTCACACACACTTTCTTTTAAAATAATAAATTCATCCAATTTTATGATCCAGACAAATGACTCTTCTAAGTCCAGCAGTCCTATGGAAATGAAAATGTCCCCTGGAAACGGGAAAATCAGTAGTTTGGCCATAAGTAGAGAGTAACTTGGCTATTTTTCTTGGTCATAATAGAAAAACACAAACATAGGTTAAGAGGTGACAGAAGAGATGTTTCAGCATTTATAGAGTAATATATATAGAGTCATGCTTTGAGCACATTTTAATTTTTTTAAGTAAAATTTTAATTTAGAATAATTTGGATTGTATATAAAAATTTAAAATAATGACTGGAATTCTTATATATTTCCCACATGTTCTCCCCTAAGGTTAACCATACTTTGATTTCATAAACTATAATTTTTAAACATTACCATTTAAAAATATTTTCTATATTAAAATATAGTGTTTCCTTCCATAAAAGCATTATGTTAAGTGATTAGTGTTTTTAAAGAGCACTTCAACAGGAAAAAATTCTAATAAAACATCAAAAATAAAATAAATTTAAAGAAATATTACTTTACATTGAGTGATGACATAATGAATGTCTCTTTTCTGTTTTTCAGATTCCAAGCCATATAAACTGCTTACTTCATCCATGAACTGATATATTGAAATTTGTCAGAAATTATGTTGTTTGGAACTTCTTCCATTCTATGATTCACAATAAAAGGAAAAAAAAAACACTTACTCTTCTGCAATAATACCTGGAAAATATAACTTATTCCCAAAGGTCAAGTACAATCTTTGTGACATGATGTTTTTGTGTGGGCATGGCTACAATGTCTACCATTCATCAAATCTGTGCTCCTCTTACAATAACAAGAATCTCTGGCTGAGTATCCAACTGGTAAGAAATATTGACTGACAGGCCTATAGCTGGAAAAAAGAATGAAGGATAAAAATGCTCAAGCTACAGTAGGAACAGAAAACATCATGTCATCCAATGGCAGACATTTTTATAGTTCTCTAGGGAATAAACATCCATTAAAAAATCTATTCTTGCACAATTTCATTGATTTATAATTATGAAATGTCAGAGAAACAGGCTACACTTTCCAGATATAACCAATGGTTAATCCATGAGTACTTTTTTTCTTTGCTGACAATGATCTTCAGCATACCAGTATTATATAATTTACATGGATTATTATATAAATTATTATATAATTTATATGGATCTCTGAATATATGTGCATATGTATATATATATATATATATATATATATATATATATATAGTATGTGTGTGTATATAGACAAAGAGATATATACACACACATACACACAGGCACACACACAATTTGTAAGTCTACAAAATCTATATAATATTTATGCACAAATTATTTTATTATTCCAAACATTTAAGCATAATAACATATTGCTCCTTTCAGAAAGAAAGAATAATTATGCTGGTAATTAGTAATTGTGTGTGAGTGTGACTGAGAGAATTAGATTAGATGAACAACTGCTCCCAAATTGCCTATTGAGAACATGTTTTGATGACTTATGAACTCTGGATTTTAAGGCCAATTCTCTATTTTTAGGAATTACTTTTTTTTTTTTTTTTGGTGGGTGGGAGCACTATATGATAATGACAGTACATATATTTAACCACCTTTCTGAAAATATCAAGTAATAAGCATACATAGATTTTGTTTATGGTTAAATTTAAGAATTAAAAAGCATTAAAATTTTCCATGTTCTAAAGGTAGGAAGCTAATTTGATAGCCAATGAATTCATTTGCTGTTTTCAGAGGTCCATCACAGAAGTTAATTTTTTTTCTCATTACAAGAGATAAATACCTACATTTTTAAAATGTCAAGTTTTGTAGATAGGTTCTGTCAAATAATAAAACATAGGAAAAAGTATTTCAAGAAAATGCATGCACTGTTTGCTACTTGTGAACAAAAGAGATTCAGATGGATGGTGAGAGTCTTCAGTAGATGACAGTTTTGTAATTTAATATGAGCCTGACACCCATCTCATACTGCTATACAGAGCACACAGAAACACTCATACCAAGCATTCTTGAAGAAAGATTGTCTGGATTAAGAGTTTTGAACTGATTTATAACTCATATTTTGATTCATGGTGGGTAAACATTGATTACTTTGCTTTTTAAGGGCAATGTTGAGCACATGGGATCATAGCCTTTCATTCAGTAAGAAATCCAGGTACATAAAATCTCAGCTTTGTCAGTAAAAAGTAGTAAGATACTGATAAATTATTGTTACTTCTTATGTATCCATTGAATATATTAACACCAAATTCATCGAGTTATTTTAAGGATTAAAAGGAATAGTTCAACAATGCCTAGTACTTAGTTTTCTAAGGCAGAATATTCATGTGTGCCTTCTAACACACACCACATATAACTAAGTTTTGATACTAAAGCATCAGAGAACTCATTGTACTCAGCACGTTTTGCCCTATTTTTAAAAATGTCTCAGTGATGCATAACTGCATAATGGCGAGATTCAGTATAACATACCAGTACCTGGACATAACATAATTTGGTTAATTTTGTTCCCCAGTACTTCCATTTGCCCTTTCCTTCTCCCACCATCCTCTCTTTTCTTTCCATTTTCACAAGATCCCTCTTTTCCCCGACTCTTATCTTTAGTTTTAATATGTGAGATAAAACATACCACCCTTGCCTTTTTAATCCTGACTTATTTGCTTAACATGATGCTATATAAGTATCATCAATTTTCCTGCAAATGACATTATTTCATTCTTCTTTTTGAATGAATAAATCTCCATTGTGTATATATACCACATTTTCTTTATCCATTCATTCATCTGTTGATGTAACCTACACTGGTTCCATGATATGAGTGTTTTGAATAGTATTTCTATTAACATTGATAAGCATGTATCACCAAGAGTGTATATGGGTTCTTTTCTCTCCTCATCCTTGCCATCATTCATTTCATTTACATTCCAAAGATAGCCATGCTAATTAAAATGACATGAAATCCCATTTTGCCATTTTAACCCCTGAAAGAATGTGAATATCACTGTACACTGGCAACCAGTGCTGAGATCCACCATGTCAGAAAGTCCACAACTACAATGTAATGGAAGTTAGCATTTTTCAACTAAGATCAAGTTGCTTGGTACTGTGTGAGTACATCTGTAGCATTTCATGTGTTACCAAACAAGGAATGCTTAATTCATCAGATGATGACATGAATCAAATTAATATAAAAATAACAGATAAATAAAATATACTAATTATGTGGAAAGGGGAGCATAGAATAATTTTCCCAAGATGAAACTAACACCTACTAGCAAATTTCTATATGTGTGTGAAAAAGTAGAGTTCATGATTAGAGGGAAGTAACATGCATAAGCGAAGTAACAGCAAGAAATCTAAAACTCAAGAATAATAAGTATTTTGTTAGTATTATCATGGAAGGGAAAGTTTAGTTTTTAGTTTCTTCCTCATTAATATTTGTTCTGAATTTTAATAGCTTTGCTTGATGTTATTATGGAAGAATTTGTCAATATTGCAATTTTTTCATGTTTGTTTATAAACTTTATTTCTTTTTGCATTTCTTTTTCCTATTGTGGACATATGACTGTATCATGGGAAGTAAGTGAAAGACACATTGGCATTAAGGAACTATGAAAAAACTTACATTCATATATCAGTAATATTCTCACTGACACAGAAGGTTTATTTTCTATTGCTTTCTTATCATCCATTGGAGTTGTTAAATTTGAAACATTGGGAAGCATCACTTATTACCTCGTGGAATTCAGGTTTTCAAAATAAGTCTTGACATTTGATTACAGAGATTGCAATAAGAAACTAGTTGCTTTGGTCTTAATCTAAAAAGTTATATAAGAAATACTAAAGAATCAAAAACAATTTAAGAAAAATTTAAGTCAAAATTTCAGAAGAGATTAACTGTATTTAGAATATGTGAGTCACAAATACAATGCCTCTGGCTGAAATACAAACACTGAATTCTCAGGACTCCTATCAGGGAAATTTAATATTAGGAATTGTGGGAATAAATGTGTTAATGAAAGAATTGAAGTTTCTATATGTGCATACCAAGGCATATTTATTCCCTTTCATTATAATGAGTGAAATATTAAAGTGGTAAAATCACCTTGAATCGAGAGATCGAAATCAACTGGAAAAAGTAACTACAAAATTATTGATAACTGAGCTAATGTAGACCAAACATTTTAGTCTTCCTTTTAAAGATGGGTAGAGTGGCACCTAGTATTATTAAAAGATTTATCATAGCATGAGCTTGGCATAAAGAAGACAGTGCCACAGTCTTGTTTTTTGTTTTTTTTTTTTGTTTGTTTATTTGTTTTTTTGTTTTTGATGTGATATCCTTTCACTCTATTGTGCTGCTTGAATGTCAGTTTCATTCTTTGGGAAGCTATTATTGCCATTTATTAGGAATTAGTTCATATGTATCACAGAATGCTATTTATGCTTGGAAGCTAAGTGAAATTTAAATTGAATTTAGTGATGTAGAGAATATAGTCAATGCAAGAATGAAGAAGTGTGTTTCTCTAGTCTAAGTGCTGTTGTATAGCATGTGAATTTTCTTCATTTCTGGCTTTCACTTTTTCCCTCTTTCTCTCTCTTAAAAGTTTAATAACAGGTTCTGGTTATAAATATAACACTGGCTAATACTCTTCTTGTTTGTCATTACATTGATGATACAATCATATCATTAACCTTTTGAATAAGAATCTAAGGGGCTGGGATTTTGGCTCAGAGGCAGTGTTTGCCTAGCATGCATGAGACACTAGGTTCGATCCTCAACACCACATAAAAATAAAATAAAGATATGTGTCCACCTATGACTAAAAAAATAAATATTTCAAAAATCTAAAATGTATTTGTTGTCATTAATTATTACATTAGAAACCTTAAAACACTAAAATGTGTCTAGTTTTAAATCTTTTAAATTTAAATGTAAAATTATTACCAATTATAAAACATTCCTATTGATTCTATTTTTATGAACTATTTTTTATTTAAAAAAACTTTTAACTATATTAAATTTACTATTCATGTTCACATTTCTTTTTAATAATAAGTAAGAACTATTGTTTGCCAGTCACTAGTCTGAGTATTTTATTTATTCAGTTAGTTAGTTCATTACTTAGTTACTTAGTTATTTTGTTGGTGCATTATGATTATACATAGCAGTGTGATTAATTATGCCATATTCATACACGCACACAACAGGACTTGATCAATCTCAATTCCTGGTAGCTTCCTTTTCCTCCCCTGAATGTGGCTTATTTAACTTAGCATGTTGTTCTCTATTTTCATTCATGATTCTCTCTCTTTTAAATTTAAAAACAAACTTTTCAGCCTACATCAAAAGTTACTAATCAAAGATAATTTTGCAACATGTAAGGGGCTGAACACTTATAATTTCTGATATTAATTATTGTTGCTATAAAGAATACATGACACTGCATAGGAAAGGCTATAACCTAACATTTAATAAAATAAGAGAAGTAACAATCATTAGAGCATTGTCTAACATGTACTATATGTGTGTATATTTACATTTTATATACCTAAACAATATTGAATATAAATAAGCACGCATTCCTCAATGGAAAGTCTAACAAATTGAATTATATATTGTTCTGTGCAGAATTACACAGTCATCGGTTTCTCATTGTGTACTTTCACTGTCATTGAATGGTATCCCATTTTTATTCAGAATGGCCATTTTCCAAGCTCCTGTATATTAATATTATCACTCCTCAGGGACACATAAAATGACATTTGATATAAGTCTGACTTCTTCAGTTTAGGAGCCACTTTTCTTACTCAGTCATAATGTAAATCAGTCCCTTGAAATTTATTCTCCAAATGCTTACTTAGCATTACCTGAACATGGAAGGTGACCACATCTAAATGAACTTAGTATTGGTTAACAAGAGGTTTCTATCTTTTCCAAGTACTATAGTGAATTTTTAATTATTTAAAGAGTTGTATTCAAGGAGGGCAGTGGGTATATTACTTACCAATATTAATTTCTATTAATGGTGGTGATATTCATTTTCTTATTCTATGTAGAATATACAAATGTAAAATATCTTCTTAGATGGGTTCGTTTTTTGTTAAATTTTGATTGAGGTTTTTGGCATTTAAGAATTCATGCATATGTCATAAGCTTGTCAAAATTAGTATTTTAAGCTTATGAACTTTATCTCAATTACACCTCAATAAAATTGTAAATTAAAAAAAAAAACTTCTATATCCTTTTGGAACAAAGTGAATTTAAGTTTCTTGCAATAACACGTTGAAAATAACAAACAAATACAATACTGTTAATTTTTGCTACAACCTGAATTATTTTTCCTCATTCATGGGTTATTTGGAGATAAGAACATAAAGTAGATAACTATGTAGCTTTAAAAATATGTCACAGATCATGCCACATCTTTACACCAACTATGAAGAAAAGTAAGGAGAAGTGTCCTTCTAAATTTCTATAATGTTTTGGTTTGTAAATTATCTAGATTTACCTCATTAGCTCAATATCAAGCGTCACCTTAGTCAAAGACATTCTTTTATATTCTAAGTGAGCATGTGAGCCCAAGGTGGTTCTGCTCTTCCAAAAAACAAAATATTTTTTTGTCCTTAAAACATTTATTTGCCCATTTATTTAGAATCTGTGTAAGACTATGTTGAGGATAAAATAGTATAACTCAATAAATACTGGATTGGGAAAAGGTCATTTTTCCTTTTGAACTGTAAATTATAGATATATACATGATTTTACAAATGTGTACATGAATGTATACATGTAAGATGTTATAAATGTATACATTAAATAAAATGTATGAAATGTATTGTAAATGATTTCGTAAATGTATACTTGATTGTCAATTAAACAAATTATTAAACAAACACATATTTAGAGAACCGTTAAAGACACCATTAAAAAGATGTTATACAAAGCTGGGTGTGGTGGCATATTAACGTAATCCCAGTGGCTTGGGAGGCTGAGGCAGGCTGATGAATGGATTCATCCTGTTACAACAGGAGCAGTTTCATTAGTTGGGTGTGGACTTCACTGTAAATGACAAGTCTGGTCCTCTTTTGTCCATCTCTTGTCCTCTCTACTCTCTTGCCTTCCACCCAGGGGTGCCATGGCATAGAGTCCATTCACAGATGATGGAATCTGTGGAGCCTTGATCTGGTACTTCTCATTCTGTAGGACTGAGAAATAAATTTCTAATTATTATAAAGTACATGGTCTCAGGAATTCTGTTGTGACAGGACCTGGTGGACTAAGATGCTTTGACTGTTTGCCATGTCTACCTGAAACTTGAAAAAGGCAGAGTCAAATGGTATAAGTAAACATATTTTCAAGATAAAACTAGTGAAGCATGGTTCTTCATTTCCTTTTTATTTCTTTCTTTTTCATTTGAAATTTACAGACTTTCAACCACTGTTTTTCTTTTGAGCTGTAACTATCATGGTTGCTCAATACCTGTAGAGATCTGATAGAAATAAGAGTTTGAGTATTAGAGTATAGAAATGCAAATTAATTCTGTTTTGAGCTCCAAGAGAATTTCATGTCTTTTGTAACCTCCATCTTGATTACTCTCCTCAAAAAAACTTAAATTCTTTTCATGATCTTGTTGCACAGCTTAATATTAAAGGTAAAAGTCAAGTTCTCCAACTAGAGGAGGTTGAGCCACCTTTCATTGTGGTGCCTTTTTCAGTGCAAGAACATCAGCTTGAAAATCCCTACATGACTGGCACGTGACTTTTACTAATTTTCCTGGCCAGTAGAAAATTCACATCAAGTCATTTCTCACTGTTTGATTGCTTTTGCAATGCTGGAACATTCACTACAAATTAAAACTTACAATGCTCCAGTCTATACTAGCTCATCTTTTCAACAATTTTGTGATCAGTTATCTTATTGAAAACCAAACTGTCATACTTTACTATCCTATCCATACTTTACTAGGCTATTGTGGAGCAAGCTCATTCATCTCTAAAATTACAGTTACAAAAACGAGGGAAGTAGGACCCCACAAAATTGTTTAAACAATGTTCTATTTGTATCAAATTTTTAAAATTGTGATGCTGAGGGTTGCACTGGGGTGAACAGCAGGCTCCACAGGTCTGATCTGGTGAAAAGACTTACAAATAAGAGAGTGGTATGGACCAGATGAGTGATTATGTCAAGTAGAGGTCATGCCTGTATTTTTCCAGAAAGTGCAGCTCATCCTATTTAGGTACCTGAATGTGTTTTTTGTCATCGTCATGGAGAACCTCTAACCACAGTTTAAACAACTGACACTTACACCGTAAGTATTGGTCCAACATCCACCAAAAACAGGGTGCTTGGGAGGAAGAGGCAGAGAACTTGATGAACCCAGAAAGCTGGTCTGTCAACCTGGGGACATTTAAAGAATATTACACACCAGGATGAACAGATAGTAAATCAGCATGAAAATATGAAATCTCCTGCCACAATTCTTGAGGCCATGTTGGTTTTACTAAGCTGTCAAATAAGGCATGTTCTTGGGGAAACTTATTGGACTTACTTTGCATATCCACCTTTAGTATTCCAAGCTGTGTGGACTGGAAAATCTATACCAATATTTACTAATGATACACATGTGATGAAGGCTTTTCAGGCACATATTACTTCTGTCCATAGAATTGGATTTAATTATACTGGATTCAATAAGAGTTCACCCATATGTTGCTTCCATGATAACAATACTGGCTGTTTAAAGGTGGTCTCAGAAGATAAGACAGCATATGGGGGAGCCAAGGTAGCCAAAATTACTGGCCCTTTGGGTGTAACTAAATATATTCAGTCAGTTATAAAAATGGGACTATCTAATGACATGACTGTGTTCCCTATGGAACACCCACCTTTACCTTACTGTCATAATCATACCACTACAGAATTGGATGCCTGTAAATGGATGGATTGTGACAACACTTGGCTAGTACATCATAATATCTATGGCAGTAATAAATATATCTTGGATTGGTCTAACAAAGTTGATGAAAGGCGTTTGTATCAAAAACTTATGATCCTTGGACGATTTATAAGTATCTTTCTAACCTCCAGTGGTGGTGGCATACACAGAGATCTTTGGTACTTGATAGCTGCCTTAGATTTTGTTAACTTTACTGGCACTCCTTTACCTGCTCATGTTAATAAGAATTGTAAAGTGGCTCCTCATTTATTATGACTCCAGCTAATATTTCAGAATCCTATTATTTTGATGCTGTGTTTCAAGTTTTACAGCAGATTAATTCTCACTTAGACAGCACTGTGCTTTTGGTCTCATAGCAGTTGGGGTAGTCACTTTGATATCCTAGTTTCTGTCATGACTGCTGCTATATCTTTATCCAATAGTATACATAAAGCTCAATTTGTTAATGATTTATCACAGAATACTTCAAAAGCTTTGAAAAACCAAGCAAACATTGATGATAAGATAGAAAGAAGCAAAATAAATTCTTTAAAAGTTATAGTTATTAATATTGGAAATGAAACGGCTGCCCTTAATTTTAGACAAAAACATTTTTGCTATGCTAACTATAGGTATATTTGTGATATTTGTGTTACAGCAGCAAAATATAATGTTTCACAATGGTATTGGGAGAAAGTTAAAAATCATCTTATGAGAATTTGGCAGACAAATAATGATAGCCTGGAACTTATGGAGTTGCATCATCATATCCAGGATATTCAAGAATGTCAGATGGATTTTCTGGATCCTGCCTGACTTGCTAAGGAAATACTTAATGATCTAAAAGGGTTTAATCCCTAAAATATGTCAAAATACTCAGTATGGTACATTTTTGAAATATATGTTTGCTACTAATTCTCTTTTGTATTTTAACAATAAGATGCCAATTTTTAAACATCACTTGCATTTAAAAAAAAGGAGAAATGTGAAGAGCAGTGACAGAGAATGGGAGGGCAGTGTCTGAGATTGGGGTCTCTGATGACCACGCTGTGGCATGCTTGGTACCTGTGCAAAAGGACAGAATGCCTTGCTGCTGTGGTAACACTCTCCATGAGAAGCCTCTGTGCTAGAATCTCATCAGCATTGGACCTTGATCTAAGGCACACAGCACCTGGGAATAGAAGAACTCTCTTGCTAGATAACCACTGTTTCATTAAGCTGAACCTGTACCCATAACAGTAACTTTAAACAATGGACTTGAGAGCTACACAAAGCTCCTAACTTTGCACATTGCAACTATAGAATGTTACTGGGAAATAAACTGTATAATGTTACTAACTCTGCAACTTTCCTGAATACAAACAATAATGCTTGCAAAGTCTTTAATCTGATCATGTGACATACATAAAGATTATTGGTGTAATTCTTTAGATTCTCCATCAGAGAGCAGGACTCCACCTGACCCCAGCTGTTATTTTCAAATCCTGAGTCCATGAGTCCTTATTTTTCTTATCCCCTTTTGAATCCAGACAAAATGGAATACTTTTCAACTCAGTTGAGGGAACACTTCCTTTGAACAATATTTATTTATATATGTCTGCCCTGACAACTGATTTTTAAAATGGATGTGTTTCTTTCTTCCTCTTTTCCTCCTTCTCTCTAATCTCTCTGCTTCCCTAATCTCTGGGGAAACAGGATTACTTTCTTCCCCATCTTAGGCCGAGTTATTTGTCCTTGAGCACACACCCACTATAGGAAGGAAGTAATGCAGACTTTGGGAATGTTACCAGAAAATCTCATAAATGACTTTCTCCCCAATTAACCCACAAATTTCAACTTCAGAGAGAGAACATGTGGACTGTAGCTTTTGAAGCACCCTTTTAAAAGCCTCCTGTTCCTACTGATGGACAGAATATAGCCTTTGGAACAGGAGTTCCCTATGTTTTTCCTTTGCTAGCAAAGCAATAACCTTTTTTCTCTTAAAAAAAAAAATAACCGGCAGAAGATCTAACAGACATTTTACAAGGAAAAACTGCAAGAGAAAGATGAAAACACATGAACAAAAGCATGTGGAAATATATTCATAGTCATTTATCATGAGAGAAATAAAAATTAAAAGAACAATGAGATAACACTAATACTTTCAAAACTGGCAAAAGACAATTCTGTCCAGAATCTGGAATACTATGACCTATGTTGGTAAAATATAAACAGATGTAATCACTTTAGAAAACTATACAATAGAAGTATTAAACCTAAGATTGCAGCATAATCTAGTAGCTACATTCTTAAGTATTTACCAATTAATTAACATATTGCTTATACCAAAGTTTTGATTTGAATATTTATGGCAGCTTTATTCATAATTGTCAAATACAAAATATCTATAATAAATAAATTAGTAATTTAAAGTAACTGTGCTATACCCATACAATGAAATATTATTCAGTGTTAGAAAGAAATGAATTACCAAACCATGAAAAGTCATATGAAAAGTATATTTCCAAGTTAAAAAAAATCTGAAAAGGCTACATATTTTATCATTTCAACTTTGTGACATTTTTGGAAAGGGCAAAATCATAGAGATGGGGAAAAGATCACTGGTTGCCAAGGTTTCAGGGAAAGTTGTTCACTAAGTGATGCATAGGATATTTTTCAAGGCAGTGGAACTATAATGTATGATGCTGTGATGATAAGTACACAATACTAGGAATTTGTCAAAAACCTATAGAATTTATAGCACAGTGAATCTTAATAGGTGTTAATTAGAAGAATCTTTTGTGAAGTTGAAGGAATTCCTGAATAGAATCTAGAATGGATGAGCTAATATATTGTATTATAAATGTATGAAACAAGCTTATTAAAGGCAAGGAATAAAAATTGCTGAAATATGTAGATTCTGTGAAACAAAAGACAAAAGATACTGCATAAGAGACTCTGCCCTAAGGGATAAATTTATTTTCTGTTGAGGTCGGTGTTATCAATCTTGATTCTGTTATTCATGTGCAATGGAAATAAATAAGTAAATGTATAGTGATAATGGGAGTCAGATTTATCATTGTTGGAATGGGTGTTTATAGATAAGTAAGATAAGAGACTAGACTGATTGATCTAATATTGGGTTACAATTTATACAGCAGTATTAACTCGTTTTAGCTTAATATAATAGAGATAGTCATATATACATTTATAAATATGTATATATAAATGCAGATATAGTTAAGCAATTCCTTGCTCTAACACCTGAGGACTGAGCAGCAATAGTATCCCAAGATGGAATAAGAAAACCTAACCCTCAACTCTTAGCTTCTGATAACATTCTACAATATAAGGAATAAAAAGTCCTTAGGGAAAAAAAAAAAACTGATGCTATGACCAACATAGGATTCATACAAAGTGATTTTACAGAACTATACAGTAAGAAAAAGCTCAAAATAATCCATCCATGATGAAAACCAACACACATGAGTGGCAGTATTTCAAAAGCACACAGGTGCCAATTTAAAGGGGCAACTTGAACTTACTGAGCAACAAAATAAATAAATTACTGTTGAATTATGACGCAAACTCTAACATAGATGTCTGTGCATCTATGCTGATGCAAATAAATAATTGAGTGAATGAATACGTGAGCAAGAAAAGGCAAATCTCCTAGGTGTAAGGCGTACAAATAAATTCTGCAGCTACTCTATCTTCCAGAATGTCCATTCCTTAAATGTATGCTGTTCTGACTTCCTTACAAAGAGTAGAGCTAATCAAAGTCAGCATCCACAATAATAATACATGTTGTCCGTGTGCACATTGGATGTGATAAAAATTCTACTTTACTTCTACAGATTTTATTATACCAACATTCTAAAAGATATCTGACCAGTGTTTATCAAAATTCTAAAACCACAAAACAAGGAAAGTTTGAGAAACTGTCATAGCCCAGAGGAGCTTAAGAAAACAAGGTGACTAAATTTAACATGATGTCCTAATGGGATTCTGATAGAAAGAGTGGACATTAAGTAAGAATTGATAAAATTTGAATAGAGTATATTGAAAATAGTGTAGTAATATTAGTTCATTAGCAACAAATGAACAATGTCACTATAAGACATTAAAGATGTTAAATATTGGTTGACCATTTATTTTGCCCTTTTAAAAATATTTATCTTTTAGTTATAGTTGGACACAATATTTTATTTCATTTATTTATTTTTATGTGGTGTTGAGGATCGAATCCAGGACCTCGTGTGTGTGAGGTGAGCACTCTACCGCTAAGCCGAAACCCCAGCCCCTATTTTACCCTTTTAAAATAAACTTTTAAAATACTTTTGAAGGAGGAATAAGTACAATCATTGTCCCATGTGAGGGGTTGTTTCCAGGAACTCCCACAGACACTAAAATCCACAGATGCTCAAGTCTGATATAGAATTTGCAAATAACCTATATATATCATCCTGAACAGCATAAATCATCTTTAAATTACTTACAGGGCTGGGGTTGTGGCTCAGCAGTAGAGTGCTCACCTAGCATGTGAGAGGTCCTGGGTTTGATCCTTAGCACCACATAAAAATAAATAAATAAATAAAAACATTGTGTCCAACTACAACTAAAAAATAAATATTTTAAAAAATAAAAATAAATAAATTACATACAATAGCTAATACAATGTAAATGACATATTAATAGCCATATACTCTACTTAGGGAATACACTGAAGAAAAGTTTGTACAAGTTCAGTGAAGACAATTATTTTAATATATTCTTAATTCAATTTTTTTGAATCCATAGATATACAACTTACAGATCCTGAGGGCTGACTGTGTTAGCTCAGGATGCCCAGACATTATACTGTAGACTGGGTGGCTTAAACAATGGACATTTCTTCACAATTTTAGAAGCTAGAATATGTAAGTCTGAGGTGATGATCAATTCAGTTACCTATGAAGTTTCTTCTCTGACAAAGGGATGGGAATCCTCTTATATTCTCACATGGTGGAAAGAAAGAGTTTTGGTCTCTCCCTCTTCTGATGAAGACACTAATCCTGTCATGGGTGCTTCACCTCATAACCTCATCTCTAACTAATTGCATCTCAAATACCTTATTTACAAACACCATCACATTGGAGGTTAGTAGTTCAACATATGTATAGCTAACATATTGTATTTTGAGGGACTGTATACTGTCCATAACATTGGGTGAAACAGATTGTAAGGAATGTTGGAACTATGTCATTATGTCATAGTTTTTCTCTAGTATAAACTAAAGTTTATTTAAATAACAATGAAAAGTCAAACATCAAAATAATTTGTTTTAAAAATTATGGAAATGGACAAACTAGTAATGTAAACTAACTTTTCAGATGACTTTTCGAGAAGGTAATCAGAGATAGTTAGGTTATCAATGTACTGAAGGTGTAAAAACATTATCCAGACAGCAGATAGGGAGAGAAAAATATAAAGACACTATTAAAGAGTACTTACAATACTTGTAGAATGAAGTAAGAAGGTCCTAATTTTTTTTTAAAGTAAATAAATTATCAGGCAGACAATTAGAAAGAAATAAGAAGGAAAATGTAAGAAAGCCAGAATTTGAAAAGATAATAAAAAAGACTTTAATGCAAATGAATCAAATATATCCTCAGATTTAAAAATCCTGGCAGTTTCTAGCACTGTAAAGATGAAAAATAACCTATAAATGTCCTACATTAAAAATTTAGAATTTCAGAACAAAACAAACAAAATAAAGTTTAAAATAGGGAAAAATGACTTATTTAAAAATAAATAAATAAATACAGAAACCAATAAATACAGCACTCACTTCTAAACAGAAAAAAAACACTCACGCTAAAAGACAGTAAAGTATTACCTATGTTGGTCAAGCTATAAAAATGTTTTAAAAGTATCTTTCTTAAATGATAGAAAAACCAAGAAATTATTGGACAAAAATCAGAGATAATTTATAAGAAACACTATGAATTTTTACACAAAATTGTTGGCAGGAGTATAGCTAAAATTTTGAGAAATTTTTGTCAAAGACAATGGCCAGAATAAGGCTAAATATAAACAATCATTACCATTGTGAAAATAGTAATAATAACTTTAAATAAGACTATTTCTTAGAACAATTTAAATATTGACTGCACAAGTGTTTACATTATTAATGTTAAAAAATCAGTTAACAAACTTGAAAAGGAAAATCTACCTTGTAAATACTGTTAATGTCTTCCCTGGGCCCTCTTTAGTGGCGGATGCTATTCTAAGCTGTTGTGATTCTTCCTTGGTTAACATGAACCACTTTTTTGAGATTCCTGGGAATTTTCTCAGAGATGACACCAGAATAGAAAAACGAGGAACAAATGCCAGGACTAAGAGCAATTTTGGGGATGATTTTTGTTCCAGAAACCTTCCCTTTATGAGTATTATTAACAACTTTGACCAATGATAAAATTTGAGCTTTATAGGAAGAGAATCTCACAGAAGAGTATCTAAATTATTTATCAACGGAAATGAGGTACAACGTTAGGCACTGGCAAAATCATAAGGAAAAATAAAATTAGGAAGTGATTACTTTTAAAGAATGAAAGGTAATGTGATAATGAATATACCTAATAGGAAATGAAAATACATTATTTTATTCCTGTTTCTTAATTCATACATACATAAATTCTCTCTTTCCATATATATTTGTGTGTATAAATACCTTTAAAATCTACATGCAATTTCTGACTCAAATTTAAGCTGTTAAATCTAACTTTCCTCTATGATAAAATTGGTCAAGTTTTTCCTTTGAAGATAATTCCTTTCTTCAATATGACACCAACAGTAAGCCCTGTATTCCTCATGCATTGTTATATTGAGCTACTTCATAAAGTGAGAATATATGTATCTGCTCAACACAGGATGCTGGGGTCCAATTTGAGGTCTTTAGGAGAACTGCAGGGACTTTCAGATATGATGAAACCAGGTTATTGTAGCATAATAAATGAGAAGTTCCCATCTATAATATACACTGAACATTACCTTGGATTTGAAAATTCTTATATTGATATAGTATATAATCAGGAAGAAAACTTGGTATCTTTTTCAGATTCTGTTTTCAGCCTCCATTGACCCATAATCTAGGGACACCTGGGAGTTAATTTTTTATTTCTACATTCTGGCTGAAGTGCATATCTGCTGCTGTTTTTTGAGTGCAAAATAGTTTCAAATTCTCAGAGTGTTTAAGGCTCAGATTTGAACCATTTCAAGTAAATTTCCCTGGAAAAGCCTAATATTTTGAGGGTTGCATGAAGAAATATGTTTCATAGCAGCTTCTCTGGAAAACATCCTAAACTCATATGGGACCCTTAGACTTTGTTTTTGGTTTTATGCTTACCATAACATCTCTTCTATGGGAGCTGTGATTTGGGTCTGAGACCAGCTATAAACTGTATAGACTCAGATTTATGGACTATTCCTACTTGAATAATTTTGTGTTGTTCCTGAAATTTCTTCCTTTGTAGTATATTTGGGTAGCTTTATTTTTCCTGCTCAGTTTTGTGTGAAACATGAACTACTGAGACTTTCCTAACTGACAAACTCCTCTGAGTTGTTTTTTTTTCTGATTACGAAGTGTTCTCTTTTTTAAAGTCATCAGAAAATGACTGCCATTGGCCATCTAATTATGATTTGTTAAGGTGTGTTGCAATAATTTGAGTCTATGAAACATTTTATTTCCATCATTTTGATCTTTTTGTAATTTTTTTTTCTGTTTGTTTGGCCAAACTGACTTACTGTGCATAGTGTTAAGGGTATGTTCTTATTTCAAATTATGACTGACCAGAATGAAATTTTTGTTTTCTATGGTTCATAATACTGATTAAGGATTTTCAGCTTCTTTTCCAACTACAAATATTTTACCCTCCCTCTTCTCTCTACCCCTGATTTTAGCCTTCTTGACATTTCACAAAACTATTCTTATTTACTTCTCTTCCCATAATCAGGTTCTGCTAGAGAGTAAACAATAAATACCATCATAAACATTTATTTGGGGATTAAAGATTCAGTTTTCTATTATTTAATTTGTTTTTCAAAAAATTAAGTGTAACATGGTTCTCTAAAACCACTGATAAAAATCAGCGATTAAACACACCAGGGAGGAATGGTCTTGGATAACTATAATTTCATCATCATTATTATTATTTTTTAGTAATTTTCCCATTGAATTTCTTCAGTGATCTTCTTAGTGTAGAGGATAAATACAATCTTGAGATAGCAATTTTGAATAACTGACAGAACATAGCTAGTGCAATGGACTTAAGGATTTTGTATGAGTATTTAGGGAGTCAAAATTTGGTTGAAACAAAATCAGATTTGGGAGAAATTTTTAATGCAAAAATGTAAACTTCTTTTATTTTACCTGCATAGTGACTTCTAACTTTTCTGTGAACAAGAAAGTTAATACAAGAACAGGTTTATGGTTGCAATACAGAGAAAAATCGAGTTTTTTTTTTCAAAATATACCTTTATTTTTAATAAGATCTCCCCTAATGTTCTTAAGTCATTGTGTGCCAGTAAAATGTATTGACAATAACAACCTCAGAGTGAAGCTATATACTGTGAAAAAAAGATGATTTCTCTTCTGATATAGAGAATAGGCAATTTTACTGCTATTCTAGTACAGACATATACCCTAAACAAATCATTTTTATTTTGTTCCAAGCTTCCATCAATGGGAATGCATTTCTTTGATTAAGATTACAGAATAGGCTCAACATCCAAGAGATGTGTTTTTTTAATCATGAAAAACATATTTCATGACTAAGCTAATAAATTTTGTTTCTCATGAATTTTAAGAGATTTTATATACTTCCAAATATTTTGATCTAAATACTTAATTGTATTATTCCTTAAAAAACAAAAGAACTGACTTCATTTGTGTTTTTTAATAATTATATTGCCCAAAATTTTATTTATAAACAAAGATTCTAAAAAAGGGAGGATATAGGTAAACAGTATAATTCATAAGTATAATTAGTCTAATCTTTTATTTATTTGATCTCTCTGTATTAAAATTTGAAAGAAATACAATGTAAGAGGTATAACAATAGGGATTGCAGTTTCCTTTGTCCTCAGCATAGTGATAAAAAGGACCAATTGATCTTCTACTGCAATGGTCTTTTCCTGGCCTGTTTGGGTAGAAAAGACTTAGTCTACTTTGAAACTTTTCACAGGCTTAATTACTTGTAATACACATTCCAACTTACGATTTTCTGAAATTAGAGTTTGACAAGAGGTGGAAGGAGCAATAGAGAAACAATATTAATAAAACTATTCAATTTGCCAAGGACTTTACTCTTTTCTGTGCTTCACAGAGAAAAGTCTATCTTATATTCATAACAACTCCAGAAGATAAATATGAAGATATTATTTCTATTTTAAATTGAAGGGCCATATAAACAACATTTAAATTGACATTTAGACTTTCACAGGAGATACAGTCACAAATTCCAGACTAAAGCCTCAGAAGCCCAGACTTCAAACCTCCCCCTCCCCCTAATATTCATTGATTCAGGCATAAATACCTTCTTTTTGTTTTGACCAGCTCCATATTTTGATTCAAGACACTGGGAATCCAGAAACTGAATTGTAACCTGGCATCTTCAAACTATTTGTTCCAATACAGCATCTGACCTTCCTATATTCAAACAGAAATTGAGATGGCTAAAAATGAGAAAAACAGCTGGTTCACTTAAGACTGGACATAATGAAAGGAAGTAATGATGCATGCTGAGGGAGGCAGAGGTAAGAGCATATTTTTTCCAGGCATTGGAAATCAGATTTTGAGGAGCTATCTACTGAATAAGAACTGGTATAAGTATAAATATTGCACTTAAACCTAAATTAGAGAAGAAATTTGAAAATTTTTAAATTGAGATATTTGATTATACTAATTGACATTTATCATTGTATGATCAATGGTGTGAAATTTATGTGCACTTGAAAAGAGAAAATGTCATTCAGGAGATGCAATTTGAGTTGTTGATTCAGTGTTAGCTCTCATTCTGGAAAAGAAAAATTCTAAACTTCCTTTTAAGTAAGGATAGAAATAAAATTATACTTTTTTGAAAATTATAATTATAGATTAAACTTTTAAAACATGTTATTGAAAGTGCTCTGTATATAGTAAAACTGCAATGGCTGAAATCATCTTCTAAGTTATGATTTCAATGGCTCACGGAATGAATCATCAAAGCCAATTGAAATATTTGAAGTAAATTTTACACAAAAATAAAAATATACCCCAAGCTATCTTTGGAAGAATGAAATAGCATGGCTTCTAGAAAACTGGAAATAGTGTTGTAAGAGGTACAAAACCAAACTGCCTCATAGAAAGGAAGCCTCCGCTCGCTGGAAGGTGACTGACACAGAGGACTCTTCTGAATGCAATTTTATTATTATTATTTTTTGGTAAGGGGAAAAGGATGATTAGTGACAGAGTGGAGAAAATCCACTGAAATAAAAAACCTGAAAAAAAATTATCACTCTACTTCTGAAACATTTTCTTGTATTTGTTCTGAAAAACACATGGAATGAGGAAATTGCTCAAACACAGCTTTTCAGGGTTGTTAAAAATAGGCAAGTAAATGCGCAAAAAGAGCAAGTGAGAAATGGAAAATAAGGAAGTAGAACTCTCAGGCTGTCTACCTGTCATACTAACAAGTCACTGAAATATCATGCTGTAGGGTGGTCACATTTTGAAAATGTATCTCAGTGTAAAAAATATTGAAATAACACTACGATATGTGAAATTCTGTGTTGCTAAATATTAAGAATAATTCATTAAAAAATAAAAATTGTAGTTGTAATAGGGAAGTGATTTGGTCTTTTGTTTTTGAATTTTTTAAGTTCAAAATATTTTCCTGCCTAAAACAATGACTATAGAATAGAAACACAACTGTCCTCTAAAAATGGGGTGGGGTTGTGGCTTAGTGGTGGAACGCTGACCTAGCACACATGGGGCACTGGGTTTGGTACTCAGCACCACATAAAAATAAAGATGTTGTATCCATCTACAACTAAAAAAATATATATTTTTTTATATTAAAAATATATGCTAGCCAAATTTGTTCTTAAAAATACAACTTTTTATTGTCCTCATTTTATTTTTACTGAGATGAATATATAGATACACTGATGAGGGTCCAATAATCAAAACCTGAAATATATGTTAAATGTGACTGGTTAAAAACTTCTTGTAGTTTAGGCCCAAGTTTTATTTTCTGAAAAGAAGTAATGTTGTCTTCCATTTTCTCTGTAGGTACACATAATTTGAGGATTTTCCTCTAAATACCTCTTTTTTGGCTGGTAGGTGAAAATGAAAGATGCAGTTTCCTGAAAAAGGGTTCTAGTCCTTATGAATTTCTTGTTTGGGGTAGAATAAGTACAATTACCTTGGCTAAATAATGAATTTCATTCAATCACTTAGAGTTTATATTCACCTTCTCTTACCATCTTGCATTGTCATTATTTCTCTTCATGAATCCTCTAGTCCTTACAGAGTCATTTATCTTTCCACATTTGCTCTAGCTACTCTCGGCTCCTATCTCACTCTGCCTCCCTCTAACCACGTGCTGTTCCCCCTGAATTAAAGAACACTTTCAGTGCTGCACCTTATTAGAACAATTTTATTGTATTGCTATGACCTTTCAGGGCATCCTTTCTGAGCCTCTATTAACACTTGCTACTTGGTCTTATATTTCATTGCCCATACATACAAAGAGTTTGTATTTTTGTATGCAGTTCTTGATGCTCTAAATGTAATTAGATCCTCATTATTTATATGTAATCAATTAGACTAGAATTTAATTAGATCCATGAAAATAAGTGTCACCAGAATATATATTTTTAAAGATCTCTTTCAATTCCTGAATACTGTCATTTTCTTCTTTGTTGTCATCTTTTTAAACACATATTATATTAAAAATATATGCATATTATATTAAACACATTATATATGTTATATTTAATACATATTATATTAAAATATATACATATTATATTAAAAATATAGGCATTACATATAGTGCATCTAACTCAATAAATATTTCTCTTTGGAACTAAGATATTTGAAGTGGCATTTTGAAAAGATCAATTGATGATTTACAACAATTTGATGTTTTTTTGAAATAAGAAAAAGTGCCTTGATGAAATTATTAGGGTGACACTAACTATAATGATCCTTTTTTTTTTTTTTAACTTCTAGTATTGCTGGACAATGAGACTGAACCATCTGATGAAATGCAATGTATAAATGGCACCTTGCCTTCCTCAGAGGATCTAATTTCAAGAACTTTTTAATGTACTGTTTCTCCATTAACTTTCACCTCAAAATTTAAAATTAATCATCAATAAAATAATTTTGATATCTCTGCAGTGTTTCAGAGCAAAAATTTTTCAATTCCATAAACATAGCAAAGTGGATAAATGTAACCATTCTTCCCTACAGTAAGAACTTTTTCCTTTTGTTTTCATCATCTACAAAGAAAAAAGTCTTTTATTTTTCTGGGTTTTTTTATTAAAAAAAATGAAACCCTCACTACATCTTTCATTGCCATAAGCCAAAATAGTAACATGTCTTTGATATGTTAAAAATCATTGAATTTAATATTTTCATTTTAAAACTATGTATTTGGAAACTAAAAAAGTGATTGGGTTCTGTGCTAGTCATCTTCAAATGGTTGTAAAATTTGTTTGGCTGCAGGGTTTCTAAGATTAACTTCTGCAGATGATGTAAAAAATAAAAGTTAAAGTGGTTTTATTTCCTTTGCATAATATTTAATTTTTTAATCTTTAATTTTTTAGTCATAAAGGGTAAAAGGGAGAGAGAGAGAGAAAGAGAGAGAGGAATTTGAATATTAGTTATATATTTCCCAAGATACATGGTTTGACTTATTTTTTTAATTCTTAAAATTGAAAGTCAAGTAATTCAATTGAATGACATACCTAGAAGCTAAGCACAAATTGAATTTGAAACTTGAGATTCTTCCCTTTTCCCAAATAACCAGCTCTAGAGTTCCTAATTGTCAAGTAACTGATCAAGCTATTTCAACGATAAACGATAATGACTTTCCCCAAAAGTATTGCATTTAAGAATGTTTTATATCAAACTTAGGCAACTGGAACTTTTTTGGTGTCTCTGAAATGAGTCTCTTTGAAATTTTGCTTATTTTCCCTACATTCAACTAAACCAGAAAGGAGACACCAAATCAAACTTATGGGTAAAAACATGTGAGAGCAAACAGAACAGTGACTAATTGTGTATTAAACATTCTTCATTACTGAGAATGGTGATCCCAATACTTTTTCCTGTTTCTATGCAGATTTCTTCCTAAACTGTAGGATCCTAAGGATCAAAGTTAAAACACTTTTTAGTGTTTACAACAGGTACTGTGTGTGTTTTTATCATCTCAGAAAATTTGCTGTACCCTATTTCATTTTTTTTTCCTGCTCTTTGTTTTCCCATATCTACAAATTAGCTCCATACTGACATCATTGGAAGTTAAACACTAGGCTGGATAGAAGCCGAAAATTTCATTTGAGTCACCTGTTTATGGTGAATCTTCCACTACGATTTTATATGTTTCAAATATTTGGATCACATCTCTGTCTTGAATATTACTTTATTCTCCCAAACATTCTTCAGGAAGACATATGTGTATGTGTGTGTACTCATATGGTTAAGTGAATGCAATTTCTTTCAGAATAGCCCCCTGCTTGTACCATATGATAGAAAAGTCACACTTTACCTCTGTATAAAGCTCCACTTTGGTTATAATTTCTTCCTGTAACTCTTCTTCAAATCTGTGTTTGTGCAGCTTTGTCACAGAAATAATTTCTGACAATAGGTCTTTAGTTATTTCTGTAAATCCTTTTAATTTCTTGGTGTTTGCACAAAGTATTTGAAGTTAATAAATACTGCTAAGAAATACCCTAGATAAAAACATTGTCATATTATAATCTTTAATTTATCAGTCACCATTTGTAAAGAATCTGTCTGAAAATTGCTGTATTAATGAAAGAATTAATTTAAATTTAATGTATTTTAAAAATTTATGTCTATAAATATTAACTGAATCTTCAGAAATGTGAAGCAACATTATTGACATTTGAGTCCATGGCTGATTCTTTGTGGCCAAAGCTCAGAGTTGATGTATAGACTTGACCCTCAAAACTCTTTGAGAACTTTATTCTGTAACTGATCAACTGGAGATTTTATAGTAATGTATCTATTTTTAAATAATAATTATGCTCAATTTATAGAACTTTTAAATGTCATCACTATTTTCTTTATTTAGAATAATAGAAGGAAAAAAATGAGACCCAATCTCAACTGATAAGAATATACTTGCCTAGTTTCCAAGTCCATATACAAAACAGTACTTGGAATGTTATCATTAATAGAATTTTAAAACATATAAAAATGAAAATATATTTCCAAACTACAGATGATCCATTTTGACTTTATATTTGGATTCAAGATCAGCGGCTTAGATTACGGGTCATCACTATAATGTGTAATTAAAAAACAAATTGTACTAGTGTGCTTGATACTTCAAAATCAGGGAAATATTTGAGTACCAAGAACCAGTCAGAGAACTTTGACTTTTATGTAAATGGTTAAAAGGAAATACACATTTTTTATCTTTCAAAACCTCATCAGAGAAGTTACGAGGTAAATATTTGAAAAAATAAGAAGCCACGGATATTTCATCAAAATCTAAATTCAAACGCCTGATAAACTTCAGAATCCTGATGTTTCTCCTCCTTTTGGAATGGGAAAGTCAAGACATCAGGGTCATAGTCGATCTCTGAGGTTTTCTCTCCTTTCAGGACTAAAGTAGTCCAGCGTTAGCATAATCAGAGCCTGTGTGTCCATAGGCTCTTCCCGGAGGCCCTCATGTCTCTTTGGATTCAGCTCTACCCCAGAACACACACCATTATGACGTAAAAAAAAAATGATAAAGCAGCATCTGGAAAGCTAAAATGTTGTAAAAACCTTAAATTACATTTTATTCCTCAGGCTTAAAACACAAATTGAGAATTATTCAAATTAAATTTACTTTCTTCCCATACCTCAAAAATGAAATATGATAGCGCAGGGCAGCTGTGACATGAGGCAAAATCCAAAATTTTGCACATGGGTAGAATTACACAAAATATCATGTGACTTTCGGAAACACTAGATCATGAAAAAAAAATTAAAGTCCAAAGAAAAATTTTCCCATCAAATAATTTGCATTTCATGAATTTAGAAATTCTAGTTTAACTGAATATACAGATGGGATCACTTAGGAAAATCGGACTTATTATGCTATGAATATTTACTTCGAGATCAAGACCAACACACAACAACAAAACATTACCCAAAACAATTTGAAAAACAAAAATCCCCAAGAAATAGTAAGAAAATTAGATTGTTTAGGAAAATATTAAAATAAATAGACTTACGCATTACATAGTTAGTTAAACAGTAACATCACTGTTGATGATTTCGTGACATTCTTCCATGATCATATAATATTTTATGTAAAATGTATGTAAATATATATTTATAAGTTAATGGAATTAGAAAATTAGTGTCTGCAAACATGTATGGAGCAGAATCCTTTGCAGTGGGTAAAGCAGTTTTACAGATGCTTATATGATCCTCACAACAGCCCTGTGAGGTAGGCAGGGAAGTCAGTCCATTTCTATCTTGCACTTTTGGACCCTGAATTTCAGAGACATTCAGGCATGTGTCCAAGGATAATAAGTGTGAAACTCCTACTTTTTGTGCCCAGTCCTACATATTCCTTTGTAGACATCAAACATGTAAGGACTGATAAGTTGTGAGACTGAGAAAGTCTGAACCCGTGTAAAGAATAAGTCAACCATGAGTCTATGTTTATGCTACTTGAAGGATAGTCCTTTTAGACTATGATAACATGTGAGGTACATATTTTTGATGACTGTCTACGATGACAATGGAAAATGAATTAAGACCGAAGCAAAAATTTTGGCCGATTTCAGTTTTCTAAAACAAAGGGAAAAAAAGAAAAAGTTCCTCAACATTTTGTAAAGGATAAGGTTTTTATCTATTTATAAAATAAATCTTTCCCTGACGTATCAGATTTTCAGAGTATACCTTCAACCATTCATTCTATTTATTAAAAAAAAAAAAAAAGGTGGGGGGAGGATCTCCTGTTAAAATAAAGGAGGGCAGACGAGACAGAGACTATTGTCTCCTGCTCAGTACGGTGCATGTCCGGTACACCGAAGTTGCATACTTTATAGTGCAGGCAGCAAATCCCCATGCTCCATCAATTTTGTATGGAGAAAAGAAGTGGGGAGGGCAGAGGGAAATGGTACAAGTCCATGACAGAATGGTCTGGTAGAGGGGGAACACCATATGCAATTTAAACACAAGACAAGGCTAATGGGATCTGTCACAACAGTGTGTGGCTCTCGAGACTCCACTCAAAAAAGTGGAAAAAGAGGTCATGATTACCTTCATGAGTTTCTTTTTGCAGTGCACCACCCCTAAAAGTCATAGTTGTCAGTGATTTTGAGCCCCTATGTTTAGTTTTGCTTTAGGAAAAAAGAAATCACAAAATATTGAAACAAATATTCGTGTTTGGCTTTTTTCAGGTATTCTTAATTAAACAGTACCACAGACTTTATTGAGCAATTGAAAATATACACAAGGACAGAAGATTTTTCTCTGCATTTTTCTTTTATATTTTGCTTTCTTCCAATTAAATAACCCAGTTTGGATTGTAGAAAGGGCACTTGTTTCTACAGGAGCTGTGTACAGCTTGCTCAGTTCAAGTACTGTTTCCATGGTTATGCTTTGTCATTGCTGAGGTTATGTCTCCACTTGCTGAGGAAGCAGATTCCACAAGGTTTTAAGAATTGGCCCCCTAAGTTGTTCTTTCAGAATCTATTTCTCCATAGAGTTCAGCTAACTTTTTAAACTCAGGCCCCCAGTCTCCAAGGTACTGATAATCCTGGTCTGATTGTGTCGTTGCTGAATCCAGTGAGCTGATAGATCCAGCTTCTGATCTCTGACCCTCGTAGGCATAAGTCTGAAGAGAATCATATGGAGGAACACTGGGATCTAGGTCTGCTTCTGCCAGTCTTTGCTTTATGAACTCCTGAACATCTATACTTTCCAGGGTGGACAGTGTCTGGTGCCTGGGAGTGAGCTTCACTTCAGGTCGGATGTCCCTTCGGTACTTGAGCTCCTCAGCTGCAGAAGGGTTCCTCAATGCGGTGATGTCAAAGGCCTCAGTGTCTTCCTCCCCACCTCCCTCATCATCATAGGTGACCACATTCTCTCGCACATCCTCTTCTGAAATGATCAATGGCTCTTTTTTGCTGCGCCTCAAGGTGATAAAAAGTACTACAATTGCTGAAGAAGAATGGAAAAAGGATAAACAGTTAGGGAAAAGGAAAATTCGTGGAGATCTGACATCAGCAATTTACTATCCCTGTCACCACACTCTACCACTCAGCTGGCACTGCATCACAGCATTCACCTGTGCATCCTGAATAACACTTCGAGGTATTTTAATGCCCTAAGAATGTAACAAAATGATCATCCCCATGGAACGTTGTGAATTGCAGATCTTATTTCATCAGGCTTAGGAACTCAGGTTTCTTGAATCAGACTACTGAAAAACTATTCCGTGTCTAATGTGACAGAAACAAATGGTGGAAAAATAATTGAATTTTGAATGAAAAAAATAACATAATGTGTTTGTCGATCAATAGATACTTAATCATTTTGGGTGAAGACACCAAAGGCAGGATGTATTCCTTTAAAATTCAAAGAAGGGGCCTCTACTTTTACCTTTTGATATTTGATGTCTTGCTAAAGAGTAAAGAAATAATATTGTATAAGGCTGATCTCCCTTGTTCAGTACCTTTTATTGTATCAGACAATAAAAATGCATTTACCCTATCAAGTTGCAAAAGAATGTTACTTTATTTGGACACAACATAAATTTTATTTTCATATATTTTATATGTTTATATTGTATCTTTTTTAGTTTGTGAACGTTCTTCACATACCTTATTTATTTAATCCTCAACTTTGGCTTTACTCAATTAAAAAATGAAGAAGCTGGATGCAGAAAAGTGTATTAAGATGGAAAAAATTGTTCCCATAGAGGGTAGGTGAAAGGACTAGCACTCTGTGACTTCTCACACCAGAAGCAATGATATCTCCAGAACAGTGTTCTCCTTTTTTTTTTTTTTCAAACATATAGAATAAGGAGCTAAGTGACCTGTTGGACAGTGGTTTAGGATAGTTCTCAACAAATATGGTGGGTTAAAATTACCAGTGATGTTGCAATCACCAGATAAAGTAATAGAAATGAAACTTGGGCACTTTGCTTTGGCCAATTCTCAGCATCTTAAATCTTTCTGCTTGAGATATTAAATTCACACCAAATAGAAAGGATTATCTCACTTGAACTTTGGATATACTGTCTTCAGGCACAATAGAGTACACTACAGTCTATACATGGTTCTTTACATTGTACTAATTAAGGAAGTGTATTCAAATGCCATTTCAGATTATTAGATTCATCAAATGAAAATTAAAAAGCAGGACATTCAATTATGTGTAAATGTGAGATGATAACATACACAATACACACTATTATATATTATTATATGTTAATTATGTAAACCCCATATAGTATTTGGGATTTATACATAACCAAAATATTGCAGAAAGCAGATATATGCCATATATGTCCAAAATATTATATTATTGCACTCTACATTTTCTACAGGGTGAGAACATATACACATACTTTTATCTGCTGTGTGCGTCTATATACGCATACTTTTATCTGAAATTCACATTAACTGGATTCATTACATTTTATCTGCCAACTCCAATTATATTTAAACTTTAAAAATGTTTATTCCTTTTATTTGGGGGAAATTACTTTTACTCAATGAAATAAATATGCATTTAATACCTCTGTGTACTTTTTTCTTTAAATCCACCTCTCAGTTTTCTAAGTCAAAACCCTAAACACATCGTCAAGTAACTAACTTCATTTTATGCAGAAGTGAAGATTTATCACTTCACTGAAAATTTCTGCTCATATTTATGAATAAATGAGGAGGCTGTTTGAGATTGGATGTCTTATTTCTACAGACTACCTAATTCATTATAGTGAAAATTCTTACTTTCATTATTAAATCTAGTTATTTTTTTATGGTGAAATGGTTAGCTATTGATTTCAAGGAAATTTATGTACATGCATAATAGGAAAGATATAAACAATCCTATTATGGAATTATGGAGATTATTTCCATCCTTCACCAAACTTAGTGCAATGCTTCAATTCATATCAAGTATGATACATACTTGGTAAGTGAAATGTGGGGGTAATGCTATGTTTTTTATTATGATGGTTTATATTTGCTTATTCCCCAAAAGTTTTGAAAAAAAATTTTCTTATCTTCTCATTCAACATATAGATGCTAGATGCTTGAACATTTTTATATTTACAGTGCTCTCTTTTCTAGGAAGTTATTGCTAGTAAACAGTGATTCATAGAATTGCTACATTCCAGTTTAATATAATATCAAAACATAAATAATAACATAAACTGTCACACTCTTAAGAGAAATAGGATGTTTATTATCATCATATTAGGACCTCAGGGTGTACATGGACATATGGTTCCTCTAGTCAAATCTACCCACTGAAGCAAGCTGAAACCCAGTTCACATGTGTGCTCCTGATGCACTTCTCCCACTTGTTTTTAGCAGATATTTGTGGCAGTTGGCACAATGCAAATACTCTACAGACAATTCTTATGTAGATGGGCAAAAGAATAATCTTTTTGAAGGCTTTAATGTGGTTTTAATGAACCTTCATGAGTTGTAGTAGCCTTAGTGGGAAATTATTTTAAATATTTTTTAAAAATCAGCTCATGGCTATTAAGAACATTAGACTCCTAATTTACTTATGAATAGTTTGAACTAAATTATGTTTCAAAAAATCATAATACCAAAGTATATTTTAAGATGATAAGTGCAGAAAATAATTACATAGGGAGATTTGACAATCATATTCTTATTTTAAAAATCTGGAACTCAAATGAAAATATTAAAATGACCCCTCCCCAACTTAATTTCTCCAATCATGCATTTTATACAAAGTACCACTCATACTAGACATAGGAGCCAAAAACATACACTGGAGAAAAGTTAACTTCTTCAACAAATAGTGCTGGGAAAACTGAAAATTCTTATGTAGCAGAATGAAATTGATCCCATATCTATCACCCTGAATAAAACTCAACACAAAGTGAATCAAAGACCTAAATATCAGACCAGAGATCCTGCACCTATTAGAAGAAAAAGTAGGCCCAACACTTCAACTTGATGGGTTGGGAACTGACTTCCTCAACAAGACTCCTAAAGTGCAAGAAGAAAAATCAAAAGTCAATAAATGGGATGGTATCAAACTAACAAGCATATTCACAGCAAAGGAAACAATCAAGAACTTGAAGAAAGAGTCTACAGCAATCTGTATACGGGATAAAATTGGGAGTTCATAACTCATTTG
Source organism: Urocitellus parryii (assembly GCF_045843805.1). Classification (NCBI taxonomy): domain Eukaryota; kingdom Metazoa; phylum Chordata; class Mammalia; order Rodentia; family Sciuridae; genus Urocitellus; species Urocitellus parryii. The sequence continues at coordinate 33,949,290 of NC_135531.1, read as the reverse complement.
AATCAAACTGTGAAATATGATGTATGAGGAACTATGTAATGTTTTGAACGACCAACAATAAAAAAAAAAAAAAGAGTCTACAGAATGGGAGAAAATCTTTGCCACCTGCTCCTCAGAAGAATTAAAAAACTTAACACCAAATAAACAAACAACCCAATCAATAAATGGGAATAGGAACTAAACACACACTTCTCAAAAGAAGAAATACAAACTATAAACAAATACATTATAAAAATATTCAATATCTCTAAAAATTAGAGAAATAAAAAATAAAACTACACTGAGATTTCCCCTCACTCTAGTCAGAGCAGCAAGAATCAAGAATAAATATTGTAAAAAAAAAAGAATAAATATTGTGAAGGATGTGGGGAAAACATTACACTCACACATTGCAGGTGGGACTAAAAATCCATGTAACTACTGTGGAAAGCATTACGGAGATTCTTCAAAGCCTAGGGAAAAAACCACCATTTTACCACTTAAGCCACTTCTCTTATCCAAAGGAGTAGGAGTTAAAATCAGCATATTACAGTGGTGCAGCCACAGCAATGCTTACAGCAGTACAATTTGCAAGAGCCGACCCATGGAACCAACCTAGGTGCCCTTCAATAGATGAATGGATAAAGAAAATGTGATGTATACACACAATGGAATGCTACTCAGCCTTATAGAATGAACTTATGACATTTGCCATTACATGGATGGACCTGGAGACTGTCATACTAAGTGAAATAAACCAATCCCCAAACACCAAAGGTCAGACATACCACTGATATGTAGATATTAACACACAGCAAGGTTGCAGGGATGGGGAAAAAAAGATGTTCAGTTGATTAGACAAAGGAGGATGCAAAAGGAAGGGAGGGGATATAGGAATAGGAAAGACAGTAGAACTAATCTGACATAACCTTTCTTTTGTATATATATAAATACAACACGTACACCTGCAAGACTGGGGTTCTAATTAGAATAAGATATACTCCATGTTTGTATGAATATGTCAAAACATACTCTACTATCATGTATAACTAAAAAGAAGAAATAAAAACTGTGGGGCTGGGGATGTGGTTCAAGTGGTAACGTGCTCGCCTGGCATGCGTGGGGCGCTGGGTTCGATCCTCAGTACCACATAAAAATAAAATAAATATGTTGTGTCCATCGAAAACTAAAAAAATAATATTAAAAATCTCTCTCTCTCTCTCTCTCTCTCTCTCTCTCTCTCTCTCTCTCTCTCTCTTTCTCTCTCAAAAAAAAAATTAAAAAGAACTGTGGGCTCCAGTTTCTGCTATTCAACAACAAGCTCCAAATACATCATGAAGTCCCACTCCACATTCACTGCCATTCTTCTGATTAAAAGGGTCCATAAAAAGTGCTCTCAACAGTAAATAACAGTTCTCACAAAATGTACATGTACGGTTTAAAGTTAGGCTTTTGGTTTTCAAGCACCATTTTCAGATAAGCAATAGATTTTTGCATAAAATTTGATCATATTTAAATTGCAAAATCACATGTGACCTATAATAAAAATAAGCATAGAAATATTTAACAGCTGAGTTTACATGATTCTTTTATCAGAAACCTCATATTCACAGGTTCAGTATTACAAACAAGAGGATCTGAAATGGGTCACCCCAAATCAGGTAATTATAAGTAAAACCAATGCCAAATTTATGAATTGAAACTGATAATTAAAATATGTTTTCAATATTAAAATTTTAATTTCATAATTGGTCTAGCCATTAGAGTGGGATGTTATTTTAGAATTTCAGGTTGTAATTTCTTGCTAGTTTTGTGATTGCATATATTTTCCATGAAGTCTAATACATTACATTCTAATTACATTCTGTGTCTGTTGTCCAGATATTTTCTGAAAACAATAAAACCTTACTTAGCAATAAAAATTACTTTGTCATTAAAAATTGATTAAACCTTAACTTAAGAAAGAATTATAAAATATTTAGATAAAAGCATAATACCTAATAGAAAATTTGTTTTATTATTCTTGACAGAGAATATAAAATGTACAAATGTTCTAATAATTATCCTTACAAGCTAAAATATATTTTTATAAATGTTAATTAAATGAAGTATTATTCTTATGAATTATTAAAATATTATTAGAATAACACAATTTAAAACTGTATATTGAACTTTTTCAATACATTTAATCATTTATCATATTTAATGGTAATAGTTGTATGATGATAAATGAAAACAAAATTGAAGATCACAAATGACCTATCATTCAAAATTAAAAATTTTTACCAGTGTGTCTCCCCATCATGTATAACCACAAAAATTGGAAGTTATACTCCATGTATGTAGTATATGTAAAAATATATTCTACTGTCATGTACAACTAAAAAGAACAAAGAAAAATATTTTTAAAAATAATTTATATTAAACTCATAAACTTTTATTCTCTGTGACTTCAGTTAAGAACTCTAAGGGGATCCAGTATTCTGTTGCTGCTGTATGACTTTATTTTCTGTTTTGGATGTGTTTTGTGTGTGTGTTTGTGTTTTTTTTTTAATTTTATGGAGAAAATACATAAGGAAAATAGAAGTTATGACTAATAAATAAATTTTTAAAGCCTGATTCCCCTCTTTTCCTTATGTACCATATATTTACTATATGTTATGATTTGAATATGAATTGTCCCCAAAGGCATGGGAGACAGTTAGGTACCAACCAGAGTTGAAATGATTAGTTTATGAGAGTTGTCAGTTAAGCAGTGGATTAATCCATTTCATCTTTTAATAACTTGAAAGTATTATTGTACTCAGTGATAATTATAAGCAGGTAGGGTATGGCTTGAAGAAATAGGTCACTGGTATCATTGATTCCTTGTTCTCTCTCTGCTTTTCCAGTGGCTTAAACTGATCCACTTTAGTTGGCCATAGTCTTCCATCATTATGCTTCTCTCCACCTTAGACACAGAGCAATGGATTTGGCTGACTAAGCACTACATCTTTGAAACTAAGATCCAAAATATACTTTTCATCCTTTAAGTGGTTCTTATCTGACACTGTTTCTTAGAAAGGGAAGCTGACTTAACACTGTAAAAGATTCTACTGCAGTGAAACAGCTCTTGTTATGGTGTTGCACAAATTATCCATGTTTCTGGTTGCTAAGTGCAAACAATAATTTTTAGGTACAAATTGTTGAAATTGTGAGCAGTTTTTGACATTGAATAGATTCAGTGTGTAACACAGTGCTCTATTCCCATCAACACTCTTTTCCACTTACATTTGTGATACTGTACTTGACTAAATTTCTGTCTTTCTGATTTCTTTGCTGTCCTCTCTTATCTCATCCCTCCTGACATGGCAATCACTTTGAAGTTTCACACAGCTCAGATCTACTCTTTCCTCTCTGTATTTTTTAAAATGTTTGTTATGTAATTTAAGCAAAATGGATTAATCTACTGCATAACTAAGGGAGAATCAGGGTGTACACTTAGCAAGAGATGAATAGACAAATAGCCTTGTTTGATACTGTTCCAACTTACTCAGGCATCTAAGTTATCAAAGGTATTTATCATATTTTTATATTATTTACTTTTCTTCAACTTAACTCAAAATGTGCTGATCCAATTCATGCCATGTCAGAGGAAGACTACTCCCCTGTCATTCTCTTAGCACCATGAGATTTTTTTCTTCAATTCAGTCACTGTGATCTTTTCCAGTTTTCCAAGTTTACAATGTGACTCTCCTGTTTTAATCCAGTCTACACACCTGCAGCAAACCCCCATTTTTTTCAAATATACAACAGCATTACATTTTCTCACACATGCTCCTTATGTTCCTTCTCCTCTTCATCCTCATTCCAACTTACTCTCTTCACCATCTATGCAAGCAGGTTATCTTCCTCCCAGAAACAAAACTTGGAATATTCTTTGTGGGAATACCCTAGTCTCACCAAAACATACAGTGCTTTTTTTTTTTTCACATGTGCACGCTACCAAGAAAGGTCACAAATACGTCTCTAATGGAAAGGAGGAAGTGGGGACACACTGGAAGACAAACACATATGCACTCTAAAGTATGCAAAAAAAATGGCTCATATCTACCTTTATTGTTACAAAATCTGGGTGTACTATCTTACTTTATTTTTTTTTCTTTCTCTCTTTATATTGTGTCTGTCTTAAATAAGATCTAAAAGTTTGAGATAATATCAGTTTGAAATATAGAGGTGATGAGGTTTAGAATACACATCTAATATCCATTAGAATATAACAAGAGATAATATAAAACTGGATTTTTTAATAAAATAAAATGCAATGCAAATATCAGATTCGAGAAAATCTTACAGTATTTAATATAATATAATTGAATTTAATAAAATATATGATATTTCAGGTTACAGTGACTTAGAATGAATATGTTAAACTCAGCTAACATTGATGATTAACTGATATTTGGGAATTACAGAAGTTTCTATAAGACTTTTATATTCTTATTTGGTTATCAGATTTACTTTATTGTATATGTCTGTGATGTAAACATGATATTTGAATATATTACTATCCAGTGACATGATAACTATTATCAAGCAAATTAACATATTCCTCATATCACATTTACTCCTTTTTCATGTGTGTGTGCTAAAACAACTTAAAATCTACTTTTTTGACATTTTTTATTGATATAAAACCATGTTATTATTAACTCTAGTCCTCATACTGTATATTAAATTTCTGTGCGTATTTATACTATGACTATAAGACCCAAGTGGGCTGTCCTTGGCTGAGCTAAGCAGGGTGGGTCCTAGACATATTAAAATGATGTCTTTCCCTTCCCAGAAATTAATTGAAGAGTTCTTTCCAAATGGGATTTAGAATATCTTACTATTAATTTTTCTAAAATGCATACTTTCAAAACTTTTTCTCTTAGATTTCATATGTTGCTGATATTCCAACTCTTTCCTACGTTTTGAATCAAATTAGTTTCAGATTACAGATTTGTAAAATTTAATTTAATAGAATATGTGCAGCCATGTTTTATTACCCCCATTATGCCTTTGTAATCCTTATATTTCAAGAATACAATTTACTCCCATTCAGAACTGCCATTGTACCACCTTAGGCTGTAGAATGACTTACCCAGGAGAATGACAACACAGAGAAGGATAGCGATTAGGGCTCCTGTACTCAAACCAGCCGAGGACAGGAAGGCTTCTGCATGACAGGTCCGCACGCGCCCATCTCTCTCGCATGCACAAACCCTGATGGTGAGGGTGCTGCTGCTGCTGAGAGAGGGGATTCCACCATCAGAGATCATAATGGGTAGATAATACACATCCTGAATAGTTCGACTAAATCTCCTCCGCCTTGTCAGAATGCTGGCTGTGTTATCTATGATAGACATAAGCAAAACAAAATATACTTAGTGAAGCTGCCATTAAAGATTCACATTTCCTTTAATGGATAAAACGGATATGTGTGATTTTTTTTTTAACTTACAAAATGGCCAAGGGAACACGAAAGGGAAATTTTTAAGGAATAGCTAAAATTGATAGTTCAATTGAGAAAATTATTTGAGTAGTTAATAGAGCCAAACTGAGGGGATGGTGAAGTCATGGGAGGACAACAGAGGGAAGAGACAAAGCCATTTTGAATATGGACTTACTTAGCAGCTAAAATACTTAAGGCATAGTAATGGCCTGAAGCAAATGGATCCTAGTCTTTGTTGTGAACTAGGAGGATCATCCCAAACCTAGACTCTTACTTCAAATGACAACAACAGATATCTGTACTTCAGCAAACTATTCAGGAGATTTCAATACATTAAAAAGGCTTAAGAACCACTGATACAGATGATATTTCTCTGAAAACACCACATAGATTGATAAACTTAAAAACTTAACTATAATATGATGCACTTTTGTCAGAGTGAATATACCACATGGAAGTTAAAGGTGACCAAATAGTTCTATTGTATGTGATTTTTAAATGTTATGTACTATAAGAAATGTGGGCATGATACATATTGATCAATCCATACAACATCATATGAAAGTGGTTGCTAAAATCTTTATTGCATTGGAGAAAATAATTTGTATTATAAATAAGTAGTTTAAAATAAATGGACAGAGTTGTAGAGTATAATTTATATCAAACCACACAGGACACACTTTGATACATTCTAGAATCCTGATCAAAATTATAGTGTCACATTTTGGTCAATTTGTCACCAATTAATATTGATGTACTGAAATGTATACATCATATAATATTTTCCCATTGTTATTTCTCTTCCCAGAATGTCTATGAGTGAAAAGATCCCATGGTACACACTTGGATATACTGTTCAGATACCCTTCTGGGAAAGACTTATTGCTCTACCTATAAACTATCACCTGATCATAGGTCACAACTTTCAGTGACTTCCTCATGAAAAGTTAGAATATTCAGAACATTTGCCACCAAATGCTGATATACTGAAAGATAAGTTTAGCTTAAGAGCTTTGTCATGGGGTCAGCCATTGAGAAGCATTAAAACTGCACAGAATCTTAGCCAGGCATTGTGGTACAAATGGGTAATCCCAGCAATGTGAGAGGCTAAAGCAGGAGGATTGAAACTTTGAGGTCACACTCAGCAATTTAGAAAGGTTCTAAGCAACTTAGCAAGACCCTATTTCAAAATAAAAAGGGCAGGGAATGAAGCTCAGTGTTAAAGCATCTCTGGGTTCAACCCACAGTATTGAAAAAAGAAACTTACTCTGTACAATTTTATATATATGTCAGATTCATGAACATCCTGCACTCCAAACTCCAATTCAGAGTCAGCATCACAGGGAACTCAGCCTGTGACTATACCTGAGTTAATTATTTTGCACTAAAAATGTGAGTGCACCATTGGACATTTATATGTAGTGGTTCTCTTTCTCAAGTCAATGATTTTTATTATGAAAATTAGAATTTTTTTAATATAGATAATTTGATAGTTATAATACTATGCCATATAATATTTTATTGATTGAATGTTCTAAGTAAATGCAATAGAAATATAATTAATTTACAAATATTCAATATAATATAGAGAATGAAACAGAAAAACATACATATAAATACACACACACACACACACACACATATATATATATATATATATAAAATTATGTCACTGAAGATGTATAGGAAAAGTAAATAGTTCAATGAGAAATTGAAAAGGATTTTCTTATCTGGTGAAAGAAGAATTTAAAAACTGTATCAAATGTGTATCCTGAAGCAAGTCACAGAATAGAAAAAGAAGAGGATGAGATGTATATGTGTATGCATTATTTGTATGCACCATAGCAATCATGGGTTATTCCACAGGAAACCTGATCTTCCATAAAAATCAGATCTCCCAGTTGGACGCTTTGTTATGATTAACATAAAGTTGTCTCTATTTCAATTCCTTAATCGAAAGAACATGTTTGAGCTAAGTGTTTATGTGCAAATATGTTTAAGAATTACACAACTATTCTTAGGAGAGAGGCAAGACACTTGTTACTGGATTTGAGCGACATAAATAATGACATGTAGATTAACATGGTAACAGTCATTCTGGTAGATATGGAATATCTTATGGCTCCAGCCTAGGGGACAGTTTACATTATTAAAGTGGATAATTGTTGAAAATGCAGCCACAAATGTGATTCCAAACACAAGAAAACCAGAATATGCCTTTGGAAGTGCACTTTTAGCTCCTAAATAGAAAACCGTATGACATGGAGAGATTTTTTTTTCTTTTTTTTTTTTTTTTTTTTTTTTGCAGTTGAGTGTTTAGCTTTTGAAAAGAAGAGAGGATTTAGGAAGCAAAGAACTTCCCACCTAGAAAGGCCTCAACAGATAATGAGCTCTTGACAAAGGATAGTCTGTACTTCAATGGAACTGCAAAAAATGTGCTTGGCAGAAGCCTCAAGAACTTGAATAAGAAATCTTTGAACATGAGGAAGAACATGAAAGTGGTAAGAAAAACACATACATAAATGCATGCATGTATAGGTTTATATTCATGTACACATATATATCATATGTACATTTATAGATCAAATCCAACTGGAAGTCTATATCGTGTTTATACATGGATCATATTCATATGGAGTCCCATATCATGTGTGAGCATATAAATCATGTCCATGTAAAGGTTTATGTCATGTCTGGGTATGTAGATTATATTTATTGAGATATATTATGTGTATGTGTACATATCAAAATAGAAAAGTATGTCTTGGTGAAAATGCAACTTAGGCTACAAGGGCAATAAGAAATCTCTAAAATTTCAAATATACTTAAAAATATTATAGAAAGTCTTAAGAGATAGTCAAGTTAAAAAATCATTAACGTAAGATTAATAAAGGGAAAACATTGAAGGATAGAACATGTGTGGATGGGAAGTGCTGTGTATTAATTTTCAATAATAAGCAATTGCTAATAATGTGCATCCAGACTTGGTTCTTCCTTTGAACCCTCAATGGCTTGGATGAAGAGAGAGTGTTTTAGAACACTGATTTGCAAAGCCAGTCCAGTTAATGTATTGAACTAGCATTCAAGGACAATTGGAATGACAAAACCGAATATCTTAATCTAAATAAGAATATACAAATATATATATATATATATATATATATATATATATTAGGTGGCAAATTATGGAGAATTTCAGATGGGCAAAAAAACTGGAGATCATATTTTAGTTTCATTTTTCTCTAACCCTTTGGCAACAATATGAACAATTTATAATTTAATTATTATTAGAACCCATGAAATAAACAATGCTGTTGTGGTTTCCAGCAAAATTCCTTTCATATGATCGGTGCTTGATAAATAGTAATTTGAGGGACAATCAGCAGGAACTTCTCTTATGTTACAGTTTCTTATTACATTGGCCTGTGTTAAGAAATTAAAACCAAAATGAGCTAAACATAACTTGCAGCACTTCAGCAGCAGGAGCTCAGTATGTTCTTTGCTATGTGCTTATTCTTTCTCTTGTTTTGCCTGACTTCCTCTCTGTCAATCCGAGAATGACCCTAAGCTCAATTTTCAGACTCTGGAATCTGCCTGTTCATTTGAGTTTGTAAACATCCTTGTGGCCTCACTTGTCTGTCTGCCAAACCACAAATGCATGATCCAATATGTCATTACATTCTGATTTGCACCCTGGAATGTCATCCTGTTGACCATCTGCCACACTCCTTCTTGATAATCTTTAAATTCTGCATAAACACAACCATCCATTGTATAAAATTTCTTCCTTCAGATTCATAAATAATGCTGGAAAAAGGTTATAGCCATTTAATTGACCCCACTTAGTTCATAGAGAAACTTATACTATGCTCTCAGAGGAGATTAGAAATTAATCTATTGACATTTATTTGTATTCATATTTATTCTTTATCAGATGTCACACAGTAGCTTTTCTGAGTTTCTTTGTGATGCCTGTTCTTTACCTCACAATAAGAAAATATCTCTTGCTGCCGAGAAGCTCTCATCTATTGTCAGAATTTTTAAAACTCTTCAATCTTTCTTTGTCATTAATTACATCTCTGTTATATGTAAACTCTCATATACAGACTGCATAACTAAGACTAAAAAATAAATAAATGCATATAAAACAAATATAAACCTTGAAGACTATCAGCAAATCTCATAAATAACACATACATTTGCAAACATGTAAATTTAGAAGTGGAGGGGTATAATAAAGAAAAAAAATTAAACTCAAGATACAAAATCATTCATCAACATATTGCAAAAATGCAATTTCAGAAGAAAAGGCAAGGATAGTAGCACAACAATAAGAATATGAACTATAAGAGAAATCATCTACCTAATATTTATCACAGATATTTAATAAATAGTATTATTATTAGCAACTAATGGATTAGGCAAAGTAGAAGAAATTGTTAAAAGTCTCTAAAATTATAAACCCTGTAGAAAGTTGTGAGTGTAATTCTTTAGAGAGTTTTACTGTATGCATAATTCTCTTTTTCAGACTATTTAAAGTTCCACCTTCCTTAATGCAGAGGAAGGGTCAAGTTACTATAGCACTGTATAATTTATACCAAAGAAAGAATTTAAGTAAAAGAGTGGAACCTACATTTCCAAGAAAAGAAGGCAAAATAAAGTGGAATGGAACATGGAATAGTAAAATTAGCAGTAACTTAATTTTGTTCTACTTTTATTTTTTTTGGCTTGGTACATATGAATCAACTTTCCTTTATTTATATTTTTATCATTACAAGGGTATAAAAAGTTTGATGCAATATGACCTGACACAACTCAGAAAGAGGAAAAAAAAAAAGCATATTCTTTTATCTACAGTTAAATGTCCACTAAAAAAATCTCTAGAGTTGAAATTCAGAGTTTTCTACTTTATGATTAAGATTGTACGTGGATTTTAACTTCCCAATAGTCAAGCCTCGAGTGTCTAATTTTTGATAAAGCACAGTGCTACTCTGTCCAGTGCATGTGAGTAAATGTAAGCAAGTGAAGAATCTGAGATTTGACTGGTAGAGAAAGGAGAGCCAGGGAGGAATGAAAGCACTGTGTCAGGCTCTCTTCTCTGACAGGAGATAAGTGACTCAGCAGGGAGTAGTAGCTGGCTCATCTATTAGAGGATGTGTGGTGCTTGATTTATAAGGCAGGGTGAATTATGTGTGCACTATTTTGTTTAGGACAAAGAGAAATCTCTAAATGTTCTCTTGAAACCCTGTGGATAAAAACAGAATTTAAAATGGTCATTCTCTGTAGCGAAATTAAGTACATTACCACACCAGCTGTGAATTCTTGTTTGAAGGACAAAAATAAACTATGGGAATATAAACTGCTGCAGATCTGAGAATGCTGAAATGTATGAAATGAACATTTAAAAAACTACTACGATTTCCAATGTGTGTCAACCTAAGTACCTGTATTTCAGAACTAATTCATAGTAGAATTTGAATGAAAGGACTTGAGAGCAAAGGTTTTTATAACAGCTGCATAGTCAATATCAACATTGAAAATATGCTTTATCATAACTTCTGTGTGATGGAAATTTAAAGTTCTTCTAATAACCCTAAATAGCCTCCCCTCTCCCAAAACACAAACAAAACACTTTTTTGTTCTAGATTGCATTTAAATGTTTTGCTAAAAGTTATAAAGAAACATAATAGCCAATATATTTATTTTAGAAGCATAAATGTATTTTATTGCAAAGAAATGAAAAGTAATGAAGCAAAACAAAAACAAAATATTAGAAATATTGGAAGAAGGTTAAAAGGACAAGGTGTTTAAAAGGCTTTGGGAGATGGTGCAGTCTTTAGGGGAAGGGCCTATTGGAAGGAAGTTAGACCACTGGATACTGAGCATTTGAAGAGTATATGGGACCCTGGTCCTTTCCTCTATCTCTTTGCTTACAAGCTGGTATTAGGCAAGCAACTTTGCTCCACCACACCTTCCATAATGTTCTTCCTCACTACAGGCCCAAAGCAAGGGGAACATAGACTAAAACCTCTCAAATCATGAACCTTCACTGATTTTCTCAAGTATTTTGTCACCATGAGGGAAAACTGAATAGCATAGGCAGTCTACAAAATCTTGCCAAATATGATTGTAAATGATAATTTTCATAGTATTTTTATTGTTTTAAAATGAATTAATTTTAAAAGAATATGAAAGTCTATTAAAATTGGAATATACGTATCTAATAAAAGAACTTAGGAACCAATACTAATAATATTTTTGGTAGCAAATCGTCAAAGAATTTTAAAGAATAAATTTGAAAGATAAATTAAGTATGAGTTGGAATCTTGTAAACAAAGAGAGATAGACATGTATACTTATTGTAATCTCTTTCTTTACAAAAATCTGTGATTTACAAATGTACTCTTACAGTTAGAATTAAGCTTAAGACTTAAGTCAGACAAATCTTCTTGCATTAAATAAAGCCTAGTCCCTGAAGAGACAGCATGAAGATCATGAAACAGAATAGACATGCCATGGTAGAGGAATGATTTTATATTAGGGGATTAGGATGTATATTACAAAATGCATGCACAAAGTATTCTAAGTCCAGAATCCTGGTTTGAGCCAAATTTAAAAAAAAAAATCTGAGATTTTATGGCCAAAGTTTATTTTCTATAGAGAATAAGAATGGTAAATCATATAATAGAATGTTTTGGTGCTAAAATGAAAATTTTACAATTTAAGATAATAGCAGAAAAATACATTTGAATCAGAAAGCATTTTATACTTTTATTGCTATAACTTTAAAATTAACTTCTAAACTTTGGTTGCCAATTTCAAATAAAATTGTGTCACTACCAATATAGTAAAGTAAAAATAAGGCCATTAATAAAGAAAAATATTTGCAATATACATTTTAAAGTATATATTGCTAAAATAAATCCTTTACTTACTTGGTAATTCTCCAAATCCTATCATTAATATTTAATAATTTGTGAACAATACATTTCCAGATAAATATTGAAGATATTTTGCTTATCATGTTTTTTTTTTAATTCACTACAATTTGGTACTAAAGCAACTAAGCAATGAATGACAATGTATCTATTGAGAGCACAGACTAGGGAATGATGCATAACAATCTGTTCTCAAGGGTGAATTAAAATGTCACCTGGCTTCTGCTTTGTTGAACTTCCCTGGATGGATTTTTCTCCCCAGTGTGACTGATGATGCCTCCCTCACCTTGGTACTCTCTTAAACTCTCCCCTAGTTGGAAACTGTACTCTGATTTACTCTGCCTGGAAGAATAGACTCTACCTTAAAAGTCTAATGATGCTTTCATCTTTTAAACTAAAAACTTGTAGTAATTGAAGTTACTGATATTCCACTGACTTCAAATGCAAGTTGCATTTCATGTCATCCTCACTTTTCTGACTAGATCACAAGCCCCTGGAAAGCAGGAGATATGTTTTGTAAGTCCCCACATTCTGCCAACTTAGATCACTGCTTTCTATGCTGGAAAAAGTAATATCACTTGAAAGATGAGGAAGTGCAAGAAAACCAATGTTAAAAGCTGACTACAGAATTTTCTCTTAGTTGAATGACAATTTTCTCCAGGAAAGGCAAGGAGGAATGGTTATACAGAGCCGGTGGAGTGATTGGAATGGCCATGCTGAGCCCCAGGTGTAAACAGAGTTGGAGGAGATAGGACTGCATGAGTATACGTTTAAAAAGCTTTTCATTTTTAATTAAATCAATAAATGAATAAGTTCCCACTGAAAATATTCAAAGTGCATATAATATTTCTAAAAAGTACTATATAGTCTATTATTTTATTACTATTGCTTTTATTATGATTATGCTCTATTCATTATACTCAATTCATTGTTTCTGGCAGATGTTTAATAATCATGCATTGAATAAATCATACTTTGAATTTACCTTCAATACTTTAATAGTCTTATTTTATCTTATTTTAATTTGTCTGCAAAAAGTCCATATATTTTTTCCTAATTAAATTTTATGTTAATTTATACAGTTATATTCACTGATGCATAAAGTTTTTGTACACTCCCTTCATTAATTTTAAAGTGAGTGATATTTTAGATGGGAAGATAATTCTTTCATTTTAGTTTATTCTTCAAATGTCACTAAATGGGCATTGACTCTTGTAATTTTAGAGTAATTTTACTACATCCAATCACTTTACAATTTTAAATTATTGTCTGGAAATTTGTAGAATTATTTTACATTTTGTTAAGTTAAAGGATATCTCTAGGAGATATCTATATCATTTCAATCTTGAACCAAAATCATCCTTCACTGAGGGTATTTGTTTCTTCAATAATGCTTTTTCTATTTATTTTTTAAAGTTATCTGTATTGTTCATTTTATGACTACAGTATATCATGTGATACCAAATTCTCTGTAATTTCATCTATCTTTGCAAGAATAAAAATAACACTAATCATCATCCTCCTATCTCAATTTTACAAAGACAATGCTGAGTCATGGTAAAGCCAGGGCTGTAACATGGTTGGCCTCATACTTAATTAGTAGAGATACCAGAAAGACAAGCTGTTTGCAGAATCAACCTCTGAAGCACTCTTCTGTGTTTCTTCTCCTTTTGTTCTTTTCTGATCACTAATTCCACTTAAAGCAGCATCCATTTGAATTTTTTACCATACCAGGTTTTTAAATTGTTCATTGTCCACGTTTTCATGTGTCAGTGTCATATTTATATCTAATTAAGAATTTATTTTCCTTTCTAACACATATAATATGCTTTGATACATACTAATCTCTGTCCTTCAACCTAATTCACCCCTTCCATGTTCTGTGATCTTTCACTTAGGTAAGATGTTTAAGCAAAGTTCCCAGGGATTCTTCTAATAAAATAAATGATGATGGTAAATTTAAACCAGACCTAAATATTTTCTTAAAATCCTCATATCCTTTCTCCTTTGGAGATGACATTCAGGATACATACATAGGCCAAGTTTATTTATCCAAGCATATTATTCCAGTAAATATTTTAGAGGAAGAATCCATTATTATGTTACAATTACTGTTATCTGACATCCTGACCCATTATCTAAATTGAGCTGCTCTTTCCATGCAATCTGTTTGCTTATACTAATAACTAATGAGAGATAGGGGTTACGTACTGAGACAGAAACTAGAAGAGCATTTGGAAGTTTCTTGGATCTGGAACCAAATTGGAAACCAGTGGGTCTCTTATCTGAATACAAGGCAGATTTTTTCCTAAAACATATTTTTTTTTAAATTAAAATTTTAAGAAAAAAAAAGTTTAGCTGAAACACTTTGAAGAAGAAAAAAAAAGTATAGTGTTATATCTTGCTGTTGAACAAACAATGGTAAAAGTTAGGGATCACAACAAGCACACTCTCAGTAAAGAGTCCTAGAACGGCATGCTCCAGGAACAGGAACAAAGCAAGGATAAACTTCATCTAAACAGAACTGCAAATCATCCTTAACTCAGTTCAGACTCTGATTGGATAAAAGTGAAAATCCCTTCTATGCTTGTTTATAAGAATAAACAATGAATATTCTCTACAGAAATACACTAGCATTTAAGCTTCTTCTAGTGCTAAGGCTTGGTCGTCTCTGCCCTAACATTCAGGTGTTGAAAACTTGGGCACCAGAGCAATAAAGTGTTGGGTGGTGATATTACCAGGAGGTAGGTGGATCCATTTCCCATGAGTGAATTAATGCCACAATAAAAGCAGCTTGTTGTGTGGGCTCTCTCTCTTCTGACCTACTGCCATGTGAGGGACAGAATTCTTTTCCTATAGAGGATGAAATAATCAAGTCTAATCTTGGAAGCAGAGACTGCTCCCTAACCATACACCAGTCTCCACAATTTTGAGGAATAAATTTCTGTTCTCCATGATTAGCCAGTTTCAATTAATTACTGCAAGTAATTAGACACATCAAGAATGAAGACTATATATCTGAGTTCTGTCTCCCCTCCACATTCACCCACCAAACACAGATATGCTACAAGGATTAGAATAGTCTAACAATTGTTGTTAAAAATCACAAGACTAATGCATTAAACATAGGGAAAAAATGAAAAAGAAAAAGTTCCCCAGTTTTTTGTAGAAAAAAGTAAAAAAAAAAAAAAATACTATCTGGCTAAGCACTATTTGGACCACATTTTTTTTTTTTTTTGAGTGGATATATTTTCTCTGGTAGGACTCCTGTGTCTTTAAGTAGATCATTAGCTCCATGCTGGTATTTCTACCAATATACTCCCAGCATATGTCACAGTGAGTAATAAAAACTAGGCCCAAAATAAAGAATTTTTTTTATAAACAAGATGGAACATTTAAGAAGACTTTTGTTCTGCAAAGTTAAGATAAATTTGTAGGTTCCAAATCAATGAGGTAGAAAACATAAGGCAGGAAAGATCTAATGGGGAGAGGAAAGATCTAGAAAAATATGAAATGTTGTTTTTAATTTGGTTATTTTGCAAGTTGTTCTGGCTATTACACAGGGAATACTGTCAGGGTTTACATGGATGAAGATCTTTTTAGTTGGTGTGAAGAAATTAGCTACCTTATTGTTACTAGGCATAAATACTCTAAATGTCTGCCTCTGGAATTAGCATAGTACACACATATTAATAATCTATAAATAAATAGATGCTTTTATAGAAGTTTCTAGTACAGTTTCATTCAATGATGTATTAATAATTGTGAAAGGTCTTATCTGAGATTTTTTTCAGACTCTCAAGCTAATAAATTAACCTACCATAATTTAAGGGGACTGGGGAAGACACATGTTCCTGGAGCAGAGATGAAGGAATTTTTCCTCATGTCCACATCAACAGCCTAGACACTTGTTCATATAAATTTCCTAGCAATCTAGGGTGAAAATAGTGAGGTGCAAGAGTCCAGGAGCACTGTGTGCACACGTGAGTTTGTATGCCCCCTAAAGAACCTTGAGTTTGGAAATCATAGATCATTTGTAATGAATTGCAAGCAAACATGCCCAAAACGTGTTTCAAAGAAGTCCTTATCCTCATTCAACTACAGAGTAAATAAAAATATTCTTTGTTCCTAAAAGGCATCCCATACCTTCCAGGGCTATTTATTACACAGATATTTTAGAAGCTGTAGTCTAGAACCAAAGGGTAATTAATGCTTTTGCTTGCAAGGCAGGAAAGGATGAATGCCAGGATTTATGGTTTAGTTGTGTAATGTCCTCCAAAAGCTTGTGTGTGATTGAAGAAGGACAGTTTAGAGGTAAAAGAATTGGATTATGAATGATTTAACCTAATCAGTACATTAATCACCTGATAGGGATTAACTAGGTGGTAACTATAGGTAGGTAGGGTGTGGCTGAGACTGTAGTTCCCTGGGGTGTGCCTTTGGGGTATGTATTTGTCTTTACTCTACTCTCTCTCCCTCTCCCTCCCTCCCTCCCTATCCCTCCCTCCCTATCCCTCCCTCCCTCTCCCTCTCTCTCCCTCTCTCCCTCTCTCTCCTTTCTAGTCACCATGTTCAAAGGTGCTCCCCTCCTCCACACTCTTCCATTATAATGTTCTGCCTCACCTTGAAACCCTAGGAATGGTGACAGCCATCTATGGACTGAGACCCAAAATAAATTTTGACTCCTCTAAAATTGTTCTTGTCAGGTCTTTTGATCACAGCAATAGGAAAGATGACTAACACACCAACTATGGAAAATTGTTGTCTCATACAAGCACTCTGAGGAGAGGATATAAACATTTGAAGAACTTGTGGTACTGTGATTCACGAAGAGGAAATTCTTCCAGTCTTAAGGCATGACACAGCAAATTACAGTGTTTCCCTTAAATAGTTTTCTTACTTTCCATGCAGTTATGGTTGAAATCATAAAAATGGAGAAGACTGGAAGATTTATTTCCATAGTCTAAGAAACTGTGAAAGTGACGACAGCCTGCCCCTTTCACCACCTCTTAATTTTATGTCCACTTTCTGTAGCTGTTGACATCATGTGAGATTTGAATCCTGGTCTACTCCCGTGTTTTTTCCCACCTTAGGACCTTATGACTTCCAATCTCTTGTCTAAAACTTTTAGCCATTGCCCTTGTTCTGATAAATTTCACTCATCTTATTCCAGAACAGGCATATATCTTATCTATTCTTACTGTGCATCATGCTTATTGTCTGTACCATTCCATGTGTGATCACTGTATCACATGAGATGTTTTTGAGGGCAGGAAATAGATTCTGACTATACTTGTGAAGAGATCAACACTTAGAGAAACTGACATAAATAGTGTTCAGGTTCACACTAGTTGAGTAAGCGAGTTCCTATCTTGTGCTACAAAGATGCTTTAGTTATTTTAGTTAAACTTTTCACTCATACAGAAATTAAAAGAAAATACTACCACTCAAACTTTATATATATTATAATGCCACTTTTGTTTAGATATGTCTCAGAAAAATAAGACATTGCATAAATATTTTACTATCCACCTGATTTCACTTCTCATTTCCACCCACAGTTAACCACATCTCTGAATTTCATCTGTATTATTCCTAACCATATATTTCAAATTTATTAAGTATTTACTTAGTTATGCATAATTCCTATATATTTAATGAATATAGTTATAATTGATATATAGGCTATGTATACATGCACATGCATATATCACCAAAATATGTATACTTATACACACATGATAATTTACCATTAAAATGATTATATATATATATATATATATATATATATATATATGTAAAACACTAAATTTCTATATCCTTCTCCATGTAGTTTTATATAGTTTACAATACATTTAGAAACTTTATTCCTATTTTGATAAATATTTTCCAATTATTTATACATATATTTGTCTTCTATTATTATTCTCATTTTATCTAAAGAATTTCTGATTTGTTTTTGTTTGTATGTTTGTTTTGATGGCTCTGTGTCAATGAGGTACATCCACAACGTTTTTTTATTTTATTTTACTTTTTGTGACAGGGTCTTGCTAAGTTGCTGAGGCTGGCCTGGAACTAGCGATACTCTTGCCTTAGTTTCCCAAGTAGTTTGGATTACAGTTGTGCCCAGCTAATTCCTTTTTCTTTGAATAAAGATATTATTTCTTTATTTTCTTTTTTTTTATTTTCAGAACACTAAATATTTCTATTGAAATGCTTTTCATTTATGTGTATCTTTGTTACTTAGAGTGAATTTATTTTTTGATATATATTTTTTAATCTAACTCCCTATTGAAAATTAAAATTCTTCATCTTTATCATACACAGCAATATACATTTCTTTCTCTCTTGTTTGGATATATCTCTGTTTCTTCCCTCATCCTTTCCATATAGTATTTGGATATGTTGCTAAACTATAGCTTTCTGATTAGATGCCCTGGCTTGGGGACTGTGTGTGCTTTCTTTTGTGTCTCTGAATATGCACTTTCATTTAAACAGTAGGCTCAAAAACATAATGGTCTTAAGTATTTTTTTCTTCTGGACTGAATTTTATGTTCTAGGGGCGTGTGAATGTCTATGAATTCATATAATATAATGCTCAAGCACCCCAGTTCCAGGAGTATTGGATTTCTAATTTGAATATTTTACACTATTATTAATAATTGTCTTCTTTGTGAATAAACTATAATATTCTAATTCATTTATATACAATTAATTCTTCTAAGGTGACTTAGAAGTATTTCTAATTATGAATAATCCATGTCACAACTGAGGCTCAAGAGGTTAAGCAGTTGAGCTTTTATAGTGCAACCAAGACATTTTGCTGAATCACATTTTAAACTATGCATTAATACAATTTTTAAAGAGAATTGCTGTTTTTTCCTACTGAAGGTGAATTGTTTATTATTTATAATTTATTGAACCCTCAAAAGCTATAAAATATTTAAAAAAATATTTTAAAACATCTTTATACAACTGTCGACAGGCTCCTCTCACTTGAAAAAGATTAACTAGTTTAAGCATTCATTTGCTTGAACAAAATAGTTGCTTAAGAAATCACACATATATCCTTTCAACAATGAGTGCATAGTTTGAAGGAATATGATTTCAGTCTACTAAGGCAGAAAGTTAAATGCTACCTCCAATTGTATAATTATTTGGAATGCAGGAAAATCTGAATTTTTTTAAAAAAAATTCACGTTTATATACTAAACATGTGTGGATTATAACATAGGATGTTCAGATGTAAGTAAATTTACAATGGTGATTTAAAAGCAATTTATCCTACACAAATATATATATTTATAAGCAGAGAAGACCATGAGGTTACTTAAAATGGGAGAGACAATGAAGATGTATATTTCATATGAACCCTATGGTTGCATTCACATTGTAGTATATACTCATTAGTAAAATTTAAAGACACTCAAGGATAATGGCAAAAATGCTTTCGTAGAAGTGTACCAAAAGAAAATTAAATGTTGATTCCACAATTTATGTAACATTTTTCCTTCATGTCAATTTGAGGCAATTATTAAATCTCAATAGTACATGCAGATTAATATGATCAGTAGGTATGGTGGTGCATGCCTGTACTCCCAGAGACTGGGAATCCTAAGATAGAAGGATCACAAGTTGGAGACAAGCCTCAGCCATTTAGCAAGACCCTAAGTAACTTAGCAAGGCTACGTCTTAAACTAACTAATTAAATAAATACATATGTAAGTAAAAAAGTGCCCTTGCATTCAATCCCCAGCATGAAAAAAAAAGGTTAAAAGTTAATTTGGAGGACAATGTTGATGCTAATTAGAAAGCTACACAAACTGAATGGCTTATTATTTGTCTAGATGGAGGAATCCACCAAATAAAATATCCAAATAATGATGAATCTTCTTAGTAACTAAATTATGGTATTTCTTTCTCCCCTCAATACAGAATATTAAACAAAAACGATTTTTAAAACTACCATAACACCTCACAATTATGCATATTTCCACCCATACTCTGGAAAATGTTCCTAATAACAAAAGGAAATATAATTTCCCCAGCATATATTTCCTGATAGCTTTGCTAATACAGATGATTTCAAACATTGCATTTCCATTCATAACTGTCTCTAGAACATATTTTTCATTTTTTCTAATTTAAATATTTTTTACCTCCTAGCTGTTGCAACTCGCATGAACATTTTTGTCAGCTAAGATTTCTCTTAAAATTTGCCCAAGAGCATATTACTTGTGTATTTCTTGTTTAAAGGAATGCTTCTGAATAAATTCAAAGAAAGCTATTTGTACATATGGCTCAATTTTAAATACAAGCTATTCACAGATCATAACACATTAACATCAACTCAACACTGAATGCTGATTTTCAAGCTGTTTGTGGGTATATAAGAATAAAGACAAACTAATCAGGCATCTTCCATATTAAGTCATAGCAAAAAACACACAGAAAAAAATTATATTTATGTTCACCTTCATTGTCCTTAAGGGTGAAGTTTGGGTTGATAGATAGGTGTTCATCGAGAAAGAAGTTAAACCTTGGTCCATTGGCAAAATCATCTTTATCTGTGGCACTGATGGTATGAATAACCTAAAGAAGAGAAGCATACTAAATAGTAAATTTAATTTGGCTTATTCCCTTGGTTTTAATTATGCCATATGATTTTAGCTGCTACAAGGATTTTTAAAGATTCTTTTTCCAAATCAATTGTTTAAAGTTAAACTCATGAAAGCACCAATTATTTTTGTCTCCATTGAAATGGATTTTAGAGGAAAAAATATTATAATTTATATTCATTTACAGAGTTTTTTTTTTCTACCAGAATACAGATACTTTAAAATATTTGTTAACACTCATAATACCTTGGGGCCAATTAGATGTAAAGTTTTGTGTGAATGCCTGTTTAGGGAGATGTAAAGCATTGTTTGCACAAATAAACACCCCAGTGTTGATGCAGAACAGCCTCTCAGTATATGTGGGATTCTATCAGTAATTACAAAAGCAGTGTATGCTTATTTTTTTTTTAAGTATATTGCGAGGCCTTTGAGATCTTGATCTAATTCCTGTACTTTATTGGTGAACAACCAGAGTCTCACAAATATCATGCTGTGTCCCAAATCTCTGAAATAGTGGCAGAGGCAAAATCAGAACCCTTGGTGATTTATCAAGAACCTCTCTTCTTTAGTGGTCAAGAGAAAACAAATCTAAAATCTGGATTCAGCGCACCTTAAGGAGAACACTAAATTAGAGTATATAAATAAATCATTTCTAGTGGTACAAGATCAAAGCAAATTCTAGTAGCTGTGGCCATTGTAGTTTGAAAAAACAAATACCCAAGCAAAAAACCAAAACAATATTTCTCTCTTTTAAAATTTTGTATCCTAAACATTTATGTGTCTCCTTATTTTTTTCCTGCCATGCATTAGACAAATTAAAAACAAAGAGAGGAAAAAGAAAACTATAAGTTTGTATTTTCTGCTTATGAAATGTATTATGTCAATTGCAAAATGTGATATTGTTTATAAAAATATTTTATCCAATTTAAATATTTTACAGTGGAAATAATTCACCTAACATTGTGACTGTTGAAACCCAAATCTTCTCCACATATTGAGGCAATTAGTTAGAAGAAGATGAAGGCATGAAAAAGTACTTCAGAAGAGTGATCAGGGGAGGGAAAACAGAAAAGGCATTTGTGCTCAGGAAATGACAGTCACCAAGTGCTTCCAGATATGGAAGGGATCACCTTCTTCCACATGTCCCAAGACTCACTCCTGCACATTTTGAAGCCGAAAGCTTCATGTTGTTGATGGTGAACTTTCTTCTTCCATTTAAAGAGCAACTATTCTCTAGGTAGATCTTTTCCCATTTGTTTTGCCTCTGAGTAGGAGAATGTATGATGGGTAATCAGATACAATCTGACCATTTTCCTCAAGTGCATGAAAAGCTTCAAATAGAGTTCAGAGTGCCCTGCCAACTGAGAGCTGTACTTACATTCTCTGCACATCAGTTAATTAGTATATGATTGAAATAAAGACAAAATCAATTTGTCTAATTTGTTTTCAGAGTTAAATAAATACACTTATTTAAAGCAAACATAACTCTCTTACCCCATCCCCATGGCCCACAGTGGTACATACCAGCATACACATATACACATGCAGAAACACATTGCTTTCTCTCTGTTTTCCCTTGCATCCTTCCATGCCCTACTCCTCATTCATTGTGCTTCTGCAACTTGCTGTCCTGTTTTCTCTATGACACATTATAGCATGAAGATGCATTTGCAAATTCACTTCTTATCCCAGAATAGATCTCAGAGATACTGATGGAGAACAAATAATTCAGAGGGAATGAGCTGTTTTACATTCCTTGCTATCACACGTGTAGTATTGTTTCCTTTTCTTTTTTGTTTTTTTTTTAAATTTGTTTTAATTATTTACACATGAAAGTACAATGATCTTGACATATCATGCATTTGAATCAGATGGGGTATAATTTCTTATTTTTCTGAGTGTACAGGTTGCAGAATCACATTAGTCATGCAGTCACGTATATACCCACAGCAATAATAATGTCTATTTTATTCTGCTGTTCTTCCATTCCCTCCTTCCCCTCCCCTCCCCTCCCCTCCCATCACTTCTCTCTACCCAATCTAATGTGACACAATTCTTTTTTTTCTTTTTCCTCACTTTGTCATACATGTATTCTGTGTAATGATGAGTGTCTCCTTCCATCTTCCATGCAATTCCCCTTCTCCCTCCCTTTCCCTCCCACCTCTCTTCTCTACTAGAGGTAATCTTCTTCTCAGACTCTTCCTCCCAACCCCATTTTGAGTCACCTCCCTTATATCAGAGAAGATATTCAGCATTTGTTTTTTAGGGATTGGCTAACTTCACTTACATAATCTGCTCTAATGCCATCCATTTCCCTGCAAATGCCATGATCTTGTTATTTTTTAGTGTTGAGTAATATCCCATTGAGTATATATGCCACATTTTTTTTTTATCCATTCATCCATTGAAGGGCATCTAGGTTGGTTCCACAGTCTAGCTATTGTGAATTGTGCTGCTATAAACATTGATGTGGCTGTATCCCTGTAGTATGCTGTTTTTAGGTTTTGGTATTGTTTCCTTTTCTATCTATTAATTTATAAATATTTAAATGTTTTCCTAATGTTTTTACAAATGTGAGATTATTCAATATGGTAGACTGATATAATTTATATTGCATTTTTAATATTGGAGTTTGTGTGTGTGTGTGTGTGTGTGTGTGTGTGTGTGATCTTTACCAAAGCATCCTTCCATTCTTATACAGATACATATAGACCATTCACATCTGAACCTAATAGGGAGTGTGCATAAAACAGATCTGTTCTCCTAGAGAAAAAAATCCCCAGTCCCTTTAGCATAAGAAACAATGTTTCAATTACTACATTTTGCTTTAGAATATCCCATTCATCATTAACATTTGTAGAATGAATGGTCAGATAAGTTAAATTTTTATACTTAACATTTCTGCAAAATGTTTTCAAAAACCTGAAATGCTAGGTCTGCTTTTGTCCTGAATCCTGAGATATTCTCTTGGTCTGAGATATCATATTCAACTTTTCTGTTTTATGAATTGCCTTCTTCATTTCATTAAGAAAGCAGGATTTGTGTTATTATTATTTCAGACATTTTACAGAAAATATACATGGAAAATTTGCATGTTTGTGATTTTAGAAGATTTAAACCTCTGAGAGATACCTAGATAATTGCCAATTCTCTATGATCAGGATCTTCTGTTACCAGAGTTGTAATTTATGCACATTGTGATACCTGTGCTCTTTGTAAAATTACTTGGTAATCTGAAATGCCTTAAAATTTCATATTTTATTTTCATTTCTTTGAACATCACCCCAAAATTTCCTAATGCATACTCATGATCCAATTAATACATATTATAATAATTTGATTATTTAGAATGGTATAACAGATGTAGAGTCACACATTTAGTCTACTTTTCAAAGTCAAAGAGGGAAAATCAAATTGATAGTTCAGATTTGTAAACAATAAGCAAGAAATAAATTGATAATAATCTTAGTAAATGCGATTGTTTTTTAAAATTTATTTTCCACAATCCAATACTGTGAGAGTATAGAGTATTGTATTAGAAATAAAAATATGTGTTATAAATTTAAGTACTATAATGTTCTGTTTTAAGGAGTATACAATATCGTTTCTAAATTAATCAATGAGTTTTCTTTATAATATAATATTGAATAGATTCAGTATAAATTTATTGAATAAGAATATGAATTTCTGTGAGTTCAATGATCTCTTATTTATACTTTATAAAAGTTTTATTTACCTGGCTTATTTTTTCATACAAAGTTACATAAGTTGATAAAATTATATGTAAAGTAGCAGCAGTTATTATCATATAATAAAATGATTTTCATATAATATTTTCAGAGCTTCTTTCTAATGAAAAGTAAAAAAGAGCACAGATGAAACTTAACACATATATGAGAAAGGACGCTCTTATTTAATGTTTATCACTTAGGCATATTTGGTATACCTGAAAGAAACACTCTACTTTAGGAATCGATTTCAAATTTCATGCACATGTGGCATTATTTTTTAATCTTACTTCAGGAAAAGTATTTAAAAGATTTTTTTCCAGAATGGGAAAATACATTAACTCTGAGAACTATCATTTACTGTTTACATTGACATCTGAGTTGACCTGAAGTCTGTTGTTATATGTGGTGGTAACTTTCATAAAAGGCCAATCTCTTTGCCATGGCAACACAGTGATGGATTAGATGTACAGCATTCATAATAGAAATATCTGAGACTCTGAAAGCCATTGTCAGAGAAAGAAGATTTGTTGTACAGTTGGGCAATGCAAACCCACTTTAAAATCTTATTTCAGAAATCATTGTTTAAACCATTTCCTATTCCAACTCTGCATCAAAACACATGAAGTCAAAACACATTTCTTCCAAAAATGCTGTTAACATAAGGTTGAAGGAATCAAAGTCTATAAAATTAAACATTAGAAAGATGCAGACCATTTTCTTCTGCAATGTGATAATAACAAAGCTACATATATTGGTAATGATTTGTTTAAATATAGCTATCACAAGCAATATTTAAAATGATTTTTTACATCAAATTACAACTTTATTTTGATGTAAAACATTAAAAATAATTGTTAAGGCAACAATACAGAGAACATAATTGTAGCCTGGATCATGGTGTATGCCTATAATCGAGCAATTCTGGAGCCTGAGGGAGGACAATCGTTAAGTTCCAGGCTAGCCTCAGCAACTTATTGGGACCTAAGCAGATTAGTAAGACCTAGTCTCAAAATAAAAATAAAAATTATAACAATAAAAAGTGCCTCTCTTGGGTTCAATTTCTAGCACACACACACACACAAAAAAATCTAATTGTACTCACATATGAACATTCTAAAATGTGAAGGGCAAAATTGGTGGCTAAAATAGTAACCACAAAATTTTATCAAAATATATTAGAATTTAGAGGTGCTAAGCCTTGTGATAACTCTCTTAAAACCAATAATAAATATCCAAAGAAAGATGCAGAATAAGAATAGTGAAGAATTTCAAACAATGGTTTGTGAAATAACTACACCATGATCAATGAGTACTAACAAAGATAAACAGGTTATGGCATAGTTCTTTCCCAAAATTATTATGGCTTTCATGTAATAAGGTAACTCATTTTTTGAAAATTGAAATTTATTTAGTCATAAACTCATAGAATTTTAGGCTTAGGGAAGCCCGAAAATTCTGACAATTGTCTTCAGTTTAGAGATGAAGAAAGCACTTTTCTATGCTATATAAAATTCTCTCAGAAATGCCACGTAGCTGAGGCCTTCAACGTGAAGAGTAAAACAGAAGACTCAAACTAGAGAGGTAACTTTGAGAAAAAACATGTCCTAGAGATAATGACAAAGTGAACTTTCAGAGACAGAAGTAGCCAAGATGATGGGCCAACAAAGTCAGTATCACAGGCCAGAAAACTGAGCCAATAGTCTAAATTTGGAAACATTTGTTCAAATACACAGAAAAAAGTAACAACTGAAAAAGGAGGTAGGGCAAGAGACCATTTGCTCAGATTTTCAGCAGTCTCCAATGGTGGCTATATACCAGCAAGCATTAGCTGCATCATGGTACAAGAACATAGATGACACTGAAATGATCTTGGGGGCAAAGCAGTTTATTTATACATAGCTAAATATTTCAAAAAGAAAAATGCCTAAGAACTCCTGATGTGAACATTAACCTATACTTGATTCTTTAAAAAAACAAAAAAAAATATATTTTTTAGTTGTAGGTGCACACAATAGTTTTATTTATTCTTATGTGGTGCTGAGGATCAATCCCAGTGCCTCACACATTCTAGGCAAGCACTTTACCTCTGAGTCACAACCCCAGCCCTTATACTTGATTCTTTATATCATATTCAAAAAATTTAATTTACCGATTTTTAGATCTCTGACATACGAACCAATGAGATATTCATTGAGGGTAAGGACCTAAGCTTTTTTTTTAATATTTCAACCTTTCTTAGTTTCTCTTAGTTATACATAATATTAGGGTATGTTTTGACATAATTATACGGGCATGGAATGTAGCTTACTCTAATTGGAGCAAAAGAGGAAGTACTGAGGATCTAAATTTAAAGGCTGATCTTTATAAGGACTTATTGCATCTTGAAATGGTAGCATTTATTCTTAGCTGTTTTGTTTGTTAACATGCTATTAACTAATACAGTATAGAAATTTATTTTCTAATTGTAGTTTAAAAATATAAGTAATATCTTCATTCTGATGCTGTACTCAGCAATTGTGTCAATTTCACATAAAAAAACTGAAACAGTATTTAGGAGCATTAGAGCTATTGTTGTTGTTGCTTTGTTATTATTAATAATGGGTGTTGAAATTTGTTTAATACTTTATAGTGACCCATTGAGCTTTGGTTTTCCACTGATTTTAAGTAACAATTTTTGGTTTATTTGATTTGTGTACATTTTATTTGAAATATTTATATATATGGTCACTGATGTAAAGTCAGATTGTATTTCAGCTTTTGATACTAAAATTATGCTTATGTTGTCATAAATTATGTTTATGACATCATAGATTATTTACATATTCATTAAAAATTAGTAAAAAAAAATTTCCTCCTTTTCTGATTTCTTGAAATGTTCATAAATTGCTATAATCATTGCCCCTAATCTTTTAGAGTAATTCATCCTGAGAAGAGTATTTATGTGTGGGTATAAAGGAAAAATATTAGAAATAAATGTTCTATATATACTTATGTAAACTGTGTTGTATGAACAAAAGTCTTCGTTTATGTGGGTGAAATGCCTGAGGACGAAGTTGCTTGGCTGTGTGTCAATTGCAATGTTTTGTTTCCTAACAAACTGTCAAAATGTTTTCCAGAGAAGCAGAACCACTTTACACCTCCACCAGCAATGCATGAGTGATCTAATTTTTCTACATCTCACAGGCATTTGTTAAAGTTTAGCTCTTCTGAAAGGTGATGATCACTCATTGTGTCTTCAACTTATATTTACCTAATTACTAATGCTTTTCAACAACTTTTTACATTCCTATTGCCATATATCTTTTGTGAAATGTCTGTTCATACATTTCCCCACTTTCAAATTGTGTTATTAAATTGTAGCTGTTCAATTTTAAAAATATATTTTCATTGTCTAAATGCTAATTCTTAGACAGATACATTATTTTTAAATATTTTCTTCAACTCTGTAATGTGTCTTTTTATACTGGTAACAGGTTATTTCGTAGACTAAAATAACAACAACAACAATAATGAAGTCCAATTTACCAATGTTGTCATCTATCATACTTTTTGGTGTCAAATCTAAGATTATATTGGTCCTTAGGTCCTGGAGTTTTTCTCTAATACTTTCTTCAATTGGTATTATGTTTTATTTTATCTCTGGATGTTTTTGATTTTCTGAGGTTCTATTGGAATAAACCTGGAACGTTTGTCATTCTGGACAGCTTGCTTAGTTTGTTTGTTTGGTTTTCTGCAATGCTACTTGAGTGTTTGACTTGGTATTTTCTGTCTGTTTAGAAAACCTCCATACTGTTATCTCAGATATTGCTTCTGTCCCATCTTCTCTTTCTTACTTGACTCCGAGAATTGAATAATGGATGTTAAATGTTCATGTCCCATATATTGACTCTTATTTATATTTTCTTTGTTTTCCTTTCCATTCTTCAACAAGGATATTAAGTTTGATCTATTTTCTGTTTCATTTGTTTTCTCTTAAAATATGTCTAACTTGCTGTTATTATCAACAATTGAGATATAATTTCAATTATTGTATTTTTAAGTTTAAACTTTTAATTTCAATATTTAGCATTTTTTTCATTAATTGTATTTTTTTCCAGTACCTCAGATTGAACAGAGATATGTTCTGCCACTGAGCTATCTTTGTAGCCTTTTTTATTTTTTATATTGAAACAGGATCTCACTACATTTCTGAAACTAGCTTTGGACTTAAAATTCTCCTGCCTCAACCTCCCAAGTAATTGGAATTATGGGCATGTGCCAAAACACTGGGTATCATTAACCTTACTTTTATAATTCTCAACTCATTGAATTAAGGAAATCACAAATATCTGAGTTTCAGCCCCTCACAGGCAGCAAATTGATCAGACCCTGCAGAAGGAAGGCAACTGTTTAGCTCTAGCCAATCAAGAGATTTCTCTACCTACTTCGGTTTGACCTATAAAAGTTTGCTGTTCATGTTGCAGATCAGAGGTCTCTGAAACGCTTCTGGTTCTGGGTGCTTTCTGATGTATGTCTGTCTGTCTATCTCTTTGTGTGTCTACCTATTAATCTATCTATCTCCATCCTCTGGAAGTATTGATTACATAAGTAATGATCATTTTAACTGTTGATTGTTCTCCATGCACAAATATAAAACAACAATACATTTTTGACTATATTTTCTTCAGTTTTAAAATGATTTAAAGTAATTTTGGATGATATGCACATTCTGATTTGCCAAGACAGTAACAAAATCTGTCTCTCTCAGATGATCTTAGAACGTTTCTACTTCTATGGATTTTTCTGTGTCATATAGACTTTATGGTACCCACAACAAATGGGTTCCTCAATTCCTTTACCATAAAAGAGGATATAATCTGTCTTGCTTTTGACCAGAAAATATGCAACAATATCAATGTATCTTTAGCTTATTACATTATAATACATAAGACATTTTGCTAGCAGACTAATCTAAGAAATTCCATTTACTTGCTTAATAAAGTAAGTGGCTACATTGGGGGAGTTCATACAGCAAGAAACCCTGGGTGGCATCTTAGAACTGTGAGAAGGCTTGAACAGCTCAGAAAAACCCTGAAACTTAGGTATAAAGCTGTAAAAAAAAAAAAAAAAAAAAACCCAAAAAAAACTGAATACTGCCAATGACCACAGGAGTTTACATGGGATCCCCAAGTCTTGGATGAGAAAAAAGCCCTGCATGATATCTTAATTGCAATCCTGTGGGACCCTGTGAAGGCCAAACCAAGGCATGCATAGGTGTCTGATCTACAGAAACTGTGAGGTTATAAATATCTTTTTGTTATAACCTGTGGATTCGGCATTGTTTTTAATACAGCAGAGAAGATGTATGCAAATTCCCTTTCTAGTCTCCCCCCTATCCCTGTGTGCCACAGCTACACTAGCCTTCCTTCAGTGTCCCCACTACTTCAAATGAATGCCCCAGTAAGTCCAGCCCCATGTCCTAACTTCAAGTTTTCTTTTTTCACTGCCTACATCCTATTAGTGCATACCAACTCTTCACATTGTTCAACCTAAAACACCTTTTAATATTAACCTCATTCAATCATCCTATGTCACTCCTTTGGATCCTCTATAGTAAAGCAAGTAGCCTATCCTCCCAGTATAGTCTCTAAGCTTCATTACGACAGAGGAGTTCAATATTTCTTCCTCAATTAATTCAGAGCTATACCTAAAACACTCAATGCAATTTTATTGGCATGATGAATGGACTGTGCACAAAAAAGTTCAGTGTTCTGAATTACAGGATGCAGAGAATATTTATTTTCAATGACTCTCCAAAAATCTATTTGGTACTTAAAATAAAGCTTTATAAAATTATCTGCACTAAGTACAAAAATTACACTGGGGAATTTGGGGATTATACCTATGAATAATATGAATAAAGCTGCTTATTTTTCTTCCATTTAAATGATAGGAATGAAACAATTAACTTACCTGGCCCGGCTTAGAATTCTCACAGACAACAATATCATATTCCCTGGCAAGTTCGGGTGGATTGTCATTGACATCCAGAACTCTAATACCCACTGTGACATGGCTCAGCAAATCAGGATTGTCTGCAAAACACACAGGGATGTATTTAGTATTTCCATGCACACTTTGGCGGCTTGGTTTAAAACAAATCTCCTTAATACTGTGGCTTGTCACTAGCTCCATATGCTGTAGCAAGACTTTTGGCAAAAGACAACTTTATGAAGGCACTCTTTGCTAGAACTCATTAACTTACAGAAAAATGAAAAATGAACACCAAGTCATGACATGAATACTAAAATGATATTTTTTCAAATCAAGGAAATTACATGTTATTCAGGAACTGGAGTGGGAGAAAGTTGTCAGAACTCATTGCATGCTGTCAGAGTCTAAGGGATGAACAATTGGTTTCATCATTAATCTAAGAAAAGCACAACAGTTGTTAAAAAAAATCACAATCTTTAAAAAGTTTAAGTTCTCAATCTAAATAAACTCAGAGAAATGGAAAGTTCTTTACACAAATGATAATTTACTTTTTATAGGGGAATATACATAATGTTAAGTTACAGGAAAAAATAAAGAACACTTCAAATCAGAATTTAGCACGGTATCTACATATAACACATGTAAACTTCAAAATATTATCTCCAATACTTCTAAATATGTCTTAATCTTAGCCTTCTCATTTTTCAGTGAGCATATTAATTCTATGATCTAAGGGAAAAGATAAATGTTGGTTTTATTTTTACATGTCAAATCTAGAGATTCAGAATTAATTTTAGAAAATTCGAATATATCTCTCAATAAATTGGACTCTATTTCTTTTTTGATTACTAATATTTCTATCATCTTCTAAAAATTATACAAAATCAAAATTATAACAAAGAAGTAATACATTAAAAAGATCAGTATAAAATACATGAATTTGAGAAATTCATCAAAGCACAAATAAGGAGCTGAAAACTAACAATATCAGGAAAAAGTGACACATGAATACTTATACAGAAGATGTTAATAATAGTAAAAAAATTCCACAGAGAAATCTAAAAGAAATAGATAATATAAATAATACCTATAGAAAATAAATTTTAGAGTGAAAATTTTTCCACAGAGAAAAATGTTAACTGGATGGTTTTACCTAAAATCAAAGCAAAAACTAATGTCAGACTTGTCCACAGAGAAAAGGGAAGTATTCCACAACTTGCTATCAGTATCTTGTAAAACTTTGATACTAATACTGGGTACTTCTACTAATGAGAGATATATCAACAGATTAAAAGAACTAACAGTATGTCAACTGCACTGATGTATTAAAAACATCTATCTGGATCCATTTAGTTCTAAGAATACTTATGTAATTCAACAATAATAAAAAAGAGGGAGATAGAGAAGAAAAGTAGGAATTTTTTAATACATAAAAATTATACATTAATTTAATGGTTTGGAGTAGTAAAAAATGTGTGTACATAACCACTCAACAACAGTTACAAAAATCAAGAAATGAAATGTAATATCCATAAGTCTAAACACAAACAACGAAATAGAGCTTATATTATTCTTAATGGGGCAAAACTACAAGAATTAATTAAGAGTAGCTGAAATAATTCAAGAATAAAGCTAATAAAATATGTAAGATATCTATATGTGTAACACTTTTCTTAGTTTCTTTAAAGAAGATCTAAAAAAGTCATCCACGGTTGTAGCTCAGTGGTAGTGAGCTGACCTAGTATGTGTGAGGCACTGGGTTCCATCCTCAGCACCATATAAAAATAAATGTAAAAAATAAGGTATTGCATCCACCAACAACTAAAATTATTAAAAAATGTTATGAGATATATTATGTCTCTTGTTTAAAAGACAAAATACCATATGTTCAGACCAACTGTCCAGATGAATGTGTGCATTCAATGTAATATAGTACAAATTCAATGAGAATTGTCCATAGGAATTGATAACTGATTCTAAGATTTATACACACTAAGGCCATTTAGACTCATAGAAGAGGAGCGTGATGAAAGCTTGCTCTGTGTTCTGCCAACATTCCATATGATATTAGAACATAAGGCACTCTCACCATATCCAATGGATGGACAAACAGAAACATAATACAAAGTCCAGACACACTACAAATGGAAATGTAGGGATAAAAAATGAGGGCACTACATAAAATGGCAGAGGGAGAATAAGTTTATCAGGAGGTGGTTTCATACAACTTGTTATCATCATAGTAACAAAATAATAAAGTGTAGCTTAGTAACAAAATAATAAAGTGTAGCTTATTTTACACATGCAAAAATAAAACACATTTTGACAACTTTTTTTCTATATTGGTATCATGTTATTTTGCACAATTACTAGTAGACAACTCAGCGATTAAAGACATAGTGTTTAGGATTAGACAACTACTAGTTGTGTCTGCAGTCCAGAATCTTGTGGGGAACCTCAATTAATCAAACTTTGTAGAGATTCAACATAAGTCCTTCATGCACTGTTCAGGAAAACCATTGAAAGTTTTGCAAACAGCGTGTTAGAGCAAGTTTAACATTGTACTGGTAAAAAATTATTAACTGCGAGTTACTGAATATAGGATGATATCTAAACATGTAGCTTTCAATATGGATAATAGGGCTGAAACCCACTGTAGCTCTGTACTCACCACTCGTCTGCCTGCATGCAACTGGTATTCTTTTTGTAATCATGATATTAGTTAATTCTTATTTGTGAATTGGGAAGTTCCTTTTTGTCTTAGTCTATTATTTTCTTAGTTTATCTTATTATTCCTTTGTTTATTATTTCCTTTGTCTATTATTTACCTTGAATGTCAAATATATTTGTAAGGCTAAATTTGGATTTCTTTTCTGTTTTTAATTCAACATTTCTGTTATGGTTATTTTAGTCTTATTTTCTCACTTCATTTCTGTAAATCAGTTTTCATAATTTTTTATCTTTTATTGATTTTATTATTTTTTAAATACAATACAGCAATGGAATGCATTACAATTCTTATTACAATATAGAGCACAATTTTTCGTATCTCTGTATATAAAGTACGTGTACACCAATTTATTCCTTTATACATGTACTCTGTTTTTTTGTATTATAATTCTTAATACACACATATACCACCATTTTTCATATCTCTGTTTGTATATAAAGTATGTTGACACCAAATTCAAGTCTCATACATGTACTTTGTATAATGATGTCCATTACATTCCACCATCCTTGCTAATCCCCTACCCTCTCCCTTTCCCTCCAATCCGTCTTCCCTATCTAGAATTAATCTAATCCTCCCATGTTCTCCCTCCCTACCCCACTATGAGTCAACCTCCTTATATGAGAGAAAACATTTGGCATTTATTTTGGGGGAGGATTGGCTGACTTCATTTAGCATTATCTTCTCCAATGCCATAATAATAATAAACAAATTACCCTCAAATAAGAAAAAATATAAATATATATCCCATTTAGAGTATTCTTGAAGAGCAAATACTTTGTTAAGTCATTTATTATTTTAATGCCTTAAGTTTTTCATCTATAAACCTGGAATAAGAATGATTTGACTCACTAAGCTGGATTTTTGAAAAATAATTAAAGGGTCATGTAAATTTTACTCTACAAGCAAAGAAGAGAACACAACATACATTTTAATCCCATCTGAATATTAAAATTTAAAAAATGAAAAACTAAACAAAACATATGTTATGCGATCAATTTTATACATGCAATTTCTAGCACAAAATATTCTGTTTATTTTATTGAACCCAGGAACACTGTACCACTGAGTTGTATGCCCAGCTCTTTTTATTTATTATTATTATTATCATTATTATTTAAATTTATTTTGAGACAGGTTCTAAGTTACTGTATGTCTAGCTAATTTGCTGAGGCTGGCTTCAAACTCTCCATAGTCCTACCTAAAACTCCTGAGTCACTGGGATTACAGGTATGTGCCACCATGCCCAATTACAAATTATATTATTTATAAATAAACTATACTTTAGGTAATATCAATATAATAGGAACTCACAATAGCAGATTGGAACCTGTAGAGACAGAAATGCAGTGAAAACGGTATTGCGCTGCAAAACCTAGCATGATATTGCAAAATTTTATTAATCTTCTATAAATTAAGGAACTATCAATTTTATACAGGGAATAGTTATGAATGCCTATGTGTACTTGCCAGCATAATGGGCTATGAGAGAAGTTGGAACAACTAAATATTCCACTTTACCTGATTTAAAACTGTTGACTTTGAATACAGAAAGTGAATTTAAAGCTACTTTTTTGAAATTATTTTCTTAAAAATCATCACTTAAATGCTTAATTTACTTTCACTTCAAAGCCATTATTATTTACATATGCATCCTCTCAAAGAAATCTAAGTCAATTCACTTGTATAAGGTTTATTAAGGAATTTGGTGATTTCTAATCTAATTATTTACTTTCTAATGTGAATAAGAATAAAATAGATCAATTTTCATATGCATATAATATGCATTATTTTCTCAAAATAAGGGTTTATTTATTTTCTTTATGAAAATCTACTCAAAAAGAAAAATCTTATCTACATTGCAACAGGAATTTTCAGTGAATGAAAGTTCTAAAAATCACATTTTTATTTGACTAATTTTCTTAAATGCCCATAAGTATGAAGATGGGGTTAAAAATAATATTTTTGGTCTCTGTTTCTTAAACTTTTGTGAACATATTTCATTTTTTGTGAAAATATCTATAAACCAAAATAATCCTCCCTCTTTCGAAAAGCGATTATGAGTTAATACTGGAACATTTTGAAATGTTAGCATAAATTTTGTTTATGAAAGAATGTGTTTCCATAATTTCCTTTAAAAATAACAAGAAGTTTTGAAACCAAGAGTTCAAACAAACAAAGTCTTCATTTAATGTGTGTGTATGGAAAGAAAGATAATTTTGCTAATTTTAGTTGTAGTTTTAAAATGTTGTATATGAAAGTCATATTTAAATTCAAGACAAAATAAAAACTGAGATAAAATCATTTTTAATAAATTGCTCAGTATGGTGGCACACTCCTATAATCCTGGATACTCTGGAGCCTGAGGCCCAAGATTGCATGTTTGAGGTCATCTTCAGCAAATTAGTGAGACCCTACTCAAAATAAAAGTTAAAAAGGACTGGGGATGTATACTCTTAGTAAAGCATGTGGAGGTTCATTTTCCAGTACCAATAAATAAATACCAACAAATAAATAAATACTAAAAAGATCTTACTAGTTTGATGGTCTAATGCAGTAAGAAGTAATCTACTGATGAAACTATTACAATGCTTGGTATATACTAGTGCTGTTAATATGTCTATTTTCTCTCTTTTTTTCCTATTCTTCAAATCATATATAAATATTAATTGAGAAACCAAATGCTGTTTTCAAAATATTATATTATACTGAGTAACTGAGGTGAATATCTGATATTTAATATGTTGCTCCTCAGACATTTTTGTACGATAGTCATATATAATGCCTTTATATAACTCATTCTGTGAAATTTATATGGGAGAAAATAAAATCAAGTCAACATGTTTTAAATCAGTTATTTCATAGTAATGGAACAACACCTGTGTGTAAGCAAATGTGTGTCAATTAAATATATATATAATATATATGTATATATAGTATATAATATATATTTTAATGATGTATATTTATACTTTATATATTATAATATTATATTTTATTTGTTATATATCTAAATTTATAAATAAGTCATCCAAAATTTATTCCATGTATGCTTCTTACCCCATTTTTTGTCAGATTAAATCCTATCAATTTATTCATCACATAGTTGTCTTATGAATTCCAGAGATAAGTGAATTACTCAGAATGAATTTACAGTTTCTCAAGGAAAGTATTTTGTGGCAGCTACCTCTGAATCTCCAACAATTCTTCAGTATCACTGCCTGAGAGCAATGTGTGTTTAGTGGGTGTACCTTTAATCTTAGGTATGAGTATATCCTTTGTTCTGTAAATAAGAATCTTAAAGTCAAAACAATTCTCCCCTATTATAAATTATTTATATTGAAAATATGTAAACATTTGTTGCTGATTATGAAATAAATTTTTAAAAGAAGACTTATCTATGTACAATTGGCCCATATAATTATTATAAGAGAATCTAACAAATTAATTTCTATTTTCAGATATTTTTAATAATTCACAGTGTCAACATTTCATCTTTGTTTCTTTCTTCATAAGGTTCATGAGATTTTCCTCTTTTATCTCTTTGTAGAGTGTAAACAATTCGTCTTGAATTAACTCATGTTCTCCTTTGAACTTATAATAACATTACCTATGCTGCATGGAACTTCAATAATTCACTAGATTGAAATTTGGTAGCATTATCATTTTATTGGTAAGTAATATTAACATAATAAACATTTTTTATCCATTCAACATCAGAAAATAGTTTTGTTAATTAAATGAAACAGCTAATATGAAAAATTGTTAAGAAAAATAGCAAAACAAATATGATACATTTTTAATATTTGTTTTAAAATATCTGAATATATAGCATTGACCAATCTCCAAATTCTCAATGGAGGAAAATGTCTTATCTCTTATAATGGATCTGCTGTTGCTTGGGGGTAATGTCACCTTTCTTGTGAACATCACACATAATGAATAATCTGTGAATCGCAAATTGATTTAGTTCAATTGAAGTAAGAACTTGAAAATACTTTCAAAATAACAACATTTCTGATTTATCTGAAATTTCCATTGGTTTTTTTATTTGCTTAATTTTTCGCTTAAATTACAATGTATTTTTTGCAAATCACTCTCTCAAGTCTGAGGAAATATTTCAACCTAGTCTACACAGTTATTGATTTCCTTATGTTTATGAACCTCGATGTTTAGTGTAATGTTTAAATAAATTTCATAATAACAAGTTTAGCAATCTTGGAAACAGGACATAAGAAAAGAAAGTTTTCTGTGTTCATCAGGAAGGAGCAACCGATAATAGATCAGTCTGCTGGGACAAATTATTATAAAATTGAAAAATTATACAGAAAGCCATTACTCTTGGAGATCAGAAACCAGACAGTGGCAGGAAAAAACAAAACAAAACAGCCTTCTGAGAAAAGTAAGATATACCAAATAAGCGTCTAGAATCCCTGGAGATTCGATAATACATTTATTATATCAGTGCATCCTGGTGGTTTAACATTTTAAAACCAATGAGCATACAGATACTTCTTTGTGTGGGGTTACAACCAAGAAGTTCAGAATAAGTAAAAACATCAAAAATTGAATATGCATTTAATACACTTAACATACAGGACATGAGAGCTCAGCAACAGAGTAGTACAATACAGATAAAAGGTTGTTTAACAAGTAACTGCATGGCTGACAGGGAGCTGCTGTTGCCCAGCGGAAATAAATCATTAGCTCAGGGAAAATCAAATTCAAATTTCAATGTATAATGTTTAAAGAAGGTATCATTTTCACACCATTGCAAAGTCAAAAAACTTGAAGCTAAGCCAATGCAACCTGGGGGCCATCTGTTATTTGTAACATATGTGTAAACACATTTTTTTTGAAAGAAACCAAAATCTATTTTTTAATTTAACCAAAACACAATAAGTTAAAACTTGAAGGGATTTCCTCAATATATGCAACTCAAAAACTCTAATCAAAAATAGTTACCTCTATCATTAGTAATTAGGAAAATGCAAAGTTAAAATTATACTAAGATTTCACCTCAAACCAGTCAGAATGGCAGACATGGGAAATAAAATGATAAATTCTAAAAAGGACGTGGAGGAAAAGGAACACTTTTACTCTATTGGTAGGATTGTAAATTAGTGACACCACTACGTAAATCGATATGGATGTTTCTCAAAAGATTAGAAATGAAGTTACCATATGACCCAGTTATAGCACACCTCAGTATTTATCTTAAAGAATTAAAGTCTTCACACTATAGTGATACATGCATATCCATGGTTATAGCAACACAATTCACAGTAACCAAACTATGGAACCAAACTAGGGGTCCATAAGTAGATAAATGGAAAAAGAAAATGTTATATACATATATATCACATTTACATATATATCACATTTACATATATATCACATTTACATATATATACACATATCCATATATATATGTGTGTGTGTGTGTGTGTGTGTACACATAGACAATGACGTTTTATTCAGCCATAAAGGAAAATGTCATTTTGTCATTTGCAGGAAAATGAAACTTTAAACCATTAAATTAAGCAAATTTTGCCAAACGCAGGTTACGTGTATATGTTTTCTCTCATATGTGGAAATTAGAGAGGGAAAAGGAAAAGAAAGTTGGGGGAAGATCTCACAAAAATCAATGGGAGAACAGTAACATAGTTGAAAGTAACCAGGGAATGGGAGGAAGGGACCGAAAGGGAAGGCGTTGGGGAGTGGTGATGGCCAAATTATATTGTTTATATTATGGGAAGATACAAATATATAACAACAAATCCCATCAATAGGTACAACCATGGTGTACCAATAAAAAATGTGGGAAAAATTTTGATCACATAGAAGTAATGAGAAAAATGCAAATTTCCAAGGTCTAGGGTTGGAGGAGGAAGAGAGGAAGGTAAAACCTCAGTCAGGGGATACAAAGTGAGAAAGGAAGAACAAGTTTTGGTGTTTTATTGCATCGTAGGGTGATGATAGTTAAATTTCATGAATGTTTTAAGATTACTAGAAATGTGGATCTTGAATGAAGGAATTATAAAAATCTGAGTGGATAGCTATGCTAATTACTGAGATTTGATCATGATGTGCACATTCTGAAATATTCCACTGTACCCTCATAAACATGCACAATTTCATTCCATCAATTATAAGTAATATAACTAAATAATCCTAGGTGGGCCTTATACCTAAACTTAAAAATCAAACATGTAATCTTTATAGAGAAGCTTTTAGGAGTAAACATTAAGATGTTCAGCAAGCAAAAGTTTTATAAACAAGACAAAGAATCATTATAAAATAAAACAAATTTTTTTTAGCTCAAAGTAATTAAAATTTCTTGTTCTTAAAAAGTAAACAAATATCTGGTTCTTAAAAAAGTAAATAAATTAGAAAACTCTGTAGAAAATATAAACATATCAAAACTTTACTTTAGTATATAAAAATAACTAACTCTTAAAACTAGTTAAATAACCAACACAAAGATGTAAGAAACTTAGATAATGAACAGATATATCCACATGACAAATGAGAAGTTGAAAATATTTTCAAAATTTCTGTCATTAGTGAAATAAAACCACAATATAATTCCACGATATTCCACATGAATGAATAAAACGAAAGGGACGATAAACTCTCAAAGATAATGTAGAGCAATCAGAAATTTTGTATTTTCTAAAATATTAAAACTATATTGGAAAAAAGGTTTTTTAATGAAGTTAAACATGAAATAATGTTCTGATTAAAATGTTCAATTATGAATATATATCCAGTAAAATGAAAAATGTATCTATGCAAACACTGTGTATAAATATTCACAGCAGCTTTAAGTAATACCCCAAATTAAAAACAAACCAAATGCTCATCAAAAGGAAAATAGATGAGTACATTGTAATATC
Source organism: Urocitellus parryii (assembly GCF_045843805.1). Classification (NCBI taxonomy): domain Eukaryota; kingdom Metazoa; phylum Chordata; class Mammalia; order Rodentia; family Sciuridae; genus Urocitellus; species Urocitellus parryii. Next base: position 33,908,945 of record NC_135531.1, on the reverse strand, counting down.
ATCACACAATGGGATATTATTAATGAATAACAAATAAATTTTGTACTGTTATCATGAATATGGATGAATCTTAAAATATTGCACTGTTCAACAGCAGCTCAGAGTATGCATGTTTTATGTCTGAAATCATATATACCTTGTGTTTTTATTTATACGATGCTCCTGGAGTGGAAAATATTATTGTAAAATAAATCACAACATTATTACAGCTGATGTGTGAGGGGTATGGGCATCAATTTAAAGAGGCCCTTTTTTCCTAGTTTCTGAAAATTTGTCATACCAAGAGTGGTGTGGTTACACAATGGCTGTATATATGTAAAACTCATCAAAGTATAATAAGATCTGGATTTTTCAATGAATGAGGATATTACTCAATTACAAACAAATCACATACAAGAAGAATGGAATCTTTGTGAATTTTTGAACAAATCTTAATTGTCAATATATAGTTTATTGAGGGAATCAAGACAATAAGTTTTACACAAAATAAATAATAATTTGAGAGTGAGTTTAATGAAGTTAAAAGTGAAATTCATCAATTGTAAAACTAATATTTAATAGTCTATGTAGGCACTAGGATATTTTATTCTTATATATAAAAATTTAGAAAACCATTTCTAACCTTTCTTATGCATATTTACTTGTGTTTTCCTATAGGTAATTCTGGCCATGTACCAAGTGGTGTTTAATATTAAATTATTATTTATAGAGTTTACTTTTATTATGCCATTATGTACCAGGTAGTGGATTAAGATACATAATTGGAGTCTCATTATAAACTTTGTTACAAATGAGACAATCTGTTGAAAATGTGTTCAAGTTTCAATTGCTTATATAGAACTAAAAACAAGCTTAGATGGTTTTACCCAACCCCACAATCAGTAATCTTAAATATTAAGCATCACAGCACTACTGAGATAATTTGAAGACTTTTTTAACAATATAATGGCAGTTAATACAAGTAAATTGATACCCTTGTTGAAGCTACAAGGGTATCAAAATGGAAGAGTACCTATATTTAAAAAATGAAATCATTTAAAAACTACAAAAACTTAAAAATTTCTAAAATGTATTCTGATAAAAATGCTAGAATTTATTTTCTATAACCACTAAATTCATGCAATTTCAAGTTACATTATAAACTAAGCCATTTAGGAGTCTTTTCATATAATTTTGCAGCAGAATATAACATTTTAAGTGTGATTTTTCTGATATGAAATATATTAGGAGAGTTTGTTAATACACTATAATGTTGAGGTCAATCATATAGCATAGTTCCATATTTATTTAAAACAGAGGCTAACAAATCTTTTTTTGGAAAATATTCTAGAATACATCCAAGAATATATTATGTGTTTTGGTTATGTGTACCCAGGGTTACTTATTACCAAAGAAAAGAATTGGAAATAATTTTCAAAATGATTATGTACAACAACAAAATATTCTAATGCTTATACAGACCACTAGATGATAATTTTACAATTGAAGAGTATAAACATCAAACATTATTTCACATATGCACAGGGAGCTTTTGGAATATATATTATATCAGCAATATTCAAAATACTAATCATTAAATGCCAAAAATTTCCCAAAGCTTTTGAAGTTGTACACATCAACTAATGTAAATTCATTATTGCATCATATTGAAAATGAATAAACATGGTGTTTGTTTCAGTTTAAATAAATATACTTGTTCTAATTTTTTTAGAATATGGTACTTATAATAGCATATTATAATAAGAAAGCTCTGAAAATAAATATTAATATATTAAGTAAATGTCAAAAAAAAAAGAATATAGTAGATATAGTAATTACCTTACCAAACTCCTTCTCACTGTGTAGAACCACAGAAGTTTTGAATGGAGTTGACTACAAGTGGAAATTAAAATACAGGCCTTAATGATACCAAACAGATAAGGATAACTGCATAACAATAGTCAATTCAACACATTCCAGTTAAGTATACAGATTTTTAAGGACAGAGAATAAAGTTCCAAAATGACCTAATAACAATGACATTTTTAATTGCTATCTGTAGTGGCAATTTCCACAGGACTTGAATGAGGATGCATGCATCCTGATTTTAAGATGGCACTTGTATTGTTACTAAGTTACCAGTTAGCACAGTGCTTGTTACTGGTCACCATAAGACAGTAATACTAAGGTAAAAGATCACACAAAAAGCAAGGCAAAAATGGGAAGATCACAGAGAAATGAAACAGAGATCTGATCAAAGCAAATCCAAAGCCAACTATGAATTTTATAGATAAATGAGTCAATGAAACATTGTTTATCCAAGAGCAAATTGAATAATATTTTTCTCTGTGTTATTATTACTTACAACAAAGAAATTTTGGCAGGTACCTACAAGATGGCTCCAAAGTTTACATCCAGGAATTCATGTACTTGTATATTCACTTGCTACCTGTAATAGAATTGGCTCATTTTTAAAAAATAAAATATTGCAGAAGTAACAATGTGCAATTTCTGAGCCTTGGTCATACAGAAGATGGCTGTCTCCATATTAGTCATCCTGGGATAACTCTTACTGATTCACCAGCTACCTTGATGTCAGTGTACTCCAGCGGTCCTATGGAGAAGTCTATGAGGTGAAGAACTGAATTTCTCTGCAATGTTGACAGGGATGATGTAGACTTGTAGAAGCTGTATCCTCAAGGCTGAATCACCTTGAAGTGACTGAAGCCCAACCAAAACATTTATGGCAACACCATGGGTTACCCTGAATCTGGATCACCACTTATCCCTTGCCCTTATGACTGACCCACAGAAACTGTGAACCATATTTGTGGATTGTTATTTTGAGTCACTATATTTGAAGTACATTTTTCTATGCAGATGTATAAGGAACACATTGATGCATATACATGTATACGAAATTTTCAGACCAGTATTTTATTACCTTGATCATTGATATGAGCAATATAAGTTTCTTTGGGTTGTATTCCATTTGTACTATGAAAAAAGCATCAATTAGCATCAAAATATTTTCATAAAAACTGAGGAAAAAATAGAGTTGATAAACAAGGAATATATAAATGCTGTTTTCTAGTCCTTGGACTTAGTTTTGTACATGGGATGTATAAGAGAAAATGCAACCGTGAGTTGAGGCAACCATTCATATTACTATGCACACATGAAATCACTGCCGCTGTTTAGAATATGATTACTAGTGACAGAAAGATCTTTCTGATTCAAGAAAAGAATGAAAAATTAGCCTCTCCCTAACTATAGCTTCTTTAGAAGTACTTCTGTCCTGCAAACAATAAATGATAGCTGCATTTTGATAAATCAATCAGGTGGTAAAAGTTCTCACATTTAGTACACACACAAAAAAAAAAAAGAAAAAAGAAGTTGTTTTAGGTAAAATGGAAATGTATAATTTAGTGGTCATTGAGTTATATAGAGAGTGAAAAATTTGTTAGACAGTTACTTAGGTGGAGGGATGAGGAGTAGAGAATACCCATGTACTTAACAACATTTAATTAACCACGTTCTATGGGCCAAAAAATTTACTAAGCATTTGGAAATGATATGATGAAGAAAAATAAGACTCCAGGCCTAAATTTGAGATTGTTATAATGAAATAAAGATTAAAAAATATAAAATCAATTGTAATAAGAACTTGCTATAAGTAATGCATGCAGAAAGTCAGACTGTAGAAGGGGACAGCTGGGAGACTGGCTTAAGAAATTGAGAAAAAATTCAAAGATGTTGTGACATTTGAAATAGTTCCTAAAGGTAAACTATGATAAAGGAAGACAAAATAAAACGAAGACATTGAGAAATGCAAGGATTATGACTTGCTGCAAAAACATGTCCTTGTGGGGTTCTATGAATACAACAATGATACACATTTGTACAGAGGATTAACTTAGAGCAGAGAATTCTGCGTTGTGTTATCAAAGTTATACTTGTCCTGCTTTGAGTTTATTTCTTAGCTAATTGGAATGCATTTGTAGGAGGAGGGGGAGTCCATGGGATTAGTAGTAAATACAGCTGCAGTATAAATCAAATATTCGTTGAACACAGGTTTATTAACCTAGCTTCACATTAGAATCACATATGCAATGGCCTTAAACTCTGACATGCAAGAGAATCACAGGAAAGCTTGATAATACTGGTACTGCGAAGCCACAGCCATAGAGATTCTGATTCATCAGGCCTGGATGGAACCTGAGGATTCGCCTTACTGAGTTGCCAAAGACCACACTTGGAGAACCACTGATTTGTAATTTAAAATTCTGAGACCCTTCTCTAAGATGACTGAATTTCTGTATGCTGACATGGGCAGAGTGGATTGTATGCCACTCAAAATCTTTAAAAGTTATAGTAAGCAGTCTAAGTTAAAATCCAAAAATTGCAAAAAATAATTTAAAAACTAGAGCAATGACAAAATAGATGTTTTTGCAATGGATAATATTATATGTCCACTTATCAGATCATGAGGTTTTCAGATATTTGGTCACACATTATTCTGGGAATTTCTGCAAGAGAGTACATGGATGAGATTGACATTGAAGTTGGTAAACTGATTAAAGCTGATTGCTTTCCTGAGTGCTGGTGGGCCTCATCCAAATAGGTGAGGCTTTAAAAAGCAGAAATTCTTACTCCCACATAAAAGATAAATTTCCTGACTAATGCCATTCAAGCTGAACCCTCAACTCCTGGTGCTACAAAGGCATGCCAGCTGTTAGCTTGAGACTGGGGATGTTGAAAACTGCAGGTTTTGCAATTGCTAACTTCCATATTAATGTGAGAAAAGACTTTGTAATAAATCTATGCTTCCTCTTTCTCTTTGTGTCTTTCTCTCTCTCTCTTAATGCATATGCATACATTCATACACACAAGCAGTCCCAATTTTTTGTGCACACATTTGTATATATACACCCAAATTCATATGCTAAAACTGCATGCTGTAAATACATAGATACATCTGGAAACAGAAAAATATGCATACACACGATTACGCATCCTTCACCTCCAGTCAGAATCCATGCACTATCCTATCTATGAAATCTTTGCAGATCTTCCTAGAGAGATTAACATACCAGTTTTATGTTTCTGTAGCCATAAAGTGCTGTCAAAGCCATAATGCAATGCTCTGCTTACTTTGTCTTCTGCATAAGAATCTTATAGTCTTCAGAGGCAAAAATTATCTCTCTCCACATATTAAAACATACAATAAAGGTATATCAAATTTATATTATACTGGCAAAAAAATAAAGTGATAAATGGAACAGAATAGAGAACTCAGATCTCTGAATATATGTGAATATAATATTGTGAAGAATCATGAGGAAACTTTCTGGGTGATGGCTCTCTTACATATCCTAATAGGATTTGGAATTGCAGTCATAGGTATATATAGGACTTTGAATGTTATGTTTAAGATTTGTACATGCATAATATAAAAAGTTTATCTGAAAAGAAATGGTAAATTTGAAAAAAAGCATGTCTTTTATTTTCCCTAAAATATCATATAGTCTGGCAAACATTGTTTATTAATATATTCTGAGTTAATTAATATATTTTAAGATACAGATTTTAAACTGTACCAAATCAAAGTGCTATGTACAATGGTAGATAAGGAAAGAGAAAATTCCGAATAAACAAAGAATCATTCACCTAGTAAAATGTCACAAAGAAATCAGGGGAGGATATTGAACTTGGCTATTGGATAGTCATTGATAATCATTCCAGTATGGTCTAAAGTACAGTAAGGATAAATTTATGCACCACACAAGAGAGTGCATGAAAGGAAAATTGAGTCATAGTATGTACCTTTGAAGGAAAGTTTATTATTCAATAAGAATAACCCCTCTTTAGTTTTGTTTCTTTTGTACTGGAGATTGATCCCAGGGGCATTTAATCATTAACCCACATCTCCAGACCTTATTTATTTATTTATTTATTTATTTATTTATTAAATTTGGGACAAGGTCTCACTAAGTTGCTTAGGACCTTGCTAAATTGCCAAAGCTGGCCTTAAATTTATGATGTTACTGACTTAACCTTCTGATTTGCTCAGATTATAGGTGTGTGCTGCTGCACCTGGCCCCCCTCTTCATTTTTTGTGATATATTATATAAGAATATATCATGTAGAATTCTAAAGATTGTAGCAAAATATTCTGTTCCTTTGTTACCAGTCCAACTCTAATCAGGATACTGTCATGGAATGATGGTACAGATATAATTAAGGCTCCGAGTCAATATATAAATTATTACATGGGTGAACCTGAGCCAATTAAGCAAACTGACTGCAAATGAAGAGATTTTCCACCTAGTCACAGAAGAAAGAAATTTAAAACATGAGAAGAACACATGCTTGTTTGTAGAAGGTGAGGGTCAGAGGAGAAGGAACATAGACCTCCTCTAGGTGGAAGTTACTGCCCCAGTTGAAAACCAGCATGGAAGTGGAGCATGGAAGTGGAGCGTTAACTAGTGCTTATTTTATATATATATATATATATATATATCAGGGAAGTAGATTTACCAAGAAGAAAAATGAGACTGAAATCAGATCTGTTCCAGAGCAACCAGAGAAGAGGTTATCCTGGTTGACACATGACTTCAGTATTGTAAGACTTTAGCCAGAGAACCCAGTTGAATCTACCTGGACTTCTTTCCTACAGAATTGTTGCCTTTTTCTGTTACACAACAAAAGAAAAGTCATGTAAGCTATCAAATGATCGTGCTGTAGGGTAGATAAAAGAGTATAAAATTATTTAAAATGGAATTGTTCTCAAGGTATTTATTTGGAAAGTACTGTTCCCCAAGATCGTGACATGTGATGGTAATACGATGTATTTCCATCTAGCTCCCTAACCACAGCTTACTTATTGAATTTATATTATTGTGTCGTCTTTACAATTGTGAAAATAAACTTACATCACAATATGAATTTCAAAAGTAAACAATAAAGTGTACCTGAGATAGCTAAAATACCTGATTTATGCTTGGGCTTAAAGAGGGTCAGCTTTTCCAGTTGAAAATACTGGAATTAACATGGCTTTAGAAAGTTGAATATTTAGGTTCATATATTTTATGGGTCTCAATTTACTTACTGAAGTCACCTCTGTTTCACAAAGATTAGTTAAAATCATATGTCTGTAAAGGTATCCATATAAGTTAATAGTGCTGTTTAGCAACAGCAGGTAAAAATACAGTCCAGGCACACATTTCTATCTTTACCTGTGGCAAAGCAGCTGAACAATCTCTCTGATGTAGAACTACAGGGTGGAAGATGTCAGAGACAATGATGACATAATTAGCAGCTGGAATGCATCCAGCTCTACCTGAATGGTTGTGTGCTTTTCAATTTTACCACCCTTCAGTACCACGCAATACATGTGACACAGGAAAGTTCTTTGCTTTGCACACGAGTGCTTTGCTCTCCTGCCCTCTTAAATACTGGCACATTCCCTCTTCTGCACAGAGGGTGCACATTTCTCTTATTTGCACAAACCCCTAGGTAGACTGAAAATGTATTTGCAAACAGTAAGTACTAAAAACAATTCCACAGAACACTCAGCCTTTCAGAAACTATTACATTACAAAGATTTTTAAAAATCCAATTTGAAAAAGTGGCAACTAGATTTGTCAAAGCAAAATACACCAGAAAATACTTTGATAGCATGGCTGATGTTGAAGTTAAGGTTTATAAACAATTGTACAAAAGAGATTACCCACCAGTGTTAGCAGGTAATTAGGCCAAGCAGTAAGTGCATGAATGTACACTTTTCTAAAGCAATCTCCCAACACAACGATAAAAGTTTAACTAGTGCTTATTTTTTATATACTAGTTTATGATTATGATTAAATTATATTTTAGAAGTGCTCATTGATTTGTTCTCTAAGGCATTTTTTTTGCCACTGATAAAATTCAGAAAATTACAATTTAGTATACTGTTTTACTTAGTAGATATGTAATAACTCAGTTCTCATAAGATGTTAGCAATATTTTAAAAAGTTTCCTGAATATATAATTAGGATATTACTTTAGTAAGAAACAGGCATTTATTTTAGAAATGATGTCAATATATAGTTTCATGCTACAGATAAATTAATGTATATTTTATAAATTTGTTTCCACTTGATGCAAATATTATTTGGGCTTAGGTAGTGAATGAGAATTAATGTGAAGTATGGTTATTGATCTAATTACCACTGGAGTTTTTTTCTCTTCCCTGTAAGATATTTTCAATGTTTTCATCACTATTTCCTGGACATGTTTACCTATTCATTCCTTATTTTTTTCAACTGATTTTTAATGAATCATTATGTAATAGTCATTAATTGCCCTTGGGTCCCAAAGGACACAAAATTGCCCACCTAATATGGTTACTTTAGATAAATATTATTTAAAGTGAAAACAAAGGAACCCAATGAAAAGTAATTAGTAACACCTATTGAAAAGTAATTAGTAAATGCTTGCTTTTAAAATTGTGTTAAAAAAATCTAAATGGAAATCACTTGAGCTGATTTTGCAAGTGCAAAAAGTAATACATATATATATATATTACTTTCATATATATATGAAAAGTGCAGGTAAAATGTAAAACATTGGAGAAGCCTAATCATTGATTTTTATGAAACAAAGGGCAATACAATAATTGAAAAACACAGCAAGGTTTACCTTGATAATAACAAGTGGCTATAATAAAAGGACAGATAATAAAAAGTTTAGGTGATTTTATGAAGTTGGGATCACACTGTTTTGTGTAATGTACAAATTGTGTGGACACTTGAGGAAAGGCTGGCCATTCATCCAATGTTTAAACTTCAAGTTATCGTAGGACAAAGCAATCCCACTCCTCACTATGTACCCAAGAGAAATGAAGACATGTCCACTTCAAATAATCTCACACTAATGCTCATAGCAGCATCAATCATACAATGTAAAAATTAAAAACAACACAAAATTCTATCACATAATGAATGAACAAATAAAATGTATTATATCCAAAGAAAGAAATGATTTTTTGGTAATACAAAAGGATGAAGCTTTGATGACGGAGCACAACATGACAACATGGGTAAACACTGAAATTAAGTAAAACCAGCCATAAATTATCACATACATATTGTATAATTATTTCATAAAAATACCAATAATAGGCCAATCTATAGAAACTAATAGTTGATTAATGGCTTTGTGGGATTGGGGGAGTCTGAGTTGGATGGCTAAGGGGTGCAGAATATTGATTTGGAGAACCAAAAAGTATTCTAAAATTTATTGTGGCAAAGAAGGTACACCTTTGTGATATACTGGAAGCTACTGAAGTATAGCATTTGAAGAATGAATGAATTTATATTATATTGTGATAGTAGGAGCAAATGTAACTCCATTTTGTTTTATGACTTCATCCTGTAAAACAACCATGCCAAGTAGAAGAATCATGACTGGAGCAAGATGTTCTTTTCCCTTTGCTATAGAAACCTTTAAGAATACAAAACTACCTAATGGGGCATTGTTTCTGTAACTAGGGTAACGGGGCTCTGTTTCTGTAACTGGGGTGACTGGGCTAACTGTAATTGGTTATGCTTCCCACCACTTGACTACACTCTCTCGCTTCGGTAACCTGGCTTGCTTGCATTGGCTAGACCCCCTGAACATCCCTTTTGCGGTTTTCAGGCTTATAAGGAGAGCCCCTGCAATTGTTCGGGGCTGATCAGGGGAACAGCTTTATGTTCTGGTCAGCCGCCACCGGTGTGCTTCAATAAAGGCTTGATTCGATTATACGTGAGTGGTCTGGAAGTCAGTTTATGAAACCCTGGGACCAAGCTTTAACTATAACAATATGAATTATATCTAAATGAATCTGTGAAAAATATTTAATGTCCTATATCCTGAGTATGACATATTCCTAATACCCAGCATATCTATGGTTCTGTCATGAAACCATAGAAATATTTTTAAAGCTTTATATAATTTTTTAGAGAGACAGAGAGAGAATATTTTAATATTTATTTTTTAGTTTTTTTTCAGTGGACACAACATCTTTATTTTTATGTGGTGCTGAGGATGGAACCCAGCGCCCTGCGCATTTCAGGTGAGTGCACTACCACTTGAGCCACATCCCCATCCCCGAAAGCTTTATATAATTTTTGTATACAATTTCAAATTGTAGGAATTTGGTATTTGTTTATTCCCTCATACATGAAAAAAATCTATATTCTTATGATCATAAATCATTTTATAAGAGTTTTATTCTAATGTCATTGTAACACAGTCATACCCAAAGTTTTCAATTTATTTATAATGATTGATATTTAGGCTTGTATTCTCCTAGACTTAGATGTTTATCACAATGCAATACTCTGGAAAAGGGAAGCCACAAGTGTCTTGCTAAGCTTTCTCTCAATGTTTTTCTTAAAGAGGTCTGAGGATTGTTATTGAAATTCCATGAGTTATTCTTTTACGTTAAGTATTATAAAAGCTAATTGGAGCTTATATTGGAGTTTCATATTGACAAAATTATTCAAGTGCTTTTATTAAATTTTCTTTTTTTCTGAAACTGCCACATATGAAGTATTTTTCTCAATGGCTTAAGTAATGCATAAATATAAGAGAAAACAATTCTCACAATTGGCAGGAGAATCAAACACTTGCCACTCAAGGATAAGGGCTGTCCTAGGAATAAAGAAAAAAGTAAAGAGTTTCCTCACCTCATCCAATACTAAGTAAACAAGTGTAACATCCTGTATCTTCTGCTAGGTTCTCATAGCGGTGGGAAAAAAAAAAAAAAAAAAAAAAAAAAAGATGGGAAACCCACTCTCAAGGAAAGCTCTGTATGATACTTGGTGTTCAAGTGACATCTTTTCCTATGGTGCATAAAGAGCAGTTTACCATTTTCTGAAGCAGCAACTGTGATGTTGTACCATGGTGTTTCTTCTCTGTCAAGAACCTTCGATGTCTTAATGGTTCCAGTATTGGCATCAATGTTGAAAAATCTGTCATCTTCGGCCTTGTAATTGATGAAGTACCTGGAGGAAAAACAAAATGTAATCCTTCATTTTTCCTTGAAGCTATAATAGAGAGAAACCACACTGAAAAAAGGGAGGTATTAAATCAAATACATTAAAAATATAGCTGTATGTTTAATCTCCATATTTGGCTGAATATTTACATAGAAACTTTATTTTATTATAGAACACACAATTATTTTATCTCTTAGTCTTTAAAACTTAGGCTATTATACCACAAGTTATTTTCAAAAATATTTGCTAAATTCTATGAATAAGAGTAGATAATAGAAACACAGTGATTTATAAGAGAAAAATGCTTTTGTAGTTCTGTAGTATGTTGGAAGATAAAATACAAAAGTAAAAATTCTTTTTGCTATATATACAAAGAATTTTAAGGTTGAAGCAGATGTCAGAGGGAATTTTTTCTTGGTATTTCATTATAGTTGAAATTTGGAGATGAATATAAAATGCAAAACAACATGTCTATAGTTATTACCATAATATGTACAACACTTTGATTGAATCTTTATTTAATACAAGAAAAAAATATTTCAAGGAGGAATTTGTGAACTAGGGGCCACAAGTTGTCCCACTCCTATTTATATAATCTTGCAGGATTTTCTCATTCAAGGTTTGGTCTTCAGCTTTCTCTGGAAATAGAATGAGCTGAAAGTGATGGTGTTCTGGTTTCCTGTTGTGCCCTGCCACTTTCATAAGAAAACTCTGCCTGGGCTATTGTGCTCATCCCAGCAGTAGATAGAGTCATAATGTTGTTGTAGGTCAACTTCTCGAGCCTAGAGCAGAGCACCCTAGAAAGTGTCAAGATGCAAGAATGAGTGCACCATAGATTGGCAGAGCTGGCAAGCAAAGGCTACCACTGTTCATGGTAATTCACAGACACATCTATGATAGTTGTAATAGACATTTTTACATCTCTGAGTCTGTTTTATTTATTCATTGATATCTAATTAACATGCATAATAAAAATATAGTAAATAATTACTATTTATTCTAGAAAATTTCTAGACTGCTTCTAAAATTATTTAAGTACATAAATGGTCTTTTCTCTCCTAAAACCTAATACCTCTTCCCTTTTCCTTAATCACAGCTTAAGTTTTATTTAGACAGAAAGTATAAAAATGAAAGGATTTGTGGAAAGATTTAGAAAAAGAGCATTAGAAATAGAGGGGAGAAAGTAAAAAAGATCAAAATTAAGTTAATAGTTTGACTTGATTGCAGAATTATAAATAAATAAATAAATACAAACACTGATGTATATCAATGCAACTATACAGAGCAAAAGATATGGATGCCCAGGCGTTAGAACAAGCAAGCCCTATAGCTTGTGGTAAAGAGTCTTTCTCTGTACAAGCAAAGAGAAGAAATGTTAAAAAGAAAGGAAAGACTGATTTATGTTTTTGAAAAAATCACAGTGGCTACGTTCAACCTTGTATTGGGAAAATTAAAAACAAGAAAAATGTAATCATCTTGAATGAAGTGAGAAAAATATAAATGGAAAGAAGTGCCTTAAACATTGCTATGTATTAGAGACAGCCTGTAAAACACTTTCTGGAGTGGCATTAGTGAAGGGGAGAACTTGCAGGTGTCTTGTTTGCATGTATATGTGGGTGACTGAGTGCTTGTTTTACCATGCAAAAATGGATAGGCCTATTTACGAGGTAGACAAAATTGAATTAAGGTAAAGCAATTTTGGAGAAATTAATTGCTTTGATATGGTATGACTATGATGCCAACTAGGTTAACACATGGAAAGAAAAACAGAGATCAAATAAGTGGGTGGATTTCAAATGTGTTTTCTGAACAGGAAATATAAAGTTGATACAAATTAGCATAGACTTAAGGTAATTGGAACAGTATGATACTATTTGGAAGAAAATTGTAAGGAGATAAGAAAATCCTGAGACCCTTTTGAGACGAAAGCAACCCAAATTCTGTGTAAGAAAAAGATTGCCGCAACAGGAAAGGGGCATCCCAAAGAAGGAGGAAGGGACCCTAAAGGGACACTAGAGCCAGGAAAAATGAATGTTTCAAAGAAGGAGTGGACAGATGTGGTAAATTCTGTTAAGGAGCCAACTGAGGTTAGTAAATGTTGATCAGATTTGACAACATAAATCTACTGCTTAACTTAAGAAGCATAAATCTCAATAAACTGTCAAAGAATTTGAGTTTTATTACAGCAGATTTGAGAGTTTATTGAATGTGAACATGTAAAGCCCATGAGGCATGACAATTTACTTGAATCACTTTCCGAATGGAAGTCACTAAAAAGGTGCACTGAGTTATCCACAAAGTAAGTTTGACAATCTGTTCTTTTCTAGAAGGAAAACATGAAGAATTGACTATACTACTACAGGGAATGGTTATTTTGAGAGGAGACTATCTAACATGTTCAAACTCATTCGAAGATGAAAATAATTGGGTTCCAAAGTAGAAATTTAGTAACTGCCCATTGAAAATAACATGGACTCTAATTCCATTTTATCATGAGAAAAATATAAAAGTTGTTTGGAAATCTAGAATAGGTGAGTATGGTAATGGAAGTACTACAAAATTCATTATACTTTCTAAAACAGTATAAGCGTATAAGTATAGCTTTAATAAAACTCTGTGCCTCTCAGAGGTATAATGTGCCAATAGGGTCCATAGAAGCTACTGCTAAGGAGTAAAATCTTCTAACAACATGTGGGTACACATGCACAAACATGGCAAAAGTTATTAACAGAAGCCAATAGGCTGAAACGACAAACCAAAGAACACCCAAAGAAATTTAGACACATTTAGTAATAATTACACCTACTAAGTGACAAAATTTATCACTTAAAATTTGGTAATGAAAACAAAATAAAGGACCATTGTATATTTATTTTTTCAAACCAGAAGTATATATTAATTGAAGAAGTTACCATGTAAAAATAATTTAAACAAATAAAATAATAAGTATAAAGAAAACCTTATTCAGAGATTTTAAATCCAGATGAATCAGTGTAGTAGGAACCCTGCATGTCATTGGGCTTTCCCAGAGTATGAAGGCGTGTGCTGCACTGAAGCCGTTTTTATTTTCTTTGACTTGAGTTCACATCACAAAGAAACCTGACAGTACTTCTTCCTCAGGGGCTTGATGCTAAGGATGAGGGCCGAATAGCTCTGGATATTTCTTGTCACATGTAAAGGACAACATCCTTCAAAACATAATCAGTTAGCATTCTAGCTATTTTATCAGTTAAAGTTTGTTGCCATTAATCTATCTATAATGTCTATTTTTGGACATTGCTGTCATTTTTGGTTACTCTAAGAAAATGTTTCTATTTGAATATCAAAAACTAAAATTGACACAAATTATTCGAACTTGTATTTTCCTCCAGACTATCAAACTCAGATTAAGTTTCTACTAATGCACTCCTATGAAATAGGGCAAAAGACCCATTATTTGAGGAGCGTGATTACTTCAGATTTATAAGTCTAGAAAAATGGGGATGTCTTTTATTTATAAGCTAAATGAAGAATCTGAAAATATATAGTGTTCTTTTCTTTTTTTTTTCCTGAGCAATTTTCTCAGAAACCTCACTCTGGGCTTCTAACATAAGCTCTAACATTAGTGGTTAAATACCTTTGGCTGTAATAATTTTTTATTTGGATTTTAGGAAACTAGAATCTATGTTTACCTAGTAGAAAATGTTAGGAGTCATGCTGGGCATGTGTCCTCAGACTCATGTTATTTACCTCTTGTTTTGTATGTGATCTAGCTCTCTTGGGAAATCAACAACACAAGGGCTAGATATCAGAGGGTGTTTGAACTACAGAGTCAAACTCAAGCAGGTGCAATTGAATTCTGACTGAAGTAGCACTGTACTGTTCTGCTTAACTACCCTTGGATTCCTGCCCAGCCATGGAAATAAACATTCAGAAATCAGCTGAATGAAATGTGAGAGAAAAGCAACTCTTTAAAACTATTTTGGTCATCAAATGTAGAATTAGTTAATGCTCATGATTTAGAATTAAGAAATGTCATAAGACTATAAAATTGTATAGTAAACAAATCATTTAAATATATTAATAGTTTAACTTTCATAATAAATTCATTTGTTTTATAAACTCTCATGTGGAAGTCATCTGTGAAATACATAAAGACCTCCTCTAGGCATGGAAGCCAGGGAGGAAGAGGCCTGGCAGTGGAAACTTCCTGTGGTTCTCCTTTGTTTACAAATCACCCAATGCATGTGACCTTTCCCTCCTCTCTGCTAGAAAGGTTCCTCATAGTAGCACCAGAAATGGGCATAACCCGTAAGGGAACTAAACAGCCCACCTTTAATCTGTTTCGGAAAAGAACACTATAGAATCTCTTTGATGTCTCCCAATATAAATAAAGCAGACGTGGGCTCCATTTTGTCAGAAGCGCGATCTGTCTGGTCAGCTTGCCTGTCCCAAACCCGCTTTTGAAATTACTTTCTGTGTTCTGTTTTTTGTTGTTGTTTTTTTGTTTTGTTTTTCCCTAGATTTTAGTTCTCAGTCAGCCCATTGCACTGAGGGGAACCAGATTTCCACTGCCCATGCAGGATGTGGGTAGGACTCTCATAAACACATCTTAAAATCTTCTGAAACTGCATATTAATATTTAGAATTTTTTTCAAATAACAATATTAATTTAATATTCTCAGTGCTTTCTAGCTAATGTAAAACCATGTAAACATTTATCTAAATGACATAGAACCTATTTGGGATTAATGATATAAAAATGTGTAATAGGAGTTTTAAGTTTTTCTTTTTTAATTTTAGTTTATAGCTATCAAAATAGATAGTAATACATTGAAGCTAGAAGCAATATAACCAGATAAGACATTAAAAGATATGCTATTTTGTTGAGAAAGTTCTTAAATTGGAAGTACTTATTGTTCAGATCCACCAATGTGGTATACACAGTGGGATCTGAAAGAATGAATAAGTCCCTCCCTACAACAAGCATGAACCAGTCTTTTCTAATAAATCTGTAACCGAAATTTATTTTAAAATTTCCAGCTCAATGTACACAGTTTCATTGGAAACTGAATGAAATTGTCGTTTTCTTCTATGTGAGTCATTCACCAGTAACCACGGAGATATTCTGCTTAACTTCCTATTTGAATGAATAAAGCAATCAATCAACAAATGTAATGGAGAGTGTGTTCATATAAATCTGAAAGTAATTGAGGCATTCCACAGTAATGTTTCAATTCCTTTGTAAATATTTTGGTAGAAATAATCAGGCCAATAAATCATCATGTCATACATATCTAGATAAGTATGTTTTCACATATATAACATATTTATAGATTCTTAATATTATCCTTTAAATAGATTCCTAACACATTTGTAATAGTTTTTATTAATTCAGGAAATGACTTTTCCCCCTCTCTAGTGTATACTGAAAATATTTTTAGTTTATTGAAAAATATCTAAATATTGAAGAAAAGAAAAATAAATTTATAATTTCTGTGGTGTGTCATTTCATTCATAGTTTTGTTAAAAAATAAATTAAGTGAAATATGATTATCAATGGTTAAAACACATCTTTTAGACTCCAGGTTGAATCTGAGGAAAAAAATCCCACTCATAGAATATCTACATGTGTCCAGAGAGACACTGTGAGAGAGAAACCTTGGGATGAATTCAAGCAAGAGCTAAGGTACTATGATGATTGTGGTAGAGTACTGTCACCCTTTTAACACTATATATTCATTTCATCCTATGTAAAATAAGCAATAAAGTACTATTTACCCTATGTGCCACTTCAGAAGTTTCTCAGTCCATGATGAATGAGATATTCCTTATGAGGGACTGGTAAACTAGCTATGTACTGAATAAGTGCTGCTAATTTAGTGTCAGCTCAAATTTGCCCAGCAGTCCTTAAGATGCCTTTAATTGGAAAAGTCTCATATGCCAAAGTAATGGTTAGATATAAATTGTCCCCCAAAAGTTCAGGCATGAAACAATGCAAGTAAGCTTAGAGGTGAAATGATTGGGTTATGGGATCTTTAACATAATCAGTGCATTAGTTTCCTGTTAGGGATTAACTGGTGGTAACTGTACATAAAAGGGGTGTGCCTGGAGGAGGTGGGTCATTGGGGAGAAATTTTGCTGTGTGTATATATACATATGTGTGTGTGTGTATACATGTGTGTGTATATATATATGTATATATGTATATGTATGTGTGTATATATATATATGTATATATGTATATATAAAGATATATTTTGTATTGTTTATTTTTATGTGGTGCTGAGGATTGAATCCAGGGCCTCACACATGCTAGGCAGGTGCTCCACCACTGAGCCACAACCCCAGCCCCTGCAGTGTATATTTTGTCCCTGAAGAGTGGAGCTTTCTCTATCTGCTTCCTAACGTGATGTTCTGAGCTGCTTACCACAGTCACACCGTTCCAAGTTTCAGCCTCACCTAAAGCCTCAGGGAATAGATTTGGTCATCTAAGGACCTTTAAAACTGTGAGCCCTAAATAAACTTTTCCTCCTTTAATCATTGTCCTGCCTTTGGGTCACAGCAGTGAAAAAGCTGACTCAAACAGCCAATCTTTATAATTTCTCACCAGCAGATAAATTGACCTGTTTACACATCACAGCATAGTAGACCTTTTTGGAGAGTTGTCACTCTGACCTATAAATACTGGTTAAAATTTTTTACACTCACCAGTGCTCTCTGTTATCACATATGGACAAAATTTCAAATTTCTAGCAAATACATTTCAAAGTATTTTCTAGAAAATACATTATGTCAAAATATAATGAAAAATCATTATTCAAATTAATACTTCACCAGTCCAACAAATAGGTAGACAAGCTAAGACTATAATAAACAATCAATATCAATAATGATTACCTTTACTCAAATATTTTCTTCAACAGAAGCGACTTTAAACAAATTGCTCAGTTCATTATTAGGCACTCAATTTTCCTTTGATTATGTAAGCATAGACTGAAGATAATTAATCCACTGGAAATTTATTTTTCACTTCAATAACAAAATTTCAGTCTTTGGAGGCACTTATTGTGTCCATTACATTCTGTCTACTTTACCTTAAAGTTCATGTAATAAAAATCTATTTCTGCAGTGATTTGGAAACATGGATGGCCTAAAGTATAGAAGATCTCTTTCAGTTGTCTCATTTTAATATTTGCATGTACAACACTTAAATGGTGAAAGAAATTTCTTTGAGATTTTACTCCCCAATTAGCTGTTTTACAAGTTTTCTCAACTATAATCAATGGTTGGCATAAAGTTTAATTGATATATACCCTGTGGGATATCATGGCAGCATGGCTTCTTCAAAAAGTCACACTCTTGAAATATGACTCAGATTAATTTCTTTAAAAAAATTGTTTTATTTCTTTTACTATATTTGCTTATGCAATTTATTTCACAAGATATGCACCCAGAAAATAATCTTTCTAAATATGAGCACACAAAAAAAATTGCTTGCCACATGAGTTTGTATTGTGTTTAACTGCTTAGTAAAAGAGGCAGTATATCATTAATAATCTATAATCTATAAATAAGTTTGGTCTGTCAAAAATAATATTCTTTATTAGATGGTATTTTAAAATTGACTTCTTTGGATGCATTTGATTGTTGCTTCATATTTTATTTTAAATTCAAAATCTCAATTTTTTTTCTTCAATTTTGTTACATGACCTTCCATTATTTTGAAATGTCTTAATTTTTGCTGTGATAATATCCAAAATTAATATGGCATTGCTAATTCCTCTCTCATCATAAATTATGTGCTCATTTTCAGGAGTGTATAAAAAAAGTATCCATGTCCAAGATGATTCATTGAACACACTGGAGTCGTTTGTCTACAAAAACTACATTACATATGTAAATGGGCAAGCTTATTCTCTGCAATTATTTTTTAAAACATTGTAGGTTAGAAAGATGTTTTTAATACAGCTGATATTTCAAAATATAATCACAGTTTTATATTCTTATGTGTGCATGCAAATTGTATTATCATAAGTTTTTGAAACAATTAGGTAACAAATATAATATTTGTTTTCTGTTGTTTTAAAGTTATTACATAAAGAAAACATTCAAATTCTTATCAATAAGTAAATATATAGGTTAATTTTGATAGTAAATTAGGAGAAGGAGGGAAAGATGAGGGAATGTACTGACTCAAATAAACTGACTCAAATAAAGCTCCCTGGTCATAGCTATCCCACTGGCAAAGATGATGACTGGGATCCGCAGTTGTGCCCTGCTGGCCATGACATCCTAACTGAAAAGTGTTCGTTTATGTAGGACAAGAGCTGATCTTGTAGTACCCAGTGACGGGCAACTTCCACGCTTGCACTGCAACCTAAGACAGGGGAATGGGGCCTCCCCAGAGACGGGTAAACACTGTAAGGGCAGTGGACGACCTAAGACAGGGGCTACTTGATTCCCTTTGACATGCAAAAAACAAAAGAGGGGGACTTGCTGATAGCAGGCCTTCCCTGGCCCCTGGGGCCCAGCCCCCAATTCCTTGTTCTGCATGTCAAAGTGGCCAGCTCACAGGGTCGTGACACAGGCTTGCGGTTTCATGTTTATCTGCGTCAGATATATGTGCCTTTTTGGGAACATCTTGGCCTTCTCGGAGCTTTCTGATAAGGGATGGTCACGGTAACCCAAGAGTAGCAGGTGTTATTCCTCCCCTGTTTTGGCTAAATTTCCACTGCAGTTATAGAAAGTATATAAGGGAACAAACTTTGATAATAAAGTGCACACACGCTTCCTCCTGGATGAAGAACCTTGGTGTCCTGTGTATTTGTTAACCCCACTGTCTCTCACTGGACTTGGCTCCGTTAGCCGGATGCGGCACTACTCAATCTATTTATTACATGGGAAATGCAACTGGGGAATTCAAGAACTTTCTTTTCCTGTTATAAGTTAAGTGGTAGTTCACAATACAGAAAAACTCTAAGCTTAAGAAGTGCTATAGGCTGGGTGCAAGGCATACACCTGTAATCCTAGTGGCTTGGGAGGCTGAGGCAGGAGGATTGAGAGTTCAAAGCCAAACTCATCAAAAGCAAGGTCCTAAGCAACTCAGTAAGACCCTGTCTCTAAATAAAATACAAAATAGGACTGTTGCAGATGTGGCTCAGTGGTTGAATGCCCCAGAGTTGAATCCCAGGCACCACCACCCTCCAAAAATAAAGAAGAGCTCTATATTGGTGTTTCAGGAGTTAAAAAGCAACTAAACTGTCCTCACCATTTCCTCTTAACAGTGTATGAAATTAACCCCTTTGATCACTGTCCCTCTCTTCTCTGAGATCATCCACTCTCTCCCGTGAGAGTGTTTCCCCTTCTCCTTTTTTATCGGTGCTAATACACTTGTCTGTTACTCTGAGGGATAAGTTGAAAATTTTTCTGACTCCACTGCCAGAATCAGAGGGGCCTTCATGCTTCCTCAGTTTCCCAGAAGGCCTAGCCTTGTAAAAGTATTATGCTGGCAATTTAAGTGCAGCCATTTAAACCCAAGATTTCTTCAGTGCATGTAAACAACCAGTCTAAAATTTTATGTATTTTTCCTTTCTTTTTTAACAAAAAGTGATGATTCTATTGCTACAAATTGAACATCTTATTTTGAGTAGAAAAAGATAAAGCATAGGACATTTGAGGCTCCAAGGATTCTAGTGCCTCACTAATAGGTTAGAAAATTGAAAAACAAAAGACTACAGTCAGGAAGATTTTCACAAATGCATGTAAGACTCAAACTCCCTTTCATTTCCAATTCTGCAAACTTGAAGCTAATTGCATTTCGGGGCACACTGCAAGGTACATCTTCTCAATGTGCTTTTCCTTAATTAGTACAAACATTTGGTCCCTGAGAAAGGTGGAAATGTGAGGCTTGCTTGTGTGTTCGTTATTGTTTTCTGTTTTTTATTCACTGTTTGCACCTAGAGGCCCATATGAATGACACATTTTTATTAAAATAAAGAATAAATATTATGTAAATTATGCCCCCAAACAGCAGCTAAGGAGTCCCTAATTATTTTACAGGGCCGAAGCAGGATTCATTTTAGTTGTCTAACCAAAACAAAGCAAAGAGAATAATGCATATGCTGAGAGATTTGTGCTTTGCTTTATTAGCATTTAGAGACAATATCAGTCATCTTTGCACCCCAATAAGTTGGAGAATATATGTGCCATAGCAAGTATTCAATTAAATATTCTCAATAATATGGGGCAATTATTAAAGCAATTAATCATAACTTGGGGAAATAAATTATCCATAGAAATAGCTCACTTAACTTTGAAACATACATATTGAAACATTCATATGATTAAGTCTATTTTAAATTATGCATTTGAATAAATGTCTTTACAAAATTTCTTTGTAAAATTTTTTTAATGAATATATTTAGTACTGCTGTTTTACTAATCTACCACAAAATTTGCCTTATTCTATAGCAGAGTTCCTCTATTTCAGAACTATTGGTATTTGGGACCAGATAATTTCTGTGATAGTAGTTGTCCCATGAATTGTGGAATGTTATCTTGATCCCTGGTTCTCTATTACTAGAGATGCCAGTAGTTCTCTCCCTGCTATGGACTGGATGCTTGTGCCACCCCTACCCCTACCCCCTTGCACATTTAATTGACCTGACAGGGTCCTCAATTAAGGAGGCATTAGATCTTAAGAATGGAGATCTCAAAAATGGTATTAGCATTCTAATAAGGGAGCTTGTTAGGATGTGAGATTTTTTTGATTTTCAGATTTTCAGATTTCTTTTCTTTAAATGCCTCACCAACATGTAAGGGTACCAGGAGTTGACTACTTGCAATACAGAGGGTCTTCCCCAAAACCCAGCTACTCTGCCACCCTTATTTCAGGGTGCAACTGTGAGATAAAAGCTTCTGTTTTTTAGAAGCACCCAGTTTATGATAATGTGTTGTGGCAGCCAAACTGGCTAAATCAAAAAATCATCACCAGAAATTGACTATGAAATTTGCTGTAGCTCTCATGAATGGATTTAGGTCTTTCCAAGAAAAAACTAGGAGATACTTTGCTTCTTTCTCTGCTCCTTGCCACCTGAAGACACAGTATCTACAAACCTGGAAGCAGGCCTTCTCCAAACCCTAGATTTTGGTCTTTGACCTTTCAGCATCCAAAACTGTGAAAATGAATATTTTTTTACACTCCACAGTGCAGGTCAGATAGTGATAGCCAAAGGACCAAGACATTCTCAAAAAAGCCTCCAGACAATTCAAACTGTCCCTTGGAGGAGGGTGGGTATTTCATCTCCAGTTCTGTGTGAAATAAGGTGTTTTCATATGTGTTAGGACAGCTGATGAAAGGAGTTTGCTCTTGTTCTCAATTTTGTCTCATTTGGCCTATATTGCTTCACAGAAAATTCATCTTTCATTTCAACTTCTAAGTTTATTAGTATTTATCTTAAAATGGAAATGTTTTATTTGTATATTTTTGGTTACAAATATTGAAGCTCCCCTATTTTCTTTTCTTCCCTAATTGGCACTGCTGCTAAGATAAATCTCAAAGACCTACCAGCAAAAAACCCTCCTCAAAATCCTCGCCTAGACTCACTTCCAAACCTCATAATTCACCATATCCACGGTAGTCCACACTCCTCATATAGACCACCATCTGCAATTCTTTCTCCAACCTTTACTTCTCAGACCTACAGTATGAGCCTCACTTCAATCTTTTTGAACTTATTCTCTCAAAAATATTTGAGATACACTGCCTATAATACCTCTATGAGACCACTGTAAGCCTCATTGCAATATGACATCATGTTTATGAGCCAAATTGTTTATGCAACAATGTCCAGAGATTTGGCCAAGTGTTATTCTGTATGATTCTGTGAATGTCTTTTTGGATGGGACAAATATTTAATTTAAATCAGTGGAGTCTGATTAAAGCATATGTGGATGTACCCCACACCATCAGGTGAAAGCCTATAGAATGAAGACTAATTTTTCCTAAGCAAAATTACAAAATTATTGCTCACAGATAGCCTTTAGACTGAAACTGAAACTGAAAGTGAGTCTCCAGATTGCTGGCCTATTCTGCAGATTATGAACTTGTACCTGTACAATTATACAAAATAATTCCTTAAATTATGTGTCTCCCTCTTACTTATTCACCTCCCCATGCATATTTGTTCTCCTTCTTTAAAAAAAACTGATTAAAGTACATACTTAACTTTTTCTAAGCTTCTGTCTTATCTGGAGATCAAACTGGTAGTGTTGTTGTTGGTGGTGGTTGTGTGTGCATAGGTGTAATTTCTTATCATGAGGATCCTTGTAATATTGGTACTAATGAGGGTAGTTGACTATCACTTTACAAATGGGAAAAACTTCTACTCTTTAATTATCAATTATAGAAAGCATCATTTGTGTGATTATTTAAATTTCAAATGAAATCTGACCAATTTTTATCAGATATTTTCAAATTAAACTAACATAATAGAATATTTTATTTCCCAAGACATTGGATGTATATAGCAAAAGATGTCTCATCTGCACATATACTTTATAGTGCTACCTTTTAGTATATTTTAATAAGTTATACCTATAGTTAAGAGTAAAAAATTGTAATTTATAGAATGATGAAGCATAATGAAATTTCCTCTAGTCGATCAGTGGATATACTGACTTCTATCTATACCTTTAGAGTGATTAATTTCTATAACTGATCTTGAAAATATTATTTTGAATATCTTGCTACTCTGCTTCTTTAAGCAATATCTAGCTTTTGGTCTTAGCAAGACAGGATACTGTCATTGCACTTGGACATGGAACATGATTAGTAAATGTATACATTTGTTCATGGAGAATTGCTTCTCTTAATTCATTTGTGCTATGCATTTAAAAATACTGAAATAATAACACATATAGAAAATAAAATTGAGAGCATCCACAAATATTGTATAAGGTATATTTTTGGCTTTTATTAAAATGGATGAAAACTAATGATGGTGAAAGTAAGAGTTTATGGGAAAAATCAGACAGACCTGTTTAAGGATTTCAACTAACAAAGGCTTGAGGATCTCTAAATATGTAAATCTACACTATAAACATTTTTTTTATTTTGTCATGAGACAAAAAGAAGTCCTTTCTGATTATATAAGAAAGTCTTAATAATCTCTATTGCATGGCATATGGATAATAAAATATTATTTAGTAATTAGTTATATACTCATCACTGTGCCACTTAACATGTGTTAAGTCCTTCATTTCTATAAAATTCAACTCTATCTACATATTTATGTGCATCATTTTTCCATCTTTAAATACTAGAATTTTGAGAATCAGCAGGATTGAACAGATCTTGCTCAGCTGTCAGTAGAGATGCCAGAATTCCCATACGAGTCTTCTCAGGGGTGTCTCGGTTTATGTCCGGACTCACCTGGGCACCTTAACTCACCTTAACTCAGTTGTGTGACTGCCAGTTGTAGGATGCTTTACTTGGTGCTTTGTGAATACAGATTCATGAATCTGCACAATAATCTTGAGGGGTAGGTATTATTTTTCTCTTGTAGATAAGGACAGATCACTAGATAATGCCACAGAGCTCTTGTGACCAGAGGGACCAGTAGCCAAGTTGAGATGAATGTTATTCCCATATTTTACTTTCCCACTCTATCCTACACCTAGGATACCAAGGATTCTCTAGTTTGAGTTATTTCTACAATATTTTTTCAATCAATTATGCACATATTTATTCCGTCAAGTGGAAACAATCTGGGTGGTCAGTAGCACATGCATGGAGATAGCTACATATATTCTTATTTGTACAAAAAAACATCTGCTATGTTCCTTAGTTAAAGAACCAACAAATATTCTAATTTAATTCTGAAAAAAGTCAACCTGGTAATAAATTAAGTAAATATTATACAATTCATATTTAAATTCACTTGAGAGGAAACAAATATCTTTATATATTAGAAGTATTGAATCACAGCATACCTTACTAAACTGTTAGCACTGTCAGGATCTTGTGCTAAAACTGTGCCAACAATGGTCCCGATCTTCGCATTTTCATAGACTTCCATGATGTAAGAAGGCATGGAAAATAGTGGTGGTTCATCTACATCCCCAACAATGATCTTCAGCATGGTTGCATCTTTAAAAGGACCCAGGTGGGAAAAACGAAAATCCAGGTGTGTATTGGCTCCTTCTATGTTGAGGGTGTAGGACTTCTTTTTCTCATAGTTTAGTGGCTGTGAAGAATAAAGGGCATTTCCAACATCATGATATTTATATTTTTCAAACAAGCACTATTTTCTATGTTTTTGAAAAAAAAATAGAATAAACTTAAATATTTCTATTATGTTCAAAAACAAACTATAAATTTTGTCTTAAGAACAACATCTAGATCAGTCATCAGGGAAACTCATTATTGGGCACAGTGGCACACACCTGTAATACCACTAGCTCGGGAGGCTGAGACAGGAGGATTTTGAGTTCAAAGCCAGCCTCAGCAACTTAGAGAGGCCCTAAGCAACTTAGTGAGACCCTGTCTCAATAAATAAAATATAATAGGGTTGGGGATGTGGTTCAGTGGTTAACCCTTCGGGGTTCAATTCCCAGTAACATCATCAACAACAAAAAAATCACACAAACTCAAAGTTTGAATCAATGGTAAATTTACGTGTTTCATATATATATATATATATAAATATATCCTTAAATTTGGTAATTCCCATTAGGAATTCAGAAGCAGATTTTCCCAAAGGAAAACAAGTATTGATTTCTGGGAATTCTTGTTAATAGACCCTCTGGCAACATTTTTTTTTTCCTCTTCTTTAACTTATGCTGTTAATCTTTAAAAATCCTGCTATTAATTTCTTCAAATTAAAAAAAAATAGGGGAGAAGTAGGGGAGAAAGTTCCTGGGCTTCTCGGGTGCTCCCGAGGGGTCACGAAAACGGGTCACGAAAACGGGACACGGTCCTTGTTTGGCTTTCGGAGTATTTAGGTTCAAGTTCCGATTCTCCTACCGTCTTTAGGAGACATGGATGAGCAGAAGGGCCTTAAAGAGTGGGTAAAGTGATCCCCCACAGCGGACACTCCGCCGAGGCAGTCAGCGGCGACCATCCCCGGGAAAGCTGAAGGATACACCGCCACTCTCCTTCAGAGTGCGACATCAAAACAGGTCGGTGTCATTCAGCTCACCCCCCAGACAGCGGGAATTCGCATAAAATCTCTCCTAGGCTTGCCGGGAGAGGGAGTATCAAGCTGAGCCTCCATACAGACTAGGGGGAAACCAGAGTCGCCTGACCTCCAACCCCTCCTCCCAGTAGCAGCCAAAAGGAAACCTGGCTAGCCAGCGCTGGGGGAGGGGCAAGCAGAAAAAATCAAAGTGATAGAGTGCCAGGGATCCCAGCAGCCTGCAGCAGGGCCCCGGAGATCCAGGCCAACTGATTCGCGTGGCCTGCCCTGTGGCTACAGAAGGCGTGGCGCCTCAGTGAAGCCATTAATTGGCAAGCAGGGAGGTTAGGGAAGGCCATTAGGTGGAATCCCACCAGCCAAGCCCACACGGACCCTTGGGCCGAGCACAGGTTCTCAGAAGGGGAAGGAAGCGGTACAGTCCCATCCCCCACAGCGTACACTCCGCCGAGGCAGTCAGCGGCCACCATCCGGGAAAGCTGAAGGATACACCGCCACTCTCCTTCAGAGTGCGACATCAAAACAGGTCGGTGTCATTCAGCTCACCCCCCAGACAGCGGGAATTCGCATAAAATCTCTCCTAGGCTTGCCGGGAGAGGGAGTATCAAGCTGAGCCTCCATACAGACTAGGGGGAAACCAGAGTCGCCTGACCTCCAACCCCTCCTCCCAGTAGCAGCCAAAAGGAAACCTGGCTAGCCAGCGCTGGGGGAGGGGCAAGCAGAAAAAATCAAAGTGATAGAGTGCCAGGGATCCCAGCAGCCTGCAGCAGGGCCCCCGGAGATCCAGGCCAACTGATTCGCGTGGCCTGCCCTGCGGCTACAGAAGGCGTGGCGCCTCAGTGAAGCCATTAATTGGCAAGCAGGGAGGTTAGGGAAGGCCATTAGGTGGAATCCCACCAACCAAGCCCACACGGACCCTTGGGCCGAGCACGGGTTCTCAGAAGGGGAAGGAAGCGGTACAGTCCCATCCCCCACAGCGTACACTCCGCCGAGGCAGTCAGCGGCCACCATCCGGGAAAGCTGAAGGATACACCGCCACTCTCCTTCAGAGTGCGACATCAAAACAGGTCGGTGTCATTCAGCTCACCCCCCAGACAGCGGGAATTCGCATAAAATCTCTCCTAGGCTTGCCGGGAGAGGGAGTATCAAGCTGAGCCTCCATACAGACTAGGGGGAAACCAGAGTCACCTGACCTCCAACCCCTCCTCCCAGTAGCAGCCAAAAGGAAACCTGGCTAGCCAGCGCTGGGGGAGGGGCAAGCAGAAAAAATCAAAGTGATAGAGTGCCAGGGATCCCAGCAGCCTGCAGCAGGGCCCCGGAGATCCAGGCCAACTGATTCGCGTGGCCTGCCCTGCGGCTACAGAAGGCGTGGCGCCTCAGTGAAGCCATTAATTGGCAAGCAGGGAGGTTAGGGAAGGCCATTAGGTGGAATCCCACCAGCCAAGCCCACACGGACCCTTGGGCCGAGCACGGGTTCTCAGAAGGGGAAGGAAGCGGTACAGTCCCATCCCCCACAGTGGACACTCCGCTGAGGCAGTCAGCGGCCACCATCCGGGAAAGCTGAAGGATACACCGCCACTCTCCTTCAGAGTGCGACATCAAAACAGGTCGGTGTCATTCAGCTCACCCCCCAGACAGCGGGAATTCGCATAAAATCTCTCCTAGGCTTGCCGGGAGAGGGAGTATCAAGCTGAGCCTCCATACAGACTAGGGGGAAACCAGAGTCACCTGACCTCCAACCCCTCCTCCCAGTAGCAGCCAAAAGGAAACCTGGCTAGCCAGCGCTGGGGGAGGGGCAAGCAGAAAAAATCAAAGTGATAGAGTGCCAGGGATCCCAGCAGCCTGCAGCAGGGCCCCGGAGATCCAGGCCAACTGATTCGCGTGGCCTGCCCTGCGGCTACAGAAGGCGTGGCGCCTCAGTGAAGCCATTAATTGGCAAGCAGGGAGGTTAGGGAAGGCCATTAGGTGGAATCCCACCAGCCAAGCCCACACGGACCCTTGGGCCGAGCACGGGTTCTCAGAAGGGGAAGGAAGCGGTACAGTCCCATCCCCCACAGTGGACACTCCACCGAGGCAGTCAGCGGCCACCATCCGGGAAAGCTGAAGGATACACCGCCACTCTCCTTCAGAGTGCGACATCAAAACAGCGGACACTCCATCCAGGCAGTCAGCGGCCACCATCCGGGAAAGCTGAAGAATACACCACCACTCTCCAACAGCTTGCAACATCAAAACGGCCAGCAGCAGGACCCCGGAGATCCAGGCCAACTGATTCGCGCGGCCTGCCCCGCAGCTACAGAAGGCGTGGCGCCTCAGAGAAGCCATTAATTAGCAAGCAGGGAGGTTAGCGACTGCCATTAGGTGGAATCCCGCCAGCCAAGCCCACCGCCCACGCCCGGAACAGGCCCAGCGACCTGCCAGCATTGTAGTCACGACACCCCAATTGCAATAGGGACAGAGCAGAGCCGCCTTCCACTCCCGGAACAGGCCCAGAGAGCCGCCAGCGTGGTAGACACGTCACCCCAATTGGAGTAGGGGCACAGCCGCCGCCCGCACCTGCAAGGGAGACTTTTCAAGTATACAAGAGCAACATAAATAAATAGGGGGTAAATTTCAAAACACAACAGTTGCACCAAGCAGAAAGAAACGCGAGCAGTATGAAAAGACAAGGAAAGAAAGGACCACAAGCAATGCAGGTCAACTCAACTTTAGAAGAGGTAATAGCTGCAACAGATGGAATATCAGATAAAGAGTTCAGGATATATATGCTTCAGATGATCTGGAGTCTCAAGGAAGACATGAGACAGCAAAATCAGACAATGAAAGATCACATTGACAAACAAATCCAGGAAGTCAAAGATCAATTTCACAGGGAGATAGAGGTAGTAAAAAACAAACAAATTGAAATTCTAGAAATGCAGGAAACAATAAACCAACTTAAAAACTCAATTGAGAATACTACCAGCAGAGTAGATCACTTAGAAGAGAGAACATCAGACAATGAAGACAAAGTATTTCAACTGGAAAAGAACATAGACAGCTCAGCAAGTCTGCTAAGAAACCATGAGCAGAACATCCAAGAATTATGGGACAATATCAAAAGTCCAAATTTAAGAGTCATTGGGATACAGGAAGGCACAGAGCTCCATTCCAAAGGAATAAACAGTCTATTCAGTGAAATAATACGAGAAAACTTCCCAGAATTGAAGATTGAGACAGAATCCCAAATCCTAGAAGCCTACAGGACGCCGAATGTGCAAAATCATAAGAGATCCACACCTAGACACATTATAATGAAGATGTCCAACATACAGAATAAGGAGAGAATTTTAAAAGCTGCAAGAGAAAGAAAGCAGATTACATTTAGGGGTAAACCAATCAGGATAACAGCTGATCTCTCAACACAGACTCTGAAAGCTAGAAGATCCTGGAATAACATATTTCAAACACTGAAAGACAATGGGCTCCAACCAAGAATCGTGTATCCGGCGAAATTAAGCTTCAGGTTAGAAGATGAAATTAAAACCTTCCACAATAAACAAAAGTTAAAAGAATTCGCAGCTAGAAAACCATCTCTTCAAAAAATCCTTGGCAAAACATTACAGGAAGAGGAAATGGAAAACAACATTGAAAACCAACAATGGGAGGTAGGACAGTAAAGGGGGGAAAGTAGTCAAAGAGGATAACAAATCAGGTTTAGTAACATCAATAAACAAATATGGATAGAAGAACAAACCATATCTCAATAATAACCCTAAATGTTAATGGCTTAAACTCACCAATTAAGAGACACAGGCTAGTAGAATGGATCAAAAAACAAGACCCAACAATATGCTGTCTACAGGAGACGCATTTGATAGGAAAAGATATACATAGACTGAAGGTGAAAGGTTGGGAAAAATCATATCACTCATATGGACCGCGGAAACAAGCAGGAGTGTCCATACTCATATCTAATAAAATAGATTTCAAGCCAAAGCTAATCAAAAGGGATATAGAAGGACACTTCATACTGCTCAAGGGAACCATACACCAACAAGACATAACAATCATAAATATATATGCCCCAAATAATGGTGCAGCTGTATTCATCAAGCAAACTCTTCTCAAGTTCAAGAGTCTAATAGACCAACATACAATAATCATGGGAGACTTCAACACACCTCTCTCACCACTGGACAGATCTTCCAAACAAAAGTTAAATAAGGAAACTATAGAACTCAATAACACAATTAACAACCTAGACTTAATTGACATATATAGACTATACCACCCAACATCAAGTAGCTACACTTTTTTCTCAGCAGCACATGGAACCTTCTCAAAAATAGACCATATACTATGTCACAGGGCAACTCTTAGACAATACAAAGGGGTAGATATAATACCATGCATCTTATCTGATCATAATGGAATGAAACTGAAAATCAATGATAAAAGAAGAAAAGAAAAAGCAAGCATCACCTGGAGAATGAACAATAGGTTGCTGAGTGATCAATGGGTTTTAGAAGACATCAAGGAGGAAATGAAAAAATTCCTAGAGTTAAATGAAAACACAGACACAACATATCGGAATCTATGGGACACATTGAAAGCAGTTCTAAGAGGAAAATTCATTGCTTGGAGTTCATTCCTCAAAAAAAGAAAAAACCAACAAATAAATGATCTCATACTTCATCTCAAAATCCTAGAAAAAGAAGAGCAAAACAACAGCAAAAGAAGTAGAAGGCAAGAAATAATTAAAATCAGAGCTGAAATTAATGAAATTGAAACAAAAGAAACAATTGAAAAAATTGACAAAACTAAAAGCTGGTTCTTTGAAAAAATAAATAAAATTGACAGACCCTTAGCCATGCTAACGAAGAGAAGAAGAGAGAGAACCCAAATTACTAGCATACGGGATGAAAAAGGCAATATCACAACAGACACTTCAGAAATACAGAAGATAATCAGAAATTACTTTGAATCCTTATACTCCAATAAAATAGAAGATAGTGAAGGCATTGATAAATTCCTTGAGTCCTATGATCTGCCCAGATTGAGCCAGGAGGATATAGACAACCTAAACAGACCAATAACAATAGAGGAAATAGAAGAAACCATCAAAAGACTACCAACTAAGAAAAGCCCAGGACCGGATGTGTATACAGCAGAGTTTTACAAAACCTTTAAAGAGGAACTAACACCAATACTTTTCAAGCTATTTCAGGAAATAGAAAAAGAGGGAGAACTTCCAAATTCATTCTACGAGGCCAACATCACCCTGATTCCGAAACCAGACAAAGACACATCAAAGAAGGAAAACTACAGACCAATATCTCTAATGAACCTTGACGCAAAAATCCTCAATAAAATTCTGGCGAATCGGATTCAAATACATATCAAAAAAATTATACATCATGATCAAGTAGGATTCATTCCTGGGATGCAAGGCTGGTTTAATATACGGAAATCAATAAACGTTATTCACCACATCAATAGACTTAAAAATAAGAACCATATGATCATCTCAATAGATGCAGAAAAAGCATTCGACAAAGTACAGCATCCCTTTATGTTCAAAACGCTAGAAAAATTAGGGATAACAGGATCATACCTCAACATTGTAAAAGCAATCTATGATAAGCCACAGGCCAGCATCATTCTGAATGGAGAAAAATTGAAGGCATTCCCTCTAAGATCAGGTACAAGACAGGGATGCCCTCTCTCACCACTTCTGTTCAACATAGTCCTCGAAACACTGGCCAGAGCAATTAGACAGTCAAAAGAAATTAAAGGCATAAAAATAGGAAAAGAAGAACTTAAATTATCACTATTTGCAGATGATATGATTCTATACCTAGCAGACCCAAAAGGTTCTACAAAGAAGCTATTAGAGCTAATAAATGAATTCAGCAAAGTGGCAGGATATAAGATCAACACGCATAAATCAAAGGCATTCCTGTATATCAGCGACAAATCCTCTGAAACGGAAATGAGGACAACTACTCCATTCACAATATCGCCCCAAAAAATAAAATACTTGGGAATCAACCTAACAAAAGAGGTGAAAGATTTATACAATGAAAATTACAGAACCCTAAAGAAAGACATAGAAGAAGACCTTAGAAGATGGAAAAACATACCCTGCTCATGGATAGGCAGAACTAACATCATCAAAATGGCGATATTACCAAAAGTTCTCTATAAGTTCAATGCAATGCCAATCAAAATCCCAACAGCATATCTTGTAGAAATAGATAAAAGAATCATGAAATTCATATGGAATAATAAAAGACCCAGAATAGCAAAAACAATACTAAGCAGGAAGTGTGAATCAGGCGGTATAGCGATACCAGACTTCAAACTATACTACAGAGCAATAGTAACAAAAACAGCATGGTACTGGTACCAAAACAGGCGGGTGGACCAATGGTACAGAATAGAGGACACAGTAACCAATCCACAAAACTACAACTATCTTATTTTTGATAAAGGGGCTAAAAGCATGCAATGGAGGAAGGATAGCATCTTCAACAAATGGTGCTGGGAAAACTGGAAATCCATTTGCACCAAAATGAATCTG
Source organism: Urocitellus parryii (assembly GCF_045843805.1). Lineage (NCBI taxonomy): Eukaryota > Metazoa > Chordata > Mammalia > Rodentia > Sciuridae > Urocitellus > Urocitellus parryii. The sequence continues at coordinate 33,876,198 of NC_135531.1, read as the reverse complement.
AATCCCTATCTCTCGCCGTGCACAAAAGTTAACTCAAAATGGATTAAGGAGCTTGATATTAAATCAGAGACACGGCATCTGATAGAAGAAAAAGTTGGTTATGATCTACACGCTGTGGGATCGGGCTCCAAATTCCTCAATAGGACACCCATAGCGCTAGAGTTAACAAATAGAATCAACAAATGGGACTTACTCAAACTAAAAAGTTTTTTCTCAGCAAAAGAAACAATAAGAGAGATAAATAGGGAGCCTACATCCTGGGAACAAATCTTTACTCCACACACTTCAGATAGAGCCCTAATAACCAGAATATACAAAGAACTTAAAAAATTAGACAATAAGATAACAAATAACCCAATCAATAAATGGGCCAAGGACCTGAACAGACACTTCTCAGAGGAGGACATACAATCAATCAACAAGTACATGAAAAAATGCTCACCATCGCTAGCAGTCAGAGAAATGCAAATCAAAACTACCCTAAGATACCATCTCACTCCAGTAAGACTGGCAGCCATTAGGAAGTCAAACAACAATAAGTGCTGGAGAGGATGCGGGGAAAAGGGCACTCTTGTTCATTGCTGGTGGGACTGCAAATTGGTGCAGCCAATTTGGAAAGCAGTATGGAGATTTCTCGGAAAGCTGGGAATGGAACCACCATTTGACCCAGCTATTCCCCTTCTCGGTCTATTCCCTAAAGCCCTAACAAGAGCATGCTACAGGGACACTGCTACATCGATGTTCATAGCAGCTCAATTCACGATAGCAAGACTGTGGAACCAGCCTAGATGCCCTTCAATAGATGAATGGATAAAAAAAATGTGGCATTTATACACTATGGAGTATTACTCTGCATTAAAAAATGACAAAATTATAGAATTTGGAGGGAAATGGATGGCATTAGAGCAGATTATGCTAAGTGAAGCTAGTCAATCTTTAAAAAACAAATACCAAATGACTCCTTTGATATAAGGGGTGTAAACAAGGACAGGGTAGGGACGAAGAGCTTGAGAAGAATATTTACAGTAAACAGGGATGAGAGGTGGGAGGGAAAGGGAGTGAGAAGGGAAATCGCATGGAAATGGAAGGCGATCCTCAGGGTTATACAAAATGTCATATAAGAGGTAAGGAGGGGTAAGTCAAGAGAATACAAATGGAAGACATGATTTACAGTAGAAGGGGTAGAGAGAGAAAAGGGGAGGGGAGGGGAGGGGAGGGGAGGGGGGATAGTAGACAATAGGACGGACAGCAGCATACATCAGACACTAGAAATGCAATATGTCAATCAATGGAAGGGTAACTGATGTGATACAGCAATTTGTATACGGGGTAAAAGCGGGAGTTCATAATCCACTTGAATCAAACCATGTAATATGATGTATTAAGAACTATGTAATGTTATGAACGACCAATAAAAAAAAAAAAAAAAAAATAGGTATTTTCTATATTTAAGCAATTTTTCTCATATCACAGATTTTTTCAAAATTTATATGTTTATTTTTAATGGAAAGATAACAATTGTACTTATTTATGGGACAAAGTAATAATATTTGGACACATGTATAAATTGTGAAATGTTTACCTGAAGATGTTTGGGCATTCTATCATTTCAAATTGTAATCGTTTCTTTGTAATGATAGCATTCAATATCTTCTTTTTAATTTTGATTTGTATCTTACAATATTATAACTATAATCACACTATTGTGTAATGGTACCTCAGAATCATTCCTTCTCTCTGTGTCTTTGTATATGTTAACCAGGGCCCATCCTTCTCTCTCCCCTCCCATCCTCAGACTCTCAGATCCTTGGTTCTGCTCTATATTTATGGAGTCAGTTTTTTTTTAACTTTCCACATATGAATAAAATCATACAGTGTTTATCTTCATTGCATAGCTTATTTCAATTAACATTATGATTTCCAGGACAACTCATGTTGCTGCAGTGACAGAATTTCATTCATTTTATTGCTAAACAGTATTTCATATGTTTTATTTATTCATCTGTTAGTGAACACATAGGCTAGTTGCATATCTCAACTAACATTAAAAAGTACCACAATAAACCAAGAAATGTAGATGTCTTTTTAATATACAGGTTTAAAATCATATATATATGATTTTAAACCTATATGTTAAAAATATGATATATATATATACATATATATATATATATATATATACACACACACACACACACACACACACACATATATATATATATATATAATATATAAAATACCCAGTAGTGAGATTATATCCACATTATTTATTTTACCAGTTCATGTTAGTTATACATAATATTTGGGTTCATTTTGACATAACTAAAATAACATGGGATACCAATTTCTCTAATTTAGGAAACAGTTTTGGTATTTAACTTATAGCCACATGGGAGCATATGCTTGGGCAAGGATATCTTCACACAAAAAAATATTGCATAGAAAAATGAGATTAGACCTTGACCTCTGTTCATACGCCAAAATTAAGATAAAACACATTTAAAAAATTTAAAACCCACATCTAGAATACTATTAGAAGAAATACTTCACAATAGATCTAATCAAAAACATTTTTGGATATGATACACAAACCACAGGCAATAAAAGCAAAAGTCCACAAAGCAGATGACATCAAAATAGAAAGTTGCAAAGCAAAAGACAAAGTCAACAGAATGAAGAAAGAACACACAGAAAGGGCAAAAATATTTGCAAATTCTACCTCTGACAAAGATTTAATGGCCAGAATAGAAAAGTAACTTGAACAGGTCAACAACAAAATATAAATAAGTAAATTACCCAATGAAAATATGAGCTAAATAAATAAACATCTCTCAAAAGAAACAGCCTGTTGGCATATGGCAAAATGTTCAGTATTACTAATAATCAGTGCAAGTCTAAATCACAATGAAACTTCATCTCATTCCAGTTAGAATTATTTTATTATTAAAAAGATAAATGCTATTAAGCTTCTGAAGATAGAAGAACTTTCATATACTGCTAGTGGAGGGGTAAATTAATACAACTAGTATGTAAAATAATATAGTTTCATTAAGTCTCAAAATAGGACTACTACTTGACCCAGAAATTATACAACTGGTTGTGAAGCTACTGGATATATAACACATCTTATGTTTATCTTGCTAGCTGTAATGTTGATATCTTAATTTAGTATCTTCCAAAGTTTTATGTTTCCAAATAAAAAATTTTGTTGATATTTTAGCAAAAGATTCATATAGGATTTTGAATTCCTTCTTTTTTATTGTATCTATTAGTTTTTCAGTTTAGAACCACTTCATTTCTTTGTTTTTTATTTCTTTTATTCTTATGGTTCTTGGATTAATTTACCTTTTTAAATTAGAGTTTTCTATTTCTTTTCTTGTTTATGACACTTTTTTTAAACTTCAAGCCTATATCAATATGTTTCTATATTTCTTTTGTATTTTCTTTATTTTCAGTTATTCAACTGATATTCATGTACATAGACACGTATATACACGTGAGTATGTACATGGTTTTTCCGTACGAAGGAGCTCAGATGTTTTCCTTCACTCTGAAGTCCAATGGTCTAATCATTTGGAGTTGCTAAATCAGAGTACTATAGACTAGGTTGTTTAAATGTCATTCACTTATCATGGTTCTATATCCTGGTAAGTTTAAGATCAATGTGGTGGCCGATCTGGAGCCTTATGGTGGTCCTTATCCTGGTTTGCCAAGAGCCTCCTTCTTTTTGCGTCAACTCTTATTCCTATTCATGAAGGCTCTACTCTTGTGACCTCCCCAAGTCTACACCTCTAAACACCATCCAACTAGACATCAACATATGACTTTGTGGAGAGTCAGAACCATGTACTCCATCACAGTTCAGAAGAAACTAACCAGAATCAACATCCTTAGTGGGTTCTTTAAAACAGTAATAGTCAGTTCTGCTGATGATTTCTTATCTTATTTTTTCTAATTGTCTTGGAAAATTGGCCATTCTATTGTTTCAAAACATGTAGAAGAGAAGATAACTTAAATTTCCAAACCAGATGCTAAGAACATAGAACCTAGAAAACTTCCAGGGTCTTGGGGACACAGATCAGGGTGGGTCAGTGCAATATTTTTACTGTTTTTTTAAGGTTTTACATTTTTTTTAAATTTCAGCTAGGCCTTGTTACACAAGCCATTTATAATTCCAATGGCTTGGGAGGTGGAGATAGGAATATCTCAAGTTCAAGGCTAGACTCAGCCATTTAGCAAGGCTGTAAGAAACTTAGTGAGACCCTTCCTCAACATAAAACATAAAAAGGGCTGGGAACTTAGGTCAATGATGAAGCATCAGTGGGTTAAATGTCAGTACCAAAACATAAATGAAAACAAAGTTAAAAAAACCTTAAATTCTTAAAAGTTAATAGTATAAAATGGGAAGTTATACTCCCTATAAGTATGATATGTCAAAATATATTCTACTGTCATGTACAACTAAAAAAACAAATAATTTTTTTTAAAAAGTTAATAATGTCTAAAAAATTGTGTATGTGTGATACAAATGCTATATTATTTTATGTGTGGATGTCTTTAAAAAAGGGCCGATTCTTCAGTTTATGACCCACCAATTAGAAGTCACTTGCTTTTAAGGGAACCCAAACTAAAATTGAGTTGTCTTAATATTTACCATACATCTTGTTAGAGGAACCAAGTAACTCCTAGTTAAACCCAAATATTGCATATTTTCTTTTCTTTATCTCTCTCCTGATTTGACTAGTTTATCAATAAAATCCATCTATATTTAAATAACCTATCTGTACACACTTACTGCTGTCAGTATTTGGGTGGAGAGCTGTTGCCTTTCTTCACTTTTAGCTTCTGTACTAGCTTGCTGTTCCTGGAAAGGAGAATCCTTGCCAATTTTACCATCTAAGATCAATGTGTATAATTATGTGCACTCAACCAGCCTACCTCAGTATGCTATATAATAACTAACATAATTCCCATGGAATATGGATATCCAAGACTTAAGACTAAAAATTGGAATGCATTGACTAGGGAAGACTAACATATCTTTTCTCTGATAATACTGGATTTTAAAACAGCAATCTTTATTCATTCATTGTTTAAACTTTTACATCATTCTGACTGTCCATAAAATTATGAAGGAAATTTTGGACACCTTTATCAGATAAGTCTGATAATATAATCAAACTGTGACCCACAATTAAAGACATCCCTTTTTCCATTTCTTACCTGGTCTCTTGACAAAGTTAGATGTCATATGTTGTAACACTAACCTTCTAAGTGCTATGGTATAGACTGTTTATGAGTACACATGATTTCATGTTTGTGATCACCTAATATATGTTGAACTAATCCCAGGCAGGGAAAATCATTTTGAGATACTTGTTTGCCAGGACTGGCAGATGGATGTATGGGAACCCACCTGCAGACAGAGTGGAATCATAGGATTATTTCAGGTTGGGACAATTTGAAGCAGATGAATTAATGCAAATAGAATTATTTTAAACACTCATTTATAAAGAGAAGTTTAAAAAGCTGAATTGCAGTATAGAAAAACTGGAACAAAATTATACTCATTTGCTTGAGGATATTTTAGAGTTATGTACATGCAGTAAAGCATGCTTTTTTTATTACAACCACAGTAGTATATAAAGATGGCATTAGTATGATGATTGTTTTCCAATTACTCTTACTGTGTTAAAGCTATACATATACTCATCATTTATACATTTTATATAAGCCTTCTAGAATTTTCTATAATTATTAGCTTTGGGGAAAATATTTAAACACTGTCCTGTAAGAATTCACTTTCCTTTAATATCAGAAGGGTTTTTTTTTCCTAAATTAGTCTATCAAAAACAGTATATTAAACAGAAAAAAATTTATTTTTTTAATTCCAGATTTTAATGAAAGAATAGTAAAGAAAATTACTTTATAAGGAAATGAAAATTTACTCAGGCTACTGAAGTATCACAGAAAGCAATAACAGGAAATGTTTGCCTTGGAATTTATAAAACACAAACACATATTTTCCTGCCTTAAAAAAAAAACTCAAAGAATTGCTGTAGAAATATGATATGAACCTGGTAAGTGTGGTTAGAATAGAGCCAGAGAGTGTTCATGAGAATATATAATTTTTCTTTTATAGCTCAGTTCTCTGTTAAAGTCTCATTTGTTTTTTAGTTCTTTCTGGATGGATTATGGAAATAATTGTTTGGACTAAAAAACTGAATAACTCTGAAGTTAAACAAGTAAGTGGGAGAAGAGTTCTTTCATTTAGAGCCATTTGAAGACACTTTGAAAGAGTAGATTCTAGATCTTGGTAAGTTGCTTATATTTATTTTGTACGTAGATTTTGTTTCAAGATGTTTATTGATGACTGGGACATGATTAATTGAATAAAGTTCATCCTATTTTATAAAATTTAAGAATTATGATATTTATTACTTTAGAAATCTCAAGTATATACTAACAATTGGTATTTAATGTAAGAAATATGATATTAAAGAAGAGAATTGTAGAATTAACTAATCCAACATTAATATTTATGAAAAAATATTTCCAAAATAGGATCAGATTATAATTTTCAATTCTTATAGAATTTCCCCCAGATTTAATTATCTAGACAAAACAGTTATGGTACAAGTTCTTTATGATTTAAAAAAAGTTACATCATTGATTTTCAAACTTGCAAGAATATGAATAGTGTTGCCATATTTCATATAGTCTTGAATACTCAATTATATTTTATTCAGAATTCCTAAAGAATTTTAGTATAATATTTGTTAATTAAGAAGAACATAGTTATAAAGCATTTGTTTGTTGTTCATTTAAAATTATAATTTATCTAGGTGTCCTGTATTTTATCTATGATATTCACATTCCAATATTCAAAGTCAAGATGTTCATAGTTGGTGATAAGGCTCTCATGTCAGGAAAGAAGGAAATGACTAGCAAATTTGACTTGAATGTATATCAGTAACTCCTAACATATAAAAAGTTAAAATTATCTTTTTGTATACGACATTGCTGACATCAAATTTTATAACACATATAAAATAAACTTCTTTTGTATGATTCATCCTAATATTTTTTTCCTTAATATTAAACCCTCTAAACATTTTAAATTAATCCCACTTGTGATATGCTTTATTTTACTAGAAAGGTGCTTGGAACTGTGCTTAGAATGTTGATAGATAGTGGCTCCAAAGACTAACTTCCCCATCCCCTGAGAAGAGCTGCCTAATGGTGAGCCCTGCTGACTCTCATGATCCTTACCCACCAATCAGAATAGCCCTGATGACTCTCATGATCCTTACTTGCCAATCAGAAAGCACCCTGTGCCAAACTGTCATAACTGTCAAACCGCCTAGGCTCTATAAATATGCAGAGCTGTTCCTCAATAAACGGGGCACTTCTCCTACAAGGAGCCTTGTTTGCTGTTCTTTCTTTGGTGCCGAAACCCAAGAGGGGGAATTTGCTGCTTGAGGGCCCCCTCTCTCAAGGATTGCAGTCCTAGTCCACTCTTTTGAGAGCTGCTACTACTCACATAACACTGGCTCTTCAGTAAGTGAGTTCCCCTACTGGGTATCCAACTTCAGATGGGCTATACGCAGGGGCTTTGACTGATTCGCTGCATGTATTATTGCTGGGCTCAAAATAACAGCACGTAAGGCTGTCAATTTCCAAAAATTACAAGAGATTATTCAAAAGTGAGACGAGACACCATCAGAATTTCTGGATTGGTTTACGAAAGCCCTTCAGCAGTATACTAACCTAGATCCCAAAACCCCAGATGTGCCATCATGTCCTTATGACATATTTCCTCTTGCAGAGCTACCCCAAAATCCAGGCAAAACTAAAAAAGCTCAAACAAGGACCTGCCAGCCCCCAGACTGAGATCTTGGCGGTAGCCTTTAAGGTTTTTCACAACTAGGATGAGGAAATAGAGCGCCGCAAGCACACAATAAATTTTAGATGCTCGCCCAGGTCCTGCAGGTTGCCTTCTCAGTTCAAAAACCCCTGGACCCCTGCTTCAAGAGTGGCAAGGAGGGACATTGGGCCAGGGCATGCCCTGCACCAAGCACTCCAAGTAACGCATGCCCTAAATGTCAACAACAAGGTCATTGGGACTCTGACTGTCCTAGATTCCATAGGAAGCCTATATCCAGGGAACCCTCTGACCTTCTGGGCATAGCAATCAAAGATTGATGGAGCCTTGGTTCCTTGTCCCCAGCCTTAATGATTAATAAACAAGAACCCAGGGTGTGGATTCAGATGGATGGGTGCAAACTTGACTTTCTCCTTGGCACCGGGGCTACCTTCTCAGTCCTGACAGAATTCTGGGGGCAAACAGTGCTGTCCACCTCTTATATTGTTGGAGTAGGAGGAAAGACTATCTATCCAAAAAAGACTCCTGTGGTGAGCCGTTTCTGTGAGCTGTGGCCGCCATTACAAGATGGCGCTGGTTTCCCCTGTAGTCTGTGACAAACAACTCCTTATCAGAATGAGTTGGCACGCTGTGACTTGGCACCCTGTGAGAAAAGTCCACGTGGCAGCTTCGCATTGGGGCTTGAGGTGATTTATTAAGGCTGGGAGGGGCATCCAGGAGAGAGAAGAAAAAGTATCAAGGACCTGAATAAACTGCTGAAAGAAGATTCCTGAGTTGCGTCTTCCTTGCGGGCAAGGGGTCGCGACAAGTGGTGCCGAAACCCGGGAACCAGAACTTTCGGTCAGTCAGGGGTGGTGCACCGGTTACTCCCAGGTAGGTGGGATCTGCGATGGAAGCAGGGATAGTCCCAGTAGGTGGGATCCGCGTCCAAAGCGGGGTCAGCTCCTCTACAAAGAAAGAGAGAGCCTCATATTTATTGCAGCTGCACTGTGTACTTTCACTTTTGTTTTCTGTGTTTCTTTTGTTGTGTCATCTCGTTTTTGTTTTTTGTGGTATCTCTTGTTGTTTTTTGTGCGTCTTTTGTTGTTGTGTCATGGGTGCCGCGTCTTCAAGTCCGCTCCTCCTGGCCCTAGATAACCTGTTACGTTCCAAGGGCCTGGAAGTGAAACGTAGTACTTTAGAGAGATTTTTACAGAAGACAGATATTGCTGCACCGTGGTTTGCATTCTCGGGCAGCCTTACTATACCTAGCTGGGATAAATTAGGCAAAGACCTTGACTTTGCTTCTGAGCAGGGCATATTAGAGGGTGGGGTGATACCCCTTTGGAAGATGGTCCGTAGTTGCCTCACAGATGGCAGATGTCAGGAAGCACTTACTAAAGGACAGGAAGTTTTAGAGCAATTACATGAGGAGAAGTCAGAAACGGCAGAAAGTGAAATATCTCAGGAGGATGGGAGTGTGCGGAGCATGAAACAGGGGAGGAGGCGGCTGTCTCCGGCAAGAAGTGAGATATCTCAGAAGGATGGGAATGTACGGAATGTTAAACAGAGGAGAAGGCTCTATCCGGACTTGACTGAGTTAAAAACTCCCAAGGACACAAGTAGCTCGGACAGTTCTGAGGAATTAAATCCACCCTAGCCGCTCTCAACCCCGCCTTCTCATCTTCCCCCTCCCTATCAGGCCCACAGAAAAGTCTTAATTGACCTTCTCCAGAATATTCACCATGGCTTATTTTAGGACTTTCAGCAAAAAAATCTCTACAAAAAGGTTCAATATAGATAAAACTTCCTATTTTCATGTTGCCCTGTTTTATTTGGCTACTGTCTGAAAAAATCAGCATTCCAGGCACTGGACACTCCCTTACTAGTTTTTCACAAAAATATGTAACAAGGCCTCTGGCCTTGAGCTGGGCTTCACAGTGCTGACTACATTTCTAAGATAAGGGAGTTACTAACTGGGCTCCATGGTAACAGCTGGCAGGAGGAAGAATTGGAAAGGGAGATAGAGGAACTGGAGGGTCGATTGAAAAAGTCAAGATTTAAAGCACCTACAGCCCCGATCGCTGTCACGCTCCCTCCTTATAACCCCGATTGGGACAAGGGCAACCCCAGAAGGCTGGGGGGTGTTCAGTGGCAGCCTAAGACGGCCCAAACTTCCCAGTAATTGAAAACTTGGATGCCGATGGACAGCCGGCCAGAGTACATGTTCCTTTAGCCTTTAAGGATATTAAACAACTAAAGGAGGCAGTTACTAATTACGGATCCCATGCCCCCTTTACATTGACTCTCTTCGAGTCTTTCTCTGCCAATCAGCTGACACCTAGTGACTGGCAACAGCTTTGCATGGCTGTGTTGTCTGGAGGGGATTTTTTGTTGTGGAAAAGTGAAAATCAAGAGAGGTGTCGCGAGCTAGCCCGAGTCAATCAGGACGCCGGCTTCCCACGGCATAACCTTGAAATGTTAACAGGCTTGGGACTATATGCTATCATAAATCAACAAACTAATTATAATCCTGGGGTCTATGCTCAGATAGCTACAGCAGCCATTTAGGCTTGGAAGGCTCTACCTATTTCAAATGCTAAAACAAAAATTTCAAAAATTGCTCAAGGACCCTCTGAGCCTTATTCTGACTTCCTTGCCTGATTGATACAGGTAGCAGAAAAAATATTCCCTAACTTGGAACAAGCCATGCCGGTCATTAAGCAATTAGCTCTTAAATATGCAAATTCCTATTGCCAAAATGCCATTAAATCTACCAGAGCAAAGAGTGTTGATGACATGATTCGAGCTTGTAAGGATATTGATAGAGCTCATATTACTGGACAGGTTCTGGCCGCTGCCCTCAAAACAGGAACAGGGGCCCGCCCCAAGGTCTACTGGGCAATCCAGGGACGGAATGATACCCTGGGGAGTGGGCGACTTCGTCACCTCCCACGGACCAACCCCTTTCTATCTGTAGACTCCCCAGGGGAACGCCAGGAAGTGCAGGATGTACAAGAGCTGCAACCGCAGGTCGCAGAGACAGAACAAGCTGCTACCCCAGTAAGATCTTGGCCAGGCGGGGGAAAATGCAGACAAAATCAAACAAAATACAATCGGCTAAGAAAACTTGGAGAACTTTTGCCCTGAAAATGGGCACCAGACTCCATGTTGTTTGCATCACCATGGTAACCATGGGGTGCCTGGCCGGCATAGCTGCTTCCTGGTCCCACCTCCCACACTTTTGCGGGCTTCTGATTGGTTCTTCCACAGTCACTCAGACAGGACTTCTGGTCCCGCTTTCCAGCCACTAACCTGTACTGCTGTGTTTCAGGTTTCTACCGGAGCTGCTCAGAGCCTGTATTTTTTTACAACAAAATGCCTACCTGTAAATGCTAATGAAAGATATCTTTTTCAGACAAAATTTAATTCCACAGGTTTCTATGTTACAGTCCTAAATTTAAGCTAATTCTAAGTTAAATAACCTGACTTTTTCTCTATAGTTGTGTTACTAAATAATGTTCTATTGATGACAGATATCAAATATGCTTCTTTTTACTTTACTTTTAATTTTAAAGGTTATGAGGATGCATTTGCTCGCCACAGGAACAAGCCGGCAAAGTTCCTGTGATGACCAAAAAATCCTTATTTTCATTGCTAACTATAAAAATAAAAATGTATACTCAAGGATCTTATTTCAGTTACATCAAGTGACGTCACATAGAAGAGTGCACTCCTAGTTAAAAAATAAATTTAAATGGATCCAAATATTTTAAGACCACGTGGTTACATAAAGTTAATACAATTATAAGTTATGTTCTTATTCTTTATATATATATTTTAGATATTTAGATAACCTATATTTGTTAATCTATAAATTAATTAGCACATGCCTAATTGATTAGTTAATATATATTTGCCTAATTGTTTTTCTTCAACAGAAAACCTATAATTTAAGTTTTATATTTACATTTATCAGATACTCTGTTTTTTCAGTTACAGATATTTGAGATAAATGTGTTTAGTATAAATTTGCTTTTAAGTAAAAATACAATCAAGTAATTTCTAAATCTCAAAGTAGAATTAATCAACACATTTTATCTGGGATTTTGGCTGCTAATCAAAGGATAGATCTGCTTCAAGCTCAAGTTGAGGAATTGTCTGACCTAGTACATTTGGGTTGTATTGATCAACGAGCACATTTATGCATAACCTCTGTCAGATTTAATGATTCCAGGAATGCTTCCCGCATCATTGGCGGATATTTGGCCGGAAACTGGTCCATGGAAGCGGAAGACATGATCCAGTCTCAACTAACCCAAATAGCTGTCTTGAATAGTACCCGTGTCGATCCCGTGACCTTGGGACAATTCACCCGTTGGATTTCTTCTGCTTTTTCCTTTTTTAAGGAGTGGGTGGGAATAGGCATTTTTGATGCAATGTGTTGCTTTGGTATGTTTCTCTGCTTGTGGTTTCTCTGTCGCCTCAAGGCCCGCAGTGCTCACGATAAGGCTATGATCATACAAGCTCTTGCTGCTTTAGAAAACGGCAACTCGCCACAAGTCTGGCTTGCGCATCTTAAACAGTAAATTTTTGACATGGTCGTTGCACCCCAAGTTATTATAACATTGCACTGGGATCGACATGTCTTTCCTCGCTGTTCTCTTAGTGTTGGAAAGCCCTTGCACTCTGCCGGTCTTGCTGCCATTGCACGCAGATGGGTTTCCACACTAGTGCTTCTCTATCGCTTTAAAGTCCGTGCCTTTCTTTCAGGGTGCTGTCAACTTGTTTGTCGTTGTAAACAGCCACAGTTCAGCCTCAGCTATCCCCCTCCGTCCACCATCGTCACGGTACAGGATGCGAGGCAAGGCACTGCACTTGAGTGATCCTTGGAGTGGACCTCAAGGAGAGCATGTCCTATTGCATGCGGGTTTGACGTCCTTCCTTACCCCACCTTATCCACGCCCCGCCCCACGAAAAAAGGCGTCGGCTGATATGGCCTCGGATCTGGGGAAGGGCCCTCCTTAGGGCTGAGCCATACTATGCAGCCACTTCTGCACAGTGGGATAGGACCTCTACTCTCGCCTGTATTGTCATACAAAAACAAAAAAGGGGGAACTGTGGTGAGCCGTTTCTGTGAGCTGTGGCCGCCATTACAAGATGGCGCTGGTTTCCCCTGTAGTCTGTGACAAACAACTCCTTATCAGAATGAGTTGGCACGCTGTGACTTGGCACCCTGTGAGAAAAGTCCACGTGGCAGCTTCGCATTGGGGCTTGAGGTGATTTATTAAGGCTGGGAGGGGCATCCAGGAGAGAGAAGAAAAAGTATCAAGGACCTGAATAAACTGCTGAAAGAAGATTCCTGAGTTGCGTCTTCCTTGCGGGCAAGGGGTCGCGACAGACTCCCCTATTACTCTGTTTCATAGACAACTTCTCATTCTCTCAGACATTCCTAGTTATGCCCCAATGTCCAGTTCCTTTGCTTGGCAGAGATATTCTCTCTAAATTTAATAGAACAATCAACATCCGGGCTCCTGGCATGATTCAGGCCCCAGAATCAGCCTGTTCATCTTTTCTGGTCCTTTTAGCAGAAGACTGGCCATTCTTCTCCACTTGTGAGACTGACATGAAAAAGGACCCTTTCCCTACGAACCTAGTTGACCCAATTGTATGGGATACCCACACCCCCTCCACCGTTTTCTGCTCACTAGTTAACATTCATCTCAAAGATCCTAACACCTTCCCCAAACAGGCTTAATACCCTCTGTCCACCAAAGCTCTTCTGGGCCTACAACCTATTATTCAGGACCTTCTTAGCAAGGGGTACATCCGTCCTGCTCATTCCCCTTACAATACTCCCAAACTAATGGAAGAAAGCCCAATGGGTCCTATCGCTTAGTTCAGGACTTACGACTCATCAACACCTCCGTTAGGCCCATACATCCTTTGGTTCCCAACCCATACACCTTGCTGTCTCAGATCCCACACACTGCCACCCACTTCTCGGTCATAGATTTAAAGGATGCTTTCTTCTCCATTCCTCTTGCCCCGGAATTGCAAGATCTTTTTCCCTTTACCTGGACAGATCCCACCACCAGACATTCTCAATAACTAACCTGGACTGTCCTTCCTCAGGGATTTTGAGATAATCCACACCTCTTTGGCAAACCTTGGCCTCCAACCTCCAATCTTTTCACCCCCAGTGCCCCAAATCCACCTTCTTGCAGTATGTTGATTATCTACTCCTCTGTAGCCTGCCCAAAGGGCACTTAACAGATGACACAGTTCTCCTACTTAATTTCTTGGCCTTAAAGGGATATTGGGCCTCTCCACAAAAGGTCCAAATAGCATGTAAAGAGGTCACATATCTAGGGTTCTCTATATCTCAAGGGAAAAAGGCCATTACAGTAGACAGAAAACAGCCTATTGTGCTTATACCTACACCAAAGACCAAAGATGACATACTCTCCTTCTTGGGTTTGACTGGGTACTTCAGGGCCTGGATTCCTAATTTCTCCCTCCTCGCCAGGCTGCTATATAATCTGGCCAAGGGCCCCCAAGATGAACCCCTACCCTCAGCGATAGGGAAGCCCTTTATAATCCTTAAAAAGGCCCTCCTCCGGACACCCAACCTGCATTTCCCCAATCTCTCCCAACACTTCACCCTCTATGTACATGTAAAACAGGGACAAAATTTGGGCGTTCTGGGTCAGGAATATGGCCCCACATTTGCACCAGTGGCCTACCTATCCAAACACCTCAACCCCATCATCAGAGGATGGCCCCAATGCCTCAGAGCCCTAGCAGCGGCCCATGACCTCCAGAAAGAAGCACACAAGCTTACCTTTGGCTCCCTGCTACCCATCTCATCTCCTCACCATCTAAAGGATTTCCTCACTTACAAGGGGCTACAGTCACTTCCGCCTTCCAGGGTTGTATCCCTCCTTGTCTCATTCCTTGAAAATCCCTCCATCTCTTTTCAGTCCTGCTCTCCATTAAACAATGTCTCCCTCCTCCCATCTTCTGCCTCTCAAGATCCCACCCACAATTGCCTGGAGGTATTAGAGACAATTTTACCCTGCCCTACTACCATTTCTGAGGGACCCCTGCCCTCTTCAGACCTCGGCTGGTTCTCAGATGGTAGCTCCTTTATACATGAAGGGGTTAAAGTGCCGGGATATGCTGTCATTTCCCTCTCATCCATCATAGAGGCAAAACCTCTCCCACCCAATACCATCAACCAACAAGCTGAACTCATAGCTGCCAGAAGGGCATTCCAGCTAGTGGAGGGAAAAACCCTCTCCCTATAAACAGATTCCAAATACGTCTTCCATATCCTGATCTCCCATGCAGATGTTTGGAAAGAAAGGGGGCTATTGACCACCAGAGGGATGGCAGTCATTAATTCCACACTTACTTCTGGCTCACTATGAGCCTCCAGGCTGCCTTCCCAACTGGGAATAATCCATTGCAAGGCCCACCAAACTGACTCCTCCCTTAATACTATGGGGAATTCTAAGGCCGATCAAGTGGCTTGATCAGCTGTCTTACATAGCTTTACCTCCTCTCCACTTCTCTTTGTTACCACTGGGGATTGGCCCAAAGATCCCCAATAACTCTTCACTTTCTATTCCATTCTAGTCCACAGAGTCTCATTACTTTCTTTCACTCCTTTTTCACCCTTTCCCCACGTGATAAGACCCTCCTACAACAGATCACTTCCACTTGTCAGATCTGCTAGAAAACCAATACCAATACTCCATTAAAACCTAAACCTTTCCCTTCTCATCAGGCCCGCGGTCATACCCCAGCTGCAGACTGGCAGACTGATTTCACCAACATGCTCCGAGTAAAAAACATAAAATATCTTCTTGTATTGGTAGATTCTTTTTCAGGATGGGTTGAAGCCTTTCTCACTTCTAACATGCGGGCCTCTAAGGTAGTTGATCTGTTGCTTACTCACCTAATCCCCTGTTTCGGAATACCCACTTCTATCCAATCAGACAATGGCCCAGAATTCACCTCGCAGATAACTCAGGGACTGGCTCATGCACTATCACTTCCTTGGCATTTCCATTGCCCTTACAGCCCCCAGGCTTCATGAAAGGTTGAAAGGACCAATCGGTCCCTTAAAGAGACCCTCACCAAGCTCACCATGAAATTAAGCCTGAACTGTGTAAAGGTGCTCCCCTTGGCTTTATTGCACATTAGGGCCTTGCCAAAGAAGCCTTCTAATCTCTCACCTTTCAAAGTCATGTATGGCTGTTGCCTTGTTCCTCCCGATTGCCTACAGAACCCCCTACCCATCTCCAAAACCTATGCCCTGCCCCTCATCTTCCATCTATGCTCTGAACTCTGGCACTATCAAGACTGGCTCTTTCCTGACCCCACTCTCTCTTAAAACCCAACCTCCTTAACGTCTGGTCAACTTAATTACTATGCCCACTGTGGAAAAAGCCCCCTTTAAAATCAAAATGGAAGGGCCCTGCTCAGGTGATTATGAGCACACCCTCAGTGGCCAAACTCAAACTACCTAATAACCAACTTACCCCATGGATTCATATTTCCAGGCTTAAGCCCAGCAATCCTACACCTTCATCAAAAGAGCCAAGGATCGTCACCTGTCATTAAGTACTCTTGTCAATGCTGCCCCTCATTTCTGGCCCCTCTTGGGTCCTCTCTTTGCCCTATGTCTGGAGATTCAAGGTGAATGACCCTAAGGGCCCCCTCCAGCCAGACCCCCCAACCCCTTGCTTGAATCTGGCGAGTAGTGGGAGCATTGTATATTGTCCTTAAGACAAACCTCTTAGGTGTCCGGGCATGGTGACCCCTGAATAAGTGTGAACTACCTTTATCATAAGAGAGCACTTTACCAGTTGCCTTCTGGGCCTAAGGAGGAACATGTGTGCTTTGTTTACTCTCCAAATTTTGTAAGAATTTCAAGTATCAGTATTTAACGTTGAGGTGTTTCATATAAAACATGGAAAGATCTGACTGCTCTCAAAAGGAAATCTGGTAACAATGGGCCACCATCCTCCCTTGGCCGCCTTCATTCAGAGCATGGGGGAAGTTGCCTTCTTTATTACAAAGCTATGCCTTCTTGGTGTGAAGAGAGACAAGACTAGGGAATAAAGCTGGGAACAGTGCTCCAAGGGCCAGAGAAAGGTAAAGAGAGAAGCAAGCTGGTTTCAGAGACACCCAGGCAGGAGAGAGTTTGATGGTCAATAAGAACAGCCTTAATAGAGAGGGGAGGGCACTTAGAAGAGTGGAATTGGGGGTGTTAGGTGCAGGACAAGCTGGGCAAACAACTTAGCTGCAGAATGACCTGGCTTCTCAAACCCTCTGTCTGGTTCTTTATCACCTGTTTGCTTCAAGCCCAAATGCCCAAGCACCCACTCAAGGCTGAACACTCAACCCCCACTCAAGGTTGAATACTTAACCCCTCTTGTGCCAACAAGGCAGCTTGCAGACCCAGAGACCCCATTAGATTTGGGCTATAAAAACTCCCTGTGCCTGTTCCTTACCTTTATCATAAAGTTCATTCAGACTCAGGTGGGTAAAATTTCTAATCAAGCTTTTAACCAGCTTCTCCTCAGGAATTACCAACTCCTGGCTACTGATGATACCGCCAGTGGAGACCTATGCCGAATGGGCTGACATCATCATGGATCTATGGTGGGAAGGAACCTTCGTTGATCTGGTTCCTGAAGTTATACCAGTCTTCTCTGCCCTCCTGTGGGGGCTCCTTACTTCCCTCCTCTCTGATTCTCCCACGCCACCCCATCTCAGCAGGAAGCAGCCAGAATGAGTGGATGCACACTCTCATTTAATAACAAAGAGGGGGAAATGTTGGCAGTCTCCCCAGCTCCAAAGACTGACTTCCCCATCCCCCGAGAAGAGCCATCCAATGGTTAGCCCTGCTGACTCTCATGATTCTTACCCACCAACCAGAAAGTGCCCCGTGCCAAACTGTCATAACCGTCAAACGGCCCTGGCTCTATAAATATGCAGAGCTGTTCCTCTATAAAGGGGCACTTCTTGTCTGCTCGTTCTTTCAGTGATAAATTAGTTTACTCAGTATTTATTGGTTTATAGTTATTTTGTGTTAATAGTATAGTATTAGTTTCCTAGGTCTGTCATAACAAATTACCACAAAGGAAATGGATTCAAGCAGAAGAAATTCATTCTCTTTACATTCAGAAAGCAAGAATTCAAGAATTTGATAAGTCTGTTCTCTCTCTCTGCAGGAGAATCTACAGGAGAATCCTTGAGTTTCTTTGGCTGTTCTGGTCTTCCTAAGAAGGAATCATCCCTGTATTGCTGACATTCTACTTGTTTTATAATTTGGCAACTTGCAAGATAAGATTTCAGGTTTGCTCAGAAATCCCAGCTTTGTAACTATGCATGACAAAGATTTCTTCCAAGGCAGAATTAAATCAAAAGGAATTAATGCACAGTACAGAGCCAGTGCTCAGCAGACTTATGGTCTAAGGGCAAAGACTGAAGGCTTAGTGGGTTATTCTTAAGCCTGAAACCTAGCAGAATTTTTCCTACTGGATTTTACACTTGCTTGGAGTTGGAGACTCCTTTATTTCTCCATTTTGTCCATATTCAAATATCAGCATCTATAGCTATTCTGCTATGTCTCTCTGATCATTATTCTTTGGAAGCAGCTAACTTGTTATCTAAGTTCACAGATTCACAGATAAAGACTTTAGTCCCAGGTAGAAACCATTCAGTTTCACCTACTTGATTCTAATGATGAGATTTAAATGTTTTTGTCAATAATATGTAGATAAGATTTTCAACTTATAAAATTGATTTTTAATCCCTTAGGACTTGTAGAGAAGTTGAGATGAGTGATGCTATTGTACTTAGAAGAATAACATACATTTTGAGGAGCCAAAGGCAGACTATAGAGAACCTATACTGAGTCCATCAATAATGCAATTGTGTTACAGAGCACAAAGGACAGTGGAGCTTATTTTGGATTATACATGTAGATGCTAAATGCAGTGACAAAAAATCCTGATAAATGAGGCAGAGGTATATTTGGCAGAAATAATTTGATGAGGTAATGTGAACACACATGCAGAGAGAGGAGTGATATGACCATGACTCAAATAATTCCCTGAGTCTACAGAAGATGAAAGAAAGAAGGAAAGGATGCTTCCTTAGGGTTCATGGGGGAAAGTTTAGTCCAGCCTCCAGAACTTTGAAGTGAGCTATGTCTATCGTTTCAAGACACTGTTAGTGGTCATTTGATAAAGCATCCCCAGAAAGCTAGGTATATTTATTCATGTCATTAAAAATGCAGCAGAATTTTTTTTTCTTGGTGTGCTGAAAGGTTTACATAGTATTGAAGTTATTGTTACTTCTTTGGTTCAATGGGCAGTGTATTGGAATTATTTGCTCTTTCACTTTTGATTAAAATTCTTAAGTGAAATTTCTTGCTGGTCTGTTTTGAAAGGATATTCAATCCCAAATTTCTCATTCTTATATATGGAAATCAATTTATAAGGATTTGTATTTTTTTCAATTTGCTCTTAGCAATTTCCCTCCCATAATATGTTTTACATGAAATTTATTTGGGTATAGTTTTAAAATATTATGCTACATTTTTTTTAGCATTTTCTAGATGATTATTTTCTGCCATCTTTTAATGTTTCTTAATAATATTAAAGCTTATTTTTAATCTATTTTGTTTCCTAACCTCCTTTTGTAATTATTAATTCATTTTCTGTTTTCAATTTTCCTGTTTTATTCATATATTTAATTTATTTAATTTTTGTACTTCTTTTATTTATTTTTCTCAATACATTTACAAATAAGAATGAACTCTCAGGAGTACTTAATTTCTATCCTGTAATTTCCAGGCACGTTCTTTTTTATTTTTGAAAGTAATTGTTTCTTTTTACTTTTAAATGACAGCACAATCCAGTTTGATATAACTATTAAAGCATGGGATATATTTTATTCTAGTTAAAGTCCCACTCTTAAGGATATACATGGTAGTGGGATTCACTGTGTTGTTTTCATACATGTACATGGAAAAACTGTCAGATTCTTTCTACTGTCTTTCCTTTGCTTATCCCCTCCCCTTCCCTCCATTCCCCCATTGTCTAATGTACTGCTATTTTATTCTTATTGGTGCAACCACTCTGGAAATACTGGAAACTCCTGGGAAAACTGAAAATCCACATGTAATAGAATAAAATTTGACTCTTATCTCTCACCCTGCACAAAACTCAGCTCAAAGTGAATCAAGGGCCCAGATATTAGACCAGAAACCTGTATGCACATACTAGAAGAAAAGTTCAGCCCAATACTCCAATATATCAGCTCAGGAACCAAATTCCTTAATAAAATCAATAATCAATAATTGGGTTGGCATCAAACTAAAAAGCTTTTTCACAGAAAAGGAAACAACTAAGAGTGAGAAGAGAGAACCTTCAGAATGGGAGAAAATCTTTTCTACCTGTATCTCAGATAAAACATTAATTTCCAGGATACATAAAGAACTCAAAAAACTTAACACACACACACACACACACACACACACTCACACACACACACACACACACACACGAAACCCCTAAATAACCCACTCACTAAATGGGTAAAGAAATGGAACAGGCACTTCACAGAAGAAATGATACAAATTTATGCAAACATGTACAATATCTGTTTCGATTAGAGAAATGCAAATTATCACTACATTGATATTCATTCTCACTTTAGTCAGAATGGCAGCTATCAAGAATATAAGTAACAATAAATGTTGGCAAGGATGTGAGAATAAAGGTACACTTATATACTGCTGGTAGGACTGCAAATTGTTGCAACCTGTCTGGAAAGCAGTATGGAGATTTCTCATTAAACTTTTGTATAAATTTTGTATTTGGATGCACTTTACTTTTTGTATTGAGGAACAAACAAATGTGCATGTTAGTTCCATTGTGCCTTATTCATTTGAACATATAGCATACTTTTTTGTATTCTTACAGAAAAGGACTGTTGTTGTAGTAAATGTTACATTTCCAGGTGAATAAATGTTTGTTTTCTGATCACCCCCCACCCCAGGTTTCTATTTGCATTATATTTTGCTGAGAGCATTTGGAAAAGAGTATTTCAGTATTATTTTGGTTTGGACCTTTATTTTGATAGTTTTAAAAACTAATATTTTATCAATTTTTCTAAATATCTCATGCATCCTAGAAAAAATATGAATCTTCAGAATGCAAAGATTGGTTCACATTAGCTCCCTATTAATAACATTATGGAATTATTCACATTGTTAAAACACTTTATCTGTCATTAATTGAAATCAGTGAAATACAACTCCTTCTATCAAGCTTTTGCTAGACAAATCTCCTTGCATGTGTTCTGATTTCTGCTTTATAAATAATGTCTATGGATTGAACACGCAGTTTATGTGTATTGCATACTAATAATGAATTGCCCATGTTAGGATAGTAAAGAGCCATTATTTTTATGACTTTGGTTTGATTTATTTCTATCATGGTGGGCATTAAAGTTTTATCTATTATTTCTATTTCTATTTCTTATATTCTAAATTTCTATGTTATAGATGTCTCTGGCTTTGTTTTATGAAGTTCTCTGGGTATTTTTTGCATTGAGAAATATTTATATTTTTTCTACTTACTACCTCTATTCTTATAAATTTATGTAATATGCTTCATTAATAGTATTTACTAAGAGTATTTTAATAGTAAATACTTATACAATACATTATCCAGCAAATAAAACAAAATATATTTTTCTAATTTTCTTTATACATTAATAACATGATTTTTAAACAATCTTTACTTATTATGTATTCTTGGAGATCTAATATAGATTCATGGGCTCTGACTTATATTCTTTCATTCCTAGCTATTTCCAATAAAATAATCAATGCATTCATCTCACTTTTATTTTACTCCTTATTAAAAGTGGTATTGTTTCTACATTTTGAGGGGTGTATACTCCATATTCTGATCACCTCCCTGATTGTGATGATAATCATAATCAGTGTTACTGATCTTCATTTTCTTTTAGTACCCACAAGTTGTGGTGGTACTAAAATCATAGTCAGTGTTACCGATCTTCATTTTCTTTTAGTATCCACAAGTTGTGGTGGGTATCTTGGTGAGATAATGTACTTCCCAATAAAATGTCCTCATTTTTAATGTTCAGTATTATATGCTTGCATTTGCCATATTCAAAGGCAATGTGGCTGGTTACAAAATCCTTGCCTCCCATTTATTTTCTTGAGTATCTGGTAGCTATTGTTCCACATGCTATATAGCTGTTTAAAAATGATCTCCCATGCAAGGATTTCCCTGACCTTCTACTACCTTTGAAAAATTGGTACTCATATATCTGAGCTCATACAATTTAAGTCAACCTATAACATTAACACTTGACATCTTGTATTATAATAATATTTCACGTCTAGGCAGTTTTCTTCAAGAAAAGAGTATCATCTAATTCATCTTCAAATTTCATGTATCTAGAATAATTCCTAGTTTACAAAGGGGTGATTAATAACATTTTTGCAATCTCAAAGATAGCTGTATTTAGAGCAGAGAGAAACATTATTATATTTAAGGATGAACAAGTCTATATTTTAAAAAGGAATAGTTAATGGCTGCATATACCCTAAATAATTAATATAATTTAACTTTTTGTTCATCACAATATCTCACTAATGTGTAATTTTCTCCATTTGTAACTGAAGAAACTGAGGTACAGTGAAGTTAAGAAACTTCCAGAGGCCAAAGACTATAGTGATGTAATTTATATCCTTAAACACTAGGTTATGCTGCTGAAAATTTAATTAGCAACTAAGTGATGTGAAATAACAGTCCAGTTTGATGAATACAAATAAATATATTTTAAAAGCATATAATATTCATATTATTAAAAATGTCTTTATGTTTTATTTTTCCAAGTATTCTCTTAAATTAAAAAATGAATCAAAATTTTATTAATTGTCCTAATCACAACTCTGAGTACCTCTACAATTTCTTTAATTCACATACTCACAGAGCTAAGAACTGAAATGCTATTTGGGCAAAATCTTTTATCCACTCGGTCTTTGCTGAAAATGCTTGTCCTGGCATAATTTTAACTTCCCCAGGAAATTGGGCTTCCCGTACTTTTCTTTATCTACTGCTCAGTTTCCTAATTTAACCGCTCATTGTCAATGAGTTGAACCCAATTTTTATCTTAGATATTAGTTTTCTAATTTCATCCTATTACTCCTAGTAATTACTTTTACATATCATTGGTCTTTCTCACTTATAAAGCCATACTCTGACTCTTTGATATTAATCTATTTAATATTACTATAGATAGTTATCAACACTTCCATCAATCTTTTTCCAACCAGTTGTACATATTTAAGGCTTTTGAATTGTTTCTCATTAATCCCTTTTATTCTTTCTTAAGCTACTGTAGTGTATTTCTTCTGTGGAGCTATATAACCAGCGGAAGTACAGGACACAGAAATGATTGCTCAGCCAAGTTGCTCTATTATTCCATTCTTCTTGAATTTTAAAGAGGATGCAAATTTCTGTTCTTCTATGTAAAAAGAAAGAGACTATTGGCCTCTTTTTTATCTGACTTCTGCGCTATATCACCACTTAGATTTTCAGATACAGGATGGGAGTGCAATTGATAGGGTCCATATCAACATTTTCATACAAAAAGTATCATATTAATGATAAAACTTATCAAATTAGTATTTTAAATCATGTTTTTTAACAAATACAAGAAAAATTAGATATTTTTTTTCTGCCTGGACTCTTTTAACTATGGTACATTTTTTTGGTTCTTTTCTGCTGTCTTTGCTGGATACCAGACATTCTTTGAAGACCAGAACATATACATAAGCTTTCTTTCTATAAATTTCTCTTTGGAAAAGAGTGTAGACTCATTCATAGTATATAACTGCAAGGATAATGATACAGATTAACATTAATGTAGTAAATATAAGAAAACATTTTGACATGTTTATTGTCAATTAATCATGGGAAAATGAATGCAAAGATCTTCCAATTCAAATAACTTAAGTATATATCACATTATATATAAAGTATATTACTATACTATATATTATGTTTGTATAATTATATACCAGTGGATATGTGTATGTTCATTTCTATATATGTGCTTTATATTAAAAAATTAAATGGCTCCATATATGTAAATGCATACCAACAGTCATAGATATATAGATTAAACTCATCAGGATGTTTCATCAAGACATTTATTTACAGCTAAACACTAAATTATATTGTAAAAATGTATGATTTTAAAACAATCAACAATAGTCATGTCTATAGATGAAATAGCATAAACAACATTTGCCTAATACGACTCCCTGTCAAAAGTCATAAGGAAAACAGTGATGAATTTCACTGCATTGAAATTTGGAATCTTCTCTCCATAGACTCTAGATAAGCTGAATGTTTTAGTCATCACTTTTGCTGCTCTGATCAAAAAACCATATAAGAACAATTTTAGAGGAGAAAAGTTTATTTGGTCCTCAAAGTTTCAAAGGTCTCTGTCTATAAATCACCAGGTCCCTTTCTTGGGGCTCAAAGTGAGGAGTGCGGTGGAGTAAAGTGGCTCAGAAAGTAGGCAGGAAGGGGAGAGAGACTCTGTTCACCAGTTACAAAATATGTAGCCTGAAGGCACACCCCCAGTCCCCCCCTTCTCTGGCCACACCCTACTCACCTTCATTTACCCATCAAGGATTCACTAATAGAGTTAAGGCTCTCAGAATCTACTAATTTCTCCTCTAAACCTTCATCCATTGTCTCAAACAGGAGCTTTTGGGGAAAACTTCACATCCAAACCATAATACAGAATAACATTTCAAATGTTAGAATTTAAAAATATATTAAAAAAAATAAGCCTGAAAAACTTTTTCAATAGTAAATTCTCTAATAAATGTTCCTATTTTACAGTGCATTCCAATTAGAAATCTACACATCCAGTGGGTAGGATGCCTTAATTTTTGCTCCTTGTTCACAGTCCAAGAGTTTTAAACACCAATAGCAAAGAAGAGCCTGATCCTTGCTATTGGTGTTTAAAACTCTTGGACTGTTTTAACTCAAAGCAAACAAGGAAATAACAATGAAAACCTCAATAATCAAAATCTGAAAAAAAAATTGGTGTTTGGGATAGTCTAATATGGGTATAGTTGAACATATTTCATGCTTTTCCCTTAGAGATTATTCAAAATATATGGTTCTTTTTAGTTATACATAACAGTAGAATCCATTTTGCCATAATTATACAAGCATGGAATATATCTTGTTTAATGCAGATCGCAACACATCTCCTTCCCATTCCCTCTCCCTTCTCTAGTTCCCTTTCCTGTATTAATCTTTCTTACATTTACCCATAGTTATTTTGAATTTAAATTTTTCAAAATGTATTTCTAACATTTGTTTACTCTTATGGTTAATCTCAGATTATTTGTAAAATGAAATGATATAATGGTCTTTTACACAATATATTATAACTTTTAAAAAATACACAGTACCTGGCTTTAGCAATTTTTAACACCTGTTATAGGCAAGAATGCATTTTCAGTACAGGTAATTTAGAGTGAATTAATGACAAAATGTCTTATTCTATCAGAAGCAGAATCCTTGCTGTGGATATGGAATTTCATTTTGTGTACAGTGAAAAATTATGGTAATGCATTCTATGACATATGAAACAAAAAAGAGGGTTCAAAGGAGATTCCTGACACAGATACACCTGGAAATACGCCTTACACAAACAGTATTTAACTTGAACTGTGAAGCATAAAGGAACCTGCTGCTTCCCAAAAAGGAAGGGGAAATAGATTACCAGAAACATGAGGAAAGCAAGCATATGTGATTCAACAGACAGAGGGGATTTTCTTCTTCCTGTGCGTCCAGGTGGTTGATGACATGGAACAGAAAGGCCAACTAAAGGACCAAATGGAGTGGCATGGAAAGTGTAAGCAAAACGTGCTTTGGGCTGGGAATATGAGTCAGGGTTAGGGAACCTGTCTAGCAAGCAGGGGAGCCCTGGGTGCAGCTCCCAGTCCCTTCCCCACTCCACACACAACAAGATTAATATTAATCAGACAACTGGCACACATTGTAATCCCAGTGACTGTGGAATAGAGAAAGAGAGAGATAACAAAGGAGAAGCTGATGTGGTAGAATGATTAGGAGTCAGACATAGCTTTGGCCATCCTTTCACCTTATTTTATCTATTTTTCAGAATCACCTAGTAAATTTTTTAAATAAGTGAAGTTTCAAAGAATTGGATGGAGTCATAGATATAAATGGTAAGATTAAGATTTCCTTTTGTTTCCACAGTAAAGTTTGTATCTCTTCGTACTTTCTTGACATCAATCACAACAGTAGTATTTTGAGTTAAATTAATAAACCTTGTATGAGCTATTGACTAAGCTAGGGAAAGGAAAGCGGCAGTACAAATGGTATTCACTAAAAAGGGACAGGGTAAATTAGAGTCTTGAAATAAAAGAGTTAATATTTAGAACAACTGCAATAAAGAATGCAGATTGATAAAGGAACCATAAACAGGGATTCTGAGAGAGACTGTGGTAGAGGAGTCCATCCCGAGCAGCAGAGGATGTCAGAGGACAGAGCACATCAACTTGCATTCATCCTTATCTTTCTTCACCTTTCCATCCAGTCAGGCTCCATTAAACAATGAATGAAAGTTACCAGAGTGTATTTACAATGTACCATGTCATGCATCGGAGAATTCCACTTGGCAATTTTCTGATGAGGGAATGATATGGACATGGATGTGCAGGTGCCCCCGCTGGCTGGTTTATAGAGTAGTTCAGGTTCTGATCTTTGAGATTAGCTTTCTGCCTTGCTGACTAAACTGAGCTGCCTTAGAGATTAAATAAGAAACAGGTTTTAAGGATGATTTTATCCTTTTCCTGCCATCCGAATCAGTCCCTCTTGAAGGGTAAAATGCATTGATTTTATAGTTTGTTTTTCTTTACTTTTCTTTTTTTTCACACTAGAGATTGAACCAAGGGATTCTTTACCACTGAACTACATCCATCCCCAGTTATTATTATTATTATTATTTTTAAATTTTGGACAGGGTCTTGCTGAACTGCAGAGACTAGCCTAGAACTTGGAATCCTCCTGTCTTAGCCTCCTGAGTCACTGGGGTTGTTTTTAATACATCATCAGTACTCATTGCTCAATTGAAAACATTTCTTCTTGAAAATATCCATTTTGAGTGGGTGCAAAAGGGAATGAAGCATGTTAATTAAACACATGTGCGCACATGTGCATAGTTTCAATTTCATTTTTTTCTGGCAGCCATTAGATTGACCGTTGCTCTGCATGTGGGAAGATCTTCCCACTTTTTACACTGCCCCAATGTTTACATGTACTTCAGATCTTGAATATAGACAAACTATTCACCACCCTGCTCAGTTTCTATAATTGTATGTTATTTCCTATTTTATAAGGTAATAGGACTTACAAGACAAGAAAAACCCTCCCCATTCTCCAGCTGTATCATGCAAACTTCCCAGTATCCATTGCTATCTTCTTCCTGTCCCTCAGTTGTCTCAGTGTAGGAAAGAAACTGTCATAAATGAGCTGTTTTCATCCACCTGTGATCAAGATTCCATTTACTATTTACTATTTTTATTAATGCTGTTAATGTTCAATAGAAAACTACTTGAAAACTTGATTTAAATAATTGATTTAAAAGGATGCCCTCTATCTCCAGGGCATCCTTTTAAATCAATTATTCTCCTGTTGGCATCACTGTTGTCTGTTTTCAGTCTCTCTTCTTAAAATTAAAATCTTTGTTCCACCAAATCCATCTACTGCCTTCAAAACCTCTCCCTGTCATTTACTGCAAAGCTTCCCATAGGAGGTGGTATGTTTTCCTTCTTTTTCTTTCCATAATCTTGCTTCTTATTCTTTTTCCACCACTAGTCAAGGTTCAATCGTAAGTCAATATAACAATGTAATTACTAGAAGAAGTACTGAAAAGATTTAACACAATACAAATAACTTTATGGTACCAATTTATCAACTGGTGTTCGAACACATTCTACAATAGCATCACTTGGAGTACTTATTAAAATGCAGAATATTGCAGCCCTACTGAAGAAAATTAAGAGGGAGAGAGAGAAAGAGAGAGACAAACAGACAGAAACACACACACACACAAACTAGGAATCTCAATTTTCCTGTATTGCTAAAATAAGATCTGAATATACATGAAGAGAGGAACACAAGGCAATAGGAAATACACTTGAATTTTTTTCTTCAAATTGTGTATATTCCACTGTTAAGGTTATAAAGAGAAGAGACTTATGTACTCTTAAAAGCAAAAAGTAGTAGTTTTGTTCTAAATGCCAGATTCTTAGAAACAAAATAAGACTGGAGGATCAAGTTAATGGTTTCACTGACACGGACTTCATGACTCCATGGAAATCAAGCAGAAGGCTGTGTCTTTAATGCGTGTTAGCAAACACTAGTTTTGTATTAATTAGAAAATCCTCTTTATGAGGAATTGTGTTAACAGAGCTAGCATTCATGATAAAGCTTTTATCTGAAAGTTCTAAAATATTTTACACAAATATGTATTATTTGAAAACAAAAAATAGATGAGTTAGAGATCTTCTCATTAATTTATGCAGCATTTTGGAAAAAAAATTAATAACAGAAAACAAACAGAAGGACAAATAGTTATATATCAAGAATTTACATTATTTGGAAATAGAATGAGATAGAGGAGAAGAAACAGAATAGAGGCAAATATTCTATATGTCAAAAGTACAAGATAAATGCTGGAAAAAATAAAAGGCACAAAAACCTGGTAGATACTGGAAAGGCTAAATATTGATGGGGAAAGGATCTCACAATTGAATGCCAAAGACATTTAAAAGCTAAGTATCATTCAGGTATGTATTTTGCCATTCAAGTTTTCAAATAGTTTTCTATTGAACATTAACAGCGTTAATAAAAATAGTAAGTTCTAATGTAATCCAGTGGGTTTGTATCTCCAAATTTCATACAAAGTATTCAGTGTGGCACACTCCTTTTCCTGTCCTATCACACACATTAGAACAATTGATTCAGAAAATAAAATTTATTATTGTCCTTGAAATTACATCTGAATTTTTAAGATCAGAACAAGGTATCATTTTTTAAAATGAGATTTCTGTGAGTGTTTATATTATTTATGTAGTTCACTCAAATATTTTGATAAATTCTTAGTTTTAATTCTAAGATTATTTACGGTTACGTTGTTTTTTTTTTTTTTTAACTGATACATGAATGCTATGGAAGCTGCCCATTTTTGTTATTACAGAATCATCATGGCTTTATTTTGAGGACATTTTTTACCCTTTATATTTAGTTGAAAAGAATTATACTTATTTTTTGATTGGTATCACTGGGGCAATTCAGGTAGACCTGAGCAATGAGAAACACAGCAAAAGTAAGGAGAGACACAGTCCAGGTATACTCTGCATCAGACTTCTCATTTTTATCAAAGTATGCTTTCTGAGAGAGGATCCAAAGCTTCAGACACTACCATAATTAAAATGTTGTTAGAGTCTGTAAACAAGTCAGGATGGCGCCTGGCAAAATGCCAGAGGGAGTGGTTTGTGAAGTAATGCCAGAGAGCCATTAAGTGTGGAGATTCCTTATTGGTTGACTGCTGTATCTAGTTTATGTTAATTAGATAAGCTGTGTGTAATGGATAAATACCCCTCCTGTCCTACAATAAAGGGCTTCCACTCCTGCTGTATCAAGCTACACAAGTTGTTCCTCACCCTCCCCCCCCCCCCCCCCCCGTTATTTTGCTGCAGCCCGACTTCGGCAAAATGTAGTTATATTACAAAGAGAAAATACATGGCTTATTCATATCTCTGGCAAATTTCCATTCTTTGAAAGATTAGTGATTTGTGTGAATCACGACATGTATGTTATTTTACCTTCTTTAAGGAAAGGATTCCTTCTCTAGTGTCTTTGTCAGTGGAGATGGAGAATACCCCAACACCATCACCATTCACAATGGAGTAGGTCATGTCAGCATTGGAGCCAGTATCAGCATCATTTGCCTTGATTTTCCCAACAGCTGAGCCAACTTGAGCTGATTCAGGAACATATAGTTGATAGTGCTCTGGAAAATATTTCATATTAAAAATAATGTTCATAAAATCATCTTATAAGATTAGAAAATTTAAATTATGCATTCAAATAAATATTAAACTAGGAAATGCACAAATCATTTTCAGAATTTAAAATATTACTTTACTAATTAGTAATTAAATACTAGGTTTATATGAACTTTAAGATATATGGAAAATATTTTACATGGAAAGAGCCTGTATACCTTAGCATATAATATCTTATTTGCTGTCTATCTTTAAGTGACAGAAAAATAGAATAGTTACGTTTCCAGTTTCATATTGAACAAAAATCAGTTTAGTAAGCTATTAGTGCAATTCTAATTTATTTCTCCCCTCATATAGCATGTAAAGTTCAAATATAAAAGTTTATGAATGTGGGATTTAAGAAGAAAAGTAATATTATAAGTATATAATCATTTAGTGCAATACATAAGCCATGACAAAGATAATTAATGCATTTATATGTTTGTTTACCATATATTCCTCATAAACTTCTTGAAATTATTTGACATAACTTTATAATAGTCACAAATATAATATCTATTAAAATTAAAATTAAAATTAAATTGATGATCAAGTTGAAGAATGAGAAAGTACATACTTTGGCCATATAAGGTAGTATTTATAAAGTACTAATAGTTTTAAAAGTTTATCTTCTGTAGTCAGAAATAGTAAATCTATTAATTTCTATAAAGTTGTCTGATAATCAGCAATATCAAGAATTTGTTAAGGATTTTCCTAATAATAAATATTGACTAGGACTTTCATCAAAACCATTTATGAACAATTATAAAAGTACAGTGATCATATTTTTTAAAAACTTCCTACCAATAAGTTAGAAATGTATTCATTAAAGCACTGGGTTGCAAATCCAAAAGAATAACATAAATAACAAAGTTTGGATTCAAATGCAATTTAATATAGTATTTTATCCAAGAATAAATTAACATTATTTCAGCAGTATAGAATAGAAGGATAACATTAGACTGTAGACTGATAAACATATTTCTTCAATGAAAATAATTTTTGTCTGAAAATCATTCATTAGATATGTCCTGATAGTAAAATTAAATTACATCTAATTAATATATGCAGTTTTCTTTTTTAAATTTATGTTAAGAACATTTAACATGAAATTTCGCCTAAACAAAATTTAAAGTGTGAACTACAGCATTTTTAAAGCACAATATTAAACTGCAGATCTCTAGAAGTTATAAGCCTTGATTAATAACTGCCCATTTCCCCCCTGCATTGAATGACAATCACAACACTGTTCTTTGATCAGATGAGTCTATTTTAGAAGGCTCATTTAATTATAATCATGGAATATTTGTGCTTCCTTGACTAGCTTATATCACTTCCCCTAGCACCTTTCATGTTTATTCATACTGTCACAAATTGCAGGATTTCCTGTGGTTAAAACCGGAATAATATTTCATTGTGTGTATGAATGGTATTTTTCTATTAACTCTATTCACTAGTCTGTCTATTGACTTGTATATTATTTCTACATATTGGCTTTTGTGAATAGTGCCTTAATGGACATGGGGGTGATAATATCTTTGAGAATCTATTTTAAATTCCTTTGGATAAATGCCCAAAGTTGGCGTGCTGTATCATATAATAGTTCTATTTTTGAAGAACCTCCCTCCTGTAATCTGGGTTGACAGCACCATTCTGCATTACTACCATCAGGGTATAAAGGAGTTCTAATTTCCACACATCTTCACCAGAACTTTTTTTTTTTTTTAATTTAGCCATCCTAACAAATGTGAGCTGATATCTTATTGTTGATTAGATGTGCACTTCCCTGCTGGTTGTGACCTTGAGCATCATTTTATATCCAGTTTGTCCATTTACATGTAATCTTTGAAAAAATGTTGAAGATATTTGCCCATTTTTTATTGGTTCTTTAAAGTTATACATGACAGTAGGGTCCCTTTTGATACAATTATAGAAACAAGGAATATATCTTATTCTAATTAGGACTCCAGTCTTATGGATGTATATAATGTTGAGATTCACTGACCTATATTCATATATGTACTTAAGAAATTTATGTCAGATTCGTTCCATTGTCTTTCTATGTCTATCCCCTCTCCCTTCCTCATTCCCTTTATTTCATCCACTGAACTTCTATTCCCCCCCCCACTCCACTATTGTGGATTACCTTCTATTCGCTTTTTTGTTTTTTGGGGTTTGGCTAATGTCACTTAGCATTATATCCTCTATCTATTTTCTAGTAAAAGTCAGAAAGTTATTCCTTATGACTGACTACTATTCCATTGTGTATATATGGCACATTTTCTTTATCCATTCATCTGTCAATGGGTATCTCGTTGGGCTCCATAGCTTAGCTACTGTGAACTGTCATTTGCCCATTTTTAATAGGCTTACGTGTTGCTTTACTATTGAGTTTCAGGCATACATCATGTGTTTTGGAAATAAACATCATATTTGGCATATTGGTTACAAAGACTTTTCCCATTCCTAGACTGCATTTTCATTTTTATTGTTTCCTTTTCTGAATTAAACTATTTTAATGTGATGTTGCCTCATTTACCTATTTTTATTATTACAATCTGTACTGTCATATCCATTTTTGTGTTATAATCAAGAAGTCATTAACAAAATTAATGCCAAGATTCCCCCCTGTGTTTTCTCTTAAGAGATTTACCATTTCAAATCTAAATATGACTGTTTATTTATGTATGGATATGGTAAGAGTCTGATTTTATTCTTTTGGATGCAGATGTTCATTTTTTTTCCAGCATCATTTGTGAAGAGATGGTCTTTTTCACAATTTTGTGTTTTGTTTCTCCTTGATAAAGATTAATTGGCCACATACATGGGGCTCTATTTCTGAGATCATGACTATGTTCTTTGGTCTATGTTTTCTATGTGAAAACCATACTATTTAATTAGCAGAGTTTTGCAATATATTTTGAAATCAGGAAGTGAAATATATCTAGCTTTGCTCTCCTTTTTAAAGATGTTCTGACTATTTAGGGTCTTTTGTGGTTTTGAATCGATTTTACAATTGTTGCTTTCTATTTATGTAAAAAATATAATTTTATTTTGATAGATATTTTACTGAGTCTGTAGAGAAGATATGTCATATGGACATTTTATTATAATCCACAAATAGCATCATATTTGTGGAAAGTTTTTCTACTAAGAAGGGAACAACTCAAAGATGCCCACTTTCACCTTTTCTCTTCAACATAATTACCTCCTCAATGTAACTTTAGCTAAAGCCATTAGGCAAGTAAAAGAAATAAAACACATCCAAATCAGAATAGAATTCAATGTTTGTAAATGGCATGACATTATATATAGAAAACCCAGAATACTCCACAAAATGAACAAACATCTGTTTGAAGCAAAAATTAAGTAAAATACCAGGATACAAATACAAAAAATTATTTGTATTTCTTTAAAACAATGAAGATTAGGAAAAGAATCTTATTTTCAGTATGTTAGCTTTTTATACCCATGATAAACATTCCTATGTACATATGTGAATACACCATGATGAATCTTCACATCATATATAACCATAAGACTGATATTCTAAATAAGATATGCTCCATGTTTGCATAAATATATCAAAACACACTCTACTATCATATATAGCTTAAAAAGAATAAAATAAAGAACTAGGGATAGTGGTATATATTAACTAGTGTGATTAAAAATATTCCACACAAAAAGCAATTTAAAGGATGAAAGATTTATTTTGGTTCATTGTTTCAGAGGTTATAGGCAAATATCAGTGGACTCCATTGTTTTGGGTCTGAGGTAAAGCAGAACAACATGGCAGAAGGGTGTTTCTCTCCTGGCAGCCTGGGAAACTGAGTACAAAGAAGGAGGGAGAGGCTGGGGAAAAGATATGCCCTTCAAAATAATGCCCTGTTGATTTTGATCATGCCCTCCAACCTCCCAATAATATGTTCAAATTATTAACAACCAACTGATAAGGCCAGAGTTCTCAAGATCCATTTACTTCCCAAACACTACAACTCTGACCATTGCTGCACTGGGGAACAAACTTTCAACCCATGAGTCATTTGGTACAACTACCCCCTGTCCCTGTAGTTTCTACCATCTCCTCATGATTCCATCATTTCCCATAAGTGCCATCTCTGAACATTGTTTCATTATTACTAAATCTTCAACACATGAGCCTTTGGTGGGCATTCTAAATTCTACTAAAATAAATGGTACTGAAAATTGCAAAACACAGATTAAGGAAATTTAGAGACAAACAAGTAGAAATACACATTGTGATCATGGATTCAAAGACTTATTTGCTTCTAAAGATAAAATTACATGCTTTAAAATGCAGATATTTAGATATTAAGGTTTGATTCTTGTGTGAATATGCTTACTAAACATTTAACAAATATTTTATCTCTTTTTATTTAGTATTGAAGGTACTTGGTGACAAAATTAATCTTAATGTCAAGTAACAAAAGTATATATTAGTTTTTAATTTAGCATTCCCAACAAATATATAATTTCATAAATACATGAAATACATGATCCTTTGACATTAATCATATGGTTTTATCAGACCATAGCATATTGACAAAATTACAACCCTTATTGACACAATTAACTAACAGGTAAGAACATGTGGTTCAACCTTTTATTGCATTCTGTCTTCTCCTATTTGACTGCTGCAATTAGGCAGCTTATTCAAAGAGTACATATCCACAGAACTGTTTGAACTGGGACTAAAAAGAACTTCTCACTCTTTGCCATAAAAGCTACGGTATATTGGAAGAAGTTGTTTTTCAATGACTGTTTCCAATTTTCATGTTCAATAATCAAATTTAAGGACAATCTGTTCCAAAGAATTGTCATATTGATTTACACTGTCCTTAAAAATATCAAGAGATGCCTAAAAAACACCTGTAAAATAGGTCAATATTTGTTGAAAAGATAGTATAGATATATTATTACAAAGTAAAGTAGTACAGATCTTCTGAAATTTATTGTATCAGAGAGAACAGAGTGAGATAAGTCCTTGCATGCCAAAAATTCTAAGGCCCAATGAAACCAGAATTTTACATAATTCCTTAAACCTCCCCCCAAATAGTCAGCTAGTTTATATAGAGTATTGACACTTGCAAACAAAAGAAGTCTTAGAAAACAGGAACAAATGAATGTACCACAGAATTGTTATAGTTGGTGGGATTATAAAGCAGGTTATTTTTATAAAGTTGTTTGTGAAAAGAGTTCAAATGAGTAATACAAAATTGATGGCTCAGAAAGCATTTAGGCTAAATCCTACAATATGATTCATGTACCAGGAAGAAGATTTTTTTTTTTAAGAATTGGATATATCAAATCTTCTCCATTAACTATAATCTATTATAGAAAATAAACTATATTCAGGTCAGTATTTTATACAATTTCCATAGAGTTGAACATTCATAAATTTTAAATTATGTATCCAATTTACTAAGCATCCTGTAAAGAGGCCCTCTGATTTTCTCTCCATCCTGTTATTCATGACCATGAGTAATTCCTTCCTGTTGAATGCTGGATACAGTGACTCATTTTCAATGAACTAAGTATTGTAAAATAATGGAATAGCAACTCCATCTTTGGGTACAGTAATTTTGTGACTTGTCTCATGGTTATCCTCTCTCTTACTCTACCTTGGATATCTTTCTTGGGGAAGCCTGCTGTCCTATTTTGATGTGGCTTTTTGGAGGGACCCATCTAGCGATTGACTGATGCTTGCCAAAAATCATGTTAGTAAGTTGGAAACAGAAATGAGCTCCACTTCAACCAAGGTTGGATAAGACCTCAGCAACTGCTGACGTTTACATTGGAAACTCATAAACCTGAACCAAAGCTAAACCATATGTATATTTCTGACCAAAATAAATTGTTATATAATAATTTCCATCTGTTTCAAGTGATGAAATAAGAATAATTTGCAATTCGACAGTAATCAAATTATACACAGCCCTGCTATAGTTGCAAATGATTTGATAAGTTCAGCAGACACTTTTTAATTCTTGTTATCCTCTTATCCTTTGTGTAATGTTTAAGAAAATTAAAAATGAAAATTCAAAACAAACATGATTGCATTACATCTTTATTCTTGAAAATTTCCCTTCTTATAACTCACTTTGGTATGTTTCCAAATTAAGAAAAAAACTATAATAAAATATGCATTAATAGTATGAGACTTCTATATTCATGTATCTGCTTCAGATATTATTTTTTTAAAAATTATGGCACAAATGACGTTGCAAATGATCTATTGCCATGGGCAAATTCTCAGTTCATTTTCCCAAAGAATGAGTGTTTTGAAAATATTTTAAATATTAATTTACGCATGTTTTTGGGCTGGGATTGTGGTTTAGTAGTAGAGTGCGTGCCTTGCAAGCATGAGGCACTGGATTAGATCCTCAGCAACACATGAATAAATAAATATATATATAAATATAAATTTAGACATGCTTATAAAAAATATACTGGAATGAAATAGTTTGTATGTTTTAGATTTATCATGTATTTTTCCATATTGTTTATTTTCCTCTTCATGGTAATTTGGGATATATCTAAGATAATATGTATTTTAATGTATTATTTTTTTAAATATTTTGTTAGTTGTAGATGGACACAAAATATTTATTTATTTATTTATTTATTTATTTATTTATTTATTTTGTGGTGATGAGAATCAAACCCAGTACCTCAAACATGCCACGGTGAATACTCTACCACTGAGTCACAACTGAAGCTAATATATTAATTTTAATAGTATATTTGGTTATAATAATTTGCAATAATTTATCCATTCTTATGTTACCAAATTAGATTGATTTCAATTAATATTACTTTACTTACTTTGTCATGCACATGCAATAGGATTTATCTAGACAATATTGACAAGTGAGGCCCTACCTGGACTTTCAGAACATAGTCCTTCCCTGATTCTACAATCCTATTTCTAACAGGTGAATTTCAGTTTCAATTCAAATTTTATTCACTTTATTCTCGAAAAATAGTATTTTTCAATAATTTAGGTCTCTACTTCCATCCTATAAAAAACTGTAGGAAGAGAGATTGTATCTGTGGTTCCAAATGTAATCTAAAAATGTATGACTACCAATCAAATATCCAAATCTAATATTTCCTGAGTTCCTGCTATAATATTTTAATGGTGGGCATCTAAAATATGATATCTTTTTAAAAATTAAATTGACAATAAATTAGGAAATTTAAAAATTATACCATTGAAAAAGGAAAAACAATAAGTTATTTAAAATTCATAATTAATGGAATAAAGAAAACTGAATAACCTAATTTGGATATTTAACTTTTAGACCCTGCCTATTTATGATATGAACTGGATTCAAAAACTAAAGGACAACAACAACAACAAAAAACTGAAAATAAACAAAAGAGCATATAAAGGCCCAAAGGATAATTGTCTTTAAAAAGTGTTGTGAATGAGACAAGGAAGTCTTCTTTCATAACTCCTATTTAGAAGAGTTGTTAAAATTTCCTCCAAAATAATGAGAAAATATTGGAGGAATGCAAATAGAAAAAAAGTCAAATAATCTCTATGTGAAAATAATATAATCCTGTATTTAGAAGATACCTAAAACTCCTCAGAAGCAAAGACCTCTAGAGTTGACAAATTCAGCAAAGTAGCAGGATACAAAAACAATTTACAAATACTTTTTCTAACCACCAATAATAAATTCACTGAAAAATAAAACAGGGAAACAATTCCATTAAAAATAGCCTTGAAGAAAATTAAATAAATACAATACCTGGGAACAAATGGAACTTGGATGAAACATATCTACAATGAAAACAATAGAACAGTGAAGAAAGAAGTTGAAAAAGATATTAGAAGATACAAAGACATCTCATGTTCTTGGGCAGGCAGAATGCATATTCTTAAATTAATTTTATTACTATGATCTATGTGTTCAATGTAATCCTTTCAAAATACCTATGGAATTATTCGTAGAACTTGAAGAAACAGTTCTAAGATCCACATGGAAGAACAAAAGGCCCAGGATAGCTATTCTGAGCA
This sequence comes from Urocitellus parryii, assembly GCF_045843805.1. Classification (NCBI taxonomy): domain Eukaryota; kingdom Metazoa; phylum Chordata; class Mammalia; order Rodentia; family Sciuridae; genus Urocitellus; species Urocitellus parryii. Next base: position 33,838,056 of record NC_135531.1, on the reverse strand, counting down.
AAAAGAATAAAGCAAGAAGGATCACAATACCTGACCTCAAATTATACTACAGAGCTATCGTAACAAAATCAGCATGATGTTGGGATAAAAAACCGACACAAAGACTGGAATAGAAGACACAGAGACAAACCCTTATAGCTGGAATCATCTGATTCTGGATAAAGGTGCCAAAGCACATTTAGGAGAAAAGACAGATTTTAACAAATGGTTCTGGGAAAACTGAATAATATATTTGAAGAATGAAATTATATCCCTACAAATGCCCTGCATAAAAGTCAACTCAAAGTGTTCAAAGACTGGAGAATTAGACAAGAAATTTTGCAAGTTCTATCAAATAAAATATAGGGTCAACACTCCAACACACAAGTATAGATTGACTTACTTAGTGAAGTCCCTAAAACTCAAAATAAAGCCAAATAATCAGTAAATGGGATAAATTAAAAAGCTTCTCCACAACAAAGGGAACAGGAGCATGAGAAAAAGAGACCACAAAGTAGGAAGAAAAGCTTTGCCAGATACTCCTCTGACAGGGGATTTATATCCAGTTTATATACAGAATTCATAACACCAAAATTAGATAATTAAGTGAATAAATAGCTTAATGAATACATGGAAAATGAACTTGGCCAACAAAAATATGAAAATAATGTTCAACATCCTTAGCAATCATGGAAATGCAAATCAAAACTGCACTGACATTTCATCTCACCCCAGTTAGAATGGCAATCATCAATAATATAAATAATAATAAATGCTGGTGAGGAGGTGTTGAGAAAGAAATAGTTATACATTGTTCTCTTACTATGAAAATAGGTAGGGAGATTACTTTAAAAAGGAAGAATGAAGTCACACAGCTATTCTATTCCTCAATAATTTATGAAAAATAATTAAAATTAGCTATTAATTATAATAGCATATAACTTCCAATGTTCACCACAGTGCAATTGAGAATAGCAAACATAGGTTCTATAAAGAACCAGCCTAGGTCCATCAACAGAAGAATGGGTGAAGAAAATGTGATAAACACACACACACACACACACACACACACACACACAAAATGGAGTTCTAGTCAGCCATGAAATTATGTTATTTACAGGTAAGAGGATGAAACTAGGGATTCATGCACAGCGAACTAATCTAGACTTAGAAAATCAAAGGTCAAATTTCCCTCCTTATATTTAGAAGCTAGAAAGAAAAGAAGAAGAAAAAGGAATCACATGAAAATAAAATGGAAACCAGTAGAGTAGTGAAAGGATATCACTGGGGAGGAAGGAGGAGAGAGAAAAAGGAGGAAGTGAGGAATTTGACCTAATTAAAATATGTATGAATATATCACAAAGAGTGTAAATATATCACAAGCAGTTCCTATATATAATTATAGGGAACTAATTTTAATTAAAAAAAGTAGAATAAAGATCAGTGAAGGAATAACATCTGGGTAGGAAGGAGAGGAAGAAAAGGGAAAGTTATGAAGAATGAAAAAGAGCTAATGTATTCTGTGTATTTATGAATATGTCACAGTGAATCCCACCATTAGGTATAATAGTGATGCACTAAAAGTGATGCAACTCAAAAGAATAATTTCAGAAGATGTTCCTATTCTCAAAATCAAAATAGTAAATAACTGATAATCGGAAGATATTTTAGACAAAAATTTTCAAACTGACATTCTAGTGCAAGAAATCTAGTAATTTTTCCCATTTACCCATTACCCAACAATAATAGATTGTTTTCCTATCACGGTTATTGGGGAAAATTCTGCAAGGAACACAGTAATGCAAATATCTCTTTTGAGTAAATAATATCATTTTGTACAAATATATGTATATACACAGATGTACATAAAGGATATTAAGTAAATTAAGTCAGTTCCCCCCAAACAAACATTATATGATGTCCCTTGTATTTGTAATCCAATATACTCAAAATCAACAATGTTCAGATAAGAATGGTGTTTCACAGTGTCTGGGATAGTGAGGGAAATGAGGCGAAGTTGCCCAAAATTTAGAAATTCTCACTTATGGAAGAAGAATAAACAATAGAAATCTAATATATGGCACAGTGACCATAGTTGATAATAGTGTATTTTATGCTTGAAATTTATTGAGAGTAAATTTTATGTGTTCTTACCACCTGTACACACAAACAGTAACTATGTGAGAAAAAGGAAATGCTAACTAAATTGATTGTTGTGATCATTTCACAAATTATATGTATACAAAATCATTAAGTTGTAAATTTTTCACATGTACAGTTCTACTTGCCAAAATTTTCCTTAAAATTCTGAAAAATAATTATAAGTTTGATAAAGAGAATAAATGGGAAAATCAGAGCAATAATATTGAACAGAGATGAACTAAAAAATATGTATGTGTTTCATAAAAGAGGTCACCAGAATATAAATATTAAATTTATTAACAAATAATTTGTAAGAAACCCACCTCTATGAGATTAATGCTATCATCATACTATAAGACAGTGAATTTTTACGAAGTCTAGTTTAATTGAGTGTTTAAATATTTTATTATTGTTGGTGATGAAGATAAATATAGTTTGTACATTGACCTTTGCATTCCTCAAAATAGTAACTTCATGTGTGTCACACTTTAATCTTAATATCCCTATGGTTAGTGGGTGTTTAAAAGTTATTTTTAAATTACAAACATATCAGGATGAACATTAACTCTAAGAAAAGTACAAACTCTAAAAAGGAAATTTAGTGCCAATCATGAACAAAAAAACTGCATAACATTACCTTCAAAAATTCTGACAATTGATGGCTGGAGAGTGTAGCTCAGCAGTAGAGCACAACCTCAGCATGTTTGAGGTTTGAAGCCCAATACCCAGAACCAAGAAAAGTAGAAAAAAAAAATCTGGCAATTGGAGCCAAGCATTCCATAAATAAGTAGCCATCTTTAAAACAATAACACATGATCTTTGTTCTTCTTTAATTTTGCAAGAATTTACATTTTTTTAGATATGAATAGTTGGGTGAATTTTGAAGAATATTGTTGAAAGTGCATTTAGCAATCTTTGACTAATGGTGCACAGTGTTGGCATTAATACCTGTGATGAAGTTCAATAATATAAAATGATCAATGCATTATTTCAAAAATAAATATATTTAAATAAGTTTCACAAGAATCATAGTTCATAGATCCTGTGTTGTACAATCTTCAGCACATCCACAGTATTTTTACTTTCTGCTCTTTTGGAAGAAAATAAACCAAAGAATAAAATACATTTTTGTCATGAATAGTTTTGAAGTGTAGCCTCATCAACATTTTCACTGTTGCCAAAATTACCTTAGACTACTGTTATCCAGTTTTCAAGAGAGTTAACACAAATAAAACAAAGAGATGGCAATTTCAGTAAGCACATACATACATTCTGATACCTACTCAAACACACTAGACACATATATCTATATATATTTCCATTTTAGGACAGAATGTCATCTTCCTGAAATTCATGTATTGACACTCTCATCCTAATCACTTCACAGTGTGACTATATTTAGAGACAGGTCTTTAAAGAGTTATTAAATTTAAATAAGGTCATTAGGATATTCCTTAATGTAATATGACTCCTGTCCATATGAGAAGAAGAAATTAGTTCATAGAGACATCAAAAGTCAAAACCTTGTTTGGACATAAAAAGTAGGTGACCATTTGCAAGCCACAGAGAAAGGGTGTCAGGAGAAAAGAAGCCTATGAACACCTTGATTTTGCACTTGTAGCCTCCAGACTGTGAGAAAATTAATTTTTATTGCCTAAATACCCAACTTTGGGTATTTAACAAATTAGTGCAGAGTTTAAGTGTGCATATTTTAGTATTGAATCAGTAAGTATAACACATACATGTGTAGTTACATAATTGTACAAATATAAACAAACATATAACTATGTAATTATGCCAATTGTTTATTAGATTGAGGATATATATATATATATAAATTCTCAACTCGTTTTATATCTGGATATATAAAAATAAAGAGAAATGTGAAATAGAAGACTTAATTCTGTGTTCAAAATAAGGGGAGACACATGTTCACTTCTTAGAACATTACTTGAAAAAATTTGTAACTGTAAGACATTTTTGTTTCTTTTTGAAATGCATTAAACTCATTTTGAAAGCTAAATGAGCCTCTTGTCAGCTTTACAGTCAAGGAGATATCTTTTTCAGGGATCTGAGAGTCACTTCTTTAAAATGCAATGGGATTGAGCTGGGGGTGGGAGGAAGGACAGGAGAAGAAAGGAATGGTGGAATAAAATTGACTAAAGTATCCTATGTGAATATATGACTAAACCACAGGGAATTTCACTTTTATGCATATCTATAAAGCACTAATAAAAAAAATCTATAAGTAAATAAAGACCTATACAGTAGGGAAAAAGGAACGGAGAGAGGGAACAGGAAAGCCTGGGGATTGAAGTAGAGCAAATTATATTCCTTGCTTGTATGATTATATCAAAATTAATACCAATATTATGTGTGAGTATAATATACAAATTAAAAAATGCAATGAATAAGAAAGATAGTGTCACCAGGCCTATTAACTGACAGCATTGTTACCACATTACCAATGATATTTAAGATGAAGTATTTATTGTACGTTAGTGGTACTACCATGTCCTCTCACTGAGGAGTGACTCTTGATTATCTTGTCAACATGTAAGTAATAAGTTGCACCTGCTTGGTTACATAAAAAAAGTGATATTTCTTCTTGTCATTGCCATCTATTATTGTGCTGTTTGTGATAAGAATCATATTTTAGTTTAATGTTTATTCAGTAAAATTGTTTTCTTTATCTTCACTACTTTCTTAGGCTTTGGGAGGGCTCATATTTTCCCAGTAAGTTCTAAATTATAATTACACATTTTCAGGAATATATATAATATAGCTATTATTTCATGGCACCATAAGTCATTAATTTTTTTAAAAAATATTTTTATTATTTTTAAGAAATTCTTTTTTTAGGATTGCAAATCTGGGCACTGCTGTTGCCCTTCCTTCAATCCACCTCATACCACTTCTCATCCATGATACTCTGTGGTTTTGCTCAGAATGACCACAACATGCCTAACTGCAGCATAGAGTCCCTGGAAGCAGTACCCTACCAATCTCATCATTAAATTAACAAAACATGGTACTGTACAAGTAGATGTTTATCAAAATACTAATCACATTACCTTCTGAGAAAATAACCCAAGGCCAAAGCAGGAATAGGTAAATATCTGATAAACCACTAGTTTCTTCAATTCCTTTGCAAATTATCTTGGGTTATCTTGTTAGGGATTAGAGAGTAATATGTACAATGGCAGATCCAAAAAACTAAAAATATATATTTTTTTATAGAGCTAATTATGGGAAAATCATGTATTATGAGTTAGATTGAACACCACAAAAGAATAGAAAGGTTGTGATTTTAAAACCTTTACTATTATGTTTTTCCCTCCAACATCTTGAATGCTGTCATCAATTCTAAGTACACATCCTAACCTGAAGAGGAATTTTTTTTCTTTTTTTAAATTTTTTAAAATTTGTTTTAATTAGTTATACATGATAGTAGAATGCACTTATAAACTTTGATATATTATACATAGATGGGATATAATTTCTCATTTTTCTGAGTATACATATTATAGAATCATATTGGTAATACAGTCACATACATACATAAAGTAATAATGTCTAGATAGTAATCTTTCTCTTTTTTTTAAAGAGAGAGTGAGAGAGGAGAGAGAGAGAGAGAGAGAGAGAGAGAGAATTTTTTTTAAATATTTATTTATTTTTTTTAGTTCTCGGCAGACACAACATCTTTGTTGGTATGTGGTGCTGAGGATCGAACCCGGGCCGAACGCATGCCAGGCGAGCGCGCTACCGCTTGAGCCACATCCCCAGCCCCAGTAATCTTTCTTATCCCTACATTCCCTGCCTTCCCCTCCTTTCACTCCCTCTACCTAATATAAGGTAACACTATTCTTTCTTTTTTTGCCTTTATACATGTACTTTTTTTTGCATTACAATTCTTAATACACATATTTACTACAATATTTGTATCTCTGTTTGTATATAACGTATGTTGACACCCAATTCAAGTCTTTATACATGTACTTTGTAAAATGATGTCCATCACATTCCACCATCCTTGCTAATCCACTGCCCGCTCCCTTTCCCTCCAACCCTTCTGCCCCATCTAGAATTCATCTATTCCTCCCATGCTCTCCAGCCCTACCTCACTATGAATCAACCTCCTTATATCAGAGAAAACATTCTGCATTTGTTTTTTTGAGATTGGCTGACTTCACTTGGCATTATCTTTTCCAATGCCATCCATTTACCTGCAAATGGCATGGCTTTGTTCTTTTTTAATGCTGAGTAAAATTCCATTGTGTATATATGCCACATTTTTTTTTATCAGAATCTCCACAAGATCTCACCTTGATGGAATACAACATTAAAGAGGAATTTTGAACCAAGGGTTTTTGAATTTTGCTGGGTCTTCCCCTGAAGTTAGTGTATCCAAAATAGAAATGAAGGCTACAAAAAGGAGCAATGCTATCCTTTGAGGCAAATATAACTTGGTAATATTTATTCTATAGTTTCAAGTGTCATCTATAAGCCTACAACTCCCAAATTAATAACAGTTACTATTTCTTGAATTCTCATTGCAATTTTGAAATGAATTTTGATAACCAAAAACTCAATATCTGTTTATAAAACTAAGTTGAAAACAATTTGAAAACTTTAAAATGCAAACCAAAAAATAAAGACTAAATAAAATGATTAAATTTTATAATAAACATCAGTGGTATTAAACTGAGTGAACTAGGGGCTGGGGATGTGGCTCAAGTGGTAGCACACTTGTTTGGCATGCACGGGGCACTGTGTTAGATCCTCAGCACCACATAAACATAAAAAAAATGAAGATGTTGTGTCCACTGAAAACTAAAATAAATAAATAAATAAATAAATAAATATTTAAAAATTCTCTCTCTCTCTCTCTCTCTCTCTCTCTCTCTCTAACAAAAAGAAAAAAAAACTAAACTGAGTGAACCAAATGTGAAGAATTTTTTTAACTTTTTTTAAAAAAATTCTTGCTATTCACTGAAATAATCATATTAAAAATCTTATCAACAACAACAGAGGAAAATAACAGGAAATTAAGAAATCAAAAAGGGATTACATTTTAAACATTCAAATTAGAAATAAAAGTTAAATTTCCTGTCTTCAGTTCCACAAACTTAATTTAGGCTCACAAAACTACTGGAATAATGTTTAATACTAAAAATCACTCAAGTTGGCTGGAGCCAATGAAATCATGGGAATGAGGAGATTTGCAGTAAAATCTAACAAGTGAAGTCACATCAAAAGAATTAATGACACTGCAGTCTTTAAAATTTGTTCAAGAGCTTAGAGTTACTAATATTTCCAAATTAAAAAAAAAATTGAACTTAAAGTGGGAGCTTATTTATGACTATTCACTTATATGTGACTACTAATGCAAAATTGGAAAATATAAGGGAAATTCATAGTGTAATAACTAAAAGAATATTTTGAAACAGATTTTATAAAAATGCTTAATGTTAATTTTTGTAACTATACTAGCAGTATATTTAGCATTCTGTCATTGAATATACCTGAGCATTAAAATATAATTTACAAGTGTGTGCATCTGTGTGTCTGTGCATGTACAGGAGATACGCTATTCAGATGTATTATATATTATAGGCATTATATATTGCATTATTAAATATAATATACATATGATATACAAATATATGATAGCTATAATATATTTGCACACCTTAAGATTTTATAATGAAAAAAAATGATCATAGACCTATTTGATACAATGAAGAAGTTGATGTCAAGAATATTTTATGAACACATAAGGCCTCTTGATAAATCTCAAGTCATTTAATGTACAATTTCAAAATCCAGGAATACACTATTCAAGTTATTTTTTAAGGAAACAACCCCCAATGCTTTTCATAAAGATCTAGTTTTAGAAAATTAAAATATTTGATAATTATGCTTCCCAAGTACACTCACACTGAATAAAATTTCTTGTGTATACAAGCTAGAACAGAAGAATTTCCATTGTTGCTTTAACAGTCATCAACCATGTAGGTATGTCCTGTCTGATCTATAGCAGTGAAGAGCTACTGAAGAACTCTGAGCTCTGTGGCAAAGGAATAGCAATGTCCATCATATCCTCTGTGTTGAGAATCAAGGAGACAGGGCCTACAGAAATCCAAGCACAGTTAGCCACAGCAGATATTCCTACTTGAGGAGGTGGATTTATTGAAAAGAAGGGGTCTCTTAGAGTTCTGCAGAAAGTGCCAACTTCTGGTCTCTTGAACTAATGTCTATACCTTTATCCAGATATTTTATAAAATACTGAGATCCATATTTTGGATACTAAATGATGTCTTTCCTCAACACTCTTACTTAAGTGTCTTTTTCATGTCAGGCACTTGATTGTTTTTACAGTAAAATATTAATAATTATTTATGCACCTGATTTTTTTTCTATTATTTTCCTTAAGAGAACAAAAAGAAAATTATCAGGAAGATTATTTCACTCTTGTTAATTATTATTTTCATTAAAAAAAATAGAAATGCATGAAGAGAGAAAACTACAACAGAAAATGTCTACAACAGAACTTGTAGTATTTTTAGTTAATGTATTAAATTATTAATAAGATTTTTTTTTGATCAGGAAAAAAACACACTATAAACACTTTTGATTTAAATGCATAATAAAGATGCAACTCACAAAATGGCAGATTTGGAATCTCCAGAGGCTCATTTCCACATAGAAACAGCAGAAGACAACTTGAAATCTGATAAACTCAACCTATAAACAAAAGTCTACTGTACCTAAGTAAATGTTCAATTAAGAAAAGTCCATTCAAAGTGGTAAGCATTTGTGGTGCTTCTACTTGCTCTTATACCATCCCTTCAAAGAGCTGAGAGATCTGGGTCTGCAAGAGGTGAGACCATTGTTTCATATTTGGTCCATAAAATTAGACCAAGATATACCCCATGCTTTTACAAATATACCAAAATGAATTCTACTGTCATATATAATTAAAAAGAACAAATAAAAATGAAAATAAATTTAAAAAGCAAAGTATCAAAAAAGTTGAAATTATTTTAGATTGAGAGAAAAAGAAAGAAGATTCAAACTACTCCAATCAAAAAGAAATTTGGGACATTACTACTGATGTTACAGAAAGGAAAAGATTTTCATGAGTACCATGAACCACTATATTCCAAAAAATTCTATAATCTATGAAAAAAATTCTCAAAAAAGTTGACCTATCAAAACTAAATTATGAAGAAATAAAATCCTTATATTATTGGTGAGGTGATTTGTAAGTTATCCAAAACCTCCCCCAAAAAATGTATCCCTAGAAGAGATGAATTATCTGGCATATCTGCCACACATTTAAAAGGGAAATTATGACAGTGACAAAATATTCCAAAGAAATTGTAACTAGGATACTGCTACCTAATTTATCCCATGGAGCCAGCATTCTCCTGAAATCAAACTCAAAGTCATCATAGGCATTTTTTGGAGAGAGCAGGCTCAATTCCAGGCCACCATAACCATAACGTAGTACTATCTCATTAATGCAAGTCACAAATTCTTTGGTGTCTCTATGCTTTGTAAATTGGCTTTACGGTATGTTATAGACTATTGAGTATGCAATTATGACTAAAAGCAATGTATATACCTTAATTAAAACTACTTTAATGCCAGCAATCTTAGTAATGATGTGAGGCTTCAGGGAATCTTAGGATTTTCCTGATGGAAGGACTCAGCTTGATCCTTACTGATCAGATGCACATGTTGCTGCAGGTTACAGTGAAAGTGGTATTTTCTTTAACTAAGAGAGTAGTGAAGTTTCCTGCATCTACTATATCTCCCTATCAGAAAAGATTTCTCTGTAGTATGTGATATTGTTTTATACATTTTACCCATATTATAACTTTCCTGGAAATTGAAACCCATACTCTCAACTCTGTTTTTGCTTTATCAAGTAAGTTTTTATATATCCTAAATCCCATAATGTTATTTCAACAATAGTCACAGCATTATTTACCAGGATTCAACTCCATTTCAAGAAGCTTCTCCCTCTGCCTCATACTAAAAAGCAGCTTCTTCTCTATTAAAATTTTATCATGAGATTGCAATAGTTCAGTCACATATACAGGTTATACTTCAAATCTATTCCTCTTGTTAACACTACTATAGCATTAACTGCTTTCTCACTAAAGTCTTTAAACCCCTGAAAGTTATCACTGAGGGTTAGAATCAGTTTCTTCCAAACTCCTGATAGTGCTGGTATTTTGATCAATTCCCATGAAGAATCAATATTGTGATTCTACGATTGTGGTTCTAGGGATTGAGCCCAGGGCCTCATGTGTGCTAGGCAAACATTGAAACACTGAGCCACATTTCAACCCTATCAATATTCTTAATGGCATTTAGAATGTTGAATTCTTTCCAGAAAGTTTTCAATCTACCTTGCAGAGATTAAACATAGAGATCACTATTGATGATAGCTATAGATTTAGAAATTACAATTTCTCTAATAATTAGACTTAAAAATAAAAACTCCTCCTTGATTCGTAGGCAACAGAATAGATTTATTTTTAGGAGACATAAAGATAATAGTAATCCCACTGTACTTCTCCATAAGAGCACTTATATGATCAGGTACATTGTCAATGAGACTTCGGATGCAATTTACTTTTTCTGAGTATAGTCCTCAATGGTGGGCCTAAATATTCAATAAATTATGTTGTAAACACACGTAATGTCATCCACATCCCATTGTTCTATTTATGGAGCACAGGTAGAGTAGTATGATTCTAAAGGCATCTAGAATTTCTTGAATGGCAAATTAGCATTGACTTTCCCTTAACACCATTGGCTACTTTAGTCTCTGAAAAGGGGAACAATTGGTCTTTGAAGCTTTGAAGCCAGGATTGACTTCTCTTCTCTATCTGTGTGAATCCTAGATGAAATCATCTTTCAGTACAAGCCAGTTTCATCTACACTAAAAATGTGCTATTTAGAGCAATCACTGCCATCAACTACCTTAGCTAATAACTTGGCAACTTCTTATTACACTTGATGCTTTGTCTTGCTCTTTTGTGTTATAAAGACAACTTGTTTCTTCAAACCTTACAAACCAGTCTCTCCTAGTTCTGGAGAGCTTTGTCTCTTAGCCTTCAAAGAACTGAAGAGAATTAGGGCCTTACTTTGGAGTAGGCTTTGGCTTTTGGCAGTGTGGCTGGTTTGATCCCCTATTCTAACCAGAAAAAAAAAGTTTCTTATTATCAGCAAAAATCCTATTTGCCTATCATTTATGTGTTTGCTGGAGTAGCAGCACTTAGATTCCCTTCAAGAAATTTGTTTTTTGCCTTCACAAATTGACTGATGCAAGAAGCCTGGTTTTCTTCTTATCTTGGCTTTGAATGTTTCTCACTAAGCTTACTAATTTCCACTTTTTAAATTAAAGTGAAAGACATGTGACTCTTTCCTTTACTGGAACACTTATGGGGGTTATAGTGTTATAGACTGTCCTAAGTTCAATATTGTTGCGTCTCTGAGAAATGGGAAGCCCAAGGAAAGGGATAGGGATGAAGGAATGGCTGGTCAGCCACAGTCAGAACATATTCAAAAAACTTATGCATTATGTGAGATTGGTTGCAATGTGTCACTCCAAATCAATTATCATAGTAACTCTGAAGTTCACTTGTCACAGATCACTATTAGAGAGTGACAAAATGACAAAATTTGAAATATTATGGGAATTACCACAATGTATCACAGAGACATGAAGTGAGTATATACTTTTGGTGAAACATTGTTATCACAAACCTCAGTTTGTTAAAAAAAAAAAAGTTAGCAACTACAAATCACAACCAAGAAAAGCACAATAACTTATGAACTTATACCTACATGAGAAAAGACAAATAAGTACCTATATTCTTTAAGAATATTAAGACAAAAATTCCTTTACTGTATGCATTTGTACCTATTGATAGATATATAGATGTATGTATATGTGTGTACATACAAATATAGAAAACCACAATATAAAAACAAAATGCAGACATGAAAGTTTAATGTTTGAAACTTTCTTCAGAACTGGAAAAATTAATAAGAGATGCCACAAATGCAGGGAATTAAAAATGTTTTAAATTTTTTATGTAAATACAGAAAAATCTGATCCCCCAAAGTGAGTAACATAATTGCTAAACCATAACTACCTTCAAAATGTTAGTTTTGCTTGACTTTTCAATATGAAGGTTAGAATTTTTGACTTATCAAGTAAGGCAAGGCACACTGTTGTGCTTCAGGCATCAAATTATATGTACTATACTAATAAAGTCTTTTCATCATATTTTGAATATGTGTGAAACTTTCATATTGCTAACTCCTACCTCATTAGTGAATTTTTTTTAATATCTTCAAACAGAGCTAGAATTATAGCATCATAGACATACAGATCTCATTATTTCATATTTTTGTTTCTGAATATGCCATAATTTTATTCACCATATGTGATCTTTTGCACATGATTCCTTAGACTGCATCATAAAATAGTAATGATTAACTGAAGTAAACTTAAGAAAGGAAGACTTGGTGGGGATAATAAAAGGGAATTTGGCTCACTGAAGCTTGTCCCATTTAATATACCTTTTCCTCCCAGGACAGTATTGACTCTAATTGCTTTTTTAAAGACATTGTATCTTTACTTCAGTAACTTTGCCAGATGAGTACATGGAATATTTCCTAAGTAGATCTGATCTCCAGCCTACAAAAGCTGTGATTAATGTGATCATTACATTTATTCAACTCATTTAACATTTGCATATATGAAGAGTATTTACTTGGGAAAAGAGACAATATAAATATTTCTTAGGGAAAATTGACATTATAAGTGGTTAGAAACAAAGACTTAACTGGTTTGTCTTTGTTGATGAGATTAAGCAGAAAGATTTTTAAATATCTGTTTTAAATTTTTTTATGTAAATATAGCTTTACGCTCAGATGCTACTTTGAAAAAAGAAGAAAAAACACACATATAATCTGGAATTTCTTTTTAATCGAAGGAACCTATGTTGAGTACTAATTATGGATCATCAAGAACACCCTGAAATTAGAAAAAAAGGATCTGTGGGAGGGTGAAGTAAACAGAATAAAATTATTTTATGTGCATTTTTAATACATCATATTGGATACTGCTATTATGTATAACTAACATCTTCATAAACAAAAAGTAAAATTCAAAGAAAGAATAAAGAAGTTAGGCTCTACAGAGCTAAGATGTTTCTAATACATAAATACTATATAGTATAAAGATGGCTACTTGAATACCACACAGGGTAATTCTCCTGTATTAGTTCCTTGGAATATATTTAAAATGGCATAACTTAACATATTCTGTTCCTATGTGTCAGCATGCACAAAGCTGATTTTCCTCTAGGAATGATAATTTTCTTGAAAATATTGGTAAGGTAATTCAATTATAAAAAAATATTTTCTCACTTTTTATTGCAAAAGTCATTTGTAAATTACTGGAAGAAAGAATGAAAACTTATAAAATTCAATCAGAAGTCAGTCCTGTTTTATTAAAAAAATCCTGTGAAGAATTACAAAATGATTTATAAATACTAACTGCTAACACTCAAATTATTTACAAAAATATATGCTTATAACCATAAACATAGATATCCATGTAAAATAACCAATAAAGGAAAATAGAATGTATAACTTTGTCATAGAATATAACCAATAGATTTTTAAAATCACAAATGATTTGCATACTCTGGTAAATTCCTAGGTACATAATCCAAAATTATTTCAAAATGTCCAACTTCAAAATAAAAAATCACTTAATATTTATTTTTCTGAAAGAATATATTCTGTAGTCATATTTGCCTTCTTAGTTTAATAAATATGTAATAAAGATAAGCTATCATTTTATTACTAAATTTCATGACATAAGATAAAAATGTGTCTTTAATGAAGGCTGAATAAAATATATTTGTAATATTTCCCATTCTCTGTTTTCTAGTTGATTTGAGAATTTCTGATTTACTTCAGCTGTTACCCTTTATTATCCTATCAATTGCCACATAGAATGTAAATTGGTAGATTAGAAATCTAATTAGCTTAATCTGAACTTCAGATTCCATGATATTTTCAGTACACATATTGTAATAATCAAATAAGAACATTTAGCATATCTATCATCCTAAACATTTATCATTAATATGTGTTGAGTACATTCAAATCTCTATTTTCTAGCTATTTTGAAATATTAAATGTGATATTATTGCTGAGTGCAGTGGCTCAGGAGGCTGAGACAGGAGGATCATGAGTTCAAAGCCAGCCTCAGCAATTTAGCAAGACCCTAAGCAAATCAGCCAGACCCTATCTCTAAATAAAACACAAAATAGGAATAGAGATGTGGCTCAGTGGTTGAGTCCCCCTGATTTTAATCCCCAGTACGGCTCCGCCCCAAAAGTGATATTATTAACCCTAGATACCTACTAGGCAATAGAATACTAGAATTCATTGGTTGATGAATATAAAATTAAAATTAAGTAGGAGAATTAACTTCTGGAATCCTAAGTTTAAAAAAGTCTTCCAATTTTAATTGTCATATCATATGAAATAATGGCCCTTGTCTCAGTAATATATATGTATATGTGTGTGTATGTGTGTGCACATGTGCTTCCATTATGTAAATTAAGTGATAAAATAGATAAAAATGTACACTGTAATTTTTAAAACGTTTTGCAATTTAATTATATCTAACGTTAAATGTAATGTAGACCCTTCTATGATCTACGAGTTTCTTTTGCACATACTTCATAGAGCAAAGGCCACAAGTGAACCTATTCACATACTCTTATCTCCAGCACCAATATTTTTAAGTGATTTTCATGTAACTATAAACTTGGCTGTCTTTTTAATAATAAAATTTTGATGGGGTATTTAAATTCAACTAATTCACTCATTCATTTAACAGTCATTGATCTAGTTCTGGTCACTGGCTTGAACAAGTAGTGTTACAAAAACAAATCAAAACTCTTTCATACTTAGAGACCCTCATAGTGTAGAGGACACAGGGATTTAGAACAGATAAACATGCATGCAAAAGTGCCATGTCAAGAGGAAATCAAAAGAAGCTACTCATCTGCAACAGATATTACAGAGAAACTTAGCAAGAATTTTAAACAGTATGAGCACAGGATGATCCCAGTCAAAATAAGTTTGTGCAAAGCATTGTTATGCTTTAGGAATACACAATATTTCATTGTAGTTAGGCCTGGATATACTGAGAACAACATTAAGAAGGAACCTTAGGAAAGGAATCTCATACTGACTTGTGAGGAGCCTTTGCTGGAATACCAGCATAACTACTCAATTACAGGTTTTAAACATCATTTGGTAAGATGGACATCTATAGCAAACCCCAATTGGATTTTATATTAATTAAGGATCATTCTATGAGTGGTTATTCACAGTACTACCATATTAAAAATACTCCAATATAATATAATTATATCCTCTATTTTCTGAAGATGAATGAACACCACCTCCTTCCAAAGTCACAGAATAAATACTTGCCTTGTTTCCCTGAATTGCCTTTTGGATCATGATCTGTTTTCAAGATGGATATTCTATTCTGAAGTCACATGTGATTAAATTATTTGTAATGGTCTTTTATGTGATACCAGTGTATGTGTACATGTATCCATAAAGCATTCATTCATACCATAAATGTATCTATATCTGTATAAACACATTCAAAAATTACGATAACAAAATGCATTGTAAACATCTTCATGAAAGTTGTAATAATGCATAACTATTTTGGCAAATGTAGGATACTGTAACTTAGCACCACTTGGCTGTTTTGAATTATTAACTTGTATGCTAGCAGAAATTCACATTTTTCATCTCTTATCCATTATATAGCAGGTTCAGGATTGAGAAATTTCTATAGTCTCGACAAGAGATAACACCATAGGAAAATCAAGAGCTATAAAAGCAAAATATCCCCACAGAAGACAACAAAGCACTATATATTCAGGGATTTCATTTTGTTTCACATAAATGCATAGTAAAATATTCAAATTCTAGGAAAAAGGTACATACTCTGTGGAAACCGTGGTGGGTTGTCATTGACATCTGTCAAGGTGATGTTGACTGTTGTAGATCCAGAAAGCCCTCCGACTTGTCCAGCCATGTCTTTGGCTTGAATGACCACTGAGTAGTGTTCTCTGGCTTCTCTGTCCATATTATGTAAGGCTGTTCTAATAACTCCTGTAATACATACATTTTAAACAATAATCAGTGTGTGTTTTACATAAATGAAAGACTACTCAGATATATTTTTTATGTTTTAAGAAATGTTTTCTTTTGTTAGACATAATATTTTTTTACATAATTATAAAGCACAGGATCACTTTGCTCTAATTCAGTCCCCATTATTCCCCTTTTCCCCCTCTTCTCCCTCCCTCTGTTCCCTTTCCTCTACTGATTTAAGAAATGGCTTTTTAAATAGCATATTTTTAAAAGAAATCCACACTTCTGCAATTTAACAATGCACTAAAACTGATTTATGGAGTCATTTTTCTGCAACCACGTATCCCTAACCTTTTTTCTTGTGACTAATTAAGATATCCATCAGTCCACATTTCCTGGCGTTGATGGCCCCTTGAGGTCAGTCCTCTGCCCTGATTCCTTCTGCTAGTGGGCTAAGCATTTCACAATTGTTCCTCTCAGAAGTCTCAGTTAAGAGGTATTATTGATTTAAGCAGTGGTTAATTTTCTCCCTTACTGAACAATTTACATGGCTTGCTCATAGGGTCATCAAAGTTTGATGAAGGAAAACATTGCAGGAGTGCAGACATTTGAACAAAGAAGCATTTTAAGTTACATCAAGAAAAAAATGTTTCCCAAAAAAACATATTTATCAAGAATAAGATATGTATTTTAGCCAAATGAAGTTACGATAATTGAGTTTAGAAATAAAGCAAAAGTCACATTTTTAATTTTATATTGTTAGGGAGACATTTAATGCACTTCTTCATGATGGATTCTTGGATTGAATGAAGGCATGAAAAATATATATCCATTTTTTATAATGTTTATATATATAAACCCCTTTTGCATCCCCCAGAAATCAATAGCCCTTTCAGTAGTCTTAAATTTAAAAACCAAAACCACATTTTACAGAAGACCAAGTTAACCGAGAGCCTATTATTTAAAATTTTTTTTAAAAATCACCTAGATGATATATATTATAAATATGTATATTTATATCTATACAAAAAGAACTTCTCTTGAACTCACATTTAGTTAGTTATTGCTACAATTTGTTGGAAGTTGCCAATTGAAACTTCTAACTGTAAAGTTTACCAAACATTTGTACATACAATTTCTTGAAATGTCAGAGAAAATGGAGTTGTATATTCAGAAAAAAAAAAAAGTCCTTAAGATTGGAAAAGATCAATCACTTTATAAAAATACTCCCCTTTTAACTGGTGCATTGTAATTATTCTTCTCTATTCCACTTTCCATTCGGTTTTTAGAAGAGCCTGTCCTTTAATTAAATTTATTTTTTTCTAGTTGGGCATGGTGGTGCACCTTTATTCCCAGCAACTCAGGAAGCTGAGATTGGAGAATTACAAGTTCACAGCCAGCCTCAGCAAATTAAGGAGGCCCTAAGCATCTTAGGGAGTCCATGTCTCAAAATAAAATATATAACAAAGGACTTAGGATGGGGATGTGGCACAGTGGTTAAGACCCCCTGGGTTCAAATCATGGTACCAAAACCAAAACAGATTTATTTTTTCTTTCTAGCTTCCACATACAAGAGAAAACATATAGGACAGTAAACCACATCTATTTTGTTGTTGTTGTTCTTCTTCTTATTATTATTATTATTCTTTTTTCTGAATGAATTTTCTGTGTAATAACTTTGAGAGGAGAGCCTCTGGCATGAAAAATGATTCCAGGACTTTCAAACCTTGTGAACATGTTACTGAGAAAGTATAGGAAAACCCCCTGAAGCTAAATAGAAAAGAAAATTATTCTTATCACAATAAATTTTAATAATATGATAATAAATGATTCATCCAATTCATGCATATGAAAAAGCCTCAAGCCTCTTTATTAAAAAGAACAATGTTTTATCACATATGATAATTGCATAAGTTAGTCACTGAATTGATTCAGGAATAAATTAGCAAAGGATTTTTGGAAATTTCTTAGAGAAAGGATATATATTTTTTAGTATTTGAGAAAAAATAAAGATGACTTTTTGGAGAAGAATAAATTATAAATGGAAATTTCCTCAGATGGGAAGGAGTGTGAGGATATTGTCAAGGATGATCTTCTACTGCATAATTAGTAAAATGAGGTTTTCAAGCTCTATATATCTAAAGATAAAACCAATCACCCATCCTTGCAGAGTAACTTTATAGATATCACTTTAATGTGTAATTTGGATATTGGTCATTTAAGAGGACCAGAAAAGGAGAACCAGGGGGATGGCTGTTGTATCCTATGAACCTTCATGATTTCAATAGGGTGCTTTTATTTTTTATAGGGCAGACACTTACTTGTCAGTGTAAAGGAAAGGAAATAAGCTGACAAATGCTTTGCAGTAGCCACTATGTTTGGATCATCAAAATCCACATTGACCTGGAGGATGGCCTTGTTGCATGAGCTTAGCCAGGACCCCCTAGAGTCCTGTTGGTAACTGGGAGTGCCACAGTCAGCTTTCCATAGAAACACAGTCCAGGCCAGGCTATTCTCATCTAACCTGAAGCCCAGGTACATGAAAGCAGATGGCCTGGAGTATAAACGGTGCACAGTCATTTTTTTTTAAATAGACTTTTAGTTTGACTCACAGCAAAATTGAAAAGTACAGAGACTCCCATTTTCTCCCTCCCCTTTACACACACAGCCTTGAACACTATAGATATCCTCCCCCAGGTTGGTACCTTTGTTACAACAGATGGAGTTACTTCAGCACATCATTATCACTTGAAGTTGGATTGCACATTTAGTCTCATTTTTGGTGTTGTGAATTCTATGAGTTCTAATAATAAAAACACCCGTGTCCACATTAGATTATCACATAGAATAGTTAAAATACTCTGTAAATTGTCTTTCTCAACTTATTCATTCCTTATTTCCACCAATCTCTAGAAAAAAATATTTTTTATAGTCTTGACAGTTTTGCCTTTTCCAGAATGATATATAATTGAAATATTCAGGAGTTATTCATTCAGATGTCTTATTTGATTTAAAAATATTCACTTAAACTTCTCCCTATCATTTTATAGCTTGATAGTTCAGATCATTCTTTTTAGTGGTGACTAATATCCCATACATGGATGCACTACCAGTTATGTATATATTGATTTACTGAAGAATATGTTGATTGCTGCTATATTTCAGAATTATAATTAAAATTGTATTAAAATTCCATGCAGAGATTTTTGTGTGAATATCGGGTTTCAACTCATTTCAGTATATGCAAGGATGTGAATGTCAAATAACATGGTATGAGTAGAGTTAGTTTTGTAAGAAACTCTCAAACTGTCTTCTACTGTGGTTGTATAATTTTCTTTAGCACCAATGTTGACTATCTTGTTGCTCAATAACCTAGCCAGCACGTATTGTTTTAAGGGCTCTTGATTTCAATTAATTAAATAGGTGCATAGTGGTGTCTGATTAATTAAAGTATTGACTTTCATCTCCCTAATAATATATGATGTTGAATATCTTTTCATATATTAATTCGCCATCTACATACTTTCTTTCATAAAGTGTCTGGTTTGGTCTTTGGACCACTTAAAAAATAGATTTTCCACTTTTTTATTGCTTTTGAATTTTAAGTTATGTATTGTGATGTATATGAAGCAGTATTCATTATTCATAGTTCTCTGAAGAATCAGAATCCATAACTTGATAGATAGATAGATAGATTGATTGATAGATAGATAGATAGATAGATAGATAAAAAGCAAATCATGAAGATAAATTTTCTCAGATAATGGTGAAGGTTGAACAATTCTATAGTTATTATCCTCAAGGTTTTTTTTTAATTTTAATTTCATACCAGTGATTGAACCCAGAGGCTCTTACCCATGGAATCACATCCTCAGCTCTTTATTATTTTTTTATTTAGAGACAGAATCTCTCTAAATTACTGAGGCTGGCTGAAGCTGGCTTTGAACCTCCTGCTTCAGCCTCTGGATCCACTGGTATTAGAGGCATGCGACACCTGGATACCAGTCCATTTTTGAATGTCAAAATCAAGAGTGTTGATGATAGAAAGTCTAGTTCAACTGTAGAAGATCAAAGACCCAGCTGAAGCAATCAGGCAACAGAAGGGGCACATTCTCCCTTGCTTTATATTTTATTCCTTTCAGGGTCCTAATAAATTAAATGATGCTCATCTATACTGGTAATGGACCTCTGCTTTACTGATTCTTACAATTCAAATATGAATATGTAGCAATATTCTCGCATAGACACCCAGGAATAATTTTTAACCACATATGTGGGCTGTCCATGGCCTAGTGAAGTTGGCACATAAAATCAACCATTTCACAATTTTTTTAAGGTTTGCTGTTTGCAAATATTTTCTCCCAGTGTCTTACTTAACTTCTTTTTGTCTTGACAATATCTTGAAAAAAATACTTTGAAAAAATTAATGAATTACAACATGTCCACTATTTCTTTCATAGATACTTCCTTGGTTGTTTTATCTAAAATATCCCCACCATAGCCAAGTCACTTGGGCTTTTGCCCATATTATTGCCTAGGAATATCTTTAATTTTACATTTAAGATTACATTTCATTTTGAATTAATTTTTATGAAGTGTGTAAGGACTAATTTCATATTTTTTGGCATGTGGATGAGTAGTTCATATTATAATTTTCATTAAAGAATGGATTAACCATGTTAAGAAAAACTCTGTTTTTTCTCTCTCTTAGCTTTGTTTCCTTGTGAAAATCTGTTAATTGTATCTTCTAATTTTGTAAGGCTCTCTAGTCTGTTCCGTGGACCTCTTTGTCTATTTTTTTCATCATATCACACTATTTTGATTAGCATAGGATTAGAGTAAATTTGAACTTAGGTAGAGTTAGTATCCTGACCTATTCTTCTTCAATACTGTGCTGGATATTCTGGTTCTTTGTCATTCTAAATATGACTTAGAACCATTTCAGTAATATCTGAAAAATAACATTTGGATTTTGATTGATATTATACTGAATCTGTAGAACAAGTTGGGAATAATTTGATAATATTGACATTTTGACAATATTGAGTCTTTCAACCCCTGAATGTGTAACTTTTCCCCATTAGTTTTTTAAAATTTTTTTCATCAATTTTGTAGTATGTGTGTATATATATATGTTTTTTCCCACCATAGCAAAATCACATAATACACACACACACACACACACACACACACATACAGCATAATTTTTTAGACTTATAACTGGCTAATATTCAAAGCATATTGTTCTAAAGTTTAATCTCCATTTATTAATTGATGCTGTATAGCAAAGTGATTGACTTTTGTATATTAAGCTTGTATTCCATTAACTTACTAAAATATCTTATTGGTTCCAGGATGCTATGGTTTAGACATTAGGTGTCCTCTGTGTGATACAATGAAAGAAAGTTTTCAGATAAAAATATTGGATTATAAGAGATTTAGCCAAATCAGTGCATTAACTCCTGATAGGGATTAACTGAGTGACAACTATAAGCAGGTTGGGTGTGGCTTGAGGAGGTGAGTCTTTGAAGGTGTGCTTTTGCAGTTTATATTTTGTCCCTGGTTAGTGGAGCTTTCTCTGCTCAGCTTTCCAGGTACTCTGAGCTGGGGTCACAGTTGGCTTGGCTACTGCTCGAGAAGGCAACAAAGCTTTGCATAAACTATGTGGTCCTGGTTCTATAGGACGCTGGAGTTAAGGAGTCATGGAGGCTTCCACTCATATTTCAAAGGAAAACTTGGAGGACATCAAAGTGCAGCAGGGTCAGAGTTCCTGTGGGCACCCACTGAAAGGACAATGCATGAAGATGTGAGGACAAAGTCGAAGCTGCAGTGAGACCTCCAAGATTAAGAAATGCCAGTACTATAGAACATCTGCCAAGGAAACCTGCAGAAATTGATCAGAGAAAAACTGATACAGGCCATTTGGACTGCAATGATCAAGGTCACTGGGAAGAGCTACACAAATCCTTTGAGGAGAACATCAGGATACCATGTGCCCCAGATGCTGGACTTGGAGCTACAGGACTTGTTTGCTAGGATTTATTTCAGTTTGCTTTGGTCCTATCCCTTCTTTACATGCCTCTATTTCTCTTTTTGGAATGGAAATGTTTACTCTGTTCCTTTATATATTGAAAATATGTAACTTGCTTTTGATTTTTACAGGGGTTCTCATTGACACTTTGCCTTGAGTCTCAGAAGAGACTTTGTTTTTGAACTTTTGGTAATGCTGAAATTGTTAAGACTATGAAGACTCTTAAAAATGGACTAAATGCATTGTGATAACCTAGAAATACCCACAGGGAGGTAGAATGTGGCTGGAGGTTGTGGCTCACTGGGGGGATGTGCCATTGAGGTATAAATTTTGTCCTTGATGAGAGGGGTTGTCTCTCTCTTCTACTTTCTGGTGCCATGTCCTGAGCTGTTTTCCTCTGCCACACTCTTCCACTATATTCTGCCTCATTTTGTGTCCCCAGGAATGGAACTGGTTGTCTATGGACTGAGACTTCTGAAATCATGTGCCCCTAAATAAACTTTATTTCCTCTAATTACTCTTGTCAGGTCTTTTAGTCACAGCAAGAAAAAAAAAACTGATTAAAACAGAGGAACACATGTTTGTTCACTCATTTAGATTTTAATATAGAAAAGAAAAATGAAAATTATATTTTTTTCCTTTCAAAAGAGTAGGGAGAGGGAGAGGATATATCTTTGCTCTTTCTTTCTTCCTTTCTTTCTTCCTTCCTTCCTTCCTTCCTTCCTTCCTTCCTTCCTTCCTTCATTTCTTTCTTTTTTAGTTTGTTCTTGTTAGCTATACATGACAGTAGAATGCATTTTGACAATTACATAAATGGAGCATAACTTCTCATTATTCTGGTTGACCATAATATAGAATCTCACTGGTCATGTAACATATATGTTCATAGGGTAATAATGTCCAATTCATTCTGCTATGCTTCCTACTCCATACCTGACTCCTCCTTTCACTCCCCTCTGCCTAATCCAAAGTACTTCTATAGTAATAGTGAACCTTTTCCCCCACATCTTCACCAACATTTATTGTTACTTGTTTTCTTGATAATTGCCATTCTGACTCTTCCTCTCTTCACTCCTGTTAAGTGAGTGATTTTCCTGTCATGTATGAATAATCCTTTCTCTAAGTGGGAAAATATTTCCATAGATATTTAATCATTAAATCAAAAATAATTCACAAATGTTTCATTCTCAATGCTTATAGCAACAGCTGCTTTTATTTTTTACAGAATAAAATACATATTTTGAATAAATGCACATATACACTCACTTCCCCTCATCCTCATTTTGTTATTTGTTTCCTGCCTTCTTTTATTTAGGAAACTACATTTCATGGTAATAAAAATTTTATAGATAATTTTTCCAAATATAAAAGGGTTTAAATTACAGATACCTGTGAAATATTGCCTTATGCACTGGTTTTATTAGTACATGTGCACATTAACACTATCCTGTTGTAATTGTTGGAATGCTCCTTTTATTCTAAATACTGTACTGGTTTAAATGATCAATTATTGAGGTGCCCTAGGTAGTATTGTGTCTGTGTTAGTTTTTAAACCTGACACTGCTTAAACATTTCTTTGAGATTTCATCAAGGGAAAGATTGAGCATATGTATTCTCTAGAAATTCTAATTTATTAAATTGCAGTGGGGCAGACACAAAAATTTCAAATTGATTTCAGTATGTGTCCATGTGGGTTGCATGAACAAAATACACTGAGTGGCTTAAAGAAAAGAAATTTACTTTTCATTGGTAAGGATGCTAAGAAGCCCCGAGGTCAAGGTGCCAGGTGATTTGGCTCCTGAGAGGGCCGTCTTCCAAATTTTCAGATGACTATTTTCTCACAATGTCCTACACAGCCTTTCCAGTGTATTAGCTTTGGAGTGTAGAAGTGACTCTTTCTCTCTTCTTGTAAGGACAGTATTCCCAACATGTAGGCTCCATCCACATAACCTAATCTAACATTGATAACCTCCTTTGGGAGTGATGACTTCAATGTATGAATCTGAGAGCATACAAACATTCAGTGTAATTCCAGTGCTTTGGGGTCAGTAACATGCTTTGAAAAGAGGCAATTGGAAAGGCGATTTTTTTTCCCATGACAGGTTATGCATTTTTTTCACACTTTATCTTCATCTAATCATGGCAATAAATGAATCTGTGTATGAATATATTACACACATCTATAACACACAATGATAATATAATTTTCCATGACTGTGATTTCTAAACTTATGTACAATATGAAGATAAAATAAACTTACATTGTCCAAGAAAGAAATGATGTTTGCTTAATTGGTTTACTATTTCTGGCATGTGTCCATGTATCCATTATGTCCAGCAACTGCAATATTACTTTTTATTGATAAAAATAAATGTAATATGTGGCCTCCTCAGTTAGTATTTTATTTTGTTTTTTTTGCATTGCTGGAGACTGAATCCATTGTCTTTTCCATGTGAGGCAAATGCTTTATAACTGCCCTAAACATTAATTTCTTCATTTAGTAAATTTTGTAAAGAAAAAGAAATACATAGGGGTAAAATTAATTATAAATCATTGTATTGTTCATTTGTTCAAAAAAAAAGGAAATTTATCCTGTTTGTAATGCATCCTAGATGAATGGCAATGTCCAATCCTGAATGTTTTATGGATATATTTTTATAGAAATGTTTACTTCAAATACTTTAATGGAAATTGCTGCCTGTTATTCTCCTGTAATCCTTGGAAGAATCAAAAGAATGGGAT
Source organism: Urocitellus parryii (assembly GCF_045843805.1). Classification (NCBI taxonomy): domain Eukaryota; kingdom Metazoa; phylum Chordata; class Mammalia; order Rodentia; family Sciuridae; genus Urocitellus; species Urocitellus parryii. Next base: position 33,812,929 of record NC_135531.1, on the reverse strand, counting down.
TGCTTGTGTTACCATTTTGTTTTGTTTCTCATTATGATCTTAATAAATGATTAAAGGCTTCTCACTCTCTGAAAATCACCATCTGACTATTTCTTCCCAGTCACCTTCATATGTAGGGTTTGTAACTGGGAACTCAGTTAAATATAACTTCTTAACAATGAAAATCCATCTATGCTTATAAACGCTATTTCTTGAGCCTCACAAATTTGCCTACCATATGTCTATGTGCCTTGACTAATGATATTTGTATAGCAGTATACTCTCCAAAATGTTTGATTGTATTTTACCCACTAAATAAGAACACAATATGAAAATATTTTATAAATTTGCTTCATTAATTAATATTACAGAAAATTGCAGAAGAAAAGTTTAATAGGCTAGAACAAACAAATAAACAATACATTCAAATTCTCACAGAGTCTTCTGAGGTACACACATTCATTTACCAGAGGAACTGGTAAGTTTCTTTTCATACCTAAACAACATGTTTACTCCTTTGCTCCGCTACTTATTTTTCTGCTTAATTTACTAAGTTGCTCATTTATTCATGTAATGTCTAGTATGTTATACAAAATACGTTAGAATTTCAGTGTTTCTCTGAATGGAAACATGGGCTAATTAATTATAAACCTTATGGTGTTTTATTAAAATGAATTTAAAATTACCTAACTTACAGGATACAAAATCAATATTCAAAAGTCATTAATGCTACATGCCAATAACAAATTGTGTGAAATATAAATAAAAGAATAAATCAGATTTACAGTAATTACAAATGTAAAATTTATAGGAATAAAATAGCTGGAAGATCTGTATAATTAGTATTAAATACTGACGGAAAAATTGAAGAGGACATACACCCACAAAGAAAGAAATTCCATATTCATGGACTGTAAGAATCAATATTATTTAAGTGTCCCCAACACCTAAAGTAATCTACAGATTCATTACAATAGCTATCAAAATACCGATGATATTCTTCACATTATAAATAAAGCAGTTTGTAATGAACTGAAAGAAAAAAATGAATAGACAAAGCCATATTGAGCAACAGGAATAAAATAGGAAGCATTATACAAACTGACTTCAAAACATACCACAAAGCTGTTATAAAAAAAAAAAAACAGCCTGGTACTGGCAAAAATATCAGAACCATAGACAATTGAAACAGAAAAGGGGAGCCTAGGAGAAAAGTCTCAAATCTGCACCCAACTGATTTTCAGCAAAGTTGGTAGGAGCATACATTAGAGAAAGGCCAGGCTATTCAATAAATAATGTTGGGAATTGGGTGTCTGCAAGCAAAAGGATGAAATAGACCAGTGTCCTTCATCAGTTAGAAAAATAACTAAAAATGAGAGTTGGGGGTCTAGTTCAGTGGTAGAGCACTGCCTAACTTGCACAAATCCCAGGGTGTAATCTCCAGAATTGCAGGGGGAAAAAACTGGAAAGAAGTAGAAAGAAAGAAAGAAATCAACTCAAAATAAATTAACAAAGTTTTAGACATGAAGGTTCTAGAAGAAAACATAAAATAAAAACTTTAGGACATTGAATGGAAGCTTTGACAACGATGTCAAAAGCACAGAAAACAAACACAAAAATAGATGAGTAGGATTGAATTAAACCTACAATCTTTTGCACAACATAAGAAATAGTCAACAGAGTACAGAAACAACCTAAAAATGGCAAGAATATTTGCAAACTATACGTCTGACAAAGGGTTAATGTCAGGAATACATAAGGGGGTCTGTGATTGTGGCTCATTTGTAGAGCACTTGCTTAGCACATGTGAGACACTGGTTTGGATCCTCAGCACCAAATAAAAACAAGTAAATAAAATGAAGTTATTTTGTTCATCTACTCCAAAAGATATTTTTCAAAAGAATACATAGGTTGTGAAAATGTTCATTAATGAAAAATTAATTACCCATTTCAAAAATATCTAATAAAGTGAACATTAAGAAGCTGGGAGAGGAGTTGGGTAGAATGAATAATGGGATGGGGAGAAAGAGTAGAAGACAGTGAACAAACATAATCAATGAATGACACAAGCATGTATGGGAATATACAATGAATCACAATTAATATGTGCTAATAATTATTACAAAATGTTTCCTAAGCCTTCAAATATAAAATTAAGATATAGACAATAAACCTAAGTAGAAATTCCATAAAAGAAGGCACATCAATAGCCAACAAGAAAAAGTGTTCAACATCTGTATTATCAGGCAAACGTAAATCAAAACTACAAGGAGAGGTTAATAGAATGCAGTATGTATGGCTGTTATTGAAAAACAAAACTAAAATAATAAGTAGCTTCAAGAATGTGGAGGAAAGGGAATCCTTTATTATTATTGATGGAAATATGTAATAGTACAGTCATGGAAAAAAGTACACAAGTTTCTCAAAAAATTAGAATTACCATATGTTTTAGAAATACTCAAAGGAAATGATATCAATATGTCAAAGAGAAATCTACATTCCCATATTTATTCAGCAATATTCACAATAGGCAAAAAATGGCAATCAACTATGTGATATATATACACACAGAATACTATTCAGCAGTAAAGGAGAACCAGATTCAGTCATTTGCAGCATGAATGTACTGAAGATGATTATGTTATACAAATGGGCCAGAAACAGAAAGACAAGTACTGCATGATTTCACTCATGTAGAATATAAGAAAGTTGATCCCATAGAAGTGGAGAGTAGAATGGTGAGTACCAGGTGCTGGGAAGAATATAGAGGTACAAGGAATAGGAAAAGAATGATCAGTGGGTATAGAGTTAAAATTTAAATAGGAGTAAAAAGTTCTCATTTTCTAATGATTGGTAGAAAGACTACACAACAAAAATGTACCATATCTTTCAAAAAGTTCCAAGAAAGAATTTTGTATGATTTTCCTTTAAAGAAGTGATAAATGCTTGTGGAGACAGATGTGTTTAACCTGGTTATGAAATATACACATGTATCTAAGCATTACATTTTCACTAACTAATAGGTACAATTTTTGTTTTTATGTATATTTAAAAATAAATCTAACAATAAAAATTAAAAATTAAAGAGATTATGTGGAGTTCCATTTATCATACAAATTAAGACTCCCAACGTAGATCTACAGAATGAGAATACAGGGCAGTAGATGACAGCAATAAGTACTTGTGACAAGCTTCTCCAGGGACTTTTATAAATGGACATGTTCTAGAGAACTGCCTAGAATTGGCAATACATATTCTCTGACCTAAACGTGATCATATTTCATTATAGAATCTTTTTACTTAAAATAATATAAATATTGAGAAGTTTAGATATTTTCAGAAGTTTCACTATTTTCTGAAGTATAATTTCCTACAATTTTGGCCACAATAACTTTTCTTCCCAGTTGTCCACTTGTGTCCATGTGTACATATGTATGACTGTTAAATATTTACTAGTATACCACTGATAGCTAAGGAAAAATATATTAGAAAGAGGCAAGTGAAGGAGTTCTACTCAAACATAGCCATATAAAAACAAGGCCTCTAAAGTGGGAGCAAGATACAAGAAAGGAGGCGGGCTCAGAATGGTAATGATGGACCCGATCTCTTCATATTATGCAGATTACCATATGCCTTGCTTTTGCTAATAGTGACATGGGAAGCCAGGGCCAGGCTATGGGCAAAAAAAAATGAAATAACCTCAAGTTTTAACATGATTAATTTGAATGTTGTGTTGGAAATAGAGATACAAGGGTGAAATCAAATGAAATAACTTAAAAGATAATTATAATAAGTTAAGTAAAATGGAATTGAGAAACTGTGGTCAGATCCTGAGTACATCCCAAAGATCAATTTGCTAATGAAATAATTGTGTGGTGTAACACAAAAACAGGAGAGAGAGAGAGAGAGAGAGAGAGAGAGAGAGAGAGATGATCCAAAGTGTTTGGACTGAGATATAGAACACTGAGATAAACTATTCCTGGGGAGGTTGTTGGAGTTCAAGAGTTTCGAGGTGTTATTTTTTTTTGTATTTATTTTTTAGTTTTTTGGCGGACACAACATCTTTATTTGTATGTGGTGCTGAGGATCCAACCCAGCGCCACGTGGTGATGCATGGCAGGCGAGCACACTACCACTTGAGCCACATCCCCAGCCCCAAGAGTTTTGAGGTCATTATTTTTGTTTTTTGTTCCTCCATCCACCCTGTGGTGCTAGGAAGTTCAAGTTAGAATGCATTCTGTGATATGCATATTAGAGAGTCAAGCAGAAATCTGCAGTTAGCATGCAGTGCATTATAGAATCTCAGACTAGTAATATACATGTGATCAATATTGAAACAGGAGGAAACGCAGAAAAGAGATTGAGAAAAAGTGCACACCGATACGGTGGAAACCAAAATATTTCACAGAATAAAACTTCCTGAGTGCCAAATGCTGTTGCTAAGTCAAATGTGATGTGGTCTAATCGGTATGTAGAGGGAGGTAAAGTCGGAGACCTTGTTATGGAAAATGTGGCAGTTTGACCTAAATTTAACAGTGAACATAAGATGAAGAAGCTGTCATACGAGATATTTTGAAGTGAATTTTTAAGGAGGAGATGTCTGATTAGAATTGGTGTTGGAGGAAGAGCCAGGGATTTCTAATGGCACTCAGGTATTTGGTTTAAGGACTCAGGTCAGTGGGGAGTCTCTCTACAGAATGAGAAGTCTAAGATGAAGATCTGTGAAGTGAGTTTTAATTCAGGGGGATACTGACATTCCTGTGCTTAATGGCTACCTTTGAGAAAGACTGATAAGTAGTTGAACACATACCATAGGGTGGAAAGGTCTGGGCTGATGAGACAAGATAATAACAATTATAAAGAGAAAGAGTTGAACTAACTCTTAACTAACACTTATTATAAAGAAAATGCCACTTATTACAATGAATGGTCCAATTTGTTCTCTATTGAATCTTCATTCCTTGAGTTATATACTAAAAAATTACCAATAAGGTTGGAAAAGTTACCGTTTAAAATGATGAAAGATAAAAATGTATGAAAATGTAATGGCTATTATACAATAAAATTTGTCTATTTGGACTGAATTTAATATTTTTTAAAAATTTTAAAACATGGCTATTGGTTGGGAAAATTAGCTGAATTACTTCTTTGTGTATAATTCAAGTTTAATCAGAAAGTACAATACTAGGTTGAATACATTACATTTTCCAAAAATAAATTTGAAGGACCTTACACTCCATAAGCTTTCAGACACTAACAAAAGTAGAAACCATGTGGCAAAAGAAGAAAAAAAAAAAGATTTTACACACACACACACAAAAAACTAGTTTGTAAGGGAGAGAAAAGAATTTTGAAAGTTATTTCTTATCATTGATTTAAATTGTCCATCCATATCATCTTTCTGCCACTCAGTTATTAGTTGTCAATATGACAGTTCATTTGCCAAGGTATTTCCAAAGAGATAGCAGTCAACTTGAACTGGTATTTTATACAAAGCCTTCCCAAAGGTATCTTTGTACCCTTGTTGTTTGCACATCCCCTGAAGTGCCTGAAGTAACTTATTGTTTTAGTGAGACCCACTGTTTACTCCTTCTGTTTGTGTGTATGTGTATGATTTTTGATTATCCAGTTGCATGCTTTTTCGTTTTGTGAAATGGATCAAGATCCTAAAGTCTGGGAGTGACTTCTGTCTAGTTGTCAATACTAAGACCTGGCTTGACACAAGCCCTGGCAACTAAATGCTCTTCTATTTTGCTTCCTGGTAGGGGCATGACAGAATCAGAAGGCTTAAGGCAGGCTGTCAATTAAGTAGACCAATCATGACCTTATGAAATAAGAGGATGCAGACTGAACTCAAGGTTCTGACTGCCCAGACATATTTGGGGATTCATTGCACAGAGTTTTAAAAATTGAAAAATGAGTTACTTCAGCAAACAAGATAAACACTAGACAGAATTATAAAAGGAGTCATAAAATTGAAAGAAAATTAGCATACCATATAATGGCTGAGAAAAAAATGGTTAAATGAGGCATTGATTTAGCTATTCAGAGATTTTTTTTCCTATTAAATAAACCCCTGAAATCATACCATTTTTGTTGATTTAACACCTTTCACTGCTCATTTTAACGTTGTTCACTCTTTGGATTCCGAAGAACCTATAAATATCTTTCCACAGACTCAAGTACCATTTATCAAAGTTACTGTGTGAGCTCACCAGGAAAAGAGATTTGGCATATTCATGGGTGGTATTTCCCTTTCAGAAATAATTCCAAAGAGATTTAACTAGAGAAAGAGCAGGAAATGTTAAGTATCAGTGAACCATAAACCTGAAATGTTTTACCCATTCGGATACATCAAAACTGTATCAAATGTGGAATTTTACATTTTTCCAGGTAAATTGGAAGTAGCAGCACAATAGCCATAAATCATCTTTCTTCTCCTTTTTACTCCCAAGTTATGTCATTTGAGTTTCAAAATGACTCTCAATCCATCACTTTTTTAATGTAACATCAGTTTCTTTACTCCTAGCCTCAATTTAAGAAATATGTATTTTACTTGTTAATCTCTTTTTTTTTTTTGCGGATTCTCTGGCAAAATCACTGGATCAGTCACATCTCAAATTCTGAAATTATTTTCAAGGTGTAGGCTGGGTCAAGACACTTTGCTATATACCAAAAATATTCCCCGGGCTTTTTTGATAAGGTTATAAAGTGTACCAAGAAACCTAAAAATGGAAGAGGGATTGTAGCTTACTGATAAAATGCTTGCCTAGTATGTGTGAGGGTGGTCCTGGGTTTGGGAACTTGGGAAAAATTTTTTAAAAGAATATTCAATTAATTCATAAAAATTGAAGACAATGAAAATCATACATGTTGTATTTTTCATCTACTGAAGAGATGAATGTAGTAATTACCCAATAACTATATTTCATATATTTAGAAGTAGTATTATATGATATTAATCATCTAAATTGTCATTCTTTTCTTTGCTTGGGGCTGGGACTACAACCCAGGACCTTACACATGCTCAACAAGCATACCATTCTAGCCCTCAAAATTATATTATTAATAGACAATCTGAAATTATCTTTCATTCCCCTTTAGTATTTTCAAATGTTTCTTTCTTTTATGTTTGTGATTGTACATTTTGGACATGAACTACCCACTTGAGTCATTGGGATGTTCTCTGTCACTATTTGTAGAATAACTTGCATAAATATTAAAAATTGGCCTCATGATATTATTGAAGTCTTCTTAAATCTTGCTTTCACTACATCCCTGCATAAATTTTTCTCACCTTTAAACAGAAACATCAATACTACATGTCAACCTGGCTAATGTGGAGTCACAGGAACACTTAGAAAAGTGTATGTTAAACAGTAAGCTCCAGTAAAGTTATCATATACTTAAAAAAAAAAGAAAAAAAAATCTTGTTTCTCAATTTTGTTCAGAAGTGGGTATATTGTTTATAAAGCAAATGTGTGAGAAGCTTCACAATTCTTGATACATTTCCCTGCCTCCCAGACCTATCATTGGAGCTATTTAGTTTGCCATGGGATTGGCAGTATCTCCATGTATAGTTCCAGAAGTGTACATATTTTTTTATAACAACTGTAATTAAACATCCATTCCAAAACCTATCTTCCACACTTTGATTACACATAACTCTTCCAATGCAAATGTAAACTTGTTTTTCATTCATTCTTTCTGAGTTTTTTTCTTGGTAAATCAGCAACAAGAATGGGTGCTTCCTAAACCCAAGACTGTCTCTTTCCTCTTATTTTTTTTCCTATTATACCAATTTTATTATCAAGTTTTTATTAAATATTATCATGAGTTTTGGTTCTTTATCATCTTTATGTGTATAAATCCACAATTTGAATACCTTTCATGTATCAAGCATAAATGTAAATGCAATTTTTCCCAGCTTTTTAATCTAATCATCTTTTGATTTGTATTATTTCTCATGAACACTTAAAAAAAATACAAACACTTGTAGACCACTTAGGAACCTACTGTTTTCCTGTCTTCTTTAATTTGGACATGGTGGAGAGGGTAAGGAAGATGACCTTATTATGTCTGCCACCCTCCCTGTGCTCTAAGGACACACACTTTGTCAGCGAAGCATCACTCCCATGCCTTTTGAGTATACTCCAGTCGGCTGCTGCTTCTGCATCACAGCTGGCTATAAAGATTACTCTCAGACACTTGAAGACCACGAAGTGGAGAACACTGTGGTGTTCTAAGCAGGGGCCAATTCATTTAATTCATTCACACTGCATTAATTGGCCTCCAGTGTGGTTACCTAGTTTCTTCTTGAATACAAAGAAAATAAGAAAATTCCTTTAGATCTTATTCTCTCTAATGCCTCTAGCCACTATAGTAGATTTATTACACGTTACTTTCAATTTCTACATTTTATTTCTGCTAGCAAACAGAATTCAATAATGAAGCTAAAATATCAGCCTAATCTCTATATGCCAACAGATATTAAACACAGCCTATTTCTTTCAGTTGCATTTTGCACGCTAAAAGGACAAAATTCTAGCAAATTAGAAATCACCAAAATAATTCAGTCACTTCATTAATGAAGTCATTAATTCAGTGGATGTTGATTGCATTATCAAGTGTGAAACACTCAGAATACAAATAAGAATAGAAAGCATTTCTAAATGGTTGTGATTAGGTAGCATTATATATTTTTAAGGCTATATAACCAAATTAGTTCAAACCAGATTATTTAAAACCTTTGGTTTTTTATTTGTTTAGACATTGAGTCTTGCTGGAGAAGTGAAGAGATAGAATAATCTCTATAATACTTTTCTCACTACTCAAACTTATACTCCTTTATATAATTGTTTGAGAAGACCCTGGGCAGAATTGCATTTGCTTTTGTCACAATTTACTTGTATTTTGGAAACACTGCAAATATTGGCCATAAAATATCTCAACAGTATCATTTGTCCATGATCAAGTTTAAGACAAAAAAATTGTCCCTGAAGTAAGAGTGTAGCAGCATACACACATTTAAGTTTTTACCTTCTGTTTTTCTCTCATCTAATTACACTAAGTTATTATGTTTATTTCTATTTTTATCTCATGTAATTACCTTAAGCTATTTCTCCAGAATTATTTATAATATGTGAAAGAAAATGCTTGCACATAAATACATTTTAATACATAACATGTAAAAATGTTGTTATTTAATGGGACAAGATAGTATTTTAATTTCATTCTGCTTCTACACAAAAATCTAAGCAGTATCAAAATTTATGTACCAATTAAAAATATGTATTTTGCAAATAGATTGATGGGACCCAAATTATATTATCTTTGATTAACTCTGTGGTCTTAAGATGTTTGCTTTCCTCTTACAAACTTTTAGCATGTGCAAAACACTCTTAAAATTGCTTAGTAAGGGAGAAATAAAGTTATAAACAAATGATAGAATTGTTGCTTTTGTTCTTATTACATTATCATGTGTCTATATAATTATAGGCAATAACAGTAAAGTAATATTCTCTCAAAAATTTTCTTGGATGAACATTGCTCTCATAATTTTGTACTACTTAAAAGTTTACCAAATTTTGTAAGATAAACAAGTTTTAACCAAAAATAGCCTTGTGAGGTGACAGGACTGTATGTTTATACATTTAATAGCTAATATATGCTTAGTGATCTACTGACTTTTGATGCCAGATTGCTTTTCCAGAGTCAAGGAGTAAATGTAGCACATTCTTTATATTGATCAATAGTTCCACCCAATCAATTGCCTAATACATTGTATTTTATTACTGGCAATCTTTTTGACACATATATCTGTACTGGCATTTGATCATTAGATAGTGCTCCTGAAGTCACATAAATCAACATTTATATATGCAAATACATATGGGAACTCTAAAAATTGTCTTCTCATGGTTTAATTCTCATGCTAAAGATGTTGCTGTTATTCTATTTTTATCAGAACCTCTCCTGGAGACCATAAATGAGAGATTGTTTCTTTATAACCCCCTTTGTGACAAAGTCCTTTCACTTTGGAAGTTACATTGGATGGTTGGGAGTATACGTGGTTATTTAACATTAACAGTAATTTTAAAAAAATGAAGTAAGTGATTGCCCTGTATTTGAACCAAAGCAATAACAAAATAAATACTTGGAAATTAGGCCATATTTATTCATCTATCAGCTATCAATTAATTTATCCTTCTATCCTTTTATCTATTTGACTTTAATGCTTTTCATTGCAAACTGTCTCTTTGTATAATTGTGACAGGAGAGGCCAAAGATATATTTAGAAAGCTTTACCTGGTTACACAGAATGTAATTCAGCTAAGTAATGGCCTTGAAGAATAACAATCATTCTTGTGTTTTAGCAGAGAAAACACTAGATATTATCAATAATGTTTAGTCAAAAATGTGCATTTACTATAGGTTGTGGCAGCCACAGAACATTTCCTGAAAGTAAAGAAGGATTTTTGACTTAATAAAGTGCCAACGGATTCTGAAATATTATCCACTAAACCACCATTTGCTCTAACAGACTTGGCTCAATCAATGATTTTCAATTACTAAAATTAAAAAGGAATTCCCTGATTTGTGTATAGTCAGATTCACTTAAGGCAATAGACACTACACCAGGCTATACTACAGAAGAAAGGATTATAAACTCTATATTTGTAGTACACCAAACTTTGGAGTTTAATTAACAAGTGTCAATCACTTTCATTAATTTTTTTGAAAAGCTTTAAAAACTATATTTTCCATTAGAGGATGATGTTTTGAAGTACAGGTACATTTTGGTCTGGTGAAATCTAGTGAATTAGAATATGCTGTGCATTTTTACTTTGAAAAAAAATTTTAAAGAGAGAGAGAGAGAGAGAAAGAGAGAGAGAGAGAGAGAGAGAGAGAGAGAGAGAGAGAGAGAGAGAGAATATCTTTTTTTTTTGTGGATGGTTACAACACAATGCCTTTATTTTTATGTGGTGCTGAGAATCAAACCTGGGTCCATGCTAGGCGAGTGCTATACCGCTGAGCCACAATTCCAGCCCTGAAAAATGTTTTTATGAATTTTTTTTAAGAGAGAGAGAGAGAGAGAGAGAGAGAATTTTTTAATACTTATTTTTTAGTTTCCAGTGGACACAGCATCTTTATTTTATTTTTTATGTGGTGCTGAGGATCGAACCCAGGCCCGGTGCATGCCAGGTTAGCAAGCTACCGCTTGAGCCACATCTCCAGCCCCTTTATGAATGTTTTTTTTTTAAAACTATTTATAGATGATAACTTTTCCAACTGAAAATGCATGATATTTTATTCAAATAATTTTGTCCTTAAATTGTTATACTTTATTTTTTTATGTTCTATAAATTTTTAGTTCATATGATTTACTGAATATATAAAGAAACTTAAGATTTAAATTTTAATTATTTAATTTAAAATATTTGACTCTTGAGTTTCATGTAGAATATTTGCACTAATCTCCAACATGTATTATCAATAATAATGAATCCAAAATTATTTTAATTCATAAGGACAACAATATTTTCATAAAATTGGGGAACCATCACAGTCAGTAAAAAGTTAATAACACTGTACTTTGGGCATTTCCTCTTCAGTCTGAATTGTCTCAGATTATGTTCATATTTACGAGTCAATAATAAGTGTTGTTCATACAAAAAGGACAGGGCAAACACAGAAATGTGATGGTGTGTATTCTCAGTTATATCGCTAATCCTATTGGCATTTTTGCAAGATTGAGCTTTCTTTTATACCAAATTTACATAAGAATGGAGTTACATTTTATAAGAAAGGTGATTTTTCTCTTTCAGCCAGAAATCACAAAATAAACACTGTTTCCTCTCAAGCAAAACTGAGTGAAAAGACGGAATCCAAACCATCTGTGCCTGTTAGCTAATGAATTTCTGCTCCTCTGGGGAAAATTAAAGTAGAGCTTTGTAAATCTATAAATGGCAGATGTAATTTTGGGGGGTATTGTTTGGTTGGTTTGTTGGTTTCATTTGATTTTGATATTTTTAAAGGATTTTTAATTAATTGACATACATTTTTATATATTTATTGTGTACAATGCAACCTGTTTTTTAAAAATATAACTACATGTGAATAACTAAAAAAGCTGACATAAGCATTGTATCACCAGGCAGATTATTCTGTTTTAAACTAGAGATACTAATACCATTGCTGCTGTATTCAGTGCCACATTCTTTACTCAATACCATACCATGTTTTGTTCTACTCTTCTGACAAACTCTTTATTCCCATGTATTCAAAAACCCTACCACTGACAATGATTATCCTTGATCAAATTCTATCAGGCTCTCCTGAACTCTCTCTCTCTCTCAGACATGAGGTTTTCATGCTGATCTCTCCATTGTTCAGTTTTACCAAGAATCCTGCAAATCAATTAAATCAGTATTCCGTCAATCTCAATATCTGATATCCCTTAATATCTCAGGTTCTGCATTTCTTATCATTTCTAAGGGGTGGTCCCTTCACACTGCTATGCTTTAATCAAATGTCCCCCATTAATTCTAATCTTTCATATTAGTAATTTTCCATTCAGTGGCCTCCTTATCTTCTACCACGTCCAACTATTGGCTATAAATCCTCCTTTTCCTTCTTGCATTCATAATTGAATCATTTTCTCTTTTCAGCTGAAATACCCATTTCAAGGCTCCCTATACCTATCAAGATGGCCCTGAATAAACTCTTGTCTTGCTGTGTGTTATGAATAAGACCATTAACATTCAACCTAATGTTAATTTTGTTATATTTTCATTGCTTATTGTCTGTATTCACTTCACCACCTTTTACAGCAAGAATGTAATCCAGGGTGGCCATGTGTGTAGGTTTATTTTGTTTTTTAAAAAAGCCCAGATAGCTTCCATGATAGCTTGCCATACAGGAAGTTGTCAGTAAACAGTTGTTAAATGCAGTAGAACTGAGTAAAACACATGATGATCATTAACATTGCATTTAGCACAATAACCAGAAGCACCATACGATCTCTCAATGTTCCTAGACTTAGACACTCAGTTTGTGGTACTTGAACTCTCGGCAGCACTTTTACCTAGAATCTTGTTGGAAATGCAGTCTTTAGGCCTCTCTGGATACCAAACAATTCAGAACCTCAATTTTCCTAAGTGCCCACTATCTTAACTGCATTCTTATAGAAATGAGTCTCTTGTTGCACAACACATGAGCCATTTGTTCTTTTGTTTCCCTTTCCCCATATTTTGTAGGGGAAATTGTTCCCCATACTTTCATAGAGATTACATTCATGATGGCAGTTGATATAGATCAAATGCTTCTTTAGTGTTTTTAAGCCTTTACTAAATATTTTGCATTAAATATGTTATTTAAAATAGTTCTTTTTTGTGTGGGGTAATATTGGCAAAATGGAAATGGAGAAGATCACAGCATTTTCCTTCCTATAAAAAACAACATATGGACCATCAATGAATTAAAAAGAAAAAAAAAAATCTGAGCTTTCTCAGGGATCCAGATCAGAAGCAGCAACAATACAGTGAAGGAAAAAAAGCAAGAAAAGAAAGAAAGAAACAGACAAACAAACAAATAAATAAAAAATAAAGCTCAACACAGAAAATGTTTCCCTGTGAATTCCTATTGCTAGAAAAATAACAGTAGTTTGAATGACCAGTTTCCCTAGACATTTGGGAAATGAGAAAAGAGTGTGCTTTAATGTCACCCTACTCAGATCACTGGAGAGGGTGACATAGTAGAGAGGCATGAAAATTGCCAGGAGTGCAGAAGAAAGAAATTAGTGCAGAAATAAGTAAAACACAGAACAAAAGACAGAAAACTCAAATAAATAATATCAGAAATAGAAGAGAAGGCATCACACTGCATGTGACAGAAATTAAAGTGTTTATAAGGGACTGTGATGAACAATTATATGCCAATTAACTGGATAACTAAGAAAAAATGGACAAATTCCTAGAAATATATTACACACCAATACTGAATCAAGAAGAAATAGAAAACCAGGAAAGACCAATAACGTAAATGGGAACCAAATAGTAATAAAAAATATTCCCCAAAAGCCTGGGACCAGAAATTTTCATGACTGAATTCTACTGAGTTTTCAAAGAAGAATTCACATCATTCCTTCTTAAAGTCTCCCTCAAATAGAGGGAATACTTCAAATTCATTCTGAGACCTGCATCACCCTAATACCAAAAACAGACAGAAATACTATGAAAATTAAACATGACAATTCAAAATTCTAGATTCATAAGTCATCAATAAAATATTAGAAAACAAACTCAACATCACGTTGAAGTGGACATACAAAATGACCAAGTGGAATTTATTATTAGATTTCAAGTATATTCAACATGCAAATCAGCCACTGTAATATGAAACATTGACTAAATTTTTAAAATCACACAATTAAGGTAAAACATGAAAAGAAAGCTTTTGACCAATTTCAACAAATAAAAATTTTCTCAATTAGAGTTATAAAAGGGACTTACCTCTACACAATTAAAATCACATGTGAACACTCCAAAGCTAACATCATAATTATTGGAGAAAAACTGAGCTTTTTTTCTAAAATACACTAACCGTAACAACTTCTTTCAACTAATTACTGGAATTTCCAGGCTCAGAAAGTAGCCAAGAAAATGAAATAAAAGACACCTGGACAGGAAAGAATGAGTAAAAAGATCTCCACTTGAAGACAACTTAGTCATATATGAACATATTGACGCAACAAAAGCATCAAAATTATTAAAATTAATAAACCAATTTTTTATAATAACTGAATACAAAATCAACATAACAAAATAAATTTTAGCTGCTAAATAAATAAAACACAAACTACCTGACTTTAAATAAAGAAAACAATGCCACTCACAACAGCCATATAATAACACCAATAATAATAATGAAGAGTAATAAACTTCACCAAAGAGGTGAAAACTTGCATAATAAAATGTAAAATATTGATGTTGATAACTAAAGATGACACAGATTATTGGAAAGATATTCTGTATGAGTAAGAAAAAACAGTATTGCTAAAATGTTCATACTACCCAAATTAAAAGCCATGTACAGATTTAATGCAAATCTTTCCAAAATTCCAATAGCATTAGTTACAGAAAAAATTTAAAAATTGTAAAAGTTATAAAGAACTGCAAGAAAACTCAAAAGGCCAAAGTAATCTTGAGGAAGGTTAACAAAACTGGAGGTATGAAGGTATCACACTCCATTACTTCAAAATACATCACAACTACAGAAATTAAAACAGCATGATAGTGGCATAAAAATAAACATAGACCCATGGAATGGAATATAGAACTCAGAAATAAATCTACTCATCTAAGTTCAACTAATTTTCAATAATGTTAGCCTCTTAGGGCAGCATTCTTTTCATTGGGAAAATAAAAAATAAAAATATAAAATACATTTTTGGGGATTTGATGAAATAAAGTTTTCAAGCTTTTGTATGATGTTACAAGATTTAACTGTATTAAGTGTAAGCACTTAATAAATCATAACTATTAAGAATATTCTTATTATTGCAACTTGAACATAGTATGATTTTATATAGTAAAAGATACTGGCCTTTCAGTTTGTAGTCAAAATTAACTATTAATATCATTACATAAATTTCTACTCAAATTTTTATATATTTTTATAGTATTCATAGGAAAGTAAAATGAATTAAAATAAGGTGTTCTTTAGAATTATTATTCAATGGCAATTTTTATTAGTGGCATATATTAAATTTTTCACTTCTTTTGCTATGTGTGTGACACACCTAGTACAAGAAATTTGCAAGAGGCTAAGAGAGCAGAGTGGGAAGACATGAGCTAGCTCCACATAATAGTTGAGAAAGTTAGGAAAGTTGCTAGGAGAAGTATTATTGAGACTAATATTAAATAAAACTCGACCCTCACCAGGTAAAGAAAGGAGAGGAGTTCATCAGGCAGTAGAGCTGCTGATGTAATCAGAAATGTGCAGGCTTCATATTTTTTAAATAAATACCAGATCAAAAAAATGCTGTGAAGGAGTTAAGAGACATGATCTTCAAACAATAAGAGGTCACAAAATATAACATGAAAAAGTTGATTTGGGTCTATAGTTGTTGGGGAAGAAGTGAAGATCATCAGACTAAACAGGCAATCCACAGAATGGGGACGGGGAGGAAAGTTTTCACAAACTGTCCATCAGATGGGGTAAATGTCAAGAACACACAGAGCAGTGAAGCTCCACATCATGTACAACCACAAGAATGGGATCCTAAATTATACTGCATGCATGTATACTATGTCAAAATGCACTCAACTGACATGTAAATAAAAAAACAGAACACATAAGGAGCTTAAGATACAGAATAATAAAAACCTATGAAGAACTGGACTTAAAAATGGAAAAGGACCTAAGTAGACATTTCTCATAAAAAGAACACAGAGACACAGAGACAGTCAAAATGCAAAAAATGTATGAAAATATACGGAATAGCACTAATCATCCGTGAAATAAAAATCAAAACCACAATGAGATATCACCTCACCACACTCCAGAAAGAATGGACATTATCATAAACATCAAATGTGACAAGTACCAGCCAGAAGGTGGAGAAAAGGAACCCTTGCATACAGTTGATGGGAATGTATCTTAGTGAAGGCATTATAAAAAACATCACAGAGCTCCATCAAATATTTGCAAATAAACTACCATTTGATTCTACAAACACACCACTGGGTACAGAGCCAAAGGAAATGAAGTCAGTATACCAAAGAGGCATCTGCACTTCATGTTTACTGCAGCTCTATTCACAATAGACAAGAAATGGAAACAGCCTGAGTGCTCACAAACTGATGACTGAATAAATAAACATGATACTTGTATATACTGGAATGCTATTCAACCATAAAAAAATAAAAATGTCATTTGTGACAACATGGATCAAACTGTGACAATATTAAGGCAAACATACTAGGCGCAGAAAGACAAGTACCACATGATCGTTCTCATAAGTTGAATCTAAAAATGTTATATAGGTTGAAAGTGGAATGGTGATCAGAGGCTGGAAATGAGACATGAGAAATATTACTCAATGAGTACT
This sequence comes from Urocitellus parryii, assembly GCF_045843805.1. Classification (NCBI taxonomy): domain Eukaryota; kingdom Metazoa; phylum Chordata; class Mammalia; order Rodentia; family Sciuridae; genus Urocitellus; species Urocitellus parryii. Next base: position 33,795,837 of record NC_135531.1, on the reverse strand, counting down.
AAGTTTCAGATAAGAGCAAGATATCTTCATGTGCAAATTGCATAATAGGTGAATACAGATAATGATAATGTACTATATATTTCAACAAGCTAAAATAAAGGATTAGGAATATTTTCCCTATTTTCCCTATAAGAACTTGATAAACATTTAAGGAACCAGATATGTTTAACCAAATTTGAATATTGTATTATGTAGAATTTATATAAAAAACTTACTTGGTACCCCATCATTATGTGCAATTTCTACATTTTAATTTATCAATTAAAAATAAACTTCCAATTTAAAAATCAAAAAAGAATTGAGTGAAGAAAAATTGGAAATATTGGATTCTTAGTTCTCTTAGGACTGGATTGGAATAATTGCATTAGATTGCAGAATTCTGAAGAAGTCAGGAAGAAAAAACATTTAAGAGGGGTATTATAAATAGCAAATGGGGGAAATTATGGCTATTAATGTTAAGACCAGAAATAAGTGTTTTCTTTAAATTTGCATAACATGATGCATTTATTTACAAGGAGAGTTTCTACATATTGAATTGGCTTTCATATTAGAGGATGAAAACATTTGGGAGTTTACCTGATTTATTATTGCATTTGTTTTCTGGGCTACATTTTTCTTGTGCCTCTGAATAAAGGCTCAGGCAAATCCTAGAGGTTTGTTCAGACAAACATATAATATATATTAAAAATAATGCCCAGGTTAGTTACTAAAATTTCCAAACCAGTATAGTCATCACATAGCACCAATCCAACACAAAATTACAGACTCAAGGGTGAGTCTGAAGTCAAGGTCAAGGAGCCCAAATGGACACAAACTAATTGGATTCTTCTTGCTGTGCTATTTTATCTCCTACCCTTAGATTAGTAGCTATTTTAGATCCTTCTGGAAGGTTTACTAAAAACTTTAAAGTACATAGCAGAGTTAGCTGTGATATTGTGTTAGTGCCCATTGTTGGTGCACAGTTTCTGAACACTTGTCAGGTACCATTTTTGTAAAATCTGATATCACCCCTAGGAATTTTAAAGGAAGGTACCTTGATATAGACAATGGCAACTCTCTGGCACCTCATTTGGGATGTCTCTCTAATCCTTCAGATCAAGGATCTCCAATACTTTTCTTAGTGGGGGTGATTTTAACCTTCTAGGCTATCTTCTTGATAAAATCCCGAAGTTGTCTCATTTTGCTGTTGGCAGTGCACTTGTATCTTGCAGGAAGTTGAGCTCTGGTTTCTGCTCTCCGCCACCTGTGCCTGTGCCCTCCTGCCAGCTCTCCTGAAGCTCTAGTGAGCATATGATAAAAATCTTGCTATGATGAACTTAGGCCCTGCATCACACGACATAAGTTAAAAGGGAACATTTTTACGGCTCTGTCTGAGAAGGGACTGGAAGTGGTTGATGGGCAGTAGTTACCAGTTCACACAAATCAAGCTCTGCTGAACACGTTTAAAGCCTTGAGCTCTCTTAGGTGTGTAACTGGTCAATATTGTTCAGAAAACACTTGAGTTATTCCTTTTGCCAGCAGTGTCCAGACATCTCACACTTCTCATTAGAGGAAGATGAAACAAGAAGCTACAGTTTATTAAAAAAATGTTTTCAGTTGTAGATGGACATAATAACTTTATTTAATTTATTTATTTTATGTGGTGCTGAGGATCAAACCCAGTGCCTCATATGTGCTAGGCAAGAGCTCTACCACTGAACCACAACCCCAGTTCAGAAACGCTGCTTTGATCTTTAGCCTTTCTTTAGAAGCCTCTTCAGTGAAAATAGAACTGGGCTCACATAATGCTGTTCCAGGGTATTAAATGATACAGTGTGAGCAGCCTGATTCTTGTTTATCTGAAGGAGTTTCAAGAAAAGTGGAAGAAGCTACAAAATTTCTATAATACACTTCTATAATACACTCCCATTTTTACCACTTATACAGATTGCAGATTCACATTGGTTACACATCCACGTTTATACATATATTTATTAGTTTCTCATTTTCTATTTAGTAAACCATCTCCATAGATCACCCATACAAAAGCACTGGCACTTAGATACATCACACTAATTAAACGCCACATTAAATATCTCTACTCAAATTTTCCTCCTGCATATTTGATATAAACCTTTCAAAGCACAGGAAGAAGTGACAACAAAGCCCTCTGCTGCACTCTGTGATTGAGAGAATCAGTTATTCTGGTGTCTCTGGAAGCAGAATCAATTCATGTGCTCTGTCATCCGTAGAAAGTCCTCTCTAACATTCTGTCAGCAATAAATTTTACAGGATTTCCCCAGTCAATTGCTCCTTCTATTTGGGATTAAGATAAAAGTAAATTGATTCTTCTCATACATAGTGGGAGCATGAAAGAAGAGATACTTCTACTCTACTCACTTTTTTTTTTTCCTGACAGATTTCTCCTGTCTTACTAACATAAGGTACTTAGTTATTGAAATTCTGGCTGTGACATACACTCAGGCATAACCAACATGAATGCAATTTCCCTTAGATTTACCTTCCATGAAAGTAAGGAGGAAATTTGTTTCTGAGTTAGTTATTTCTGAGCATATTTTAAAAAAAAATGTGTCGGCTTGTAATACTTTTCTTGCAATGACTTCCTGGATATCATGCTAGATTTAATTTCACTCTATCTTCCAAAACTAGTGATAGTCATAATTTGTGTTTTCTCTTTCCATACAAACTCAGAATTAAAATGTAAAATCTCATACTAAACTTTCCCTTAAAATATAGTAGATGGAGAAGCTATTTTGAAATTCAAATCAAGACCATCTATAAACAATCAGGCATGACTATGCCTGGCATCAAAACAAATTTTATTGAGCCTAACTTTAATGAAGGTGTTAATACAGAGATACATTCTCTTTTTCCTTTGGAGCAGCATAGATACCTAGATGAGTTTGAGATAATTATTTCAAGTGAATTAGAATTTGCTAAAGATATAATGTCAGGTGGCAGTGTCCAAAGATAACTACACAAGAGAAAGAAGCAAATGAATGAAAGTATATAGTAATAAAATGTTTAAAAAACCCACCAACTTTCTATTGACAAACATCCATACATAAATATGCAAACAAGCATGCTGACCACAATTTTGATCTTTATGCAGAGGGTAATGATGGGATTTGACTTCTACAAGGTACTAGAGTGTGCATAGTTCTAGGTTAGGTTCTAACTAGACCATTTAATATCTAAATTAAAAACAGAAATAAAACATATCCTGTGTTTGTGTGTGTGCATACAAATGGGTACATGGTTGTCTATTGGTGGGTGGTAACCATTGTTCATCCAATTCCCTCCTGGCAAGTTATGCTAATATTTAAATGCAAACCACAGGGTATTAGTCTCAGACTAACATCTGAGACTAATACATTAATTGTATTAAATGTATTAAATGTGTTAGTTTCAGATGTTAAAGGATATGTCACTTTGTAAAAAAGTTAAACAACAAAAGTCAATTAGGGTGAGTCAATTATTTCCATTTTTTTTCATTACTTGGTTAATGTATGCTCACTATGTGACCAAAAGACGTGATAAAAACAAATTTAGGGGAGAAAATGTTTATTTGAGGCTCACAGTTGCAGAGGTATCAATACATAGATGGTAAATTCCATAGTTCATGAGGGAAGAGTGTGGTAGAGCAGAGTGGCTCAGGACATGGAACCAAGAAGAAGAGAATGAAAGAGAGAGAGAGCAAGGGAGAGAGAGATTGATTCTTGCTCACCTTCATGAAATTACTAAAGTCCAGGACACGCCCCCAGCTACTCATCTCCCCCAGCCATATCCTACCTGCCTACAGTGGCTACCCAATTAATCCATGTCAGTGGATTAACACTGATTAGGTTCAGGCTTTCATCATCCAATAAGTTCACTCCTGAAGGTTCTTGCATTGTCTCACACTTGAGCTTTTTGGGAATGCCGCATATGTAAAGCATAAAAGTTTATAACAGCTAGTCAAAATCTAATTAATTAGGCCTGTAATTAATTGTACCACTAGTTGCACTCTCCTACCTGACATACTCAATATCTGTGTGCGTATTTATGACTTTCTAACTTGGGAGGGAATATGATTAAACAAGGAAAAATGAAAATTTTATAAATAATCTCATGATAGCCTAATATTTAAATTAAATCAAAGTGCATTAGGTAAAGAGGGAAAAAAATGATGTCAGCTTTTCATTAATATTCACTTTCCAAATAAAACTTCAAAAGTAAATGCTATACTCAAAACTAAGTATGATCAATTACTTTATTTAAAAGTATATATGCATGTGCTCTTAGAGAAATCATTATTTTAAAATATTATTTAAATAATGTTTAAAATTTACAGTGTAGTTTACTAATTAACTTTCTATTCATGTATTTAGATATTTGCTCTTACTGATTGGTAGTCCACAATCTGTGCAGCAATGTAAAGTTTTGATTTCTTCTAAATGTTGTGAAGTTGAAAATATGTGATATAAAAGATATGTTTTTAATTTTTGTGATACAGTGCTGAGAGCCACAGCTGAGTCGGAATGGCCCCTGGCATTTTACCAACAGTATTGGTTGACAGGTGAGGCATTACTATCTGCCTCGGCTGCAACTTTGGAGTTCTTGGGGGGATTCTTGGGGATTCCCGGAGAGTTCCCATTGGTTAGGGAAGTGCAGGAGGAAGGATTTTCCGGATGATATATTTCCGGTTGCTGGTTGCTGGAGGAGCCTGTGGCAGTCGGCAGATTTCCCAGGAGCGTGTGTGGAGTATGCTGGTAAAGTTCAGAAATAAAGTTTATTCTTGCTTCAGTGGCTTGTGATTTGTGCCCAGCCAGACTGCGGCAATACAGTTTTAAGTGTATTTTTTCTAGTAGATATTTCCAAAATATCACTCACTGAATTCAATCTACTTCTCTTAAGGAGAAGTCAGCTCAGAAAGAAACTGAATATTGTTCACTGTGTTTGTCATTCTGAGACTAGGTGGGGAGTGGCCACTTGCCATGCAGTTGTTCACCTTTGCATTCCCAGCATAAACCTTGTAGTATCCCCTTAAGGAATTGTGTGCGAGTTAGCTGAGATTTACAGAAGGTACACCACCTACCACAAGCAATTCTTATCATTGGTATAAGAGTCTCACCCAGGGAAAAATGACACTGGAGGAAAAAATGCTTTGTATTTACCATTTATTCCATTTGACATTTAGAAAAACTCTTTCATCCCAAATTAATGGTAGTTTGAAAATATTTCTAAATTCAAATATAATTTTTCTCTTACATCAAAGTTTTTTTCTTTGACTTTGATATCTATACTTGCACTTATTTATATAGGTATAATCCTCTTTGTATATGTCATACTCTCTACAATGATATATTCTTCCCATTATTTAATGATATTATATTAATCTTATATGTAGGCTTATGAATGTTTTGGGGTTCTGCCTTATGAATTGTTGGTTAAGAAGTTGACTAGTTGAAACATTGGCTTTTGAAAGAAAAAAGATCAAAGTCTATATCAGGCTTCTTAATATATATGTCTCTCAGAAATTTTGAAAATACGATTTAGTTTCCCAAAGTAAAAAGGGAATAACAGTATTTCCTTTCTAAGAGTTTAGTAATGTTTGCTTTATTATATACCTTTGTTTTATTTATTTACTTTCATGTATGCTGAAGATAAGATCCAGTGCCTCACACATGCTAGGGAAATGCTCTACCACTGAGCTACAACTCTAATCCAATGTTCATTTTTATGATATGCAAAGTTTCTTGAGAAATATTTAAAATATCTGAGGCATTCATGGTGGTAGCTGCTAGTACTTTCAAATTTTCAATTCGTTTTTATAAAAAGGACCACATATGAGCACATTTTTTTTTCACGAAACATTTGCTTTATAACTAGGAGCTTTGAAAAATAATCCTAAAGTATTTTAACATACTTGTATACAAAATCAAGTTTGTTTTTCAATCCAAATAAAATTCTTCTTCTAAAATGTATAGTCAAATAATAAGAGCAATGTTAACACAATTAAGAAAGGAAAATATTTGAGGGGGAAATTAGGAGTACCTTAAATTATTGTAAAGTAAAATAATTCTTGATTTTTATAGCATAATTTTTGATTAATAATTCTTTGAAATAATTAACACATAGTTAAATTACTATGTGTAGATGATATTTTACATAAATAGTAAATGGGGAAATATTAAACGTTTGGCAGTTCTAACATTATTAGATGTGACCACATCTGTGATTAGAATTCTAAATGTTTTAAATACAACTGAAAAGCAGGCTAGTACATAGCTATTGCTATATATGGTTCAAACGTTTGTGTCTCTCCAGTTAATGGTGAAACTTGAATCTTCAATGCAATAGTATTGGGGTGATTAGGTAATGATTTGATGATAAAGACTTCTTTATCGGGAAAACCCCTGTGAAAGAGGGTGCATGTAGCTTTTGCCCTTCTGCCTTCCACAATACCAAGATACTATAGCAAGGACCATCTTGAAAGCTAAAAAACAGGTCCTTACATGACCATCACCTTGTACTTGATAGTTTCCAGAACTATGATTTTTTAAAAAAAAAGTACTTTTCTTTAAAAATGACTCTTACCCAGTTTCTTACCCATTTTGTTATAGCTACACTAACGAACTAAAAGAAGTACCACCATAGTTCCTTGTGAAATTTGCCAATTCTCAGGGTCTTGTTCCTGTTGATAACATGTTAGATGTACAAGACTATCTTAGAACAAAAATCGCAACATAAATGTAAAAACTCTTACTCTTGCCTTTGTCATCATGAATAGAGATAATCACTGCTTTTTAAATTTTTAAAAGGTTTTATTATACTTTCTTCACAAAAAATTAATAATGCATACATTCCATGGTATCTAAAATTCTATAATTAGTTTAAAAGTGTAACTACATTGTTTTCCTCATATAAGCATTCTTCATTTTAATTGTGAACTATTGGCAGTAGATTATAAAGATTTTTCCAAAGTGCAACATATGCGAACCTGGGAAAGAACAGGCAATAGAACTAATAAGAGTTTATCATCTTTCTGTAAGAGTACTGCCAAGTCTGAAGCTTCCATTTCAGATAAAATTTAGACGTAGAATTTTTGTCACCAAACTAGCCAAAAGCACTACAAAGACAAAGGCTGGACAATCAACAGAGCAGTAACTTTTCTTGTCTTCTTCAGTTACTAAAGTTACAAAGGAAACAGAGCTGGAAATGGAAAGAGGAATAGCATTTTTTTTTTCTTTTTGGTACCAGGGAATGAACTCAGGGGTACTTGACCATGGAGCCACATCCCCAGACCTATTTTGTATTTTATTTAGAGACAGGGTCTCACTGAGTTGCTTAGTGCCTCACAGTTGCTGAGGCTGACTTTGAACTCTCTATTCTCCTGTCTCAGACTCACAAGCCGCTGGGATTATAGGCAAGAATAGGCAAATTTAATTGAAGCAAAAATAGGAGCAGTTCAGGAGGGGCAGATGTAAGCACTGGTTCTTATAGTCAAAAGCACAGTAGGATAACAAGGATACCACTCAAGAAACTAAGAATTGAAAGTAAGATTTTTTTGTTGTTTTGTTTTGTTTGTTTTTAATTAAGTGGCCTAGTGTGTGAGTATAACCCCCCTGAAGGATACACAAACAAAAAGACTTCTCTGGTAGGCATTGTTGAGGTATAGACACCTGTAATTTCAGAGACTCAGAAAGTTGAGGAAGGAAGATCAGGAGTTCAAACCTAGCCTCAGCAAAAGGGTAGCAATTCAGTGAGACTGTGTCTAAATAAAATGCAAAATGGGATTAGTGATGTGGCTCATTAGTTGAGTGTCCCTTAGTTCAGTCCCGGCTACTACCTGCCCTCCACCCCCCCCCCCAAAAAAAAAAACTTCTCTTTCATTCCAGTGCTCTTCCCATAGATCCTCACTAAGTGTGTACAGGAAAGACTGGAGCTAAACATCAGTGAGGATGCTTTCTCTAGGAAGAAAAAAGCCTTAGGATTAAAGAACAAGTCATTGGTAGCTGGGATCTGCAGATAAAAGGAGTGGTTAACTACCAAAGGTGGGTGGAAACTATGAGAGATGGTATTATTCTTTGTGTTGATTGGTGGCAACATGATCACATGTGCTATTATAACACTTAGAAATACAAAAAATGAAATAAAATCATTTGGCATGTTAATGACACCTTAACAACAACATATTTTAAAGATGGTTTTGCAGCTTCATGTTAGCTATGAATTACAGGTTAACTTTCTAAGAATATGTAAATATTCTGATAAACAAAGTTTTTTAAAAATATTCCTTTTTATATTATTTATTCTGATTGAAGTATAGAAACCAACTTAATAATGATAGGAAATAATTTTTGAAAAAAATTTTAAACAGTAAGTCAAATTATCATTTAATTGTCATATAAATAGTGTATTAATTTCTTCTTTCATGAAAAAAATGATTATTTCTGAACTCCAAACTACTTGAAAAATATTTTAAATTTGTTTTTTCTTTGAAGGTATTTATAAATCCTCCCAAATAATCAGAATTATGTATTTATGGAATTCAATTTAGCTCAGTTAAAATGTACTAAATATCTTTCACTATCAAGAACTTTGCTTCTTATTCATAGTAGGCCATTAATAGAACATTATGGGTCTTTTGGGAAGAAAAATACATTGATAAAATTCTGTGACTTGATCTCTGTTCAATGAACCCATAAAAATACTTTCTTAATTCTTCAAAAAAATTTTTAATGAAACAGTACAAATAATATCCATAAACATTACCAGAAATAATGTTTTACTTACAGAGAATTAATAAGTTTTTGAGTTACATTCATCACCCACCTATTTTCTTACGACTTTTCTTGCAATAATTTAAACTTCTATTTATTCCAAGAATTTTGTGCAGAAAAGAAAGAACAGGTCAGAGACACTCAAAAGAGGACAAGGGTCCGAGGTTCTGGAACTGAAAACAGTCGGTGTTATTCTTGTGATTATGTGATTTTTACAGGTAATTTACAAAGATTTTGGAGGTGTGATTAAGGTTACCAATTATCTGACTTTCAGATATGGACATTATCCAAGTTCATCTAACCTCATCAAAAGCCCTTTAAAAGTGAATTTTCTCTGGCTGGTAGTTGTAAGGCAGCTCAGAAAGCTTTGATGTGTGGGCAAGACATGAGAAAAAAAAAAAAAAAGGAGGCATTCCTGTTTCTGGATTTCTAAAGGGTAATCCCTGATCAGGTAGCAAGGTTTTGCATCTGGCTCAATGCCAGCAAGCAAAGGAGACTTCTGCCCAACAGCTTCTAGGCATTAGATTTTCCCAACAACCTGAATGGATTTCAAAAAATGGGATCTTTCCCAGAGCCTCTAGGTAAGAGCCTAGTCAGTCTGACACCTGGAATTCACCTGACAGCATAAACACAGGACTCAGAGGACCATAAACACACATTCATGAAGACAATAGGAGAATGCTGCAAACATATTGACCATTGGAGTTTGAAAGAAATCTCACAGTCACATGCCTCAGTAATTAGTACATATTTTCTAATATATGCTTTTAATTTCCTAATACTTTTTTTTATTTCTGCTAAGTACCCCCAAATCCTTTGGATCCCAATTAGTTTTAGATCATAATAATATTGAACTTTTTAAGCGATGGTTGTGCTTTTCAGTGTTAGAGGTTTGCCTAGAAAGCATGAGGCCCTGGGTTTCATCCCCAACACACACACACACACACACACAAACACACACACACACACAAAGAATCTTCTATATTTCTATATTTCTTACTGTACTTTGTAAATAAGAAAACTCAGTAGTGATAGTATTTAACACTCTTTTGTAGGCTTGAAAAAAAAAAGAAATGCACAATAATGTGAAAGTTACAAAAGATAACTTTCCTTTAAGACAAATAATATTTAAGTACATTCTCTTTTTTTATTCACCTTTCCATAAAACTAGTGAGAGCAGAGAGTGAAATAGATACATTTAGTAAAGTAAAGCTTTAAATGCAATCTAGTGCTTGTGTTTGCTTTTTTTTTGAAACTTCAATATAGTAAAATACAATAAAAAGGGCATTGCAAAATACAAAATGACTTGTTATTTCTCTTCTAAAAAGTGTACAGTAAGCTTATCAAATGCAATGTTGCATTTGAGAGAAAGGAAGACTCTCAGGAGAGGTGAGCCTGTTCTAAGAGCCTGATTTGTAAGTACTCATGCTCAGATGAGGGAATAAGCAATGGGTTTTTCATCTGCTAAGTATGCTGAATTGGGACACTAGTTCTGAAGCTGTTGCCAGACTACAGGATCAAAGTCTTAGAGAGGAAATTACAACAAGTAAACTGTTTTATTTACTTACCCTTAGAAGAACAACATAATTTCTAACAAGCATGTCTGAACACAAATTCAGATTCAGCTATGCTGAGACTCCTGTGCCCATATGAGGATCTAACAACAAGGTAGGGAAATGCATTCACCGTTTCCTCTTACTTTTTTTTTTTTTTTTTTTTTTGAGAGAGAGAGAGAGAGAGAGAGAGAATTTTTTAATATTTATTTTTTAGTTTTCGGCGGACACAACATCTTTATTTGTATGTGGTGCTGAGAATCGAACCTAGTGCTGTGCGCATGCCAGGCGAGCACACTACCACTTGAGCCATATCCCCAGCCCTACTCTTACTTTCTTTACCAATTTTTTAAAGAATTTTTGAAACTCTGACTTTTTATTGCTTTTTTTAACCTAACACATAGGTACATATGTATTAAATCCCATGTAAGTATTCACATCATTTTAAAAATTGGTCATCATTATTTTACACATGAAAATAGAAATCTTTGCTCTGAAGATTTAATACAGAGACCTTATCTTGTTTAAAATTTATCTTGATATGTTGGCATGCACATTAATGTAGCCTATGCTTGATATAAATGGTAGGACTGATGAAATTCCACAGACATTTTGAAGGAAAAAAGAAGAAGAAGAAATGGGTCATCTAGTTTCCCACAGTGTGGTATCTTGCTGTGCATAATAGAGGTAAATATTACCATATGAGAATGCTTGCTGTGTCTCACTGCTTCAGTTTCCTGTATGTGTAGTTTATCACCTGAAAAAGTACATAATTGAACAATTTATATTATCTCGATATTTTAGTTCTAGTAGCTTGGAGGTACTTTATCTTGTTTGGCAAAGTAATTTGTAAGCTTTTTAATGATCTTTTCTATGTTTTATGCAATTCATAACAATGTGTTTAGCCATATCTCACACATCACTCTGTCCTGTTTTCTCTCTCCATGTATTAGTTATGAGCTTCTGTTTAACCAACCTGGATAGGGTATGAAATTTATGTAACAATGTGAAATAAATCAAAGTATAGCTGAATTTAAAATTGTAGCCCCCTGTACCTGTTTTCATTTTCATAATATATATAATAGTATGTATATGAATATAGTAAGTACTTATACTTGAATTGATGGCATAATTTAGAACTAATAAAAACAAACAAACAAAGAGGACTGGGGATCTGGCAGGAAAAAAAGCGTTTAGGAGAATGCATGTATCTACTTAAATGTCCTATTTTGTTGTAACAAATGAGAAAAAGGTCATATAAAACTCAGTGAAGTTAGATAATACACAAAATATACTCATTTAACAGTTGGTCTTTTTTTAATGCTTAAATATTACAGTAATGCACCATACATAAAAGCTAACAAAATTAATGCTTTTTAAAGTATCTCCCTTTATATTGCTAATGGACGTGTGGGCATTTTTTGGTACCTTTCAAATAATGACAATTTGATCAGAGGAAAGTGCCTTATCGAGAAAAATAAATTGTTCTATCCTCATGCAAAATTATAATTTAAATTTTTTCATTTATTTATATCAAAATATAAAAAGCTATATTGGTGCTAACTGATGTTTATAAACACTTGTGAGTATAATTATTTCTAATGTTTTCAAGATTTAATTTTACTGACATACAATTGCATATATTTTTAAGGTTCATTGTGATAGTTCAATGCATGTATACAAAACTTAAAAGGGACTAAACAGGGTAATTAGCATTTCTGTCTCCTTCTCTTTTATGCATGTTTATAGGTTTCAAAATCCACTCTCCTTATTCTTCATAAAATAGATTGCTGCAAACTACAGTCACTCTGCTATGATGTAGAACACTAACATTATTCCTCCCATCTAAAAACATTTTGGAACTTTCTTCACCATCCTGCAATGCTCCCTTTCTCCTACCCTCCTAGCTTCTGATAATCATAACTTTGCTCTTCCTACAGCAGAGATCAACTTTTTTTTAACTATTCATATTTGAGTGAGAACACAGAGTATCCAGCTTATTTTAATGTGACTGACAGGTTTTCTTTTATTTTTTTCTTTATTTTGTTTCTGCTTTTAAGTTTTGTAAGAATGATCAAATCTTCTTAAGTATATGGGAATTGAGTGAGGTTGGGATTTAATTTTGAGCACCTCTATACCTACGTGCCTAATTTTTAGGCTGCTAGAGGAATGGTAGTGATGGTTTTAAGTTATAAATCTCCCAAGCTTTCATTTTCCAAGTGAAATTGGGAGAAAATGTATCCCAAGAGATAATCTCTAAATGAAAAAAAAAAAGTTAGTCCTAGGTTCCTAGGTTGAATAAGTAAGGATGGAAGCCAGAATGTTTCCTAGTGGACTATTTTATTTATACTACATGCTAAAGGCACTGAGAAATCCTAAACTGAGAAAATCTATTTAAATTTGTTTAACCACAATTCCCAAATAATCTTTCCAGCAAACATCTTTTACATTTTAATATTTTATTCACAATTCACATGAAATGTTTTGAGGACCATCATATAACACAGATTGCAATTGTTTTGCTTAAGGGTGATATTTTTTACTATTGCATAAGAACTTAGAAGAGAAAAAAATAGCGAGTACTTTGAGTTATACCTATAATTTAGGAAATTGAAATTCAAAAGACATTTCAACTGAAAAAAGAAAAATAAGGGAACATGATATGATTCTATAGAACATAGTAGGTTATTGAAATAATACCATGCAGGAATTTTGAAGAAATATGTTAATCTTTGTGAAATAACTTGGATTCAGCAATAAAATTTATCGTATAATAATTTAATTAGAATATGATTTGAGATTTAAAAAATGTATTAATCTTGATTTTTAAAGAAATATTTGATACCGTCACTCATGATAACTTTTTTGATAATACAGTAGGATTTATTGCAGATAAAATAATATTCCGGGACACTCTAACTTTCCTTAAATGGTCTTCCATGATGAAAACAATGACATAGAGCAGTGGTTTAATGTGAAAAATATTGTATTGTTACACAAGATGAATTGAGGAAGAAAGCTTCATTCAAGCTGATCTTAGATTGGTGAGCAAAGCTAAGAAAGATATGACAATGATCACATATTTTACAGAAAAATTGTATTGATGAGCCATCCAAATAGATGAGTGGACATGTACCATATACCATCACTTGTCTTTGATATCCTGGCCTGAAGAAGAAAAAAACAATGCACAATTATCCCAGTAATGGAAGCTTGGCTCAGATGATCTGAAGATGAAAGTTATGCCTGATGTTATTTGAATATTTTGAACCTGCAGTACAGGTAGAAAAAAATTGGAAAGGTGTTTTGTAAGCAGATAGAAAGTAGCTCTGGGTCAATTTTCCAAAAATCAATTTTGCTCAAGCAAATCTCCCAAAAGCAAATTATTTTTGGCAAAATGTTCTGCATCCAAGGAGAGAGAGATATTTCAAAGTCACAGAAAATGTAATTGGGATAAAGGTAGAGATATAAGTAAATGCTCCAACCTGAGAAAGAAGAAGAAGATTAAAAATTTATGCAGACCTTTCTTTTTTTCAGTTGAAATGTCTTTTGAATTTCAATTTCCTAAATTACAGGTATAACTCAAAGTATCTAGGCATGATGGCAAACTTCTGTAATCCCAAAGGCTCGTGGAGCTGAGGAAGAAGGATCAGAAGTTCAAAGCTAGCGTCAGTAATTTAATAAAGCCCTAAGCAACTCAGTGAGATTCTATCTCTAAATAAAATATAAAAAAGGGGTGGGGATGTGGGTCAGTAGTTAAGCGCCCCTGGTTACAGCCCCCGGAATTTATGCAGACCTATAGAATTGATGAAAGAACTATTTATGGTCTTACCCAAATTTCTGTTGAAAGGTTGGAGATATCTTTTCTGTTGAAAGATACCTAAAGATCAATAGAACTGTATCAAAGATCAAAGGGAAATCTAATGTGGCCTCAAATGAACCATTAAATTTAAATTGTAGTAAAAATGTGAAAATAAATCTATTTTTATTGACATTTTTATGATGTCAATAAAGTCTTACATTGAATTCCAATTATTAATCTATTTTGCTTGAGTGAAGTGTTTTTATTTTGAAATTGAAAATTAAGATGTCAGCTTCAAAAACCGTCTTTACTACCAAACTAAGTTGATAACTGACAGAAAGAGAGAGGAGGAGGAAGATATTGGGTCAGAGGGAGGCAGCATTCTGTGTAGCTCCGTGAACCAGATCTCACCTAGTCTGAATGCTGCATCTCTGAGAGTGTTAGAAGATCCCTATACAGCTGCTCTCTACAGAAATCACCAATGCTGTAACCCCACACAGAGCTCTGGGCCTCAGCATTCAAGAAGGACACCTGGCATATTGAGCAGGACTCCTGGCTCCCAACACCCAAAGTCCGAAGTTCCAGCCAATGCAGGGCTCACGAGCACCTTAGCAGAATTACCTACCAACATATCTGTAGATCTCCAAGACTTTGCTCCACTTCCAAGCAGCTACTACCTGCCCAATGCACAATGCCATTGCCAATGCCACCAGACACCCCAGCACTGAAAGCATACTAACTCCATCTTGACTCAACATTCTCACCAATTAGGTGGGAACAGCTCCCAAATTGGATCTCCAGTGGCCAGATACCAGGTTTCCAACCCCCCCATATACCCAGTGGCAGTAACCCAACACAGTAGGTGCCCCACACAGGTGCCCAGTGCAATGGGAGTCCCAGTGTGAGAGCTTCCTCAATTGGGAACTGCAAAAGAGAGTGATATGGATCTAAACTTTGGAGCCTAACAGAGAGATCAGGAACTGGGAAATTTCCAGGCAAGATAGGAAGATAGTACTGGATGCTCTAGTCATTGCTAACATTGTCCTTCCCCACAAAGGAGAGGTCTTGAAACCCTACAAGAGTATTACAACCCTATATATAATAGCACAGTCAAAGCAGTCAAAAAAAATAGACATGTGGGGTGCAGTCTCCCTGCAGGGACTGGCAGGTGCCACTCCCCACTTCCAGTCACCCTGCACTAGGACCAGCCTTCCAACCCTTACATCCCCGATCCTGAGATAGAGATATCAGCTTAAAACACACAACTCCACCTATTGGATAAAAAGATAAACAGGAAAGATAAGGATCTCTAAAACTAGAAACAATCAAGGTTTTTTCCTTCTAGTATTTTTTTTAATCATTTTTCTCTACCCACCGCCCCCCCCCCCGCATCCTCCTGCCCTCACATACCCAACATATGTGAAACCAAGACCTTTGCATGAAATAGGATTTTGAGGACTGAGTCATCTGAATAATATAGAGATGTTGTTTACATCCTTTTTTTCTTATTTTTTTCTTCTTTTATTTTTCTTTTCTCCACCAAATGTTACTATTTTAACATCCTGCATTTTTTCTAAATACATATGTATGTTTGTTTTATGTACTCTACTGTCTTCCCACATACCTGCCTACACTAAATTACTTCCTGTTTATTTTTTTGCTACTAACCCTCTTCATTAGATTTTTCTTTCACACTTCCTAAGATATATTAACTCTGTATCCTCACATCTCATCTTCTCAGCATATCATCCTACACCTCACTCCCAGTTTTATTGTTCACTGTCAGAAACTGTAAACCCTTTTACAAAACTACTGATTATACTATAGATAATAATTGAACTCAATATTTCTGTACATTGAGACCAAACTGTAAACATATTAATAACAAGGAATTGTTTATAGGTGATACATTGTTGATATTGGGATCTGCTAACATTGTCCTTTCCCACAAAGGAGAGGTCTTGAAACCATACTACAAACCTATATATAACACTGCAGACCCACAGAGCTGGAAGGGAAGACACATGAGCAACATGAAAAGACAAGGGAAGAAAGTGCCCCAAATAAATCAAGACAACACATCATTAGAATCATTGGCAGTTACAGCAGAGGAAATTATAGAGAAGGATTTCAGGAAGTACATGGTTAAAATGTTCTGTGAACTCAAGGAAGATATATGAAAACAAATACAGGCACTGAAAGATCACTTTGACAAGGAGCTATATAAACAAATACAGGAAGCAAAAGATCACCTCAACAGGAAGATAGAAGTTTAAAAAAAAAAAAAAAACAGAAATCCTTGAAATGAAAGAAACAACAAACCAAATTAAAAGCTCAAAAGAAAACATCACCAACAGAGTAGACCACTTTAAACATAGGACATGAGACAATGAAGACAAAATATATAATCTTGAAAAGAATGTAGACCACACAGTGATAATGGTAAGAAACCATGAGCAGAACATTCAAGAAATATGGGATAGCATTAAAAAAAAACAAATTTAAGAGTTATTAGAATAGAAAAAGGCATACAGGTCCAATCCAAAGGAATAAACAATGTATTCAATGAAATAATATCAGAAAACTTTTTAAACATAAAGAATGAATTGGAAATCCAAATTCAATAAACAGAAGGTTGCAGAATGTACAAAATCACAACAGATCCACACCAAGGCACATTATAATAAAAATGTCTAACATATAGAATAAGGAGAGAATTTTAAAAGCCACGAGAAAGGAGTCAGATTACATATAGGGGAAAATCAATAAGGATTACGACAGATTTTTCAACACAGACACTGAAAAGTAGAAGATCCTGGAACAACATATATCAAGCTCTTAAAGAAAATGGATGCCAATCAAGAATCTTGTATCCAGCAAAATTAAGGTTTACATATGATTATGAAATAAAAACAGTCCACAACAAACAAAATTAAAAGAATTTATAGCTAGAAAACTGGCACTACAAAACATCCTTGGAAAAATATCTCATGAAGAGGAAATTAAAAATAACAATGAAAATCAGCAGAGGGAGGTAGTATCCTAAAGGAAAAACTAATAAAAGAAGAAAATCAAGTCAAGTTAATTAAAAAAAATGAACAAATATGGCTGGGAATACAAAAAATGTCTCAATAATAACCCTGAATGTTAATGGCTTAAACTCACCAATCAAAAGACATAGGCTAGCAGATTGGATTGGGAAAAAATAAAAAGACCCAACAATATACTGCCTCTAGGAGACTCATCTTATAGGAAAAGACATACACAGACTAAAGGTGAAAGGTTAGGAAAAATCATACCATTCACATGGACTGCAGAAGCAAGCAGGGGTTTTCATCCTTATAGTAAATAAAGTAGACTTCAAGCCAAAGTTAATCAAAAGGGATAAAGATGAATATTACATACTCCTCAAGGGAACCATACACCAACAAGACATAACAATTATAAACATATATGCCCCAAACAATGGAGCAGCTATGTTCATCAAACAAATTCTTCTCAAGTTGAAGAGTCAAATTGACCATAACACAATAATCTTGGGTGACTGTAACATGCCTCTTCCAAACAAAAGTTGAATAAAGAAACTATAGGTCTAAAATAATACAATTAATAACTGATGCAACTGACATATATAGACTATTTCAACATGGACTCAGTGGATAAACTTTCTTCTCAGCAACACATGGATCCTTCTCTAAAACAAACCATACAATATACCACAAAGCAACTCTTAGCGAATATAAAAAATTAGAGATACTACCCTGCTTTCTATCATATCATAATGGAATGAAACTGGAAATCACTGACAAAATAAAAAATAAAAATTATTCTAACACCTGGAGACTATACAATATGCTACTGGATGAACAATGGGATGCAGAAGACATCAAGGAGAAGATTAAAAAATTCTTAGAGGTAAATGAGAACATAGACAGAACATATCAAAATCTTTGGGACACTATGAAAGCAATACTAAGAGGAAATTTCATTGCATGGAGTTTATTCCTTAAAAGAAGAAAAAATCAACAAGTAAATGACCTAACTTTACACCTCAAAGCCCTAGAAAAAGAAGAATGAATCAGCAGCAAAAGCAGTATAAGGCAGGAACTAATTAAAATTAGAGCTGAAATCAATGAATTTGAAACAAAAGAAACAATTGAAAAAATTGACAAAATAAAAAGGTAGTTCTTTGAAAAACTAAATAAAATTGACAGACCCTTGGCTACACTAATGAAGAAAAGGAGAGTAAAAACCCAAATTACTGGCATATGTGATGAAAAAGGCAATATCACAACAAACACTACAAAAATACAGAGGATAGTTACAAATTATTTTGAAAACTTATACTCCAATAAAATAGAAGATATTGAAGGCATCGACAAATTTCCTAAGTCATACAATTTGCCTAGATTTAATCAAGAGGATATACACAATTTAAACACACCAATATCAAGTGATTAAATAGAAGATGCCATCAGGAGCCTACCAACCAAGAAAAGCCCAGGAACAAATGGATACACAGCCGAGTTCTACAACACCTTTAAAGAAGAGCTAATACCAGTACTCTAATATCAGTATATAGAGGTCATCATCTCTAGCAATTAGATAAATACAAACCAATACTACTCTAAGATTTCATCTCACTCAAGTCAGAATGGTGGCTGTTATGAAGATAAAAAACAATAAGGGTTGGTGAGGATGCAAGGAAAAAGGCACACTCATACTTCGCTGGTGGGGCTGCAAATTGGTGCAGCCAATATGAAAAGCAGTATGGAGATTCCTTGGAAACCTTGGATTGAAACCACCATTTTACCCAGCTATCCCTCTCCTTGGTCTTTATCCAAAGGACTTCAAAACAGCATACTACAGGGACACAGCCACATCAATGTTTATAGAAGCACATTCACAATAGCTAAACTGTGGAACCAACCTAGATGCCCTTCAGTAGGTGAATGGATAAAAAAAAGAATGTGGCTTATATACACACAATGGAATATTACTCAGAAATAAAATAAAATCATGGCATTTGCAGGTAAATGAATGGAGTTGGAGAACATAATGCTAAGTGAAGTTAGCCAATCCTAAAAAATACAAATGCCAAATGTTTTCTCTGATATAAAGTGACTGACTCACAGTGGGGTAGGAGGGGGAGCATGGGAGAAATAGATAAACTCTAGATAAATAGAGGGGTGGAAGAGAAAAAGAATGGGCAGGGGGATAGCAAGGATGGTGGAATGTGATGGACATCATTACCCAAAATACATTTACGAAGACATGAATTGGTGTGAACATACTTTATATACAAATAGAGATATGAAAATGTGCTCTATATGTGTAATAAGGATTATAATGCATTCTGCTGTCATGTATTTAAAAATAAAGTCAATTAAAAAAGTTAGTGAAATAAATACTGTGTAAAGTATACATGTGGCATTAACAAAAATTTTATTTACGATATTTTATCTTTGCAAAATTAATCAAAATACACTTTATAATATAAAAAGGCAGTTTAGTAAATTAAAGATTTCATACCTTATTGTTGACATGAGTAACTTTTTACTCAAATATCCTATTTTATATAGTTTTGTATATTTAAATATCTTTATATTAATTATTTTTAAATTTATATCATGGTGCAAATTGATAATAGTCTCCCATTTCTTTTTTTCTTTCTTTCTTTGTTTTTTTTTTTTTGGTACTGGGGATTGAACTAAGGGACACTGAAACACTGAGTCACATCCCCAGCCTTATTTGTATTTTATTTAGAGAAAGTATCTCAATTAATTGTTTAGATCCTTGCTTTTTCTGAGGCTGGCTTTGAATATGCAACCCTACTACCTCAGCCTCTGTAGCCACTGGGATTACAAGTGTGCACCACCATGCCCAGCTTCCCATTTCTTATATAAAAGGCTCCCTACTAATGCCTTTTACCACTGTGTTTGCAAATTACTATGACAGACAAAGGAGTCATATGTATTTCTCTCCCCAGCCATGTTTATAGCCAATGATAAAAAAGAACATTTATAGACATTTTCAGGTATTTTCTTTCACCAATAATAATAAAACCAATATAAAACTACAAAATGCCTTTAAATTTTCTTTCAAAATCATGGTTGGTATGTAGATTTAGGGGGCATAAAGGTATTTTTCACTGTAAATATATAAATTCACATACTTAAAGGAACACATTATCTAAAATGATTGAGTATATACAAATTTAATATATTTAAAAACACTGTGGCAGTTAGGGGGGATTAACCATGCTAAGCAAGTGCTTTACTACTGAGATACATCCACAGTCCCAAATAATTATATTTTTATAAAATTTTATTTTGTCTTTTATTAATTATTTTGTGTGAGACAGAACTAGGCAACTCTATGTGAGTATGTGAATATGTAGTATTGGGAAATACTCTTGTGAAAGCACTCTAATTATATTATTATACTATTTCTGCATGGACTTTTAAAGTGACATAAAGTCCTCATTAACATTCTGCTAGTTTACATGAGTCTCATTATTATTGAAAAAATAAGATGATAACCATCCACTTAATTTAAATGTTCTTCTGTTCTTCTAGGGCATTAGACCTGTGACATCAAAAGACCTTTTATATTAATTTAAAATGTAAATGCTATCCATTTAATTAATAAGAGATAACTGTCTATCAAGAATGGCTGCAAAGAATTATAGTCAGTATTATAAGAACTAATAAAAAAGTCTTATCAGCTTTGCACAGTTTTGAATAAAATAAGAAAGTAAAAGGAGCTCAGCGTGGCATAAAAGATGTTTGAGTGATTTTTTTTTTTTATTTTACTGACTGAAAATATTCTTGTAATGAATGATGCTTCTTAATTAATTGCCAAACATAAGAAATGAAGGTGACTTTAAGGTGCATTGTCATTATGTTTCCTGACTGGGTGTCATCTCAGCCATGAAGCATGCACACCAATGTCAGCAATTGTCTTCTTGTTTCAAACACCAAATTCATATAAATGGATTTCATTAATTAAACACTTTGTTAATATCAATTGGTTTCAAAGCAGTCCATTTGACTATATTAAACTATAATTTATATTATTCTAATATAGAGTAACTTTACTCTATTTTTGTGAGTCTATATTGAAATGAGTAACCAAATAATAAATAAAAGTTCTAAATCTTGAGTCCTATTTTCTTAGCCACCTTTCCCTGATGCCTTGAGTTGAACACACATTCTGTGTCTTTTTATTCATACCTTACATAAATACATATTCATAACACAATAATCCCATTAAGCTTGGTTTTTTCAATTTATTTATATTAATGATCACTGAGAAAGAAGAAAATATTTATTACTGAAAATTTCAGTAGCTCATTAATGGATCTAACTATCTGTGTAATGAAAGGAAAAGAGCAATGAGGTCATAAGCTAACAAGAAGGCAAGGAAGTAAACAGAATTAATTCACCGGAGTACTCATTATTCAGTAACAAGCTTACTTAGTACATACTCCGTGCCAGGCCTTGCAAAAGTCTAGCCCAAACATTGGTTAACAACAACATAAATGATAGAATAAAACAGAATCAATTTCTATCTTATGGATCTTAAGGTCCAGGGAGGATCTGAGTAGAGACGCAATAGGGGTGACTTTCTAACAAGATCCCAGGTGTAGCAGGTGCTACTTATACTTATGGGCTAGAATACTTTTCAAAGTACTCAGAAGTGAACCTGAACATGTCTGGAATGCAATATTTGAAATTAATTCCATGGAAATAATGGGAGTGAATGAGGGAAGAGAGGAGCATGGTAGAATTCCACATGGATCTAGGGAGTAAGACCCAAGGCAAGGGAGTTTGTACAATGAACTTGAAGGGAAGGACAAAGGAATATTGGTAAACTCCATGAAGAATACGTCTCATTCAAAATTGATAAACATGTTTTTCTGACAAAATATGGAAATGAGTCAGTGGCTTAATGCAGTTATATAAATGTACAAATGAAAAGCTTTTCATAATGAAATTCTAAGAAACTGCAAATGTTGTTATTTAGAATATTACATGACAATAATCAGTGTATCTGTATAGATTTTAAGAAACATACAAGCTTATTTTTAGGAAAGATTAAAGAATGGCTTGTGATACTTCATTGAGGCAAAAATAAGCACAGAAAGAAAAATTAATTCCCTACAGGTCAAATTGAACTTTATATTAAAGAACTATAAATAGGAGCATAAAGAAGTCAGAATTAGGCAGTCAGTATAGAAAGGTAACTTGAGTCAAGTCAGATTTTGAGTCAGGCCAAGTTGGAGACTGTCCCCTGAGGAATTGAAATTTTAATTCCTTCAGAGCCCTTCCTCCACCCTTATGAAGAACCTGTCCCAGGAATTGCCCCTCCTTACAGGTAGCTATAAAGTTGTTAATGTGTCCTTGGCTTCTCCATCCTGACCTTCACCTTTAGCCCACCGGTTTCCCACCTTTGGGCCATCCCACCAAGCATGCATGGGCCTAGTCTTGGCCCTAGTCACTACACAGGAAGGAGAAAAATAGGGGGGGAAATGTAGGAGAACAAATGAAGCCTAGGACATATAAAAAGGGCAGAACACTTACTTCTTCCCTTCCCCCTTGTGGAAGAAGTCTATGTTACCTCTTTTTAAATAAATTCTGCTTTATATGCTTGCCTTGGCATTCTTCTCTAATGTTCAAACTTCAACATGTGGGGAAGCAGGACTTGTCACCAATAACCGGCGGTATCAATAACATGATCCATTTATATTAATAAGATAACTCAAAAAGTTTTATATGAATATGAGGACATTTATGATTATGGTAGAAATAACAATATTAACTACATGCCTCAAGAGATTCATATATTGTCTTAAATGCTTTCCTAAATCTCTGTCAACAAGAATGCTAGAATTCTGGAGCCCTAATTGAGAAATAAGAGACCAACTGGAATTTACAGCATTTGGGGGGAACACAATGACAAATGACAATTAATGTACTATTAATTAAAATAAAGAAAAGTAGTCAGAATCCAAATGAATTGGAGAGAATCCATCAGCATTCTATGATGATAGAGATAAAATGAAAGAGCATGTCTAGATTCCTGTGTGGTTAAAACCAATGTGTGAGTGGTAAATGAGGAAAAAAAGAAAAAAAAAAGGAAAACAACAAGCTCTCTGCTTGTAAGTTCAGTTTATCTCGTGTCATAGCTCACAGTGATTGTGTATATCAAGGCAGAGGAATCTGATAAGCAGTTAGATACCCCAGTCTGAAGTTAATTAGAGATTTATAGGCAAGGGATTTGTTTCAAAAATGTTATTCAAGTAATTTGTCACAGTGAAAGGAGGATAAAGTTCAGGGACCAAGCAGTCAGTTAAAGACAAAAATGATGAGAATTTATGTGCTCTCCTGTCACAACCTTCTGTGCTTCTGTTCCATCAAATCTAGATGATTTGAACAGAATTAGTTCTTCCACTTAGAGTAGAAAGTAATTTAAAAAAATTAACATAATAAATTTTAATGGGTAAAGTCTTGCTGTCCAAATATTTGAAATATATATGCCATTGCTGGTTACTCTATTTAGTTATATGGGAGATCATTTTTTATTTGCTGGTGTTTTATTAAGAATTTGAATTATCTTAGACCAACATATTTTGTTATCTGTTTGAAACTGGTTCCTACTGTGTCATGAAAGAGGACAAAGTTTTCCTGTTGAGAATCAGTGAATCTTTTAATTCAAGTTAGACATGAGAACTTGTCAAAAAGAGATTTTAAAAAGAACATCAACATATATTGAAGTAACTCAATTATTGATTTGCCACGATTTTCTAAGAAAAAGAGATATGATGGATAAACTAGATCATGAGACAAGCATCTGTAAGAGTGAACACAGAAGACCCACATGTAAAATGTACAACTTGAATATTGAAAATTAAATGTATATGAGTAAAATTAGATATTCATTAGGTCTGTGCAGAAGTTAGGCCTACATCATTACATGACAGGGGATTGTTCAATGTACTTGTACTTCTTTTATTGTTAGATATTCATCACCAGGGAGGCAGAAAGTAATATTGACCTGTAGGAACAATTACTAGATTTTCTGTAATCAAATATTTGCTACACCATTATTTTCCAATGGTGTAGACCTAACTTCATTCCCCATGAAAAATATAAAATTAATGTTTTTGTTTAAAGATTGAGAAGCATAATATCCTAAATAAGACCTCAGTGATTGGAGCTTTTTCCACAAACACTATAAAACCAACCTTACATAAGAAGCCAGTTTAGGTGAACTTATTAGGTAAAACTGAGTATTACCTATTGAGAAAGTTCCAACCTGCAGTTAAACTGTGTTATCTGCTACCAACTGATAAGCTGAGTGATCTGGGGTGACTAGTTTTATTTCTTTCTGTACCAATTAATTTGGCAATATGATCCAGATAACAATATCTCATTTATAAGTTTCTGTAGGAACTAAATTAAAGTGTGTGAAAAACACTGATTCATTTTTACTCATATAACTGAAAAGCTTCTCTAATGTTATCCTGCTGATGCCTTGGATGCCAAGAAAGTGAGCCATTCCTTTTCCCATTAGCTCACCGCTTTCAACCCCAAGCACATCACTGCTTTCTATCCCTCTTTCTGGGCTCTTGGGCACTCCCAGAGCCAGCCCCAGTAAGGCTGCCCTGTGCCTCAGAGATCCTTCCTCAGATATTCCTTTCATCTCTGAGTCCCTGAGTGGGTCAAGTCTGGCATCACCTCCAATCTCCTCACTTTCATCTGCAACCCTGAGGTGGGGTGGTGAAGGAGCTTTGCTGCTTTCTGCCATTACTGTTTCTGAGTTATTCAGGGTTAGGTTGTTTGGTTAGGATTTTATAGTTCTCTACAACACCTTTGGAGATTTGTTATTTTATGTTAAAATAACTAGTGGGAGAATGTTTTTTTGACAAGGTGTCAATTAACACCACCATCAACAGGACATGGGTCATTGTTTCATGAACCCCTACTGAGCAGCATCATGCTAACTAAATCAACAGGTAAAAGGATCATAAATTTTATTGGTGGAAAAATTCATTACAAAGTATTAAAAGGCACTTCAAAGCCTTTTAGTAGTAGCTACCAATATTTGTTTTCATAGCTTCCAATGCATTTGCACTTAGAAAGCTCTCTTTTAAAATTTTGAACAATATGCCACATTTTCTCCATTTTTATGGAATGATGTTTTTCATATGTATTTTACTCTTAAATCTTCTGGAATTTCTATTCTAGAATTCCCCTTTGCCAATAAAGAACAGAACCTAATCTGATATTGCTGCTTTAAAAAAATCACATAGCTTCCTAACAGTTTTGCTTTTATGAAGTAAAAAGTCGTACCACATTATTTTAATAATTTTTACCATATTTTATTTTTTCGTATATGCTGGTGCCTTTTTCTTTCACGTGGCCACTTTTGTATCTTCCTACACACTCCTGCAGTTTTAATCTGTGTAACACAGTTTTGCTTTTCTTATTCTTTTATCATATGCTTGTGTATGGCCAGGGCAGGGATTAGAGAAGAGGCTAGTAATTGATACTGCATAAAAGTACAGACTTCAAACATTGAACTGTTTTAGAATTCCAGTTCAACCTTGATACCTTTTTGATCTTCAAGAAAATTCTTCTAATTCTTAATTTATTGGAGAATCATACTTGTTAGTTTATTTAGCAATAAATATTATCAATTTGCAGGGCTTTTACACATATTCAAAGAAATGAAGGTTTTAGTAGTGGAGAGAATATATTAAGATCAGAATGGGGCAGTTATTATTTATAAATTTGGAAACTTTGAACCTTGATCTTGCATGACCCTCATCTGAGCTTCGACTTGTATGACCCTGAACTTTGCACTTGAAGTTGTCCTGTGATGAACAGTTCCCTGATACACATTCATTCACACATCTCTATACTTCATCTAGGACAGATCAACTCTCCTGCCTCCAAGCAGTATGTGCTCTGCCCTCTGTATACTGTTCTGCACACCACTCTGCATTTCATTGATGCCATCACTGCACCCTGGGTCACTTGAAGGCCTAGTGACCTTGAATTCCTTGAGAGTAGGAACTGGCATATAGCTAGAGTGTGAGGAAAGGCGATTGAGCTGCCCACATTCTGAGAGTTGATTATATTTACCATCATGTTCTTTGCTATCAAGTTCTATGGGCTACAGCTTATTTATTTATTATCTTTTTCTAAAATTCTTATCTTTTTTTCAAATAATTTTCTCTTCATGTTGAGAAACTCTTCACATGTTCCCTACAAAACTGTAGAATTATTTCTCTAGCAATTTTACATTATCTGTGGAAGAAACTTGGTTAGAAAATAGGCAGCATTTTACAAAAAATACTAGATTATAATTTTTAAAATTCTATAAAATACGTGATTTTATTTTCAGAAACAGTAAATTTATTTACAAATAAAATTTTCCTCTAAGGAAGTATGTATGTGAAAATTATGCTTAATAATACTGATAACTAATAATTAACATATCTGAATATTTTCATGTATCTTGAAGTAAAATTTTATAACCATAAGATTAAAAGTTAGTTATTTTTACTAAGTATAAATATGCTGCCCAACATGTTACTTAAAATAGAAAAATATTGACAAAATAGGAAAATGTCACTAATAGAATAATTCAATATTCTAATAAAATAAAATATGTTTATGTTTGTTAATAGAAATAATCTGTATAACAAAAGAAGATATAAATATGTAAAATACGTTTTTGTTTTGAAACAATAATAATGTTTTTAATTACATTTTTTATATATTACTACATTGCCATATTTCCTAAGTAAACTTATGCTGCATGTTTAGAAACAATATTACTTTAAAAAATTAAGTAATTATAATTTGGAATTTGAGATATTTTAGGTAACAAGCATGAAATAAAGGAAGGATAGAATAGAAAGAAATATTGCCTTAAAAATGGAGAATATTTACTGATTTTATACAATTGAAAAATTGAGAGGAATATCTTGTTTGATCACTAAACTCAATATGTTAGCAAAGTCTGATTACTTGCTCTCTTTCCTTTCCTTATTACAGCTGTATTGTAGTTGTGATGCCACTCGGGTTGTAAAATGTTAGAATTTTCAACTATGTCGGCTTTCATATTCAGGATCAAAAAGAAAGACTATTTTGAGGGCAAATTAAAGATTCTGATTGGATTTCCTTGTGTGACATGCATAGATATAAAATAGGTGATTGGCTACTGTAAAATCATGTGCTCTATAAAAGAGTCTCAAAGGCTTTATCTGCCTTCACAGAATCAGGAGGAAATTAGCAACATTTCAGAAAGAGGCTGTTATAGTTTAGAAATGAAGTTTCCCCCAAAGACTCAGAGGTTGAGGACTTAGTCCCAAATGCAAATGTTCAGAAGTGAGGATTTGGGGATGAGATTGGTTGATGAGGAATCTGACCTCATCAATATATTAGTCCATTGATTGATTCATATTTGATGGCATTATTGGAATGTGGTGAAGGTTGTAAGATGCGCAGCCTAGTTGGAGGAAGCACTAGGTGCAAGTCTGTGAAGGTTATTTCATGTCCTCAGCACTGATCCCTCTCTCTCTCTCTCCCTGTTGTCTCTCTGCTTCCTGGCTGTAGTGAGGTGAGCAGCTTTGCCCTGGAAGGTCCTGCGCTTTCACAAAGATGTTTCTGCCTTTGGACCCAGTTTACCATTGACAAGCCCTCTGAACCTATGAGTCAATATAAATATTTCCTCTTCTAAGTTGTTTTTCTTATGTCTTTTGTGCCAGTGACAAAAAGCTGACCAATACCGGGTATTTATGCACATGTACAAAATATAAATGTTCAGGAGAAAATGAAATACTCTTATGAATTACAATAACCTTGGCCAAACAAACAAGAAAGATAGTCTAACAACTTCAGCATATTAATCTTTATTTTATATTCACAGTACAGTCCTTGTACTGATCAGGTGACTCTATGGACAGCTCTTCTCTAAGCAGAGAAGAGCTTCTGTAATTGCTTCTCTATTGTAACTATATAATCCAGGACACCTGGCATCCAAGGTCACCCATTGGGGGTTATTTTCATGATTGCTTTCAAATACATGTCTGGCCCTTCTCTGCCCTGGTTGGCAGACATTTCAGAAAGGCTTGGTATAACTTCTTTTTTGAGGTTTGGCTATAGGAGGTCTGGTGAGAAGATCAATAGATAGGAAAATATTAGTAGCCAGGGCTTTTCTTTCTCTCTCTCTCTCTCTCTCTCTCTCTCTCTCTCTCTCTCTCTCTCTCTCTCTCTCTCTCTCTCTTTCTCAGAATTGGAATCTCTCCTAGTTGGTTTTACACTTATCCAGGCTTTGCCATGTTTCTCATTCTAAATCTCTGCCTTGTAGGTCCAATAATGATATCTTCTGCCTTGGTGACCTCAGTCCCCTCTCTTTCCCATCCCTCTTCCCTGCTTGGCTTTGATGCTCTTACTTCACCTATGCACAGTTTCTTACATTGATCTCCTGTTTGAAGGCAGATAATCTCTGGCTAGACACTGACAAATCACAGTGGAAGCAGAAGAACTGTCCACAAGATCATCCAGCTTCAGAAGTAACATATATCATTTCTTCCACTCTCAGTTTGTAATGCAGCCTGAAATCAATGGCAAAGGATGAGGTAAATTTTATATGCACCAGAACAAGAAAATAGCTTGCTAACCATAGAACATTATAAGCCCTTACCTAATTGACTATTAATAAATTTCTAGAAATGTTTTCAACTGATAGCATACTTATCATAGGATCGATTACTTAATTCAAACTGATAAGGACTTAATGCAAAGGCAGTTCTGCTATATCAAAACATACCTACATACACCTAAAATCATCATGTGATGAAAAATGGCATAATAAACACCACAGGACTGCCAGGAGAAATGGCTTCTAGGACATGACACTCAAAAACTTTGTCAGTAATGTAATTAATAAAGTATGCATTCAGAACCTAAGTAAGTCTCCACATTTTAAATGGTTAATGCATACATAAAAAAACTCAACAAATATGGCACTTTTCCTTGAAAAAGACTTGAAGTTTGCTTGTGAAAAATGAATTTGCAAGGAGTTTCACCTAATGAATTATTGTCAAGTGAGGGAAGGATAGTCCTATGAATTAAAATGGAAAGTGGGGTCACTGATAGGGATGTTGTTGACTCATTATCCATAAAATTAGGTAGTAGGAATAAAGGCTTGAAGTGTATGAGTGTGTGTGTGTGTGTGTGTGTGCTTGCATGCCTGCATACATGTGCACACACACATTCTACATATTGAATATGTCAACTGGGGGTAGTTTTTGTGTTCAACTAGTGTTGCTCATGGATAGAGGTACAAATTCAGCATTTATTTTTAAAAAGTACATTTTAAAGTAACATTGGAATAATATTTGTAATTATAGTCATCATCATCATCATCATTCTTATTATTAAAACCACATTTAAATAACATGACTCTTCCAGATGTGGTGACATATGTCTGAAGTCCAAATGACTTGGGAGGCTGAGGCAAGAGTATTGTATGTTTAAAGCCAAACTGACCAATGTAGCAAGAACTACTATAAAATAAAAGTAAAAAGGACTGGGAGTATAGTTCAGGTGTAGAGTGCCCTTAGGTGGTTCAATCCCAGTACCATCAAAAAATATGCATATGTACAAACATACACATAAATATATATGTGTATATATACATGTATATATATACATATAAAAATGCATAACAAAGAATGAAAATGAATAAAATTAAGATACAAAACATTATTATTGGAATAGTGATCTTCTGTTTGTTAAAATCTTATTACTCCTCTATTTTCAATTTTTTATTTAGTTAAATATAGACCAGAGTTTCATATCTCAACCAATAAAATGTTTTTGAAATTTTGTGAAAAAGTTGAAATCAATAAATGTTTCGAAAAGTTAAAAAATAAGTTAAAGGTTTAATACCATCTAAGATGATTAGTGTGTCTTTCTTGAACATTTCTGATTGGGAAAGGACTTTTTGTTTCCATACAGTGATCTACACCACATTCCATATTCTTTCCTGAAAATTCCTGGTGTCCTACTTGGACATCTTATTTTAATCTCTTCTAAATTAAACTCCTAATTTGCCAACAAAATAAAGCACTAGAAATAATTTAAACATTTAATCAGATGGTGCCTCTAG
Source organism: Urocitellus parryii (assembly GCF_045843805.1). Classification (NCBI taxonomy): domain Eukaryota; kingdom Metazoa; phylum Chordata; class Mammalia; order Rodentia; family Sciuridae; genus Urocitellus; species Urocitellus parryii. Next base: position 33,765,526 of record NC_135531.1, on the reverse strand, counting down.
GAAACGTGACCAGGAAACTTTAAGCTGAGCAATCTGGGTCAAATTTGATTCCACTTTTATCTAATCCATCTCAGAATGGGATCTTGTGTGCTTCTTCCTTTTGCACACATCCATACAAATTTGCATGCACAAATGTATGGGGAAATAGAAACGAAACACAAATACACACCCTGCCTCCAGGAATGGAAAGGCTAAGATTCAACCACATCTATAGGTCCAGGTTCTTCAATGGTGGGTGTATGGCACTTGTCATACGTAATGGTGAGGGCAGAGTGAGTCTTCTTAAACTATTCCACAAGATGTGTATTTTACCACATTTTTTTGCTTTTTAAAACACTGTTGTGAGCAGTGGTGACTGAAAATGTGAGGGACTAGTAAATGTTTATTGTTCCAGTATACTATTTAGGAAACCAAATAAAACAATTTAAAGAACATTAATGTTAGTAAATAAGAGCAATTGCCTCCATAGTTTGAAGATTTGTAAATTATCTATAAAAATATAATTTTTTACACACTTTAAATCAAAGTTTTGGTGAAAGTAAGTAACAAATATTAAATAATGAAAGCACATATTTAATATATTTGAATCTGTGTATATGTTTCGTAGCTTAGTTATATTGTTATAGTGCCTAGGACAGATTCACAAGTTAATTCAAAACTAAGCTCTGTATGTGTGCCTGTGTTGAGCATGATCTTTTTCTTTTATTCCTAATGCCTACTAGATGTTCTGACACATTTTTGAGAGATGAATGTTAATTGCTGAATGTTAATGAATATTTGTTGACTAGACCAGTAATAAGGACAACCATGTATGATGGATTACTTAACATATTACGATAAGAAGTCTCAGGAAGGCTTTCTAGAAAAGAAGGGATGTTAAGGGAGAAGGAGACCTTGCAATAGATTAGGAGCAGTACTTGACAGCACTTAGGACATTTCCCGAAGCAGAGGGAGGCTAAGGTCATAGTGTGGGATGAATTGAGAGTCATGTTTTCTATTTCATTTGATTGTGTAGGAGACAACACAACATCTTTTCCCTGGAACACAATTGTGATCCTAGTGTACATGAAAGAAAACGTTGGACAGAGAATTGTAGCAGCAGGTTTCTATGTGTGTATAGAAAACAATGCAGCAATTTGTTAGAAGAATACCTCATAATTATTGTATTTCTGTATTTACCTGCTATCTGAAAACTAATGATTTGTTTATTTAACAAGTGCATATTAGAAGTGTAAATTGTGGCTTATGTATATCTTTGTTACCAAAATAAATAAATAAATAAAAATATTCTGCAGTATTAAATCTAAGGACTTGGTACTCTTAAATATGAAATATCAACTTGCAACCAAGAAAGAGAATAACTGAATGATTAGTGATTTGCTTATTCTTCATAAATTGCTAGTCTGTTCCTGGTAAAATTTAAAAGACGTTAAAAGCCTAAGCATGCATTAGAGATTTTCTTTTTGTCTTGTGTACAATGAATTATAAAATAGTTGTAAAATCACAATTGTCTTTTCCAAAGCTCACTGAAAATTACTTCTGAACATGTCCTTTATATGGGTTTCCACATTGAAATCAGTATCCTGGGGGGCACCAATCAGAGATAGGTTAGTGCTGTGAGTTGACACTAATGATAACTCTAAGTTTTCCAATTAGAACTATTACAAGCCTTGTATATAGGAACTTTTGTCTGTTTCTACAAGCAGAAGTTAAAATGTCTTTGTGTGTGTGAAAATGAACAACTTCTGGCAGTATGTCTCTCTTCAATACCAGCAATTAAAAACTGGAATGCAGTCCAAACTTGAAAGCCAAAAGAAAGTATAACTGAACTGTTTGCGTATTGTTACTTATTCAACACTTATTTACTTCACATTTTAGCATTTCTGTGTTGCAATTAAATTATATTGTAATATTGATCTGTTATTTTATATAGAACTTCAAATGTGTATGTTTGAGTATTTGTCAAACGGTGTGTGTATGCATGTGTACCTATGAATAAATTTATAAATAATCACAATTATTCTGGCAGGAAATTAGGATAAGAGATGTGTGCATGTGTGTGTGTTTCTGGGGATATAATCTATGGTTTGCATACTCTAAGCATTTAGACAGAAATTTTCATTCCAATTTCAAAGCTGAGAAAACTGAAGACCAGGGTTATGAGTTAGCTTAATTGTGTGATAAGGTAAGTTTACTCTCCATGGATGAGCAGGAATACAATACCATTGTTCAAATCTGGACCTGGTCCCCTTTCATCCATAACTTGTAGATCTCATTTAAAGTGATTTTTTTTTCAAATCATATATGAATTTCCAATAAAATAAAAATATTATATCTCATTCAAATAATTGCGTTTTCAACTTGTAAACCTGAGAACAAACTTAAAGCTAGAATTTTTATTGTAATTCAGAAAACGTTTGCTGACTGATATATTTAAACATGTAAACATGCTATCTTGGAAAGAAACATTTAATTACCAAAAAGAATTGCTTTATTTTATGCATTGTAAAAATTAGGTGACTAAAGACTGTTTGTGAGCCTTGCAGTGAGCCATGATATATTTTTTCTTGGGGATAGCCACATTCCTTATACCTATAAATATCTTTCGGGACAAACAACTTTTGCTTCCCTATTTTACTTTTATTCTATAAGATGTTTTAATAGTTTATGATGGCCACAATTTCATGAAATTTAATTAATTTTTCATTAATCCATTAGCTTAAGTAATAGATTTTTTTGGGTTGCTATTTTTTTCATGTAAATAAATTTTCTATATAACTTGCATTCCAATTTGGAGTTTAAAAATATATGCATGATAAATTTAGAAAGAATTGTGTCAGAATATTTTATTAGGAAAGATGTTCTGTGGCATTTTTAGCAATATAATGTAATCAACATAAACTTTTTTGATAGGAAAAGCTGAATTTATTTTTATGCAGTCTCCACTAAAAATACTTTTAGTGGAATCATGCTGTGAACACGAATTGTCATCTGTGGAGAGATCATAGGAATTACCCATTGGTTCTCAGTAAGACTACATTTTTCAATTGTAAAACTGGAAACTTTAATAAGATCATATGCTTTTTTCCTATTGTAGTGGAGAAGGATAGATATAGTTCATTTGAATGACTGTGTATGCTAGTTTGGAAGATATTCTTGGTTTGCTTTTTTGTTTTGTTTTGTTTTTGGTCCCTTGGCAAATGTCTGAGAAGGTAGATACCGTCCACAGTTTAATCTCTGATGTTATTCCACTAATTAAGCAATGCTTAACACAAAATAAGATTCTTGCACATAAGAGGTGAGAAACAAGTATTGTTTAAATAAATGAGTTGGTTTAAAAGATTTTTAAAAATAATGACTCTCTTGCACATGAGTTACACAGAAAAATAAACCTCTCCAAAAATATACAATGTAATGCTTGTTTTTTTTTTTAACATAACTAGAAAATTTTCATGGAAGTAGGATGCTGTGGTTCTGGTCAACTAGTAGGAAATAATTCCTATTTTGTGTTCTAAAAATGCAATCCATTTTGTATATATATTCCAATATTTAGCAGTTGATACAGGTGGTTTTCTGACTTTTCAAGTGCAAAAGGAAATTAGATCACCTAGCTTATTTGGAAAGAGACTAATTACCTACAAATCTCAATTAAATATTTTACATAATCATGTTAATATAACTATATAAAACTGATGCATTATTTAAATTGTATTTTAGATGCAAGATTGTCTATTAAATATGTATTCATTTTGACTGGAGGCATATTGTTATTATAAGAGGTTTATATTTGAATTCTTAATGTGTGGGTTATAGAATTTCATTTTACTATTCTTGGTGTTAGTACAATTGCAAAATATGCATTACTTTATGCAAGGTTGTTTCAGAAACTGTGATGGTATCTTTTCACATTAAAATAGAAAAACATCAGAATAATATTTAACTCAATGTCATGATTGAGTATTTATGAAAAATCACAAAATTTTTGAACACAGGGACATAGTATAAAGAGAATAATTCTGTGCTTGTAGAAAAAAGAGAAAATAAAAATGTTTTTTTAAACCACAAAATGAAAAATTGAAAAATTTCCATCCTAATGACCCCTGTTGGTACTGTATTAAGAGGCTTTTTCAAGATGCTGTAACCAAAGTGATGTGGAAAGACTGTGTTCAGAAAGAGAGAAAGTAGTGCCCAATACATAAGTGTTCAGTGTGTCTGCTCAGGCATGCGTCTCTGTATGCATCAGATGAATGGGGATACCACCTAGGAAGGCAATTTCTAGTATAGCCTGCTCTGGGTCTGTTACTCAGGAATTCTTATGGAATTCCATACACAATTCTCCTTCTGTGTCTGGCAGTTGAGAACATATTTAAAATATTGTAAATGTTGCAATTTCTCAACATCAGATAAACTCTGTTTTTGTCTATTTGTGTGTGTGTGTGTGTGTGTGTGTGTGTGTGTGTGTGTGGTGTTTGTCAGCAAACTCAGGACCAATTTTATCATTTCTGCAAAAATCTGCATTCACTTAGATACCAGTAATCATGGCCAATATTCCATGATATTGTTGATTATCTTGGTGAAATGATTGATATGATCTCATGACTTTCCTATGAACATTATTTTTTTAACTTTTTTTTTAGTTGTAGATGAACATAGTATCTTTTATTTATTTATTTAATTGTTTGTTTTTATATTGTGCTCAGCATTGAACCCAGTGCCTCACGCATGTGAGGCAAGCGCTCAACCACTGAGCTACATCTCTAGTATCCTATGAACACCATTATCACCTTGAACCTCATTGCTGTTTTGTCTATACTCCATATATTACAACAGATACATAGATTAATATGACTAATAGTAACATACAATATTAAATAATAATGATAAATAAATAGTGATAATAGTCCTTGAAATCTAAGAGACAAAAGAGTGGTTTTAAATATTAGATGTGAATTATTATCATACCAAAGTCTAATTTGCCTCAAGACATAAATAAAATATTTACTAAAATTTAGATAATGATCTTTAATTGCTTTTTCCTTTTAACTATAATATTTAAAATTGCAATAAAGGCATAGTTCTGATTTAAGTAGGTTGAATGTTATATAATATAAATTACTATCATAAAATTTGAAAGACATAATTTATACTCATCAAAAAATACAAAAGTGTGGATATCTATGCGTGACAATAAAAATTAAATTAAAAAAATATGTCTGTATAAGAGACACAGTCCACTGGAGGAAGGGTGAAAGAGAGAAATAGGGAGTAGCTTCTAAATGTGTGTTTTTCAAAGTTTATGTATACTGAAGAGATTGTAGTCGGTGATGACACCCTTGGGCTGCGGGAAGTATCACCATGTCTGGTTTTGTTTCAAGGTTTCTAGCAACTTTAAGCTGCCAGCACAAGACATAATAGTAATTCCCTTCATAAATATTCCTTAAGACTCTTGTGTTGGTCTGTTGTTCCTCTCTCAGAGTCCCAGGCATAACTGCAGCCTCCTTCTTTCCTAGTAGGGAACCAGCTGAAGCTTAATCACATTCCTCTATTCCCACATACTATATGTTATATTTCAATGTGATCCTTGTTTTATTTCTACCACATGAATGCATAAACAGTCAGATGTTTATTTAACAGGATGTCAGCAGCTATTCAATGCACATGGGAACAAGCGTGCTCACTGAATCAGGCATGTTCTTCCTCTCCTGTCATATTCTACACTGGGCTCTATGTGCTTGTGGTCTTAATGTAATGCTCCTCATTAAGATGCAATGTATCTGTGAAAAGCTAAATAACATTTCAAACTATATTTCCAGAAATGAGTGAAGTCAGGACCTAGATAGTGGGCAGACTTCAAGTTCCACATGCTTTCCATGACAGATCACAGTTAATATCCTGAATATCCATCTTCATACTCACTATGGACTGTATGCTTGTGTAAATGCCAAATTTCTAAAGTTGAAGTTCTGACCCTTGACATGACGGTACTCATAGGTGGAAATTCTGGGAGGTAATTATTTCCTGAGAGCAGAGTCCTCATAAGTGAGAGTAGAGCCCTTTTAAGGTTATCTCACTTTCCCTGCCCTTTAAAGATTCAGAATGGTGATCTGTAAACCCAGAAAAATGTCCTCACCAGAATTAGACCAGGTTGGTATCCTGCTCTCCGAATTTGCATCCATCATTACTATGGAAAATAAATGTTTGTTGTTTAAGCCATGTAGTCTACAGTATTTTTAATAGCAGCCTCAACTAACATAGTAGTAAAATACATTACAAATTCAACTCATTCAAATAGATCACTTAATGTAAACTTATGTAAATTTCTCTGGAAATTTTTTTTGTACTGTTTTACATTCTGAAGGAGAAAGATTCAATTATTTTCATAAATTGGTCATCATCCTATATCTCATAAAAATTTTTTGTTCTGGTTGTATCAAATTCTGCCCAACTTATCCTGTGAACAAGTAATCCAAACCAAACTGTACTGGTTTTCTCAGAATATTCATGCTTTAAAACATGGAGAAACAACAGCAACATGTTCAATGACATATATGCAAACAGATGAAAAATAATATCAAAGGTTAGAAAAGTTTTATGGAGATGATAAAATTAAACTTAAGGAAACAGACATTTTTCTATTTAATTTTCTCTTTGTGTTGAAAGCCCGTAACATAAGACACCAATACACATTTTTTAATCACTTATAATAATACAATATTGGATGCTAGTAGATATGTGTGAACAAAGACAGAATAGTCATGTTCACTCTCAAGAAACATGGTTTATTCATAATAATACAGAAATGTAAATAAAATGAACATCAATCAAAGTAGGTATGTAAATAATGACTATCAAGCAAATGTCAGTAGTTGTCCTAGATATATTGAATATGTTATTTCTAATCTTTACAGAAATTATGTGAGGTGCTTATTGCTTTCCCAGCTTTAGAGATAATGGAATAGAGACTAAAAAAATGAATTAATTTTCTGAAGTAACAGTCATTATCAGTTGCCACCAAACCCTGCACATTTTCTTACCTCATACTCCACTCTTTAAAGCTTTCCTTCCCCGCCCCCACCCCCCCCACACACACACACACTGGATTAGACAAATGGGAAAGAAGGGACGGGCGGGGATAGAATTTAGGAAAGGCAGTTAGAATGAATCAGACATAACTTTCCTGTGTTCATAGATGAATGCACAACCAGCAAAACCACATCACGTACAATCACAAGAATGGGATCCTAATTAGAATCAGTTACATTCTATGCATGTATAATATATGAAAGTATGCTCTTCTGTCATGTACATCTAAAAAAGAACAAATAAAAATAGACAAATAAACACATAAATAAATATTCAAGAATATAAATATAAATATTTGTCTATTGAAATATCTTGAACACTGAAATAAAAAAGGATTTATAATTAGAGCTTTATAAAAATGTTATATACTAAAGGAATATTGCATAAAGAACAATTAGTTTTAAAATTAAATTTATGTACTTATAGCAGTTCCACTCTGTTGGCTCCAAGAAAACTTGTAAAAGCTCAAAGAGTCAAGATTACTGATTGTATTTATATATAGCCAGCCAGCACGTGCTGTAAAAAATGACAGATCTTTTGGGTTTGCAACCCTATCAGTCAGCTACTTCTAGTAGTCAATCAAGCAGTCAGCTAGAGAGATGAGCTAATGAGTTTGGCAGGATTGAGGGAGATGCAAACAACAATGAACCATTTTGACAGCCATAATGCTGTTGTTTGATTTGTTTTCAAGGGATAAGAGTAGAGGGAAATAAGTATTTTGATTTTGTAGAGGTGGTGACAGTAAAACATCATCATAAATGCTCAGAGATCAGAGGAAATACCACATATAAATCACCATATATATTTATTCAAAGAATAAATGTCTTAATAACTACTTCAAGTATTTGTAATAAATAGCAACTGAGGGCTATCACTGTTATGACACTGATGCCTATCATGTGCATACATACACACATGTGCAGATACATGATATATATAGACATATAAATATATATTAATCACAGGGTTTGCTAAAGCTATTTATATGTTATTTTAGGTTTTCCTTTAAGTTTCTGATATTTCCAGGTACATCTATGTAGAGAAGGGTTGAGACCAAGAAGCCCTGCTCTCTTTATACATAAGTCACTACTGCTTTCGTGGAATGTTTCACAAACTAAAGTGACAGTCACCTGCAGGTATTCTGTAAGTATGGTATACCATAAACAAAGTCTTCCTGTGAATGAATTTCAGTGGGCTTCCAGGCCTAGTATGCAAGGCAGCTCATGAGTTTTTTTTTTTTCTATCTTGCATACTAGGCAAACACCCTATCACTTAATTATGCTCCCAGTTCCCATGTATAAATACTCTTAAGTAGAGCAATAAATTTGAGTGACTAAAATGGGAAAATGCAATGTGAAAAAGAGAAACAAAATTGCATAAGGAAAATAAACATTCCAAAGGAGACTGTGATTGTGGCCAATAAAATTATTTTGCTTAGCAAGTAATGAATACTGGTGGTAGAGATACTGAAAACGAATAATATGTCTATAATATTCATTTTATAAAGTCTTATATATGAGAGGATATATCTACTGATCAAAGTGGTAAAAATTGTGTTTTAAAAGATGGCCTAGACTTTGATAAGATAGTTTTGTGAAGGACATAAATTCCTGTATGTGTCAGTCAAAAAAATGAAGCTAGGTTGGCTCTACAGTTTAGCTATTGTGAATAGAGCTGCTATAAACATTATAGTGGTTGCATCACTATAATATGTTGATTTTAAGTCCTTTGGGTATAAAATGAGAAGCAGGATAGTTGGGTCAAATGGTGGTTTCATTCCAAGTTTTCTGAGGAATCTCCATACCACTTTCCATAATGGTGGCACCAATTTTCTTTCCCACCAGCAATGATGAATGTACCTTTTTGCCCAGATCCTCACCAACATTTACTGTTGTTTGTATTTTAATAATTACCATTCTGACTGGGGTGAGATGAAATCTTAGAGTAATTTTTATTACATTTCTGTAATTGCCCTTCAATAGATGAATGGATTTTAAAAATGTACACACACGCACACACACACTCACACACACACACACTCAATGAGATATTATTCAGCCCTAAAGAAGAATGAAATTATGGCTTTTGCCAGTAAATATATGAAGCTGGAGAATATCATGCTAAGAGAAAAAAGAAACAAAGGCTAAATGTTTTCCCTTATAGGTGGATGCTAATTCATAATGGGGGAGGCAGCTACAGAAAAATAGAGGTACTTTGGATTAAGCAGAATTAAGGAAACGGTGTGGGGGGTATAGAGATAGGAAACATAATAGAATGAACCAGCGATTATTACCCTAGGTACATAAATATAACTATACAAGCAGTGTGACTCTATATTACTCAAAACCAGAAGAATGAGAAATTATACTCCATGAAATATGATGAATCAAAGTGCATTCTACTGTCATATATAACTAATTAAAAGAAATCAAATAATAAAAGTACTATTTGAACAATAAAAATGAAACTAAAGAAATATTTGCATATCTGTGGAACATTCTGGAGGACATTTGAATGACAGAGACCAAAACAACGTGGCCCAAAGAGTAAGAGAGACAGAACCTCCTAGAAAATAAGAAAGAATCTTTTAAGTTTCTCTTGATATAGAGAAGGAAGAACTTGGAGGTATATAATAGATTCTGCTTCAAATTGTTTTCCTACTTTCAGTAAAATCCTCATTCCCCTAGATACCCTGTATTAACCTTTAGGGGCAATGAAGAATTAGTGAGTGTTGACCAGCAGGTGTAGAGAGAGGAAAGGAGCCCTTAAAGATGAAATCAGGAGCTGGGTCCCACAAGCAGGCACACGATGCCCTCAACTCCCCTTCCCCATCCAAAGTCTACAGGACTGCCAGGAGCAAGAGCATGTTTCTACCCACACTGCACTGGCAGGCACTGGGCCACTTCTGTACATTTTAAAGGGAAATCAGATCCTCTGAAAATTGAAAGTAAGGCATATAATGACAAAAGAAATGAAAAATAAGGTATTTTAAAAATGGGAAAACAAATGAATCTCTTCAAAAGCTTGTTTTCAGTATGCTTTCCTTTCCCAGGCATTCAGCCTGTCTACATTTAATATGTGAGAGACATGAGAAATTTTGAAAGCTGAAGTAATTATGGTAATAACATAATCTGAGCATTAATTTTAAAAACTTCTGCTATCTTGAAAACCACACTCGAAAAGTGATATTTTGTTTCCACATAATTACTGTTTTTTAGTACAGGCCAACAATGCACAAATCATTATGGAAGACACAAAAGTGAGCAATGTAAGGCCTGGAGGACTTTGCATTCTCAGACATTTTTTTCTCAATTACATGGATATAAAATGTATCATTTTTGTTTCTCAGCAATTTTCTTTATGCCCTTGTGACTCAATTGTAATTTTATTTATCATGATGCATAAAGTACTTAGCTTTCTAAAAGTTGTTAAGTACTAATAATTATCTGGCAATCATTGGAGGGAAACCTTAAGTTAGAAGTTTACATGCCTGAAAGAAACAAATTTAACAGATGTTAATAGAAGAGTAGATTTGAGACAAGTATTACACATATAATAAAGATAGCACTAATTTTAAGAAATAAGAATAATCTATTTTCTGCAGAATTTTCATAAGTGGAATTCAGAATTTTGAAAACTATAAATGAATAGCAGAAATATCAGTAGAGTAAGGGGAAATAAATGGTAAGGGGTGCAGAAAGGGAAAGGGGAAGTACTGGGGACTGAATTGGAGCAAATAATAATCCATGCTTATATAACTGTGTTATATGGGATGGGGATATAGTTCAATAGGTGGATTGCTTGTCTCCTATGCAGAAAGCCCTAAGTTCAAGCCCCAGCACCACAAAAAAACAGTTACAAGGAACCCTAATATTATATATAACTAAAAAACTAATTAAAAATACAAATATAATATATAATATAGTATGTATATATATATATATATATATAGATAGATATATATACTGGAAAAAGTTATGACTAAACATAAATATTAAGTGCCTAAGATATTTTGTTAGGGAAGAGTCTGAAAAAGACAGTGGAATTGCAGAACGTTTCTTCCAGGGACAGTGAAAGAAATTGCCCCTCAGAATAAAGTTAAACTGACAGGGAAATTAAAGTACTTAGTGATTGTTGCGTGAATTATATTAAATTGAGTTTGAAGGTTAAAGAACGGAATTGCAGTATTTCCTCTTCTATACATTGAATATCTAACAATAAACTATCAAGTAGCTACTATATTTTCTAGGTTATGGGTTTAAGTTAAGAAATAACCTCCTTTTTTCTCAATAGCAATTATTGATATGCAGGATTTATGAAGAGGCATTACAAAAGAATATGATGAAATGACTTTTTATTAACAACAAGTAGTATAAAACATAATTAAAATTATGATTTTAATTGGCACTGGTTGTTAACATTTTGATTTGTGAAGATATTTACAAATCACATTATCATCAGTGAAATGATTTATTCCCTCCTGGTAATTACTGCTTAGTTTCAGGAGAGTTAATATTTGTGAAAAATGTGATCCAATTGATTTTCTTACTTTGTTTGACAGTCTTAATTTTACTTTACATATCATAAAATACACTTAAGTGTAAAATTCATGCTAATTCTATTTTACTGGTTCTATGTAAGTCCAAACTGAATAGTTCAATGAGCATTGAACAGATCTGTAATTTTATTTCATTAGAATGATACTTCTAGCAATTATATCTGAGAGATATTCCATTCACATCAATAGGACATGTGCATCTATTTCATTGCTACTTAGTAGGAAAGATATTTGACATCTATAGTGTCTGTAAAGTATTTTGCCACTTCCTCATGACAAGAAAATTACTTTTAAAAAATGCATTCTGAGTTAAATAGACAAAATTCTCTTGGGGGTTTTATTTTCTGATTGCCCCAAATATCAACAGTTAATATGACCTTATATTGAAATTACTCAGAGTGAAACATCTTTTCCAGTTTATTTTTGGTACTGAAACAGCAAATTGGTCACTCACATATCGACAGCAACATGCACACCATCAGTCAGAGATTTGGGGTAGGAAAGAAAGAATTCAAAGTCAGGATTCCTAGTGTACTACCTGGGTAGTGAACTTTCCTGTGAAGTGATTCATTGATAAGCAAAGAATATTTCAGGAAGATCCTAGGAGTCAGTTAGCATGGTATGTATTTGAACATAAAAATGATCTCACTAGAGTGACTTCATTGAGATTCTTCTACTCAACAATCTTTGCTGGCTATCTTCTCTTTGTGTGTTTGTTATCACAGGATCATGAGATGGCTACTGCACATCTAATAATTGCATATGTGTCTCAACCCAGAATATGCTAAAGCCAAGGGAGGAAGCATTGGCATCTACATACAGACATCATAACTTTACAAAAATCTCTGAATCATTTTTTCCTTTATATGTTACTGGCCAGAACTGTGTTAGTAGCAACAGGGAAGCTAGAAAATCTAGCTTCTTAACTGTGCATATTGGTGCATCAAGTAAAATCAGAGTAATGATAGAATTAGCAAAATGAGAAATTGACATGGAGCACAAAACCACGAGTCTCTAATAGACTTCATTAATCCTTTATTTCTTAATGCTTTAGATAATAGAACTCTTCTTGTGTTCCTAATTCCCATAAAGTTTACTGCAGTTCAGAAACTGCTGTACTTTATACTTCTTTTATAAAGAAGATGAAGTGAGAAAATGTTGTTTATAGTAATTGACACTATGGCTCAATTTTGCACTAATGCAATCCATTTTTCTGCAAGATAAGAAAATTCCTTAACATTAGGGTTTACTTAACTGATTTTGCCTCTTATATATCCAATTGTAGTGATTTATCTAAAATGTGTCTATAGTAATTTATGTCAAGAAACATTATTGTCATTGTTATTATTATTAGTTTGGTATAAATTATGAATAAGATAAATAAACCAAACATATTCTATTGTGGAATTTTCTTTACATTTTCAGATATTGTGGTCCATAATTCAAATCTTTTTTCTTTATAGTTATTAATAAGTATTTCATAGTGAGTTTGAAAAATAAAGAATTGTCAAATAGATTTTTCATGTAGAATAACGTGAAATGAACATTGGAATCTATAGAACTTTTAAAGATGCTTTAGTTCTCTTTTTCCAAACATTCATAGTAACTTTAAATGTAGTATTTTTGCTCACTGAAAAAATTAAATTAGATTTGGGAAATTATGTAAAAATCAAAACTATTGATGAGTTTAATTACTTACTCAGAATAAAGAAGGGATGTTGAAAACCTTGCTTTCAGTTACATTCTAAGATTCATTGAGAGCTTCTCTGAGTCTGTTTTTAGATTTGATTGATTTCTACTATAAGATGTTAAAGAAAGGTCATCTTGGAGAACCAAAGCTAGTGTGGGTGCAGATCTATCTCAAAAAGAGTAGGCTTGCTTGCCTCATCTACACACTATTCTGAGTCAGGAAAATCAACTCTGCAGTTAAATTCTGAGTATTTTACTGTTTAACTCTTTCTTCTTTTAAATTATCATTATAAACTTTTTAAGGGCTGGAGTGATAGCTCAATGGCCAAGTGCTTGCTTAGCACATGTGAGGCACTGGATTCGATTCTAGGACCGTCATAAAAAAAAAAAAAAAACGAATAAAATAAAGGCATTCTATCCAACTACAACTACACACACATACATACACAAGAAAAAAACTTTCAAATGGTGTATTTCTCTTATGTATGGTATCTATCAAAAGCATCTTTAAATACTTGCAAAGACATTTTACCACATAAGAGATCATAAGTAGCACATTTACTTCTTAAATATATACATAGTAACTTGGACTAAAAATTTTCTTAATAAATATTTTATTTATTTATTTGTTTGTTTTATCTGAGATGAGACTATCTCAAACTCTTCTTACAGTCTGTCATGTAGTATGGAAATTCTGGTCAATTTTAAAGAAAAAAGGATAAATTAAGAGAAATGAACTGATTTATGGTTCTTTGGCCTAAGTTAAGGGAATGGGTTCTTTTGTGCAACTTGATAAATTCAGCTTCTGCTGTCACCACCTGACAGAATGTTCATAAATTCTGAAAAGGCATCAGATTCTTTAATATATTGACTTATTTTTAATAATGTTAATACTACATTAATAAGAATTGAGATTTGAGCTTTGTTACTAAGGAATCTTCATTCTAGGTTGCTCTTGAATTTGATTTTCTAATCACTTATTACAATTTCTCTTTGGGCAACCCTCCTCAGAATGTCTTGCTTAGGTGTACCTGTCTTCTTGAATGATGAACCATTTTACTCATTTAATCTCTATAAAATGTTATCATTACATTAATCTGATCAGAAATATTCTATTTCTTTGATATTTCATTTCATGGTCTTCTGCTGGGCAATGTTGTACCATAGTTATCTCGACCAAGGTTACTTAGAGCAATAAATTATCCATAAGGTCTGGTTGATTTCACTATTTGATTAATGGTACGTCAACTCATGGAACATGGAGCAGCATTCCATAAAAAATGAGTTGGATTTCAGAGGTTTAAAAATAAATTCTAAATATTATGCTAACTAAACAGCCATATAATTATTTTTTGGATGCAGCCATTCATAGGTGACTTATATGATCAAAGGACAAGATATCATAGTCAGTTCATCATTAGAAAATCAGATGGAGGGCTGGGGATGTGGCTCAAGTGGTAGCACACTCGCCTGGCATGCATGTGGCCCGGGGTTTGATCCTCAGTACCACATACAAATAAAGATGTGTCCGCCGAAAACTAAAATAAATATTAAAATTCTCTCTCTCTTAAAAAAAAAGAAAATCAGATGGATACAGATACATACTTTTTAATATAATGGAGACAAGGTAATTCATATAATGATCTTAGTCATAATTAGTCACAATTCTATTTGGAGACAAAAGTTATGCTTCATTATAGTTGGTATTGAATGAAAGTAATTGAAAAGCACAATGAGATGTAATCATTTTGATTATGGAAATGGAATTAAGAGATGCTATTAAACCATACATTAATAAATGACTGCTATCCCCACATTTCTTATATAACATCCCATTTAAAACAAACGATTCTTTAATTTTCAGAGTATTTGTTCATATATTATCCTAGTCATTTGAAAGCATGATTTCAAATAAATTTATTAGTTCTGAATAAGTCTAATTGTGTGATTATAGGTTTTAAAGCACAGATTGCCAAAAAAGTCTTAGCTTTGAAGAGATGAATGAGAATCTTATTTCATACCTTTTCTTAACACCTTCTGCAACTAACTCCCTACCACATTTGTATATTTAAGAAGCCTTAAAATCTCTTTCTTCCCTTAATCACATACTAGGACATACATCTGCAGTTTCCCATGATGCATGTCTAATACTGAGAATAAAATGTATCACTGTAGAGATGTGCATTTCATTCAGTACATCATATCCCTTAAAGAAAGGAGCAAAGAAATGTAAGAGCAAATAAAATTTCATGCAGAGGAAAGTGAGAAATGCCCATTTATTTCTAAGGTAAATAGTTTTGGTGATTAGTGAAGTACTTACTTAATCTATACTAAGTATACATAACCAAATACAAACTTTATTGAAATATTATATTATTAAAATAAATATTTCTAATAAAGAACAAACTATAGCAGAGTCCAACACTAGTCCAACATTACCCTCAGAGTCCTGCTTTGTCCTTACAAATGAACACACACAGTCATGTGCTCTACCAAAGCATATGCAAACTTTCACACACTCATACACATACACTGAACTAATATTTGTTAAATAATCATATGCATAATAAGAGTATAGGATTCCAATATATTCCATACTGAATGCATATGCTTTAGCAATAATCTATTAAGTAAATATAATATTTATCTATAATTAAAACTTTGGTTATATATAGGGATAAAAATAAAAACATGATGATTTTGGAAACAGAACAAAATAACCAATATCAATATAAATTAATTAGTTGATTTGAGCTTTTTAACTAATTCTAAGTTCTTCTACCTGATTAACAAAATGGATACACATAAGGGAAAATTTTGTCTTATCAATTTGGTTACTATGTTAATAAATAATTTTTCTAATTATGTAGTAATTCCTTGGAACTAAAGTAACTTGTATGTGAATACTTAGTTTAGATTACATTATGTTACTTGTTTGTAATAATTCCAATTTCCATTTGAATTTATATAGTGGCATATTACAATTCAAACCATAATTAATATGCATGTCATGTGGTCACATACATCTGTATGTGTACCCTTCACTCCTACACTTCCAGCTATATAGTTCTTCATTATTTTCCTTCGGGAAGCAAAGAATGGAGCATTATTTCTGAGGTCTACTCTTGGCAGGGAACTTGCCTGTTTCAGCACCTCAGGGAAGGAACAAGGCAAGTGAAGTCAAATCCTCTTGTAAACAAGATAATGACAAAACTCCTGGCAAACAACCCAGTGATTAGGCTTTGAAGTGTGCTTAGGAATTGAATCTTTTTAGTTGGACGTACCTCATTGTCTCACACAATTGGTAAAAAAAAAAAAAAAAAAAAAGCTGCAATCTGTTGGCACATGGAGCAGCATTCCATAAAAAAATGAGTTGGATGTCATGTAATTACCTTAAAGTAATGAGTATTTATGGCCAAACAGGATATATATATATATATATATATATATATATATATATATATATATTCATATTCCAAGATTCTAGGGATAAAATGATTGCCAGTAAAGACTATTTTTTAAAATTTTTGTTTATTTATTGATTGGGGGCAGGGAGGACTACTGGGGATTGAACTCAAAAGAGCTCTACACTGTTCTACATTCCCAGTCCTTCTTTTTATTTAATTTTAATTTGAGACAAAGTTTGTCATGGTTAGCCTCAAACATGGGATCCTCTGGCCTCAGTCTCCAAGGTAGCTGAGATTATAGATGTGTGCCACCAACCCCTGAAAGGACACCCTCTTTTTAAATTGGTTTTGGATTATGCTCACACCACAAATCTGTAATGCAATATTAAATGTTCTTCATTCCCATTTTTTTTTTTTTGGTATGGAGGATAGAGCTCAGTGGCACTCAATCACTGAGTCACATCCCCAGGCCTATTTTGTATTTTATCTAGAGATAGTGTCTCATTGAGTTGCTTAGTGCCTTGCCTTTGCTGAAGCTGGTTTTGAACTCCTGATCCTCCTTGTCTCAGACTCCTGAGCTTCTGGGTTACAGGTGTGCTCCACTGCACCTGGCCTCATTCCCAATTTTAAATGATAAGATATGAATGATTAGTTTGCCAGGAGTACATGAAAGAAAGAGAACAAAATCTATATTTTTTACTTGAAAAAAAAAGTATAGTTCTTTGGAGTAATTCTCAATTAATTTATTTTAGATATATAATATCTGAGGAATTAAGAATTTGCTTATTATGAAAAGTGCCAATTCATGGCATACAAGTTACTTCAGTATAATTATACATATATATGCATGTTTATATAATTATGCATATGTATGCATGGCATACAAGTTACTTCAATATAATTATACATATATATGCATGTGAATATATATATGCCAATATATACTTATGTGTTTCTGATAATTTATGAGACAACTAAATTTAAATAAAACTATGAAAAAATCTTAATGAAGCAATTATTTTCTTTTGCAAATAATTAAAACTAATAGTTAAAAATACTTTAAATATCTCATTCAATATATATATATATATATATATATATATATGATATTCTGTATTTGTTTTAAACCATGCTTACTTATATATTATAGGAATATTCAAAGATAAGTTGTTTCTTAATGTACATGTGTGGGTTACTAAAATAATAAAGAAAGCTATTATCTTTATTCAATTACATTGATTTAGAAAATTGGGTATATTTTCAAATGTATTGAAATACAATATGTGATTTGGAAGAGAAATTATAAATTTTAAAAACTTTGATTTGTTCTATTATAACAGAACTTGACCAAAGATTATTTTTAAACACACTGACCTGTTTTGGGATCTACAGAGAAGTAAGGTTGTCCCTGGAGAATACTGTAAACCACTCGAGCACTGTTTCCATAGGTAGGGTCATCTGCATCAGTAGCTGTCACCTGTAGAACAGAGGTACCTGTGCATTCAGGAAAACAAATTTTAGTGTGCGATGGCATTTAGTACATGATTAATTTGAACACAGAATATGGATATGCTTAAATATCTATGGAAAGCTTAAAGGAAGATCATACTAAATTTAATTCTTAAATTTGTGTATCAAGCATATTATTTGCTTTCTTCCTCTGCTATAAAATGTACTAAAATGTCCAAAATAGAACATTTGGATCTCAGGTATTTTTATATGGTCCTTAAATGTGTAGGAATTTGTTTAACCTTCACATAACCAGGAGAGGTATGTACTTTTATACTCACAAATCACATGGGTATTAATTGTGTGGTTTAAACAAGGATATGCCTAAGGCAGACATTGCATGATCAGAAAAGATCAAGAAACTGCAAATGGAATAGTTTGTGTTTAAATTGGGAAATGGCATTAATTAATCCATGGCATCAAAAGAGCCATTCAAGTTATTTCCAATCATTCGCACCCTTTTTATGTCTTACCCAGACTTTGAATGCGTCCAATAAGTGGACTACTAGGTTCAAATATTATTCCTATACTGGATTCTATATAATGATGACATAATTATCTCTCTAAAAATTATATAATATGCTTATGACCCTGTGCATTAAAATGTAATTTAAAGTTATTTACACAATTTAAAATACCATATTTTAGGCACTGCTATTATGGATCTGCCATACTGGCTTCATTTTGCTTATGTTTTCTGACACAATTTGAATAATAAAATATGTCTATATTATATTCCAGTTATTCCTAAATGAAAACTGATCTAAGAATAACATGACAACTACCTATTAAGCGTTATACAACTTCACTGTGGAATTGATGGTAAGAGCTCATGTTTACCCATGAAGTACATCTGTTGAATCATCTAATAATGCATGCTGAGTATTTTATTCTGTATAACTAGAAAAGATACTTACTAATTTGAATTAGGTATCAAAAATATGTTTATAATCATGTGTATAAAACATTTTTCTTTTTTATTCACTCTTGTACTGGATTATGAAAGCATTGACAATATTCAGTTTTGAATTTTATAGTTACTTTAGTGATTTAGGTTACAGTATCTGTTCAGCTACAACAGTCATACTTCTCAGTTGAAATTCAGAACTACTTTAAGGAACGCTTGTTCTTCATCTTTCAGGGGATCAGAGCAAATTTAATTGTCAAGTGAATTTGTCAGTCCTTATTTGTAGATCATACATGGACATTGACTTCTAATAACATACTATGATCCTGGATTGTATATGACAATTTTTACAATGAGACAGTATGAAGAAATATTTTAAATTATCCATACTCAGAAAGGGAAGATTATGTTATCTCAAATTATATTTTTTATTATTATTATTATTATTATTATTATTATTATTATTATTATTATATTGGTACCAGAATTTGAACATGGGGCACTTACCCACTGAGTCACATTTCCAGCCCATTTTATTTATTTTTTTTAGAGACAGGGTCTCTCTGAGTTGCATAGGACCCTGCTAAATTGCTGAGCCTGACTTTGAACTATCAATCCTCCTGCCTTAGCTTCCTAAACTTCTGGAATTATAGGTTTGTGCTACTGCACCTGGAATGATCTCAGATTTGAAACTAACACAACCATGATATTAAACCTAACAAGAATGCTGACAACCGGGTTTCATATACACTGCTGGTGTAAATATGAAATTTGAAGTTTTTCATAAAACAAAAATCATAATTCAACCCATAAAATCTTATTTGTATATTTATATCAAAGAAATTAAAGCTTACATACATATAAAAACCTGTTTACAATTATACATGAAAATTATTTGTAATAATCCCAGAGTAGTGGGACCCTGATATCCCTCATTAGATTCATAAAGCAAAATACACTACATTCATAGTATGAAATGACATTTAACAATAAAAATGAAAATGAACAGATTATTGACACATGAAACAACTTGGATGAATCTTCAGGTTATCAAACTAGGTAAAAGTAGAGGCACTATTATAAGGTTGTATTTTGTATAATTTCATTTATATGAAGTTCCTAAAATGACAAAAATTTAAAAATAGATATCAGACTTGTAGTTTATAGAGGCCTGGAAATGGGGATGGGGTGATAATTTGTTAATTAAATGGCAGCAAGAGGAACCCTTGTCATGTTGAAACTGTTCATAATTTTGAATATACCCATGTGTATAGAACTGCATAGAACTAAGCGCACTCATACACACAAATCTGCACAAGTAAAACTAGGGAAGTCTAAAGAAGATGGGAAAATCTATCATTTTAATAACCTGGTTATAATGTTTTATTTTTTCCCAAGATGTTACCAGTTGGGAAAGTGTGTAATGGGTACAAAGAATTTTTAAAAGATTTTTCTCATAACTGCATGTGAATCTACAATATCTCAAAATTAAAATTATTTTAAAAGGCAGCTGTGCTCTTGCCTCAGGGTTAGTTCATTCATTGAGAGTTTTATTCAGACTTGGATGCACAATGAGTTTTCTAAGCATATCACTAAACTTTCTGGCTTGGTTAATTTCCGCCATTAAGTTAGCAGAGCTGATCACATATAGCACTATCTATCCCACTAATAAATATAATTATTATAATTATAGCATATTAAAGACTTTGTGATGCCACAGCACTAGACTCATACTCAATATTCATCCATCCAATTTGTTAGAGCATACTATTAGGTAGACATTTATAAATAAAAATTGGCTTATGAGGCATTTTCATTGGTATCACGGAAAAAAAATTAAAATCTGTAGTTATTTAGCCAGGTCAGGCTCAAAATGTGTAACAAACTCCTGACATGGCCAAGATATTATAAAATTATATCATGCAAATCATTCATCTTATAGGAAAAAAATTTTCATATTCCTAGACATATAAGGGTTACAAAGGCACAGGAAAGAGAAAACAACACAACAAATTGTGAACTAATGGATACCAAAAAATCAGATTGTAAAATCCTCAGGTTTTTAAAGTAATTCTGGCCTGAAATACTGACTTAAATCCAAATAGTTTTTTTTTTTTTTTGAGGGGGTTACTGGATATACTCAGGGGCACTCCACCACTAAGCCATATCCACAGTCCTGTTTTGTATTTTGTTCAGATATAGGGTCTCACTGAGTTACTTTGTGCCTTGCCTTTGCTGAGGCTGGCTTTGAACCTGTGACCCTCTTGCCTCAGTCTCTGGAACCTCTGGTATTATAGCCCTGCATCACTGGGTCGGGCCCAAATAGTTTTTAATGTGTAAGAAGTAGTTTCTGGGTAAATGTTATAATTTAAATATGAGGTATCCTCCAAAAGGTCACATGTGAAACAGTGCAAGAGTGTTCAGAGATGAAATGGAGTATGAGAGTCTTAACCTAATCAGTGCGTTAATTCCCTGGCAGGGATTAACTGGGTTGTAACTGTAGGTAAATAGGGTGTGGCTAGAGGGGGTGGTATTGGTGATATGCCTTTGGGTTATTTATTTTTCCCCTGATGAGTGGATCTCTCTTTCTCTCTGTGCTTTCTGGTGACATGTCCTGAGCCATGTTCCTCCACAAACACTTTTCCACCATGATGTTCTGCCTTACCTCCAGGCCCAGATGAAGGAGGTGACCATCTATGGACTCAGAGCTCTGAAACTATGATCCCCCAATTAAACTTTTACTTCTGTAATTCTTCTTATCAGGTCTTCTGGTCACAGCAGTAAAGAAAACTGACTAAACAGCAAACTTTCCAGGGAAAAGCCTACAAGGCTAGATAACTACAGAAAACAAAGCAAAACAAAACTGTTGCTGTGAATAGAATGCAGTCTCTACGAAGGGTAAAAGTCCATCCTTGGACTTTTGAGACTTCTGATACATGAAGCCAGTAACAAGTGAAATGAGGAATAGGAAGAAAAATAAGAAAGACAAAAAGCGAGAGACAGAAAGAAAAGTTACACGGTGCTGATGAGTAAGTGATTGTTTAAACTATCAGAGAGAAGTGA
This sequence comes from Urocitellus parryii, assembly GCF_045843805.1. NCBI lineage: Eukaryota > Metazoa > Chordata > Mammalia > Rodentia > Sciuridae > Urocitellus > Urocitellus parryii. The sequence continues at coordinate 33,743,310 of NC_135531.1, read as the reverse complement.
GCAGAGGAGGCACAAAGTTAGCATAGTAACCCTCTATCCTAGTCCCAGAGTATGGATGTTAGTATTCCCTTTCATCGCTCTGTAGTGGATACCATAGGAATTGAACAAGCCTAATTGTGTGTGAAGCAAAGAACTGCAAATTACCTCCTATACTTTAACCTGGTGGTGTGTAAAGAGTCTGAGTACTACAACAAGGACACAGATTGCTCATTGATGGGAGAATAGAAATGTCAACAATACAACCCAACAAAAATCAGGCTTTCAGAGAGTGCATCAGAGGTACAGATAAATAGCAAGGGAGGAAAATAAATTCCCTTGCCTAATTGTGCAAGGCTTTCTAACAGAGAAATATTGATAATACTAAGGTTGAAAAGAAAATATACTCTTGAATGTGTTCCTAGTCCCTTCGTGATTGATGGTCACTCGGCTACCTTGTTGCGGGGAGGGGTGGGGGGTGGGGATAGAGACGTGGAATCAACAGACACAGACTCCGGGAGCTGGTGAGAGAATTGGCTGGAGACCCGCCTCAGGTCGTCGTCCAGTAGCTCAGTTTATTTTTGGAATGCACACAACAGTTACAGGGTTTGAGTGGGGCGTGCCTGTCAATCATACATAAGTAAGGCAATATCCATAAGCCAATCATCTTCTGCCTAATGTAACCTCACTGTGAGGAAACTCTAAATATTGCTGTCCTATCAGAAAGCAATCTGGAAGGGTCTTTAGCCCTTACTGAGTCAGGGGTTTCATGCCCTGAAGTCCCTGACTCTCAGTTTCTTGGCTGGCCTGTTTGGCAATACCAACCTCAAGTGCTAACCACAAGGGACTAGGAACACATTCAAGAGATGTGGTTTCACCCCATCCTGCAGGGCCTCCTGTCAGGCCTGAAGGAAGGTGGATATTTCAGGCACTTACGAGCTGCTAGTAGCTGCTAGCTGAGACTGAAACTTTTTCCAGCATACTCTTATCTTAATTTCTTTTTTATTTGATATATAGATGGAAAAAAATATAAAAAACATTGGAACACTCAGAAGTTATTTGACATTATGAAGCTCTATTTTTAGCCACAAATGCTATGAATTGAATGTTTATTTCCTCCTAAATTCTTATGTTGATCTCCAAACCCCAATGTGATGGTATTTGGAAGTGGGACCTCTGCAAAGTGAGTGGCCCTCATGAGGGTAATTGGTGTCCTTCCATTGGAAAAGAGGCCTCAGAGAGCTTCCACACCTCTGCTGCTATGTGAGGGCATTATGAGAATGTGGCCCTCTGTGGACCAGGAAGTCAGCCTTCACCAGACACTGAAGTTTCCGGCACCTTCAATATGAACTTCCTATTTTCTCATAACTTTGAGAAATAAATGTTTGCTGTTTCAGCCACCCAGTCCCTGGTAGTCTGTGATAGCAGCTAAAGTAGACTAAGAAAATTAAGGAATAAATAAATTAGCTATAGGTTGAATTTCTTCCTTATACTATGTGTATTTTGAATTATTTTTTTTTATTGGTTGTTCAAAACATTACAAAGCTCATGACATATCATCTTTCATACATTTGATTCAAGTGGGTTATGAACTCCCATTTTTACCCCAAATACAAATTTGAAAGTAGCATTACTATACAAGTGAATAGTTAAGAAGAGGTCCTACTAATGTAGTGTGAATTTCTAAATTTATCCTTACAAAAATGGAAAAAAAAATGGGGATAGACAGACACTCCAGGGAGAACAGCAAGTGAAAATGAAGGTAGTTTTTTGTCTTTATCACAGAGAGTGCTAGTGAGCCACTGGATGCTAGGAAAGAAACGGAAATACCCTTATTTAATGTTTTCAGACTCATTGATTTTGGACTTTTAGCTTCTGGGTCTATGAGAAAAAAAATTTTTTAAGCCACACAGTTATTGGTACATCAGTGTGGCAGCCTTAACAAAGGAAAACACTGGGTTATAGTTTCAGTGGAAACAAATGACTCTTATCCTAATCATTTACAGGTGCTTTTTTATTGAATCTGAAACAAGACTCCAAAGTTACTGGTTACAGAAAGTAATGATAGAAAAGTGAGAAAGATTAAAAAACTAAGCAGAAATTAATATTTTATGATTTTTTTCAAATATCTGGTACTACTATTGATCTACCTGTAAACATTTTTAAATTAAACTAATTAATTATATTGGCCATTTTAATAGAAGTTTATTTATTAAGTATATTTTAAATCTAATTTTTTTTTTCATGTCAGTGAAATATCTTCCACATTAGGTTATTCATTTTTTTCCTTCAAGCTCTATGACAAATTTGAGTATATAATATAAAAGGAAAATTATTATCTTCTAGACTTCAAATGAAAACAAATAAAATTATTTCTAAAATTCCATTGTTCCACTAGAATATTAATTTAGGATCTTAACATTCTCTGGGAATTATATAGATTTGATGAACAGTTATAAAAATAAACAGGTGCTTCCCTACAAAACTGACTTCTCATTCAAGAAATTTCTAAAATGCATAAAAAGTTGTCTTTGTTTTTACCACTGTTTCCACGAAAAATATTACCATAGGAACAGTATATTTTAATTTTTCAGCAGCTATTTGCTATATAATAATTTCATAATAAATATTTCCTAGGGCAGACACTCAGTTCTTCCCATGCTAGGAATTAGTGCCTCTCAACTGATGTTTTACACAAATCTGAGAGATTCAGATACATAAAAAAAAAAAAAGCTTTCAGGTATCTTTTCTATAATAAAACTTAAGTCCTGTTTCCTTTGGGGATTGCCCTGTGCCATTCTTCTTAAGTCTGTTTCTTTTCCTACTAAGGCTTTATAAATAGCACGGTTGTGTAAAGTTGCATATCAATGAGAAGCAGAAAGAGTAAACTTGCTTGCAAGTCTCTAAAGACCAATTTGAAATATTTAATAAGGCATTTTAATACCAAGAAAATACTCTCTGAGATTGCAAATTGTTATGCATGACTTGTCAGGGTTCACAACTCTGTTAAAATCTCAAGAGAATCCATGTTGAACAAGAACCTTCAGTAAAAATAAGCTAAAGATTTAAGAAGGCTGAGAGTTCCTCTCTGAGGGACTCTCTTAGGGTTTAATTCTCAGAAGATTTTTCCAGGCACTATGAAAAAGCAATAGTCATCAAGACACAACTGAAATTTCATTCTACACAGGAGAACTGTAATTTCACCAACAGAGCAATAACACTGGATTCAAGTCATTGTGTAATTTGATAAAGCTTTAAATTCACTCAACAGTCATAGGATTAAATAAATCCTTTGGTGAGAACACTTATGAAATATCTGGGCTGGGTACCAAAACAAAAGTCACTATTCTATGTAATTTGAATTAGATCATTTTTATTGAACTACTCAAAGTGAAATTTCACATTACTCAAAAAAGTTTTATGTTCATTTCCTAAAATAGAAAAGAAAGTAATTAAGAAATGATTCATACTGATTTGGAAATCTTTCTCCTGTAAAACCTATAATTGAATAATGTGATCAATCTACTGACAAAATTACATTTAATGCCATTTTATACATATAGGTCATTGAGATTCAAAGAGTTATAAAAGTCAAGCCCAGTTTTATCACTTTGAAAAGCATCCATGTGATTTTTTTTCATAAACTCTATTGCTCCCCTCAGTCACAACCTGCAGAATCTTGATTAATAGCTATAATATCCTCTGTCCTTTTCTTCTGTGTGTGCCTTGATGATGCATATGAACAGTCCAGAAACATCTACCTGGAGAGAGGTAGGTTTGTATTCCACCTCCATGGACAAGGGACAAGCCAGTAAGTGTATCTTAACAAACCAGAATGTGGGTAGAATTCTTAGGAGGAAGCCTTCTCTACATACTGACATTGTTGTGCCCTGGCAGCCTTGTAGGACACTCATGATTCTCTGGATATTTCTACAGAGTAAATGATGGCAATGAAAAGTAACTGGACTAATCAGATGCCCACTGGACTTATGCATCACATTAAATAGATCTGTAAATTGCTCTCACGTTCATTTATTAACCTGTCCTGCTCTGTTTTGTTTACAGAGAGGTAACCACAGTCAGTAATGTTTATTAGTCTTTCTTACCAACTAGACAATTGTTGATAATAGGCAAAAAATGGCAACAGGAAACACCAACCCTCCACTCACCTCTCTTCTCACTTCTCTCTCTGTTTCTCTTTCTCTGCCATCCCACTTCCTTCCTCTTTTGTGATGTCCCTCCTTCTGCTTTGAGTGGTTTCTCTGGCAACGGTGACGGTTCTTAAGTGGTTCTAGCTCCTTTGAGCTGCCTCTTACCATGATCCATTCTATATGCTCTAGCTCTGGGCATCCAATGATACTACATACAACATCCAGCTTTGGGGAGAATCTAAACTCCTTCAATGATTTTCTAGCAGTCCTCTTTGATCTTTCACTTCCACCATTTCTGTCACTTGTTCCTCTCAGTAAACCTATTCATCTAACTGGCAACAGATTTGTTTTTCCAGATTGAACAGCAATTGAACAGAAAGTATTAATAGCTCTATTCTCAACATTTCAACCTTTCCTCATCAACTTATTAAGGGTACAGAATATACTCTACCACATGTAAGGATTAAATCCTAAACTTGACTTGAGCATACTTTTTATTGTTAAATGGGAATGCATGTGCTCTTTACATTCAGCATATCTGGATTTGATGGATATATCATCTAGAGACATGTACTTTGGGTGTACTTTAAAAATATTAGATTTTAGAGAACAATGTCTTTTAATGTGGAGAAAATTTATATTTAAACATATGATATTTGAACATTTAAGCACAAAATATTCTACTTATTTATATTCTTATAAATGAAATATCGTAGAAATGATTCTTGAGAAAACTTTTTATTTTAATGGAGTTAGCATGTAACCATCTCAGGTCCTTTCGTCAAGAATATATATTCCTAGGTAGGCAAACCTGCGACCCAAGGGCAGGTCAGGCCCAGCAACCTGCTGAGTGACAGAGCTGCCACACGCGCCTGCAGGGAACTCGGACCTGCGACCCACCAGTAGGACAGGTCCAGCGGCCTGCTGAGGGGCAGGCCCGTCCCCTCCCCCAGTGCCTGCAAGGTAGGCGGGACTGTGACCACCGGCAGATCAGGCCCAGCAGCCTGCTGAGGGGCGGAGCGGCCCCTCCCCCAGTGCCTGCAAGCTAGGCGAACCTGCAACCCAAGGGCAGGTCAGGCCCAGCAACCTGCCGAGTGACAGAGCAGCCACACACACCTGCAGGGAACGCGGACCTGCGACCCACCAGTAGGACAGGTCCAGAGGCCTGCTGAGGGGCAGGCCGGTCCCCTCCTCCAGTGCCTGCAAGGTAGGCGGGACTGTGACTACCGGCAGATCAGGCCCAGCGGCCTGCGGAGTGACAGACGTGCCCTTCGCGCCTGCTGGGTAGGCGGACCTTTGACCTACCAGCAGAGCAGACCTAGGGCCCGCCAGCGTAGTAGACGGTCACACCAATTGGAGGAGGATCACAGCCACTACCTGCCCTGCAATGGTGATTTTTCAACTATACAAGAGCAATATAAATAAATAGAGGGAAAACTTCAAAAACACAACAGTTTCACCAAGCAGAAAGAAAGAAGACAAGGAAAGAAAGGACCACAAGCAATGCAGGTCAACTCAACTTTAGAAGAGGTAATAGCTGCAACAGATGGAATATCAGATAAAGAGTTCAGGATATATATGCTTCAGATGATCTGGAGTCTCAAGGAAGACATGAGACAGCAAAATCAGACAATGAAAGATCACATTGACAAACAAATCCAGAAAGTAAAAGATCAATTTCACAGGGAGATAGAGGTAATAAAAAACAAACAAATAGAAATTCTAGAAATGCAGGAAACAATAAACCAACTTAAAAACTCAATTGAGAATACTACCAGCAGAGTGGATCACTTAGAAGATAGAACATCAGACAATGAAGACAGAGTATTTCAACTTGAAAAGAACATAGACAGCTCAGCATGTCTGCTAAGAAACCATGAGCAGAACATCCAAGAACTATGGGTTAACATCAAAAGACCAAAATTAAGAGTCATTGGGATACAGGAAGGCACAGAGCTCCAAACCAAAGGAATAAACAATCTATTCAGTGAAATAATATGAGAAAACTTCCCAGACTTGAAGAATGAGACAGAATCCCAAATCCTAGAAGCCTACAGGACGCCGAATGTGCAAAATCATAAGAGATCCACACCTAGACACATTATAATGAAGATGTCCAACATACAGTTAAGGAGAGAATTTTAAAAGCTACAAGAGAAAGGAAGCAGATTACATTTAGGGGTAAACCAATCAGGCTAACAGCTGATCTCTCAACACAGACTCTAAAAGCTAGAAGATCCTGGAATAACATATTTCAAACGCTAAAAGAAAATGGGTTCCAACCAAGAATCGTGTATCCGGCGAAATTAAGCTTCAGGATGGAAGATGAAATTAAAACCATCCACGATAAACAAAAGTTAAAAGAATTTGCAGCTAGAAAACCATCTCTTCAAAAAATCCTTGGCAAAACACTACAGGAAGAGGAAATGGAAAACAACAATGAAAACCAACAGTGGGAGGTAGGACAGTAAAGGGGGGAAAATAATTAAAGAGGAAAACAAATCAGGTTTAATAGCATTAATAAACAAATATGGCTGGAAGAACAAACCATATCTCAATAATAACCCTAAATGTTAATGGCTTAAACTCACCAATTAAGAGACACAGGCTAGTTGAATGGATCACAAAACAAGACCCAACAATATGCTGCCTACAGGAGACGCATTTGATAGGAAAAGATATACATAGACTGAAGGTGAAAGGTTGGGAAAAATCATATCACTCATATGGACTGCGGAAACAATCAGGAGTGTCCATACTCATATCAAATAAAATAGATTTCAAGCCAAAGTTAATCATAAGGGATAAAGAGGGACACTACATACTGCTCAAGGGAACCATACACCAACAAGACATAACAATCATAAATATATATGCGCCAAACAACGGTGCTGCTATGTTCATCAAGCAAACTCTTCTCAAGTTCAAGAGTCTAATAGACCACCATACAATAATCATGGGAGACTTCAACACACCTCTCTCACCACTGGACAGATCTTCCAAACAAAAGTTGAATAAGGAAACTATAGAACACAATAACACAATTAACAACCTAGACTTAATTGACATATATAGAATATACCACCCAACATCAAGCAGCTACACTTTTTTCTCAGCAGCACATGGATCCTTCTCAAAAATAGATCATATATTATGTCACAGGGCAACTCTTAGACAATATAAAGGAGTAGAGATAATACCATGCATTTTATCTGATCATAATGGAATGAAACTGAAAATCAACGATAAAAGAAGGAAGGAAAAATCATGCATCACTTGGAGAATGAACAATAGGTTACTGAATGATCAATGGGTTTTAGAAGACATCAAGGAGGAAATTAAAAAATTCTTAGAGTTAAATGAAAACACAGACACAACATATCGGAATCTATGGGACACATTGAAAGCAGTATGAAGTATGAGATCATACTTCATCTCAAAATCCTAGAAAAAGAAGACCAAAACAACAGCAAAAGAAGTAGAAGGCAAGAAATAATTAAAATCAGAGCTGAAATTAATGAAATCGAAACAAAAGAAAGAATTGAAAAAATTGACAAAACTAAAAGTTGGTTCTTTGAAAAAATAAATAAAATTGACAGACCCTTAGCCATGCTAGCGAAGAGAAGAAGAGAGAGAACTCAAATTACTAGCATATGGGATGAAAAAGGCAAGATCACAACAGACACTTCAGAAATACAGAAGATAATCAGAAATTATTTTGAATCCTTATACTCCAATAAAATAGAAGATAGTGAAGGCATCGATAAATTTCTTAAGTCATATAATCTGCCCAGATTGAGTCAGGAGGATACAGAAAACCTAAACAGACCAATATCAATTGAGGAAATAGAAGAAACCATCAAAAGATTACCATCTAAGAAAAGCCCAGGACCGGATGGGTATACAGCAGAGTTTTACAAAACCTTTAAAGAGGAACTAATACCAATACTTTTCAAGCTATTTCAGGAAATAGAAAAAGAGGGAGAACTTCCAAATTCAATCTACGAGGCCAACATCACCCTGATTCCGAAACCAGACAAAGACACTTCAAAGAAAGAAAACTACAGAGCAATATCTCTAATGAACCTAGATGCAAAAATCCTCAATAAAATTCTGGCAAATCGGATACAAAAACATATCAAAAAAATTGTGCACCATGATCAAGTAGGATTCATCCCTGGTATGCAAGGCTGGTTCAATATACGGAAATCAATAAATGTTATTCACCATATCAATAGACTTAAAAATAAGAACCATATGATCATCTCGATAGATGCGGAAAAAGCATTCGACAAAGTACAGCATCCCTTTATGTTCAAAACTCTCGAAAAACTAGGGATAACAGGAACATACCTCAACATTGTAAAAGCAATTTATGCTAAGCCTCAGGCTAGCATCATTCTGAATGGAGAAAAATTGAAGGCATTCCCTCTAAAATCTGAAACAAGACAGGGATGCCCTCTCTCACCACTTCTGTTCAACATAGTTCTCGAAACACTGGCCAGAGCAATTAGACAGACGAAAGAAATTAAAGGCATAAAAATAGGAAAAGAAGAACTTAAATTATCATAATTTGCAGATGACATGATTCTATACCTAGCAGACCCAAAAGGGTCTACAAAGAAACTATTAGAGCTAATAAATGAATTCAGCAAAGTGGCAGGTTATAAAATCAACACGCATAAATCAAATGCATTCCTGTATATCAGGGACAAATCCTCTGAAATGGAAATGAGGACAACCACTCCGTTCAGAATATCCTCAAAAAGAACAAAATACTTGGGAATCAACCTAACAAAAGAGGTGAAAAACTTATACAATGAATACTACAGAACCCTAAAGAGAGAAATTGAAGAAGACCTTAGAAGATGGAAAAATATACCCTGTTCATGGATAGGCAGAACTAACATCATCAAAATGGCAATATTACCAAAAGTTCTCTATAGGTTTAATGCAATGCCAATCAAACTCCCAAAGGCATTTCTTGTAGAAATAGAGAAAGCAATCATGAAATTGATATGGAAGAATAAAAGACCCAGAATAGCAAAAACAATACTAAGCAGGAAGTGTGAATCAATTGGTATAGCAATTCCAGATTTCAAACTATACTACAGAGCAATAGTAACAAAAACAGCATGGTACTGGTACCAAAACAGGCGGGTGGACCAATGGTACAGAATAGAGGACACAGAAACCAACCCACAAAACTACAACTTTCTTATATTTGATAAAGGGGCTAAAAGCATGCAATGGAGGAAGGATAGCATCTTCAACAAAGGGTGCTGGGAAAACTGGAAATCCATATGCAACAAAATGAAACTGAATCCCTTTCTCTCGCCATGCACAAAAGTTAACTCAAAATGGATCAAGGAGCTTGATATCAAATCAGAGACACGGCATCTGATAGAAGAAAAAGTTGGCTACGACCTACATGCTGTGGGGTCGGGCTCCAAATTCCTCAATAGGACACCCATAGCACAAGAGTTAACATCTAGAATCAACAAATGGGACTTACTCAAACTAAAAAGTTTTTCTCAGCAAAAGAAACAATAAGAGAGGTAAATAGGGAGCCTACATCATGGGAACAAATCTTTACTCCTCACACTTCAGATAGAGCCCTAATATCCAGAGTATATAAAGAACTCAGAAAATTAGACAATAAGATAACAAATAACCCAATCAACAAATGGGCCAAGGACTTGAACAGACACTTCTCAGAGGAGGACATACAATCAATCAACAAGTACATGAAAAAATGCTCACTATCTCTAGCAGTCAGAGAAATGCAAATCAAAACCACCCTAAGATACCATCTCACTTCAGTAAGATTGGCAGTCATTATGAAGTCAAACAACAATAAGTGCTGGCGAGGATGTGGGGAAAAGGGTACACTTGTACATTGTTGGTGGGACTGCAAATTGGTGCAGCCAATTTGGAAAGCAGTATGGAGATTTCTTGGAAAGCTGGGAATGGAACCACCATTTGACCCAGCTATTGCCCTTCTCGGTCTATTCCCTAAAGACCTAAAAAGAGCATGCTACAGGGACACTGCTACATCGATGTTCATAGCAGCACAATTCACAATAGCAAGACTGTGGAACCAACCTAGATGCCCTTCAATAGACGAATGGATAAAAAAAAAATGTGGCATTTGTACACAATGGAGTATTACTCTGCATTAAAAAATGACAAAATCATAGAATTTGGTGGGAAATGGATGGCATTAGAGCAGATTATGCTAAGCGAAGCTAGCCAAGCCCTAAAAAACAAATGCCAAATGTCTTCTTTGATATAAGGAGAGTAACTAAGAACAGACTAGGGAAGAAGAGCAGGAGAAGAAGACCAACATTAAACAAGGATGAGAGGTGGGAGGGAAAGGGAGAGAGAAGGGAAATTGCATGGAAATGGAAGGAGACCCTCAGGGTTATACAAAATTACATACAAGAGGAAGTGAGGGGAAAGGGAAAAATAATACAAGGGGGAGGAATGAATTACAGTAGTGGGGGTAGAGAGAGAAGAGGGGAGGGGAGGGGAGGGGGGATAGTAGAGGATAGGAAAGGCAGCAGAATACAACAGACATGAGTATATCAATATGTAAATCAATAGAAGTGTAACTGATGTGATTCTGCAAGCTGTATACGGGGTAAAATGGGAGTTCATAACCCGCTTGAATCAAAATGTGAAATATGATATATGAAGAACTATGTAATGTTTTGAACAACCAACAATAAAAAAAAATAATTATGTCAAAAAAAAAAGAATATATATTCTTTACTGATTAATTTATGGTGTTCCATACCTGTTTTATAAAAATTAAGTATTTTTTGTTTATCATTTGTAATAATCAAATAAATTTCAATGCTCCCGAATTTTATTAATTTTTTTTCAAAATAATATTAATTTTTATTTACAATCTGCTGTAATGTTTAAAATAACTTTTAAAAATAATTCATTTTAAAAAAATAAACATTATTGCCAAACTCAGAATTATTCTTAATGACAATTTATTTTAACTGAATTTTCATTCCTAATAACAATAATAAAATCAAAAGCAAAACTAAAATCCAAAATCAAGCAAATAAAAACAATAATGATTAAATGAAATAGTGGAGATAAAACATTTTGTCCTTATGCAGTCACACACCTGCCAATAATATTTCATAATAGTATAATAAGTTTATAATATAAATCTATACTATAAATTATGTACTATATATAACAAATGTCTTTGTGTATTTTGATGTTTAGATAAAGACATGTCATTGATATTCAATCAATTCAATTTTAGAGGGAAAAAATCCAGTTTATATTATTTTAACAATTAAAACAATTAATTTATAAATATGATAGAAAGGTCTAAATATTTTAAAGAAATGAAAAAAAGTAGGAAAAATTGATACAGATTTAATTTACATATGTAATTAAGTCTCCTTGTTTCTCAAGTTCATACAAGCCAGAGTCAACTAGATCTCTCTTCACGTGAAGCCACTCCTTTATTGTCTTACAACTTGTTCTTTCATTACGATTTTAAATTACCTAATTTTATTACTTCTGAAAAAAATGCACTGATCCACCATAATAAAACATGTGAAATGTATGCATCTAAATTAGTTACTAATACCTCTGTTCAGTATGCAATTTTAAATGCATTATTCATTTTAATTTTGATAGTTTTACTTTAATCAGTAATTCACCTGTTTTTTTTTTTCAGCCTTGGTTTTGTTATATAATTATTTTAGTTCTTAGTTATATACATTATGTCATTTGATGGAAAACAATGACTTTTCTGCTTCTCCTATTATTTAATTTGAGAGACTGGATGTATACATGGGTAATGGCCTGATCATACATAAAAATAGAACTCATAATCTGCAGCATTCAGCCCAAAAAGGAACCCATTATCTATCCTTATGCAAAGCAACCAGAGTAGAAGGCAGGCTCCTCTATCTAAATCAGATTTATAAAAAGTCAGAACATTATCATTAGCTACATTTGAGAAAACCAAATAGTACCCACTGTAATAAACAGGCGCAAATGGCCAGGACTTCATTAATAATTAAAGCTTTTTCATTTTTATTCTGATTTCCAATTTAGGACCAATCAGAACAAAGTCTAAAATTAATCTTAACCAGTCTCATAGGCTGCACCACTTTGGTTCATCCCACCAGGAGCTTTCCGAAGCCAATATCTTCTAAGCCGACTACAACTGAAGACTTTAGTTTTCACTATGAAGCTCTTCCAGTCTTTTCCTTATTTTTGTGTATGACAAAATGCAAACATTTAAATAGCCTTTGCTTCTTACCAGCTAGTTAGTCTTTGTTTATTTCCAAGGTTTATAAAATCGGGAAGTACTAAAGATCAGTTGATTTATTCTCTTATAAAATAATTTTGATTCTTATAAAATAATTTTGATCTAAAGATTTTTATAACTGAGGATTGAACCTAGGGTACTTTACTGGTGAACTATATTGCCAGTCTTTTTACTTTATTTTATTTTATTTCTTTGAGACTGGGTCTCACTAATTTGCTGAGGTTGGCCTCAAATTTGAGATTGTCCTGCCTCAGTTTCCTGAATCATTGGGATTTCAGGCTTGTGCCACCAAGTCCTGCTATATGAATTGTCATTATTATTTTTCATGGTGGAGACCAGAAATAGAATCCAGGACCACTTAACAACTAGCCACATCCCAGACCTTCTTTTATTTATTTATTTTTAAATTTGTTCTAATTAGTTATACATGACAGTGGAATGAATTTTGACACATCATTCATAAATCTTCTGGTTGTACATCATGTAGAATCACACCAGTTGTGCAATCATATACATGTATTGGGTAATAATGTCGAAGTCATTCTACTTACTTTTCATTTTGAGAAAGGGTCTTGCTAAATTGTTTAGGGCCTCACAAAGTTGTTGAGGTTGGCAGGTTTGAACTCACATTCCTCCTGCCTCAGGATTCAAAATTATTGGGCTTTACCGGCTTGGGCCACCATGCCTGGCTGCTGTATGTATGTCTAACTGAGAATGTTACCACTAGACTAAGAATATTAACATTTTCAAAATTAAAGACTTGCAGAATTCTTCATTGTACCAAGCATATTTTCTACTCCTTATTATCTATATATGATAAAATTATTCTTCTTGACATATCGTAATTATCATTATTTTCAGAAGTTTATAAGAAATACATTGAGAACATGCTTATATATATATTTAGTCTATTTCTGAAATTTTGTACATTTTACAAGTTCTTTTATATCTGAAAACCCATATTTTCTCACATATTTGATTATTTTGCAGTTGGAATCAATCTCATTTTTAAATAGTTTGCCATTGTGTTCTCATGTCCATCTATCTGCTCAAAAAATAAAATGAAATGTAGAAAAATGTTTCTCCTTAAAAATTATATTTTCCATTCTCTTGGCTTTGAATTTTATTATTATCCAAAAAAAATCTACACATGGTTTATTTAATTAGTTAATGAATTGATCATCTTTATCTGTTAATCTATCTTATATTTATTTATTTTCTTTATTTTTGTTCTACAGAATAGGATATATCCTTGTGATCCATCCTTGGTTTAGTTAGTTAAACTGTCAGCTTCATCTTAATTGCCTTTTTTCCTCATTCAATTTAGCAATTCTTATTTGTTTTTATTTTAGCATCTTAACTTAAGGTAAGTATACAAAATATTTTTATCCTATAAATTTCTTTAAATTTTATTCTATATTTATTTAATAAATATATCAAAGCATCACCTTCCAAGCAAAAAAAAATCATTTTTTAATTGAAATTATTCTATTTTCTCTGATTATTGTGATTCTCAGCCATAAATCATTATTCTATTTGTTCATTAGTCTGTTTGTTCCTGTTCAGTTCTAGTTTTTGTGTTTTTATTTGACATCAAATATGAAAGAAGAAAGAAAGAAAGACAGAGAGAGAGAGAGAGAGAGAGAGAGAGAGAGAGAGAGAGAGAGAGAGAGAGGGAGGGAGGGATGAGAAGAGAAGAGAAGACAGAAGGGCTTCAATAGCAGGCTGATGGAGAGATACATTGCAAATTGTTTTAGAAGCTGAGTAGTTATTTTCCCATTTCAGCAGGGTGCCACATCTTGTGTGTGACTGGGATGGTTTGATGTGCTTTCCAGGCAGGTCAAAGACTCTTGTGCCTCTAAAGGGAGTAAGGACTGCATCCTTCTTGCATTTGCCTGTTGGTAGGAGCTATTTATTCTACTTTTTGTCACCATCTGATGTGTATTTATTGGGTTACTGAAATGCATTTCTGCTTTATTTTTTGTTTTTCAGTAACCCTATTGTGAGTCATCCTGGAAAAAAGAGCCAGCAAAAGGCTTTATAGTAAAATAAAAATATTTTCTTTGTTGACAGCAAAGAAGTTAGAAATACTCCACTTTGTTTGGAAACCTTTAATTTAGTAAGTTGCCCCAGTGATTTTTGCCAGTCCTTCTCTGTGGTCCTGTATTTATAAGGGCTTTCTTTGGACAGAGAAATGTTCGCCTTTAATATGTAGGGCTGTTGGTCTGAACTGTCCCCTGCTTCTTTCACCCCCTGTCAGTGTTTTTAGTGCTCCAGGAATTCTAAGAATGTTTTGGCCACGGTTAGTGTCCAATGTTATTATTCTCATTTCTTTTTGAAATATTTGTGGTTTCTTGTTTTAATATCCTCTCTGATATGTCAAGGGGAGTTATATCAGAAAGATATATCTAAGGGGTCTTTTGGATTTTAACAATAAACATTTTTTTTTTTTAATTCACACCACACTCTACCACTGGACTGGTGTGGCTTTGGTGCCAGCTGTCCTCCCTTAGTGATGAGGGCTACTGAGCTCCAGTGGCCAACATGTCCTAAAAGTTGCTGTAGTAGTTCATTGACAGCCACACTTGGAGTTGAGAATATTATATGGAAAAGTTTTGAGATAATGGCCTTTGCATATAAACTTATAAAAACATTTTATGTCTGTGATTCTGATTCACTGCTTTACCTCCCTGTGATTTTTTTTTTCTCATTCACTGTCTTGAGAAGCATGAAGACTAATTTTAACCTGAGGTCAAATTATTTACTGTATGATCTAGGTCTTTTAAAATACTGTGAATGTGAAAATATCACATAGATGCTACTTTGGTTCAGCACATCCAGGTGAGTGTTTGAAAAGCATCTAATTTAGTAAATCAAACTATAGAAAAGTAGAGTCCTACAGAATCCCTGGATTGGCACTATAAATACATATAGTTGGACAATGGCCAGGTAATTAAACTTGATGTAATAGATTTCATAAAACGTTGTTGGAATCACTAACTTCTGCATGTCTTGTTAATTGGAGTCTCTGTAGATGCTTTAATCACACAGAGTCAGAGTGTAAATTTAGTTATAAATCAGTTCCAAGACAAAGGCTCATATATCTCACTGCTAAAAGGACAATAGGGGAAAATTCCCATTCAATGTTCTTATGTTAATGATATTGATCATACGAGATAATTTAAATTAGAGAAATAAAATGTGTGCTTGGTGAGGAAAATAAATATAACTCCAGTTCTATTTCCTATCAGAAAACTAAACTTAACAGTTCCTTGTGTGTTTTTCAAGAACCTCTATCTGTTCACTTAAAGGTCTATAATATAATTATGTATAGACTATAAATAAAACATTACATATCTTTTAAAAGCTTATCAATTTGTTATGAATATTTCCATGACAACTATGCGAATATAAGCTTTATATTTTAAGTAATTTAATTCAAGAATAATATTGAGAGAATTTAACAAAGAGATAAATACTCAAGATTTAAGTGTATATGATAACTGTGAAGAGTAAGTGAACAACTTAAGAATGCATAGGATTACTGTCCTTGATCAAAAGACCTGAAATTATAGGGAGGTACAACTCAAGAATTAAAAATATAGTGATAAAGGGAACTTGAATATAAATTTTAAGATTATGTACTATATCCCACAGGGAGAAAAATTATACAGAAAGATCACTTCAGAGAATCATTCTAGAAAATTACTGAATTTCAAACACAAATCAATAGATATTTCATAAATATTTCACACACACACACACACACACACACACACACACACCCTTGTATAATATGTAAGAAACATACTATTCCACACTGTCTATTCATGCTTGTTTAGATTTTTCTAGTTGGTTGTGTTAATTTTCTGTTGCTACATTACAAATTACCACAAACCATTGCATACAAAACAGTCATCACAGTTGCTTATGTGTGTGTTTATAAATAGCTATTTATATGCAATAATATGATAAACTTTTAAGTGCCACCTTTTTGAAGAAACACAACTTATACAATATTACATGATGTTACATTGTGTCACAGCAGTGCAATTTTTAAAGCACCCATTTAGCTTGTGCACTCAAGAAAGATCTAAATAGAGCTTACAGAGTTCTCTCCTTTTCAAGTATAAGAGCAAGAAAATGCTTTCCATTTTCCAAAGTGCAAAATGACATTTCAACAAGAGAAACTTGGTGGATCTCAAGAACACCTGCAATTAAGGCAGATATCATTCAGCACAGACAACCAATGGGTAACTACTGAAAACCAGGGAGAAAAAAAGACACCTGGAAGATGGCAGCAGGATGTGAGATGGCTCTGACAGTCCTGCACTGAGTCTTCTCTCTTGTCATATGACCTCTTCTCTCTTGTCACATGCCACTCTTCCTGATCACTACTCATCTACCCCATTCCTGATTGCTGTACCTTCTCTTTACACTGATCAGGTTACCTTCCTTCTGTCCATAACCACTACACCCTCCAGCCACCTGAATGCAAGGTTTCCACTTTACATCTGATCAGGGTGCCTTGCTATACATCTGGCTGCTGTGCCTCCCTCTGCAGCACTGTTTTGAATTTGCTTTATACCTGTGTATGGATATCTGTGCCTTCACCCCAAGCCTAAATGCTGGGCCTCCTCCTGTGTCTGATGCTGAGCTATCTCTCCATATCTGATCACTGACGCCTGGAAAGTGGAGGGAAACGTCCAATATGGTATCTTAAAAAAGAAATTAGATATTCAAAACAGAATTGCACATCAGTTCTTTAAAGGTAAGTTTAGAGTTTCTTTACGAGCTGGATTTTATCATGAAATTTAAGAAGGATATGACCGAATATGTTATTTCATTTCCTGTAAAATATCTTTTCCAAGTAAATTTCATAATGTTTAATAAATTTACAAATTTCATAATGATCGGAATGTATATGTCATTATTACATTATACAGTGGCAATAACAAATACTGATTAATATTTTGGGGGGATAATTTGGTAATGGAAAGGGTCGATTATGAAGAGTTTGATTAGTTCTCATGGGAAGGAGGGAAAGAAAAAGAAGGACAGAGGAAAAGAAGGAAGGAGGAAAGGGATAGATAACAAAAATATTTTTCATGTGGATAAAATTATATGTAAACCCAATAAGTTTTGATGAATGCTAAAAATTATTTTATTAAGAAAATAGTGTCTATAGATTTATATTATAAAGCTATAGTATCACATTGAGTAATGCCACTTTGTCTCTGTAGAAAGTATATGTAGAATGCCTTCTATTGATATTTTGTTCATTTACTGTTTATTTTCTTTGGGGTCCTTTGTTAAGTACACAAGACTGAGTTAAAAACATATTTATGGGACTTATAGTCTGGTATAATATCAGTAAAATTCAAAGTGATATTATCATTCAACTTGGAAATTGCTAAAACAGTAAAACCCAGATGTGTTAGGATCCCTTGTTCAATGTCTTTCCAGGTCCTTCCCTTCTCCTGTCGTCCTCCCACTCCTAAGCCACTTGCTCAACTCTTCCCATTTCCACTCTGCTCTTATTACTTATTATTACATTATAATTCTATACATAAGTGGGGTTCACTGTGCTGTATTTGTACATGGACTTAGCATAATTTCGTATATTTCATTCCATTGTACATCCCCACTGAGCAATTTATGTGATATGGAGGTATGGGTATGACATAATGAATCCCACCATTGTATGTAAAATCATAATGTCCCAATAAAAAAGGATCACTTTCTGTAAGAAGTTTAAGATACACTTATTTAAAAAAAATTTTTCTATTAAGAGAAGTGTTAAGCTCCAAAGTAAAGTTATAGATCAAGAAGTTCCACTGACTACTATGGAAATTTCACTTATTAATTTATTATAATTACTTGCACAAAACTTTCTCTTAAAATTGCCAAAACTATCTTATTACTTTGTGTATGTACTTGTGTTGTGTGCTTGTGTGTTTCAATTGCCCACAACAAGGGTTATACACATGTAATTCATATTTTGACTATTTCATATTTTTTAAAATTATCATTAGTATACAGAAGAATTTATATTTTTACCATAAGTTGGTCAGTTTTACTGGGGAATACCATGTCTGGATAAAACATAAATGAAAAACTAAAATAAATCAACTGTAGCATAAATTCAATCTAGTGAGTCACATCACCGTTTAACTAAAGTGAAAATCATGCTTGGTAGATTTGATGCTTACATTTACAACAATAAATTTAATCAACTATAGTAAAATAAAAAGACACTTTCCCTAATGGAGCAAGCTTAAAATTTTTAACCAGACAGCTAAAAGAAATGACTTTCCAAAATTTAAGGGATTATATTTCTGGAAAATCATTTATCCATGTCTAACTATAAGTAGAGAGGGACACCATGGATTTCTTTCATATCTACAAAACTTCTTGCATCAACCGAGGTAATAATCAGAGGAAAAGGGAAGCAAGAGAGCTCTGGAGAGCCCTCAAAAATCCTTGAAGCTTCTGCTCTCACCCTCTTAAGATGCTGCCCTAAACAAGCCTGAGAAGCATCACAGCCTCTCCTCCTACAGATGGTGATAAGGAGGATAAGACACAGTAGCCACTCACCTGAGACATCAGACAAAACAGCTGGCTGCACCCAGCACTGCATGTGAGTGAGGCATCTGTTAGAGCCACCAGATAATTACAACTCAATCATGGGTGACCCAGCAGAACAGCAGCTCATCCCACAGAATCATAAGCAAAGAAAGTGAATATTGTTTTGGGCCAGCAAGTCAAGGCTCACTTTGTTTCAAAACAAAAGCTAACTGACACTGAAGAAAAGTTCTTAGAAGGAAAGTTCTGAAACCTGGAATTTTTTGCTCAGTTTTGATTCCTCAGTTATCCAATGTGTCCCCCATGTGCACATTAATGTACCATATAGAACTGTAGTGCCAGCCTCACGTTACTGAAATGATCTCATTCGGAAGATTCTGCCTCAGAGCAATGACTTTTAAATAGTTACTAGAATCCTGGCACATGTCTCCTGTGAAGCTCCCAAGGTGTTTGGGCAGAACTAAATCAGTTCCCCAACCAGCAGTGCAAGAAGTCAGGGCAGCTGGAGTCTCTTTCTGTTGCCCTGCAACACAGATTAGCTGCAAGGGGAGGAAGCCTGGAGCTTTAGAGATCCTAGGGGGAAAATGAGGACATGAAAAACATCACAAGTGTTCCAGTACATCTCCAAGGACAAGGGACTGTGTGCATTCAAAGGGTCATAGAGCAAAACTCCATGCTTTCTTTACTTTCAACACTTCAAGAGTTCCATTGAAACTAAAGTTTATAAATTTCCTACTCATATTTCACATAAGGTAAAATATATTTCATTTTCTTTAACCTAAATTAAAATAATTCCTTCTAGTCTGCTTTAATCTGTTAAATATTTCAAACGATGATTAAGGAAATATGTTTTATCAATGTTCAGAATATGTAGATTTATACATTTACATGAAGAAATTTTAGTTTGAAAAAGATGGGAAGTTTATTTTTAGTTGAATTGTAGTGTGATCTAGTATGATTTTCTCTGAAACAATATTTGGATACAAAGCATATTATACAAAAATTTACAGTGGATGAATTACAACCAAATTTTAGTTCATACTCAAGACTCCTGATTTGCAGTTACAACAATACTATATTGCAGAGATTGGAGTATATTTCTATAAAAATAAAGAAAAAAAATGATTCCGATTGTTTTCTAGAAAAAATGGATTTATTAATACAATTGAAACAAACATCCTTATCAGAGTATTTTATGGATAATAATATATGTCTTGGCAATATTATTGAATATCTCAATTGCCCATGATACCTTTTCTGTGTTAAAATGGTAATTCCATTTAAAAATACTGTTTTATTCATCAATTTCACTTCTAAAATGGCATACTTTCTGTTGACTTCTGACTCAAAAAGCAGGTAAAATTGAATCTCATAGTTGGTTTTCTCTTTCTGCTATGATAAATAATAGCTTTAACTTATATTCAAGTCTCAGTTATGAAAACTTGATATTTAATAAAATTACAGAAAATGACTTGGATTTTATTCAAAACTTGATAATTTCATTAAAGAAAACTGAAGATATATTCCATAGAATAATTCAAAGGTGTCAAGATCATTGTGTCATTCTTATCGCTTAGATATGGCTTGAGTTTATCCCTCAAGGTTCATATGCTGAAGTTTGCTCCACAATTCAATGATTTTGAGAGGTGGTAGAACCTTTAAGGAATGGAACTTGGAGGAGATACCTAGGTTACTAGGGGAACCACATCCAGATAGAGTTTTGGTGGTTCTTATGGGGCCTTTGCTAATTCCCTCAATAGTG
Source organism: Urocitellus parryii (assembly GCF_045843805.1). NCBI lineage: Eukaryota > Metazoa > Chordata > Mammalia > Rodentia > Sciuridae > Urocitellus > Urocitellus parryii. The sequence goes on along the minus strand of NC_135531.1, from coordinate 33,722,525 downwards.
GGTTATTATAATAAGAGTCTGATTCCTGAACCTCAATGGCTTTCCTTCTCACCTTGTCACTCCTCATGTTCTTCATCCCTTTGATGTCATTCCTCACAAGGCTCTTATCAGAAACCAGACAGATGGGGTACCTGAACTTGGACTTTCAAACTGCAAAAATGTGAGCTCTACTATTTAAATGCCCAGTCTCAGGCATTTTGTTAGAGCAAGAGAGATAGACTAAGACAAATACCAACTCAGGTATGATAATGTCCTCCATATTACAGAAAAGAAGGAAGGGAAAAATGCTAAAATTGCTTTGATAAAACAAAAGTCTCTTATTGGCCTATTCATGTTACTTTTGCTCTCAGTGATATTATAATAGCATGGTTTTCACATATGTTGACTCTGTTTAAATTGATAATGATTTATATGTTACACACACATACACACACACACACACATAGCAGCAGCAGCACAAAAACAACCACTAGCTTGAACTACACATGCATTTCCAAATGAGAGCTATAAAACACTCAGAATTTACTTTAAAACTGAGAGCTATCATGACTCTCAAGTAGCCAAACCATTACTCTTCTTTCTGTAGGAAACAATTAACTGTTTTATCTAATGGTTTCTTCAGTTTTTCATGCTATTCTGCAATTGAATATGGCAATTGATATTTGCACTCCAAAATCACTTACCTAGCCAAATAAAATACCTTTGGTTCATCAAAAATATGGCATAACCATTCTAACATTTTGGATTTTTTGTTTTTTGGAAAATACCATAATTTAAACAAATATATTCTCTAATTTGTGTTTCTACTTTAATTTTCATTTTCATTTCTTTATCTTACATGATCCCCAGGAAAATGATTCTATATTCAAAGCAATTTTGCCCCCTCAAGGGCATTTAGCAATGTCAGGAGTCATCTCAGCTTCTTGGTAGGAGGAGAAATGCTCTTGGCATCTATTGGAGAGAGGCCAGGGGTGCTGCTAAACGTCTTGCAATGCCCAAGGCAGTTCCCCACAACAAAGAACTATCTAGTCCAAAATGCCAACAGTGGCAAGTTCAAAAACCTTTCTTTCAGGGAATATGATTCCCTAGATAATAGTTAAAATTATACTATTTAAATGAAGGAGATAAAATCCTGACATGAAAAAAAAAATGCTTCAAGAGGCACTTTTGCAACTTTCTTTGTTAAACTTCCAGAATGCCACACACTTCAGTGATAATTACCCACTCATGAGAAACATATTTATATTTCTTTCTGGAAATATAGCACACTTCAAATGCTTTGAGTGACTCTGACAATTATGTAGGACTACTGATATGCAATAAACAAATAAAATATCTTACACCCAAGAAACTTGTGGCATTACCTCCTCTGTAGTCTCACAGCATATTTTGAAAACTCATATCAACAGAACAATCCATCATTTACATGATCTTTTATATTTCCCCTTAACACACACATACATACACTACATGTACACACTCCTAACGGGGCTATTACTCACAGGAAAAAGGAACTAGTTTTCACTATTGCAATCTTTATACAAAAAATCCACTTATTTTTCCCTTTTTCTAACCGACAGACATCCTATGAATTATGACTAATTCATTGAATTTGTCTTCTCTAATCCACAAGTTAGTTTTATGAGCAAATCTATGGGTCCTTCATTTTTGTGCTTATCAAGCACCAAATTGAAATTGTCTATTTATATCTGTTATTTCCTTAAAGACAGTGGATTTGTTTTATTTCTTATTTTATCAGTACTATTATCATCGTTCTCAGAATATGTGATGGGTTCCTTCTCTTTTTCTCTAGAAAGAATTGGGTAGAAATATGAAGAGTTTCTTAAGAACTGGATGATTTAAAACTCAATGAGTATAGGGTAAAAATGATAATATTATTATGAACCCAATGTAGAAAAAAATGGTATCATCTACCTACCTTATTTTAAGTTTTTTTTTTTTTAGGGTAAGAAAATAGCATATCTTTAAGATTTAATATTATTCTCTAAGGGAACGAGGGAAGGAGAAGAGGCATGGGGGTAGGAAACATGGTGGAATAAGATGGACATCATTACACTAGGTACATGTATGACCACACATATAGTGTGACACTACATCAAGTACAGCCAGAGAAATGAAAAGCTGTGCTGCAATTGTGTACAATGAATCAAAATGCATTCTGCTGTCATATATACCTAATTACAATAAATAAATAGATAAAGTTTAAAAAATACACCATAAAAATATTTAATACTATCAGTAATTTTTGTTTTTGTGAATTTATATTTTAATTTAAAAAATATTTATCTTTCAGTTGTAGTTAGATGCAATATCTTTATTTTATTTTTATGTGGTGCTGAGGATTGAACCCAGGGCCTTGCATGTGCTAGACGAGTTCTACCGCTGAGCCACAATCCTAGCCCCTAGATTTTACTCTCTATTATCATTTTAAATAAATGTAAGTATGTAATCATCAATAAAGAGAACACATTTATTTAATTTTCTTCTTCTAAAGCTGGTATGGTTTTATTTTCCTTTTTTCAATTTTTATGTTTTTTTTTTTAATTTGTTCTACTTAGATACACATGACAGTAGAATGCATTTTAACACATCATGCATTCTTCTGGTGGTACACCAGCCATGCAATCAAATATGTCCAATTCATTCTGAAGTCCTTCCTACCTCCAGTTACCCTCCTCTCCCTTTACTCCCCTCTCCCTAATCCAAAGTTCCTTTGTTTTCCCTAGTGCCCCTCCAACTGCTCTAGTTGTGAGTTATCATCCACATATCAGAAAAAAAAAACAAAACATAACATTGAACCTCTGGTTCTTTGGGATTGGCTTACTCGCTTAGCAAAATATTCTTCGGCTCCATCCATTTACTGGAAAATGCCATATAATTTTCTTCTTCTTTAAGGATGAGTAACATTTTATTGTGTATATCTATCGTATGTTTTTATCGTTTCGTCTGTTGTAAAGCATCTAGGTTGGGTTCCATAGTTTTGGTATTGTGAATTGAGCCGCTATAAACATTAATGAGGCTGCCTCACTGTTGTATGCTGATTTTAAGTCCTTTTGGTGTAAATCAAGGAATGGGATAGCTGGATCAAATTGTGGTTCCATTCCAAGTTTATTGAGGAATCTCCATACTGCTTACCATAATGGCTGCACCAAATGCATTCCCACCAGCAATGTATGAACTTTCTCACATCCTCACCAGTATTTATTGTTGCTTGTATCCTTGATAATTGCGATTCAGACTGGAATGAGAGGAAATCTATTTAGAGTAGTTTTGATTTGCATTTCTCTAATTGCTAGAGATGTTGAACATTTTTTTTCATATATTTGACATCAATTGTATTTCTTCTTCTGTGAAGCGTCCAGTACCTTAGCCCATTTATTGATTGAGTTATTTTTTTGTTTTGTTTTGCTTTGTTTTTTTGTTTGTTTGTTTGTTTGTTTCTTTGTTTTTGATGCTAAGTTTTTTGAGTTATTTGTCTATCCTGGAGATTAGTGCTCTATCTGAAGAGCATGTGGTAAGATTTTCTCCCATTCTGTAGGCTCTCTTCATGTTACTGGTTGTTTCCTTTGTTGTGAAGAAACTTTTTAGTTTGATTCCACCCCATTAAATGATTCTTGATTTTACTTCTTGTGCTTTAAGTGTCTTGTTAAGGAAATTAGTTCTTAACTGATATGGTAAATATTGGGGCCTAATTTTTCTTCTACTAGGCACAGGGTCTCTGCTCTAGTACCTAAGTCTTTGATCAATTTTGAGTTGAGTTTTGTGCAGGGTGGGTGATAGGAGTTTAGTTTCATTTTGTTACATATGGATTTCCAGTTTTCTCAGCACCATTTGTTGAACAGGCTATTTTTCTCCATTGTATATTTTTGGTGTCTTTGTTTAGTATGAAATTTTTCTCCATTATATATTTTTGGTGTCTTTGTTTAGTATGAAATAACTGTATTTATGTAGATTCATCTCCGTGTATCCTATTCTGTACCATTGGTCCTTGTGTCTGTTTTGGTGCCAATACCATGACGCTTTGTTACTATGGATCTGTAGTATAATATATTTTCTGGTATTATGATAACTCCTGCTCCTCTTATATTGCTAAGGATTGTTTGGCTATTCTGGGTCTCTGATTTTTTCAAAGAATTTCATGATTGCTTTTTCTAATTCTATGAAGAATGTCATTTGGATTTTAATAAGTATTGCATTAAATCTGTATAATTCTTTTAGTGTTGTGGAGTTTCCATTGTAGAAGTTTTTTATGACTTTTGTTAGGTCGATTCCCAATTATTTTATTTTATTTTTTGAGGCTATTGTGGATGAGGTAATTTTAACACATTTATTTTTTAGCAGGTTATACCAGAAGCCATATTTTAGAAGTATCTGCATTCAACAATATGTATGTGTATGCATTCTTTCCCTTAGATATTTTATGTGCATCTGCACGATTGTTCTGTAACATAGTCATGTTCCCTAAGAAAATCATAGACTATTTAACATGGATTTTTGAAAACATTTTTTTCTCACTGACACAATACTGATCTTTCCATTTAAACACATTTTTTTTTAAACACATTCACCTCAAGTCTCCATAGAATTCAGTATTTCCTTGAACACATTCTTTCAAAAACTTTATATCTATCCATGTATCTATCCATCCACCTCCTGGTTTCTTTTTCATAATTATAAACAACATTGCAATGTCATAATTTCCCATGCATCTTTGCATAATCATGTGAATGTATACACACACTTATATTTTTCCAATAATATTTTTAGCAAAAAATGTTTTTAAATTTTACATAGATATTGCCAAATTACTCTAAAAATATGGCAATTTATTTTTCCTCTAATGTCTCCGCAGAGTAACAACTATTGCATATTGGCATTTTTTATTATGTCAATTACTATTGAAATATAAGATTTTTGTATAATTAACTTGTTTTTTAAAAAATATCCTGCTGATGTGATTTTTGCATTTTGATTTAATCGTAGGGTAATTTATTGTAATTTATTTTTGTAAAAAATTATGTGATAAAAAGTACTTTAATGTTTATAATGGATTTTATAAATATTTCATTTATTTTTAAATTAAGTTTAGCATGATTGATGTCTGTACTTTCAAATGATTATTCATTTGTGCATTAATGTCTTAATTCTTTTTGGATGGGGGTATCATTGAATGTTTCCAGTTTTATGATAGATTTATTTACTTATTTCCTTTGTCTTTAGTATGGGGATAATGTGCTATTTTACAATTTCCAACATTATGACCACACCTGGTCCTCCATCTGAACACCACTCTGTATCTCAGGTAATGTGACCTCTTTCACTCCTGAAAGTGGCCCTTGAGAACTCCATTTACATTATTGCCCACACCATCTGCATTTTCATGTCCCTTCAGATTTTGTTCCTTACACCCACCTAAAACCTGTCCATTTTCTTTATACACAGGTTTCTGCTGTATACATATTTAATGCTGTCAGATTTTTCTATTTTTTTTTCAAAATCAAGCCCATATTGAAATTTAAAGTGATTTTATTGTATTGTAAATGAATTACCTATTCTCTCACTCTCTGGCTACTTGGTTTGAATTTTCATATTTTTGATACAAAGTAATTCCCCAAAATGCATCTCTTAAAAAAAGGAACATCATAATAATATAAATCTGTTCTAATGAGTTAAAAGACCCTTCTGGCTCAGTAAATTGGTTACATTCTGGCACACACACTGTTTTTCATTGCTGGTATTGCAAATTTTGGAATTTTAAAGAATTATTCCCCAAATACCTTGAATCTGGTTTAATTTTGTTCACCATATAAAATATAGTAAATCAAAACTAAGATTATATCTATGTTAAAAGTTGTACACCTTACTAATGTTTTAGTTTGGGGAAAATTCCTTAATTCTATGTTGCAGTTTCATCCTTTGTAAAAAGAAGATAATAATAGTGCTGACATCACAATGATGATGATTACATGAGCATGAATTTATTGCAAATGGCATGCAATGACTGACACAGAGCGATTTTCAACAAGTGTTCCTGGTAGTATCTGTGGTCAGTATACTGACAGTTGCTATGGTGACTTGTAGTCACAGACTGGCAAAATTACTGGTAGCTTTGTGGTGATCAATTTGGCAGAACTCAGACTACATTAAAAATGCCTAATCACCGTATATTCATTGATCATAGCTAATATGTGTACAATTAATTCTTTAGTAGATGGCAAGCAAGATATACTCATCTGAGATTAGTTGGAAATCACATATCAGACAGAAGTGAAAATTGTTGCCAGAGGAATATCATGTGACCTCATAAATTCACAATGAGTTAGTAAAAAGGAACAGAAACAAGGATCTCATATCATTAACAAATCAAGGCATGTAAGGGAAAATTAGGACACTATTTCTTATCTGAAGATGAAAACTTCCTCACTATTCTTTAGGATTTAGTATTGAATTTAATTATTTCATTAGGGTGTCTACCTTAGAACTTAGATTCAACTTAGCTGTATGTATTGAAAGTCCAGCCAAAAAACTTAAACAAAAAGACATATTTTTTTCTTCTAAGAAACGTCTTAGGATTGGCAGAAGACCAAAGATTCAGTCCTATGACAGTATTAATTTTCAGGAATTTATTTATTTATTTGGACTTGTTCTACCAGTGTATTATACTGTTCTTAGAAGCTTTCTACTGAATTTCATTTAGGTGCTATGCTTCCATACTACATAACCACTACAGGCAAGAAGAAACGGGAATGGTAACCAGTAAAATACATGTGCTAGCTGTGCCGTTTGTCAGGAAAGCAATATCTTTCCTGGGAACTTCAGCTGGCCAACACTGACCCACCTACATCAAGCAGACTCTTGTCTGACAGAATTATGACACTGTCCTCTAGCTATTTCCCTGCCTGCAATCTCTTACCAAGGAAATTGGTAATCATTTGTTTCCTACAAAAATAATGTAGTGAATATTTCAGGCTTTGTGAGACATATTTCGTGAAGCCTTCCTTCCTCCAGGCTCTTCAGATCTGCCCCTTCAGTACCCCAACTACCACAGGCAACACTGGAATAAACAAGTAAAGCTATGCCTCAGTAAAACCTTACAAAATCAGACAGCAGTCCAGATAACCCTCTCTTGCCATTGCTGATCCCAATTCTATAATATTAATCACCTTCCATATCCAAAATCAGTTAGTACAAGAGTTTTCAATCTGAAGCCTGTGACATGAAGTAAAATTCTTCCTCCACTGAGTGGCACATTATCTTCTAGACTTTCATATTACAAAGTGCATTATAATATGTTATGATAACATTTATGTGTTTGATTTTCCTCAATAATAAGCTTGTTAACACCCTCAAATATACTACTGAAAAATAATTTCCAATATTCAGTCTAGGACTTGCAGTAAAATTTCCCAATTAATTTAATTTTGCCTGGAACCACAGTAGGGGACATTTTAAAACTTATTTTGTATTGTCCTTCTTCTCTACAATTTTTAGATATTAAATTCTTCATCTTCAACCATACTTGTCCAAGTATATCAGCTTTTCTCCATTCCCACCTTCCTCCCCAAGTACTAGATGAAGATGTTGAAATGTTTTGAATTTTTTTCCTCCAAATCCACGGCCTTTGCTGCATTAATTCCTGTAGGCGTTATGATTTTTAGTTAGACAACGTTGTATACATTTGCATTCTTAACAGTGCCATTTTACATTTAATGTTTTGATTGTATAACTATACAGCTATGTCAGGGCTCATTGCAGATAACTTTAGTCTTCTTTTCGATCCATGTTCTTATTCATTTCAACTATTGTCAATTTCAGCTCTTCTATAATTTTCTGTCAGGGAGAGGATGACTGAACTTTCAGGATTCTTCTCCAGGATTTTTTTCTCTCATAGATGTATCACATTTTGAATGAACAAAGGATTTAAGTTTTCATTCTTTCCTTTGTAGACTATACGTGAGATTCAATTATCTACTAGATTCCAACATTTCAATCAATATATATAATGTGAATGTGTTTTTTTTCGTAAATGGAAATTTCAAAAATTACAAAAGTCTATAAAATTTTCTCTTTATCCTTCGTCTTTAGAAACTTTGCCATGGTTTATCTAAAGTTGTTCCTTATTCTATATATCCTTCCTTAAACTCAAAAATTCTATTTGACTTCTAAATCAGAGTATTTTGCACCCCAAAATGAAATTTTATTTTCCTCTTCTGCATTATGCATCTGTTCTTTATTTTCTGGGAACCTGTGCTGCTAACATGATAGGTTGAATAAATGCACTCTCTAAGTCTTCCCTCTTCTTCCCACAATTGCAAATTGTGGGCTTTCCATATTAGAAAATATGGATATTTAAAAAAAATATATCTTGTTTTTTGATTCTTCTTTAGCTACTTCTTTTGGTGTGATATATTTAAAAAACAAGAAGATATTTTGGTCTAATTGGTGACCATTCATGCTTTCAGTGCTTTATACTTTTTTGTTGTTGTTGTTTTATTATTTATTTATTTAAAATATAGCTACACTGATGCTTAGAATCAGCACAATTCACAAGAGCTACATTACAGAACCAGACCAGATATTTATCAACAGAAGAATGGATTTAAAAATGTGGTATATGTACATAATGGAGTTTTAGTTAGCTGTAAAGAAGAATGCAATCATGGTATTTGTATGTGAATGGGTGGAACTGGAGAATTTCCTGCTAAATGAAACAAACCAGACTGAGAAAATCAAGAATCAAATGTTTTCTCTTGAATTTGGAAGCTGGAACAAAATAAAGGGAAATCTGTGTGTGTGTGTGTGTGTGTGTGTGTGTGTGTCTGCATGCGCGCTCGCGTGAATGTACATGTGTCAGGTCAGTGAGGGTCCCTGAAGAGTAGAGGAAGGGCTTGTGGCATGTCAGAAAAAGAGAAGAACCACAGAATAGGACTGACCAAATTATCCTATGTACATATATGAACATACCCCATTAAATTTCACCTTTATATATATCTTTAATGCACAAATTTAAAAAACACTATAAATAAGTAGAAGAATGAAGAGTTGAATAAAGGAGCAAGAGAATAAGGGTAGAGGAAGACAGGGAAAGTTGAAATACTGGGGACTATACTGAAATAAAATATTTTTCATGCTTGTATGATTATGTCAAACTAAACCAAATATTATGTTTAACACTGAGATACTAATAAAAAAAAATACAAGAACGCATGATTTTGGGTTAAAATATCTGTATTGTTAAGTACTTAAAATGCAATGTATTGTACTTAAAATGTCTGTAGTGTTCTTATTACCTACTCTTCTTTTGAAACAGTCTTTCTTTAATGAATGTTCTGTTAGCTCTCTTTTGTGCATCCACCTAGGGTTACCTTGCTCTTTTAGGTCTTACCCACCTCGTGGAATTAACCTCCCAGTGGTATTCTTAAGTCATTGTACCATAGAGCTCTATGGGTAGGGCACAGGAAATTCTGTTCTTGGGTTTCCACACAAACTCTCACTCACTAAGTGAGTAGTGTTCAGTCTTTTAATTCTCTCTCAAATTTCCTTGTAAACCTTCCCCCAGGATTGCTGAGTCTGATCCCTGTTTTCTATCTACTATGGCCCAGAGGGAACCATGTTGGCAATTGCTTTCTCCCCTGAGACTCTGGCTGACATGAAGACCTAAGTCTCTCTCTTCTCCCGACTTCCCCCAACAGCTACAGGACATACTTGGCACTCTCGAAAGAACAAAATTGGGCTGAGGTTGAAAGGTAGGGAAGGGAAGAAAGTCTTAGTTTCATTACATCATATCATGTAAATATTCAAATTCATAGAGTGATTTAGAGACTTTAAAATCCTTAGTTTAAAGTAATGTTCATATATGTGAATTGAAATTAAATGTCTAAAGCTTTATTAAAAAATGCATTCTAAATCTAAGCTTAGAGTCTTACAAAGATAGTGAGAAATTATTATTCTAGTTAAGTTTTTGTTGTTGATGCTGCTGCTTTTATTGTCAGTGCTATGCATTCAACCCAGGGACTCATGTAGGTCAGGCAGGACTCACAAGCCCTATGAGAGCCGATTTATTTTAATTACCCTTAGAAAACTCATCTATTAGGTAAAAATAAAATGGCCAAACTACACAAAGCTGTGAGTGATGGGAATGCCCCAGATAATTAGAGACTCTAAACCTGAATCATGATACACCATCTGTAATATTGTCTTTGCATTCAGGTAAAACTGGAATTTATAATTCCTTGGCTATTTCCTAGATATGTGAATTTGAGGAAGTGACTTAAGTAATCTATCTCAGTTTGCACGTTTTAAAAATTCAGAATTTTTCACAGGATTGTTGTATATTTTGCAATATATGTAAAGTAGATGCTTAGGAATCTCTTAAACTTTTACTTATTAATGTAGTGACTACCTCTACTACTAATGCTATTATAATTTATTCATGAGCTTAAGCTTAAAACACATGAAGCCATGAATCTGAAACACAACATGGTCTTTTTTCTAATCAAAATGTTGTACTGAATTTGTTGGTAAGTGTTTAATATTAGAAAAAATTTATAACCAAAATACCATAGAAGTTAAGCAAGAATCGTAGCTGTTAACCAATTTATGACTTTTTCCTTGAGATAAAACCATAGCTTATATTTACATCCTCATAAATTAATTCATTAATATATAATTGACTCAGTATTCTTTAATATTTTATGCAACAGACAAATATTCAAACATTTTGAAACTTTTCCACAATTCTACATTCACAGACACACACAAACACACACACACACACACAGACACGGAGAGATTAAAAACTGGACTTTTGTAGATGATTTTTGGATTAACTCTTCAAGTATAGAAATAGTCTTCCTTACCCATATCTGACATTTCAGGCACAGTCACAATGTAAGGTCCGTCTGTGAACTTTGGAGCATTGTCGTTGATATCTTGCACTTTGATGATGAACTCAGATTCAGGTTCCAGAGGCTTGTTTGTCCGTCTGTCAATAGCCTGGGCATGAAGCACGTAGTGTGTCTTCTGCTCTCTGTCTAGGCTTTTGGTTGAGTGGATGTCCCCCGTGGTATCATCAATGATAAATATAGTCCCAGCACCTTCTCCAGTAAGGATGTATTTGACAGACCCATCACCTTTGTCAGAATTGGAGTGCAGCTGCAAAACACACATGGGCAAATTAGCAGGCAATTGCATTCCCACCTTTGGTCTCCTTCTTTGAAAATTTCCCATATAAAATTTGATACCTATTGTAAGATTTTTTTCTCTCTACAGTGTCTTGCATATGGCTGTTTTTCATTTTCTTGCATATTTTGTCTAGTTGGTATTCATATAATTATTTATCATGATTTCTCTAAGCAATCCATTTACTGGTTTGAGAAAAAGAATAACCCATGTTGTTTTTTCACTAACTGAACATTTTACTAACATAAAAGTGAGAAAAGAAACTTTCACTACATTTCTGTCACCTAGTATACTTGTAAGAATAAAGCAGATTTTGTTTTGTTTAGTTTTTGTTTTTGTTTTGTTTTGTTTTTAGTATTAATGGAGATTCTATTTCTACCTTAAAACTAGAAAAAAATACATCGTGGAATGAATTGATATTTAAATTAATTATTAAAATTCTCACAATAAAGGCCCATAATTTGTCATAGAGCTTTAATTTTATAAATTGAAACAAATTTGAAATATTTTCTAGTATAAATATTTATATTTAGAATGTAAAAATATGAGCAGTAATTTTTTTCTTTAAGGATTGCAAACATTTAACTCAAAAGGTTGCTAGTAGTCTTAAATGGAACCAGTAACTATATCCTAAATTTATTTAACTTAAATACATGGATAAATATCACTTACTGAATTAAAATGATAAAAAAATACTTTACTTGGTATTTTTAAAGTAGAAATTTTAGTAAAGAGATCTTCTCTGATAAGGGTAATCAATATATTAAGATAATATTAGTCTTTTTTGTTATTTAAAACTATGAATGCTTTTGAGTTGCATATCACTCATGCTTAAAATTCTATTTTAACTTATACCATCAAAATTCAGTTAAATACCTCTGAGAGTGCCAGTATTATATTTCTATCCAGGAATAGTGGAAGTATTTTCTGAAATCTCAAATACATATTTGAAGAATTGTTTCTCCCAAGAGAGCTGAGCAGTTATCTTCATATGAAATTCTCTGGTCACATAACCTCAAGTCCTCACCTTTTGTTCATTTCTAACATTGGAAATTCTGAAACACATAGCCTTATTCGCAAAGCACTTCAGTTTTCTTGCCCTAGTGAAGTGACAATTTTCAAGGTTATTTTAAAGGGTCTGAACTCTTAAAAGTCAGTTGAAATAGACAATATTTAGAAAAACAAAATAAAAATCAGAAATTTTTTGTTTTGTAAAAGAAAAAGCAGCCAAAAGAAAATTCATTACAAATCATCAATCATTTTATTTTGTTTTATTTTTTTCAGTATTGGGGATTGAAACCATAAATGCCTATGAGCCTTCATATTCTATTTTTGATACGGGTTCTTGCTAAGATGCTGATACTGGCCAGGAACTTGTAGTCCTCCACACTCAGTCTCCAGAGTTGCTGGCTTTTCAGGCTTGCACCACTCCATAAGTCACACAGTAATAATATTTTCAGAATTAGTAAGCCAGCTAGCATAATTTTTATTAGTTATGACTAATTTGAACATAGACTGTAATATGATCAGTGAATTATAATTTAGAAATATTCATATTATTGAATAACTTTAGAAAAATTACAACAAAATATTACAGAAATATTTTAATATTAAAATATTTTAATACTACTTAGTTTTAGAGTTTAAGTAATGTGATTGTTTTATTAATATATTTTTTCATCTTTTAACTAACATGATTGAATTTTGAAATTATGAGCATTCAAGTAATACTAATGGAAAACCATTACATTAGCATGTAGTCAATTGATTAACATTTTATATAATTTTGATAATAACCATATGTGAAGCAGCAAATTGATCTACTCTCAGGATTCCCACTCCTTCACCACATCCTGTCTTAAATGTTCAGTTCTGTTTGAGCATATGCTTTGCCACAGAGGTGGAGGCCAAGAGAAACATTGGTTATATCATCTTATTTGTTTAATAAGAGGTTTTCAAAGAACTTGGAGGAGCCCATGTTTGTATTAAGTTTTATAAGACAAAAAAATGATGAAAGAATAAATGAATAAGATAACATTTTTTATTAGTAGAAGTAGTGGTAGAAACTTGAGAGATGTAGATAAAACTGAGGATATAAATAAGCAGAGTCTATAGATAACTACAATAGATACCTGAAGTGTTTGAGTATGTTCAGGAATGAGAAACAGAAGAAAAGGGTTAGAGCATGGAAATTAGAAATGACCCTGATACAGTTTAGGTACTGATTTTGTAAAAATTTATATCATAGGTTTAACTAGTTACTAAATTATTTGAGAGATACCCATGGATTTTTATGATAAAAGAAGATAAAATATTTGGAATATAAGGTTGATCTTATTCATATACAATAAACTCCTTTTAGTAAACAGTTTAGAAATATTATCCAGAGAGTGGTAGCAGAGTCTTAACACACAGTGGTGGGGATATATCTTAACACACAGTGGTAGGGATGTAGTTTTAGAGTCTTGAGGTCTTGCAGAGTAACTTATAATTTCATGTTAAAAGACAGATGTTCTAAATTTAGACTTAATGCAAGAAGAGTTTATTCTTGTGTGTCTGATTACATAGTGAAGTGGGGCTAATAAACTGTTCGTTAGAGGACATAAAAGGAAGAAGGAGTGAAGAAAAAAAGAAATAAAAATGTATCCACCCATGTAAAACAAAATTAAAACTTCTCTGGCATTACCTTAATAAATCACCTTTTTCTTAGTGTTAAGTATTAACAAATGGCCCTTCTAAAGCTAATGCAACTCACATGAGTTCATGTCAGGATATTCTTGATGCACCCTGAACCACAGTAGAATCAGTACCTAAAAACATATTGGTTTCACTTCAATTCACATGTTCTCACTAAGAAAATATTATCTTCCTTGGGGAAGAATAATTTTAAAAGGTTAAGGAAATGGTGGCAGAGCCATTAATTTGGAAAGTTGCTTTAAGTTGTAATTTCTATGTTACAAAGACTGGTCACTAAGTTAAAATTATGATATTCTGGATCACACAGTTCAAATACACCTTGCTATAAGTAGGGAACTAATATTTACACTATTCCAGTGAATGACTGAAACAAAGACAAAAACATCATATGGGTAATGTTACTCTTATTATCTCCAACACTTTCTGTATAAGAATGCATATGACACAATGTGCAAAAAATATGTGAAAATTTAGAGAGCATGGCATTTAAATGTGGTAGGCATAACTCATTCTACTATGTGTCATATTTCAAAGTATAATCATGCAAAAGAAGAATCAATTAACATTAAGTAATCAATGTGAAGGATATGCATCAAATAATAAATCTCTTGGTAACATTCATATCAGTGTTCTTGAAGAAAAATAAAACATAATTTTAAGTTTTTATCAACAATTATGGAAAAATTGCTAAAAATGGGAATAACAAAATACCTAATTCAACCATAAAACGAATGGTAATTGGTTAAAACACAAAGATTAAGAAATTAATAAGGAAATACAGTATTAGTATAACTAGGAGTACAAAAATACAACAACATTTTTAACTAATTGGCATATACTCTTTGAGAAGGAAGTGAATGAATAATAAAGAGTTGCAAAGAACAGACTCCTTTTTTTCCCACTTGCTTTGGAAATATAGACTCTGAACTCAAAACGGAATGTTAACACCTAACACGTAACTGCATAGTGTTGCTTACATTTGAAATTGTCATTTCTTACCCATCAGCTCAACTATCCAGATGTGCTGAATATTTGAGCACTGTGAAATGCAGGCAGTGGCTGAGAATTTCACTACAAGTTATTAAGAAACCTCAAATATTGAGAAATTGATTAAAACTGGAGTAAACTACATGGAATAGATGATTATCTATTTTTTATCAGAATAAAATTATGTTTTATTTTTCTTCAAGGAGACTGAAACAAATTTTATATGCACACTTTCTCCTCTTCCTCCTCCTCCTTCTTCTTCTTCTTATTATTATTATTATTATTATTTAATCTTCAGACAGTATCTTAATAATTTCAACATGCTCGACTTCAATTTGGAATTTTCCAGCATCAGCCTCAAGAGTAACTGGGATTACAGGTTACCCCATGCCCAGCTGGTACTGTTTTGTTTTTGTTCTTTTTAAATATCAGATTATTAAACATGACTCAATTTCCATGAAAATATTGACAAAAATCCATTGCCCACACATTAAATTGTATTATTTCACACACATTTAACACTTCATCATTACTGTTCATTTTAGCAATTTTAGGGAAAAAAATAAAGAGATATGGTTGGGGTTGTAGCTTAGAGGTAGAATGCTTGCCTAGAATGTGTGAGACACTGGGTTCAATCCTCAGCACTACAAAAAAATAAATAAATAAATTTAAAGAAAGTCATTGTGTTCATCTACAACTTAAAACAAATTTTAAAAATAAAGGGATAGGTAATTATAAATATGCTATCATAAAGGGACTGCACTGATGAAGGGGGAAGTTAATGAGGCGAATTGAAAATTAAAATGTGGGAAATGTGAAGTGTGAAGTGAAAACATGGAATAGTGTGTAAAATGCAGTTTCAGAAATTAAGTGATACAATACTGATTACATATAGACTTTCTTTTTTTAAATTTTATTATTATACATTGTTACAATTGCACAAACACTAAAATTAAACAAATGATGTATAACCAAGAGACTCAATAAATTTTAAACAGAATGGTAAAAAGCATTTACAACAAGAGAAGATACAAAGGGACCATATAAAACAAAAATTAATGTAGCAATGTAAAAACAAAACCTTATTAAACACTATATTGTATACAAACACGAATCAGGAAAAATGGTGGAGTATGAATTTTCCAAATTATCTCCTTTATAAAGGCAATGAGAATTCTCTCTAAAGTTACAATAATCAACTTTTCAAAACTCTGGAAAATGATCATTCTTGAGGTATCACAGAGAACATGTATTCAAGAAAAATATCTGAATTTTGATTTGAAGATTGAGCTCTGTGTTACCTTACTGTGTGTGCCCTATCCCTGTACCCTCAGTTCCACTGCAGCTGTGAAAGACAGTATCCTAAAATCACAGTGAAAACCTGCAGCATGGCAGCCACAGGATGTGGCAAAATGGGGCTGGTGATCCTTGGAGCCACATGTCCATGAAGTGCTGATTATTTGATTTCTGCTTGGTTCTCTGGAAGACACCACTCTCAACTCTGTTGTTATTTGACCTAACTCACAACTTTACAAATGCCTATAGTTTTTCCCATAGAGACTTTTGAAAAACAAAGAAGTCTTAAAAATTAAAGTTGCCTGAGATAGTGAATACCAACTGGAGCAAGTGATATACTAACCCAAAGGTTTAAAAGGAAAAGTTGGGAAGTATAATGTTTATTAGAAGTTTTTCAAAAACTGGGCATAGGAATTATAGGCAGCTGCGTACATCTGTAGGACTTTGCAAATAATGATAGTGTGAAAGGTTGGAAAGACATAAGACCACAAGATAACATCTCTAGCTAAACTTCAGCATCTTTGAAAGCTGGAAGTAAAGGAAAATGTCAAGTTTTAAAGTGCCTGGTCTAGTGTTGGAAATGGGATTCAAATTGCATCACACTGATGCCCAGGAAAGAAAGGGATGTACATAGATTCTAGGCACCCAAGAAAATATGCATCCATTGTCAATTCACCAATAAGCCATGCATGCTGAGACTTTAGTGGGCACACATAACAATGGATAAAGACTTCAGAATCATTTCAGAAAATTTATTAAGGAAACAGCAACACAAATAACATCAGGGAAAAGTAAGAATCTGATTTCTAAATTTGACACCTTATGTTAATTAAAATTCCCAGTTTTCAATAAGTAAAAATGATGTGTATTATATTATTGTATTAATACATTAACATACTAAAAGATCACATTGTCTTAACAATTATAATATAATAATACTAATTCTGTTATATTATTATGTTATATACTAAAACTTACAGAAAGAAATAAGAATGTATTAGATATCTACATGGTGAAAGAAAATAGAGATACATCTAAGAATTCAATTGGTAGTCAACTATTTGTTAAAAGTGAAGATATTAAGGCATTCTAAAAAAAACCAAAAAATGGAGAATGTGTTAACAGCTAATCTGCAATATTACAAATAAAAAACGAGAATTTTAGAAGCTGAAATGAAATGATACTAAATACTAGTTCAAATCCTCATGAAAACTAAGACAATTAAGTAATGGTTAATACAGAATGGCAAGACTAGCAACCTGGAAACTCTATAAACACTGTTAATAAAAATTAAAGATCATTCAAATGAAAATGTAATGACAAGTACATATATAAACATAAACAGAGAAAATGTATTTCTTGTGGCAATTCCTCCCGTTTTCCTTTAAAACACAGCTATATGTGTGATTATATAGAAATCTGTGCTACTGAGCTTGACATGTGTAAATATGCATGTGGTATGATAATAACACAAAGAGCAGAATGGGGTTGTATGCAAAGAAATCTTTGAATAGTATTTGATCAAGTTGGAATTACCAAAATTAGATTGTCACAAAGTGTATAAAAGAAATGATAATAATTAAATGGTATACTAGTAAATATGTAATATGAAAGAAAGAGTCACAGAAGACTATAGGAACAAAACATAATGAAGAAAAGAAATAGTAAAATAACAGATCCTAAGTGATGACAGTCAATGAAAACAGAATGAACATGATGATTGGACACAGAAATTAAAAGAATTTTTAAATAACGTCCCTGATGCTTTGAGATACAGTTTGGATTTAAATATAAATATAATTAAAGAGCAGAAAAACATTATATCTTGTAAACTTTAAGGAAAACAAAGCTACATTGGCTGTGATAATATCAGAAAAAATTATGCTTCAAGATGAAAATTGTTACTACAGAAAATTAAGGATAACTTATAATGATATAAGAGTCAATATGTCAATAATTTATAATTGCAAACATGTTTCTATTAACAGTGCCCCTAAATACATGATATAGAAACAGATAGGACTGAAAAAATAAGTGCTCATTTAAACAATATCAGTTGAGGTTTGAGTGCCCTGTTTTCAATACTGGATAACTAGTCAGATGATAGGCAGAGGGACAGAATTCTTAAATGACACAGTAAACTACTTAAGACTAAATAGATTTTTTTATAGTAAACACTACAATAACAGCAGTGTAAATAGTTATATCAACTACAGTTGGAACAACCTCTAGGATAAACTACACATTAGGTCAATAAACGTAAATACAAGCCCTTCTGCCAGGAAAGCTAGTCTAGATGTAATATGTCACACTATTTCTTTAGCCATCTAAAAATAATAAGAAGAAACTGGACCATTTAAAAATAAATAAAGGTGCATGCATTACAATCATATACAATATATTCTCTGACCAAAACAAAGAAAGGTAGGAAAGAATTACAGAAGTAAATTAACAAAATTGACAAACAAGTGAAAATAAAACACACTTTCTTAAATCATCAATGAGTCAAGAAGAAATTATAAAGAACACTTTTCAAAAGTAAATATGGTGCCTTAAGTTGAATCAAAGCAAATAATTGTAAACTACAATTTATTTATATGGCTATAAAACAGAAAGAAAATAGAGATGAAATAGATAACAATCAAGAAACCTGATTACTTGTAAAGATAACCAAAACTAAAATGATAAATTTTAAACATTTGAAATGTGTGTGCTTTGAAAACACTCTATACAAAAGTAAAAAGACAACTTAGAAAGTGGGTGAAAATGTGTAAACTGTAATTCTGATGAAAACCTAATATCTAGAATTTATAAATAATGCAATTCTAGAGCAGGAAGAACAATTTTCCCAATTAAACATGAATATAGAATTTGAATACACACTTTTCAAAAGTAGATAAAAAATAACTGGTAAGTATGTAAAAAGATGATCATTACCATTAGTCATTAGGGAAATGCAAATTAAAACTGCAAGGAGTTACCATTTCACACCCACGAAGAGTGCTAAAATTTCAAAAAGACAGAAAATAAACAAGTGTTGGCAAGAATTTGCAGAAATTGGAACACTATACATTATTACACATAGTTACCATTTGAGCCAGTGATGCTAGTCTCAGGCATATACTCAAGAAGAAAGAAAACACATGCTGCAGAAAACATAGACAAGTGTTTGCAAGAGGTTGGAGTGGAGGGAGAAACAGGGATTGACTACAAATTATCATAAGGTTTCTTTTTCAGGGTTATGCAAATTTTCTAAAATTAGGGAGTTTTAATAGTTTTACACCTTCACATGCACTGAAATCTGAAGAATTATGCCATCAAAAGGACACATGTTATATTTTGTCAATTATATTTCAATAAGAAGCTGCTATTTGAGTAATTATTATTGGTCGTAATAGTAAATCATTGTAAATGTACTGAACACCAGCAATTAAAAAGCAGAACTTTTGAGATAGCTTAAAAATAAGATTTAACTACACAAAATGATGCTTTTTAAGTGCAGATGTATAAGAAGGTAAGATAAAGAAAAATGACAGGAAAAGCCCTTTATAAACATTAAAAAGCATGCCTTCTGAACATGAAAATAAACTCAAAAGGAAGTATATTACAAGAGATGAATAAAAAAATCGCATATTAGAAATTAAAGAATGCTCTTGATCTGATAAACAGCATTTATAAAAATCTAAAACTAGAATTATACAATGTCATAATTTTTTTCCTAAGATTGTGAATAAAGCAAGTATGTACATTTTTACTACTTACTATTCAATATTGTATGGAAAATGCTAGACAGTACAATAGAGTAAAAAACAAATAATAAAACACACATACATGAGATAGAAATTGAAAAACAGGAAGAAAGCCTTTCTCTATTCAAAGATGATATGTACTTAGAAATGTCTTTAGAATTTGTTGATTTGTTGAAATTTATGTATTTAGAAAATGTTGAAGATTCTATACACATAGAAAATGCATACATATACATATACATCACATAAATAAATTTCTAGGTGCATTTAACAAAAGATTCATGCGCAGTATTTTAAAATCAAAGAATTTTCTGTTTATTAGTAGTATATAATTTATCTTAAAATATAAGCAATAAAATTTGTGATAGCAACAGAAAGCTTAAATATTTAGGCATAAATTCAATGAAAAATTTGTGAAGGTCCACATAAAAATCTGCATAAAATTAAGAAAATGTATATAAAAAACAGATATCTGTAGCATATCCATTGATTAGAAATGTCTGAAAAATTAATACATATTTTTTCCAAAACTAATTGACAGAGCACCTGAAATACAAATCAATGTAACTGTGAGCATTTTGCAAACATCAGAAAGCTGACTCTAAAAATCACAAGGAAATAAATATAAACAATAGTTTTCAATGAATTGTTCTGAAAAGAAGAACATAATCAAAAGAATTTTTTTGTCTACTCTTTCTTTTTAAAAATTTTGTTTTAATTAGTTATAAATGACAGTAGAATGCATTTTGACACATTATGTATAAGTGGAGTATAACTTCTCATTCTTCTATACATGATGTAGAATCAAACCATTTGTGTAATCATATATGTACATAGGTTAATAATATTCAATTTATTCTATTATCATTCCTAGCCCCATATACTCTCCCCTTCCTTCATTGCACTCTGCTTAATTCAAGGTACCTCTATTTATCCCTGTTCCCCCCACACCCTTATTGTGAATTAAAATTTGCATATCAGAGAAAACATTAAGCCTTTGTGTTTTAGGGATTGGCTTATTTCACTTAGCATGATATTCTCCAGCTCCATCCATTTACCTTAAAATGTCACAATTTCATTCTTCTTTAAGGCTAAGTAATATTCCATTGTGTATATATATCACATTTTTTATCCATTTTTCTGTTGAGGGGTATCTAGGTTGATTCCTAGTTGGAGCTGCTTCAAACATTGATGTGGTTATGTCACTGCAGTATGCTGATTTTAATACCTCTGGGTGTAAACTAAGGAGTGGGATAGCTGAATCAAATGGTAGTTCCAAGTTTTCTGAGAACTCTCCACACTGCTTCCCATAGTCATTGCAACAATTTGTAGTCCCACCAGCAACGTGAGAGTGTACAATTTTCCCCACATCCTTATCAACATTTATTATTGCGTTTATTATTGATAATTGCCATTCTGACTGGAGTGAGACGATAACTTAGTTTGGATTTCAATTTATCTAATTGCTAGAGATGTTGAACATTTTTTTTCATATATTTGTTGATCAATTGTATTGTTTTTTTCTGTGAATTGTCTATTCAAATTGTTAGCCCATTTATTGATTGGGTTATTTGTGGGGTTTTATTTTTTTTAATTTTTTTGCGTGTTTTATATGTCCTGAAGATTAATGCTCTATGTGAGAAGCATGTGGTAATGGTTTTCTCCCAAATCTGTAGGCTCTCTCTATATGTTATTGATTGTTTCCTTTGTTGAAAAGAAGCCTTTAAGTTCAAATCCATTCCATTTATTGATTCTTGATTTTACTTCTTGTGCTTTAGGTGTTTTGTTAAGGATGTCAATTCTAAGCTGATGTGGTAAAATTTGGGCTATTTTTTCTTCTATTAGGTGCAGAGTCTCTGTTCTAGTGCCTAAGTCTTTGATCCACTTTGAATTAAGTTTTGTTCAGGGTGAGAGATAGAGGTTTAATTTTGTTTTGCCACATATTGATTTCCAGTTTTCTCAGCACCATTCGTTGAAGAGGCCATCTTTTCTTTAGGAAATGTTTATAATTAAAACCAGAGCTAAAATCAATGAAATTGAAACAAATTAAAGAATTCAAAATATTGACAAAACAAAGAGTTGGTTCTTTGAAAGAATAAATAAGATTGATAAACCATTAGCCATGCTAATGAAGACCAAGAGAGAGAAAACTCACATTACTAAAATTTGTGATAAAGAAGGAAATATTACCATGGACACTCCTGAAATACAGATAGATGATAATCAGAAACTATTTTGAAAATTTATACTCCAGTAAAAGAAAATTTTGAAGATATTGACAAATTTTTAGAGACTTATGACATACACAAACTGAATCAGAAAAAAATACACTTTTAAACAGATAAATTTTGAGTAAAATTTGAAATATGAAACACCATCAAAAGCCTACTAGCCAAGAAAAGCCCTGGATCACATGGATTCTAAGCCAAGTTCTAAAAGACATTCAAAGAAGAATTAACACCAATAGTCTTAAAATTATTCTATGAAATAGAAAGGGTGAGAACACTTCCAAATTCACCCTATGAGGCTAATATCATCCAGGTTTTAAAAAGCTGGCAAATACACATCAAGGAAAGAAAACTTCAAACCAATATCCCTGATGAACATGGATGCAAAATTTTTCAAATTCTGGCAAATCATCACAACAACAACAACAACAAAATTAAAAAGATATTGCACCCTGATCAATTGGCATTCATCCCAGGGAGGTAAGTTGGTTCAATAAAGAAAAATCAATAAACATAATTCAGCACATCAATAGACTTAAAGACAAGAATCATGATCCTCTCAATAGATGCAGAAAAAAAAAGCATCTGGCAAAATGCAGCACCCCTTCTTGTTCAGAATACCAGAAAAACAAGGGATAGTGGGAACATACCTTAAAATTGTATGCTATCCCAAAGCCAACATCATTCTATATGGAGAAAAATTACAAGCACACCCCTTGAAAACTGGAACAAGACAAAGATGTATTCTATCACCACTTCTATTCAACATAGTCCTTGAAATTTTTAGCCAGAGCAATTATGCAGACGAAAAACTAAGGGAATTTAAGTTATATGTCTATTTGCTGATGGCATCCTTTATATTTAGGAGATCCAGAAAATTCCACCATAAAACTCTAGGACTAATAAATGAATTTAGCAAAGTGGTGTGATATAAAATCAACACCAATAAATCAAATACATTCCTATGCATCAGTGATGAATGCACTGAAAGAGAAATTAGTAAAACTATCTCATTCACAATAGCCTCAAAAATAAATAAATAAGACACTTGTGAATCAATCTAAGAAAAGAGGTGAAATAAATCTACAATGAAAATTACAGAACACTAAAGAATAAAATTGAAGAAGACCTTAGAAGATGAAAAGATCTCCCATGCATTTGGATAGGCAGAATTAATATTGTCAAAATGACCATACTACCAAAAATGTTGTACAGATTTAATGTAATTCATATTAAAGTCCCAATGACATTGTTCATAGAACTAGACAAAGCAAAATGAAATTCATTCGAAAAACACAAGGGACACAGAATAGCCAAAACAATCCATAGCAAGAATTGTGAAGGCTGTTAGAATGTTAAAATTCTAATTGGCAGGATGCCAGCTAAGAAAAATCCTCAGCTCTATCATAACATTTATATAAATGAAGGAAGCAAGACTGAACCTGCAAGAACTTTGAGTTCAGTGTGGAGAGTCATTAAAATCATCCACACTTGTGAATCTAATTCAAAGAACTTCCATTATTGTCTGTCCTAACTTTTAGAATTGCTGTGAACAGAGACCTAATTTTGCCACTGGCTTTGTTAGTTGTTTTGCACTGCTGAGGACTAAATCCATGATCTTAAGCACGCTACTCAAGCACTCTACTACTGACCTAACCCTAGCACTCCATTTTGCCCTTTTGGAAAAGAATGTCTGTGTTAGTGTCCTCATGCATGTTTCATATTTGCATATTATATATTTGGTGGGCAAGAAAAATGATGTCTTCTGGTTTCATAGAACTACAAACCTAGAACACGTCTTTGCGCTTGAACATCTATACACCCAGTTCTCATTCACATCTGGATTTAAATTTTATGATGAGATTCTAGACTTTGGGCTAATACTATAGTAGAATAATACTATAGAAAACTTGTTCAAACATGGGTCTCTGGTGTGGGAGGAAAAGGGATAATTGGAATATAAGAGGGAGAGTATAGAGTTATCTCCACTAACCAGTATCGTTGTACTGTCTCTTAATGTTACACTCTTGTGTAACTGCCTCTTCTGCTGTGTGTGGGGGATGTGGGGACTGATAAGATGATAAAGCGATAGAGCATCACTTTACAGGTGAGGCTATGGAAAGATAGTGGCTCTGGCATGCTTGCCTACTATTATTGCCCATCAGACTTGGTTGCTCCCTTTTCCCTCTTCCTACCCTCATTCTGAAGGAAGCAACTGCCATGCATGGGATGCCCTACAGACTAGCCTCAGAGAGCAAGAAACTCATGTTCAGAATCAAAAGCCAGTGTGAACTTGCCTTGCTGACAGATATGGGATTAAAGTTGAAGGGCGATTTTATGAAAAACGGTCCCTTGAAATGACTGCAGCCCCTGCTGATATCTTGAAACCAGACTTATTAAAGGCCATGTTTTAGTGAGACCCAGATAAACCAGCCTGAATTTCTGACTCATTGAAGCAGAGAAGATACATGTTGATATGAAGCAAGAGTGGGACCTGTTTAGTTGGCTCAAGTTTGATGATTTTGGCTAGTATTTTCTTTATTATCAGACTATTTATAGTAGTTCCTACACTTGGAGATTTTCATAGGTTGTTTTATGAAGTGAAGTGTACCACTTGTCCTGTAGCTCATCACCTTTCTCTGCTTGACTGTAATTTTCCCCTCTACTCCTGGAAGAAATGGCCTTAGTTTCCTAAGGATATACTGCTTCTTTTTATGGTCATTGTTATGGTTTGGCTATGAGATGTCCATCAAAGCTTCTGCTGATGAAAGAATATTTGGGTCCAGAGTAATGGACTCAGCCATCCATAGACCAAAACTATGAGCCCCAAATAAATATTTCTACCCCTAAATTTCTCTTATCAGATATTTTGGTCACAGTTATGCAAAGCTGACTAAAATATCTTTTATTATAAACCATTGAATATTTGGGAATTATTCACTAGTCATTCAGAAGGATATATCTCAAAATAGTATGTTATGTTAACCTAGTACCAAGAAAACACATCTACCTTAGTTTGTTTTCTATAATTGTATAAATCAAACAAAACTAAGTCATAGAAAACCAGATCAGTAGTTGTCAGGTACAGGGGTACAAGCAACATATAGTTTAGCTTGTTTTGGATCATTCACAGAGTTTTCGTGTATCTTCAAATTATACTTTATCATATACTCTAATTATGGTATTTGAAGAACACCTCTAAAATAAAGGGTGTAATTTGCCTCCAAATTGAGATTCATGATTTTTCTGTACATTACTAGATGAATATGTAAATTCTTTTTCATTCTGCATTCTCTTTGTTGAGCTACTTATGGGATCTTCATTTAAGATGTATAAAAATTTTCTCCTCCCGATGACATATAAAAGAAGTGTCTCACAATTAATCAATTAATTCACAATAATCAATTAATGAATTAATGTACAGAACAAACTTTGAACTGATTGTCACTTTTTTTGACTACCTAATGTATATATTTATCTACTTTGTATCCCCTAAAATATCTGTTATATTATGTGCAGAAACTAATAAAATGTTATATTGCATAAAAAAAATAAAAAGGCTTTGCTAATGTGAGGAATTTAAGTGGAGATAGTCTTGAATTATAAAGATATAAACAAATATAATCTAAAGAGTTCTCTCTCTTGAGAAAAAGATGGAGGCAGGAGAGTCAGAGAAAAGACACAAGAAGAAGCTAGGGAAGAGAGAGATTTTCAGATCTTTGATGCAAACCTTAACAGTTAGATGGTGTATTACATGCCAGGGTTCAGGGAGCTACTACAAGTTGCAAACGAATCTATTTTCTCCTAGGCTTTCCAGAGGAAACACAGCCCTCCCTGCTCACACTTTGTTTCAAGACTTTGGACCTCTGAACTTCTCAGAAAAAAACTTTGTTTTGTTTTAAGCAGTAAGAACCTGTTACAGTTGCACACATCAGATTCCTGCTAAAAGAGTGAAATGAATATTTTTCTTAAAAAAATTAGTTATAGATAGATGCAATATTTCTATTTTGTTTATTTATTTTTATTTAGTGCTGAGGATCGAACCCAGTGCCTCACATGTGTGAGGCAACCACACTGCCAGTGAGCCACAATCCCAGCCGTAAAATGAATATTTTTATAGTAACTCTTTAAGGTAGGCATTATTCTGCCTGTTTTTTTTTTAATTTTTAAAAGTGTTTTAATTAGTTATACATTACAGAATGCACTGATACATCATATATAATGTAGTATGATTTCTCATTCTTCTGGTTGTACCTGATATAGAATCCCAGTGGTATTCAAACTAGAAAGCTTCTTCTCAGCACAAGAAACAATTAATAAGGTGAAGAAAGATCCTACAGAATGGGATAAAATCTTTATCACATGCACCTCAGATACAGCATTAATCTCCAGGATACACAAAGAACTCAAAAAACTTAACACAAACAACAACAACAAAAACAAGTAACTCAATCAATAAATAGGCTAAGGAACAGAACAGACACTTCACAGAAGAAACAGAATCGATCAACAATTATACGAAAACTTGTTCAACATATCTAGCAATTACAGGAATGCAAATTAAAACTACTCTAAGATTTCATCTCTCCCAAGTGTGAATGACAACTAGAACATAAACAACAATAAATATTGGCTAGAAGGGAAAATGTTCACTCATACATTGCTAGTGGGAATGCAGATTGGTGCAGCTATTAGGGAAAGCAGTATGGAAATTCCTCAGAAAACTTGGAATAGAACCATCATCTGACCCAGCCTTCCCACTCCTCAGTTTATACCCAAAGGATTTAAAATCAGCATATTACAGTGATGCAACCTCATTAATGTTTATAGCAGTAAAATTCATAATAGCTAAACTATGAAACCAACCTAGATGCCCTTCAACAGATGAATGGATAAAAAACAATGGTATATAGATACACTGGAATATTACTCAGATTTAAAGAAGAATAAAATTATATTATTTTCCAGTACATGGATGGAGCAGGAGAATATAATGCTAAGAGAAATAAGTCAATCTCAAAAAAACCAAAAGCTGAATGTTTTCTTCAATATGTGGATGCTTATTCATAATAGTGGAGATGGGATAGGGAAGAATAAGAGTTACTTTAGGTAAAGGAGAGTAAAGGAAGGGAAGAAATATGGGGGTAGGAAAGATAATAGAGTGAATCTGCCTATGTATTTTAATTAAGAAACTGAATCTTATTGTTGTTAGCTAAGTTATCCAAATTTTTAAGATAAAGGAATAGAAATTTGATTTCAAACTATTTAAATTCAGAGCCAGAACTCTTAAAGTTGAGTGAAATAAAACTAGTGTGTATATACATAAGAATCTATGAAAAATGTAAATGCATGATTTTATAAACACATTTCCATCTCTTCTGTGATAATTATATATTAAATGGTTGATTATGATGGAACATTGTGTCTCCTCTTAAATAAATAGCAATTGAAGATTGATAAATTATTGTGCAATGCATACTTTTATCTCATCTTTATCTTCTAATATTCATGTTTATAATTTTTCACATAATTTTATATAGATATTATATATGTTAATCATGATAAAATAATATAAGCAATTTATGTGTATATTTTCTATTTTGGTGACTATACATTAAAAAGTTAACTAGGCAACCACTAGCTTCAACAGTGGTTCAGGATGACACAATATAAAAATAAGTGAAACTCAAAAGAAAAAAAAAATCATACTTAAGTCCTACAGCCACAGAAGAAGATGAGGTGAGAAACCTGAAGGGCTAAGTACAGCCCAATTCTTTGAATAACATGTCCATTTTTGAAATTTGTGTGCAAAAAGAAATCTGTGTTATTATTTTAATCTGTAAGACAAGATAAAAAAGAAAGAAGAGTAGAAGAATTGAATTTTGAAAAATAAAGCAATTTGTAATTGGATTTCAGAGTCAAGGTCGTAGAAAATCTGAAAAGTTAAAAGACAACTAAAAGAAGAAATGTGTTATATAGGGAAACAATTGAGAAATGGCCAATAGGCATTTTATTTGAAACTATTTCATGGGTTGATTTTAAGACACAAGAATGTGATAGACTCAAGGAAGTATCAAAGATAGCATTTTTAAAAAATTAGTATTGCAGATTTAACTCAGAGATATTTTACCCCTGAGCTACCACTCTGAGTCTATTTATTTATTTATTTATTTAGAGACAAAGTCTCACTAAATTGCTGAGGCTGGACTTAATCTTGTGATCTTCCTGCCTCAGCCTCCTGTGTCCTTGGGATTACAGGTGTGTCCCACCATGCCCAATTCAAGGATAGCAACTTATCTATTATTTGGGTATTGCAGAGATAGAATAGCTATTTCTTATCCATAGGTGAATAAGGTCAGTGGTTGCCTGGAACTGTGATTAGAACCAAATCCTGGGTATACTGTGTATTTTTCTATATATACATAGCTACCATATACATATTTCCTTATGTGCATACCTATGACAAAATGTAATTTATAGGCAGAGAAGGTAAGAGAATGAGCTACTAATAAAAAAGAAAATTATGTAATAAAACTTATGTGGATGTCATATTTCTATCCCCCTCTAATACAGTTTGTAGAATACCTGTGGTTCTTGTGATGACGTGAAAAGATGCAAAGCTTACATGAGATGAAGCAGGGTGAGTGCCTTGGGCATTGTGACATAATAGTAGGTGTCCAGGGTAGGGTCATTTGAACACCAGCACTGTGATAGCAAGACAGTAGAAAATAGGCACCTGGTGACGGAGAGGAAGTACACACAAGTGCAGAACCACTGTTAACACCTAAGGCATGATGAAATAGGAAGGCTTGTGCTTTAATCAGAGCAGTGAACAATTTAAAACTCATGCATTTTAAATTTATGTTATTTCCCGCTCAATATTTTTGCAGCAAGGTTGACCATGTGTAACTAAAAATGTAGAAAGTTAAACAATATAAAGGGAGAGGCTACTGTCATCATACCCTTTTTTTTTTTTTTACAGATTTAAAGTAATGCAGAAAATACGGAAATTTGGGTGAAGGTTTTTAAATAATAAACAATACAAATGTGACAGTAGTTGGTGAAAATGAGTTGGGAGCTACTGGTAAACACGGTGGATCTATACATTGACAGATGAATAGGACATTAGAAAATAAAGATTATATTTAAAATGTTTTACTCATGGTAATTAAAATTAGAAAAACAAGCAGCACAATGAACACTTGCTAAAATTTGGAAACATCAACATTACACTTGTGAGAAGAACATAGATATGCACATGCAGCTAAGTTGAAAAGAGAAGAAAGAAAAGAAAAGAGCAGTTTATAGGTAGTGTTGAGGTGTCTTCCTCTTCTGACCCATACTCAGGGTGGTATTCACTCCTGGAGACATGGTCGGTCTTTTAGAATCCCTCCAAACAACAGAGGTTGGTTGGTAAATGGGGTGATAAGAATGCTACAGAAGAAAACATCTGAACATCAGAACTCCAAAGCTGAGGCTAAAAACCTCCAAGCTGAGGCAGGAATACCTCCTTGGCTGACTGACAACACTTATGGACTGATGACTATGTTATCTTAAGACTCTAATGTTGAAATGCTAAGCCCAGCAGGATGGGGCATTTGGAAGATGATTAGAATGTGAGGATGAAGCCCTCAGGAAGGAGTGGGAAACAAACCCTATGACAGTGGCCCCAGTGTGCTCTGTCTCTCCCCTTTGGGAATATATAAAGTCAGCTGTCTCATTGTCATGAGGAGTGCCTAGCAGATTTGGACACGCTGACACCCTACTCTCAAATTTGGAGCCTCCAAAACTATGAGAAATAAATTTGTTTACAAACCATTTACTCTGTAGTATTTTATTAGGGTGATAAAAGGCGGGTAAGTCAAGGTTACTGATCCTGGAAACCAGAGTAGCAATAGCCATGAAGGAGCCAACAGCAAGAAAAGGCCAGGAGCCAAACCAGACCAACTGGGATTCACAGGATAAGCCCCTGGGGAGATGAAGGGTTTGCATAGTTATACACTAGTTCTTGACAGAATTACAGAAATAGAGTAGAGTTAAATTGGCCCAGATATAGAATCATAGACCTACTAGCAGTGGGGGAAGATGCACGTCTTCAACAGAGGAAAGGTAGGGCCCACACACAAGTTATGAAACACATGAGAAAGCCCGCACAGGTGACAAAACCAAAACAACTAATTTTGATCACCACAACCACAGATGAAAGCTAAGACTAAGGATCAATTAGACTGCACTCAAAATGATCAGAGATCCTTATGAAGATGCTTAAATAATTAGAAACCATCAGGAATAAACAAACATTATAAAATGCCATCTGCAAATGAAAAAAAAACCATGATAATCAAACATTTAGTGAAATTTTAAACAGAGGATTTGACATAGTAGAGGAAATAAGAGGTGACTACAAGGTAAGGGTCAGAATAATTAGAATTTTTTTAAAAAGAAAATATAAGTTCTCTTTTTTACACTAACTAAATGTCTATAAATCACTAGTATGTTCTGTTTCAGATTTTAAGAAAGACATTATTTACACTGCAGAGAAAGGATCATTTTTGAGAGAAGGAGTAAAGGATGTAAACCATTGTTCATGGTCTGTTTCCTCTATATTTAAGTTATGTTTTTATAGGTATTCAGTATTATAAAAATGAGGAAAATGGATAAAGAGAAAGAGGAATAAAGGGAGGGAGGGAAAGTGGAGAAGTGGAATTCATGCAGAGAGTAATCTTAATGTGATGCTCAGGTCAAGATAGAGAAAAGTAATGAACAGTGTCATATATATATATATATATATATATATATATATATATATATATAATGGTCTTTTTCTGGAAAGTGAATGGATATTGAATAGTAGAGTTAGATTTACAATTGTAAACTCATAAATTGCTGTTTTTCAAATAAATATATGTTTTTTTTATGATTGGGATCATTTCAAAACAAAACTGTATGAGTGCAAGATTTGGGGTATGATATCTCTGTGTCATTGAACAATGGGGTTATTCTATAAGTTTTGATTTAAGATCATATTAAAAAGTAGAAACAGTAATAAATGAGAATCACACTAATAATACTGATAAAACAAGATGCCAGAAAATCATTTGTCAGAAAGTCCAGTAACAAAAACAATTGCTCAAAAATATATTTCTCACAAAATTATAACAGAGAAGTTTTTTTATACAAGTCATGGAGAAGAAAACGCAAACATCAAAGAACACTTTTATATGTATATCTAAGATTCTTTCTCTCTCAAACTCTCTCTCCACAACACATGCTAAAGTTGCTACAGATTAGCAGGTGGAAGGCAAAACTATTTGGACTGTTTAGCTATTCTACATAGACTTCAACTAGATTGCTGTATAAAAAGGTCTAATATAATGAGAAAACCAATGGAAGAAAGAGTCTACTGAGTCAGTTTTGGTCACATTTTGCTTGTCTAAAGTATCGAAAACACTTAAAGTGAAAAGTCAGGCAATGTATTTGTGAGGAGGCAATTATGTCCTTCTAATTGTTGGTATGCTGCAGGTGTAGCAAAATGAATTAAAACTGAGATGAAATTTCCATTCTTCCTTTATTAAATAAGAATGAGATGGAGAATAGTCAAGTGAATAAAACATAGAGCTTTTAGTTGTCATGGAGACTAATATTTTGTTTCTCTTATATTTTCAAAGTAAGACAGTTTTATATTTGAATTTTTTTCAAAACTCAAGCCCCTTGTATGAAGTTTCTTTGACAAAATAATTTAAAATGCTGAAACAAATAGAAATTTAGCTACATAAAATTGAAGTGGGAACAAATTATCACTATTTATAATGGGAGAGAGAACATCTTTAGAATTCAATAATTAACAAAAAAAGACAATAAGAGAATAATACAAACAATACTATGTCAATAAAGTTAACAACCCCGGTGACAACATGCATAAAATAGAGATTATTAAGTTAAGTGAAATAAACCAGGTACAGAAAGACAAGGATCACCTGTGCAACATGAAAACCAGATCTTTTACAAGTTGAAAGTTGAATAGTGGTCACCAGTGGTAGAGGAGAAGAGAGGCATGGGGAAGTGGAAAAGTCAGAAAAAGTAGCTTTGTTACTGTAAAATTATGTGCATGTCCAAATGACATGTGGGTCTTTCCCCCAGTTTATGAGAGAAACTCTGAAAAAGACTTGGAAAAATGGAAAAAAAAATTCCTAAAATATAAATTGGTGTTATGGTTTGGATTTATACTATTTCCTGAAATACGTGCGTGTGTTAAGCAATGCATGATTGTACAACAGTGCAGTGATTATGAGATTTTAACCTCATCAATAGATCTATCATTTGAATGAACTACTGATCAGCAAGGCAGGCAGTTCGGGTAAGACTGGAGTAAGTAGGTCCCTAGAAGAGAACTCTTGGAGTACATCTTGTACTAAGCTTTTCTCTCTCACCCTCCCAGATGCCATGTGCTGAGCAGCTTTCCTATGACCTTCCTTCTGCCATGATTATTTCCTACTTCCTCCGACATACCATAAACTGAAATCTTGAGCCCCAAATAATCACTTCTAAGTTGGTCTTGTCAGATGTTTTGGTCACTGCGATGGAAAGATGACTAAAACAATAAGTAAAAAAATTTGACCAACTATTTCATTTGAAGTGAAATATAAGTGCATGAATTATGTTCACCATTCATAGTCATTAGGGAAATTCAAATCAAAACCACCAAAAGACACCACTGCCCGCCTTTTCATAATTATATTATGTCAAGTAGGAGCAAGGATGTGAAAAACACTGTGATTCACATACAAACCTGGTGAGAATGTAGATGTTGAATCCTTTTTTTATATAACTGTTTTCCTTTTTCTTAGAAAGAGAGACAATAACTACTACATGATCCAGGAGTAACATCGTTAGGTGTTTTTCTGAGAGAATGGAAAGTGTGAGTCTATTGCAAAGACTTGCACACAAATGTTTATAGCACAATAAATCATGAAAAAGCCACAGTCTTGTCCATCAGTGGATAAATGGTAAAAACACATGAATCTATTCATGCTGTGGAACAATGGTCAGCCAAAAACAGAGGGATAAACAACAACTATTAGTACATAGTTACCCATGCTACAACATTGATTAATCCTAAAATAGCCATTCTCCTGAAAGAAGGCTGGCAAAATAGAGTGTGTAGGCCATGATTCCATTTATACAAAGCATTAGAAACACGGGGGAAGAAGCAAATCAATGGTTTCCTGGCATAGGACTGAGGAAGCAGATGGGAAGGATTATCAAAGACCATGGAGAAACTTCAAAGGCAAAGGATATCGTGATCTTCTTGATTGTATATTCATATGGAAAATCTTATTTCACAACACACTTACATAAGCACAGGTCTACGTAGTGTTTATACCTTGAGACAAAGCCAAACAACTGGTGGCTGTGAAACCAGGGACCCCTTAAATTTAAGAAACTGCATGACCAATACCTTCACAATTCATCCATTAGGGCAAGCATTTAAGAAGTCATCATTTGTCCATTCTTTTGTTTACTTAACTATGTACTAAATCATTCAATT
Source organism: Urocitellus parryii (assembly GCF_045843805.1). Classification (NCBI taxonomy): domain Eukaryota; kingdom Metazoa; phylum Chordata; class Mammalia; order Rodentia; family Sciuridae; genus Urocitellus; species Urocitellus parryii. The sequence goes on along the minus strand of NC_135531.1, from coordinate 33,688,818 downwards.
ATTTGTTACATTATTGTCTATTCATTTACTCAAAGTTATTATTGTTTGTCTACTTTGTTCTCCTCTATGTCCTGAGCATTGAGCTAACACGTAGGGAACAAAATCTAGTTCACATATGATAATTCTACTTACAGATATACATAATGCTACATGACCACTTTTGAGTTAACTGCTAAATTCTACATTTGTTATATGCATTACTATGTATTGCTACTAATAATTGAATCTACATGAAACATTGCATGGATAACTTGCACTTTGGCTATATGCAAACCTTAAAGCAAGAATCATAAAACTTTCAAAACAAGATATGGCCTTCTACTTCTACAAGTTTGCAAAATCAAAAGTGATTTTGAATGGAATCCCAAAAGTCCCATGTTTTTTGATATGTCATTTCTAGCCAAGGGTGTTTGAGAAAATATAGTCTATCTCTTCAGCTCTTCTTTCCTTTTATACTTATGTTATGCAAAGACACTTCCTTCTTTGACTAAAACTGAGACTGTTTTCTACTGGACAAGAAGCATATTTAAAATTGTGATTTACTGTTATGTCTGTGCACACACAGAATATTTCTCACTTTTGGATAGAAATAAAATTAAAATCTAAAATTTATATTTTGCAACACATTTAATAATATGCATGTGGATAATTTAGCATTTATATTAATCTCACAATGTAGGTACTACACAATAAAATAGGGAGAAACAGAAAGTTAAAAAATATGATCTGGGTAAGATAACATATTAGTAGCTGAGATATACTCATATTAAGGATTCCACAATATCACAATCTGTAATATATAAAATAATGTTATTTAAAATAATTATTTAAAATAATGTAATTATAAAATAATGCTACTAAATGAAGTTGAATGATGCTATAGTTTATTTCATTTAATTTTCACAGCAACACTGCAAATTTGTTTTTACCTTTTTTTTTAATGAGAAAGTACAGTATCAGAGAGGTTAAGAAGTATGCTGCAGATTTTGGTTTGAGCTGAGTATGTAGCTCATTGGTAGAGTGCTTGCATAGCATGCACAAGGCCCTGGGTTCAATTCTCAGCACCACAAAAACCAACAAACAATCATTGTCTTTGGTAGATTATTTTTTTAAAAAAATTATGATAAAATATAATAAAATCTTTATCGATTCTTTCATTGAAGTCCAGAAGTAAGCAATTTATTGTTCAAAAGGAAAATCTGGAATCTTTAACAGACAGTGTTATATTTTGGGTCCAAGACATTCATTTCTTCTTTTTCCAGGTTCTAGCCAAAGGGAAAAGCAAAACAAAGTAGACAGCAGACACTACACTTCCCTTCTTGAGGGCTTGCACTAAAGCTACACAGTTTACTTCTACAAATAGTCAACTGGCTAAAATTTAACTATTGTTACACATAGCTATGAAGAATGCTATGGCAAGGCTTAGTTAGCTAGCTCAAGTGTAAGGGGATGGTGTTTATAATAGTAAAATATACTAAGCAGATAGTAGAGTTTATGCTTCTGGTCTTATTTCCAGTAATGCACATCTAATAGAATTAAATGTTCTGTTATTACAAAATTCAAGTAAATTTTGCCTCAAAATAATACACAACTAAGAAGTGTAGTCCATTTCTGTATGCACCACATGTCAATGCTGAGACACTTCCATATAACAATGGAAATTTTTGACTCATGTATAATACTAAGCTAGGCATTCTTAGCAAAGATAAAGGAAAGATTCATTAATACATTTTCTTGTGCAATTTTTTTAAATTAATTAGACATTATATAGTTGGGTAATATCTGTTTATCCTACACAAAGATATTACTTCATAGAGGAATTTGGAGATTGGGCAACTGATGTTTCAGTTAGAGCAGACTTAAGTTTCTGTGTCTTCATCATTGCATTGATCAGAATATTTAAAATTCTCTCTAAGTCTTCTATTTCCAACAACAGAGAAACTTTTTCCAGAACACTGGACATCGGAGTCAAGGATAATGAGCTGAGACTGTTGGTGCATAATTATCAAAGGAGGAAGGTGAATGAGCTGAGGAGGGGAATAGACTGCAAATTTTTGTTGTAACAACAACAACAAAAAAAAAAATAAAATAACACTAACCTGCCTTCTATACTAGCCAAAGTAAGTCACTATATTTTTAAGTGTTGATTAAGATTATGTCTTCGGGTACCACCTCCATGTTCACAAATAAAGGAAGCATGGATTATCTGCCTGAACATGGTTACAGATAGAAACTCACTTGATGCATTAGGTCCTGAAAGTCTAATACAATTACCTATATATTTCTTTATCAATGTAAGTATGGAAGTATTATTTTTTTCTTTTGGTACTGGGGGTTGAACTCAGGGGCACTCAACCACTGAGACACATCTCCAGCCCTATTTTTTGTTTTATTTAGAAACAGTGTCTCAGTGAGTTGCTTAGAGGCTTGCTGTTGTTGAGGCTGGCTTTGAATTTGTAATCATCCTGTCTCAGCCTCCCAAGCCACTGGGATTACAGGCGTGCACCACAGTGCCTGGCAAGTATGAGAATATTTTTGGTGCAATTTTCCTAATCCTCAAAGTTGGAGTTTAATATTTTTTTACAGATTGTTACTTTTATGTTTTGATTTTATCAATATATTACATTCTGCTCTTACTCTTTCTTCAACATGATTTTTTGAACATACTTAAATTTATGTGTTTAGTTTAAGAATAAAGACATTTTAAAAATTTTTTTGGAAATCCTTTACCTTGCTTCTAGATAAGTATTTACTTTGTTGTCTAATCTACCAAACAGCAGAATATCACAGCCTGGTACATACGGACTCCCCCTGCCCATTTCTTTCTTAATACTTTCCCAGAGAATGAAATGATTTTCTATCAACAACTTTAAATTCACTGGAGAAAAATATAATATTTTCATTATAATTCTTGTGATTTATTTTTTCTTTGCTTTTTATAGGTTCATAATCTTTAGATTTTTAAGAATCTCTTCTAAATTAAAACATATTTTAGAGTTATTATGAAGTCACTTTCTGTGCTGGCTTTGAACAAAGGTTTGGTCTTGGGAACTGCTATAGTTTACTTAAAGGAACTTTTGCTTCTTGGTAAAATATGATATTGCAGGTGATCAAACTGAAACCAAAGACTATTCTCACTTCACTATATAAAATACGAAGGGAACATTAAAGATTTAAATTGCATGTAGTAGCAAGAAAAAAATAGAAATATATTATTCCAATGAATCTAAGAAGTCAGTATATTTCTGCAACTAATTTAAATAGGATATTCTTCAATTCATTCCCAACATTCATTTTGTCCAAAATAATTGGCCCATAGTTCAAAAACAAAATAAGGGGGTTTTATTTGCCTACAAAAGATACTAATAATTCTATGAAGTAGAAAAAATGTATATATAATGTGCACAATTATTAGAGATGAATTTAATCATAAAAAAATTGTCATCTTGGGATATAGCCCTGAGATAGGGACTTGCCTAGTTACTGGTATGCACAAGATCCTGGATTCAATCAATCCCCACCACTGGAAAAACAAACAAACAAATAAACAAACAACAACATCAACACAAACAGGATCTTGATTTTGTCAATTCCTATGTAAAATAATGTCACAAAGAAAAACATTTGATATCCACATATTCTTTCAAAAATAAGTATGATAAGCTATTGCACAAAAAATATTGGAAAACTAAAATCAGGCCTTATTTAAGTACCTAAAAGATTGAGAAAAAATGTTTAAATTAGTTGGGGTTTCTTGTTAAATGAATATGCTTTATTGACATATTCATTTAACAAATCATTTTAAATCATTTTACCGAGTGAAAAATATTTAAGTGATTTGGTATCTTCACATCTTTTTCTTCCTCAAAATTAGTCTTTCTAGCATACTAGTTAAACACTCAAAATAGAAACTCCAGAGAGAATTGTAGATGAAAATGGAAAATGCAATGAGTGTAAACAAGGAAAGAATGGTGATAGTCTGTTTTTAAGATCAAAGTGTTCACTTTTGGTACTTTACATTTTAAGCATTTGGACAGTGTTATGTTTTTCACAAATGAAATTTATGGATACTGACTGAATTTCTTTGCTTTGTCTAACACATCCTTTGTTAACATACATATATAATATTTCTAATATTTAGTACATCTACTTGAACTTTAAATTAGAAAATTATTTCCTTTAAAGAAAATATATATCCTGACTTAAAAATCTGTTGGCATGGGACATATTATTGCAATAAAAAAATGAAAAAAATAAAAACAGAATAGACATTTTCTTTGAGGAAAATTAAGACAAAATGAACTTTCACGTGGTATGTTGTATGTTAGTATTTTCTGATGTAGAAATAAGCAAAAAAAAAAAAGAATTAAAATTTCTTTGATGAGGTCGCTGTTCTTAAGGATATATTGATCTATAGTAGGACACATTACAGAAAGATGACTGAGAGAACCCAACTCTGCGGACAGATGTTTGCATTTACATGAGATCGCTCACACTTACCTTGTGCAGTAGAAAAAGTTGATTATCATTTTTGTGACTGTTTCCTCCACTGTAAAATGAGGATGATAGCAATACTTAATTTATGTGTGCAGGCTTGCTTTCTTCCTAATGACCTAATATGTTTCTTCTAATTCTAATGAAACTTCTGATGGAAAAAGGCATCTATCTTATATATTCCTGTATCTTCAAACTTTGTAGTCAGTGTATCAGGGAAGCTTAGAAAGAATAAATGTTTGATTTCTTTGGCCTATGTGCCAATATAATGTATCAATATTTGTTTAATTTTACTAAATGCTTCTGTACCTTTGAGAGTGGTTTAGTATTTTGTGTGTCTGAGACTTTTGAATATAATATCTGGTTCACAGATGTCAAATGTATTTGAATAAGTGTTCTTTGCTGCTCTAAAATACACTTTATTTCTGCCTAATTAACAGGAACTAATCTTGAAGAAACTTTTTCTGACACACGTCTCAATTAGAAATGAATCTGCTGTACTCTTGTATGTAACAAGAAGACAAGATGTAGCAGAGGAAAGAACACAGAATTGAAAGTGTGATCCTTCTCTGTTCACATCCCAATCTCAGCACTTATTAATAAGGTGCATTTAGATAAGAATTATCTTAACCTCTCTGAAATGGGTTCTGCAGAAAACTAAGGATGTGGCAAGAATGGATCAGACAGAATAAAAGGATGAAAGCCATAATTTCATATTCATTAAACTCATACATTTCCATGTTACTGTATTAGATGTTCTCTACTTTCAAATAATAAGAGTGAAAGGCAAAATTCGTGACTAATTTTAAAAATAACCTGGTCTCATATTAATCTGTGTATACTTATGCTTGCTCATACAAAGTTAATGCCAGTTTCAATAGGAATTCCTAAGTAATAAAGCAAAAGCTTACTTCTGTGAAGGAAAGCTTAGTCACCATATCTGATATACATAATTCTGCATTCTGTAGAAGTAGTTTTTGTTTATTTAACTGAATACAGCAGACTCTATACTATTTTTAAATAAATACCTCTATTTTATTTTTTATGAGGTACTGATGATGAACTCAGTGTCCCATGCATGCAAGGCAAACACACTACCGCTGAGCCACAACCCCAGCCCTCTATACTATTTCTTTACTAGCCCATTATTGTATTATTGCCTTCATACAGGCAGAAGGCTCATCCCACAATCACCTCCTGGTACCAAAATGTTACAACTCTTTTTCACAAAGGGGATTAAATTTAACATTTTTAAATGGGATTTTTAAACCCTTGCACTTTCCTTCTACCCTTTTCTACTTAGTGTTAGTGATAGTTTGTCTCCTTTGCCAGTGCTGCTATGAGGTGTGTCATGATTACCAGGTGTATTAATATAATGTCAATGACATGGAGAACTAGCAGTTAAATCCTCCTTAAATCATTCAAGTCAAGGAAAATTTTACAGAGGAATTTCACACTGGAATGATCAATTTGTGACAAATATGGATACTGCACATTTTAAGTTTTTAAAATAATTTATATGCTAACACTGAGATTCTCTTATTTGAGTGTCTACATTTTTGTGATCACTCCTGTGACTTTTATATGAAAAATTTCCATGGATAGGTATTATTTTATTCATGCTATGTTTGAATAAGCATATTTTATTCCCAAGTTTTGAACTCAAAATAGTATATTTATTTCTTGATTTAATAATTATTTTAATACATTTAATTTTATAATATGTGCATAACAAAAGTCAAGTGTTTGACCAATATTATGTTATTAAAATGCCTAGATTATATATTATAAAGTTTAAAAGATAGTTAACGAAAAGAAAGTGTGCAAAAATACTACAAAAATCAAACAGTATGTGAATATGTCCAAAATTTCTAGGACAGATAACAACCTAGAATGATGAGGAAAAGTGATAAATTCTCACATTCTATATGACGAGAATTCATCTAAAAATGATCTCACCAGGGAACATACATATGCCTAAGCATATGTACAAAAATGTAGAGTATAATTTTAAAGATTTTTGAGGTAGACTACAATCAATAGACATTTTGAATTCACTGAGATTTAGTATTTGATCTTAATCCCTAATAAATATATAATGGAAACTGAAAATATTTCATATCACAGCAATTCTTAAATCTCACTTATCAAATTTGGAGTTACAAAAAAATTAAGGTGGCATTAAAAAGGTGTTAAATAAGGGTTAAAGGAAAGAATTCCTGACTTCAGTGTTTTGGGGGAAATGGGTTAAATAATAATAACACATTGTGACATAAGTACTCTGGCCTAAAATGTCTGATAGAGAAATATTTGGAAATTCATAAATGTTATCTTCTTGGGTTATAGAATGCATACACTACCAAAACAGAGTTTATAAAAAGATTTTATTCATGTGTATTGAATTGATTTTTTTTCTTCCTTTTTTGCATTTTTGGTTTTGATCCCAGTGCCTCACATAGTAAGCAAGCACTGAGCTATATCCTCAGCCCATTTTATTTTGATTTTGACAGACATTATTGCTAACCTGCCCCAAACAAGTGATCTTTCTGCTTCAGTCTCCTAGGTAGCTGGCGTTATAAATATGTGACTATACATCTGCCTTATTCACATATTTTGAGAACCAAGGCAGTAAAATACAATTTGGTATTTGTCTCCTTTATTTGTAGACATAAGTTCTACACCCATATGCATGTGTATGTGTGTATATGTATGTAGCATGTCACAGAAGTAGTATTTATAAAAGCATTCTTCCTGATACTTTGTGTTCTTTTAGCTCTAGAATGTATCCTTTGTATACTTGCAGTGATCAGATTTCTTACTTTCATTTTTTTTTCTTTCTGTAATTTAGTGAGAAACTACTAAATCAAAATACATGTAGTATTTTGATAAAACCATGCTTATATGAAAATTGACCTTTCTTTTGCATTATTAAATATAATACATACACAGAAAAGTATAAATAATGAGTGACAGATGAAATAATCTCCTAGCTTAGCTGGTAGCACTTTTTAAATGATAGTTATTACTAAAATATGGCAATACAACAATTATTTTAATATAATGTGTTCAATACATATTTATTAAAATAAATGATTCATTAAAAAGATAAAAGGTACATGATAACAATTAAAACCATTAAGTCTAATATTGATCTTTGAAGAAGCAGTGGGAATGCTCCTTGGAAAGATAAAGCAGCCAGTGTGTCTGAAATTTGCCATTCACAGAGCCAGTTGTGGTGAATTAAATGGTAACTGCATGTACCTTTCTTTGTGGAATTAGTAAATTTATTATTATGGTAAAGACTAATCTGAAATGTTAAAATGAGGAATTCCAAGCCATGAGAATAAGAGCCACCTGCTGGGCTGGAGTTGTGGCTCAGTAGTAGGGCGCTTGCCTAATGTGTGTGAGATCCCAGGTTAGATCCTCGGCACCACATAAAAGATAAATAATTAAAATAAAAGTATTGTGTCTTCCTAAAACTAAAACCAAACCAAACAAAAATAAATGTTAAAAAAGAGCCACCTGCACTTGATCCAAATTTACTATTGACTAACTTGTTGCACTCAACACAGTTCTTTTTCTATATATATGATACTCTCATCTTCTTTGAGAACTACACTATTCTATTCATTTAACCAAGGTCTTCTTGATAAAATATTAACTGGAGAAACAAAATTAGAGTGCCCATTTTAAAGAAGTTAGAATACTTTGTGGTTCCCCAAAATTTGTACTGCCTTACCAGTGATTCATGTTCATTTAGACCTTTTTTCAAAGTCATATAGCTGTCAGTCATTTCCCAGGTGGGAGATACAACCAACTCTAGAACCTGAACTCTTAAAATCATTCCCATGCTACTCAGGTCAAAACAAAATTCTTTTCATATAGAAAATGTGATATTAAATGATGAATAAACCAAAGTTGGTTTGTAAAGTTGGGTTCTTTGCAGTAGTTGTATAATAATAAATCATTGAGAAGAAAGAAATGTTGGTATACCTGTATATAAAATAGTATCTAATTATTGAGAATGCTATTTTAGTGTATTTATTAATATGAAGATTGCCATTGAAGTTATCAAATGCAAAATCAGTAGTGAAATAATTTTGGGACAACCACAATTTTTCAACATAAATACATATTTAGGCACAGAGAAACTTTTACAATGTCATGGAAAAAATGTTAATGGAATTTTTTTTTAAATGATAGAAAAAATTAAAGACTCTTATCTGCAGTTTCAATGTTGCATATATATGTATATATTTATAAACACACACACATATACACATACACACACATATAAAACTTTAGAAATAACAACTTAAACAACTTAATACATGTTTATATAGATCATAATGTGCCAAAACTAACCTGGATCTCACATTTACACTCAGCAATAATGAATGTTCAATTTCAATTTTTTTTTATTTCAAAAGTGGTACGAAATTCAATGAAACATTTGACAGGCACTTGATACTACTCTCTTCAATCAAATGTATGAAATATGATATGTCAAGAGCTATGTAATGTTTTGAACAACTAATAATAAAAAAGAGGTAAAAAAAGAAAATACAACAAAGGAAAATGGAAACAGGTATAACTCACAGAAGGCAAAAGCATTTTTTTAATTCAATATCCACAAAATTACAACAAAAATAATTTTTAAAAAGCTGTAAGTCCCAGTATTCTCTCATGGGATGCCACCAAAGAATGTAATATACTACACAAATTCAATGAAGGAAATCATAAAGAAATGTCTCAAAGAATAATAAACACAATGTAAAAGCTTTCAATTGTATGTAAATTAAGATGCTTTGCTATGCAGACACACAAAAATGTCAATGTGTCACAATATTCAACATATCCTAAGTTCCTTTAACCTCCAGATTGATATTTAATGTTAATTTATTTTATATTTGATTTTAGAGAAAAAGAATAATTGCTTGACCTACATTTTAAACCAACATTATTGGAATAAAAGTATTGTTTCCTAGTTTGTTAATGAGGTTTGAGGTTACTATCCCAGTATGAGTAAATGAGCACCAAAAGATATTGACTTACATCTTTTAATAAGTTTCTCTATTTTACAAAATAAAACAGAATAGACTTCCATTAGCTCTAAAATATCATTCTTCAATGTTCTTGATACCATACATTTGAACCCTGAAACTTCCCTTCCCTGACTGCACTCCACACAGACACATAACATGTTCCTTAACTGATATGTTAGTTAAAAGTGCAGCTGGAGTTGTGCTAGAATCTCAGTGGGTTACCAGCAGAGAGGTATACTTCCTGCTCACTTAGTCCAGCATCTGTGCAGCTGTGTGGGTGGAGACTCCTTAAGCCCTGTCTATGCTGCTCCCTGGAGTCTTAGGAACCTCTGCTGGATCCTATGAAGTCCACAGGTCAAAATAAAGGCACAAGAAAAGACAAGGTGTCCTGTTGAAGGAGCAAGAATTTCATCCACTTTTATTTCATTTTGAAATAAATACATTCTAAAAGTAGGACTGGTAAAAGCAAACTCTGATGAGGTACCTTTACTAAGGGGGAAATTTGTGGACAGCTGGCTACCTCTGGCACACAATCATTTTCCACCTTTGGCTGACCTGCTGGGGAGAAGAGCCCTTTTATTTCTGCATGTACCAAATAAGGACAGTACATGGCAATGCTTTCAAAAGTCATTTGTTTAATAAATGAATATTTTGACATAAGATGTGTTATACTTGTAGTTTTCAGGAATCATACATGTGTTTAACTGTTATTAATTAGTATACTTTAATTAATTACCAATTGAGACCATTGGGAAATATCAGAATACTGCTTATAGCAACTTGCTGCTGTGCACTCTCAATAACTTTACATGACTCAATGGAAGAATTTTAATTATTTTATGAAGGTCATTATTTCATGCAAGAACTTAATAGTTACACCTAGAACAGCTTTTTTTTTTAATAAAAATGTGCTCTATAATCATATGTGGAGTTATTGGCCACTAGAAGTTAACTGCCAGAAAGAAAAAAAAATTACATAAAAACACTGTTTTAAAGGATGTAATCAACCATAATTTTATTACAGGTGAAAAACAAACATTGTATTCCATTGAGAAATATTGGTATCATTCATTTTGCACATCTGAAATTATTTTTAACATTTAATAATTTTTTTAAAAAAATCTTCATTCTGTGATAGTGTACATTAGCCCTGATTTGTCTTTCTTCAGTATTCTGCATTTCAACAGCAAATTTTCTGTTCTGCTTGTTATTACAAATTAAATGCTTTTTTCTATATGATTGAATGATGCCACCACTGCATGGTGGAAATATCTTCAAGAACAAAATAAAGCTTAGATAACTAAGATGAAGCAAAAGGTTTTGAACCTTGCATGGTTCTGAGACCAAGCAACAAAACAGGAAAGATAAAGGTCTGTCACATGCCTTAAATAAACAAACAAAAAATAAATAAAACAAGTTAATAAGAGGAGAGAAAGAAACAAGTGAAGCAGAAATCCAAGTAAAAGTCTAATGTAGAGTCAAAAAAAAAAAAGAAAAACATAAAGAAAAGAAATAGATTGGAAAACACCTCCAATAAAAGGTCCAATAAATAGTATTAATTTGTAGTCAAACAAGTGTATAACAGTTAAATGTTTCATGAGCACATCAAATAAATAATATTTATTTTGTTGGATAAAGGATCTATAAATATATATCAGTTTTTAGAGGCAGCCTCACTCACTTCTTTCTTTATTATTTTTGAATTCCTGTGATTTATTTTCTAAAATTAATTAATGTCAATGTAAAATCCCATGGGACTCTTATTAACGTGTGGAACAAGCAGTGGAAAAATTGGACCTCTTTGTTATTTTCATATCCTCAAATATACTATGTTATTCTCAGGGTGCTGAGAACTGGTAGCCAAGCAACTGCAGTTGAGTCTTGAATTTGGTGAATTTTGAGACATATAGATTGTCTTCAAGATGGCAATAATAAAGACAACCTGAGACAAAAAGGGAAAATGTTTTATTGCAAATTATTTGTTGATATTTAAGTCAGTTCATTATATCATTATACTCTCCGTGAAAAATGTCTTCAATTCAAGCTTTTAATGAAAAAGGAATTTTAATATATCCATGTTATTAATGAAATTTGTGGGTTCTTAAAACATTTTAATTCTAGAGCTAGTTCCACATTTACACTTAACCATGAAATTAAATAAAAATATGCTCTATAATCATATATGGAGTTATTGGCCAATAAAAGTTAACTGCCAGAAAGAAAAAATAAATAAAAGTACATAAAAACCAGTTATTTTCACTGAGAGTCTAATGATATAATGAACAGACATAAATTTGAACAAATAATTTGCAATAAAAACTTTGCTGCTAATTTTTCATAATTGATATATATTCAGTCATTCTTTTAACATGTCCACTTATGGGATCCGTCTCCTGTCACATTGCCTTTATTAAAATAGCCTTCCTTTCAGACATATGTTGGTGCACCATCACAGACCAAGTTGAAATATGGAACTCGAGTAACAGAGAAGTCAGGTAGACACAATTTTCCATAATCAGAATATCCAAAGCCATTTTTTTTGAATAAATGGGGGATCATTCCATATGCTCACCAACATACAACTGGCACTAACATTAGTGACTTAAAACTTGAACTCTTCTGAATTGCATTACATAATATATTTCTATCTCAGTGCTCATCATGGTTTATTCCTCTTTTTTTCGTATTATTTTTTTTCAGCTTTCTGCCTGCTTAGGTAGTTGTACAGACTATCTGTAGGGGTGGAAATAACTTTGTATTCATGGTCAAAGGCTTACATTTTAGCTAAGGGCTCATCTCTACCTGCAGTGCATAAGCCATCTCTCTCGCCTCTGTCCTCTGAGTGACTCCAATCATGAACTGGAATAGTTCAGACTGCTTCAAATAGAAAATGAATATTCTTGCCCCACTATTTGTCACAGGATGACTGCACTTATAAGACATTTATCTCACTGGGCTATGAAGTCATACTTGCATTTGCAAGTTTTACAACTTTGAACAAGTTGGTTATCCTGACTGAGTTTCAGTTATTTTATTTTTAGAGTGAAAATAATAAGACTACTTCCCTCAAAGCGCTGCAGTGTAGTGGATAAGAGCTAATGCATATGAAATACTTCATGTCTCAACAGATAATTGATACTTAACAAATTTGTGATGTAATAATTGAAGGGCTTATTAATAAAAGTGAAATTTTACATGTATTACTTAGTAGTCTATTAAGTATGAAGAAAAAATCCCAACAGGAGAGAAATAAAGTAAAAAATCATGGCAACTTTTAATAAACAAAGCATAACAAAAATTATGTACAGTATCATTCTGATGACAGAGAAATTATGAAAGCTAAAAAAAAATCCTAAACTGGTAAATAATCAAGAGGGGGAAACAACATGAACATATGTGGAAATTATAGAAAAAGGCAAATGCTTAATGACTTTTTTCATATTTTTACTTCCTGAAATTACTCTTTTAGAATTAGTGTGTTTTCCATAATGGCACTAGTTTCACAATTCTGTCTGAAGAACTTTAGTTAGTTCTATTTAAAGTTCGAATTAATGATGTTAGTAAACAACAGAAAATAGTTACCATGGTTTAATTTTAAGTAACTTCACATACTTGCAATTAATATAACGGGTGTTATATATATATTTGTGTATATTATATAATGAGTATATATAATATATGCAACTCTTAGATATTACATATGTCTGTGTATGTGTATGTACATACATGGCCACAATATGTCCACACATAACATAAATTTCCACACGACCCAGGCTCATTTCACTTATTTTGATTTTCACTATACGTCACAGTCTTCCATGGCTTGAACATATGCTCAAATCATACCTGCTATTCATTTAGACTTCCTTTCACTTTTTTCTAAGCCTCTGTACTTTTTTCAAAAATTTAATCATAGACTTTTTTTTTCTTTTGGTACTGGGGATTGAATCCAGGGGTGATTTATGACTCTACATTTTCAGTCTTTTTAATTTTTTTTTCTTTTTAAATTTTGAGACAGAGTCTCACTAAATTGCTGAGGCTGGCTTTGAACATGCGATCTTCATGTCTGAGCCTCTGGAGGTGTTGGAATTATTGGAGTCACCCATGACTTCTTAAACTTTTATAGTCAATGTAAAATACCATCAATGGAAATCAGGTCTTTTTCAATTCTGATTTTTTCTTTTGCTGCATTTTGTGTAAACTTTGAGACCTTCCTTCAATTATTTTAGTTCATTTACTATATGCCAGCCCTTGGCTATTGGCTGAATAACCTATCAACAATGAACAGAAGCTATGTTGGACCTAGTGATGAATCCAGCTGTCGATGTAAAGATAATGAACACATTTCAGTTTCCTATGTTCATAAAGGAACAATAGATGTTTCTATAATAGGAAATAAAGAGAAAGTAACACTGAAAAATATAACAGGAGGAGAAGATTATGCTGTTTAGTCTGTGTAAAGAATTTAGAATTTAATCTGAATACACTGGAAGTCACCTAAGTATTTTAACCCCTCCAGTGATGTGATCAGGTACCTGTTTATAAAACATTAATGTGGAAGGGGGAAGAAGCAGGTGAAAGGTGCACAAGGGGAGTTGGAATCCCAATACAGAAGCTGTCGAAGTATTTCAAGTAAAAGAGGATGAAGAAAAAGAGTGGGGAGAGCTGCAAGAAAGCAGAACCAGACAAACAGGAGATACATTTTAGATGAGTTCCTGATGAGACTCACTAATATCCAGTTTTAGGGCAAGGGGACAGTGAAGAAGAGGGGAAGATAACTCTCAGGTGTGTTACTTGAACATCTGGGTGAATGGTGATTTAACTACTAAAAAGAGGATGCTGCAGGAAAACCAGGTTTGAGCCAATGATACAAGATGGACTTAGAGTCCACTTTAGTATAGGTACTTTTGAGATGGCAGCAATGCCCTTCAAGTGTGAGTACTAAATTTATATTTCCTATGAGAGCCTGAAATTCAGAAAGCAGGTTTGGATTAGAATTATAATTTATAAATCCTCACTGGATAGAGCATATCTAAAAAGCTAGCTTGCTCACTCAAAAATTAAAAATGACATTGTATGTTGCAGTATGTTAATGTGTGCAAAATCCTGGGCACAGAGCATGGAATGTGTTTTCACTAGACCCTGATGTGTGATATGTGAGCTCCAGAGAGACTAGTAACATTCGCATTTCTGCATTTCTAAATATCTACACATACATGCACTAATTTGTTTGGTGTTTATTATTAGATTTAGAAAAAAATTTGTTTATTAAATCTTGAAATGTTATATTCTTTTTATTCAAAATAATAAATCTATTAGATACACAATGTTTATATTGTGAGAGGACATGCTAAATTTCTAGAATTATCTTCTAACAGTTTTCCCACCACTTATAACTGGATAAGCTAGTCACTCATGCTCACTAAGTGGAAAGGTAATTTTCAGTAGTATCAGTCAAGCCCTGTAGTTGCATATGACAGAATTTCTGTTTCACAGGAACAAAAACACAGTTCCAATCCCAACTGGCTTTTGGTTACAGAATTTTGAAAGTAATTATCTGACACAGCAGAAGCCAAGCAGTGTTCTATTTTTCTCTCCATTTCAAACTCCAAATGTGAATCAAATTCTCACAAGAAATGTGACAGAAGTAGGAGGAAAGTAAATAGATTTACTTATTCATTTACACCAGCTGAAGCAAGTCAATACTCTGAGGAATTCAGCGTGACGTTTCCCACTCCTCCACAGCTGTTGCTTGGCCTTCATTTATTTTGTGGTGTTCTAAAACATACTTTTTTTTTTTGGAAGAATGTTAAAGAACATTTTATATATTTCCTTTTTAGCATATATTATCAATAATTGTTAATATGTGGGGTTTTTTGTTTCATTTTAGACAATTGTTGTGATGACTAATTTTATATGTCAATTTGACTAGTCTAATGGATTGAAAAGATAGCTGATTATTTTTAAATGTGTTTCCAGAAGAGATTAGCATTAAATCCTTGGACAGAGTAAGGCAGATCACCCTCCCCAGTGTGGCAGTCATCAACCTGACCATTGAGAGACCAGACAGAACCTGAACATAGGGGTTGGTGCTGGAATTTGCTCAGTCCTAAAGCTGGATAGCCCTCTACTCCTGCCCCATACATCAGAGCTCCTGGCTTTTGAGACTTCGGGATTTAAACCACTGGGTCCACTGATTTGAAGACTTTTAGAATAGCTTTGATTTCCACCACTGACTTTCTTGGTCCTCAAGTTCACAGAAAGTAGATGTTGGAATTATTCACCCTTCATAATCATGAGTCAATTTCCATACTAAATATCTTTAAATCTACTGATCTATCTACCTATTTATTATCTATATTCTTTTGGTTTTGGTTTCTGTGGAGAACCCTATTACGACTGGAAATGAAAAAAGTTTTCTGTACAAACTTTATAGAAATACTGTCATTGCATCAATGAAATATGGCCCACAAGTAAATGATAAAGTATGACTGTTTTTCTTAAATATCTGCATAAGATTTGACAATGGGCATCTGAATAGAGACTTAGAAGTAACACAAGGTAAAGCTGTACAATAATGTGAAGGAATGTCATTTAAATTCCTACATGAAAGTGAACCAGGTATGACAGAAATATTACTTTTACTTATCAATGGAGGACTTCGCCTAGAAAGCTATGCAGAAGCATTTGTGAATATGTTAGATACCAACCATTATTCTTTTAATTTAATTCACGTTGTTTTAGTAGACATTAGAGCTTGATATTTCAAAGAGAGAAGCCATTTGATCATCCTGGGGTCTGGCTCTGGGCAATTGATGACTGATTATCAATAATGACTACACTTCTAGAACTGCTACGACTATTGCTCCTCTTACTGTGGGAAAAAAAAAAGATCTGATTCTATACTATCTTTACCAACCCCACTACCAACACTTTGCTATTTTTTTTATAAAGGTAAGCCATATAACTTGGATAAACTAGACCTAGTTCAGATTGTGGCTCAGAGTTTTTATTTTTTAGTAAAATTATTCCCTCAATTCCTTATGTGAATCTAAGCGTGAACCAGTCACTGGTTATTAACATTTTACTATAACTTAAAATTAGCAATGAATTTGGCAAAAACTTTTAACAAATGATTGTACATTGTTAAGGTTTTTATTTTTAAGTCATTTCTCCATTATTTCTGGAATCACATGGAGGACAACTATTTGTTACCCCTTAGTAATCTTAAGATTATGATCATACTCTAATGTGATCATTATATTCACCAGCAAATGTGCACATATATGGGAAATCCAGTGTAATCTACGCCCATTAGGAAGAATACAGAAACATGGTTTATTACTCAGAGAGATTCTAGAATAAAACCTCATAATGCCTATAACACTAATTGTTTATGGGTTTTGTTAGCATTAAGGAGGGAAAATGGAAAGTTTAATGAGTGACATGTAACATTAAGAGGATAGAAAAACTGACAATATTGTCTACAAGTTAGGCTTTGGAAAGATAGTGAAACTAATGAAAAAGCAAGGTCTTGGTATTGTGGTCCTTAGAATTGGGACTGGGTCTGAGCATGAATTGTTGCATTAAGGAAGGAGCAGGGATAACCTGACACAACATTTTAGGAATTTTGGAAAGAGATTAAGCTCCATACTGACATATTCTGAGGAGAAGAGAAACCTTCACACAGATGGAAATCAATTGCTTAAAAAGGAAGTCGTATGTTTGACAATAAAACTCACTATAACTTAAATGAGTTCCAAGATGCTAAGACTGGAGGAGTGTCTCAAGTTCCAATATTTATCTATTTAAAAATTAACTGATTATTTGGGGTAACAAAATACAATCTTGATCAAAACTAAAGCAAAATTATTAAGATTAAATAACAATCCAATGAATTATGTTTCATTTGAATTAGTCCTACAAAGAATATTACAACATCAAATATAACTAACTACATGATGGCTAATTTCATGTTTCATCCTAGCCAGACATAAAGGAGCCCAGATAGTTGGCAAAATGGTGTTTCTTTGTGTTTGTATGAGGATGTTTAGAGAGGACATTAGCAGTTTTTATTCAATATTAAAGAACAGTAGAGATATACTCACCAATGTGGGCAAGCATCATTCATTATATTAAGGGCCCAAAGTGAACCATCGTGACATTTCCATTTCAGTTTGGACATTCATCTTACCCTGCCTTCAGATGACAATACTCAATTTGCCCAGGTTTTTTAACTCGGATTAAATCACAAAAGGTTTTTTATTCTGCAACTTGACAGACTTTGACATCATGGTACTTCTTTGCCTCACAATCATGTATCCCAATTCCCATAAATCAGTATTTTCTTTCTCTCTCTTTCAATGCTGTCTTCCCTAAGTATTCTACTGGTTATTTTTTTCCCAGACAACACAGTCTAATGTAAACATTAAATAAACTAGATTTAATATCATGTTGGAGATGTTTATTCTTTAAAAGAAAACACATAAAATATATTGATAGAAATATTCCCAGTAATATTGATTGATGAGCAAGGATTTATGATACTAAATAAAGTAATTCAATGTTCAAAATGAAAGATATTTAGTTCAGATAAAATGGTTTAAATGCCTTTTTACCTGTTCCTTTATGGAAGCACAATAATAAACCTTGGAACTGGCAGAAGGGGCAAACATAGGTAAATTTTGAAAGATTATAAAAACACAATCCGGTTTGAAAACATAAGTCTTTTGTATGTCCTGACCCAAAAGAAGAAGGTCCATTCCTATTGGCCTCCCAACAAAATCAGTACCACCTTAGAACAAACAAAAGTCCCTTTGACAACATCAGGAAATCATAACAACTCTTGCAAGGGGTATCCTTTGGGAGTCTTTAGCAGAGTGAGCTGTCAGTATAGGTATTCTTCCACTTAGTGGATTTAAAGTCTCCTTTCTTGCCATTAAGTGCTATTGAGGCAGCACACAGAGCTGGCTGAATAGAGCTACCACCATCTGACCTGGTCACAAAGACTCATTGACTTTATGACTTTGAGCATCTATATTCCTTTGAAGGACACCAGGGAAGCTGGAAGTCACCAGTAAGGCAATTCTACCCCATGGCTCTCCCATCACGGGCCACCTAAAATAGAGCACAAGAAAAAAAGAGTTTCCCCCTTTAGGCAGAAATATCTTGGATGAATGGGGTCCCTGATAGCTGCAGATAAATAAAGTCATCCAAATAGCATCCTATAGGCACTGCCAATTGAGCCACACTATAAAGTGTATACTGACACAATCCACAAAAATCAGCCAATATACACATGGCGAACCTAAACAAGGTGACTGGCTGTTAAAATACAACATGTAAAGTGGACTATAAAGCTTTTACCATAATGAGACAAATGCTTAAGAACCAATAAAAATAATCTATTTTACCAATAACACTTAAATTACATCTTAATTTTAAAAAGACAATCTGTGAACAGCAAGACGAAGATAAATCAATTTTTCAAACTATTTGACAAGAAATTCAAAGTAACTTTTATTAAAAAAATTATTAATGAATTTCAAATTATTTTAAAATAAGTATTTAAAGTCTCTTCAAAGTAATAGAAATTGCAAAATAATCAAATTGAAATTATAAAATATGAAAATAAAATAACAGGAAAAAAACAGAGCAGAAAGGATAAAATCAGTTAATGTAAGGACAGAATAATATAACTCACTCAATCAAAAATACGGAGAGAATAATATCCAAACAAAAATTCCCCCTCAAAATAATATTCAATGTTAATGTTCTAGAAGTAATGAAGAAAGAACTAAGGCTAGGAGATGTTGAGTTTAATGTTGGTTGTAAATTTCCCATATCTGATGAAGAAAATCCACAGATCCAAGAGGGTGAGCAATCCCCAAACAGGAGGCACCCAAAATATTGATTTCAGGATTTGTCATTATTAAATTTTGAAAGATAAAGAAAAGCTATCATAAAAACAGCCAGAGAGAAATGATACACCACCTAAAGGAACTGACCTAAACATTATAAAAGCTATATCTGACAAAGGCCAACACCATACTGAATGTAAAATATATGAAAGCATTTCCTCTAAAATCAGGAACAAGACAAAGATGTCCACTCTCACCATTACTATTCAATATAGTTATTGAATGTCTAGCAAGAGCAATCAAGCATGATAAGGAAATTAAAGGAATACAAATAGGAAAATAAGTCAAACTCTGTTTTTTGATGACATGATCCCATATTTAGAAGACCCAATCACTCTACCAAAGGCTTCCAAAGGTAATAAACAAATTCAGTAAAATAGCAGGATACAATATCATATACATAAATCAATTGCTTTTCTATACTCCAATCATAAATATGTTGAGAAAGAAATTTTAAAAAATGATTCCATTCACAATAGCCTTAAAAAAGAAAAAAACAAGAAAACTTGAGGATTAAATATCACTAAGATGTGAAGAACCTACAGTGAAAAATATGAAACACTAAAGAACGAAGTTGAAGAAGACCTTAGAAGATGACAAAAAGATGTTCTGGTTAGGCAAAATTAATGTTCATATTACCAAATGTGTTACCCAGATTTAAAGCAATCATCATCAAAATACAATGACATTCTCCATAGAACAGGAAAAAAGTCCTGAAGTTTATTTGGAAGAATATAAGAGAACCAGAATATTCAAGGCAGTCATGAGCAATAAGAGTTAAGCTAGAGGTATCACACACAATATAGGATCCCAAATTATGCCTCAGAGCTATAGTAATGAAAACAGCATGTTATTGACATGAAAATTGAAATGAAGATCAAAGGAATACAATAAAAGAAAGATATAAATCTACATTGATAGAGTTATCTGATTTTCAACAAACCTGCAAACAACATACATTGGAGAAAAAATAGTCTTTTTAACAAATGGTGCTGGGGAAACTGGATATCCTTATGTAACAGAATGAATCTAGACCCATATATCTCTTACCCTGTACAAGAGTCAACTTGAAGTTGATAAAAGACTTAAAAATCAAACCAGAAACATGGGAACTGCTGTAAGAAAACACAGGCTGAATACTTAAACATATTGGCACAGGGATTGACTTTCTTAACATAATTCCTAAAACAAAAGACATAAAACCAATTATCAATAAGTGTGATGACATCTAATTATTAAACTTCTTCACAGAAAAGGAAACATGAGCTTGAGGATAAAGCCTACAAAATGGGAAAATATCTTTGTCACCTGCCCTCCCAGCAGGGGATTAATATTCAAAATATATAAGGAACTCAGAAAACACAAAACAGCAACCTAATTAATAAATGGACGAAACTAAACAGATTATTCTCAAAAGAAAAAATACAATTGACAAACAACTCTATGAAAAAATGTTCAACATTTCTAGCAATTAGGGAAATGCAAATAAAAACTGCTTTTAGATTTCATCTCACTCCAATCAGATGGTAATCATTAATAATACTTTTAACAATAGATTCTGATGAGGCTGTAGGAGAAAAGGTATACTCATATACAGTTAGTAGGACTGCACATTAGTACAATCACTCTGAAAGGCAGTATGGAGATTCCTCAAAAAACTAGGAATGAAATATCTTGTGAAAGAGCTATCCCACTCCTCAATATTTATCCCAAAGTCTACACTTAACATACCAGAGTGCTGCAGCCACATCTGTGTTCATAGAAGTGCAACTCACAGTAGCCTAGTTATGGAACTAGCCCAGGGGTCCATCAACAGATGAATGTATAAAGAACATGTGACATATACAAATAGTGGAGATTTACTCAGTCATAAAGAAAAATAAATTATGGCATTTGGTTAAAAATGGATACAATGCAAAGCATCATGCTAAGTGAAATAAGTCAGGATCAGAAAGTAAAGGGTCAACTGTTCTCTTTCATATGCAGAAGATAGGCAAACATAAGAGGAAAGGACAGGGGTGAGGGAACCTCATGAAACAGAAGGGAGGTCACTGGAGCCTAGGAATAGCCCTGATATGGAAGAAGAAAGAATGGGAAAGGAGAGGAATGGGAAAGGAGAGGAATGAGCTTGACTAGGTTGTGTTGTGTGCATGTATGGATGTACCATGGTGAGTTACACCTTTGTGTGTGTGCATAGAGTACTAATTTAAGAAAGAAATAGATAGATAGATAGATAGATAGATAGATAGATAGATAGATAGATGAATGTAAGGAAGACCAATAGAGCAAAGGAAAGGGAACAGAGAGAGGAAGGAAGAAAGGTAAAGGGGAGATATTGGGAAATGAAGCTGAACAAATTATATTCCATGCTAGTATGATTATGTTAAAATAAACCCACAATTAGGATTAGCTCTAGTGCACTAAGAAAAGCATTAAAAAAATGAGTGGAATTTATTCTGGGCATATAAGTCTGTTTCAAATTTTGGAAAAAATGTAATCTATCATAACAATAATCTAAGGAAAAATTATGTATGGTCACATTAATGAGTGAAGAAAAAATCTGTCTGACAAACCCCAAAATATATTCAGCATATATTCAACACATACTCATTGCCTTATATAGATATATAACCTGATAAAGTGAATCTGTAAAAAACCCACAACTAATAAAACCCAATAGCAATAACCTGAACATTTTAACCCTAAGATAAGAAACAGGGTAAATGTCCACTCTAATCACTCCTGTTCAACATAACACTGTCATGTATAGACAGTGCAAAAACATTCAAGATGAGCATATTTTCTCAAATATGTTTTGTAAAATCCATCCTTATTTAAAAATATATTTGGGGCTGGGGATGTGGCTCAAGCGGTAGCGCGCTCGCCTGGCATGCGTGCGGCCCGGGTTCAATCCTCAGCACCACATACCAACAAAGATGTTGTGTCCGCCAATAACTAAAAAATAAATATTAAAAATTCTCTCTCTCTCTCTCTCTCTCCTCTCTCACTCTCTCTTTAAAAAAAAAAATATATTTGACCAGATAATCTGGTAAAACTATACAATTAAAAGCTAACTCTCTGGAGATGGATCCAACAGGATGAGCTATATAGAGGGAGATTGCATTCTGTTGACACACCTGGATCCGGGATTCAAATAGTGGGAATATTGTTTCTCAGCAAGTGACTGGAGGACCCCCACAACTACTCCACGCAGGAATCTCGGCTGCCACGTATGAGCAGGTGTCCAAGCCTCAACGTCAATGCAGGACTCTGCTGTAGCTCCCACAGCAGAAAACCTGGCAGCAGCCCATGCACAGGAACTATGGATACCACTCCTGTGTGGATCCCCATCTACCAGTGGTGTTCCTCCAGTTGCCTCCATCTTGGGGCACTGCAACCACTGCCATTGTCCTCTGCACACATTATCCTGCACCTGGGGACACTGTGCTAGGTCTAGTGATGGTCACCAGCCACAATATTTCACACCACAGAGCTGCATCTCTCAACACTACCTCTAGAGCACCCCCACACACACACCTGACAGCCTATAGCTAAAAGTAGCCACCTCCACCTTTGGACACCTTCTTCCCCATCTTTAGTTCATGCAGCTCCCTGCTTGGAATTCTGGCTGGGAATTAGAAACAACATTAAGGTACCCAAAGTCCCCAAATCCCCTCTCTCCCCAACAGAAGCTAACATGACATATTGCCTGCGGCTAGGCAACCAGTCTTTGGCCAGTGTGTAGATCACAAAACCAGGTTGCAAAACAGTGGCCTAAACTACTCAATATAAAACAGCTCTCCCACAAGAGGTGCACAGCCCCCAGAGCACAGTGCACAAGATCTCTGTGGACAAAGGTTCCTGATTGGGAAGTAGAAAGGGTGGGGATGAGTGAGACACAGTTTAGAGACTAAATTGGAAATCAAGAATTGCAAGATCCACAGGTGATAAAAGGAGATAAGACCAGATGCCCACATCAAACTAGTGGGCCCCAAAAGAGATCCTTTGGGTGCAATCTCCCTTCAGGGTACAGCAAGTACTATACTCCAACTCAAGGAACCAGGTTCCCAATACCAACCCTCCCACCCTAATAATCTTTACCATCCTGGGGGAGGGTGGTAGCAGCAAACAGCAGACCACTCCATCTATTAGATGAGAAGGGAAGCTGGAAAGTGTGGTATATATACACAATGGAATATTACTCAGCATTAAAATAGGATAAAATAATGGTATTTGCAGGTAAATGGATGGAGCTGTAGAAATATTATGATAAGTGAAGTAAGCCAATCCCCCAATCCAAAAGGTGAATGTTTTCTCTGATATGAGGATGCTGATCCATTAAGCACATGGCAAGGGGAATGGGAGGAATAGAGGAAATTTTGATATGGCAAAGGGGAGGGAGGAGAAGAGAGGGAGTAGGGGCGTAGGAAAGACAGTGGAATGAAATGGACATCATTACCCCAATTACCTGTATGAAGACATAAATGGTGTGACTCTTCTTTGTGTACAACCAGAAATGAAAAATTGTGCTAAATATATGAACTATGAATTGAATTGCATTCTGATGTCATATATAACAAATTAGAATAATTTAAAAAAATGAAAGAAAAAGTTTAGGTAAGTGCTGGGGAGCGATACTGGCTAAATTATATTGTTGTATTGTGTGCATGTATGGATATGTAAGAATGAATCCCATCAAGGTGTGCAAATATAATGGACTAATTAAACAAAAGTGGAAAAGAAAAAGAAAAAAAATACTCTTTGGAGATTTTAATTATGAATACAATCAAAGCAGAACATTCAATGGCTAGGGAGACAATTTGGTCACAACTGTACTTATTCTTGGCAAAATATGTAACAACATTTTAAAAGAAATATATTTAGATGTCACGGTTACATAACCAAAGGGAACAGTGATGCAGGTCACCCAAGCACATAATCCAGCTGAATGCCTTCTAAAGCCAAGTCCAGGAATCATTGTATCATCATGTAGGTGATGTATATAATTTGTGAAATAACTGCAGCCTGTTGATAGTGTCAGCATGTTACATATAGATTTTGTATATTTGTCCTCCAAAATACTTTGGACCAGATGTGTTTGGAACTTTAAGCATTTTTTAATCTGTTTATATTTGTCATTTGGAATATTCACATATACATACATAATAAAAAGTCTTAGGGAGAGAATCCAAGTTTAATTTTGAAATTCATTTTGTTTCATATATACCTTAAATGCATAGCATGAAAATAATTTTACAAAATACTTTTAGTGTTCCTGCGTTTTGACTGTGACCTGTTATTCAATGTCTGGTGTGGATTTTTCCAAATAGGTTACTGATTTTGTGGCATTACAAACTTTATATATTAGGGGTACTCAACTTGTTTTTTAAAAAATCAAACATTATTGCCCTATGTACATATATAACTATATGACCAGTGAGATTCTACATTATGTATAACCAGAAGAATGAGAAATTATAATCTATTATATATGATATATTAAAGTGAATTCATATATGACTAATTAAAACAAATTAAAAAATTATAAGAAAAGTTAAAAAAAAGAAATTGAATTAATGATAACATAAGAATAGAAGAAGATGTATAATCAGTGTAAACCATTAGATACTCATATACCATAGCAAGAAATCAAGGTATAAACTAGTAATTTTAAAATTAAAGAGCAATAGTGTTGTAAATTGGTTTTTATGTCTAAGACAGGACTTTGTGTGCAACTGTAAGAAAGAAGAAGAATGTCAGTTCTATTATAATTGTTCTGTACTGTTTAGTTTTCCCATTAAGTGCATACATCACATCAATAAATATGTTAGTGTATGACAATCCAAATAATTGATGTACACATAATATATATATTTGCATATATGCCTACACAAGCATAATAAATTGAAAAGATTATCTGAAGACATATATATAGAGAGAGAAAAAAAAAGTATTCTATCTCATTTATAGGTATCTTTTTCATAGAAATTTCACCAAATGCCTGCTGCTTTATATAAGATGATGAAAAAAACGGTTGTGTGTGTGTGTGTGTGTGTGTGTGCGCGCGCTTTAATAAGATGGTCACTATTTCCCGGGTGTCAATTACTAAGACAGAATAGTGATTACTAACACTTTCAAAGGTCCATGACACTTTACACAATGTATTATTGTATCTAATGTGATTAATTTAGTAAAATGATTCTAAAGATGAGTGATTTTCAAATATAAACACTAACTTAGTTGCATGTTTGTAGCTTTAGTAAATATTGATTTCAGTCTCCTAATTTCAGGTTTCCAGACTTCAATGATCTTATACAGTCTTGATACTGGAATTATTTTTTATTTGTTCTTTTTAGTTATATAGGACAGTAGAATTATTTTGCCATAATTATAAAAGCAGGGAATATATCTTTTTCCATTTCAGTCACCAACCCCTTTCCTTCTCCTTCCTTTCTTGCACACCTTGCTCACTTCCCTCTATTGATCTTTCTGCAATTTACCCATGGTTATTTTTAAATTAATTTCCTATGGATGAGCATGTTGATAAGATTCACTGTGGCAATGGGATTTTCAAAAATACCAGATTCAAATAAACGATGAAATTTAAGAACCACAGATAGTTACATACCTTATTGATACGTGACGAAAAGTAACATACACCAGATTTAAGACTTATTTTTACACATTAACCCAAATTTAGTATATGTTATCATCTCCTTTCTTGTTTTCAACATTTGTTACAGACTCAAGAAAACTGCACTTCAAAAGCAAGCATAAAAAACAATGTATCTGTAAATTAACAGCTCTTCAGAAAGAGTCTTTGGTCTCTGACAGCTGAATTAAATACTGGGCTCTTCCCTCAAGTAATATGTTGATATTTACTTGATATAGTTTGTGCTAATAATTGATGTTTAATTAGGTATTGCAATCCTTTTCCATATAAACATAATAAAAGTATTAATAAAACTAAAAAATACTCATGGTTAATTTAATTCAGTGGAACAAAAATAACACGGTTCAAGTAATATTCAGTACCATAGGCAACAGTGGATTAAGAGCAACAACAACAAAGGAAAAAAATTAAAAAGAAAGCGAAAAAAATAAAAAAGAATGCAAAAAAAGCATAAATCATCTAAGAAGGAAATGTAATTCCAAGCAAAATGTATATGACTCTCTTATATCATTTTCTTTCAGCTTAGTGTTCTTTTATTTTAATTAAAGATAGTTTATACTGCCTTCAGTAGTATAAATGTGCTTGATACTTCTCATAATTTTGATATAACAGTAGAGAGAACTCATGCATGCAAAGTAGTTAATGAACTGAAAGGGCAATTACCAAGCAGACAAGATGTTCCAGAACAAGTTCATGAATCATTACCTTAAGTTTCATATATATAACCTAATAACTAAAACCCCTTTTATTCAAAATAGATTGGTGGGCAAATAAGTTTACAAAAGACTAATCCTCTGAATTTTTCTGAGTTTCTATTTGTCTTAAAGTAATGTGAATTATATTTGATATATCTTGGTTATGTAACACATAAAGCGATGAAGTCAAAGTGAAAGATATTAAACATTCCTATTCGGGATAGAAACTCTAAACAATTTGTACTTGTACCTGTGTGTCTACATGAATCTATACCTTTTACATGCACCCATTTGCTTTTGTATACTTAATTCTCTACTTTGGGAATTCAGGCAGACATTTAGAATTCAGATTTTGCATCATCTCCACCTGAGGCTAGAAGACCACTACTCCACAGCTAAGGAAGCACAGGTTCTTGTCTGGAACTTTGATAGATGATCAAGAAATATGAATTTCAAAAGGAAGATAGGTATTTTTCAGTGTTGTGATAACAAGTATAGCAAAGCAGTAGCCGTGAGGCAGTAGTAGTGTAAATCCAAGGAAAAGGGTATCAGTGGCAATACTCAGACCCAACTATATCTGGAGTGTTAAATGGGCTGTATTACAACTAAAATCTTTTGGATCTTCCTTCAGTTTAACCCAAACTCACTCATTTACAAGAACAGAATCTTTATACTCCACCTGTGTATATGTCAAAATACACTCCACTGTCATGTATATCTAAAAAGAACAAATTAAAAAAAAAGATTAGACACACAAATGAGAAATGGAAGTGAAACAAATATTATTAATATGGCAAAAAACCAAACACCCAAGGTGAATAACAATGGTAAAAAATAAATATGGATATTGAAAATAGTCCCCCAAGAAAAGCCACAAAAATGACAAGAACAACAAGAGTAAAATGACCTCACCTGTAATGATACACACAGACTGAAGTGAAAAGATGATGAATAATTGTCCAAGTAAATGAAACCTGAAAGTAAGCAGGAGTAGTGGTACTCATATTCAGAGAAATTGATAGTAGGTGAAAATTAGTTAGAGGAGTAAACATCAATATAGATTGATCAGGGAGACTCTATCTGATAATTAAACTCAGCAAAGTAGCAGGATAAAAATGAAGTCTCTGAGTAGGAAGTGAGCAAAGAAATCCAAGTAACAAAGAAGATAAAACAATCACAAATATTAGCACACTGAAAGTTGTTAATGATGCTGAAGCCATAATATAATGTATCTCAACAATGAAAAGCACAGATCAAGAAAAAGTGACTGCTAAAATTTTTCAGATTTTCAAATAATAATATGACAATACTCTTCAAACTATTCCATAATTCAAATGGAAGTTACCCCTCCATCTACATTTATTTTATGAAAACATTATTTGCTTCCCAAATTTAATAAGGACACAAAAATAAACACAAAGAGGAAGGGGAAAAAAGTAATAAATTTATAGACCAATATCACTGATAAACACATATGCAAAAACCTCAACAAAATACTTGAAAATCAAATTCAACATCACCACGATCATGTTGGTTTCATTTCAGGGATTCAAGTATAACTTAATCAACACAAATATATAAATTTAATACTGTACACAAATAGAATTATGGATAAAAATCACATGATCATCTCAAAAACTTCAGAAAAAGCCTTTGATAAAATACAAGTTTTCATAATAAAGTAAATTCGATTTACAGGAATCATATCTCACATGACAAATCCAAAGCCAACATCATACCAAGTGCAGGAAAACAGAACACATTTTCTCTCTGATCAGGAATAAAACAAGCTTACCACTCTTATTCATATTAGTACTAAGAATTTTAAACCAAGCAATTAGGGAAAAGAAATAAATAGAAGTTATGCAAATAGTAAATGAAGAAGTAAAATTATTCCTTTTTGTTGATGATATGATTCTATACACTGAGAACCTTAAGCACTGCACCAAAATACTCTTGATCTGATAACTAAACTCAGCAAAGTAGCAGGATAAAAATGAAGTCACTGAGTAGGTAGTGAGCAAAGAAATCCAAGTCACAATAGTCTCAAATAATTAAAATAGCTAGGAATTTACTTAACCAAGGAGGTGAAATAAATCTACAATAAAACTACAAAACTCTGAAGAAAGAAACATAGGACAATAGAGAGTGGTAAGACCCCCATGTTCTTAGATTGGAAGAATTATTATTAATTAATAACTAAAAGAAATGTATAGATTAAATACAATCTCCATGAGCATACCAATTACTTATTCCAAATAAGTGTAAAATATATTTTTTATAAAAGCACAAAATATCCCAAATAGAAAAAGAAATCATGATCAGGAAGGGAAATTTTGGAGGCATACAGTACTTGGTCTGAAAACATACTACAGAGCCATCGTAACAAAACAGCATGTTATTGGCATTGTAGACCAATGAAACAAAACAGAAAACTCAGAAATAAGCCACACATCTACAACAGGTTCTCTACAAAGATTCTAAAAACATACACTGGATAAAAGACATCCTACTCACAAAATGGTTCTGGCAAAAGTGGATATCCATATACAGAAGATTGAAACAGAATCCAATCATGCACCTTGTACAAAAATCAACCGAAAATGGAGAAAGGACTTACGGTAAGCCCTGAATCTTAGCAACTATTAGAAGAAAACATAGGAAGTACACTTCAAGATATTTGTATGGTAAGTGATTTCATAAGTATGGCTTCCAAAATTCAGGAAATGAGGCATAATTGACAGGAGATTACATTAAATGAAAATTTATGCAACAGCAAAAGAACAACCTACAGTAACTTCCTTCCTCCATATTGCTCTCAACTGTGTACAGTTTCCATCCCCTCTCAGTAGTTAAACAATTAACCCATCCAATTGATTACTCTACTGATGAGGTTACAGCCTTCATGATCCAATCACTCTCCAAAAGGTCCACCTCTGTACAGTGCTGCCCCTGGGACAAAGTTTTCAACTTAAGAGCTTTGGGGAAACATACCATGTCCAAAATACAACAGAGAACTCACATATTACCCAGCTGTCCCATTCTTTAGTATACAACGGAAAAAAAAAAAAAAGCATAGAAAAGAGATACCTGCATGTACATGTTTATGGTGGCTTTGTTGACAATAGCTTAGATATGAAACCAGCCCATGTGCCTATAAGGGATAATTGAATAAAGAAAATATTTTGTATGTATGCAGTAGAATATTATTCATCAACAAAGAACAATAAAATCATATTACTTGGAGGAAAATTATCCCAAGTGAAAAACATCATGTTAAGAGAAATAAGATACAGAAAAAAAAGTTTTACAAGTTCTCCCATATGTGAAAATTTAAAAAAAATTAAAATGACTTGCAAGTGAAGAGACTTTAAGGGACAGGAAACAATATCAGATAAAGAAGGGAAAGAGATGGCAGAAGGCAGGGTAGATGTGACCAAGGCATAATATTTGCACTTTGTAAATGTTGCAGTAAAAATCCATTAATTTGCACAATTAATAAGTGATAATAATTATTTTGAAAATGGTTCTAGTAATTATTGAATTAATGATTTTCCACACAAAAAACAAACAATAAATGTTATTTGAATAAAAAATTGTAAGGCATAACTCTTTTGGTCTTTATAATATTTGTTCCATATTACAATTATATTTTATGATCATTAGTGTTTAATCTCATTCCATATGCCCCTGCATTTATATGATTTTCACAGACTTCTATTTCTGCATATACTTTGTAAATGTGGCAAAATTTCTCCCTTATTGGTCTAAATATGTTCTAATATGGATGTTGACAATAACAAGTAACTACTTAATTTATTATTGGTTCATTGTACTTATACTGGGCTTTGTTATGCCATATCTGTATGTGCATATAACATAATTTGATCAATGTCATTCCCTGCTGCCTTCCTTATCCCTCTTAACTCTCTCTCCATGATCTGCTTGCTCTTCTCTACTGATCTCCTTTCTATTACTATTATCATTACTATTATTCTTACTTTTTAAATAAATATATTGTAATTATATATAAGCAGGATTCATTATAGTATATTCACACAATATGAACACATTTCATATTGTGTGAATATACTATATGAGCGCATTTCATATTGTGTGAATATACTATAATGACTTAAGTTCTTTGGCACATTTTGACTGTTACTAGTTTCAGCTCTGAACAATAGTCATTAAAACAAACAAAAAAAAAGAAAGAATCAAAGAAAAAAGTTTAAGAAAAAAAAGAAAGAAAACCTCAAAGAAGGATGTGAGATTTTCAACAATATGAATTTTTCTCATTTTATAAGTTTTTAAAAATATTTATTTTTTAGTTGTAGTTGGACACAATACCTTTATTTATTTATTTATTTATTTATTTATTTATTTATTTATTATATGGTGCTGAGGATCGAACCCAGGGCCTCGCACATGTTAGTCGACCATTCTACCACTGAGCCACATCCCCAGTTCTCATTTTATATGTTTATGTTTTATTTGTGTGTGTCTGTGTGCACACACACGTATGCACTTACATTTTTGCTTAAGTTAATCAGGGTAGGTTTTGCTTAAATTAATCAGTGTAGTTTTTTTTTTTTTTAACCAATGAACTAGTACCTAAAAATTAGATGTCTTAAAAGATAGTCCCTATTATCTGTAATTGACGAATATTTTGTCACTTTAAACTCGTCCACACTTAGCTTCAAGGAAGAAGATTCATTATATAGCAGTACACAGCAACTGACTGAACTCTTGGCTGCAAATCTTTGGACTTGGTCCTCACATGCTTTGTGATTTTGTCACTTTAGGGGATTAGTTAGGATCCTAATCACATCATTTGTATCTCTGATTCTACACATGCCGGAAGCGTGTTCTACTTTTCAGGTTAGCAAACTAATAAATTACTTCCTATTATTAAGCTAATTTAACATGGTTTCCTTCAAGAGCCAGCAGGAGATTACTA
Source organism: Urocitellus parryii (assembly GCF_045843805.1). NCBI lineage: Eukaryota > Metazoa > Chordata > Mammalia > Rodentia > Sciuridae > Urocitellus > Urocitellus parryii. The sequence goes on along the minus strand of NC_135531.1, from coordinate 33,657,031 downwards.
GCCAACACAAACATTGCATAAATCATGAAACCACAGGAGAAGAATTCAGAAGCACATTGAGGAATATCAGATTTTTTACATGCCCTGGATCATTAATGGTGAGGGAATGATGTTGCAAGCACTGGAGATTAATAGGTCTATCAGAAATAACCAAAGGCTGCAGTGGTTTGTGTTAGTTCAGAGCCTTGCTCTATCCCTAGTCAACACTTTGGAGTACGGCTCAGCTTTGGAGCACCACTAAAACTATACAGAAGAAAATAACCACCCAGGTATAAATTTGTCTGAAACAATATAATTCTTCTACTTATTCTTTCTGTCCAGTTGTTCCTTGAGACTCTCTCCTTGTTGATTGTGATTTTTACTTCCACGCTGTTGTTTCTGCTTCCTCTGTAGAATTTCATTTTACAATCATTATTTTTTCTTCTTTTCTTGCCCTTAAAATCACGTGCTCCCCCAAATTCTAATCCAAAAAAGAAATGGATGCATGTTTCCCTATATCTTCTTTTGTACCTTCAATCATCCATTCAACCCCTTTTCTCATTGCTGCTCTTTAGCCCTCATCGCTCCTCTAGTGTGTGCATGACTCTTTGTCTGCCTACCTGAATCCTGGACACAGCCTGTTCAACCCCAGCAGCCTCACTCCCAGATGTGAGACTCCTCCTTTACTAGTTAGCCCTTCAGTACCATCAGAAGCCTGCAGACCATCTTTAAGTGGTCTTTTCTTCTCATTCTTCACTTTCAATAGCAAAAAAGAATTATTCAAATCTATTTTTATTTATTTTTCCTGATTCCTCCTTTCAATTTCTTTTGCAACTGTCACATCTAGTCTAGATTTTTGAAGAGGTAAAGCACCCTCTCTGCAGCCAATATTGTCTTGTTGTTTCCTGTCATTTTCCACCTAGAAGTCCTTCAGTGCATCCCTGTACATTTTTGGATAATACCAGGAGAGCATGCTGTGGCTCATCTATTATCTCATGCATCTTTCCCATTCTTACTTGTCAACAGGTACAGAGTGATCCAATTATTCTTTTTTGTACTTGAAATTTACTCAGTCACCTTTTCATATGTAGATCTTAAAATTCCACACTCTCTCTCTTCACCAGCCAAACTTGTCTGTCTTGTTTTATAGCAACATATCATTTTAGAGCAACATATCTCTTTCAGCTTTTCTTCTGAAGTGCCTTCCATATATTGGTCAAAGTCAAGTGCACCCATTCTTTCTTGTACCACTGTCCTCTATGCCTGACATTGTTAGCACCCTTAGCATATAATACAATCATTTGTTCTCAAAACTGTCTTCCCTTCTTGCCTAATTTCATCAATCATTGGAGTTATTTGATTAATGACATCTACAACCAAGCACAGTATATGGCATGCAGATTTTTCTTAGTAAAACTATCATTCATGTTAAGACAGTGACATTTGAAGTAAAACAGAAACAAACATATTCATCCACCTATATTGACATGCATAATAAACTTCTGTCCTCTATATTGAACTTACCAAAGTCAAACCCTCATATAGTAGAAAAAATTTTTATGAAAAAATAAGAAAACTATGCTCTTTGTTACTGTGGTATGTTAACTCCTTTATATAAATTAACCTACATTTAATTTTCCTAACATTCTTATTTCCTACAGTCTAGTTTCTCATAGAAAATTAAAAATGATTTCTTAATATTAAGTCTGTTGATAAACACAAATATGCCACATAATTTTCTTATTAACGTTAACAATGCCTTGACATCTATCTGAATATTATGTTCACAATTATTTACTGGAGAGGCCTGTGGCATTGAGTCTACTGAGCCTAGCTTCTCTCTCTCCTCTGCTGCTAAATTCGGAAACCACAGGTGTCAGGTCTTCTTCAGATTCCTCCAGGCATAAGGTATCTCTCAACTCAGGTTGTTCAAATTCTTATGCTCCCTCAGCCTGGATACACCCTGATTCCAAGCCCACTGCTATTCTTAACCTGATAATTTGCTCTTCCATTTTAAATATCAGCCTGTCTGTCCCTTCTTCAAAATATTCTTCCTTCAGCCCTTGTAGATATTAACATCTAGGCTTTATATTGTGCAGCAAGTACAATTTCCTGTATGATTCTCATCACAGTTTGTAGTTGAATATTTATTTGTGTGAATATTAGTTTAATGTTAATATCCCCCACTTTGTTTATTATAATGCTCAACATAATGACCAGAAAGCAGGATGTGTTCAATAAATTTTGATGAAATAAAAACATCCTGATTAGACATAAATCTTTATCAAATAAACTCAACAGTAATCAATCTGTAGCTCCAAACAAAGTAAACTAAAGACAATGAAGTTAGTATACATTTATTTTCATATTTAATGTTATTTTCTAATGGAGGAAAATATTTCAAGGCACATATTGCTTTATTTCTAAAGATATAGTAAAAAGTAAACGACATATAGAAACATTAGAAATCCTAGAGGAAAGGAATTGATTATATTTCATTCTGGAACTCCTATGATGAATGTCTGATTTTTTTAATGAAAGAAAACAAACAAAACAGAACAAAACTGAATGAATATAAAGGACCTATTGGCTTCCTTTTCAAATTAAAAAAATGTTATTTTATTAGGTCCAATATAAATAAGGCTTCAAATATTCATTGAATAAATGTCAATCAAATAACAGAACAGATTTTTTCTGAATACAATAAGGGCTATGTTAAAATTTTTTCTTTCTTAATCTAAGAAAATTGATAAAATATATGAGTGAATACTAATAAAGAAATAACATTTTTGGAATAAATATATCTATTTTACAATTAAGAAACATCTTAAAATGTTTCTAGACATTTAGAAACAATCATCTTTACATTCTCAAGAAGATATTGAAACATAGTCAAAGAACACTTTTGTTTATTTTCAGAAGGGATATTAAAACAAGATTAGCTACTCCAAGTCTTGTTTTTGTACAAAGAAAAACCTGAAGTAAGATAATGACTAAAAAAACAGTAGGCAGCATTTATAAAGACACTTCGATTAAAAATTAGAAATGGTCTACAAATATTAAAATTGACAATATAGTACAACTGAGCCAGAATCACTGAAAGATAATTCACTGGGGGCAAAGAAAGTAAGGGAAGATACTGGGACAGGGAAGCCATTTCCAACTAGCAGCCAGTCCCAATCCCTTCTGAGGAAGTTGACCTGGTCATGAGCCCTGGCAAGAAGAGTCTATAGTCTCATAACCTGATGATTCGAAAACAAGGATTTCCGTTTCCTCCAGGTGTAAAATTGGAAAGGACATATTTCAAGAAAGCCAGAATACTTGACAATGAAATAAAAGTTTAATATACCTATCACCCTAAATAAGTAACAAGGAAGCTGTATACAATTAAATGTTTGTGCAAGTTAAAAAAAAATCTGTAGGAAATTAAAACCCCAAAGTGCAATCCAGGTGAAAGATATATTAGATTTATTTTTTACTTGTTGTTATATTAAATATATGGAATCAGTTGTTAGGAATTATTGTTAGCATTTTTTTCAAAATTATTAAGCATTTTGTTGTCCGAAGATAAAATGATATATGGCTCTGTGATATTTCTGAAACTATAGTTTGAAAGGACCCCAACAAAATCCTCAATTAACTCAACTCACTCACACACCATTAAAGAACAGCATTATGCAAACACTTAGAAAGTATGACAGGATCAAATCTCCATGGAACAGTGTATGTAAACAAAATAAATAAGCAAATATGCAAAAATAAACTAAGACTAAAAACAATTAGATAAATTGAACAATGAAATAGGTGGTTAAGAATAATTAAAAATAGATGGTTTAGGAGAATTTAAAAAATGGAAGCAAAAACAAAAAAGGATGAGCCATTGTATCAAATTTTTTTTTTAAAAAGTAGAATGCTAATAGCTAATAGTATCTTCAATCTATATACATATTTAAATGAAGAGGCTGAGGTCACAAGGACTAATTTTAGATGGAAAATTCATTAGTAAGCTATAAATAAACACAATAAAATAATGCCAAAAAGAATTTTCAGAATCAATAAATGGATCAGTAGCAAATTCAAAGAAACAATAGGCAAGGTGTTTCTATAATTAAGCTTAAAATTCCAATTCAGAAAAAAATACTGATTTCAGACTCCTGTGATTAAACTGTGTCCCTGAAAACCCCAAATACACTGAAGTCCTAATCCCTAGAACATCAAAATGTGTCCTTCTTGGAAAAAGGCTCTTTACAGAGGTAATTATGTTAATACATTTCTAAGATGGATTCCAATCCAAACAACTTTTAAATAAAGGAGAAATTTGCACACAGAGATGCACAAAGATACATTAGACTCAATGTATAAAATATTTCTTGTATTTGCAATACTTAATAACTGTCCATGTGGAGAACAACACGTGAACTAGAAGATGACTGTAGTCATTAAGAAAATCAAATTAGAAAGAAAAAATCAGATTGAAATAATGAGAAACAAAAACATTGGTAAATGTGGATAATTTTAAGTAAGGTCTAAGGTTTAAATGATTTCAATAATAATGTAAAATATATAAATAACCTAATGAAGAAAAACATGCCAGACAAATATAATATGAAAAAATAAGTAAATTCTGTTTATCCTAAGGCTTTGCATTAAGATAACTGTAAATGTGTGAACTTTAAATTGGATTAAGATGTTAGCAAAGTAGTTTAATGTTATAAATAAGCATATACTTTACTACATGAATCTTAATAGCAATGATAAAAAGAATGATTACTTGGGATTTAAAAGTAACAATCAATTAAGCATGTAAAAAATAGAAAACAAAATGAAATTTGACCTTTCTTCTACTTTGGAGATGTGTTTTTTACATACAAAATTAAAAACATATGCCAAAAATGAGAGCCACAAACTATGTCAAAATATAAAACATACAACTTCCACTACAGCCGAGGTAAAACCCTAGAGAAGCAATTACAAGGGAACAAAGAATATAAATAAAAGAAGTAGATAGAAAATTTGTGGAACAGAAATACAAAATAAATTACAATAATGAGTGAAAATGCAAATAACAATAAATATAAAAGATTGAAACCATTGCACTGAAAATAGAAATTATCAGAGTAAATTAACTAATGAAAAGTTAAATTTTTATTCTATGTGACGATGAAAGACAGAGGATAAATGGCATTTCCACAAGAGTGTAGACAAAATGCTCAAGAATATTTGACAAAAAAAACTTGACATAAACTTGTAAAGAAAAGCACTGTTGTAGATTGATCATTTAACTATAAACATAAAACTTAGATGAAACATATAATTTTGAATCTACTCCAGAACTTAACTTGAAAGTGTAAAATCAAAAAATTGATATATGAAATTGAAATAAAATATTTTATCACCTATCCCACAAATGAAAGCACACATGTACAATATTTGAATTAAGAGTGCAATGATCCTACCTTGTCATTTTTGATTCTTAGTATGACTTAGCATTATGTCAGAAAAATAGTACAATATTCCATTAAAATAATGTAACCACCATTTTGCGCAGTTATCCCACTCATCAGTTTCTACCCAAAGGATTTAAAATCAAGCACACTACTATGGTGCAGCCACATCAATATTTATAGCAGCTCAATTCACAACACCTAAAATATAGAACCATCCTAGGCATCCTTCAACATATGAATAGATAAAGAAAATATGGTATATACACACAATTGAGTATAACTCAGCCTTAAAGAATGAAATTTTATACAACCAGAAGAATAAGAGATTATACTCTATTTATGTATGACTTGTCAAAGTGCATTTTACTGTCATGTATAACTAATTAGATCGACAAAAAAGATAAATAGGAAGACACATACTAATGTGCACATTTGGGGTATGGGATTTTATTTTATTTTTTATTTTTTTTTTAAGAGAGAGTGAGAGAGGAGAGAGAGAGAGATAGAGAATTTTTAATATTTATTTTTTAGTTCTCGGCAGACACAACATCTTTGTTGGTATGTGGTGCTGAGGATCGAACCCGGGCCGCACGCATGCCAGGCGAGCGCACTACCGCTGAGCCACATCTCCAGCCCCGGGGTATGGGATTTTAAATCAGAACTTCATTGTTTTGATAATTATTATTAAGGAGCCAAAATTCAGCTGTAACAGAATTCACAGTAGAAAACCCTGTTTTCTTGATGAAAATACAATAAATAAATACACTAAAAACAAATTTAAAAAGCCAAAATTAAACAAAATCATCCTCTGAGAGTGTCATTGTTTTTGCTATCCTGGTGGTATTGGTGCAACATGAGAAATCAGGAAAGATGATAGAAAACTTTCCTTTAATAGAACAGATTTGTTTAATAAATTTTGCTTAGATAAGAAAGAGGTTCTTGTTTCCATGACTTTGATAATCAACACTCAATAGAATTTGTTAATTTATAATTCTGAAATGCATTTTTATTACTAAAGTAATATAGTTAATGTATTCCTATTGTAAACTAAGTAACATAAATAAATCAAACATTTCTGTGGCTCAATCAATACCACTCCAGCACCCATGTTCACTGATATTATCTAGAATGGTTTTGCAAACTTGAATTATGCACTTGATAAAACATTTTGCATAAGTATACAAATAAAACTTGCCTACTTACATGTATGCACATGCACTACATGTGCATTTAAATGTACACTTATACAAAGTTTTTCAACCCTGCCACTATTGCAATTTGGGGTCAGAAATTTCTTTGTGGGAGAGTTGTCCTATGTGTTACAGAATCTTTAGCTGTACTCCTGGGCTCTACTAACCAAAGAACAGTTGCTTCACCCCTTGTAGAGTCACAACTAAATCTCATAAATGCCTCTAGGTGTGGTGGTGCATGCCTGTAAGCCCATTGGCTCAGGAGGCTGAGGTAGGAGGATCAACTTCAAAGTGATATTGCTCAGTGGTTAAGCACCCTAGGTTCAATACTCAGTACCTTTCACGAAAAGAAGAAATGCCTCCAGAATTTTCATGGACCATTGATCTTTTTGCCTTTTAGGGCCTTTTTTAATTAAAAAATCAATGCACAAATATATTGATAGAAAGATCAAGATAATACAAACTGAATATACTCATCTTCATCTTTTTATTCTACTTTGAAAATGAATTAAAAATTTTCATAGGCCTTCTAAGTATTATGGACTCTTGTTCTGTGCTAATTGTAGCTAATAGACAAGGTGACTACTGAGAAAAAAAAAATGTCTTCAACTATAGCAAAATGCCCGTTGAGGGGAAAAAAAATCTGTTTCATCACTATTGATATACAAACACACAAAACACAAGCACACACACACACAAGAATGGGTTTTTATAGTAATATGAGGTTTACAATGTAAATACATATTTATAGGTTTTTTAAATATGTATTGTCTTGCACTGATGACATTGGGAAATACATTTATGAATTTAAATATTTTCTACATTATTTAAATAAAATACTACTTATTCTCTAAAAATGTAATTAACAATAAAATCTTATTTAATTCATTAAAAAAAGAAGAAGAAGTTTTGCAGGGCATGGTGTCACATGCTTGAAATCCCAGTGAATTAGGAGGTTGAGAAAAGAAGATCACAAATTTGATGTCAGACTCAGCAAGTTTGTGAAAGCCTCAGCATCTTTCAAAACCCTCAGGAAGTTAGTGAGGCCCTGTCTCAAAATAAAATATAACTGGTGATGTAGCTCAGTAACAAGGCATTCTGAGGTTGCATCTACTATATCAAAAAAAAATTTAAAAACAACAATGAAAAAAAAACACGCAAATCCTATACCACTGCAATTTAAATGAATGCTATATCTATCAAATAAATTTCCTGTTTTTGCATCCAGTTTCTTTTAGGTCTAGATCCAAAATGATAAATTTCTATATTATGACTAAAAAATGTTTGTATCTGCACAGAAGAACTGTGACTCATAGTTAAGTCCACATGACATTATGTCATCACATTGTCATATATAAGATTCAAAAGTCATATTATGATATATGGATTTTTCCATTCCAATTAAGTATTGATAAAAGTGATGAAAATTATCTTTTGGACAACATTGGGTGACAATTGCCACCATTTGTACTGTGCATTACTTTTTAATTCAGAGTTCATGATGACATTAAAGCTATTTTTTTCTGAAAAGATTGAAATTTCTACCATTTTTTTTCATGATTTATTCTCTCTACAACCTGAAAGTCATTCATTTAATTTGAATATACAGTATGAAAACACATTTAGTGGTTATCCTCTAAGTAAAATAAATAAATAAATACAGAAAAATGTCAGTAATCATTATGACGAGAGGGGAATTTCCTGCTGCATATACTGGAAAGTGATTTTCATTAAAGAATCAGCTATCTTAGATTTTATTCCTTGACACTGCCAAGACAAATTCTGTTCACATCATTGCTTTTTTCTCCTGGAGTAATTCCGCAAAGCCATTTCTTAGTTCATTTATACTGTTAGACATTCTTCCTTATTCACTATACTTTTGCTGTTTTTGTTTAACAAAGCAAGTTGGCAGTAATTATCTTCAATCTACACTCATCCACTGCTACATGTATACTCACAAGTGGAAAGGAGAATGAGAGACATTTAGAAGTCAAGTTCTCAACAGACCTAAGTAATATTTTCATCAAATTATGATTTATAACCAAGGGAAAATACTAGATTGTAAGAAAATACTCCCTAAGTATAAAAAAGTGATTGTGGAGAATATAATCCATTTTTTAATTCAGGAAAAAAATGAAATCTCCTATTACAATCAAAACTATCTTTAATTTCAGTATACCAAATACCTAAGAAAAAAATTGTAAGTAGGTTAGATGATTTTAGCTTAAACCATGATGCTATACAGAAACACACTTTTTGGTCTTTCTCTTGTTTATAATGCTTACTTCTACTCTATTTAATTGCCAGATCATGTGATGAGGAAATGTCCATTCACAAACACTCTGTAATAAACATATCTTCCTTTCTTAAATATATATGGTGAGTTAAATAAACTGTCTACATTACTGAAATGAATATAATATGTATATATGGAGTATAATATCTATGTAATCATAAGCAGATACTGATTAAATAGTACGAAGCATATTGTAGGCAGATTTGTTTTAATAGATTATCATTTTAATGTATCTTTTTAAACTGTATAAATTGCATGCATTTAAACATTCCTAAATATTACCAATGAGATCAACACATTCTGTAATTATAACCTACACATCTTGGATATATTTTGCTGGTAAATATGATCTTTACATATAATATAGCCCTAAATTAATATTTTAATCACCAAATAGTGTACCTTAAATTGTAGTTAATATCTCTACCATAAGATTTCTACTTTTAATAATTATTTTTTATTTGATAAGTTATCTTTCTAATATGAGTGATAAACTAAAGACATTAAGGACCAAAGAATATGTTTCATTCTGAACGTCTCTTATTCTGAAGTCCAGCTCACTCAAGCTTCAGAAATTACACATCAAACAAAATGCAGGTTAAACCAAAAAGTGATAAGAATTTGTTGTCTATTAAAATACTAAATTCCTACTAAAGAAAATAGCATAATCAATTCAAAAAGTAAACAAATATGAAAAAATATTAATAACTTACTTTAAAAAACTAATATATTTTTATGAATATACCAATATATCTCTACCATGTTAAAGACAGCAAGAAAATAATATCAAAAAACTCTTGTCAATAAAACCACTGACCAGAAAGATTTTTGTTCCAATAATTTCAAATAATTATCATAATCATTAACATGGTTACAAAGCCTGTAACTCATGGTATGCTTTTCTGTAAATTACTACATTTGACATATTGGTAAATGTCAGTGCATACAAATAAAAATCTCAGTACTTGCACCCAAAGGCATTCACACCCAGTACATTATGTGACAAACATTTTACCCAGGAGCTCAAGAACATTTCTATAAATGGCCAAGGCTAAACATCTTCAATTTTGTGGGTCCCACAGTGTTTCAACTTTACTCAAGTCTGCTATTGTGGAATGAAAGCAGCCTTCATAATACATAAATGAATCATTGTGGCTGTATACTAGCATTGATTATTTAAATTTCATATAAGTTGGGCCATCCTCAATGTGGCCCTTCATGCACATCCATCTGTCCATTGATACTACAAAAAAGTTAAATGAATAACAATTTCACAGGTCCTGCACTGAGTGCAATAGATCACGAGCCTCCACCACATACAGATCTGTGACGTGCACTCATTCATATATTCATTATCCCCCAATCTCAGAACACTTGTTTAGAATCCATCTTCTGATTAAGTTTTTATCTTCTACCAAAACTATTCATGTCAAAAGAAAATAAAATTTATCTGCTCTTTTCTCTCCCATTTCCAGAAAATTTTGTTATTTAGTAAAATTAAAAAGAAAAGAAATAAGCATAATAAATTGATAATAAAATGTCTTTCTCTTATTTCCCACCAAAAGAACCAATTCTGTCGGTTCCCATTTATTTTCTTCTTTTCAAGAAATAAAATGATTATAGAAATGTATTTTGCATTTCAAAACAAAAATGATTTTCTAATAATTCAATATATTTTGTATTAATATTAGTGCATTTGCTTTCATGTCTTTCATACAACACTTTGTAGGGGAAAATAGTACACAGTGACATGAGTCATTTGTCTCATTTTATTATGCATATGAGGAAATGATAGACTTGTTTCTGATATTTTCTTGTGTTTCTGACACCATGGCTCCTGTGTTGTATGGAAAATGCAGCTGCAATACAGTCTTGTTGGACCAGGGGTAGAAGACATGGTTTGTGATCCTGCACTGTCTACACATAAGGAAAGTACCATGGTTTGGATGGAATAGTATTTTTTTTTCTCAGTAATAGTGCTAAAATGACAAGAAAGAGTCAATCAGGGTAACAGAAGCACTACAGAGCCACTGTAGTCAGGGTGATTCCACTGCTCTGCTTGCTTTCTCCCATAGGTAACAGAATAAATCTGTGTGCTGCTTCCAGAGGTCAGTAATGAATCAGAATTAAGCTTTTCAATTTTCCACTCTGTTCTAGAACCTAAATGACATATACCTAAATTCTCCCATGCTACTGAGTAGTCAGTTTTCTGAAGATAAGGATAAGTCACTGAATTTTCTTATTTGTATTTTTTAAAGAAAGATAACTTATTCTGATATTACTGGTTATTCTGCCCCATAATATTTTGGGATTTTCTCAAACCCCATATTACTAGTGCATATTTACTCTGTATTTAAAATCTATCAACAATTTTGGGGAATTAGAAAAATATCCATGTCTTCTAAAGGCTGATTAAGAATATATTTCTGTAACAATCGCCAGAAACATATTAGATATTATGTTCATAGTAACTTTTTAGCCTCATGTGCACTAGCAAGAGATAAAAAGTTACCAATAAACATAAATGCTTCAATAAGTGACATTGCATATTCTAATATACTTTTGCAATATTATAAAATAATTTAATTGTGTTTTTGATTAAGCCTTCTACTTAAGAAAAGAAAAAAGCCACTAATGTTCTGGTAAAGGATGCACATTTCAATATTCTGGAAAAGAGTTAAAAGAGACCCAATATCATTGATAGTGTTAATTTTTTACAAATACCTCAAGCTCTCCAATACAAAGTATAGCTTTCTATTAAAAAAAATCACTTCATGTTTCAAATCGTATTCAACTCCATTCTCATCTCACCACACAATTTCTCAGAAGAGGAAAACAAACAATCTATAGGAAACAAATTTTTTTTTAAAAACTTACTTTTCCAACATATTGTGGATCTGGTCCCATATGTTCTTCTAAAACAAAGAACTGATTCCACACCCATCCCCTTTTGGGACGATGGTGGACTTCTGTTTCACCTTCAATGTGTTTGGTTTGGTTTCTGGTCACCTTGATGGAGCTGTGGTGAGCAGTTCCATAACACCTCTGCACAAAACAGAGACACACTAGGACTGGACAGATGCAAGATGTGCTCGTAATTTTCATTGTAAGATAACTTGCCAGTTCACAGTTTTCCTTTTCTTCCTTGTCAGCTACAAATGCTTAATGAGCATTCAAGAGAGAAGCAAAAGCATCTTTTGGAAGGACAGTCCAAAGTAAATTGTTCAGCGAGTCCATGATTTAACTGCCCAATCAGGGAAAGATCAGACCACATTTACATCCTGAAGTACTTGGAGAATCAAAGCTGTAGTTGTCTGAGGATTCCAAGTCTTCACAGTAGGAGAACACAGGTAAGCATTTTCTACCTAGTGAAAGGAGGGAAAATTATATACATTACAAAACATGTTAATTTTAACTATTTATCTGAATGAAAAAAATATGCTATTTTTCAGAGTGATGGTGATAGGCAGAGAAAATATGCAAGTCCTTTCAGAAATATATATAAACATGCAAACCTAAGCTCCTGTTTGCATTTTTACACACTTTTCTACCTATAATGTTAATTCTCAATGGCATATATATGTATGTGTATATGTGTGTGTGTGTGTATTGCTTGTATGTATGTATACATGAAGTACTTATGTCTGTATATACGTGTGTTTATATATAAAGTTTTTGTTTTTGTTAGATGTGTACAGACCTGCACATCCTACATATTAATTACATACTGTACATGATACATGACTTCAAAATTTTTTCCCCAAATTCTCTCAATACCATCACAGCAAACAAATAGTTATTAAAGTACTTAAGAAGTAAATGAAGAAGAAGGAGGGTAGAGGGAGAGGAGGAAGAAGAGAAGGAGAAAAGAGAAAGTATTCTGTTAAAATTATTCCAGGCTTGGGGCACAGATTGTCAGAATGGAATATTAGTGTGAACTGCAATTGGCTGAGGTATAGCTTCCCTGGACTCTGACAGGTCATGCTTACAATAAGTTAGGGTATGGACTTGGCATGCAGGGCAGATAGACTTCCAAGCTTGGGGATGACATCACCCTAGGTTTGATGTCTAACATACGTATTGTTCCCATGTATGTAAAGAAAGGATTAAAGGGGTAATAGGGGACAAAACATCAAAAGTAAAAATTTGTTGCTTTTTCAGATAAAAAATGTTAAAATTCTTGTACTTGGATTTTGGTACAATTGGGCAATAAAGTAAAGCTTGAAAAACATTTGTTGGAGACAAACAGGAAGTTTTGTGAGATGCAAAGTTGATTCTGAAATTATTAGCTTACTAAAAACAAAAAAAATGAATAAAATTTGCTGAAATAGTTATGTATCTGTGTTCAAATATGTGTTTAGAAAAATATTGATTCAACAATATGGCTCTTTAATCTAGTGAAGATATTTGATTCATTGTTACCTCATTGCATGATATTGTCTGTAAATCAGTACAAACTGTAATGGTGATGTGAAAAAATTACAAAGTAATTGACATGAAAATATAATTGATTTTAAAATCTATATAATAATTCATAGCATGATTCTTATATAGAATTGAAAAAAAGGTATTTATGCAGTGTTGGAAATGAATTATATAAATATCACTTGGGACCACACAGCAGGGTGTTCTCTGTCAGCATTTTTTTCCATAAATTAGGGTTAATAACAATGCTACTTCACCATAGTAGAAGAATTGTATAGGATTAGAATTAGAATTTTATTTAAACCAACTGATAAATAAAACATTCAATTTTAAAATATTTTAGGAAAGCAAAGGAACTGTTCATGCTGATTTAATTTAAAAAGATCCAAAAATTTCTCCTAACTTAAAAAAGCATAACAGTCTACATTCAACATGTTACAAGAACTGAAAAGAGAGTTTAAAAACACATAATTTGGGGCTGGGGTTGTGGTTCAGTGGTAGAGTACTTGCCTAGCATGCATGAGGCACTGGGTTTGAGTCCCAGCATCACTTAAAAAAAAAAAAAAACTAAATAAACAAAATAAATATAGTGTCTGTCTACAATTAAAAATATTTTTAAAAACACAGAACTTGTTTGTTTTTAAATATAATTTGCTTACAGTGTCAACTTTCATGAATCATCAAATTTATCCAAATCTCAATGTTCTCATATATTTAAGCTTTTAGCCAGAATTATGGTTTTCAATTTTTTAATCTATTTAAAATATTTGTATGATTTTAGATGGATTTCTTTAGTTTCCAAAAGATTCTTAAGTTTCAAGTAATGAATTTCAAAAAATAAGAGATTTTTTTTAGTCATTCTTCTTAGAAGCCAAGGTGATAAATATATAGAAGGTGTTGTTATCTTAATACGTTCACACCATTTGGTGAGATTTTCAAATGAAATTAACATCTTTACCCTTTATACCTAGTTATTTAACAAAGCATAATTCATGAGACGAAGGTGAAGAAAGTGGCTTCTGTAATGTATTGCATATCGGTAGAATAAGTATTTTCTTCACAGTGTTGGTCTTGTGTGTCATTCCAAAAATGTAAAAATGCATTTTAATTTATATATGTATTGTATATTTATAAATCATTTTTTGGAAATTTTGAAAACTGATAAATGTGACAGTGCAGAATAAAAGAACAGATGTAAATACGACTACTGTGCTTTTGAAGTTAAATCCCTTTACCACATTTGAGAGGATACAACTACACATATGAAAATTTCCTGTTTTACTTCAAGAAATCTTTCCCTGTGTAGGTTACAAAATATTAAAATGCAAAAATAACAAAGCAAACCACTGATTACGAACAATGTACTAGAAATATGTAACAGACATTTATTAATTTTTGACAAAGCAACATTCAACTACCTTTAGTGCTTTCAAGGAACATTCAAGTACGTGAATTCTGATGAACAAAGCCCTAACTCAACACCAGACACTTAGAGACCAAATATATTTCTTTCCATATTCTCTCAATTAGAACACATGACAGTGGTATATGCACCTAAATTATCTACTCCAACACTCTGAAGCAAATAATAGATGGATATAGGCACAGTTGAGAAATTTTTCAGGATAGTGATCATTGTCCCAAGGTCTAGATATAATGTGGTGAGCTTAGGAGCTATGACAGAACTCAGTGCCTGCAGCAGAAATAAGGGACTTCTAGCTGTAATGCTCCACTGGCAATTACTTGATTTTGTTTTGGACTCTCTAACTTAGCTTGGTTTCTGGTTCTGACCAAACTTGGTTTTTAATGACTCATCAACTTTGATGGCTATACAATATTTTGAAAAAATGTTTTTTTATTCTTTCCAAGGCCATAGTTTATTTCTGGGATTTGAAAATTAGAACTTTCTCTCACAAAAATTGTTACAGCAATAATTTTAGGGCATGCTGCCCACTTCCTGGTCTTGGAGCCACACATGTGGCTGGGATGGCTCCTAGTGATCAGCCAGGAGGCGGTGCTGTGGGTGGTGCTGTGGGTGAAAAGGCGGACCACCTCCAAGATAGGTCCAGGACTCTTCCGCCCTAGTGGACAGCTTGTGCCTTCCCTTACAGACTATGGGATGGGTGTAAACGTGAACTCACCCCACCCCTCTGACCTTTACCCTGATTGGCTCCTGTGCAGTATATAAGCTGTCTGTACTTCCTCAATAAACAAGATCCTGATTTGACTCATCTCCCAGGAGCATCTTATTGTCCTCCAGCGAGGGTGCTGGTGGCCAGTCGACCTTTACCTTTCTTGGTTTGTTCTGATCCTGGCATGCTTTCCCTGCTTCTCCCGCTGGTCAGGGGGGGGCCTAAAAACCCTGACAAATAATACTCCAAACTTTGGTTTCAAAGACTAAAATATCAACTGATGTATAATGCAGACCTCCTCTTTCTGCTCAGTCCTTCAGTCCAAGTGATTGCAAAGACTCATCACTGGCTCCTAGAAACACTGACTTTTCAGAACTGGAGTTAGTAACAGTAGAATCAAAATGTAATATCCATTATGAGGAAACTCTCACAAATCATTGGCACTTTACTCTCTGAGCTTCATGTTTCTCATTTGTTGATAAAGAGATTTATTGAATGATTTTTAGCATACTAATCAACATATTTTTTTAATTTAAGATTTAATAATAGCATATAATTTTCAAATGAGTTTTCTTATTTATGCTCAGTTACATAGGGTTACCCAAGCTTAAATCATTAGCCATTAATAGCTCTCAGTACAGGTCTTCCTTCAAAAAACTGAGGAAACACCATTCTCGATACAAATATTTCTCGCACTTATCCCAAATGTTATTGCTTGTTTCCAGGACTTTTAATTCTGGTTCTTCACTGATTGTTTCCAAATTTACAAGCCGGACACTCCAAAGAAGTCTAAAAAATATTTTCTATTTTTGTTTTTAAAACTGTCTGCTTTGATCTTCTGTTCTAAAATTTATCTTTGTAAAACATAGTATATCAACTGTATTTCATGAGTAAATCACTCTATTCTTCATAAGTTTGAGGTGACATGAGATATCATCTAACATTTTAAAAAACAGAAAATTGTCATCAACTTCTAAAGTCAAGCATTATATGTAATCACTAGACATCTCTTGACTTGTATAGAGCAAGCCTAATTTACATAGAAATCTCAAACAAGATCAGCTATGCTAGAAAGTCCTTACTTTGGAAATTACCTGCCCCACAAGATGTGTGAGGGTGTCTTGTATGGAGAAGGACCTGTAAATGGGAGCATGATGCTCACCACAGAGAAAAGCTTCTCAACTCTGCAAATGAACCCATCAGATGATAAAATAATGGCTTCTCTTGAAATGATGGCTCATTTTGAACATAGTGGACCTTTAACTTTTCCATGTTAAATCATATAAAATACCATGTTACTCTAAGTTATAGAGTATAGGTGAAGTTTATATTATGTTTGAATTTCAAAGTATTTATATAAGGTAAAATTACAGGTACTAAATAAAAGTTTATGACCTTTTTCCTCAAGTTTAATGGAAAACAATATGCTCACATTCAAGATGTTAGTCTGTATATTTGTCATCTAAGGGTGGAAAGGTACCCTTTGAATTCAGAGTTGCAGGCAAAACTCCTATTGCTAACAAGACACATCCTTAGGTGTGCATCTAATCCTGCAGTACAGATTTCTATCATTTAGGGATCCAATGATTAATTGTAATTGTATCGTTTTCTCTTTTTAACTCTAGTTCTGTTCTAATTTCCAATGATATTGACTTCCAATTTTTACTTTAATTTATTTTCTTAACACTCTATTTTAAACAAATGGAGTTTATTTTTTCTATCTTAAGAGAAATTTGTGTGCTTAAAATTTAAGTTTGTTCCTCTATCTGACAATTGACTTAATAGCTGTTGAATACAGCCAATATAAAATACTCATAAACCACATGGAATTGTGAAGAGATTTAACTAATTTGTTTCAAGTGTTACTTCCAGGTTCCAAGTCTATATTTGAAATTTCAATTTTACCATTTCAGGATATTCTCATAATTTAAAGTTTTGATTATATTGGATTTAGTAAGTTGCATTTGTTTTAAGTAGACATATAAATGTATGTATAATATATAAATATATTTAAATCATCTAAGGGGTTTTACCCTCTGAAACATGATAAAATCCTAAAAAATTATACAAATAAATCAGAAATCATTAACTTTTACATGTTTTTTGATGGTTTAAGGGTGAAATCACTCTTTGCATATGGACAGGCCTTAATACCTAACATGGCTCATTCTGCTGTGTTTAGCTGTAAAGGTTCTGGCTTCCTGGCTACCATGAGCTGAGAGGCTTTCCTCTGTAAAGCCCTTCTACAAGGATAGTTCTGCCTTAAATAGACAGCTATAAACTGAATCCTCTGAACCCAATGGCCAAAATAAACATTTTTTTCTCATCTAAGTTGATCTTTTCATGCATTTTAGTCCTAGTAACAAAATGCTGACTAACATGAGCCTTAATCTTCAAACTTCACTTTATTAAACCTATCCCCCCTCCAAACCTACAATAAACATTGCTTTTAAGCAAAGATTTCTCTGTTTGGTAAGAGAGTTCTCTTCAGGTCTCTTGTATTTGTGCACATCTTCTGAGAGATTGTTTTATATCATGCTTTCAATGATGCAGTTTTGGAACATAGAGCTAGAACTTCCCTATGGACAAAGAGTAGATTTGTTTCCAGACTAGATTATAAAGATGATTTTTTTCTTCCTGGACAGAGGTGGGGAAGTTGTGCTACCAGACACTTAAAATGCTGTGATTGCAAGACTCAGTCATGACCTGTAAGTTCTATGCATATGATATTGCCAGGCTACTTCCTGTGACCCCACTATGCTGTGAGAAGCAAGAAGAATTTAAGCAATCTGTTGTATTACAGGTAAAAAGGTCTTTTATGTCATATTTGGTAACATCTATAAAATGGTGCCAGCCATTGTTTGTTTGTGTGAATGATAAAATTCCAAATGTTTCATTTCTGAATATTTAATTCAATGTAACTGCTTGGTCCTCTAACTTGTCATCACATAATCCTTTCTAATGCAGACCAGAATTTTAATTATTTATATAGGTTCTTTCAATCTCATTTTTCATTCATTTCATCTTTTTTTTTTCTCAATTTACTCACCTTAGTTCTGATGTAACTTTGATGCAATTTCCATTGCCTGCATTATGTGGGAATTTAACTTTCATGTTGTATCCCAAAGTGTTGAGGGAGGAAATAAATGGGATATAGACATTTAATTCATGGTTTTTATTTAAAGAATTGTGTTAAAATAGCAATCTTGAATTTATAATATATAATTGTGAACACATATTTACAGAAGAATTTTTTTAAAGTGTGCCTGAATTTGGTTTAGTTTTATAATCTGCCTTTCATTTAAAATCCTGTCACAATTAAAGGTACATAACTGCTGCATAATAAAGCTCCATTCCATGTATAAAATTCTGCTTTCAATAAGTTCTTTGTTATGCAGAGGAAATTAAAGAAACTTTGAAATATCAATCCAAGAGTACATCAGAAGTTTAATTTGCAAGAGCATATACTATGTGTTATTATGAGTAATACATTACTCATTATACAGTATCCCTTCCTCATAACTGCAGAGGGTCCATTTCATGATCTCCAGTGGATGCATGAAACCATAGATGATTATACCAAATCACAAATCTAATGCCTTTTCCATCTTAACTAAATACTCAGTATACACTGTGATAAAAACCAACTAGCACAAATTATTTATTTTTTTCTTCTTTACAACTTCATTGATAGAATATTAGTGTAGCCTTTAGCAGCCTCAGCTTATAATGTTTTTTTCCTTATTCTGTATTTTCAACTTTTCACTTAAAGGAAGCATCTGTGGCTTCTCTTTGGCGTTGAATTGTTAGCATTACTACTCTTCAATTGGGAGTCCATTGTTAAGTAAAATGTTATTTCAATATTATCACTGCAGTATGATGCCAGTAGACCTTAGAGCCAATAATGGAGACATCTCCCAAAGTAGTGGATGGGAGAATATGCTAGCAATTACATCCTGAATGTATCTGACAGAAAGATGCTTTACATCCCAAGCAGTAGAGAGAAGGTGCATGGTTTCTTCGTGGTATTCTGAACAGCATGCTTTTTACAAATTGTAAACTCTTCCCAGATTTTTCCAAATTACGGGAAGCAAAACTGCATATAAGGAGGGACTAAAGTATATGGTACAAAGTACATGTCTAAACATTCCTAATATATTGAATAATAATAAAAATATATGTGAAAATAAGAGGTCATTCATATTGTCATAATATTTCTGTCTCAAGTTATACTCTTTTTTTTTAGAGAGAGAGAGAGAGAGAGAGAGAGAGAATTTTTTAATATTTGTTTTTTTTAGTTTTCGGAGGACATAACACCTTTATTTGTATGTGGTGCTGAAGATGGAACCTGGGCCGCACGCAAGCCAGGCAAGCGCGCTACCGCTTGAGCCACATCCCCAGCCCAAGTTATACTTTTCTATTGTTAGACTTATGTATAGTGTTGAGTACTGATTTGTATAGTGTTGAGTATTGATTTAATGTCTCATATACTCCTGCTATTAAACACGTGACTCAAAAGAATAATGTCCTGAAGAAATGTGAAAATTTAGGATGATATTTACCACTATTGATAGATGTATCCACACTAATAATAAAGAATTACTACTAATTTCCATAATAACCAGTGGAAAAAAAACTAGAAAAAAATATGTCACCAAATGGAATGTTCCTGTATGCTCCTTTTTTTCCATGTATATTATTTGGAAAGTTTATATATACTACATATATGTAATTTGCATTTGTCAGAGTAATTTTTTACAAATTTTTCATGCCTTGAAAAGTATTTTCAACAATTGTTATTTTTTATTTTTCTGTAGTTTAGAATTTTAATTAGATATTTACAAAATGTTTTAAACAGAATAAAAGCTCTCATAGTTTCTTGATACCAAAATATTAACTTAAAAATCTAGTGATTCATTTTTGTTCATATTTTCATCTTTTACCTTCTACCATTATGATCATACCCTTACCAATTTATCAACAGATATATATCACTGTAACTCTGTTACATCTACTTGACAACATTTTAACCTGATACTATGCCATTTTAGGCATAGTAACAAAGAGTTCTGCTTAACAATTTCCAAGTTTGAATGGTTCTCAAATTTCTATTATCCTGTTGCATCCCATAAAACACATCATGCAAACTATGTTTCCAGTTAGAACTCATTTGTCAATTTTCAGAAACTACATTTGAACTTGTAAATAAGACAAACAGAACATTTTGCAACAACCCTCACATTCACAAAACCCTCTAATCTATATGCAGAATAATTGTATGTTGAGTGTATGCCAGATGCTCACTTGCCATTGCAAGTATTTTTCTGCTTCCTCTGAATTGCACCTCAAAATTCTAGCTTCCGAAAATTTTACTTAAACTTCAAACACAGAACCTTTCCCTTTTTGTCTAATTCTTTTTTGTCTAATTCCAATCCCCACCTCTTTCCATGGGTGGGCATTTCCTGTTCTCTTTATTCATAACACAATATAAACACCATTTTATTTTGTCTTTAAATTTGCATTAGATTTTTTGTTCAAACCAGGCTGTGCAAAGCAGGGTCATTAATAAACAGTCCTAACAGAGGACTCCCACTGTGTGGAGGATATAAAGGTCATCACTATGTTAACCACCAAGGAAAGGAATCTGAACCATTTTACCACTGCATCTTAGGCTACAGCTAAATGATGTAAAATTTCAAGGATACTTACAATAAAATTTAAAATTGTAACCTAATCAATAAATAGGGTAAGGAAATGAACAGACACTTCTCAGAAGAATATATATAATCAATCAACAAATATATGAAAAAAATGTTCAACTTCTTTGGTAATTAAGGAAATTCAAATCAAAATTACTCCAAGATTTCATCTCACTTGGGTCAGAATAGCAATTATCAAGAAAATAAGTAATTATAAGTGTTGATAAGGATGTAGAGAATAAAAGGTACACTCACACATTGCTGGTGGCACTGCAAATTGGTGCAACCAATCTGGAAAGCAGTCTGGAAATTCCTTAGAAAACTTGGAATGGAACCACCATTTGACCCAACTATTCCTCTCCTTGATCTATACCCAAAGGACGTAAAATCTGCACACTATAGTGACACAGCCACATCAAGGCTCACAGCAGCTCAGTTCATAGTAGTTTGACTGTGGAACCAAGCTAGATGTTCTTCAACAGATTTATGGATAAACAAACTGGTACATATACACAATGGAATAGGACTCAGCACTAAAAGAGAATAAAATTATTGCATTTGCAGATAAAAGGATGGAGTTGGAGAATATTATGATAAGTCAAGTAAGCCAGTTCCCCAAAACCAAAGGCCAAATGTTCTGATAAATGGATGCTGATCCATAATGGTGGAGGGGTGAGGAGGTGGGGGCACTGTGTAGGGAGAATGGAGGAAATTTGATTGGGTAAAATGAAGGGAGGGAAAGGGAAAGGCATGGGGACAGAAACAATGGTGGAATGAGATGAACATCATTACCCTAGGTACATGTATGTCTGCACAGGTGGTACCAGCCTATATCGTGTATAACCAAAGAAATGAAAAGTTGTGCTCCATTTGTGTACAATAAATCAAAATGTATTCTGCTATCATGTATAAGTAATAGAACAAGTAAAAAGAGATTAAAATTAAATTGTGGTTTGATCCAATGGTTTATAGCAAATTCTAATAATGCCAATATGTAATAAACTGTTGAAAATCCAAGACTTCTCAAATTTGCTGCATCTCTGTTATGTAACCAAGAAAAATTTCTCATCAAACTGTACGACATACTAAGGACTTTGCAGTAGGCTTACAGGATAACAAATGGAAGAAAATGTAAAACAAAATCTATAATTATACACTGACAAGACAAACTTCTTATCTTATAAATAGCAAAAATTACATATTGCTGTTGAAATTTGTTTTCTACATTATGATGTGAAAGTGCATTTTCATATTATATTTTATTTTATTTTTACCATATGGCAACTGAAAAGTGATAAATACTAAAAAATGAGTAAGTAACGGGCAACGAATTTGAAATGGGAAGACACATTCACCATATTTGAAAAAGATCAGAAACTTTCAGAAGATTAAACCATTTAATATGAATTTTACCAGTTTCACTTAAGAATTTTAATTTTCAATATTAGGAAAACATTAAATAAATCATTTTTTTCCATCATTCTTCAAAGACCTATTGAGTTTCCATTATGGGCTCTAATACTGAGGATTATTGATTAATAGCACAATTAGTGTTTTCGGTATTATATTAGAGTTGGGTAAAACTGCAAAGAAATAAAAATGCAAATATTTGAGCTTTCAACATGTTTATGGAAGAAAAATTAAAGAAAATGAGTTTTAAAGCAGATTGAATTTAAGGAGTTTCAAAATGAGTGGTCAGAGGGAAGACCTATCTTGATAGTCTAATATTTGAGATATAAATTACTGGGAAGATAAACATGAAGACACAGGGGGAAATCATTCCGGATGCACAAAACAGTACATTCAAAGGCTAAATTCAAGCTAAGCCTGCCCTGAGCAAGGAAATGAAGCTCAGCTGTTCTGAGATCATTAATCTGTGGGTAGTGGGGGTGAGAGAATCAGAGGCAGACAAGACAGAACACCAAGGGACTTTGAGGATGTTGGATTTTATGTCACTGTTTTATTGTGATTAAAAAAAGAAGAAGAATTGAAATCTGGACCCTTAACACAGTTTTAAGTATCTAATGTATTTCTGATCAGTACAAGTACTATGTTGTGCTACTGACTTCTAGAACATTTTCGTCTTGCATGATTGAAACCTTTTTTGCTAAGGGTAGTCCTTCACAGCAACTACTCATTTCTTTCACCCTCAATAGCAGTTCTACATCTGTCCTGGAGATTACCTGCAGTAGGCACCTCATGTGTGTAGAATCATGCAATACTCCTCTTCCTGTCTCTAGTTTTATTCACTCACCCAAATAAACTGAAGTTTAATTCATATTACAGCATGTGGCAGAATTATCTTTTCACTAATGGCTGAGTAATATTCCTTTGTATGTATATATCACGATTTCTTTATCCATGCTTTCCTTAGTGGACATTTAGGTTCTTTCCACTTCTTGGCTATTGTTTTGGTAATTTCATTTTCAGGTCAACCATGTTTTCCTGTACAGCAGTACAGCTTATTTTCAGGTGATGATTTTAGGTATACTGCAATGTTACTGAATTTGTTTATGAGTTCTAATCTTTTTGCTTTAAATGTTGAGTTTTTTTTTTTTTAGTTATACATGAACATGATATCTTTGTTTATTTATTTTTTTGTGGTGCCAACGATGAAACCCAGAGCTTCAAATGTATGAGGCAAGCACTCTGCCACTGAACCAAACCCCAGCCCCAAATTCTAATTTTATTTAATCTTTTGGTTTTTCTTAGTGTAACGTCTGACTGCACAGATGATTTTACTTTTTACATTCAAATTTTTTTAAAGAGAGAGAGAGAGAGAGAGAGAGAAAGAGAGAGAGAATTTTAATATTTATTTTTTAGTTGTTGGCGGACACAACATCTTTGTATGTGGTGCAGAGGATCGAACCCGGCCGCTCGCATGCCAGGCGAGCACACTACCGCTTAAGAGGACATCCCCAACCCTTTACATTCAAATTTGAATAGCTTTTGTTTCTTGTTACTTTCTAATTGCTTTGAGGAGTACTTCCAGTACTATATTAATAGGAGACAAGTGTAATTATTTTTATTTTTGTGGATCATAAAGAAAAAAAAATCAGAATTTCACTGAGCACGTGAAGTGCAGGCTTTTCACATAAAATTTTTATTATTTTGAGGTTCATTCAATTTCTAATTTGTTGAATTTTTTCAAAAATATTTTTTGGGTATCTTTGAGACAATCTTGTGTTTTTTGTTGTTGCTCTTCTGTCATGTAGAATATCACATTGATTGTTTGAATGATCCTTGCATACCAGGGATAAACTTGACTATGAAGTGCGAGCATTTGAAACACTGTTGAATTTTGTTTGGTAAGATTTGTTGATGATTTTTACATACATATTCATCAAGTATACTCACTTGTATGTAGTTTTCTTTTTTTGAAGAGACCTTGCCTGGCTTTGAATTTAAGGTAAGGCTGGCCTCATACAGTGACTTTAGAAGTGTTATAACTCTTGTGCAATTCTTGGAAGAGTTTGAGACTAGTTGGTATTAGCTTCTCTTTAACTGTTTGATAGAATTCAGCATTGAAGGCTTCAGGACATGGGTTTTTCTCTGTTTGGGGGCTATAGATTACTGTTTCAATCATTTTTTTTCAGTGCTGGTAAGTTCAGAATTTCTTTCTTCAATATTCAGTTTTGATGGTTTATGTAATTCTATTAATTTATTCAAGAACATCTAATTTGTTCATATATAATTGTTGATAGTTTCCTATCCTTTTTTGTTTGTTTGTTTCTGTGATATGACCTCAGATATGATATCGCCTACTTCATTTGTTTTTCTTTATTCAAATCTCCTCAATTTTTTAACAAAAGATTTGTCAGTTCGATATATTTTAAAAAATACTTAGTTTGTTAATTTTGATCCATTATCTTTTCATTCTTCATTTAATTTATTTCTGCTGAAACTTTGTAATATGCTTTTCTGCTACAGCTAACTTTCTTCTTAGTTTGTTCTTGTAGTGTCATGGGTATGTAAAGATAGGTTTTTTTTTAATTTCAGAGAGTTATTTTTAATGAAACCTTATATTACTATAAAATCCCTTCAGTACCATTTTTGCTGGTCCACAGAAATTCTAGTTGCATGTTTTCTCTATTGTTTGTCTCAAGATATTTTCTACACTCCCTTGATTTTTTCTTTTACCTGTGGTTGTTCAAGGCTATGTTATTTAATTTTCACATATTTGTGATTTTTTGAGCTTTCTTTTTGGTTTGATTTTCCTGAACCATTCCATTATGTTTTAAAAAAAGATACTAGCTACTAATTTGAACTTCTTAAAATTTTAAAGACCTATTTGGCCTAAAATGTGTTCTATCCCAGAAGATGTTCCCAGTACAGTTGGAAAGAATGTGTGTTTTTCTGCTCTGTGATGTCATTTTCTGCAATTATCTGTTAGAACCATTTGACCCACAGTAATTAATGTTCAAGTGTTCTATTGATTTTATGTCATCACCTATTAAGTCACTTGGATTTTATGCTACTTAAAATGAGAAGATTGTGGATGGATAAATATGTAATTTTGAGAAAACAAAAAGAAGAAAAAGCTAATGGGTAAGAATGAAGAGATCTGGCATCAAATTTTGAAAGTGGATGGTACTTTGAAAGAAGATGCAGTATAGATAGCCAACCAAACTATTCATATTCAGTAGGTAGGTCAGGGAATAAAGGTATTAAGATGAGAATCAATAATATACAAAGGACTTTAACGCCATCTGACAATAAGGACATGCTCATAAAGATTGAGATTAAAAAAAAGAATAAGAGCATCAGATTCAGTTGTGGATGTTTGACATCCAGAGTTACAAGCAGAAGATTTGGGAGACTGTAAATAAATTGACAAGATTGATAGGGTGGAGGAGCATGGGAATAGAACAGTTGAAATATAGAAGTAAAGAGATAGGGTCAATAGTGTTTTTAGATGGAAAGAAGAAAATACCAATTAATACAATTATTAATTGTAATAATTTAAACATTCATACAATACCCAGATATGATGAACCTATCTTTGGAATTTTTGTGCAAATAAGTATAGGTATGAGCATATTAACTGTGTGGGTTGGTGTAGCCTGGTGTCATTGTGCACACCTATAATCTGAGTAACTCTCATGGCTGAGGCTAAGGATTGCAAATTCATGAGCAGCCTAAGCACTTTAGGAATGAGTATCCTGTCTAAAAATAAAAACTAAAAATGATAAAAAGAATTGGGGATGTATTTCAGTGCTTGAGTGACACTGAAACAAATTCCCAGTATCAAAAAAAAAAGAGGAAGAAGAAGGAAAAGATATTAAGGTATTTATGAATCGTGAGTGGGCACTATGTTAAGCTATGTAAGATATAGACCCACAATATGCACAGCATCCCAAATATTGGCTTACATGCTTAAATGCCTTCTTTTATAGAAACAAACTTTTCTTTTTTGTTTACTTTCAAGTTGAAGATGTTGAGACTCAGAGCATCAAGGAGCTTGCTTGTGAGATGAGATTAGAAACCAGTTCTGTTTAAAGTTCAACATCTTTTTCTAAACTATTCAGACATGGGTTTGAATTTTGATGCTTCTGTCCTCTTGATGTTGGTCCTTGAGATAAGAATGTTTTACTATCATATTTTCGGTTCCTATAGTAGCAGTATAAGTTATAGTTAGAATTATATAAACTAAAAGAAGATGATGTAACTAAGAAGTTGTCTTTGATTCATAGTAAACCTTTAAAATGTGTTAATAAACAATATTATCTAGATATAGTACACAATATGGACATAGTATTTCAGTATTTGACTCACATTTATTTTCTTATATATTACTTGAAATATAAAGAGTAGACATACATTCCCTTTATTGTATGTAATATACAATCATAAAATCAAAAATTAAATGTATTTATGATGAAAATCATATATATATATTATGTAATATAATATATATATATATATTATGTAATATAATATATATATATGAGTTTTACTCATATCCCATTATCTTCTTATGCATATTCAAATGCCTTATAATACTTTCAATACGATAAGAAGTGTTTTCTGTTTAAATGGTTCTGATACTTCTGTCCTTGGAAACAGACTAGACTCCACACACAATTGCCACAGAGATGGAGTTTTATTAAATGTCAGTGGAAATTTCATATATGAGTTTGTATTAATTAACCAAAATATACGGAGATATTTGAAGTCCTCCCTCACCTATTTTTAGAATTTTTGTTGATGAATTATAATTATATCTATAAGTAGGTTTGATTGTAATATATCCCTACATGCACATTGGTCCAATTCAGACACTTTACCTCCCCTTTCCTCAACTTCCTCCTTTTCCCTAATCTCTACTGCTCTCCCTTCTGTTCTCATTAGAACCCCTTTTTTCACTCATTTTCCTCTCTTCTTGAACATGATAGAAAACATACAACCATTGAGTTTCTGCATCTAATTTATTTAGATTTAGCATGATGTTCTCCAGTTCCATCCACCTGCCTGCAAATGATATAATTTGCTTATTCTTTATGCCTGAATGAAATTCCATTGTATGTTTTTCTGTCAGTTGTTCATACATATAAAAGGGATTATTACAAATATTTCTAATGTGCTACTAAATTCTGAAATATAAATAGAATGACATCCATTAAATATCTATTTTTAAGGGAGCTTAGAAACTAAAGGGTTTTACTTTTACTAACTAAAAACTCATTGAAATTTTATTTGCAATTTGGTGTGAATATTTCCAGTTATTGCATTATCCTGCTTTTGCTACTTTATAGCTTTTAGCAATTAGGGAATAGAGTAGGCAATATGTTGCATAATCATTCAAAAAAATGGATACAAGAAAGGGTCTCCTGGTTGTAATAAAGCCCCTGTGGATAGTTCAATTAACTCTTCTTGGCTACTAAGGTACAACTATTTTTTTTTAATCTTGATAAAAAAAAAGAAAAGAAATTGCACAAAAAATTCAACAAAACTTAGTAGGGTCCTCCAGAGTATTATTAGGTAATGTTTACATGGAGAATCTGCCACATTGTTAATATAATTGCTGCACTGTGGTCCTATAAAATTAAAGGCCTTTCATCTTGCATATCCTTATTGGGAACATTAAGTAGGCATTTATATTCACTTTTTCAAAGAATTATAAGTATTCTCCCTAGGTCTAATATTTTTTATCTTGAAAATATTTATTATTATTATTATTATTATTTTTATTATTATGGTTCCATTGTTTACTCTTTTATAAGACTTATATCTGTTCATGTAATAAATCCATAAATAAAACAATAAAATTGGATAGAAAAAGAAAAGCAAAGTATTCTTTTTTTGCATTGACTGTAAGTTCTACCATCAGTTGTAAAAATTAAAATGTATGTATGATTTTAGAGATAAGAATAATTTATATATATATATATATATATAAACAATCTGTATAAAAAGAAATACTAAATTTGCAATGTGTTTACATTGAATTCTATGGATATTGTGTAATATTTTGTCACAATGGTGAATTTATTTTGTCTTTAGTACAATTATCTTGCTATTATTTACTATCACATATCACACAGTTTAAAGAGTATAGAAAAATATGAATCCTCATATCTTACTGATGAACATGTGCACACTATACCATTGAAACAATCAAATCAGAAGAAAATATTCATTTAAAATCTACAAGCATGAACCCAGGAAAAAGCCAAGCTTTTGGGTTATCAGGTGATAAGATAGAAGTATTTTGAATTACATGCTAAACAAAGGCACTCCATTTATAGAATCCATTAGCATGGTTTTATGCAGAAAGGTAACTAAGCTCAGTTAAGATGTGATTAAATAAGAGAAGAAAATTATTGCTCATGCTACTTAACCTTCTTTATGTTTCTATTGCAATTCACAATAGTAGAAAATTCTTCAAAATGTACTTTGCTCTTCCCTCAGAACTTTCTGGATTGTCCAGGTTGTAGATTAAGCAGGTTGAAAGAACTTCAGAGTCAGACTGATCTGAGCATGAGTCTTGATTCTGCACTTATCGTTAGTAAAGTGAGGTTATCTAAGCAAGCTAAACTTTGCTAGACTTTGAGTTGTCAAACATGAAAAGAGCATAATACTAAATGCTCAATATGAATAATAAAATTAAATATCTCCAAAATGTGAGCCTGTGTCAGTCTTGAAATTATAACGAGCAATGGTATTATTATCACTACAGTTGGTAAAAGAATACCCAACCTTATTGTTTTTCTTTGGAAGGAGGTATCAAGCACCAAGGAAGCATTTGCCTGGACCCTATGGATTCACATGTGCACAGACACAGATATGCAAAGATAAGGGTCATGAGGTCTATAAGTTCTTCAGTTTCACATCTTCTCCAAGAGTATATTGAAACTCATACTATTCTCTATTTTCCATTAGTTATCATAGAATTCAAACTTTGAGTATTTATTATACATAGGAGGGTACTGAGATACCACAATGCTGTTGTTTTGGTGGTGAATTGGAGACATTGTAAATATCTCCTTATCTTCCCATTAAAAACCTACTTAGTTGCCCTGTTCATTTTGTGGAAATTTGAGGACAGCCTCAACAATTGGTGCAAGACCCTCAGTAAATTGGTGAGGCACCATCTCAAATTTAAATAATAATAAAATAATAATAGGCAGCGTAGGGAGAGCTCAGGGTTGAAAGTGCCAGAAAATTCAATCCACAGTACCAAATGAATAAATAAATAAACTCACAGTACTATATTTTATAACAGTTGTGAAGAGAAAGGATCCATGAGAAGATTCTGACAAGTTTGGTTTCTGAGGAGGGTGTTCTTCCTGGATTGCAGTCCTCTTTTCACTATTTCCCACCCAGCCTTTTCCTTCATGTGTGTTCCTGAGGAAGGAGAGGGCACACTCTATAGTGTTACTTTTCAAAAGAGCAGTATTTTTATCAGAGCATGGCCCTACTATTTAACCTTAATTACCTGCTTAACCTTGATTAATTTCTTGGAGGGTCAATTTTCAAACATAACCATGATAAAGAGTAAGGTGTCAACACATAAATGTGGGGAATACATTCAGTCCAGTCCGTAACAGCATCTATCCATAGACTCTAAATTATCAAGGCTGCCAAAAGCTACAGAAATGAATCAGCATAAATTATTACTGTGATACCTGGAAAGTAATGGAGGCCAGAACATTTAGAAAGGGATTTGAAAAGCAAGTATATTATTTGTAGTTAGTCTCAGCAAAAATGAAATGTTTGAGGATGCATGCTCAGCTGAGGATTTAGGAGGAAGCATGTCTGGTGGGTCAGTCACTCCACCTGCAGGATTAATGACAGTAGTCTATCTCTGGAGCAGAGAATCTTAAATTACCAAAAAGAGCAAATCTGGAAAACTACAGTGCAGCCCTTATAAATACATGAGGGTTTATGAGGGAGAATTCTTTTAACCAATTGGAATTAGAAGATTGTTAAAGCCAATTCATAAAAACCGAAAACATGAACATGGTATAAACAAGACAAACAGAGCAGGCAAATTGCTCAATATTGCCACCAGCCAAATTGTGCAGTGGCCATGAAAACAGGGCGCAAAGAAGACACATAATGACTTTTAATAAACCTCAGTAATTCAATTTCTCATCCAATAAATTATAAAAAATCCAAAGATCTAATGACTGAATTAGCAGACCTGTGAGTGGAGGAGCAAAATCTTACAAATGACTTACTGTTATGAAAAATAGGCATTCTTTTAGAGGAAAACTTCTCTACAACTACTAAAATTATAAAGTATTGATTTGTTGACTAATACATTCTACTTCTAGCAATTTTGTTTGATAGATTGTTAAAATAAATCAAAAAGACTACAGAGTGATCAGTATATCCCTTTCAATTCTATATGAAGAACATTTATTATAACATTTAAGCACATACATGGGAAAGGACATAGTGAAAATAGATGCAAGACTCAAGGCTATATTCAATGGATATGTGTGAGTACAGCAAAATGTTACCCATCATGCATATACTGGCTTTCCAAAAAAAAAAAAATTGGTACCCATCAGCATTTACCTGTTAATGTGTTAATCTTTTAATGTGTTAACTTCTATCCACAGATGACTAGTTGAAAGGATGATGTCAGAGCCACATAAAGGAATATTAGGTCGTTTCTTATGCAATGAGTAAATAATGATCTCTGAGGTTTATTGATAAAAGATGCCTTTCAGAATACTTTGTATAGTGGACTACTAATTTTTAAGTGGGAAGAAATAAACATTTATATTTACTTTTTTAAACATAAACATTTGAAGGAAAAAAATGCATGAGAAATGTATAGTATCTCTCATTTGGGAGAGAGTGGAAACCATGTAGAATAAATAGGATAGGAAGTAGTCTTTTTCTGTATCCAATTTATTTTTGAATTTTCATTCCATTTTTAGTACACATTACTCTATGACTTGTTATGAATTAATACATTTTTGAATAAAAGACTGCTTGGCACCCCTTTACCCTTCTGCTCCCCATCCATGTGTGTAAATAATTCTCAACAAATGACAGGAAGTGGAGCATCTGGTGCTTGAGGTGGTGTGCAGTTCCCAGCTGTGCTTGATCTTCAGAATGCAATATGTTTTCCAGTAGTAATGGTGTAATAATTGCTATCCTTTTTAGCTACAACAATTAAAATTGCATGTTGATTTAATGCTACTAAAACAAATGAAAGCTTATCAACTCTTATGTAGATTAGAAGTTGCAATATTTGAGAAATGAGACTTGTAACAAAGGGAAAAAACTGCTCTTTTTCAAGTTGATCACTCATTTCAAATATTTTCAATTCAGCTTTTAGATAAAGGAAAGGATTTAATAGATAAGGGCAAAAAAAGTCAGTTATTATTTTCTTTATTGAGAGGAATCACACTTACTTACATAAAGCCAGGGAAATGCTCAGAGCAAAGGGCTCTCAGTGATTGTCTGAGCTTCCACTTTGTTTCAGAAAGTGTGCTAAATGAAATTGTGGTGTTTCTCAGAAGGGAAAGTAATGAAAAGTAACTTGAGTCAGTGTGTGTGCTTTAAAAATGTGTGACTGGTTTCCTATACATAAGCAGCAGCAGTTTCAGCTTGGAAATCCAAATTCCTAGGCCCCATTTTTTCAGGCTTACTAAAAAGATGGAGTGCATCTCTGGAGGGAGTGCCAAGTGGAGATGAGCTCCTAAGGGTCTACAGGTGACTGTGATACTCACTAACATTTAGGAAATTTTGCCTTTAAATTCTTTATAACTGAGATGACAGTATATCAGACTTAGATTGAAAATCATGAGCAATCTACCATCAAGAAAACATATCAAGAATGAGCACATACACAAATTTTTTTAAAAAAATTTTTTTAGGGCCTCAGGAATTGAACTCAGGGGCGCTTACACATAGGGTCTCACTAAGTTGCTGAGGCTGACTCTGAAATCACAATCTTCCTACTTCAGCTTCCTGAAATGAGGATTGATATTTTTATTTTCCCAATACTAGATTCTCTAAATTTTATTGGGCTCAAAGTTGGGGTGACTGATAGAAATGGTATTAATTGATATGTGCTGAATTTGTGTCTTCCTAAAATTCATGTTTTTAAATACTAGTCTCCAATACCTTGAACATGAATGAATTTTAAGATAAAATCTTTAAAGAGGGTATTAAGTTTAAATGAGGCTGTTAGGGTGGGAGGGCTGTAATCCAGTGTGACTGATGTTCTTGTAAGATGAATTTTGCTTTTCCTTATGAAGAGGCATCTAGAGGGCAGCCATCTAAATGATCTCTCTACCTCATTAATCCTGAACTTCTGTCTCCAGACCCATGGGAATATCTGTTGATGCCCCTCAGTCTGTGTGGTACACTATTACTTAAAGGTCTTTCCAAATAACTACTACAAGCCAAAACACAATCTTTTCCAACTGAAAGTAGTAAATAATTTCTTGCAGATTAGAAAGTTGAGGCAATTATTTATATAATTTATCACAACAACTCGAAAAAATAAGTACATTTTGAAGCTTAATTGGTGTGTTGTAAGTTTTTTGTTTGTTTTTTGTGAGGTCAACCTCAATGTAACCTTTGGCTAGGAAATTAACTTCTCTGAATCTTAGCTTCAGTGTAAAATAATGATACACAGCTGATGTAACTTAAATGTTACAATCACCAAAACAAACAAACAAACAAACAAACAAAAAAAACAGTAATTGTTTTAAATTATATGAATGAAATTTGGAAAATGGAAATATTACTCTAAACCATTCATTTATAATTTATATCTGCCTGCAAGAGTTTTAATGGAAAATAAGATTCAGCTTACCAGACAAGTAGCAATCAGGGAAAATATACTTTAGATAATGTTTTACTTCATGATTAAAAAAAAAAAAATCAGGGCATAAATTGAATGTCTTACTAGCATATTTAACTACCACTAATAGTGTCTTGGCTAATAGGGCAATTTTCAAAAACATTTGCAATGTCTCTTAAGCAAACTTGAGGAGTTCAGATCTAGTGTTATGCTTTATATTTTAGTTAGATCAGACAAATATAAACTCAGTCTGAGAAATATTATTTTCTCAGACAAATGAACCCAAATTCATGTTTGAAATTTTTTTTAAAAAAAAATTTAACAAATTTCTTAGTAGGAACATATAAAAACTAAAAATCCATCTGATATTAAGTGGTATAGGATAAGTTATTTATGATAGTATAACACTATTCTACATCTTCCTTGGGGGTTAGAGTTCAAATTGATAGCAGGTTAACACTTCTATATATAATTCTCCATAATTTCAAATTCCCAGTGCATAACAATGTGAAATCAAATGTACAAGATACACTTGCTTAGGTAAGGCTGTGGTTTCTCATAAACTCTTAATAACATTTTTTTAAGTTAAGTAAAAAAATAAATAAAGGGGTGGTTAAATAGAGTCAATGTCACTAAAAATCAGTACAATTAATAAACTTTAAAAATGTTCTT
Organism: Urocitellus parryii; assembly: GCF_045843805.1. Lineage (NCBI taxonomy): Eukaryota > Metazoa > Chordata > Mammalia > Rodentia > Sciuridae > Urocitellus > Urocitellus parryii. The sequence continues at coordinate 33,622,917 of NC_135531.1, read as the reverse complement.
CATTTTTTTTCCTCTCACAGGTCTTTCATTAGAAATATCAAAGTATCCGAAATAAGCGTACATGTACAAATTATAAAGTCTCTGCTTATGTAAAAAAAGTAGAAATAAAATTTAGAGAATATCTTAAAATCATTGTTTCTATTTGTAATTATATTAAACCAGTCTATAGGTGTTACTAAACTTCCAAGAAGTCTAAACAAAAACACTGAGTTGACTTGACTCTAAGAAAAAAGAAAAAGAAAAAAAGAGAGAAAGAAAGAAAAAACTAGTAGGATAAGAAATGCAAACTTTAAGTAAAACAACAATTTTATCTCATGTCAATAAGTATAGAAAAATATAAAGTTGTCTAAGCAAATGTGAATTTTAGACACTTCCCTTGAACCAAACTCTACTTTCAGACTTTAGATTAAAGCAAAAGTTCATTGCAATATAATAGAAGAAAAACTCTTAGTTAAGTAGATATTAAATTTTCCTATTAATGCAACTTCAAAAATCTACATATTATGTCTATGTAAGCACAGCTAGCAATACAACTAGAATCATGGGTTAAAATGCAGGCACCTGTCTATGTTTGAATTTAACATAAATAATGAAAAAGTTAAGTGTTTTATTGAACTATTAAGTACATATAAGAAGCTGTACCTATTTAAGGTAAACCACTTAATGAATTTGCAAAAAATTATATACCTATAAAATCATCACCCTAATAAGTGCTACAAGCATAACCACCACCTCTAAAAGTTTCCTTATACCCAATCAATTGATTCATTTGTATATGTGTTTGGGCATGTGTGTTAGATATTCTTTAAAGTAAATGTATCCAATTAAGTAACTTGCATTTCACTTCCAACTGGAACTTTAAACTGTTTATCATCAGGTTTATCAGGTTTTTGAGTTCTTGACATGTTCTGGATATTGATTACCTGTTCAATAAGTAGCACACAAATATTTTCTTCCATTCTATAGGGTCTTTCTTCAAGATCTTAATTATTTTTTTGTTGTTTAACAACTTTTTGATTTATAGTTCTCTCATTGATTTTTTTTTAATTTTCTTGAACTTTTTGTAGGGAAAGAGTTAGGGATCTAATTTCATTCTTATAAATATAGATATCCAGTTTTCCCAGCACCATTAGTTTAAAAAGATAGTCTTGTCTCCAGTTATATATACACACACACATAGACATCTTTGTCACGTAGCAGATGTCTGTAAATATGTGTGTTTGTCCGTTTCTTCTCTTTATTCCACTGGTTTTTCTATGTTGATGCCAATATCATGCTGGTTTTGTCTCTATAGCTCTGCAGTGTAATTTGAGGTCAGGAAATGTGATGCCTCCAGCATCATTCTTCTTGCTCAATATAGCTTTGGTAATTTGAGGCCTTTCATTGTTCCATATGAATTTTAGAATTGCTCTTTCTGGTTATGTGAAGTATGTTATTAATATTTTGATGAGAATTATACTGAATCTGTTTAATTCTTGTAGTACTAAGAGCATTTTGACAATATTAATTCTGCCTATCTAAGAACGTGGAATGTCTTCCATCTTCCAAGATCACCTTCAATTTCTTTTTTTCTGTGTTACAAAGTTTTCATTGTTGAGGTCTTTCACTTTCTTCATTAGAATTATTTCCATGTAGGTATGCATGTATGTAAGTATATAGAAGGTTATTGTGAATATGGTAGTTTTCCTGATTTCTTTCTCAGCAGATTCATTATTGGAGTATAGTAAATTATTGATTTATGAAGTGTGATCTGTTATTCTATATTTTGCCAAATTTATTTATCAGCTCCAGAAGTCATCTGGTGGGATATTTTTGATCTTCTAAACATAAGAGTGTGTCATCAGCAAATATAAATAATTTGATTTCTTATTTTCCTATTTGTATCCCTTTAATTCCCTTTCCTTACTTGATTTCTCTGGCTAGAGTTTCAAGTACAATTTTGAATAGGAGTGGTGAGAGTGTGGACATCCTTGTTGTATTCCTGATTTTATAAGAAATACTTTCAGTTTTTCTCATTCATATTATATTGGCTTTAGGTTTGTCATATATATCTCTCTTATGATGTTGATAAGTTATTTCTATCTTTTCTTTTTCCCTCCAGGATTGTTTGTTTGGTTTTAAATAAAGGATTGAATCCAGAGGCATATAACTACATCACCAACCCTTTTTATATTTTAGAGATAAGGTCTCACTGAGTTGTTTAGGCCCCTCTCTAAGTTGCTAAGTCCTCTTGTCTCACCCTCCTGAGTTACAGGGATTACAGATGTGTGCCACTGCACCTAGCTCTCCAGAGATTTTAATATGAATCTATGTTGGATTTTGTTTAAGGTCTTTTCTGCATGTAGAAGATGCTTTGATACTTTTTCTTCTTCATTATTTTTATGTGATGAATTACACTTAATGACTTATGCAATATTTTCTGAATTATTTACTTCTAAATTCATAATCTTATTTCTAAATACTTCAGATCTTGGCTAATAAATCTTGATGTAAAGCAAAACTTTGTATCTTTTGATGTTACCTTTGATATCAGGATTAATACTATATCTTATATTCCACAAATTTATGGGTAAAGAGAAATAAAATAATTTTAAAAATCATTATTTCATAATTTAAAAATAAAGTGTACGATCATATAGAATTTTAATAATTATCTCCAGAAAAAAAAACCTAAGAATCCTAGTGCCCCTTGCAATTCTTTACAAACTTTCAATTAATGGTAATTAATTGAAATGGTAATTCACATTGGACAGAGATATTTTGGGCATAGATTAGATTTTATTTTTTCACTTGGTATCAATTCAGATGCTATAGAAAATGAAAATGCTCACATTATGTACATCTGGGGGCAGAGAACTGGGGTGGAAATTAGAAGTAACAGCCCTGAACAACTTGGGTAGAAGCAATGTGGTGACTGAGGTAGAAAGACCAGCTGCAGATGAGTGGGGAGTCAAGGTCAGTGTGGGGGGCAGATCATAAAAGAAACCTAGTAAGAACTGTATTTGATGCTTTACAGATGGCTCTGAAGCAGAGAAGGAATATAGAGGTGAAGCAGGTTTGCTATGCTTTAGTTAATTATATATATATATATATATATATATATATATATATATATATATATACACACACACACACACACACACACACACACACATAAATATATATAGTATCAACACAACCATTTTTTTTTTCCCATAAAAACTGTTTCTGATCATTCAGTGCCATAAAACTTGAGGTCTAAGTCAAATTGAGGAGGGTGGTTTTGGTAGTACACACATGATATAAAATGACCAAATTAATATACTATACCGTGTGAGATAGAAGAATAATGGTAAAATGGTAGAACAATAATGTAAAATAATAAATTTTGTAGAGAGATACTTACAAAAGAGAAGTATTCTGGCTAAATGATTCCTGGTATTTAACTGTGTCTTGGGTGATTGCATTTTAGTAATACAAGCAAAATTATATTAGCAGAACAAAACCTCAGAGTAAGGCAGAACTAGACAGGAATATGAGCACCAGCACTTAGCATAGGTGACTTTAAGTAAAAGAGATTTAAATCACTGTTTGCTCCATGTAAAATTTGCCACATGATTATAGGGCATAGTGCAAAATAAATTTGTGGCATGTTCCCAACCATAAGTATTTTTTTTTTAATGTCCCTGGAAGTTTGTTTACATTCTGTATGGTGTGTCCAATTCATGAGTAGAAGACTGTCATTGAAATAATAATTTATTACTTTCATGGTTCCCAAAAGGACAAGTGTTCACCACAGAGGACCATATGCGAGGATACCCAGTTTGGTAGAGATCAAACACGGTACCATATGGGAAATATTTTACTTTTATTTTGGGAAAGAATGAGAGAGGCAGTGTAAGCAGCATAAACAACTTTAGTTGTGGATAATTTGAATTATTTTAGTGGATTCCATGGTTAAAGTGGTGGCCCCTAATTATCTGAAGGTTGATCCTGGGGTAAGGAGCATTTGGGGAGTGGTTGTTCCCATGTGTATCTGCTAGTGGAGTAGGAAAGTGATGTCTTTGGGATTGGTAAATTTGCATATGAAAGGCAAAGGATCTTTTGTTTCACTAGGAATCTGATAATCCTAGAAGGACAGCCCCTTTCTTATCACTAAAGTTATAGTTACCAGCACAGGAAATACAGAAGCTAGGCAACACAGTAAATATGATGGGGAAGTCAATATCTCGTTCATTCCTGCCTGAATTCACTGCAGTTGGGTGAATTCCAAGTGATTGCAACCTCTTCTACACTGAGAAAAGTGTGATGCCTGGATGTGTGTAATCTAGGATTTAACTGACTTCTTAACCAGTTTCCTCATGGCACTGTCATACATGAGTATCCCCACTGTGTGGTTCTCCTCCACAAGACACCACCATGTGGTCCAGACCTGGGATATTTTCCTGCCTGAGCTCAGGCCCTCACTGGGACAGAGTGCAATAATACAGGTTCTCCTTTCTCCATCAGTTAAGCAATTTGATGTAAAATCTATAGGGTCCATAGCACTAGAGGAAGGGAAGTAGCAACTACCAACTCAGTAAGAAACAATGTTGAGAGGCAGTGAGAAGGGGGACTCCAAACTCCAGGGTATGCTCCATTACTTTCCTACCTTCACACATAAAATGCAATTTGGAAGATAACACTTGCTAGAGTTTTCACAGAGTGCTAATTCCTGATTGCCAGTCCCTTTTGAGCATAAGGCCCTGTGTGATGTCCCTAGTCACACAGCCATGAAGCCATGGAAAAACTTTGATGCCACACCTAACATCTTCTAACCTTGAATTATTAGGGCCCTTATGTGGCAAGAAGCTGTGCTCTAATGTAACCTATGCAGCAACTTGACTTGGATGCTCAGCATGTATCTCATATTTAACCCATGTTTTCCTGCCATTCAAGTGTGTAACTTTGTGGGAACCATTTCAGAAAATCTGACACATGCGCAAACTTAGACATCAAAGGACTGCACAAGTAATGACCAAAAAGGAAATGTGGGGTGACAGAACGTATTCCCTTCTTTGGACCTCTGGATGAACAAGTCTGCAGTGTTTTCTTCAAAATCTATCAGATTTCTAGCTGAAGCACACATGGTTGCCCCTAATGTATAATACATCTTTTGACTGACTTAGGGTAATTCTTCCCACCATTCCCAGATGTTTCTTAGGATCATTTCTAATAATAAATTATTTCTGCATGCAAATCCTTGAATAAAACTACACTTTGGGAGGAAATCAACATAGGTCTCTAAATGTAAGAGATATTTGGAAGGATCAATTAATTAATACATGTAAAATACCAATCAAAGGCTTGGAAAATTACAGCTACCTAATGAATTTAGTTATTGATTCTTTCTCTTTCAGTTTGGAAGGACATTTGTTCTATAGTTTACAGTCAGATGAACAGAGAGTATTGATTTTACCAAGGGAAAAAGAAAAAAAAAGCCAAATCTTTGTTTCAATA